>NC_141083.1:16789916-18037416 GCF_041138505.1 Cibotium barometz
GCTCACTCTTAAATAAGTGTATCTTACATACAATGTCTTTTGTGTTTTCTTTTGCACGCTAATGTGTGTGATTGTGTGTGCACATACACACATATACGTGATTGTGTAATGTCAACTTCATGTGCATATGTGTTGTGTAAGTCTCTTGATTATGTGTATGGTGTGATTGTGTGTACGTGGTGTGTATGTTTGTGTTTGTGTGTATCCATGTGCGAGTGTGTGCATATACGTGTGTGTGACCATGTCAATATATCCATGTACATCTTTTTTTATCTGTGTGTACGTGCACGTGCATATGTGTGTGAGTACCATATGCAAATGTGTATGAGCTTACGTCTATGTATACATGTGTGCACATGTACTTGTGAATGTGAGTGTATGTATGTGTGTATATGTATGTGCATGTACACACATGTATGTGTATGTGAAAGCTTGAGTGTGTGCATGTAAGTGTGCATATCTCTGTGTATGCACGTGTGTCCATGAGTGTGAGTGTGTGTGTTTGTGTGCATGTATCATGTGCGTGTGTGTGCATGCAGATACATGTGTATGTCGACATACATACAGATCTATTTATATATACATGCTTACATACCTAAAGATACATACATATTATATATGCGTGTGTGTGTGTGTGTGTGTGTATTTATCTATGTATGTATAGGTAGGTATATTCTCTCTCTTGTGTACATGTGTACTTGTGTATGTGTGTATCTATTTGTGCTTATATACATGCATATGCATGTATGTGTACGTGCAAGCTTGAGTGTATATGTGTGTGTGTGTGTGTGTGTGTAAGTGTGCATATCTATGTGTGTGTATGTGTGTCCATGCATGCAAGTGTGTGTGTTTGTGTAGGTGAGTGTACATGTGCGTGTATGCATATACAAACATGCAACTCTATGCATATGTTTGTGTAGGTGAGTGTATGTGTATACATGTGTGTACATGTGAGTGAGTCTGTGTACGTCTAAGTGTGTGTGCATGTACTCTATGTGGTATACATGCCATGTGTATACACATGTGTTTATATGTGCAAGTATGTATGTGTGTGCATATATGCATGTGCATGCGTGTATGTGTGCATGTGTACATGCGTGTGTGTGTGTGTCTCTCACAGACACTCAATCTCCCACGTATGCGCATACAAACATCCTCACATATACGCATATGCACATGCACATGAACCCGTCCTCTCTCTCTCTCTCTCTCTCTCTCTCTCTCTCTCTCACACACACACACACACACACACACATTCACACCTCTCTCTCTCACACACACATACACATGCACATGTAATATTAGAAGATATATATGTGTGTGTATGTGGAAGGGTGGGTAATTTGCTTTATAATGTTATATATATATATATATATATATATATATATACAAGAAACTCTCATTCAATGAGCGAATGTCTTGATGGTGACAATTAATTTGTGAGCCCCAATGCATCTAGGTGCGTGGGAAAGATACCCCCAAAGAGTGTCTTCTCTTCTCCTTTCTCCTTCTCCCTCTCCTTTCTCCACGTAAAAGGGGTAGGCAGCCTTGCTAGATTTGAATAAATGGCTCCTCCTTTGCCCACGTGGAGGGAGGGGTAGTCCTCCTTTATCTTGTAATAGATAAGAGGTGGCTCAGTGCTTCAAGGACTTTTAGAACAACAAATTGGACAAGCCGTTGTGCATGTGTTCCTTTTTAATATATGTTTTCCTTATTCACTCAAAAGTGAACCTACATTAATTAATGCCCTACTCAAGGGCATTAGTAAAGCATGCCAAGGTGAAACCTTAGCCCAACCTCCTCTAAGGGTCTTCACTCTTTACACGTGATGCCCAAACCTCCCCCCGTCTCTCTCACTCGCACCTCCCACCGCCTCCTTTCATTCCCATAACACCTATCCACGAGTGTCGATCGCGCAGACACATGGGTAGCAAATGTGAGAGAGAGAGAGAGAGAGAGAGAGAGAGAGAGAGAGAGAGAGAGAGAGAGAGAGAGAGAGAGAGAGAGAGAGAGAGAGAGAGAGAGAGAGAGAGAGAGAGAGAGAGAGAGAGAGAGAGAGAGAGAATATGATTTGATGTGTACGTAAATATTGAATTGAGGAATGAACATCATATTTAATTAAAATTAATTGAATTTGGATTCGTTTGGACCTTTAAAGTCAAGAACTTTTCACATTCACCATTCATGCCTTTATATTGGTGGCTTTGTGCATGGTGAGAGCCAGCCTTGGTGTGTAACTTTTCAAGTATGGTGTTTGGTTGTTATTTTATTCAAACAATTTTTCATATCAAAGTGGAAAATAGAAGTGCATGGTGGTGTAAGTTGTATGGTGTTTGATTGTTATTTTATTCAAACAATTTTTCATGTCAAAGTGGAAAATAGAGGTTACATCATTAATTGTTAAAAGAACATAAAATGAATAAATAGTACATAGGACTATGGTTTAATGAGAGAGAGAGAGAGAGAGAGAGAGAGAGAGAGAGAGAGAGAGAGAGAGAGAGAGAGAGAGAGAGAGCGTGTGCATGCATGTGTGTGTGTTTGTGGGGAGCTTTGTATTTAAGATATATTTTTTACCTTCTGATGGATGTTTGCACCCTACACTCTTAAGCTCTTCTCACTTGCAATTTAGCCTCCTCTAGTTAACTGTGGATTCTAGTTCTGAAGATGCAAGTTTGTTATTTGTCCGTTGTGGACTTGCGCTTTCACATGTAGTCCGTGCAATCTAATCTTCGGAATTCATCATGTAGCAATTTATGTGTTCCATGCGCGATTCCCTATACACCTTCACTTCTAAGGAGCAATCTGATCCTCAGTGGCCAAGTGTGAAGCCCCTCCTTTTTTTTTTTTCCAAGGGTAATAGGTTGATCATGATGTGTGGCAAGAGATCTTTTACATATCAATTATGAGTGTTTATCCCATTTTACAACATCTACACAATAATCATGCACATTTCTCCTTTATGCATCTTCACTCCTCAATTTAGAGCTCAGGGATTTTACACACAAAGAGAAATAGAAGCATAATCTTGACTTGTCAGTCTTATTAACGATCATTTTGTAGAGGAAGATTACAAGAGCACCATCACACTCATACTTTTGACTTAAGAACAAGGCTAATAGTGAAGTGCACGGAGATTACGAGTGTGGCTAGAAAGATTATCATAGAGATGTTATCATTGCTATTGGGTAGCTGGTAGCAATGGTATGAATGCTTGCACCCACCCAAGTTATTCTACCTAGGCACAAGAGATGCCATTTGATTGCTTAAAGGTTGGTTGTTATTAGTACTTAAAGGTTGATTGCTTAAAGGTTGGTTGTTATTAGTACTTACACACAACATAGGACTGAGGTTGGAGCTTCCAAGTGAATCCAATGCTTATAATAGCCAAGCAAGACATCTAGAGACAATGCACCATCACTTGATACTTAAGTGTTATGAGAGGATAGGTGTTGCGAGGATAGGTGTTAATTGCGAGGAGTTTCCACTAAGACTAGTTGTGTGCACCCAGAATTAGAATAAACAAAGAGAGAGAGTTCCACCTCAAACTGCAGCAGCCAGAGCAGTCACCATAGCTGAGGAAGTGGAGCAAGAGAAAGAACAGATCTATGCAGCAATTAAGCATCAAGGGAATAACCGTCAATTCTGAGTCCTCCAGACTCCAATAGAGTACCAGGGTAAGAAATTCAAGCTTTTGACTGATTCAGGCAGTACTCATTCTTTTATTTCCCTAGGATGTCTGTGTAAATTAGTCCTAAATCAAAAATCAAGGAAACCTATGCAAGTGGAATTAGCCAGTTGGAAGATTCTTTTCACTCACCTTGAGACTGACCTTATTCAGTTTAGCTTAGATGGGAATATAACAGAGTGCCAGTTTAGAGTCCTACCCCTGGGAATATATGACGGAATCCTTGGAATGGATTGGCTCCAAAAGAATCACGCTGACATTTATTATCACAAAGGAACCATCTCTTTCCTAGACCTTCACGGGAATAAAGTTCAAGGAATTGGAATTTCCGGATCCCTAGTGCTGCAATTAGTCAAGGCTTCCAAATTATTAAAAGGGCTTAGAAAAAGGCAAGCTGTGTATGTCGTTAAAATGAATTTGGTAGACATAAAATGCAAGGCTAAAGAACCAGAGTGGTTAAGTGAGTATATAGATGTATTTCCTGAAGAGTTGACTGAGATGCCTCTATCTCGTGAAGTAGAGCATGAGATCGAATTAACCCCCGGAGCTCAGCCCGTAGCCCAACATGCATACAAAATGCCAGTCCCTGAAGCCATAGAACTTAAGGAGCAGTTAAGATAATTGTTAGAGCAGGGATTCGTCAGACCCAGTGTCTCACCTTGGGGTGCGTCCGTTCTCTTTCAAAAGAAGAAAGATGGAACATTAAGACTCTGTATTGACTACAGAGGACTGAATCAATTAACAATTAAGAATAAGGATCCTATTCCTAGGATTGATGAACTTTTGGATCGGTTAAGTGGTACCCAAATGTTTACAAAGATAGATCTCAAATTCGGGTACTACCAGATCAGAATCAAGGAGCAAGACATCCCAAAGACAGCATTCAATACTCGCTATGGGCATTATGAGTTCACAGTCATGCCGTTTGGATTGACTAATGCCCCAGCGACATTCAATCATCTTATATGCAAGATATTCTCAGAGAATACTTGGATGATTTTGTTCTTGTCTTCTTTAATGATATCTTAGTATACTCAAAGAATGCTGCAGACCATGAAGATCATGTGCGCAAAGTCTTGAAAATCCTAAGGAAACACCAACTCTTTGCAAAGAAGAGCAAGTGTTTCTTCTCTGTTGACCAGGTGGAATACTTAGGATTCATAGTGTCAAAGGATGGGATTTCTCCTGCCTCCCGTGCGGGGGGGTCCTGCACACTCGGGGCCTTTCCCGCGGATGTTCGGGATGAGAGGCTAGCCCGGGGGCGGGGGCGGTCCCTCCGAGATCGGGCCCGAAAGACTCCCCTTGCCCGGAAGGCACGGGCAATTTCGCCAAGAAGGTGAAAAATCTTTTAACTAGGAGATTACTCTAACGAGTCAAGTCTTGACTAAATTAAACTGATTTGACAAAGCCTAAAGTCACGTGGTCAGATCAAGAAGAGACTTGCACTTGGTCCATGGAATTACTGCTTTTTCCTCATTTTCTGAGGCACAACCCGATGATCCCTTCCCATAGAACAAGGTCTTCTCAGGATTTAAAGTGATTAACGTAACTAATCGTATCTAGTTGTTTCTCAGGAATCCTCCGATCCAGCCTAACCCCATCCGGCCTATGGGTTAGCCAACCACCCGACCACTGAATGAATTGGTGGGATTCCTTTATAAAGATTTGATACCGAGGAAAAGAGTTCCGAGGCCCCCCTAGCCAGTGATTCATACAAAAATCAAATAGGCACCCCACATACACACCCAATATGAAATTGCCATTTATAACAGATTCGACTGGCTTTAAGACAATCCTTGAATAAAATCATAATATTTTGATCATCATTTTCCAAATACATTGTATTACAAAAATGCATCATCTGAACTCTCCGTTGCTTGCTGACAACAGTAGATGATGTAGATCTCAACCAACTGCAACATATATTTCATATTTAAGGTGGCCATCTCTCTGTTGCATAATCATCTCATTTCACAAAAGTTCATCAAACAAATAGAGGGCATGCATGCCTAAAAGCTTCCAAGTTTTTCTAGAGTATACAAATCAGCCTTCAAGCACCTCGTGCTTCATCTTCTAGGCAGCATAGAAAATCCTCGTATCTTTAGCCAGAACATGTGCATACACTCAACAGTTCTAGACATATGGTTCATAGAGTCTTCTACAGTGCTATTGGGTTTACATATGGTTCAGGCGGTCCACGTCATGCTGGCCAACCAATGAGATCCAGTATCAAATTTTTGTTCCCAAAAACCGTTCCTTTTTGTCCATCAGATATCTTCCTCGACATACGCCTGGGTGTCCTAGCAACCGTGAGCCCGTGCATCGCCTGGTCAGAACCCTCTAGGATCCTCCTTAGGTGTCCTAGCACTTCACTCAGGGACTGCTTCGTCGGCCCTCGCCCATCGTACCGAAAGCATACCATTTTAATCGTATCGAGGCTGGTCAAGACCTCAGTAGGCTTTGCCGCGGGTGACGTCCCTTGACGACTCCTTGCCAGCTATTAGTTCCGGTAGTCTATTCTTTGGGTTTAGTAACTGGAATTGGTCGCGAAGATTTTGTCTGATTTAGTTTGAGAGAAGGACAATTAGGTTTACTGTCCGACCTCATGTAGTCTAACTAAATTCATTCAGTTTAGTTCTATCAGGATTCCTTTAAACTAAACATCTAGTTTTTGGGTAAATATCCATTTAGTGGTTTTTCCAATTCAATTATCCAAGATTTTCTTTTTCCCACATAAATTCTCAACCTCAATTCATTAGGTGGAATTATGATGGAAATTCATCTTTTGATATTAGAATATAATTCAAATCCATCTTTTCTCAATTATCATGAAAATTCATCTTTTAACTAAAATATCAATACCTATTTTTTTGAATAAACTTGAAATCCTTCTTTTTCTCATTTCAATGAGTGCAATCCAATTATCATGGGAATTCCTCTTTTCCCTAAATTAAATCTATTAAAATTCTTCTTAAAAATTACATAAAAATAACCATTAATTCCTTTAAGCTAAAAATTTCACTTTTCTCATCTAAACATTTGAATTCCAATATAGTAGGAATTCCTCTTTTATCATTTAAACTTATCTATGCAAAAAGATAAATTTAACTAAATTTTTTCTCTTAAAATTTAAATAAAAATATCCATTAATTCCATTGCACTAGGAATTACATTTTCTTCATTTAATTAATTGGATTCCAATATGATGGGAATTCCTCTTTCCGCACATAAGAATTTATCTATACAAAAAGATAAATTTAACTATATTTTCTCTTAAAAATTAAATAAAAATCTTCATTATGCACTAGGAATTATACTTTCCTTATTTAAATATTTGAATTTCAATATGGTGGGAATTTCTCTTTCATCATAAAAATTTATCTACACAAAAAGATAAATTTAACAAAATCTTTCATAAATAGCATTGCAATTTTATTCTCTAAATCATTGGAATACATGGATTTCTAATGTCATGGGGATTACTCTTTTAACATAAAAATAAATTACTAAAAATTTATTTTTTTTCTAATTTACTAATTATGCATAATCATAAAAATAAATTTCTTCATGATTACAATGAGAATCATTCAATTAATCTAGGGCGATAATTCCTAGAATTTGGTAGGAAGTCCTCTTTTCATATTATGAATGAAAATGTTTTATGTGTTTATTTTACAAAAATTTTACCATAGCTCCGCTGCTATTACTGATAATTCTCACTTTAATTGAGAGAATGAAGTTTAATATTATTAATATTATTAGAATGACCACTAATTGGATCATTATCCAATTATGGATTGATTCATAATTTCTCTATGAAATAAATATCATAAAAGTATTAAAAAGCCATTACTTTGGCCTCCAATTAAACAAGCATAAAAATTACTTTTGGACTAGAGAAATGCTTCATGAGAAGCTTCATTTGGATTGAGAATAGGTCATAGGAATGACCTTTCTTTGGGGAGAGAGAGAGAAATGCTTAAAAACCATTAAAATTAAACATAAATAGAAATTTATGTGTTTCTTTATTACAATACATTAAAACATTTCAATAATATTCAAAAGCCATTAAAATTAAAGCTTCTCAAGCTTGAGAGGGGTTGAGAAGAAAGAAACATTTAGAAATTATAGAAAAAAGACCATAATCCACTCTTTACCTCCTAAAATGCTTGATTATTTAGTCACTATAGAGGCCCCCAACCAATCAATTGGTTTGTATGTCGTAGGAGTCACCAAGGAAGATTGAAGAGAGAGAGAAGCTCCAATCTCTTCAATTTGGTAGAGGTTTTTAGAGGATAATAGAAATTAAGCTTAGTTTAGAGTAATACTGGCATAGTTTAGTTTAGAGTAATACTGGCATAGTTTAGTTCACAGATAAGAATACAAAGGAATGAGGCGCCACTAACTGAGTCCAATTGAGTTCCAAAATTTTTCAGCTTTAGTTTGGCTGAATTTGGACAAGTTTTGGACTACTTTGGCTCCCTTTTTGATTTGGTTTGATTTAGGAGAGAGGAGAGATAAAAATATCCTATTATTTTTGAGTTTTAAACTCATCCAAGCATGTGAAATAGGCGCCTCCTTGAAGGTCTCCCTTTTCCTTACACGTGTCAAAAATGAATGATTACTCCAAAATATCTCATTTTTTTTATTAATACACCATAATTTTTAACTAATAAACCTAGTACTTGGTCAACTCTTCATCTTATGTGGGCATTTACTCATTTTTGGGTATTTTCTTTTATTCTTTGGGTTTATCTTGTCCCAACACTTGGATTAATCTTATAGGTCCATAGGAACCTTAATTGGGCCATAATCAAAAAAATTTCGAAAATTTGGAACCTTAGGCTGAGGTCTTCTAAATCAATTTTAATTAATTCCAATTGCACCTTGGAAACTCTATTTTGATTTTCTGTTTCAAGGAAACATTTCTTTTGATATTTGAAGAATTTATTTATCCAAAAATATCCTAATTTTTATTTGCCACTCTCTAGATTTTTTTTTATTTCACTAGGCAAAACAAGGAAAAATGATATTTTCTTGTATTGAGAAACATAGAATGATTACAAGGGATTGAAGTAGAGGCTTATTTGATATTCAGGCTGAGGAGGAATCTTACACCAAATGTCATAGGAGTTTCTCTTTTAACATTTAAATATTTCTTATAGATAAAATAAATTTATCTAAATTTTATCTTTGAATTTAATTCAAATACTCATTAATTCCAATATGCTAGGAATTTCTCTTTTCCCATCTCAATGATGGAATTTCCAAATGTCATAGGAATTTCTCTTTTAACATTTAAATATTTCTTATAGATAAAGTAAATTTATCTAAATTTCATCTTTGAATTTAATTAAAATACTCATTAATTCCAATATGCTAGGAATTTCTCTTTTCCCATCTCAATGATGGAATTTCCAAATGTCATAGGAATTCCTCTTTTAACATTTAAATGAATTACTAGAAATTCCTCTTTTGCTAATTACTATTTATGCACAAACATAAAAATCAAATTTTCCATGATTATAATGAGAATCACTCAATTTATCTAGGATGATTAATCCTAGAATATGGTAGGAAGTCCTCTTTTCATAATATAAATGAAAATGATTTATGTGTATTTTTTAGAAATTTTTCCATAGCTCCACTGCTATAAAGTTTAGTATTATTCATGTGACTAGAATAACCATTAATTAGATCATTACCCAATTATGGATTGATTCTTAATTTTACCATAAATTAAATAGCATAAAAGTATTAAAAGCCATTATTTTAACCTCCAATTAGACAAGCATAGAAATGACTTTTAGATTAGAGAAATGCTTCATGAGAAGCTTCATTTGAATTGAGAATAGGTCATAGGAATGACCATTCTCTGGGGGAGAGAGAGAAATGCTTAAAAACCATTATAAATTAAGCATAAATGGAAATTTATGTATTTCTTCATTAATACAATACATTAAAGAACTTCATTAGTACATTCAAAAGCCATTTAACTTAATGCTTCTCAAGCTTGAGAGGGGTTGAGAAGAGAAACATTTGGAGATTTAAGAAAAAGAAGACAATAATCCACACTTTACCTCCTAAATTACTTGATTCTTTGATCACAGTATAGGCTCCAACCAATCAACTGGTTTGGTATGTTGTTGGAGTCACCAAGGAAGATTGAAGAGAGAGAGAAGATCCAATCTCTTCAATTTGTAGAGGATTTTTAGAGGATAATAGAAAATATCATTATTTCAGTATAATACTGGCGTAGTATAGTTCTCCTATTTTTTTACAAAGGGTTAAGGATCTATTTATAGGTGAGGGAGGCCTCTAACCAAGTCCAACTAGTTTCTAGAATTTTTCAGGTTTAGTTTGACTGAATTTGGACAAGATTTGGACCTAGTTTGGCTCCCTTTTGATTTGGTTTGATCTAGAAGAGAGGAGTGATAAAAATATCACAATATTTTTGAGTTTAAAACTCCACCACACAAGTGAAATAGGGGCCTCCTTGAAGAGCTCCCTTCTACTTACCAAGGTGTCAAAATTGAATCATTATACCCAAAATATCTCATTTTTTTAGTAATACTCATAGTTTTTTACTAATAAACCTTGTCCTTAGTCAACTCTTCATCTTATGTGAGCATTTACTCATTTTTGGGAGTTTTCCATTTATAAATTGGATTTATCTCCTCCCCACACTTGGATTGATCCTATTGGCTGCCGATAGGAACCTTAATTGGACCATAATCCAAAAATTTCTGAAAATCTAGACCCCTTAGGCTAAGGTCCTTTATACTTCTTTTCAATTAATTCCAAATGCACATTGGAAAGTTCTTTTTGAATTTCTGTTTCAAGGGAAACCATTTTATACACTAGGAGGATGTTTATATCCAAAAATATCTTAATTTTAGATTATCTCTCTAGATATTTTCTCTCTCTAGACTAAAAAATATCACAATATTTTTGAGTTTAAAACTCCACCACACAAGTGAAATAGGGGCCTCCTTGAAGAGCTCCCTTCTACTTACCAAGGTGTCAAAATTGAATCATTATACCCAAAATATCTCATTTTTTTAGTAATACTCATAGTTTTTTACTAATAAACCTTGTCCTTAGTCAACTCTTCATCTTATGTGAGCATTTACTCATTTTTGGGAGTTTTTCATTTATAAATTGGATTTATCTCCTCCCCACACTTGGATTGATCCTATTGGCTGCCGATAGGAACCTTAATTGGACCATAATCCAAAAATTTCTGAAAATCTAGACCCCTTAGGCTAAGGTCCTTTATACTTCTTTTCAATTAATTCCAAATGCACATTGGAAAGTTCTTTTTGAATTTCTGTTTCAGGGGAAACCATTTTATACACTAGGAGGATGTTTATATCCAAAAATATCTTAATTTTAGATTATCTCTCTAGACATTTTCTCTCTCTAGACTAAAATAGGGTGTAAAACAGAATCTTTCTTTTATTTCAAAGAGGGGAAAAATTACAAGATCAGAAGGGGACGTTCTTACACCTGTAAACCTCAAAAGCTGGAGGGAGGAATCTTACATCCTACCCCACTTAAAAAAACGCGAGATGTCCTCATAGGTGGAGTATGATCTCTTTCATCCTCTTCTTCTTCTTCAATCACTTCCAGCGTTATTGCCTTGGAAGTGGACGGCCGATTTGGGAACATCTCTCCTTGACTTTCCCTGTTCTGAGGCGCAAGTCTTGCATTACTTTGGATTAAAACTGCGGGTTAGACAGTCTACCTCTAAGATTTCTATGGAAGAAAGAAACCTAATTACTTTGGAAGGAAGGAGCTGGAGACTCGAACCTTGATCCCTGATTTTCTCGCCCTAAAAACCTTGTTCCAAAAGGAGTTGGGCAATCCATACTTCGATGTCCAATGTTGCCATATATATAGGCAGTGATGTGTGTGAACACACTTAGGACCGTTGGGGCACTTTTTCCCTCTTTAGGAGGTTTTTTCCCCCGGCTTGTATATACGCCCATCCTTCTAGGGCTAACTTATCTTTTGTACATTGACACAATCTAATACTTTGTGTTGTGTGCATTCTTGCTCCTTCTTCTCCAAGCTTTGTGTGCTTTCCTGCAACCCTAATTCCAACAATTGGTATCAGAGCAGGCATCGGCTCCCAGGGCTACGCCGCCAGCACCCTCCGACTCACGTTCTCCGATTGAGGTGAGTTTTCACGAGCGCTTGCAGGTCCCTATACTCTGCAAATAAGCCCGTAGGGCTTGGCGTTCTCAGACCTGAGGTCGTTTCGGGCTTCGTTTTTGCATTTCAAGTTCTGCACAGGTGTTTTCGTCATTTTCTGCACAAATTTTGATAGTGCAGTTTTTTGCAAAACAGGCATACGTACTCTATTGTGGACCGTGCTACATAACACAAGTTGTTTTCTGTCCAGTGTTTGCTTCATTACAGGTAGCTTTTGCATCAGTTTCAGTTAGTGGCCATGGCGATAACAACAATGATGTATTTCGCATGTTGTCTGCTGAAGACAAACTGGATGGAGACAGTAACTACCCACTTTGGGCATACATGATGCAGCATGTTTTGGTTGCAAAAGGAGTGTGGAACATTGTGCAGGGTACGGATGTACGTCCAGGTTCTGTGGATGTAGGATCTGTTGAGGATGTTGCAGGTTCTAGCAGCTCTACTGTTGCTGCTGTTTTACCCACTACTGAACAAGCTCATTGGGATGGTAAAGATGCGCACGCTCATGCCTTGATTGCACTTTCTGTCAAACGTAACATCACCCCACATATTCGTTCAGCTAAAATAGCAAAACAGGCTTGGGATATTCTAGCTGGTTTGTATGCAGGTCGTAACGAGGCAAAAATCGCTTACCTGCGTAAAGAGCTAGAATTGAAGATTATGCAAGAAGATGATGACATGAATGTTTTTCTTGCTGAGATTAAAGATCTCAAAGAACAGTTGATTTCTGTAGGTGAGATTATTCCTGATCATTCTCTTGTGCAAACTGTTCTTGATGCTTTACCTAAGACATATCAGACTTTTGCTTCCACGTGGAGACGTCTTAATGAGGACAGACCTGATGCTGTCAAGTATGATACTTTAGTCAACAAGCTCTTGCAAGAAGTGCAGTCCAGGCAAAACAGGGCCAGGCAGCGTGCAGTTGATCAAGCATTTATTGCTGCCCAGCAGCAGAGAAGAAGTGGTAAGGCAGCCCCTTCCACTGTTTCTTCTCCTATTAGTAGGTCTGCAACTTCTTCTCCTTCCATAGGTAGCAACAATAAGTCTGAGAAGGCTCTTGATAAAGGCAAGAAAAAGACCAGGTGCAACTATTGTAAGGCAAATGATCATGTCATTAAGAATTGCCCTAAGCTAAAGGCTAAAGAGGCAAAGAAGAAAGAGTCAAATGCAGCCACAATAGTAGATGCTTCTACAAATGCAGATTCTGCAAATGTTGTGCAGGATACAAAATGGGCGTTTAGCGTGTATTGCCAGTATGACCAATCTGTACATGATGCATGTTTGGCAGTTTCTGTTGACTCTCATGTTTGGTATTTTGACAGTGGTGCTACAAAGCACATTACCTCGCATCGTGATATGTTCACTTGTCTTGAGGCTGTCCCTAATGGGAATACTATCACATGTGTCAATAATGCTTCTTACCCAGTGAAGGGCATTGGTAAAATTATGCTTACTGCTGCAAATGGCAGCGCTTTCATACTTTCAGATGCTTTGTATGTGCCAGGGATAAAGAAGAATCTATTGTTTGTCTCTGTGCTTGCTAGACTTGGATTTGTAGTCAAATTTGTGGATGACAGATGTACTGTTCATGATTTGACTTCTGGTGATATGATTATTGCATCTGGCACCTTGTTTCGTGGGCTGTATAGGCTTAATTCTTATGACAAGTGTGTGGAAGATTCAGCAAATGCAGTTTCTGATGAAAAGGCAGTTTCAGATGCAAAACTATGGCATGCTCGTTTTGGTCATCTGAACTTTGCTAGTTTGCTGTGTTTGCAGAAATTTGATATGGTTGCTTCATTCCCCCTCTTGAGGCACCATTGAAACATGTTTGTGAAGGCTGTATTTTGGGCAAAATGCAGCGTTCTGCGTTTCCAAAGAATGGTTCTGTGCGGGCCACTCGCAAATTGCAGCTTGTACATAGTGATGTATATGGGCCTATGCAAACTCCGTCATTTGGTAAACACTTGTACTTCGTGACTTTCATTGATGATTACTCGTACCCCGTTCTGATCGAGGGGGGGAGTACATGTCTAAAGAGTTTGATGCATTTCTGGCTAGTCATGGGATAAAACACCAATGTACAGTGCCGTATACCCCTCAGCAAAATGGTGTTGAGAACAGGTCACTTATGGAGATGGCACGATGTATGGTCAAGAGCCAAGCTTTGCCACATGCATTTTGGCTTGAGGCTGTCATGTGTGCTGCATATGTACTCAACAGGTGTCCCACTAAGGCCTTGCAGTCTATTACTCCATACGAAGCTGGGCATGGCAGGAAGCCTTCTATTGGTCACTTGCGTGTCTTTGGTTGCTTGGCATATGCTTTAGTGCCTGTGCAACAACGCAGAAAATTGGATGATAAGGCTGTCAAATGCATTTTGTTGGTTACAGTGCTGAGAGCAAGGGTTACAGATTGTATCATCCGCAGTCAAAGCGTATCTTGATTAGTCGAGATGTTGTTTTTGTGGAAGATGCTGTGCAGCCCTTGTTATCATGTACCAAAGAGACAAGTGTGAGCTCACGGGATGTATTTGATACATTGTTGCCTCTATTTAGAGGTGGGAATTCAAATGTAAGTCCTAATGAGGCAAATATTCAGCCTATGCAGATTTCAAACGACATCATAGATCAGCCTATTTCTGATGCAGATTTACAGGATGTAATTCATGAGGATAGGGCTGAAAATGAGCAGGCTAGAGGTATGCCTAAATGGCTGGTGCAAACCTTGCGTGATAGTAAGATTGATGCACCTATGACTAGTCGTACTCGTTCAGTTTTTCAGCATGCCTCTTATGCATCAGATTGTTATGCTTTGGCTGTGTCTAGTATGTGTGAAGAGGAAGAACCTCTTTCATTTGATGAGGCACAAAATTCAGAAAATTGGTTGGCTGCAATGCAAAGTGAATATGATGCTATAATGAAGAATGGTACATGGTCTTTGTGTGATTTGCCTATTGGTAAAAAGGCCATTGGATGTAAGTGGGTTTTTAAGTTGAAACGAAAGCCAGATGGCAGTGTTGATCGCTATAAGGCTAGACTTGTTGCAAAGGGTTATGCTCAAGAAAAGGGCATTGATTTTGATGAGACCTTTGCTCCCACTTGTCATATGACTACCATTCGTAGCATTTGTGCATTGGCAGCTCATAATGGTTGGAATGTACATCAGCTGGATATAAAGACTGCGTTCTTGAATTTCATTCACACGGTTTGTCTCGCAGTGGTTTCTCCATGCTACTATGGCTGTTTCTACTATCTTCAACCTTGCAAGAGCCATTTTGCTCTTCTCATTGTTTCCCGTGACATCGAAGTACTTCGATCCACTTCTCCACAATCTCGCCCAAGTTTTTCCCTTCACCCTTGAAAGGTCCAGGTTGCGATCTATGAAGAGTTTTACGAACATCAAAGTCGAGCTCTTCCCCATTGAGTTGGGGGTTATCATTTCTACCACGACGAGCTCGATCCATGATCTTATCAATACGAAAATTCTTGTTAAGTCCTTTTATTTACAATTCAAATCCGACTTTAGATCCAACTGATTCTGGGGTTCTTTAGATTGGTCAGCTCTCCACAGAATCATGGGATAAAGATCTCTTATATAGAACTTAATATCAAATAACAATTCATTCACAACATATCATTCATATTCTTAACACAATAATGGTCCATCAGGCCGAAAATTCCATCTGAACATTCCTCCATGGAAGTTTCAGTTAAGCAAGTTCTCAATTTGTCATCCATTAACTTGATCCACCTGGTCAAGTGTTAACAGTAGCAATCTGACAGCACAATCAACTAATCTCATAGTGATTTGCTGAAGTCATTATCATCGTTCCAGATATACAAACATCATCACAGCAGGGACTCGTCCCATTCATCCTCATTGTGGCTTTGCTCAATTTATCGCTTTTCAACCAAAATTCAAGAATAATCATTTTTCAATCAGAATCCAAATCAACTCATCAGTTCTCAACCAGAGTTTTAAAATCATATCAACCACATTCGAATTCATCATCTGGATAGCATTTTTGCTTATAATTTCAAGGTCTTAGATTTACTCATATATACTACCAGTAAAGAGCTGCAGTTATACCCTCGGTATATACTACAAGTAAAGAGCTGCAGTTATACCCTCGGTATATACAAGTAGTCACGATCCTTGGAATTATAAGGTAAATACCATCATGTCTAGGCCTCAAGCAAGTCAGGGATTCCATACAATTGCGGTACTTCCATTTGAAGACCCACTTTCAATTTTATGAATCTTCATTCTGAATATCAATTTGTATGAATTTTATCACACAATTACAACCTTTTACTGTTACTTCACAATTTGTTTTTCATTTTTGGCTTTTCACTTGATCCACTTTAGTCAATTTGCTTTGATACCAGCTAAAAGATCCCTACCCCCTCCGTGCAACGGATTTCGGGGGGGGGGGGGGGGGGGGGGCTAGCAGCGGAAGTAGCACTCCTCTTGCATGGTGCTGCAGGGTCCCTCATTGGGGCCTCACCCACGGATATCCGGACAAGAGACTAATCCCTCGGTTCTTCCAAAACCGAACCCAGAAAAACTTCCCTCGCCCGAAAAGCACGTGCAATTCCTCCAGGATATTTTTGGCTCTAACGACTGACCGAACTGATCTGACTGAACCTGTAAGTCGCTTGGTCAGATCTTGGTCCCATAAAAGCATAGTGATGTGCCACATAACCATCATAAGTCAACCTCTGCATAGGGTTGTTGACTCTTTCAGATCTTCATAACTTTGCATTCATGGCTACTATAGCCTTCTTCACACCAGGTTTACTCGTCTCGCTGGAATCCCAAGCTCCTCATCAAGGCTCATCTCTGTGCCACTAGAATCTCCATCAACAAGAGAATGCCCTATAGAAATATCAGGCATACTATGGGGCTCAACCACTTTTTCTTTGCCTTTATGTGATGTACCAACTACATTTTCAGGACTAGTATTATGATGTAGCCTGCCACTCCATGGTCTATTAATAGAACGACTGGATGAGAACTCTCCTAGTCAACTCAATGACTGTGATTGGTGACTTGCATTCTGTGCAACCACATTTCCACTTACATCAGCACACCAACAACATCTTTTTCAGTAGTATACTAGGATTATAACATCTATATCTCTTTTGCTCAAGGGAATACCCAATAAACACACAGTTTTTTGCTTTTGGATCCAGCTTAGTAAACTCATTTTGTACATGATTCTTTCAAAAGAATTCAGAGAACTCATTGGAGAGGTATTATCCCCCTCCATTTGACCATAGGCACTTCACATGCTTTCCTGTTTGTTTTTCAGCCCCATCACTTTGAAATTTTGAAAATGAGTGAACACTTCACTCTTCTCCTTCATGAAATACACCCACATTTTCCTCGTGTGGTCATCAATGAATGTTACGTAGTACCTGCAATCACCCATAGACATAGTCTTCATCTCGCAGGACCCCATACATCTCAATGCACAACATCTAGTACATTCCTGCTCACATTTCTGTCATGTGGAAATACATGTTTTGTTTGCTTTTCAAATTGACATGCTTCACAAACTTTTTGCATACCTTCAACTTTAAACTTAGGTAGCCCTATCACAATTTATTTAGTCTGCATAGACTTCATTCTTTGCAAATTTATATGCCCAATTCTCTTATGCCAAATGTTTGTATCTGTGAAAGATCCATGTCCCCTCCGCACAACGGATTTAGGGGTGCTAGTAGCAGCGGAAGTAGCACTCCTTGCGCTGTGCAAGGTCCTCTCACTCCGGGCCTCGCCCACGGATATCCGGACAGGAGACTAATCCCTCGGTTCTTCCAAAATCGAACTTGGAAAATCTTCCCTTGCCCAGAAAGCACGGGCGATTCCTCCAGGATATTTTTACTTTAATGTAGTCAAGGTCATTAGTGACCAAAGTGATCCGACCGAACCTAAAGTCACTTGGTCAGATCAAGGAAGAAACTTGCACTTGGAACATAGCCATAGTATCACTAATCACAATCCTCCAAAATATCCGATTGAATCTTAATTTCTAATCATTCCTTCATTCGAGTATCTATGGCATCATTGGCAGCCAGAACGCTCACCACCTGTCCACTCAAGGGCCTTTTTAATAGTTCCTAGCTCATAGTACCCAACAATATATTCACTTATAAAAAATTAAAGATGGAATCTCCATTGAAGATCAGCAAGATCAACCAATAGATCCATATAAAAGGGCCATGGACTCATCCGTTCAATCAACCAGATCCATGCCCGGTTTTAGAAAAAAACTCTTACTCCTTGTTCCAATATCTTCCACGACACACGTGTGGGTATCTTCAGTGACCCAGAGCCGCCCGAGCACTGTATGGTCAGCACCCTCTAGGATCCTTCGCAGGTCACCTAGTGCTTCACTCATAGGCCGCTTCCTTGGTCCCTCATCCATCGTACCGGAAGCTCACCATTTAAATCGAACTCAGGCTGGTCAAGACCTCGGCCGACCTTGCTACAGGCGAGACGTCCTCCGTTGACTCTCTGTCAGCTGTTGCAAATTTATCACTAATGTCTCCATGACCTCATTCCACAAGACGGTCAAAATGCTTCCCCAGCATTCTTGACATAAAACAGTCATTTACAAACAGGTGTTACAAATACAGCTTCTATAATGAACTCTCATCTTTCCACATTTATCCACATCAATCCATATTACTTAATCCACGTCCAATTCATATGTGTACCCATTCTCATCCAATCACATCATTTTCCATCTCATCACATCAGATTCATCCACATCACATATCATCCATTCACATCCCATATCATTCATTCACATTCTGATTCACATGACATCACATATCATCCATTCACATCCCATATCATTCATTCACATTCTGATTCACATGACATCACATCTCATTCATTCTCATCCCGATTCACATCACATTACATCTCATCCATTCACTCACATCGACATCACATCCTTTCACATACACATCCTCATTCATTCTTCCACATTCGTACTTCCACATACACATCCATATCCACTCTTCCACATACACATTCACATCCACATCCATTCTTCACATACACATCCGTATTCATACATCCACATACACATCCACATCTATACATCCACATCCATTCTTCCACATACACATACACATTCTTCCACATACACATCTACATTCATTCATCCACATCCATACATCCACATCCATACATCCACATCTACATCCACATCCATACATCTACATCCATATCCACATCCATACATCCAGATTCATATCCATATCCATACATCCACATCCACATCCACATCCATACATCCACATACACATCCATTCTTCCAAATCCACATCCACATCCATTCTTCCACATACACATCCATTCTTCCACATCCGCATCCACATCCACATCCACATCCATTCTTCCACATACACATCCACATCCACATCCATACATCCACATCCACATCCATATCCACATCCATACATCCACATTCACATCCTCATCCATACATCCACATCCATTCATCCACATCCATATCCACATCCATACATCTACATCCACATCCATTCTTCCACATACACATCCACATCCATACATCCACACCCATATATCCACATACACATCCACATCCATACATCCACATCCATATCCACATCCATATATCCACATCCACATCCTCATCCACATCCTCATCCATACATTCTCATCCATATCCACATCCATACATCTATATCCATATCCACATCCATACATCTACATCCATATCCACATACACATCCACATCCATACATCTACATCCATACATTCACATACACGTCTACATCCATATCCACATTTATTCAGTGTCATACACATGCATACCCTTTCTTTCACATATACATCCCATTCACATCCATTCACATCCCATACTCACCTTATCACATTTTCTCTCTCTAGGTCAAAACAAGATAAAACAGAATCTGTCTTTTATTTCAGAGGGGGGATTAATTACAATATCAGAAGGGGAGGTTCTTACATCTGTACACCTCAAAAGCTGGGGGGGAGGAATCTTACATCCTACCCCACTTAAAAATTGCGAGATGTCCTTATCTTGCAAACTAGAGGACAACTCTTTCCCTTAAGATCCAACTGATTCTGGGGTTCCTTATATTCTGGTTCCCTTGCCCGGAAAGCATGGGCGATTTCTCCAGGATATTTTTACTCTAATGTAGTTAAGGTCAATACTGACCAAACTGATCTGACCGAACCTAAAGTCACTTGGTCAAATCAAGGAAGAAACTTGCACTTGGATCATAGAGATCTACGCTTTTTTCCCCATCCGTTGATTCCTTTTTCCATAAAACAATTACTATCTGGGATTTACTTCATCTAGCATACTACAACAAAAATTGAGTCTCATTTTATGGATCCATCAGTCCAACCTAACCCCATCCAGTCCCATGGGTTAGTAGCCAACTGCCCAACCAGTGTAGTGATGGGATCCAATTAAGAATTTGGTTAGGTTTTGTCCCAGGTACCAGGGAAAAGAGTTCCCAGGCCCCCTAACCGGATGTTCATGCAAACTTACAGCTAGTCACACCACTTACACACCCAATATGAAATTGCTTTCTTCATAGATTCAGCTATCTTTAAAACAATCATTTAATGAAGCCATAGTATCACTGATCACAATCCTCCAAAATATCCAGTTGAATCTTAATCTCTAATCATTCCTTCATCGGATTATCTATGGTATCATTGGCAACCAGAACGCTCACCACCTGTCCACTAAGGGGCCTTTTCGATAGTTCCTAGCTCATAGTGCCCGGCAATATATTCACTTATAAAAAATTCAAGATGGAATCTCCGTTGAAGATTAGCAAGATCAACCAGAAGATCCATATAAAAGAGCCATGGACTCATCCGTTGAGGACCAGCAAGGTCAATCAACCAGATCCATGCCCGATTTTAGAAAACAGCTCTTACTCCTTGTTCCAATATCTTCCATGACGCACGTGTGGGTATCTTCGGCAACCTAGAGCCCGAGCACCGTATGGTCAGCACCCTCTAGGATTCTTCGTAGAGGTCACCTAGCGCTTCACTCATAGGCCGCTTCCTTGGTCCCTCATCCACCGTACGGGGAGCTGACCATTTAGATCGAACGCAAGCTGGTCAAGACCTCGACTGACCTTGCTACTCGAGACGTCCTCCGTTGAGTCTCCGTCAGCTGTTGCAACTTTATCACTCAGGTCTCGACGACCTTATTTACAAGACGGTCAAAATGCTTCCCTAGCATTCTTGACATAAAACAGTCATTTACAAATAGGTCACAAATACAATTACTATAATAAACTCTTGTCTTTCCACATTGTTCCACATCAATCCATATTACTTAATGCACGTCCAATTCATATGTGTACCCATTCTCATCCAATCACATCATTTTCCATCTCATCACATCAGATTCATTCACATCACAATTCATCCATTCACATCCCATATCATTCATTCACATTCTGATTCACATGACATCACATCTCATTCATTCTCATCCTGATTCACATCACATTCTCATCCGATTCACATCACATTCTCATCCATTCACTCGCATCGACATCACATCCTTTCACATACACATCCTCATTCATTCTTCCACATTCACATCCACATTCGTACTTCCACATACACATCCATATCCACTCTTCCACGTACACATTCACATCTACATCCATTCTTCACATACACATCGGTATTTATACATCCACATACACATCCACATCTATACATCCACATCCATTCTTCCAACACATCCACATTAATTCTTCCACATACACATCTACATTCATTCTTCCACATACTCATCCACATCCATACATCCACATCCATACATCCACATCCATATCCACATTCATACATCCACATCCACATCCACATCCATACATCTACATCCATATCCACATCCATACATCCACATCCATATCCACATACATATCCATATCCATACATCCACATCCACATCCACATCCACATCCACATCCACATCCACATCTATACATTCACTTCCATACATCCACATCCATTCTTCCACATACACATCCACAGCCATACATCCACATCCATATCCACATCCATACATCCACTTCCACATCCACATCCTCATCCATACATCCACATCCACATCCACATCCACATCCATATCCACATCCATACATCTACATCCATACATCCACATCCATTCTTCCACATACACATCCACATCCATGCATCCACATCCTCATCCTCATCCTCATCCTCATCCATACATCCACATCCATATCCACATCCATACATCTTTATCCATATCCACATCCATATATCTACATCCATATCCACATACACATCCACATCCATATATCCACATCCATACATCTACATTTATACATCTACATCCATACATTCACATACACATCTACATCCATATCCACATTTATTCATTCTCATACATATGCATACCCTTTCTTTCACATATACATCCACATTCACATCCAATCACATCCCATACTCATCTTATCGCATCTGTTCTCATCCTATCACATCCTATACACATCTTATCGCATCCCATTTACATATTATCACGTCCCATACACATCTTATTACATCCATTCACATGCTATTCCCATTTAATAGCTTTTTCTAGATTGATACCGATAATAGGACTTTTTTTAAACTTCTGCCAATTGCTTCGCCTAACTAAAGATTCTTTTTCTGAACTATTTCCATATTCCTTCTCAATTCCTCAATTGAATTATATTCAATATTCTTCTTTTGAATAAAAGAATTCATGGGATTTGTAGAAATCAATTCTACTCATATTTTCACTTTTGGTAAATAATCATAAATTGAATTATACTAAAAATTCCTCTTCTTCTCATTTAATTTATTTTATCCCAATTACCATGGGAATTCCTCTTTTTGCATTTAATTATTTACATTCCAATGTCATGGGAATTCCTCTTTTCCCATCAATTATTTATCATAAAATAAAATTATCTAAATTAAAGTATCCATTATTTTGATATGCTAGAAATTTCTCTTTGTCCGTCTAAATGATGGAATTCCAAATGTCATAAGAATTCCTCTTTGGACATTTAAATATTTCTCATAGATAAATAAATTTATCTAAAAATTTTATCTTTGAATTTAAATAAATTATCCCATAATTCCAATGTACTAGGAATTTCTCTTTTCCCATCCAAATGATGGAATTCCAAATGTAATAGGAATTCCTCTTTTATCATTTAAACTTATCTATGCAAAAAGATAAATTGAACTAAAATTTCTCTTGAAAATTAAATAAAAATCTTCATTAATTCCTTTACACTAGGAATTACACTTTCCTTATTTAATTATTTGAATTCCAATATGGTGGAAATTCTTCTTTCATCATATAATTTTATCTATGCAAAAAGATGAATTTAACAAAAATCTTTCTTTTCTTTTTACATAAAATATACATTATATTACTATTCCAAATTTTTCTCTTAATTCTTTGGAATACATGGATTTCCATTATCATGGGGCTTATTCTTTTAACATAAAAATAAATTACTAGAATTTCTCTTTTTTCTAATTTATTAATTAAGCATAAACATAAAAATCAATTTCTCCATGATTTCAATGAGAATCATTCAATTGATCTAGGATGATAATTCCTAGAATATGGTAGGAAGTCCTCTTTTCATATTATGAATGAAAATATTTTATGTGTTTATTTTACAGAAATTTTGCCATAGCTCCACTCTGCTATTACTGATAATTCTCAATTTAATTGAAAGAATAAAATTTAATATTATTAATATGATTAGAATGACCACTAATTGGATCATTATCCAATTATGGATTGATTCATAATTTCTCTATGAAATAAATATGATAAAAGCATTAAAAAGCCATTATTTTGGCCTCCAATTAGACAATCATAGAATTTTCTTTTTGGATTAGAGAAATGCTTCATGAGAAGCTTCATTTGGATTGAGAATAGGTCATAGGAATGACCTTTCTTTCGGGGGAGAGAGAGAAATGCTTAAAAACCGTTATAATTAAGCATAAATGAAAATTTATGTGTTTCTTTATTACAATTCATAAAAGAACTTCAATAGTAATCAAAAGCCATTCAAATTAAAGCTTCTCAAGCTTGAGAGGGGTTGAGAAGAGAAGCATTTGGAGTTTTAATAAGAAAAAGATAATAATCCACACTTTACCTTCTAATTTACTTGATTCTTTGATCACAGTAGAGGCCCCCAACCAATCAATTGGTGTAATATGTTGTAGAAGTCACCAAGGAAGATTGAAGAGAGAGAGAGAAGCTCCAATCTCTTCAATTTTGTAGAGGTTTTAGGGGATAATAGAAAATATCATTATTTTAGCGTAATACTGGCATAGTATAGTTCTCATATTTTTTTACAAAGGGCTAAGGATCAATTTATAGGTGAGGGAGGCCTCTAATCAAGTCCAACTAATTTCTAGAATTTTCTAGGTTTAGTTTTGTCAGGGAAATCTTAAATGAGGTGTCCTTCCTTATGACAATTGTAGCATCTGAATATTCGATTCTTTGGTTGTCCATTTGAAGGTTTGTTGTTATTGTCTTTCTGAATACCTCCTTTAGCCATATCTTTACCCTTTTGCATCTTGGATTTATAAAAAGTACTAGCAGGGAGAGAATATTTTGTAAAAGATTTATCCTAAATCTTGAAATCTCTTGATATAGCTGTTTTACATTTTGAATTTAGGGCAAGGTCTATATCAGTGCTAAGGTCATGTGGATGACACATGTTAAACATGTTTCTAACAAAAATTGACATGAAAAAAAAGACTTTGTTTTGCTTGGTTTTGAGATTATAATTAAAAATCTAACAATAGGTTTTCAAAAAACATGCCAAAATAGAGACAATGTTTATTATTTCCATCTTCAATCCATTAAAAAAATAATACAACTGTAAAAGAAGCCATTTTCTAAACATATAGCTTATGGCATAGGTATGGTTCCTCATAATCATTTCTATGTGTACACTTGAAGCTTAGACTCCTTGGGTCATCTGCCATGTTAGCATGATTGAGAATGTGCTATAGAGTGTAACTATAAAAAACTATCTTGATAAAATTATTATCTTAATTGTAAAACCCTATTTTGGCTCTCGATGAGAGTAGTATTAAAATTCATTTTGAAGCTCTTGATTATCACAATTTCTTAATTGATAATATATACTTTTTTTTAAAAGATTTCGTTACATACATATGAATTTTAAAATATCATGAATAAGCTATTTAAAATTTATCTAATTCTGAAAAATAATTCCACACTTATTTTTAAAGATGTGTCCTTGATGTGAGAAAAAAGGGCCAAATGGTAATTTTAGTTATTAAATGAGTTTAGAAAGTATGAAAATGTCTCTTTAAGGAACAAAATTTTATACTTTCCAAAATACTTTTTAATAAAATATCAGACAGGGACTTAGGTTCGAATCCTACTGGTTACTACACATAGTAAGGATGTTTTGCTATAACATTTGCGGCCAACTTGTGATGTTGAGTAAGAACTTCTCAGCTAAGAGTTGATGTTTTCTAGCAACTTGATACAAAACATCAAATTTTACAAAAATTTGATATTTTGCATCATGTTGATGCAGAACACTAACTTTATATTCAAAACTTTAACTTTCTATGCAAAAGATCAACTTTTTTTACAATACTTGATGTTTTGTATTAAGATTATACAAAACATCAACTTTCCACAAAACTTGATGTTTTACATCAACTTTGATGCAAAACATCAAGTTTTATGGAAAAGTTCATGTTTTGCATAAAATCGATGTTAAACATCAACTTTTTCATAAAAGTTGATGTTTTGTATCAACTCGATGCAAAACATCAACTTTTCCACGCAACTCGATTTTTTGCATCGAGTCGATGCAAAACATCAACTTTTCCACACAACTCGATGTTTTGCATCGAGTTGACGCAAAACATCAACTTTTATACACAGCTCGATGTTTTGCATCAATGTTGATGCAAAACATCAACTTTTTCACACAACTCGATGTTTTGCATCAAAGTTGATGCAAAACATCAACTCTACCACAAAACTCGATGTAAAACATCAACTCTACCCCAAAACTCAATGTTTTGCATCAAGTTTCAGATGCTCGGGAGAAGAAAGTTGGAGGATCAGAGATCGATTTTCACAAACGACCTGTTTTAGTGATTCCGTCCACTTCAACATGCTCAAACGACCTATTCCATAAATTTTGAGTATCAACATGAATATGTTTGGATAGGATTTACAGACGTCACAAAGTCGCTTTGTGATGTCTACAAATCACACCAAAACATAGTTGTGTTCATACTAAAAATTTGTGGAATAGGTCATCTGAGCATGCCAACGCAGACGAAAGTGCTAAAAAAGTCCATTTGTGAAAATTAACCTTCGATAGAGGTGAGGGATGTTTTTCCGGGTTCGGTTTTTGGAAGAACTTAGGGATTAGTCTCTTGTCTGGATATACGTGGGTGAGGCCCTGAGTGAGGGACCCTGCCCTGCACAAGAAGCGCTACTTCTGCTGCTCGCACCCCAGAATTCGTTGCGCGATGGGGACAGGGATCTTTCATTCAAGGTCCCCTATGCTGGAGAGCATACTACTGCACATAGGCATGGCAGAGTCCAAGCTCACATGCACCCCCCTCCTCAACATAGATGGTCGCACCACATGTATTTACTTATAGTTCTTCAGCTTTAAAATTGAATTGTAGAACAAAAATCAGGATTGGTGAATCAATCAACTTGTGGTATTCCAAATCAATGGAGCCTTGCACATTTGGATTAAAAACCAATGGATTACAAGTCATCATGGATTATCTCATCTAGCTCTTCTGTTATCATGATTTTTTAGCATCTACTATGTAGCGATATTATTTATGATACAAAGGTTACATGGTTACATAGACAAGCATTTTTTTTAATGACCTCCTCTCAAATTTATAGTCAAAGGTTGTGACCATATGTGTTTTTCACGTCCTTAGCCCCGTAAACCTATGTTCTACCTATATCACCTTATCCTAGGTATATTTTTTCTTTAATTCTATGCAAAATATCAAGTTTTATGAAAAAGTTGATGTTTTACATAAAATCGATGTAAAACATCAACTTTTTCATAAAACTTAATGTTTTGCATCAACTCGATGCAAAACATCGAGTTGTGTGGAAAAGTTGATGTTTGGCGATTCCTCCAAGATATTTTTACTCTAACGTAGTCAAAAGCCTTAACTAACTGAACTGATGCGACCGAACCTATAAGTCCCATAGTCAGATCAAGGAAAAGATTGCACTTGTATCATAGTAGAGACCAATGCTTTTTTCCTCATTGAGAGCGGCACAACCATTGATTCTTTTCCATAGAACAATTTTTATCTGGGATTTACTTCATCTATCGTACCATAATAGAATTGAGTCTCATTTTAGGGTTCCATCAGTCCAGCCTAACCCCATCCAGTCCCGTGGGTTAGCTAACCCAACCAATGTAGTGATGGGATCCATTTCAGAATTTGGTTAGGTTTTGTCTTGGGTACCAGGGAAAAGAATTCCCAGGCCCCCTAGCTGGATATTCATGCAAACTTAAAACTAGGCACACCACTTACACACTCAATATGAAATTGCCTTTTTCACAGATTCAGGTGTCTTTAAAACAATCATTTAATGAAACTGTAGTATCACTGATCATAATCCTCCAAAATATCCAATTGAATCCTAATTTTTAATTTTTCCTTCATTGGTGTACCTATGGCAACTAGAACGCTCACCACCTGTCCACTCAGGGACCTTTTCAATAGTTCCTAGCTCATAGTAGTAACCAGTAATATTTTTACTTATGAAAATCAAAATGGAATCTCCATTAAAGATCAGCAAGATCAACCAACAGATCCATATAAAAGAGCCCTGGACTTATCCGTTGAGGACCAGGAAGGTCAATCAACCAGATCCATTCCCGAATTCAGAAAACAAATCTTACTCCTTGTTCCAATATCTTCTCCGATGCACGTGTGGATATCTTCGACAACCCAGAGCCCGAGCACTGTGTGGTCAGCACCCTCTAGGATCCTTCGTAGGTCACCTAGCGCTTCATTCATAGGCCGCTTCCTTGGTCCCTCATCCACCATATCGGAAGCTCACCATTTAAATCGAACCGAGGCTGGTCAAGACCTCGGTTAACCTTGCTACGCGAGATGTCCTCCGTTGACTCTCCGTTAGTTGTTGCAACTTTATCAGATAGATCTCCACGACCTCATTCACAAGACCGTCAAAATGGTTCCCCAACATTTTTGACATAAAATACTCATTTAAAAACAGGTCATAAATATAATTTCTATAAACGAACTCTCGTCTTTTCACATTGTTCCACATCAATCCTCATTTATTTCATATGTATTCCCATTATCATCATATCATTTCCATCTCATCACATCTATTCTCATTTATCCGCATCAGATCTCATCCACTCGCCTCTACACATATCCACATCTCATCACATCATATTCATTCACATCACATATCACATCTATCCCAATTTACATCACATCTCATTCATTCACATCTCGATTCACATGACATCACATCTCATTCATTCACATCTTGATTCACATCACATCTCATTCATTCACATCCTGATTCACATCATATCACATCTCATTCATTCAGATCCCGATTCACATCACATCACATCCATCACATTCATTTACATCACATCCATCACATCACATTCATTCATATCCATCACATTCATTCATTCATATCCACCACATTCATTTCTCATAACCATCCCATCACATACATTCTATCCACATTATATCACATCACTTCTATCCACATCATATCTCATTCATACACATCTCATCTCATTTATCCACATCCATCCAATCGTTCACATGTACGACTACTCACATCTATCCATACATTCATATCTATCACTTCACATCCACATATATTCATGTCACATCACATCTCTTTACATCACATCACATTCTTTCACATACACATTCACATCCATTCTTTCAGATACCTCCACATCCATTCTTTCACATACTCATCCACATCCATTCTTCACATACACATTTACATCCATTCTTCACATACACATCTACATCCATTCTTTACATACACATTCACATCCTATATCATTCATTTACATCATCATGATTCCCATGACATCACATCTCATTCATTCACTTCCCATTTCACATCACTTTACATCTCATCCATTAATTCATTCACATCTATCCTGATTCACATGTCATCACATCTCATTCATTCACATTCCGATTCACATCACATCCCATTTCACATTACTTTACATCTTATCCATTAATTCATTCACATCTATCCTGATTCACATGTCATCACATCTCATTCATTCACATCCTGATTCACATCACATTACATCTCATCCATTCACATCACATCTCATTTCTATGCAGTTTTCAGTTTGATTTTCTTTTGAGTATAAGGAGTATTTCTTGAATCATTATCCCCAAAACTTCTTGATCGAAATTCTGAATTTTATACCAGAATTCCTTGAATTCTATAACCTTGATCCACAGATCAACTTGAAGGGTCTCAAACTTAGTTTCAGATTTGGTGGGAGTTTTGAGTGTGTTTTTCTAAGCTGGTCACACCTTCTTTCCTCAAAACTCACGAAAGAGTTTGGTCATCTTGGTCATAGTCTGATTCAAGGTTCGAGTCGGATACGACTTTTCCTGATCTATCTTTCTCGAAAAGGTTTGATAATTGAGTTACTATTTTATTAAATTTCTTTATGCATCTATTTATGCATAAAAATTAATTTTTATAAGAATAACGCTTTTATAATAAAACAAATTCCTTTATGCATCTTTCTATGCATAAAAATCAATTTTAATGAGAATAACACTTTTGTAATAAAAAAATTCCTTTATGCATCTTTCTAAATCAAATTTAATGAGAATAACACTTTTGTAATAAAAAAATTCCTTTATGCATCTTTCTATGCATAAAAATCAATTTTAATGAGAATAACACTTTTGTAATAAAAAAATTTCCTTTATGCATCGTTCTATCCATAAAAATCAAATTTAATGAGAATAACACTTTTATAATAAAAAAATTTCTTTATGCATCTTTCTATGCATAAAAATCAAATCTAATGAGAATAAAACTTTTATAATAAAAAATTTCTTTATGCATCTTTCTATACATAAAAATCAAATTTAATGAGAATAAAACTTCTATAATAAAAATATTTCCATTATGCATCTTTCTATGCATAGAAATTAAATTTAATGAGAATAACACTTTTATAATAAAAAAATTTCCTTTATGCATCTTTCTATGCATAAAAAACAAATTTAATGAGAGTAACACTTTTATAATAAAAAATTTTCCATTATGCATCTTTCTATGCATGAAAAATAAATTTAATGGGAATAACACTTTTATAATAAAAAAAATTCCATTATGCATCTTTCTATGCATAGAAATTAAATTTAATGAGAATAACACTTTTATAATAAAAAAATTCCTTTATGCATCTTTCTATGCCAGAAAATTAAATTTTATGAGAATAACACATTTATAATAAAAAATTTCCTTTCTGCATCTTTCTATGCATAAAAATCAAATTTAATGAGAATAACACTTTTATAATAAAACATTTTCCATTATGCATCTTTCTATGCATAGAAATTAAATTTAATGAGAATAACACTTTTATAATAAAAAAATTTTCATTATGCATCTTTGTATGTATAGAAATTAAATTTAATGAGTGTAACGCTTTTGTAATAAAACAAATTCCTTTATGCATCTTTCTATGCATAAAAATTAAATTTAATGAGAATAACACTTTTATAATAAAAAAATTTCTTTATGCATCTTTCTATGCATAAAAATCAAATTTAATGAGAATAACACTTTTATAATAACAAAATTTCCATTTTGCATCTTTCTATGCATAGAAATTAAATTTAATGAATGAGAATAAAATTTAATGAATGAGAATAACACTTTTATAATAAAAAAAATTTCTTTATGTATATTTTTATGCATAAAAATCAAGTTTAATAATTAATATCAGAGATATCCATGCATATTCATAGGTGAATATATACATGGAGTAATTAGAATATTTCTTTTAGATGAAAAAATGGTGGGAATTACTCTTTTGGAATAACATAAAAATAAACTTTCTTTTCCACAAAATTTCGAAAATTTTTGCCATAACCTTCTTTGTATGGCTGACCATTTCTCATTTTTATCATTCTATTTTAACTTAAATTAACCCAAATTAGATTAATAGAACTCTAATTTACATAATTTTCTAAAATTCAAGAAAGTAAACAATAAGAAGAGTTTAATTAATCTCTTAGTTAATCTTTTTAGGATTAAGAAAGGCTAGAATGTAAAGAAGAGAAGGGGGTGGCCTTTTCATCAAGGCATAGCATTTGAATTTAATTCAATTAACTGCAAAACATAAAAATTAAGAAAATCATAGATTTAAAATTTATAAATAAGTAAGAAAATTAACTTACATAGAGCTTGTAAGCTCTCCTTTGGCTTGAGGGATTGAGGGTTCTACTCTTGTTTGAAGAAAGAGTGGCCACCAATTCACTTTGGAGAGGATTAGGCCAAAAAGAATTCAATTATTAATAAATTCAATGTAGATGGCTCAGGACAGAAGCAGAGTAACAGTGCATAAACACCATTAAGCTTTCACAAAGAGGGAGGCTTTTATTTATAGTAAGAAGTGAGCCTCTAGCCAAGCAAGCTGATTCTAGAATTTTTCAGATGAGTTTGGTCGAATTTTGACCATTTTTGGGTCACTTCAACTTACTTTTTGGATCCAGTTTTGAAATAGGAGAGAGGAGAGATGAAATATCTCATTTTATTGATTTAAAATTGGGATAATGATGAGACAAAAGGTGCCTACTTCATGAGGGGAGATCCCCACACTGAGGTGTCAAAATTCAGTTTTTTAATTGTTTTCTTTGGTCCTTAGTCCACTCTTCATCTTATGTAAGCATTTAGTCATTTTTTGGGGGGTTTTTCTTTTATTCTTCAATTTATCTCCTCCCTACATTTGGATTAATCTTATTGGTCCATAGGAACCTTAATTGGGCCATAATCTAAAAATTTCTAAAAATCTAGAGACCCTTAGGCTAAGGTCCTTTTTTTATACCTATTTTCAATTTATTTCAATTGCACATTGGAAAGTTCTTTTTGAATTTCTGTTTCACAGGAAATCATTTTAGATACTAGGAGGATTTTTACATCCAAAAATATCTCAATTTTGAATTACGTCCCTCTAGACATTTTCTCTCTCCAGGGCCAAAAGAGGGTGTAAAATAGGATCTTTCTTTTATTTCAGAGAGGGGAATAATTATAAGATCAGAAGGGGAGGCTCTTACACCTGCACATCTCAAAAGCTGAAAGGAGAAATCTTACATTGAATCTACTGTCATCTCGTGAAAGCTCTAAGCTCTTCTTTACCACCATTCTAGAAGCCCTAAGCTTCTCTCTTTTCTCTTTGTACACAAAGACAATGTCGCGAGTGAAGATTGCATCTCTCAGCATCCTTTGCATGTCCTCTAAATAATTATAACAAGAGTTCATTCTACACTACCCTAAGACATACCATCTTTCAACATCCTTCACATGCACTATAATTAGTTATAACCAAAGCTCATTCCTACACTACTCTTAGATATACCATCACCTATGTTCATGATAATGGCTATCTGGACTAAACATCAACATATGCATACTATGAATTTTTGCTACCACCACATATGTACATGATATAGGCTATAATTTCTTCCCACCACCCTTATCCATATTGCATAAGAAAAATTCCCTTCATGAAAACAAATGCCTATGTGGGTCGAAATTTACACCCATAGGCTATATGATGTCTGCCTCTAAGATTGTCCTACTGAAAAAATATCTCTTTTAACATGCTTAGGTTTACTCATAGCCTGCATAGTTACCACCTTCTACATATATATATGAATACAAGTCTACCTTTGCTGCACACCTATTAGTTGACCTCTTTAAACTCCTAGCATTGGTTGTATATCATGCCCACTATCTGCTTAGAAATAATAGAGCAAATATTTATATCCTGCAAACTGTCAAAGTAAGTATATACTAAAGGCTTTACTATTTGGGTCTAGAAATAGACTCAAGGATGTTTGTAAATTTTTTCATAAATTATGGAGCTTATATTATTATGTATTCTAATATTTTTTGAGTGCTTATCAAATAATGTGTATTTTTATCCATAGTGGTGGAATTTATCTCAAAAGAAGAAGAAGAAGAAGAAGAAGGAAAGAAAGAAAGAAAAGAAAAAAGAAACAAAAAAGAAAGAAAGAAAAGAAAAAAGAAAAGAAAGGGAAAAAGGAAAAGAAAAAGAAAAGAAAAGAAAAAGAAAAAAAGAGAAGAAAAAGAAAAGAAAAGGAAAAAAGAAAGAAAGAAAGAAAGAAAAAAAGAAAAGAAAAGAAAGAAAAAGAAAAAGAAAAGAAAAAGGCTGCGAAGGGCAAGGGGGCGGGCTAAGGGAGAAGGGGGGGTGTGCGCACATGGAGAGGGGGAGGGAAGGGTTGGCGGAGAGGGGCAAGCGAACAGAAACGGAGGCTACGGAGGGGGTGGTGGAAACGAGAATAGAAGAGAAGGGGGGTGGGGGGGCGCAGGTAGAACCAGAGGAGGGGGGGAGAGCAAGTCGCGCTACCGACTATCGTTTTGTTTTCTACTACTGGCCTGTCACATAAGGTAGATCAGCGTGGAGATTATCTTCTTCATCATCATCTATGAACCAAATCATGGAGTTTTTCATTGCTACCCGCTGATTTCAAAGCGCCTCCAGCAACTACAGAGCCACGTCACCATCTTTCCGTACGACTGCACGGATCTGTACAGCTGTACGGACTATACAGGTAGAAAATTTCAGAAGCGAACACATGAGAGGAATTATGCCGTCCATGACTTGGAGTTACTCTCAGTAGTGTATGCTCTGAAGTTGTGGAGACATTATAAAAATTCCAAAAATCCTAAAATTGCTCAAAGAAACTTGAAACTGTTTTTTGAAGGTTTTTATCACCCGAAAACCATTAAAACAGGTTTTATATAAGTTTTCTTGCTAGAAAGAGCTTTTCTAGGGTTTTCATCATCAACAAGGCTATAGAAGTTGTGGAGATTATTCATGAAAGTGTCTTATATTCATGAAATTTATAAAATAATTTTTATTTAAAAAATATTGATATTTCTTTAAGCTATGTAGCCTCCTATGTAATTTTGTAAGTCAGGTTTATTTTTATGTCACAAACAACAATAGTTTATAAATCTATGAAGGTCACATATGTCTTCAATCTTGAAAAAAATAGCAAAATTCATATATTTTTTAAATTTATACATGGAGTTCTAGATGTGTTTTCAAAAAACTATGTTTTAAAGCTATTTTTGAGATTTTGCACCTTTTTGCTGGCAATAGTGTTATAGGGTTTTTCTCTTCTCTAAGAGAAACTTATGAAGTTTCTCTCTTTAAATTTTTAGTCACAAGAATGTGCTAAAAAGAGAGAGAGAGGTAGATGGGATAAGGTATATATATATATATATATATATATATATATATATATATTTCTAAAGCTTTTTATATAAAGCTTATCAAAGTTTTATAATTGAAGCTTAACAAAGCTTTTGCCTAAATAACCAACGCAACTTTATTAGCAAAAGCTTACAAAGCTTTTAATGTTGAACAACCGGTGCGCAATTCAGCGCAAATCAGTCCACGCATCCCTCCCTGAATTACGAGCAGCGTCGGCTGTGATGATCTTGAGAGAGTTTTTTTTTCCCCCCTTGAATTTAATAACCTGGGTAGGAAAGGGAAGGAAGGAAAAGAAAAATTTCTAATTAACCAAATCCCTTTTTGTGAAATTTTTTGAGACTGTTTATATTCCCATAAATTCATAAATTGGCTCATGGAGATACACACACCATCCATTATAGATTTCTTCCTCCCATAGTGGTTTAGCAATCTAAAAGCTAAGCTAGTGGTTTAGCAATCTAAAAGCTAAGCTGGATTTGCTCTCAATTTTATATATCATCCATACAGACGGATCACAACGAGGTTAAGAATCTAGCAAAACCGCTTTTCAATTTTAGAGTGGTTTCATGGTTTTCTCAAAGTGGTTTTTTCACCCTCCTCTTAACCTTTGGTTTTTTCACCCTCCTCTTAACCTTTGGTTTTTTTTAAGTTTTTACCCTTTGGTTAATAGAGGCAATCCTTTAAAAACCTTTGAATTTAGCTTTTTACCACTCAACTTTATCCCCTTCTCCCTAAGTTTAGCTCTAATACCATTCTCCCTAGGTTTAGCTCTAATACCAATGTCATGGGATCTAAATTTCTAGGGAGATAAAAATCAAATAAAATTACAAGATTTGATTTAAATTTAATAATTCATCAAACATCACATGACCATGATCAAAATATTCAAAAACAAATGAAAATACTTAGCTCATAAAGATTCGGCTCCAAGATTGGGTGCAATCATCCTGCCTCATATCTGTATGGCCTATTTTTTTCCCACACATGAGTATTTACTAGATACTTTATTCCAATTTAGGCCATAGCCTCAAAAAATACAAAAAAGGTGCTTTTCTTACATGACACTCTCTTATCTTCAAAAATAGAGTGCCCATAAATTAAGGCTTTGGTTTAAGCATATCACGCTTTACCAAAAATTAAAGATCAAGTCTATGCTTGATAAACTGTGGCTTTTACAAAATAAATCAAAATGTGTACAAGCTAGCACATGTATATACAAATCTGGTTTACAAAAGTGGTGTTCCAAGTAATAAATTTATGCGACTTCTCTTTAATCCTAGAAATCCTCTTCACCTATAAAATAACCAACAATAAATTGGTGAAATAAATATTCCAAAAGCATACAAACCATCATCACACACATGTTTGCCAGGCATAAGTAACCTAGGAATCACCCCTACATACGAACCAACTCAAACAAACATTGGAGACCTCAAGTATACGTCCATATTCACCAAACGTATTAATATTTATATGGCATCACCCTTGATATTAACATAATTTTGCATGACGGAAAGATAATCTAAGTGTCCCCAAATTATCTAAGAGGGTGTAATAATATTTTTAAGAGGGCTTAAAATATATTCCCATACTAAAACCTTACTTGCAAACCCTACTCAACTATTTGTCCAACAAAAACCAAGTTTTTCGTAATATTGGGAATATTAAGTATATCCTTTAGGTACTTCATTTTTCCATCCTGCATAGATAATAACACCTTACCGACATATGCAATAGAATGCATAGTATCATCAACTATTTCTTTATAATATCTTGGTTTTTTCATTTTTTGTATATCTCTAAACCACTCTGCATAACTAGAAATGTGGTTAAAGGTACCACAATCAACATACCACACATCTTAGCGTTCCTTACATCTGCAATCATAGAACTACGATAGTTGCTCACTTCTATCTTCACCTTGCTTGCATGAAGATACATCATTCCCTTGTTGTAGCTTCTCACTTTTGATATCATTTTGGTTTTTATAACACTAACACTCCTTTGATATATGACCTAGTTTGCCACAACAATAGCACTCCATGCTATTTCCACTTTGGTTTCTTTGCCATCCACCTCAGGCTCTCTGGCTCTCCCTACCTCTAGAGTAGCCTCTTCCACCTGTTTGTACATTAGATTCTTGTTGTTATTGCTGCCCATAATTTTGGTTTCCAAACTAGTCTGCACCTCTGCCTCTATCTCTACTTGTGTCTATGTAGAAGGCTTGCTCTTTCATATTTTCAGAAGATGACTTACTCCTGAAGCTCATCTCCTCAGTGATGATAAGAAGGGCTATAAGATCCTTGAGGTTTGGGAAGTCTTCCCAAGATCGGATAGATGTCCAAAATTGGTCTTACTCTTACTCTTTACCAAGCCCATTCAATGTGAGTGACACCACCAAGTCGTCGTTATCCACCATACGAGCTTCAATAGTCTTGAGGACATCTGTAAGCCTTTTTATCTTCAATGAGGAATCACTTATACTCAATGTCTTATTTCTTTACACATTATGCAGCTCTTGCTTTAACTGTATCTTTCTTCCCTTTTAGTACTTGTGTTATACAACTTAACCAAGGCATCCCATGCATTCTTAGGTGTTGTTGCATCCTATATATGACCTATCAGAGAATCCAACACACTAAAACAGATAGCCCATACATCACTTTGCTGGCTTTCCCATGCCATGACTTAAAAACCTGCACCTATTAAGGAGTGTGATTTTCTTCTGAAATTTCTAGTCCCTTCTCATCACCTAAAATAGACTCCCCGTATCCTTTTCCCATCAGAGTTAGATGGCTCAATTTTCTTCTATCTTCTTCTCTTCTCTACAATCACTAATATTAAGAGATAAGAGTACATACTATAAGAGAACGTACTCTTTTTCTCTTCTCTAGAACCACTAACATAAAGAGATAAGAGTATATACTATAAGAGAAAGTACTTTTCTACTATAACATACAAAAGTCGTTTCGATGATATGAGTTGGCACTATGGCCATGCCATTTTCTAGTTTAATCCAAATGTGGTTGATGTCATACAACTCATCATCCACTGGTGGTATATCAACCATAATCTCACCAAACATGCCAGTGGCATAAGTGCAGAGCTATCATCTGGCATGTCACTAATATCCGCACTAGTTGAGCTCGATACCTCAACAAGGCAAAGTGCCAAGGCCCATTGAATTGAGATAGATCCCTCCAATAACACAAAATGGTGGGACCATTGTCCTTTAATGCCAAGCAAATAGCCAGGTGGGTGGCAAGAGGTGCATGATAGCAAGGCTACTTTCGAGAGCCAATGCTTGATTATTGATGGACAACGTTGGATGTGTCGAGTTGATCGAGCATTTTATCTCCATAGCTCTCACATGCACGTAATTCAAGCTTAGGAGGCCGCAAAAAATACCCAACCAGTGCCCATTTTATAAGAGCAAATCAAACTGCTAGAGGCTCGAACACATGAAATTTTGGATGGCAAAAGATGCCTTGCTTGCAACTTTTCAAGACATGGAATGAAGCCAATCGCAAGTGCAATTATCCCAACTCTTGGCAAATCAGTCCCTCCTTACAAAGAAAGACAAGGCCATAGTAGGCACACTACAAAAGGAAAAGGATTCATCAAAAGAAGCACTCCATCTCAACCAAAACCCTTCCAAGGAGAAGGCAACAACCTCACAGAGGCAATATGAAGCTGGATAGACTCTATGGACGCATACAATGATAGACTCTATGGACGCATACAATGATAGGAGTAAGATGGCTCTTGCAAGTAGGTGTGGTCAATTATTGCCCATGTGGTATCTAGCTCATATATTAAACAAGCTATGGATAGGCAACACTCCCGCCTTAAAAATTGTAAATTATTTATAGCGCATTTACATGAATTTACAAGCTATGGATCCTGCCTTAAAAATTGTAAATTATTTATCGCGCATTTACGTGAATTTACAATAAAAAGTACTCGAAAACATAGTGAACACACAAAAAAAAAAGTTACAAACCGGTGGCTTGGTGAAGATTAGGAAAGGATTAACGGCCGAGCCGCCCGCTGCCAAGGCCAGCCACGAGTCCGGCGGCCCAAGAAAACGCTAATTGCGTCCGGCCATATGTCGTCGTCGGATTCCGATTCATCGGATTCTGATTCGCTTGAGCTCAGGGTATAGGCGGGGACACGAATCGCTCTGAGCGGAGTAGTCAAAGTGATACTTCTATCGTCTGCCTCGCCTGAGTCAGATGCTGAATCGTGGCGGCGCCGCACAGTTCGTGGAGGTATTTCCGGATGGTCTAGTTGGCTGCTGGAGGTAGGCGGCAACCTTCCCCGGCAGGACGGACAAGACCTCTGCTTCTCCAGCCACTTCTGGAGGCACGGGCCGCAGAAAAGGTGGCCACAAGTGGTTACAACAGGCGTCGATGCCTTCTCCAAGCATATGGCACACGGATCGACGCTTATTGTCGATTCACTCGTCCTTGACATCTTTTCTTCTGGTTGCTATGGGGCTGATCGCGAGATATCCTGAATTAGAGCCGGATATATGTATTACTCCTTCAATTTGCTCCGACGCCCTCTCCCACCACTCAAGTTTGAGTCGGGTTCACGTGGTGGTACTCACGTTGGACCTTGAGTGTAATAACAACAAAATCTCTCCCCCTTGTACACACAGCTTCAACTCTCTCACACACACAGCTTCAAATTACTCACTCAAACACCGGACTTTCTTGACATGGTTAATTTTATTTAACAAATTTTAGCCAAGAAAAGACTGGATTTTCACCTCCGGTGCATCACAATATTTTAGTGCACAAGAGAGACAATTTTCTAATAAGGTTCACATAACACAATGTTTACATTTATAAGAGCTCCATCATTTACTAAAATATATAGCTTGCTTTTTATTCGCCTCAACAAAGGCCCATCATATTTCATTAATATAATTGTTCAAAAGAAAGAATGGGCCAAATCACAACTAGATTTCAAATAAAGGGTCCCTCAAGAGACCTCCCTTTGTTTTTCCAAAGTACTAGGACCATAAGCTCTATCATCACAGGGTGGTTGTAAGATGAGGTTATCTAGTTTTATTTAGTGGGCACCTTTGGATTTAGCTTGAAAACAAGTAATTTTTCAAGAAGAACCGGATCGAATATCCAATAATTGCAAAGTTCCTTTTCTTTGAGCACATTAAAGGCCATGTCCCAAGTTTGGACAGGCACACTAAATGTGAGTAAATTACTTATAACTTTTATATTATTACTATGATGTTTCCACTTTTCATATCACAAATTCACATAACATAGAGCTTAACTTGATATATTTTTATTTTCTATATTATTTCAAAAGTATTAGAATTATTAAAGAATGTACTATTTGTCCTCCTACTACATCTACCATTTAAAATGCTCAATTTGTATGGATTTAGTGATGATTGGATTGGGAAAGATTAGTAGGATGTGGATCTAAGGTAAAATTATAAATATAATTATTGGATTTTTGTAGGTATAATTTGTAAAATTTGTTTAACGACTGCCAGATTCCCATTAAATCAATTGTAATTTAATTCTAAAAAATCAAATATATTTAAATCTTTTGATATAAAAACTTTAGGGATAACTATACTTATTACCTCTAATTTATTTTAAAAAAATTGACTTAATTTGAGTACGGAAAGGTCCGTTTTCAATCCTTCCAAGTGAAAATTTCCATATTGTGTCCACTCTCCCCTTTTCAAGTCTAAAACCAATCCTGGTTAAGTTTGGAAATCTAGGCTTGGTAATCTTTAAAGCCTAGAAATCATGCCATGTGTGAGGCTTGGGTAGGCACAAATCTTATATGCACATGCCACTTTATGTCCACATCAGCTTAGATAGTGAAAGATCCCTGTCTCCTCCGCGCAACGAATTCGGGGGTGCTAGCAGCGCAAGTAGCACTTCTTGTGCGGGACAGAGCCTCTCACTCGGGGCCTTGCCCACGGATATCTAGACAAGAGACTAATCCCTCGGATCTCCCAAAACCGAATCCAGAAAAATTTTCCTCGCCCAGAAAGCACGGGTGATTCCTCCAGGATATTTTGACTCTAACGTAGTCAAGAGCCTTATCTAACTAAACTGATCCGATCGAACCTGTAAGTCACTTGGTCAGATCAAGGAAGAAACTTGCACTTGGATCATAGAGACCAACGCTTTTTTCCTCATCGAGAGGCATAGCCGTTGATTCTTTTCCATAGAACAAGACTATTTGGGATTTATGTCATGTATCATACCATAACAGAATTGAGTCTCATTTTAGGGATCCATCCGTCCAGCCTAACCCCATCCAGTCCTATGGATTAGCCAACCGCCCAACCACTGTAGTGATGGAATCCAATTAGTAATTTGGTTAGGTTTTATCTCGGGTACCAGGGAAAAGAGCTCCCAGGTCCCCTAGCCGACGCTTCATGCAAACTTCAAGATAGTCACACCACTTACACACCCGATATGAAATTGTCTGTTTCACAAATGCAGCTGACTTTAAAACAATAGTATTACTGATTATAATCCTCCAAAATATCCGGTTGAATTCTAATTTCCAATCATTTCTTCATCGGTGTACCTATGGCATCATTGGCAACCAGAACGCTCACCACTTGTCCACTTAGGGGCCTTTTCAATAGTTCCTAGCTCAACCGGTAATACATTCACTTATAAAAATCCAGATGGAATCTTCATTGAAGATCAACAAGATCAACTAATAGATCCATATAAAAGAGCCATAGACTTATCCATTGAGGACCAGCAAGGTCAATCAACCAGATCTATGCCCGAATTCAGAAAACAATTCTTACTCCTTGTTCCAATATCTTCCTCGATGCATGCGTGGGTATCTTTGGCGACCCCCAGAGCTCGAGCATCGTATGGTCAGCACCCTTTAGGATCCTTTGTAGGTCACCTAGCGCTTCATTCATAGGTCGCTTCCTTGGTCCCTCATCCACCGTACCGGAAGCTCACCATTTAAATCGAACCGAGGCTGGTCAAGACCTTGGCTGACCTTGCTGCGAGATGTCCTTTGTTGACTCTCCATCAGCTGTTGCAACTTTATGAGTTAGGCCTCCACGACCTTATTCACAAGACGGTCAAAATGCTTCCCCAACATTCTTGACATAAAACGGTATTTTAAAAACAGGTCATAAATATAGTTTCTATAACGATCTCTCGTCTTTCCACATTGTTCCACATCAATCCACATTTCTTAATCCAAGTCCAATCATATGTATTTCCATCATCCTTCATCCATTCTCATCCAATCACATCACATCACATTCATTCATTCATATCACATATCATCCATTCACATCTATCCCAATTTACATCACATGTCATTACATCCATTTCACATCACATCTCATTCATTCACATCCCGATTCGCATCACATCACATCTCATCCATTCACATCCCATATCATTCATTCACATCTCGATTCACATGACATCACATCTCATCCATTCACATCCCATATCATTCATTCACATCCCGATTCACATGACATGATATCTCATCCATTCTCATTGCATATCATTCATTCACATCCCGATTCACATGATATCACATCTTATCCATTCACATCCCATATCATTCATTCACATCTATCCCAATTTACATCATATCACATCACATCCATTCCATATTATATCACATCCACATCATATCTCATTCATACACATCCCATCTCATTCATCCACATCCATCCAATCATTCACATACACGACTATCCACATCTATCCATACATGCACATCTATCACTTCACATCCACATCACATCACATCACATCACATCACATCTCATCCACATCGACATCACATTCAGATCCACATATCTTTACATTACACCACATCTCATCCACATCTACATCACATTCACATCCACATCCCTTTATATCACATCACATTCTTTCACATACACATCCACATCCATTCTTTCACATACAAATCCACATCCATTTACTTCCCATCTCACCCTTTCACATATCCTCTCATCTCATTCTCATCTCATCATTCACATCCACATCCATTTACTTCACATCTCATCCACATTCATTTTCATTACACCACATCCTATCACATCCCATTTACATCTTATCACATCCCATTTACATCTTATCACATCCCATTCACATCTTATCACATCCATTCACATCCTATCGCATTCCATTTACATCTTATCACATCCATTTACATCCTATCTTATCACATCCATTCACATCCTATCGCATCCCATTTACATCGTATCACATCCATTTCACATCCTATTCCCATTTAGTAACTTTTTCTACTTCGATTACTGATAATGGGACTTTTTCTAAATTTCTGCCAATTTCTTGGCCTAGATAAAGGCTCTTTTTCTCGACGACTATTTTCATATTCTTTCTCAATTTCTCAAATGAGTTTTATTCAATATTCTTCTTTTGAATAAAAGAATTCATGGGATTTACAAAAATCAATTCTACCCATATTTCCACTTTTGATAAATAATCATAAATTGAATTATACTAAAAATTTCTCTTTTTTTCATTTAATTTCTTGGACCTCAAATATTATGGGAATTCCTGTTTTTGCATTTAATTATTTGCATCCCAATGTCATGGGAATTCCTCTTTTATCATAAAATAAATCTATCTAAAATCTCTCTTTTCTTTAATAAAATATCTATTAATTCAATATGCCAGCAATTTCACTTTTTCCATTTAAATGATTGAATTTCAAATGTCATAGGAATTCCTCCTTTATCATTTAAATATTTCTCATACATAAAATAAATTTATCTAAAATTCATCTTTGAATTTAAATAAAATATCCATTAATTTCAATATGCTAGAAAATTCACTTTTTCCATTTAAATGATTGAATTCTAAATGTCATAGGAATTCCTCCTTTATCATTTAAATATTTCTCATACATAAAATAAATTTATCTAAAATTCATCTTTGAATTTAAATAAAATATCCATTAATTCCAATATGCTAGAAAATTCACTTTTCCCATATTAATAATTGAATTCCAAATGTCATAGGGATTCCTCTTTTATCATTTAAATATAATTACCATAATTTTTTCTTTTCTTAATTATTTAATTATACATAAACCTTAAAAATTAGTTTTCCATTGACTGTGAAAAAAATCATTCTTTTAGCCTAGGATATTCAATCCTAGAATATGGTAGGAAGTCCTCTTTTCATGTTATGCATAAGAATGAATTATGTATCATTTTCTTTAAATTTTTACCATAGCTCTGCTGCTATTACTGGCAAATTTTAATATTTTTGAAAAGAATAAGACATAGTAATGTAATTATGATAGTATAACTATCTTTTAGCCTTAAATCCAGTTTTTGGATTTATCTCATAATATTACCATAATTTTCAAACATATAAGTATAAAAAATCATTTTCTAAACCTCTAGCTTTTCACAAGCATAGAGTTTGATTTGTGAATTAAGAATTTCTCCATGAGAAGCATCAATTGAATAGAGAATTAGTCATAGGAATGACCATTCTTTGGGGAAAATCATTTTCTAAACCTCTAGCTTTTCACAAGCATAGAGTTTGATTTGTGAATTAAGAATTTCTCCATGAGAAGCATCAATTCAATAGAGAATTGGTCATAGGAATGACCATTCTTTGGGGGAGTGAGAGATAAACATAAAATCATTCTAATTTAAGCATAAATATAAACTTTTCTTAACTATTTATTACAACACTTAAGAAAATTTTGATTTACATTATAAACACTTAATTAAGAAACTTCTCAAGCTTGAGAGGGGTTGAGAAATAAAAACATTAAGAATAGTAGAGAAAAACCATAAAATTACACTTTACCTCTTGTTTTTGCTTGCTTCTCTATCAAAGAAGAAGCCCCCAACCAATCAATCGGTTTGTGTGTTGAAAGGAAAGCTCCAAAGAAGGTTGAAGAGAGAGAGAGAGGCTCCACTCTCTCCAAAAGTAGAGGATTTTTAAGGGATAATAAAAAATATCATTATTTTAGTATAATATAGTTCACAGATTTTTTTACAAAGGACTAAGGATCTATTTATAGGTAAGGGAGGCCTCTTACCAAGTCCAACTAGGTTCTAGAATTTTCCAGGTTCAGTTTGGCTGAATTTAGACAAGATTTGGACCTAGTTTGGCTCCCTTTTTGATTTGGTTTGATCCAAGAGAGAGGAGAGATAAAAATATCATAGTTATTTTGACTTAAAAACTCCACCACATGTGTGAAATAGGTGCCTCCTTGAAGTCCCCTCTTCTCCTTACCGAGGTGTCAAAAATATATCATTATACCCAGAATATCTCATTTTTTTAGTAATATCTCCTAGTTTTTTACTAATAAACCTTGTACTCAGTCAACTCTTCATCTTATGTGGGCATTTACTCATTTTTGGGTATTTTCTATTATTCATTGGATTTATCTCCTCGCCACACTTGGATTGATCCTATTGGCCCATAGGAACCTTAATTGGACCATAATCTAGAAATTTCTGAAAATCTAGACCCTTAGGCTAAGGTCCTTTATACGGTCCTTTATACATATTTTAAATTAATTCTAATTGCACATTGAAAAGTTCTTTTTGAATTTTTGTTTCAGGAAAAACGGACGAATTTTATATCCAAAAATATCTCAATTAACTCTCTCTAGACATTTTCTCTCTCCAAGCCAAAACAGGATCTTTCTTTTATTTCTCAGAGAGGGGAATAATTATAAGATCAGAAGGGGAGGTTCTCACACCTGTACACCTCAAAAGCTAGAGGGAGGAATCTTACAGACATGATCCACTTAAGCACCATGCCACCTCCACCCTCCATGTCAACATGGTCAACTTAGTTGACTTTCCACCTCATCATTCTATACATCCTTAATGCCACATCTTCTTGTCACCACCTCGTACTTGGTGACATGGCATGCCACATCATGGAATGTCATGTCATGCATCATTCCACATCATCCCTCCATATGTTCACCCATGTGGATATGGGGAGTAAGTCACATCAACCATAATAGTGTCACATATCAATTAAGTGCCATGTGGCATGCACGCTTGCCACATGGCACCTCCCTGCCACATTCTCATTAAATTTTTAAATTTATTTTTTATTTTTAAAATTAATATAATATATATTAATCTTTTGAAGATAACATCATACATGAGAAACATACATAGAAAGAGGATAAAAATATAAAATTTTAATATATTTTAAGTATTTTAAAAAAATAAAGAGAATAAAAATATAAATTTTTAAAGAATAAAATATATAACTTATAAATATAAAAGAATTTAAAATTTCTAATTTGAAAGGATTCTATTTTTAAAAATTAGATAAATAGTAATTTTATAAAGTCCATGTTATTTCATTTTAAAAAGTTGATTTTTTAAATTAGATAGTTTATGAAAATATGATTATGTGTAGAAAAAACCTTTGAATTTTTTTTAAAATACATTATAGAAGAAAATATAGTTATATTATTAAAAAAAGATAACTTATATATATATATATATATATGTATGTATATTGTGTAATGATTAATATATATATATATATATGTATGTATGTATATTGTGTAATGATAAATATTTAGATTTATAAATATTTCTTATTAATAATATTTTTAAGTGAATAATAGATTTTTTTTAATCTTTATGTTTATCTTAATTATCCAATCAATCATATACTATATGGATAGGAAATCCAATGAGATGTAAAGTGGAAAAGCTAATTTTCCTATATAACCACACATCTCTAGTACTATCCCACACATATCTCTAGTATTATCCCATCAACGATGTTGCCGTCTCCATGATGATATTTACAAGATCATGGGGTCACATGATGTTAGTAATGGGTTTGGTCGGATGGTTGTGGTGCACAGTTCAAGTCAGCATGATAGTTCTATTGGCTCTATAAGTAGTACTTATAGTTCTTAAGGATCTGTAATAACCTAAATTTACTAGAACATCTTAAAGAAAACAATGATCAAGACTTGTTTTTATGGGTTTATAGGTGGCATGTGCAGTTTAGTATCCGAGTGATTTGGAGCTTCTTTGACACTGGTTAGGGGAAGGGTGAGCATGATGATGCGGGAGTGTGTGTGAAACATGCTTTGATACAGCATCAAGATGCTGAGCGGTTCAGAGATGCACGCCACATGGTTGAGTGGTGTTCCTCCAACATTTGTGTGGGAGCACATCATCATCCTATCCCTCATGTGATGCATAGATTATCAGAAGATTTTTTTGGTGTGGATATGGTGGCATTAAAAACCATAGAGGCCCAAATGATTATAATGACACAGTACCAAGCACCTTGGACTTACATTCCATCATCACGATGGCCCCCATGATTCACACACAATGGTTTGCATGCTTTTTTTTGTGGAGCATGTATGGATGGTGATTGGTTAGGTTGTGCCTCGATAGGATGGGCATATGCATGGATGTAACAACAGACAGTGTTCTCTCTTGAGCATCATTCACACAGCACATTTGTTCTGTATTCATGGAAAACTATGATGAGATGATAGATTTACTATAGGAGGGTGATGTATTTACCATCATTGCCGATGAGGGCAATAGCGAGGGAGTAGATTACTATCTCATAAGTTACGACTAGGATACGATGGATGATCATGGGTTTTCTTTTGATGCCCACAACATGATTGTGGCACACCAGTTCTACCAACAAATTGGACATCGTCGGCGGCATCTTGAGTTCTAGTAGTTGGGAAATGGGAGTTAGAGGGATTTCAATACTCTCATCTAGTGCTTGCTATTAGGCTCACTCTTGAAAACACGGATCTTGCCCGCATTTTCAGCTTTTAGTGGATGACCATGAGAGCATTTTGGAGCCTTTGAGAGCTAGAGAGGGTGTTGATCATGACTAGATCTCTATCTTGATCGGTAGCCTACTTTCATTGTGGTGGAGAGTCAGCCCCACATGCTTGCAAAGTTTGGTCACCATCGTATGATGTTTGGGTACGATGGCATGGGAAAGAGTGGGATTTTCCATGGCCTGTCGAGTACTAAGAGACTTAAAAAATGCACACTGGGTACTGCTTGACATATCAAACATCATCTGATGTGGTGACTAAACTTTGCGAGCATGTGGGGGTCCACTGACTCTTTCTTGGTTGATGAAATTAATAGAATACTTTGTTCTCTTTATAAGGGTAGCTTATGACATTTGGTATAAAAACTTTTATCTTTACCCGATTTGGTCTAAAATACTTTAGTGTGATAATCTAGTGTAAAGTTCTTAAGCGATCATAATGATCCCCCCCCCATATGCTCGCAAAGTTTGCTCACCATTTGTACTATGTTTGGGTATGATGGCATGGGGAAGAGAGGGATTTTCCATGGCCTCTCAAGTACTAAGAGACTGACATATCAAACATCATCCGATGGTCGCAACCAAACTTTGCGAGCATGTGGGGGGGGGGATTGAACGATGTTTGGGTACGACGGCATAGGGAAGAGAGAGATCTTTCATGGCCTCTTGAGAAGAGACTGGAAAAATGCACACTGGGTAAACATCATCTAATGGTGACCAAATTTTTCAAGAATGTGGTCACCCCATCACATGATGTTTGAGTATGATGGCATGGGGGAAGAGCAAGATTTTCCATGGTCTCTCGAGCACTAAGAGACTTGAAAAATGGAAAATGGTGGGTGTTACTTGACTTTGTAAACATTGTTCAATAGTGACAAAACTTTGCAAGCATGTGGGAGGGATCGGATGATGCTTGGCTATGATGCATGGGAAAGAGTTGGATTTTCCAGGGCCTCTCGATCACTAGGAGGGTTGAAAAACGCACACTCGGTGCTACTTGACTTTGCAAACATTGTGTGATGGGTAACCAAACGTTCCAGGATGGGAGGGACCCCCCACATGCTCACAAAGTTTGTTCACCATATTAGACAATGTTTGTGTACAATGGCATGGGGAAGAGAAAGATTTTTCAACAGAAAATATGATTGCCAAAGTGTTAAAAAATACATAAACCATGAATATTAACTAAAATGCAATGATCCTCAATAAATACATAACTCATAAAATATAATAATCAACTAAGTAAATCATAATCTGTGTTAACCGAGCTACTTCGAGTTTAGCCACTATCTCAATAGATTAAAGTACAACGTAAATGAGTGTAACCTAGCTAGTCTGAGTTTCACTACATCGGGAGCACATTGTTTTCGCAAAAGGAAATTATAGGGGATTTTCAAGATGCTCAACTGCGATCTATCGCTGCTCCGCAGCGCTTTTAGAAGCGAAACAGGAGCAGTGATTTTTCACTGACCAGTAGCGAAATAACGTTGCATAGCAGTGTCTATAACAGTGAAAAAACGTTGCTATACTGTAAAAATCTCCTACTTTTTGCCGCTTCTTTTGCTGCCACATAGTTTTATCTTTTGAATACAGTAAACTTATACTCTGAGTTTTTTTTGGTAGTTTTTTTGCCTTGTCTATTCTACCTCTTCTACCCTGTCCTCCTCAAGCTCAAGCAAGGTATGCCTACTGTTTTCATTTATCTCTTATGTAAACAAGCTTTCCATGAAAGCTATCTTTTATTTCCTTTCTCTTTTCTCTCTTTTAAGCTTTTCTTTTCTTCTTTTTCCCTTCTTTATTTTCCCTAATTAAGACCTCTCCATTAAAGCTTCATATAGTAAGAGATCTTGATTTTTCTTAACACTTTTTTTTTCTTGACTTGGTTTAATTTTGTAGGTTTTTAACACATACAAGCCTCACAAGAGATCTCTTTCTTGTACGTTTCTTCTTTCAGGCTTTTACATATTTATAGGGTTTGTAAGTTTTAGGGATTTTAAGATTAGGGTTTGTTTAATACATTTTTTTTCCTTATTTTGGTTTGATTTTGTAGGTTTTCAACACATACAAGTCTCACAAGGTAAGAGATCTCTTTCTTGTATGTTTCTTCTCTTATGCTTTTAAATGTTATAGGGTTTATAAGTTTAGGGTTTTAAGATTAGGTTTGTTTATTTTCCCATGCTCCATGCATGCCGTTAGCTACCTATGCATGCCGATAGCAACCTATGGAAACCGGTAGCAACCAATGCATGCCGGTAGCTTCTTACGCACGTCGGTGTAGCAACCTACGCATGCCGGTAGCAACCAATGCATGCCGGTAGCTTCTTACACATGTCAGTAGCTTCCAATGCATGCCGGTAGCTTCCAACGCATGTCGATAGCATCCTACGCACATGTCGATAGCATCCAATGCATGCCACTAGCTTCCTATGCATGCCGGTAGCACCAACGCATGCCGGTAGCTTCCTACGCATGCCGATAGCTTTATGAATTATGTCGGTAGCTACCAACGCATGTTGGTATAGCTACCAATGCATTACGCCGATAGCTACCAATGTGTTATGCCGGTAGCTACCAATGCATACTGGTAGCTTTATGCATTTTGCCAGTAGCTACCAATGCATTATGCCGGTAGCTACCAACGCATGCCGGTAGCTACCAACACATTATGCGGGTAGCTACCACTAGCTTCCTATGCATTATGCGGGTAGCTACCAATGCATGCCGGTAGCTTCCTATGCATGCCGGTAACAGCCTACGCATGCCAGTAGCTTCCAACGCATGTCGGTAGTGTAAGATTCATCCCTCCAACTTTTGAGGTGTAAAGGTGTAAGAACCTCTCCTTCTGTTCTTGTAATTATTCCCCTCTCTGAAATAAAAGAAAGATCTTGTTTTACCCTATTTTGGCCTAGAGAGAGAAAATGTCTAGAGAGGTAATCCAAAATTGAGATATCTTTGGATATAAAAATCCTCCTAGTGTCTGAAATGGTTTCCCCTGAAACAGAAGTTCAAAATAAATTCTTCAAAGTGCATTAGGAATCAATTAAAAATGATTGAAAAGATCTTAGCCTAAGGGTCAAGATTTTTTTTAAATTTTAGATTATGGTCCAATTAAGATTCTTATGGGCCAATAAGATTAATCCACATGTTTGGATGAGATAAATCCAATGAATAAAAGAAAATACCCAAAAATGAGTCAATGCTCACATAAGATGAAGAGTTGACTGAGTACAAGGTTTATTAAACTATGAGATATTACTAAAAAAATGAGATATTTTAGAATAATGATACATTTTTGACACCTTGGTAAGGAGGGGGGAGACTTTAAGATAGGCGCCTATTTCACACATGTGGACGAGTTTTTAAATCAAAAAAATTGTGATATTTTTATCTCTCCTGGATCAAACTGGATCAAAATGGGAGCTAAATAATCTTGTCCAAATTCAGCCAAACTGAAGCTAGAAAATTCCAGAACTTAGTTGGACTCAGTTAGTGGCCTCCCTCACTTATAAATAGACCCTCATTCTTTTGTATTCTCATCTGTGAACTAGACCATGCCAATATTACATTAAAATAAGCGTATTTTTTATTATCCCTTAGAAATCCTCTACTTTTGGAGAGAGTGGAGCTTCTCTCTCTCTTCAACAATCCTTGGGGCTTTCTTCTCAACATAATAAACCAATTGATTGGTTGGGGGCTTCCTTCTATGATAAAGAAGCAATCAAAATCAAGAGGTAAGATGTAATTTCATGGTTTTTCTCCACTATTCTCAATGTTTTTACTTCTCAACCCCTCTCAAGCTTGAAAAGCTTCTAATTAAGTATTTATAATGTAAATCAAGCTTTTCTTAAGAGTTGTAATGAATAATTAAGAAAAGTTTATCTTTATGCTTAATTTAGGATGTTTTTTATGCATATCTCTCTCTCCCAAAAGAATGGTCATTCCTATGACCAATTATCTATTCAAATGATGCTTCTCATTGATAAATTCTCAATTCAAAATTCAAACTCTAGGCTTGTGAAGCTAGAGGTTAAGAAAATGGCTTTTTATGCTTTTATACTAATAAAATTATGATAAACTTATGATTTAATTTCATAAACAAGATTTAGATCTAATGATAGTTATTCTATCATAATTATATTACTAAGTCGTATTCTTTTCAAAAATATTAAAAATTATCAGTAATAGCAGTAGAGCTATGGTAAAATTTTTAAAAATTAATACATAATTTATTGGAAAATATGGGTAGAATTGATTTTTGTAAATCCCATGAATCTTTTACTCAAAAGAAGAATATTGAATATATTTCACTTGAGGAACTTGAGAAAGAATATGAAAATATCTATCGAGAAAAGGTACCTTTAACTAGGCCAAACAATTGGTAGAAATTTAGAAAAGTCCCATCGGTATCAAAAATAGAAAATGTTACTTAGAAATGTGAATAGATGTGAATGAAGAGATGAGAATGAGATGTGAGGATATGTGAGATGGATGTGATGTAAATGGATGTGGATGTGGATGTGAATGAAGAGATGAGAATGAGATGAAAGGATAGGTGATAGGATGTGATGTGATGTAAATGAATGTGGATATGGATGTGATAAGATGTGGTGTGATGCAAATGAATGTGGATATGGATATGATAAGATGTGGGTGTGATGCAACTGAATGTGGATGTGGATGTGATAAGATGTGATGTGATGTAGATGGATGTGGATGTGAATGTGATGAGATGTGAATGAAATGTGTGGATGGATGTGGATAGACGTGCATGTGAATGACTAGATGGATGTGAATGTGATGAGATGTGAATGAAATGTGTGGATGTGAATGTGAATGTATGGATGGATGTGGATAGACGTGCATGTGAATGACTAGATGGATGTGGATGAATGAGATGGAATGTGTATGGATGTGAAGAGATATGGATGGATGTGGATGTGATGTAATCTAGATGGAATGAATGAGTTATGATGTGGATAGATGTGGATGTGATGTAAATAGATGTGAATGGATGAGATGTGATGTGAATGGATGTGATGTGATGTGAAATATATGTGATGTGATGTGAGATGGATGTGATGCGGTGTGATGTGAATCGGGATAGATGTGAATGAATGAGATGTGAATCGGGATAGAAGCGAATGAATGAGATGTGAATCGGGATAGATGCGAATGGATGAGATGTGATGTGAATGGATGTGTTGTAATGTGATGTGGATATGGGTAGATGAGAATGGATGAGATGTGATGAGGATAGATGTGATGGGATGTAATATAATGTGATTGGATGAGAATGGATGAAGGACGATGGGAATACATATGATTGAATGTGGATTGAGCAATGTAAATTGATGTAGAAGAATGTGGAATAACGAGAAATGATGTGGAACAATGTGGAAAGATGAGAGTTCATTAGAAACTGTATTTATAACCTGTTTTTAAAGGACTCTTTTATGTCAAGAATGCTAGGGAAGAATTTTGACCATCTTGTGAATGAGGTCGTGGAGACCTAAGTGATAAAGTTGCAATAGCTGACGGAGAGTCAATGGAGGACATCTTGCGCAGCAAGGTCGGCTGAGGTCTTGACCAGCCTCGGTTCGATTTAAATGGTAACCTTCTGGGTACGGTGGATGAGGGACCAAGGAAGCGGCCTATGAGTGAAGTGCTAGGTGACCTACGAAGGATCCTAGAGGGTGCTGACCATATGGTGCTCGTCGCCAAAGATACCCACGCATGCGTCGAGGAAGAAAATGGAACAAGGTGTTAGAGTTGTTTTCTGAACTTGGGCATGGATCTGGTTGGTTGACCTTGCTGGTCCTCAACGGATGAGTCCATGGCTCTTTTATATGGATCTGTTGGTTGATCTTGCTGATCTTCAACAGAGAGTCCATCTGGATTTTTATAAGTGAATATATTTCTGGGTACTATGAGTTAGGAACTATTGAAAAGGCCCCTGTGAGTGGACAGGTGGTGAGCGTTCTGGTTGCCAATGATGCCATAGGTACACTGATGAAAGAATGATTGGAAATTAGAATTCAATCGGATATTTTGGAGGATTATGATAAGTGATACTATGGTTTCATTAAAAGATTGTTTTAAAGATAGTCGAATCTGTGAAATAGGTAATTTCATATTGGGTGTGTAAGTGTTGTGACTATCTTGAAGTTTGCATGAAGCACCGGCTAGGGGGCTTGGGAGCTCTTTCTCCAGGTACTCGGGACCTAAATGGATCCTATCACTACACTGGTTGGGCAGTTGGCTAACCCATGGGACTGGATGGGGTAGGCTGGACTAAGGGATCCCTAAAATTAGACTCAATTATGTTATGGTAAGATAGATGAAGTAAATCCTGGATAGTCCTTGTTCTATGGAAAAGAGTTAACGACTGTGCCTCTCGATGAGGAAAAAACGTTGGTCTCTATGATCCAAGTGCAAGTCTTTTCCTTGATCTTACCATGTGACTTACTGGTTCGGTTGGATCACTTTGGTTAGATAAGGCTCTTGACTACGTTAGAATAAAAATATCTTGGAGAGATTACCCGTGCTTTCTGGGTGAGGGAAGTTTTTCCGGGTTCAAGTTTTGGAAGAACTGAGGGATTAGTCTCTTATTCGAATATCCGTGGGGGCGAGGCCCCGAGTGAGAGGTTCTGCCCTATGCAAGAAGTGCTACTTCCGCTGCTAGCACCCCCGATTTCGTTGCATGGAGGGGGCAGGGATCTTTCAGGTAGCTACCTACACATGCCGATAGCTACCTACATATACTGGTAGCTACCTATGCATACCTATGCATGCCGATAGCTACCTACGCATGCCGATAGCTACCTATGCATGCCAGTAGCTACCTACGCATACCGATAGCTACCTATGCATGCCAGTAGCTACCTACGCATGCCGATAGCAACCAATGCATGCCGATAGCTTCTTCCTACGCATGCCAGTAGCTTCATGCATTATGCCGGTAGCTTCCTATGCATGCCGGTAGCGTCCTACGCATGCCAATAGCTTCTTCCTATGCATGCCACTAGCTTCCAACGCATTATGTCGGTAGCTTCCTATGCATGCGGGTAGTGTCCTACGCATGCCAATAGCTTTATGCATTATGCTCGTAGCTTCCTATGCATGCTGGTAGCTTCCAATGCATGTTGGTAGCTATATGCATAAGGCTATATGCATATTAAGGCTATATGAACAAGGCCATATGCATAAGAGTTTTAAGTATTTATGTTTTTTCTTGGATAGATGGCCAATAACTTGAGGTACGATGTTACACATAAAGGAGGAGTCGATATCCCAACAATATTTGTAAGTATATATATGTCTCAAATTGTATCTTATCTTTTAATTAAAGAAGGTTATCTTAAATAACAACTTTCTAAAATGTTCATTTGTTTGTATGTCCATAGCTTGAAGTAGTGGACTGCCCCCTTATGCAAGATGAATATGATTTTGCATTACAATGAGGTTTACAAGCTCTATTTGATAGGGTGCAAGACGATGGTATATTGTTATTACTAGAGGAGATGCTTGGTAAGCATGGCAAGTAAGTACATTCCTAAACCCTAAACCTCTTTGTTTTTGCAAAATTGATTCTCACTTGTGTTAGTTTTATTGTGTTTTAGGATCATGTAACTAGAAATGGTGCAAACCATAACAACCAATAGTAGTGAGTTAGAGCACTAGTAAGTCTCCACATGAGTGAAATGAGAAGATTTAACTCACACTATTAGGCGAGGTTCTTAAAAAACAAATAGCACTATCTTCATTAAAACAGAAAGAAGCCCCCAAATGGAAGTGTATAAAGAAACTACAAAGGATCACAACATGAATGAAATAAGGGGAAGCCTTTTGAGAGAATATAGTACCTAAGACACTACGAAGGATCACAACATGCATTAGGGAAAATTTGGACTCACTTTTGGGCCTTTTAAGCTCTTTGAGATTCTAGGGAATATTCCATAAGGACCAATGAGGGTGAGGCTTCCGTTGTTACGGAACTTTTGAGATTACTTTTTGGTGGGGAGGCCATAACTTGAGCATAAAAACTCAAAATTTGTCGGAGGTTGGTGCCTTAGAATCCTCTCATCAAGATCTTTCCAATGATATGTTACATGATATAGTTTTGAGGTACTATGGATAGAGTTATCCATGTTCCCCATTTTCCTAATAGAATAATGACTTGGCATTTCTTAGAGGGCCCAAAAATGAGTCCACATTTTCCCTAATGAATGGAAGTAGGGGAGGCCTTTCTCGGGGGGTGCACTATATGGAAGCCCCTCCTACGACGTGCGTTCAAGGGGTATTTAAAAAACCCCTTATCTGTGAATTTTGAGCTGATAAAACTACCCCTTTTTCTTTATAGACTTACGGGTTTTTTTCCAAAGTACAATTAAAATACCCCTCTTGTAATTGTATTTCTGTAAATTTACCCAATATTTTGGATTAAAAAAACCCCACCTCTAATGATCGCACGTGGTAGACTTACATTTTTTGAGGTGCACCCCCCGAGAGGCCTTTTGAGAGAATACAATACCAGGTCCTAAGCTTAGGAACTATAACATTAATATTTAAACCACACTGAGTATCACAATGAAATGGACCTACTCTATAACCTAATAATCTATTGTACACTAAAATACCATCATCAATAAGAAATCAAGGACCACAAACACATATCATGTTACACCTAATGGCTTTAATCTATTGCAAAATTTAAAGTTCCAAGTGATTTCAACTAAGAGAAAAACACCAACATATTTTGTTTAAAAACAATAAGAAATTCACTATGATGAAGCTTTAAAGTAATGCCCTTTCTTCTCAAGGAAATCTCCAAGGAAAGAAAGGATGCACCACATGTTGAAGAGTGAGAGAAAGGAATTAGTACATCAATGGATCTAGCCTAGAGAGAGAGAGAGAGAGAGAGAGAGAGAGAGAGAGAGAGAGAGAGAGAGAGAGAGAGGGATGTGTTGCTAAGATCATTTATGAGAAGATGTTCATTGCTCATTGATGCTTTTACTGATACCGTTCATGAGAAGATTTTCATTGATGCATTTCTACTTCTTACTGGAATAAAAAATTGTTAATTAACTACTTAAGCAAAAATTATCATGGTAAGAGATCAAACGAGCAAGTACATCAAGTTTTTATTAAATGTGTATGGAATAGCATGATAGATAGTCGTGAACTCAAAGAACCACCAATTTTCATACCTATCCATCCAACCTCCACACTAAATATTATAGCCTTTCTAGTAGGTTCACCTCCATCCTAGTCATGGTGGACTTCTTGAGGTTTAATTCTTATTAAAAGGGCTTCCAAAGGATAGAATCTTAATCTCTTTAATCTGGGAGATTTGTCTAGATCATTGAGCATGGAGCATAGATAAAAAATATTCTCTCTCTCTCTCTCTCTCTCTCTCTCTCTCTCTATGTAAAGAAAACAAATATCATGCATTTGGCAAACAAAGATATACCATGAGAATTTGTAAGTGTTTTATTATAAAAAGAAAAGATCAAGCTTTTGAAAACTTGCCTAATCTCAACAAAGATAAGCCATGAGAATTTGTAAGTGTTTTATTATAAAAAGAAAAGATCAAGCTTTTGCAAACTTGCCTAATCTCAACCAGCATTCCAAACTGCCCTTTTTGTACCTAGAGCTATATCTTGTTTTTAAATTTGTGCTATTTCTCTCTTGAAAAGATCTTCTGATCCCATCAAAAACTTTTCATCTACCGTGTGGATATTGTCTCTAAGCTTATTTTTGTTTGGAGTCAACTTAAAGTCCCTACTAAATCTATCATTCCATAAGAACGAGTGACTCCAATGATCAAAGCTTGCATACAAGATATAGAAGGCTAGCTATCAAAGAAACTTCAAGTCCTTACCAAGCCATGATTTAACACCCAATGACAAAGAACATCTATTTTTCCATAATTTAACATCCCACGACTTAACATCTCAAAACAAAGAACATATTAAGAAAAACATCGACTCAAAACGGGTCCTTTAAGAAGATCTATCTTATCACTTTCTAGAGAAAAGGGGACCCTAATGAGCCTCATGTTTCTTACGCCAAATCCTCCACATGTGGCATAGAGTTTAAAATCCTCTAAGAAGAGCCACGTTATCACTTTCTAGAGAAAAGAGGGCCCTGGTGAGCCTTATGTTTCTTACGCCAAAGCCCCCACATGTGGCATAGAGTTTAAAATCCCTTGAAAATTAGATTATAAATCTACACCTCCGATGAATTTGGAGTTTATATAATCAAATTATACCTTCCCACTAAAAGGTAGATTCCAATGATTTGACATTCATGTTACATGGATGTCATAATTGATAGAATCTACCTTTTAGTGGGGAAGGACGTTATGCCTTCCCCACCAAAGGGTAGATTCCATTAATTGTAACATCCATGTTACATGGAGGTCACAATCGTTGGAATCTACCTTTTAATGGGAAAGTCTTAACTTGAGACATGGATGTTGTAATTGTTGGAACCTACATTTAGTGGGAAAGGCACAACTTGAGTATATCAACTTCAAATTTTATAAGAAGTGACAGATTTAGATTCTACTTTTGAAGGGCTTTCTAATGATATGTATGTCACATGTGAGGATTTTGATGTAAGATGCATAAGGTTCACCGTGGCTCCCTTTTTTTAAAGAATTGTCTCTTGTCAAGTTTTAAGACAAGATCTAAATGTATTTTTAGCCATGGTAATAGTCACCAAGAAGTAACACATCTCACCACCTCTCTCTACTAAGACTCAAAGGTAGATTTACAATCAAAGGAGGAGGCACTTAACTAAATGTTAGTATAGTTGGATATGTTGAGAAGGTGACATTGATGTGTTAGATATTTGTTATGTGATGTGGACATATGATATGTGCATGTGTTAAAAAGACCAATGGGATGTATGTTTTCTTTTAAAAGGACTCATTTGTATAGGAGTGTGTGTGCCTCTTATTTTTAAAATGTTGCAAAAAAAATCAATTATGAGTGCATGAGTTCACATCGGTTCCATAGGTCTAGAGGGTGGAAGGCGAGACCCATGAGCCTATGGATCTATTCAAAGTAGAAAAAGGATTAAACATGTAGACCCGAGAAGCTAGTACTTTCCAAAAATGAAACAAATTTACACCATATTGGGGAATATGGGAATTTCCCATAAGTTTGGGACACGTGGTCAAAACTTTGGATTTGCCATAACTTGAACACCATTACTCCAAATTGTGCACTTTAAAGCTTAATAGATCCCTCTTTTCAAGCGCTTTCCAATGATAGGTCACATGATAGGGTTTTGAGAAACTTATAGACATGTTAATCGGGTCCCACCTTTTTAGTATTACAAAAATGGGACTTGGGAGATTCCCAAACTCACGAATATGGTGTTGGAAACCTAGGAGGATGAATAGTTTAGTTGTGTTATCTTCATAATCAAGGAGTGAATACATCTTATTGAGCCTGAAGGATCTGCTCAATGTGACTTGCTTTATGAGAATTATGAAGGGAATACACCTAGAGGAACCATTCACCTTTCTTGTGTAAGGATTATTCTAGTTAGACTCAGAGGAGATAGCTTGATAGCCAAGCATTAGGACATGGTGATATGAGGCCCTGATGAGTGAGTCATTCTACCATCAGATTAATTTTGCCACCTTAGATAGTGGGGTAGGGGTCTCACATTTGGTATCAACAAAGATGAGCCAAGTTTAGATGTGAGATTACGATGATTGGAAATATTTTTATCATGCTTGAAATTGAAACTTATAGTATTTTATTGGATTTCTCTTTTAGATGGAATATTAGATTACAAGAGCCTATCTTAGAGTCGCTAAGATACCTTAGGGGGATGACATGGTAGCTTTACATTCGAGCATCTCCTCTCTTCGAATCATTGTGTAGATTGAATCTCCTTGGTGCTTAAGAGTCTTCACTTTCCAACAACTACTATAGTGATCAGGGATATAGCTGGTACTAGGGACTATGGATCATGGCTACCTATAAAGGAGGATGAGCAGCTATCATAGAACATTTTCCTTGTGATGCTACTTACTTGATTGGATGTTGCAAGAGGCATAGTTTTTTATGGACCACTTTGAAGGGATCGCAGAGTTCATAAATTGATGTGTAGGACTCTGAGGTGCTATATTCCCTAACATACGATCTCGACTATTAGCCAAGCCTTTGATCTGGTGTATATTATGGAAAGTCTATAGCCAAGCCTCTGATCGAGTGTAGATTATGGAAAGTCTATGGCCAAGCCTCTGATGGGTGTATATTATTGGGTTTATATCATGGTAAGTTTGTAGCCAAGTCTCTGATTGGGTGTATATTATGGCAAGTGTCTTAAGATGTATCATTACTCTATGAGAGCTAGGTTTTGTCATTTTGATAACCTTCCTTTAATATATTCAAATAAACTTTTTTGGAATAAAATATATCTTGCTTTTTGTTTAAATTTTGTCTTCCATTTTGAGTAAGGTTGTGAAGAATTAAAATGCAGTATGGAAAGATGTCTTCCATTTTGAGTAAGGTTGTGAAGAATTAAAATGCAGTAAGGTTGTGCAGAATTAAATGTTGTCTTCCATTTTCGAGTGGATGAGATCTGATGCGGATAAATGAGGAAAGATGTGATGTGATGGAAAATGACCTGATGAGAATAGGAATACACATGAAATAAATGAGGATTAATGTGGAAAGACGAGAGTTTGTTATCAAAACTTTGTTTTTAAATGACAAAAATGGTGGGGACGCATTTTGACCGTCTTGTGAATGAGATCGTAGAGACCTATATGATAAAGTTGCAATAGCTAACGGAGAGTCAATGGAGGACGTCTCGCATAGCAAGGTCAGTCGAGGTCTTGACCAGCCTCAGTTCGATTTAAATGGTGAGCTTCCGGTGCGGTGGATGAGGGGCCAAGGAAGCAGCCTATGAGTGAAGCACTAGGTGACGTGCAAAGGATCCTAGAGGGTGCTGACCATACAATGCTCTGGCTTTGGGTCGCCGAAGATACCCACACCTGGTTGATCTTGTTGATCTTCAACAAAGATTTCATCTTGATTTTTATAAGTGAATATATTGTCGGGTAATATGAGCTAGGAACTATCAAAAAGGCCCCTCTGAGGGACAGGTGGTGAGTGTTCTAGTTGCCAATGATGTTATAGGTACACCGATGAAGGAATGATTGGAAATCAGGGTTCAACCGGATATTTTGGAGGATTATGATCAGTGACACTATGGTTTCATTAAATGATTGTTTTAAAGATAGCTGAATCTGTGAAAAAGGCTGAATTTGTTTTAAAGATAGCTGAATCTCTGAAAAAGGCAATTTCATATTGGGTGTGTAAGTGGTGTGGTTGGCATTAAATTTGCATGAATATCCGGCTAGGGGGCCTGGGAACTCTTTTCCTTGGTACCCGGGACAAAACCTAACCGAATTCCTAATTGGATCCCATCACTATAGTGGTTGGGCAGTTGGCTATGGGCAGTTGGCTATGGGCGTGGGGCTGACTGGATGGGGTTAGGATGAACTGATGGATCCGTAAAATGTGACTCCATTCTATTATAGTACGATAGATGAAGTAAATCCCGGATAGTAATTGTTCTATGGAAAAAGAATCAACGGCTGTGCCTCTCGATGGGAAAAAAAGTGTTGGTTTCTACGATCCAAGTGCAAGTTTCTTCCTTGATCTGACCAAGTGACTCACACGTTTGGTTGGATCAGTTTGGTCAGTATAATGACCCTGACTATGTTAGAGTACAAATATCCTGGAGGAATCGTCCGTGCTTTCCGATAGGGGGAAGTTTTTTCGGGTTCGGTTTTTGAAGAACTAATGGATTAGTCTCTTGTCTGGATATTCGTGGGTGAGGCCCCGAGAGTGAGGGATCCTGCCCCGTGCAAGAAGTGCTACTTCCGTCTGCTAGCACCGCCGAGAATCCCCATTGTGCGGAGGGGACATGGATCTTTCACTTTTCCACAAAATTTAAGAAAATTTTTCCATAACCTCCTTTATATGGCTGACCATTTCTCATTTTTATCGTTTTATTTTTAACTTAAATTAACCCAAATTAGATTCATAGAACTCTAATCTACACAATTTTCTAAATTCAAGAGAGTAAACAATAAGAAGAGTTTAATTAATCTCTTAGTTAATCTTTCTAGGATTAAGAAAGGATGGAATGTAAAGAAGAGAAGGGGGTGGCCTTTTCCTCAAAGGCATAGCATTTGAATTTAATTCAATCAACTGTAAAACATGAAAATCAAGAAAACCATAGATTTAAAATTAACAAGTAAGAAAATTAACTTACATAGAACTTGTAAGCTCTCCTTTGGCTTGAGGGACTGAGGGTTTTACTCTTGTTTGAAGTAAGAGTGGCCACCAATTCACTTTGCAGAGGATTAGACCAAAAACAATTGAATTATTAAAAAAATTCAATGTCAATGGCTCAGGACAGGAGCAAAGTAATAGTGCATAAATGCCATTAAGGTTTTACAAAGAGGGAGGATTCTATTTATAGGAAAAAGTGAGCCTCTAACCAAACAAACTGATTCTAGAATTTTACAGATCAGTTTGGTCAATTTTCAACCATTTTTGGGTCAGTTGAGCTTACTTTTTGGATCTTGTTGAAAGAGGAGAGATGAAAATATCTCATTATTTTTTGGATCTTGTTGAAACAAGAGAGAGGAGAGATGAAAATATCTCATTATTTTTTAGTTTAAAACTCCTCCACACATGTGAAATAGGTGCCTCCTTCATGAGGGGAGATCCCCACACTGAGGGGAGATCCCCACACTGAGGTGTCAAAAATGCATCATTTCCTCTAAATATCTCTTAATTTTTGACTAATAAACCTTGTACTCAGTCAACTCTTCATATTATGTGAGTATTTACTCATTTTTGGAGGGTTTTTCTTTTATTCTTCAATTTGTCTCCTCCCTACATTTGGATTAATCTTATTGGTCCATAGAAACCTTAATTGGACCATAATTCAAATTTTTTTGAAAATCTAGACCCTTAGGCTAAGGTCCTTTATACCTATTTTCAATAAATTCCAGTTGCACATTGGAAAGTTCTTTTTGAATTTCTGTATTAGGGGAAACCATTTTAGACACTAGGAGGATTTTTATATCCAAAAATATCTCAATTTTGAATTACCTCCCTCTATATAAATTTTCTCTCTCCATGCCAAAACAGGGTCAAACAGGATCTTTCTTTTATTTCAGAGAGGAAAATAATTAGAAGATCAGAAGAAGGGGAGGTTCTTACACTTGCACACCTCAAAATCTGGAGGGAGGAATCTTACATCCTATCCCACTTAAAAAACGCGAGATGTCCTCATCTCGCAACTAGAGGACAACTCTTTCGCTTAAGATCCAACTCATTCTGGGGTTCCTTATAGTTTGGTGAACCCAACAGAATCTTGGGATAAAGATCCCTTATATAGAACTCATCATCAGATAAAAATTCATTCGGATCATATCATTCATATCCTTAACACAAATATGGTCCATTAGACCAAAATTTCTATTTGCTGAACATTCCTCCAAGGGGAATTTCAACTATACAGATTTTTAATTTATCATCCCTTAACTTGATTCATTGGGTCAAGTGTTAACAGTAGCAATCTGTCAGCACAATCCACTAATCTTATAGTGATTTTCTCAAGTCATTAACGTCATTTCAGTTACGAACATCATTATAGGGACTCGTCTCATTCATCCTCATTGTGGTTTTGCTCAGCTTATCGCTTAATGAGTCAACCAAAAATCAGGAATCATCATTTTTCAGTCAGAATCCAAATCAACTCCTCAGTTCTCAACCAAAATTTTATAATCATATCAATCACATTCAAATTCATCATCTGGATAGCATTTTTTGCTTATAATTTCAAGGTCTTAGATTTACTCGTATATATTGCCAGTTAGAGTTGCACTTATACTCTCAGTATATACGGGTAGTCACGGTCCTTGGAATTTTAAGGTAAATATCATCATGTCTAGGCCTCAAGCAAGTCAGGGATTCCATACAATTGTGGTACTTCCATTTGAAGACCCATTTACCTATTTATGAACCTTCATTCTGAATATCAATTTGTATGAGTTTCATCACACAATTACAACCTTTTACTGCTACATAAATTTTTTACATTTCTGGCTTCTTGGTTGATCCACTCTAGCAAATTCGCTCTGATACCAGCTGAAAGATCCCTGTCCCCACCGTGCAATGAATTTAGGGGTGCTAGCAGCGGAAGTAGTACTTCATGCGCTGGGCAGGGTCCCTCACTCAGGGCTTCGCCCACCACACGGATATCCGGACAAGAGACTAATCCATCGGTTCTTCCAAAATCGAACCTAGAAAAACTTTCCTCACCTAGAAAGTACGGGCGATTTCTCTAGGATATTTTTACTCTAACGTAGTCAAGAGCCTTAACTAACTAAACTGATCTGACCGAACCCGCAAGTCCCATAGTCAGATCAAGGAAAAAGATTGCTCATAGAGACCAACGATTTTTTCCTCATTGAGAGGCACAACCATTGATTCTTTTCCATAGAAGAATTTTTATTCGGGATTTACTTCATCTATCAAACCATAATAGAATTGAGTCTCATTTTAGGGCTCCATCAGTCCAGCCTACAATCTCGTGGGTTAGTCAACCGCCCAACAACTATAGTGATGGGATCCATTTAAGAATTTGGTTAGGTTTTGTCCCGGGTACCAGGGAAAAGAGTTCCCAAGCCCCTTAGCCAGATATTCATGCAAACTTAAAACTAGTCACACGACTTACACACCCAATATGAAATTGCCTTTTTCACAGATTCAGCTGTCTTTAAAATAATCTTTTAATGAAACTATAGTATCCCTGATCATAATCCTCCAAAATATCCGGTTGAATCCTAATTTCTAATTTTTCCTTAATCCGTGTACCTATCTATGGCATCATCGGCAACCAGAACGCTCACCACCTGTCCACTTAGGGACCTTTTCGATAGTTCTTAGCTCATAGTACCCGGTAATATATTTACTTATAAAAATCAAAATGGAATCTCCGTTGAAGATCAGCAAGATCAACTACCAGATCCATATAAAAGAGCCATGGACCAACAAGGTTAATCAACCAGATCCATGCCCGTTTCAGAAAACAACTCTTACTCCTTGTTCCAATATCTTCCACGACTGATGTGTAGGTATCTTCTGCAACCCAAGCCCGAGCACTGTATGGTCAGCACCCTCTAGGATCCTTCGCAGGTCACCTAGCGCTTCAGTTATAGGCCGCTTCCTTGGTCCCTCATCCACCATACCAAAAGCTCACCATTTAAATCCGAGGCTGGTCAAGATCTTGACCGACCTTGCTAACGCGAGACGTCCTCCGTTGACTCTCCGTAAGTTGTTGCAACTTTATCAGATAGGTCTCCACGACCTCATTCACAAGACGATCAAAATGCTTCCCCAGCATTTTTGACATAAAATAGTCATTTAAAAACAGGTCATAAATACAGTGTCTATAACTAACTCTCGTCTTTCCGCATTGCTCCACATAAATCCTCATTTATTTCATGTGTATTCCTATTCTCATCACGTCATTTTCTATCTCATCACATCTTTCCTCATTTATCCGCATCAGATCTCATCCACTCGCATCTACTCATATCCGCATCAGATCTCATCCACTCGCATCTACTCATATCCATATCTCATCACATCATTTTCATTCACATCACATATCATCCACTCACATCCCGATTCACATGACATCACATCTCATCCATTCACATCTATCCCCAATTTACATCACATCTCATTCACTCACATCCCGATTCACATGACATCACATCTCATTCATTCATATCCACCACATTCATTCTCATAACCATCCCATCACATACATTCTATCCACATTGTATCATATACATTCTATCCACATCATATCTCATTCATACACATCTCATCTCATTCATCCACATCCATCCAATCGTTCACATGTACGACTACTCACATCTATCCATACATTCATATCTATCACTTCACATTCACATATATTCATGTCACATCACATCACATTCTTTCACATACACATCCACATCCATTCTTTCACGTACATCCACCACAACCATTCTTTCACGTACATATCCTCTTCCATTCTTCACATACATATCCTCTTCCATTCTTCACATACACATTCACATCCATTCTTCACATACTCATTCACATCCATTCTTCACATACATTCACATCCATTCTTCACATACACATTCACATTCATTCCTGATGAAAGATGTAAGATTCCTCCCTAGCCTCTCAAAATGTCCAGCATCTTTCCCCTGCAATCAATTCCCTCTTCAGAAATATAAGAGATCTCGTCTCTGCCTGTTTTGACATAGAGAGAGAAAATATTCTAGAGAGAGAATATTCAGATTATGAATATTTTTGGATAGAAAAATAACTCATCTTATTAAAATAAGTTTCCCTGAAACAGAAATGCAAAAAGAACATTCCAATGTGCAATTGGAATTAATTGGAAATGGGTATGAAGGACCTTAGCCTAAGGGTCTAGATTTTTAGAAATTTTTGGATTATGGTCCAATTAAGGTTCCTATGGACCAATAAGATCAATCCATGTGTGGGAAGGAGATAAATCCAATTTTGTAAAAGATGATACCCAAAAATGAGTAAATGCTCACATAAGATGAAGAGTTGACTATGTACAAGGTTTATTAGTAAGAAACTATGAGTAATATAAAAAATATGAGATATTTTGGGTATCCAAAAATGAGTAAATACTCACATGAGATGAAGAGTTGAAAATGTACAAGGTTTATTAGTAAAAAACTATGAGTATTACTAAAAAAATGAGATATTTTGGGTATAATGATTCCATTTTGACACATATGTAAGGAAGGGGAGTCCCTTAAAGGAGGTGCAAACTTCACATGCTTGAATGAGTTTTAAACTCATAAAATTTGAGATATTTCATCTCTCCTCTCTCCTAATTCAAGTCTAGTTGCAAAAAGTTAGCTCAATTGACCTAAAAATGGTCAAAGATTGACCAAACTGAGTTGGAAAATTCTAGAATCAGTTTGTTTGGTTAGGAGCTCAATTTTTCCTATAAATAGAAGCCTCCCCTTTGTTAAAAAAAGATAGTGTTTAATGCATTGTTACTCTACTCCACCCAAGCCAAGAACTATGAATTTAATTAATAATTCATTAGTTCTTGACATTTCCCTCTTCCAAAGATTGGTTGGCCACTCTTGTTCAAACAAGAGTTGAACCCTGAAACCATTAAGCCAAAGGAAAGCTTTCAAAGTCATTAGTAAGTTGGTAATTCTTCTTTTCACTTTTTTTATGGTTTTATGACTTTAAATGGTTTTCATGCTTTATATCTTCTCTAAAAATGTTATGCCTCATTACAAAAAGGCATTTCCCTCTCTTCTCTAACAACAAAACCAACCATTCTCTATCCTAGGTGAATGGTTAATTGATTAATATCAAGTTTTTATAATTGAATTTCATGCATAGAGGTATGCATAAAAGATGATTATTTTATTATAAAAGCGTTACTTTTAGCATAATTGAATTTCATACATAGAGGTATGCATAAAAGATGATTATTTTATTATAAAAGCGTTACTTTTAGCATAATTGAATTTCATGCATAGAGGTATGCATAAAAGATGGTTATTTTATTATAAAAGCGTTACTTTTAGCATAATTGAATTTCATGCATAGAGGTATGCATAAAAGATGATTATTTTATTATAAAAGCGTTACTTTTAGCATAATTGAATTTCATGCATAGAGGTATGCATAAAAGATGATTATTTTATTATAAAAGCGTTACTTTTAGCATAATTGAATTTCATGCATAGAGGTATGCATAAAAGATGGTTATTTTATTATAAAAGCGTTACTTTTAGCATAATTGAATTTCATGCATAGAGGTATGCATAAAAGATGGTTATTTTATTATAAAAGCGTTACTTTTAGCATAATTGAATTTCATGCATAGAGGTATGCATAAAAGATGGTTATTTTCTTATAAAAGCGTTACTTTTAGCATAATTGAATTTCATGCATAGAGGTATGCATAAAAGATGGTTATTTTATTATAAAAGTGTTATTTTTAGCATAATTGAATTTCATGCATAGAGGTATGCATAAAAGATGATTATTTTATGATAAAAGTGTTATTTTTAGTATAATTAAATTTCATGCATAGAGGCATGCATAAAAGATGATTATTTTATTATAAAAGTGTTATTTTTAGCATAATTGAATTTCATGCATAGAGGTATGCATAAAAGATGATTATTTTATTATAAAAGTGTTATTTTTAGCATAATTGAATTTCATGCATAGAGGTATGCATAAATGATATGGGAAGTGATAAGATGTGATAAGATGTATATGAGATGAGTTAGGATGTGATAAGATGAGTTAAGAAGTGATAAGATGTGTATGGGATGAGGTAAGAAGTGTATGTGATGGGATAAGATGTATATGGGTTGTGATAGGGTGAGAATATGGATGTTGATGTGGATGCATGAGTATGGATGTAGGGATGTGAATGTGGATGGGTATGTATGGATGTATGAATGTGGATGTGGATGCATGGATGTGAATGTGGATGTGTATGTATGGATGTATGCATGTAAATGTGGATGTATGAATGTGGATGTGGATGTGGATGTGTATGTATGGATGTATGCATGTAGATGTGGATGTGGATGTATGGATGTGAATGTGAATATGGATGTGGATGTAGATGTAGATGTAGATGTAGATGTAGATGTGGATGTGGATGTGGATGTATGGATGTGAATGTGGATATGGATGTGGATGTATGAATGTGAATGTGGATGTGTATGTATGGATGTATGCATGTAGATGTGGTTGTATGAATGTGGATGTGGATGTATGGATGTGAATGTGGATGTTTATGTATGGATGTATGCATGTAGATGTGGATGTATGAATGTGGATGTGGATGTATGGATGTGAATGTGGATGTGGATGTATGGATGTGAATGTGGATGTGTATGTATGGATGTATGCATGTAGTTGTGGATGTATGAATGTGGATGTGGATGTATGGATGTGAATGTGGATGTGGATGTGGATGTGGATGTATGGATGTGAATGTGGATGTGTATGTATGGATGTATGCATGTAGATGTGGATGTATGAATGAGGATGTGAGAATGGATGTATGCATGTATGTGTATAAAGAATAATGAATGTGAATGGGTATGGGAAATAATGTATCGTCGATATGAGTGAATGGATGAGAATGAGTGCATATGAATGGAATGTGGAATAAGTAATGTGGATTGAGGAGGTATAATATGGAAAGACGGAGTTCGATATAGAAACTGTATTTTGTGACCTGTTTGTAAATGACTGTTTTATGTCAAGAATGCTGGGGAAGCATTTTGACCGTCTTGTGGATTAAGGTCATGGAGACCTAACTGATAAAGTTGCAACTGCTGACGGAGAGTCAATGGAGGACGTCTCGCGTAGCAAGGTCGGCCGAGGTCTTAACCAGCCTCGGTTCAATTTAAATGGTGAGCTTCCGGTACGGTGGATGAGGGACCAAGGAAGCGGCCTATGAGTGAAGCGCTAGGTCACCTGCGAAGGATCCTAGAGGGTGCTGACCATATGGTGCTCGGGCTTTGGGTCACCAAAGATACCCACACGTGCATCGTGGAAGATATTGGAATAAAGAATAAGAATTGTTTTCTGAAACCGGGCATGGATCTGGTTGATTGACCTTGCTCGTCCTCAACGGATGAGTCCATGGCTCTTTTATACGGATCTGTGGGTTGATCTTGCTGATCTTCCACGGAGATTCCATTCTATTATATGAATATATTGCCAGTTACTATGAGCTAGGAACTATGGAAAAGGCCCCTGAGTGAACAGGTGGTGAGCGTTCTGGTTGCCAATGATGCCATAAGTACACCGATGAATGAATGACTGGAAATAAGGATTCAACCAGAGACTTGAAGAATGTCATCAGTGACATAATGGTTTCATTAAAGGATTGTTTTAAAGTTAGCTGATGCTGAGAAAAAGGCAATTTCATATGGGTGTGTAAGTGGTGTGACTAGTTTTATGTTTGCATGAACTTCCGGCTAGGGGGCCTTGGAACTCTTTTCTTTGGTGCCCGGGACAAAACCTAACCAAATTCCTAATTGGATCACATCACTACAGTGGTTGGGCGGTTGGCTAACCTATGGGACTAGATGGGGTTAGGCTGGACTGATGGATCCGTAAATCGAGACTCAATTTCTGTTATTACGATAGATAAAGTAAATCCCGGATAGTAATTGTTCTATGGATAGGAATCAACGGCTGTGCCTCTTGATGGGGAAAAAAGCGTTGATCCCAATGATCCAAGTGCAAGTTTCTTCCTTGATCTGACCGAGTATCTTTATAGGTGCAGTCGGATCAGCTTGATCAATAATGGTCTTGACTACGTTAGAGCAAAAAGTTATCCTGGTGGAATCACCCGTGCTTTCCGGATAAAGGAAGTTTCTCCGGGTTTGGTTTTGGAAAAACCGACGGATTAGTCCCTTGTCCGGATATCCGTGGGGACGAGGCCCCGAGTGTAGGACTCTGCCCCGCGTAAGAAGTGCTTCTTCCGCTGCTAGTACCCCGAATCCTTTACGCGGTGGGGACAGGGATCTCACAGTTGGTATCAGAGAAAATTGGTTAATAAAGATCAACTGAGAAGTCAAATATGTCAAAAATTTATCAAGAAGCACAAAAAGGTTGTAATTGTGTGATATAATTCATACAATTTGATATTCAAACTAAAAATTCGTAAATTAGTAATTGGGTCTTCAAATAGGAGTACCGCAATTATATGGAATCCCGGACTTGCTTGAGGCCTAGACATGATGGTATTTACCTTATAGTTCCAAGTACCATGACTACTGTATATACCGAGGGTATAACTGCAGCTCTTTACCGGTAGTATATACGGCCTATGAGTGAAGTGCTGGGTCACCTGCGAAGGATCCTAGAGGGTGCTGACCATACGGTGCTCGAGCTCTGGGTCGCCAAAGATACCCACACGTGCATCGTGGAAGATATTGGAATAAAGAATAAGAATTGTTTTCTGAAACCGAGCATGGATCTGGTTGATTGACCTTGCTGGTCCTCAACGGATGAGTCCATGGCTCTTTTATACGGATTTGTGGGTTGATCTTGCTGATCTTCCACAGAGATTCCATTCTATTATATGAATATATTGCCGGTTACTACGAGCTAGGAACTATGGAAAAGGCCCCTGAGTGAACAGGTGGTGAGCGTTCTGGTTGCCAATGATGCCATAAGTACACCGATGAATGAATGACTGGAAATAAGGATTCAACCAAAGACTTGAAGAATGTCATCAATGACATAATGGTTTCATTAAAGGATTGTTTAAAAGTTAGCTGATGCTGAGAAAAAGGCAATTTCATATTGGGTGTGTAAGTGGTGTGACTAGTTTTATGTTTGCATGAACTTTCGGCAAGGGGGCCTTGGAACTCTTTTCCTTGGTACCCGGGACAAAACCTAACCAAATTCCTAATTGGATCGCATCACTACAGTGGTTGGGCGGTTGGCTAACCCATGGGACTGGATGGGGTTAGACTGGACTGATGGATCCGTAAATCGAGACTCAATTTTTGTTATTACGATAGATAAAGTAAATCCCGGATAGTAATTGTTCTATGGATAGGAATCAACGGCTGTGCCTCTTGATGGGGAAAAAAGCGTTGATCCCAATGATCCAAGTGCAAGTTTCTTCCTTGATCTGACCGAGTATTTTTATAGGTGCAGTCGGATCACCTTGATCAGTAATGGTCTTGACTACATTAGAGCAAAAAGTTATCCTGGGAATCGCCCGTGCTTTTCGGATAAAGGAAGTTTTTTCGGGTTTGGTTTTGGAAAAACCGACGGATTAGTCCCTTGTCCGGATATCCGTGGGGCCCTGAGGGTGGGACTCTGCCCCGCGCAAGAAGTGCTTCTTCCGCTGCTAGTACCCCGAATCCTTTGCGCGGTGGGGACACGGATGTCACAGTTGGTATCAAAGCAAATTGGTTAATAAAGATCAAGTGAGAAGCCAAATATGTCAAAAATTTATCAAGAAGCACAAAAAGGTTGTAATTGTGTGATATAATTCATACAATTTGATATTCAAACTAAAAATTCATAAATTAGTAATTGGGTCTTCAAATGGAAGTACCGCAATTGTATGGAACCCTGACTTGCTTGAGGCCTAGACATGATGGTATTTACCTTATACTTCCAAGTATCATGACTACCCGTATATACCGAGGGTATAACTGCAGCTCTTTACTGGCAGTATATACGAGTAAATCTAAGACTTGAAATTATAAGCATTAAGGCTATCCAGATGATGATTTCGAATGTGGTTGATATGACTTTTAATTCTGTTTGAGAACTGATGAATTGATTTGGATTCTGATTGAAAAATGATGATCCCGAAAAATTGGTTGAAATGTAATAAGCTGAACGAAACCTCAATGAGGATGAATGGGACGAGTCCCTGTAATGATATTCATAACTGGAATGATGATAATGATTTCAGCAAATCACTATGAGATTAGTGGATTGTGCTGTCAAATTGCTGCTGCTGTTAACACTTGACTCGTTAGATCAAGTTAAGGGATGACAATTTGAGAACTTGCTTGACTGAAATTTCCGTGGAGGAATGTTCAGAAAGATTTTTTTCGGTCTAATGGACCATTATCATGTTAAAGATATGAATGTTATGATCTGAATGAATTATTATTTAATGATGAGTTCTATATAAGGGATATTTATCCCAGTATTCTATTGGGTTGACCAGAATATAAGGAACCCAGAATAAATTGGATCTTAAGAAAAAGAGTTGTCCTCTACTTTGTGAGATGAGGACATCTCGCATTTTTTTAAGTGGGGTAGAATGTAAGATTCTTCCCCCAGCCTTCGAGGTATACAGGAGTAAGAACCTCCCTTTCTGATCTTATAATTATTCCCTCTCTAATATAAAAGAAAGATTCTATTTAAAAAAAGAAGAGCCTTTCCCCAGAATACTTCTCAAGAGCCCCACCTATTTCAGGGATTTAGAACGATGAGTTCAGAAGTGAGAATAGGTGTTTTGGATACCAAGGTTTTGGTCTTCATTCGAGTACGGCCCAAAAGAAGTTCTTTATCTCTTGAGAAGTATAAGAAGTTATCCCCCAGATATTGTGGGCCGTATCTGAATTCAAAGAAAGTAGGTGACTTAGCCTACGAGCTTCTTTTACCTCCTCATCTCAAAGTTCATAATGTATTTCATGTAAGCCTTCTATAGAAATATGTGCCAAAACCAAATCATGGAAAGACGGTAAAACTTCAGTGGCAAGATACCCCGTTGGCTTCTAGGTTACGCTAGTTCTTTCTTTTATATAAGTCGTAACTCTTACTTGTCGCTCGCAGTAATCCTCGGGGGGTCCACTATATGGAAGCCCCTCCTATGACGTGCGTTCAAGCGGTATTTAAAAATCCCCTTATCTGTGAATTTTGAGCTAATAAAACTACCCCTTTTTCTTTATAAACTTACGGTTTTTTTTCCAAAGTATAATTAAAATACCCCACTTGTAATTGTATTTCTGTAAATTTATCCAATATTTTGGATTTAAAAAACCCCACCTAATGATCGCACGTGGTAGACTTACATATTTTGAGGTGCACCCCCCGAGTAGTAATCTTACTTCCATCGATCTCCTTTCTTCTTAATCTCTCTTATGGCTTGGCAGCAAGACTTGGTTTTATCCATGATGATTTCTCACCTTCAAGACGCAAGCGAGTCTGTGAAGAAGGATTTTATAGAACTATATGAGCGCTCACTTTTCCCTCACTTGGGAACTTCTGTAGCTCAAACCAAATGGCGGACCTGTCGAGACATAACTAGGGTAACACCGTGGGGTCGACAGCACTTTCGTAACAATGTCCGCTTGGCCATGGTTATTGAAGCTTTGGGTTTGGGTCCCCGATACTACTGCGTGATGAGATCAAGGCATGGTGGATTTTCTGAGCGAGTCTTCTTACTAGCGTGCTTTCTTCCTCACCAGAAGATATGCCTTTATCCCGTTTTCGACTTGCCTCTTAGAGGTCCTTTTGTTAGATCACCTCATACCACTGAGGTAGGTGCTGCAATAACCAGCCGAATTATTCCCATAGTTTGTAAACGAAGATACCCAAAAATGAGTAAATGCTCACATAAGATGAAGAGTTGAAAATGTACAAGGTTTATTAGTGAAAAACTATGAGCAATATTAAAAATATGAGATATTTTGGGTATCCAAAAATGAGTAAATGCTCACATAAGATGAAGAGTTGAAAATGTACAAGGTTTATTAGTAAAAAAAAAACTATGACACATATGTAAGGAAGAAGAGTTCTTTAAAGGAGGTGCATATTTCACATAAGATGAAGAGTTGAAAATGTACAAGGTTTATTAGTAAAAAACTATGAGCAATATTAAAAATATGAGATATTTGGGTATAATGATTCCATTTTGACACATATGTAAGGAAGGGGAGTTCTTTAAAGGAGGTGCATATTTCACATGCTTGAATGAGTTTTAAACTCATAAAAATTGAGATATTTCATCTCTCCTCTCTCCTCATTCAAGTCTAGTTCCAAAAAGTTAGCTTAACTGACCTAAAAATGGTAAAAAATTGACCAAACTGATTTGGAAATTTCTAGAATCAGTTTGTTTGGTTAGGAGCTCAATTTTTCCTATAAATAGAAGCCTACCCCTTGTTGAAAAATATATAGTGTTTATGCATCGTTACTCTACTCCACCTAAGCCAAGAACTGTGAATTCATTAATAATTCACTAGTTTTTGGAGCTTCCCTCTTTCTTCAATCCCCATTGGTGGCTCCATCAACATACTTAACCAATTGATTGGTTGGGGGCCTCTACCGTGAACAAAGAATCAAGCAATTTGTAAGGTAATTAGTGAATTTTGATCATTTTCTATAATTTATCAATGTTTCTCTCTTCTCAACCCCTCTCAAGCTTGAGAAGCTTAATTAGAATGGTTTTTGAATGTTATTGAAGTTAATTGATGAATGGTAGTGAAAAGTTACATAATTTGAGGAATGCTACTTGAGGTCAAATTAATGGCTTTTTTCTATACTTTTAGTTTATGTATTTCATGAATATTAATGATTCAATCCATTATGGATTATTGATCCAATTAGGGATCATTCTAATTAATTCTTAATGATAAGCTTTATCCCTTAGAAAAAATTGAGATTTATCAGTCACATAGCAACGGAGCTATGGTAAAATTTTTATAAAAATTACGCATAAAATAATTTCATTCAAAGCATGAAAAGAGAACTTCCTACCATATTCTAGGAATTAGCATCCTAGATTAATTGAAGATATTCATAGAGAAATTGATTTTTATATTATGCATAATTGATTTTCATGCATAGGGTATGCATAATAGATTATTATTTTAACAAAAAAGTGTTACTTTTATCATAATTAGATTTCATGCATAAAGGTATGCATAAAAGATTATTATTTTAATGTAAAAGTGTTACTTTTAGCACAATTGAATTTCATGCATAGAAGTATGCATAAGAGTTGATTATTTTATTATAAAAGTGTTACTTTTATCATATTTGGATTTCATGCATAGAGGTATGCATAAAAGTTGATTATAAAAGTGTTACTTTTATCATATTTGGATTTCATGTATAGAGGTATGCATAAAAGTTGATTATTTTATTATAAAAGTGTGACTTTTATCATATTTGAATTTCATGCATAAAAGTATGCATAAAAGTTGATTATTTTATTATGAAAGTGTTACTTTTATCATATTTGGATTTCATGCATAGAAGTATGCATAAAAGATGATTATTTTATTGTAAAAGTGTTACTTTTATCATAATTGGATTTCATGCATAGAGGTATGCATAAAAGTTGATTATCTTATTATAAAAGTGTGACTTTTATTATATTTGAATTTCATGCATAAAGGTATGCATAAAAGTTGATTATTTTAATATAAAAGTGTGACTTTTATTATATTTGGATTTCATGCATAGAGGTATGCAAAAAAGATATTCTTTTATACTAAGTGTGATTTTCATCATAAATGGATTTTATGCATAACTTAGATGCATAAGAGAAATTCTTTTATTCTAAAAGTGTAATTCCTACCAAATTGAATTTATGCATAAAAGATTGATTTTTACTTCGAAAGTATTAATCTCCTTAAATAGAATTTATGCATAAATAAATGTGTAAAGAAATCTTATATCAAATATAAGAATTCTCTTGTATTCTATAAATAGATATGAGATGTGATAGGATGTGATAAGAGGTGTATAAGATGTGACAAGAGGTGATAAGATGCTTATGAAATAAGTTATGAGGTGATAAGATGAATTAAGATTTGATAAGATGTGTATGGGATGAGGTAAGAAGTGTATGTGATAGGATAAGATGTATATGGGTTGTGATAGGGCGAGAATGGATGTGATGTAAAAGATTAGATGTGAAGGCATATGGGGTTATATGAATGGGAATGTGGAAATGGATGTATGTATGTGGATGTGTGGATGTGGAGATGGGAGTGTGGATGTGTGGATGTGGAGATGGGAGTGTGGATGTATGAATGTGGAAAGGGATGTATGCATGAAGATGTATATGCATAGATGTGAATGTGGATGTAGATGTGGCTGTATAGATGTGAATGTGGAATGTGGATGTGGATGTATGTATGTATGTGGATGTAGATGTGGATGTATAGATGTGAATGGGAAGGTGGATGTGGATGTATGTGAATGTGGATGTAGATGTGGATGTATAGATGTGAATGTGGATGTAGATGTGGCTGTATAGATGTGAATGTGGAATGTGGATGTGGATGTATGTATGTATGTGGATGTAGATGTGGATGTATAGATGTGAATGGGAATGTGGATGTGGATGTATGTATGTATGTGGATGTGGATGTATGAATGAGGACGTGATAGTGGATGTATGCATGTGGATGTGGATGTATGGATGTGGATATGGATGTGTATATATGAATGTGGATATGGGATGTGGATGTATAAATGAGGATGTGAAAATGGAGGTAAGCATGTAGATGTGGATGTATGGATGTGAATGTGGATGTGGCTGTGTATGTATGAATGTGGATATGGGATGTGGATGTATAAATGAGGATGTGAAAATGGAGGTAAGCATGTAGATGTGGATGTATGGATGTGAATGTGGATGTGGATGTGGATGTATGGATGTGAATGTGGATGTGGATGTGGATGTATGGATGTGGATGTGGATGTGGATATGGATGTATGGATGTGAATGTGGATGTGGATGTGGATGTATGGATGTGAATGTGGATGTGGATGTGGATGTATGGATGTGGATGGGATGTGAATATATGATATGTGATGTGAAGGAATCTGAAGTGAAGAGATGGAAAATGATGTGATTGGATGAGTATACATATAAATGGAATGTGGAATAAGTAATGTGGATTAATGAGGGATAATGTGAAAAAATGAGAGTTAATATAGAAATTATATTTGTAAACTATTTGTAAATGCTGTTTGTAAATGGCTGCTTTATGTCAAGAATGCTGGGGAAGCATTTTGACCTAGCGCTTCACTCATAGGCCGCTTCCTTGGTCCCTAATCCACCGTACCGGAAGCTCACCATTTAAATCGAACCGAGGCTGGTCAAGACCTCGGCCGACCTTGCTACGTGAGACGTCCTCCATTGACTCTCCGTCTCAGTAGTTGCAACTTTATCAGTTCGGTCTTCATGACCTTAATCCTCAAGACGGTCAAAATGCTTCCCCAGCATTCTTGACATAAAACAGTCATTTATAAACAGTCACAAAATACAGTTTCTATAACGAACTCTCGTCTTTCCACATTATCCACTCTCGGACCACATTACTTATTCCCTATTCCATTCAATGTGTACTCATTCTCATCCATTCACTCATATAGACTACACATTATTTCACATACATTCACATTCATTATTCTACATACATATCTAGACCCTTAGGCTAAGGTCCTTTATACTCATTTCCAATTAATTCTAATTGCACATTGGAAAATTCTTTCTGAATTTTTGTTTTAGGGGAATTCATTTTAATAAGATGAGATATTTTTCTATCCAAAAATATTCAAAATTTGAATATTCTCTCTCTAGAATATTTTCTCTCTAGAATATTTTCTCTCTAGAATATTTTCTCTCTCTATGCCAAAACAGGCAGAGACAAGATCTCTTATATTTCTGAAGAGGGAATTGATTACAGGGGAATATGCTGGACATTTGAGAGACTGGGGAGGAATCTTACAATTAATCCAAGTGTTGGGATGAGATAAATGTAAAGAATGGAGGAAAATAACCAAAAACGAGTAAATGCTCACATAAGATGAAGAGTTGACTGAGTACAAGGTTTATTAGTTAAAAATTAAGGTATATTAGTAAAAAAATGAGATATTTCGTGAAATGATGCATTTTTGACACCTTGGTAAGGAGAGGAAGACACTTGAGGTAGGCACCTTTTTCTTCATGATTGTTTGGATTTTTTAATTCAAAAAAATGTGATATTTTTATCTCTCCTCTCTCTTAGAGAAAATTGGATCAAAAAGAGAGCCAAACTGGTCCAAATCTTGTCCAAATTGGGTCAAACTGAAGCTCGAGGGCTCTAGAACCCAGTTGGACTTGGTTAGTGGCCTCCCTCGCCTATAAATAGACTCTCATTCCTTTATATTTTTATCTTTGAGCTATACCATGCCACTATTATCCTCAAAATTAGCATATTTCTATTATCCCTTTATTTTGCCTCTCCTCTTGGGAGCTTTGGAGCTTCTCTCTCCTCCAACCTCTCTTGGAGATCTCTCTCTCTCTCTCTCTCTCTCTCTCTCTCTCTCTCTCTCTCTTGGTGGCCAAGGACTTGCTTGGGGGCTTCACTTCTAGCCAAAGAATCAAGCCAAATTCAAAGATAATCCTATTTTAATGGTCTTGTTTCAATTATCTCAATGATTTTCTTCTTCTCAACCCCTCTCAAGCTTGAGAAGCTTTCAAAGCAATGGTTTTTTATTCAAATCAAGCTTTCCAAAGATTCATAATGTGTCTAATTAGAATTATGTTAATCTTTATGCTTAATTAAAATATTTTATTTAAGAAAATCTCTCTTGAAAAGATTAATCATCTTTATGGCTAGATCCTTAGTAAAAGGATGATTTTTAATCATAATCTCTTGTTTCAATCTAAACTCTAGGCTTGATGAGTTAGAGAATGAGAATTGATATTTTTGTGATTTTAATTTAGTAAAAATGATGGTTGTCTTTTTAGCTTGATTATGAGTAGAAAAAATCACATTAACTCATTCTAAATTGAAAGACTAACAATTTTAGAAATGAGGAATGGTTATCAAAAATAATCATAATTATGCTTATAATTATGCTAAGTATGCATAATTTAATTTTAAGTCTAAAAGAGGAGTTTCTATCATATTTTCATTATAAGTTTTCAAATCAAATAGAAAATTGAATATTATCAGAAATTACAGCGAAGCTATCCAGGGAAAAAGATAAATCTTAAATTTATGCAGATTTTGAATAAAGCAGAAAGAGAAATTCCTATCATATTCTAGGTTTGGATATTTTATGCAAAAAGAATGATTTTTATCAGATTCATGAAAATTACTTTTTCAGTATTTTTGCATAAATATCTAATTAAGAGAAAAGATAAATTTTTTAATAAATTTATTTTTATGCATAAGAATTTAGATGTAAAAAGAGAAATTTCCATGATATTTGAGATCCAAACAATTAAATGTTAAAAGAGGAATTTTTGGCATAATTCAAAATATGAGTATTTATCAAAAGTAGAATTTTGAGTATTGTGATATGGATTTGAATAGATGTAAATGGATGTGATGTGATGTGGATCTGGATAGATATAAATGGATGTGATAAGATGTGATGTGGATGGATGTGAATGGATGTGATGAGATGTGGATGGATGTGAATGGATGTGATGAGATGTGGATGGATGTGAATTAATGTGATGAGATGTGGATGGATGTGAATGGATGAGATGTGATGTGATGTGAATGGATGTGATGTGATGTGGATGGATGTGAATGAATGTGATGAGATGTGGATGTATGTGAATGGATGTGAGAGATGTGGATGTATGTGAATGGATGTGATGTGATGTGATGTGGATGGATGTGAATGGATGTGATGTGATGTGAATGGATGTGATGTGATGTGGATGTATGTGAATGGATGTGATGTGATGTGGATGGATGTGATGTGATGTGGATGGATGTGATGAGATGTGGATGGATGTGAATGGATGTGATGTGATGTGAATGGATGTGATGTGATGTGGATGGATGTGAATGGATGTGATGAGATGTGGATGGATGTGATGTGATGTGAATGGATGTGATGTGATGTGGATGTATGTGAATGGATGTGATGTGATGTGTATGGATGTGATGTGAATGGATGTGATGTAGATGTGGCTGTATAGATGTAAATGTGGAATGTGGATGTGGATGTATGTATGTATGTGGATGTAGATGTGGATGTATAGATGTGAATGGGAATGTGGATGTGGATGTATGTATGTATGTGGATGTGGATGTATGAATGAGGACGTGATAGTGGATGTATGCATGTGGATGTGGATGTATGGATGTGGATATGGATGTGTATGTATGAATGTGGATATGGGATGTGGATGTATAAATGAGGATGTGAAAATGGAGGTAAGCATGTAGATGTGGATGTATGGATGTGAATGTGGATGTGGATGTGTATGTATGAATGTGGATATGGGATGTGGATGTATAAATGAGGATGTGAAAATGGAGGTAAGCATGTAGATGTGGATGTATGGATGTGGATGTGGATGTGGATGTGGATGTATGGATGTGAATGTGGATGTGGATGTGGATGTATGGATGTGGATATGGATGTTGGATGTGGATGTGGATGTATGGATGTGAATGTGGATGTGGATGTGGATGTGGATGTATGGATGTGGATGGGATGTGAATATATGATATGTGATGTGAAGGAATCTGAAGTGAAGAGATGGAAAATGATATGATTGGATGAGTACACATATAAATGGAATGTGAAATAAGTAATGTGGATTAATGAGGGATAATGTGGAAAAATGAGAGTTAATATAGAAATTGTATTTGTAAACTATTTGTAAATGCTGTTTGTAAATGGCAGCTTTATGTCAAGAATGCTGGGGAAGCATTTTGACCTAGCGCTTCACTCATAGGCCGCTTCCTTGGTCCCTAATCCACCGTACGGAAGCTCACCATTTAAATCGCGAACCGAGGCTGGTCAAGACCTCGGCCGACCTTGCTACGCGAGACGTCCTCCATTGACTCTCCGTCAGCAGTTGCAACTTTATCAGTTCGGTCTTCATGACCTTAATCCTCAAGACGGTCAAAATGCTTCCCCAGCATTCTTGACATAAAACAGTCATTTATAAACAGTCACAAAATACAGTTTCTATAACGAACTCTCGTCTTTCCACATTATCCACTCTCGGACCACATTACTTATTCCCTATTCCATTCAATGTGTACTCATTCTCATCCATTCACTCATATAGACTACACATTATTTCACATACATTCACATTCATTATTCTACATACATATCTAGACCCTTAGGCTAAGGTCCTTTATACTCATTTCCAATTAATTCTAATTGCACATTGGAAAATTCTTTCTGAATTTTTATTTTAGGGGAATTCATTTTAATAAGATGAGATATTTTTCTATCCAAAAATATTCAAAATCTGAATATTCTCTCTCTAGAATATTTTCTCTCTCTATGCCAAAACAGGCAGAGACAAGATCTCTTATATTTTCGAAGAGGGAATTGATTACAGGGGAATATGCTGGACATTTTGAGAGACTGGGGAGGAATCTTACAATTAATCCAAGTGTTGGGATGAGATAAATGTAAAGAATGGAGGAAAATATCCAAAAACGAGTAAATGCTCACATAAGATGAAGAGTTGACTGAGTACAAGGTTTATTAGTTAAAAATTAAGGTATATTAGTAAAAAAATGAGATATTTCGTGAAATGATGCATTTTTGACACCTTGGTAAGGAGAGGAAGACACTTGAGGTAGGCACCTTTTTCTTCATGATTGTTTGGATTTTTTAATTCAAAAAAATGTGATATTTTTATCTCTCCTCTCTCTTAGAGAAAATTGGATCAAAAAGAGAGCCAAACTGGTCCAAATCTTGTCCAAATTGGGTCAAACTGAAGCTCGAGGGCTCTAGAACCCAGTTGGACTTGGTTAGTGGCCTCCCTCGCCTATAAATAGACTCTCATTCCTTTATATTTTTATCTTTGAGCTATACCATGCCACTATTATCCTCAAAATTAGCATATTTCTATTATCCCTTTATTTTGCCTCTCCTCTTGGGAGCTTTGGAGCTTCTCTCTCCTCCAACCTCTCTTGGAGATCTCTCTCTCTCTCTCTCTCTCTCTCTCTCTCTCTCTCTCTCTCTCTCTTGGTGGCCAAGGACTTGCTTGGGGGCTTCACTTCTAGCCAAAGAATCAAGCCAAATTCAAAGATAATCCTATTTTAATGGTCTTGTTTCAATTATCTCAATGATTTTCTTCTTCTCAACCCCTCTCAAGCTTGAGAAGCTTTCAAAGCAATGGTTTTTTATTCAAATCAAGCTTTCCAAAGATTCATAATGTGTCTAATTAGAATTATGTTAATCTTTATGCTTAATTAAAATATTTTATTTAAGAAAATCTCTCTTGAAAAGATTAATCATCTTTATGGCTAGATCCTTAGTAAAAGGATGATTTTTAATCATAATCTCTTGTTTCAATCTAAACTCTAGGCTTGATGAGTTAGAGAATGAGAATTGATATTTTTATGATTTTAATTTAGTAAAAATGATGGTTGTCTTTTTAGCTTGATTATGAGTAGAAAAAATCACATTAACTCATTCTAAATTGAAAGACTAACAATTTGAGAAATGAGGAATGGTTATCAGAAATAATCATAATTATTCTTATAATTATGCTAAGTAAGCATAATTTAATTTTAATTCTAAAAGAGGAGTTTCTATCATATTTTCATTATAAGTTTTCAAATCAAATAGAAAATTGAATATTATCAGAAATTACAGCGAAGCTATCCAGGGAAAAAGATAAATCTTAAATTTATGCAGATTTTGAATAAAGCAGAAAGAGGAATTCCTATCATATTCTAGGTTTGGATATTTTATGCAAAAAGAATGATTTTTATCAGATTCATGAAAATTACTTTTTCAGTATTTTTGCATAAATATCTAATTAAGAGAAAAGATAAATTTTTTAATAAATTTATTTTTATGCATAAGAATTTAGATGTAAAAAGAGGAATTTCCATGATATTTGAGATCCAAACAATTAAATGTTAAAAGAGGAATTTTTGGCATAATTCAAAATATGAGTATTTATCAAAAGTAGAATTTTGAGTATTGTGATATGGATTTGAATAGATGTAAATGGATGTGATGTGATGTGGATCTGGATAGATATAAATGGATGTGATAAGATGTGATGTGGATGGATGTGAATGGATGTGATGAGATGTGGATGGATGTGAATGGATGAGATGTGATGTGATGTGAATGGATGTGATGTGATGTGGATGGATGTGAATGAATGTGATGAGATGTGGATGTATGTGAATGGATGTGAGAGATGTGGATGTATGTGAATGGATGTGAGAGATGTGGATGGATGTGAATGGATGTGATGTGAAAAGAGGAATTTCCATGATATTTGAGATCCAAACAATTAAATGTTAAAAGAGGAATTTTTGGCATAATTCAAAATATGAGTATTTATCAAAAGTAGAATTTTGAGTATTGTGATATGGATTTGAATAGATGTAAATGGATGTGATGTGATGTGGATCTGGATAGATATAAATGGATGTGATAAGATGTGATGTGGATGGATGTGAATGGATGTGATGAGATGTGGATGGATGTGAATGGATGAGATGTGATGTGATGTGAATGGATGTGATGTGATGTGGATGGATGTGAATGAATGTGATGAGATGTGGATGTATGTGAATGGATGTGCGAGATGTGGATGGATGTGAATGGATGTGATGTGATGTGATGTGGATGGATGTGAATGGATGTGATGTGATGTGAATGGATGTGATGTGATGTGGATGTATGTGAATGGATGTGATGTGATGTGATGTGGATGGATGTGATGTGATGTGGATGGATGTGATGAGATGTGGATGGATGTGAATGGATGTCATGTGATGTGAATGGATGTGATGTGATGTGGATGGATGTGAATGGATGTGATGAGATGTGGATGGATGTGATGTGATGTGAATGGATGTGATGTGATGTGGATGTATGTGAATGGATGTGATGTGATGTGAATGGATGTGATGTGAATGGATGTGATGTAGATGTGGCTGTATAGATGTGAATGTGGAATGTGGATGTGGATGTATGTATGTATGTGGATGTAGATGTGGATGTATAGATGTGAATGAGAATGTGGATGTGGATGTATGTATGTATGTGGATGTGGATGTATGAATGACGTGATAGTGGATGTATGCATGTGGATGTGGATGTATGGATGTGGATATGGATGTGTATGTATGAATGTGGATATGGGATGTGGATGTATAAATGAGGATGTGAAAATGGAGGTAAGCATGTAGATGTGGATGTATGGATGTGAATGTGGATGTGGATGTGTATGTATGAATGTGGATATGGGATGTGGATGTATAAATGAGGATGTGAAAATGGAGGTAAGCATGTAGATGTGGATGTATGGATGTGAATGTGGATGTGGATGTGGATGTATGGATGTGAATGTGGATGTATGGATGTGAATGTGGATGTGGATGTGGATGTATGGATGTGGATATGGATGTTGGATGTGGATGTGGATGTATGGATGTGAATGTGGATGTGGATGTGGATGTGGATGTGGATGTATGGATGTGGATTAAATGTGAATATATGATATGTGATGTGAAGGAATCTGAAGTGAAGAGATGGAAAATGATGTGATTGGATGAGTACACATATAAATGGAATGTGGAATAAGTAATGTGGATTAATGAGGGATAATGTGGAAAAATGAGAGTTAATATAGAAATTGTATTTCTAAACTATTTGTAAATGCTGTTTGTAAATGGCTGCTTTATGTCAAGAATGCTGGGGAAGCATTTTGACCTAGCGCTTCACTCATAGGCCGCTTCACTCATAGGCCGCTTGTTTGTAAATGCTGTTTGTAAATGGCTGCTTTATGTCAAGAATGCTGGGGAAGCATTTTGACCTATTCACTCATAGGCCGCTTCCTTGGTCCCTAATCCACCGTACCGAAAGCTCACCATTTAAATCGCGAACCGAGGCTGGTCAAGACCTCGGCCGACCTTGCTACGCGAGATGTCCTCCATTGACTCTCCGTCAGCAGTTGCAACTTTATCAGTTCGGTCTTCATGACCTTAATCCTCAAGACGGTCAAAATGCTTCCCCAGCATTCTTGACATAAAACAGTCATTTATAAACAGTCACAAAATACAGTTTCTATAACGAACTCTCGTCTTTCCACATTATCCACTCTCGGACCACATTACTTATTCCCTATTCCATTCAATGTGTACTCATTCTCATCCATTCACTCATATAGACTACACATTATTTCACATACATTCACATTCATTATTCTACATACATATCTAGACCCTTAGGCTAAGGTCCTTTATACTCATTTCCAATTAATTCTAATTGCACATTGGAAAATTCTTTCTGAATTTTTGTTTTAGGGGAATTCATTTTAATAAGATGAGATATTTTTCTATCCAAAAATATTCAAAATCTGAATATTCTCTCTCTAGAATATTTTCTCTCTAGAATATTTTCTCTCTAGAGTATTTTCTCTCTCTATGCCAAAACAGGCAGAGACAAGATCTCTTATATTTCTGAAGAGGGAATTGATTACAGGGGAATATGCTGGACATTTTGAGAGACTGGGGAGGAATCTTACAATTAATCCAAGTGTTGGGATGAGATAAATGTAAAGAATGGAGGAAAATAACCAAAAACAAGTAAATGCTCACATAAGATGAAGAGTTGACTGAGTACAAGGTTTATTAGTTAAAAATTAAGGTATATTAGTAAAAAAATGAGATATTTCATGAAATGATGCATTTTTGACACCTTGGTAAGGAGAGGAAGACACTTGAGGTAGGCACCTTTTTCTTCATGATTGTTTGGATTTTTTAATTCAAAAAAATGTGATATTTTTATCTCTCCTCTCTCTTAGAGAAAATTGGATCAAAAAGAGAGCCAAACTGGTCCAAATCTTGTCCAAATTGGGTCAAACTGAAGCTCGAGGGCTCTAGAACCCAGTTGGACTTGGTTAGTGGCCTCCCTCGCCTATAAATAGACTCTCATTCCTTTATATTTTTATCTTTGAGCTATACCATGCCACTATTATCCTCAAAATTAGCATATTTCTATTATCCCTTTATTTTGCCTCTCCTCTTGGGAGCTTTGGAGCTTCTCTCTCCTCCAACCTCTCTTGGAGATCTCTCTCTCTCTCTCTCTCTCTCTCTCTCTTGGTGGCCAAGGACTTGCTTGGGGGCTTCACTTCTAGCCAAAGAATCAAGCCAAATTCAAAGATAATCCTATTTTAATGGTCTTGTTTCAATTATCTCAATGATTTTCTTCTTCTCAACCCCTCTCAAGCTTGAGAAGCTTTCAAAGCAATGGTTTTTTATTCAAATCAAGCTTTCCAAAGATTCATAATGTGTCTAATTAGAATTATGTTAATCTTTATGCTTAATTAAAATATTTTATTTAAGAAAATCTCTCTTGAAAAGATTAATCATCTTTATGGCTAGATCCTTAGTAAAAGGATGATTTTTAATCATAATCTCTTGTTTCAATCTAAACTCTAGGCTTGATGAGTTAGAGAATGAGAATTGATATTTTTATGATTTTAATTTAGTAAAAATGATGGTTGTCTTTTTAGCTTGATTATGAGTAGAAAAAATCACATTAACTCATTCTAAATTGAAAGACTAACAATTTTAGAAATGAGGAATGGTTATCAGAAATAATCATAATTATGCTTATAATTATGCTAAGTATGCATAATTTAATTTTAAGTCTAAAAGAGGAGTTTCTATCATATTTTCATTATAAGTTTTCAAATCAAATAGAAAATTGAATATTATCAGAAATTACAGCGAAGCTATCCAGGGAAAAAGATAAATCTTAAATTTATGCAGATTTTGAATAAAGCAGAAAGAGGAATTCCTATCATATTCTAGGTTTGGATATTTTATGCAAAAAGAATGATTTTTATCAGATTCATGAAAATTACTTTTTCAGTATTTTTGCATAAATATCTAATTAGGAGAAAAGATAAATTTTTTAATAAATTTATTTTTATGCATAAGAATTTAGATGTAAAAAGAGGAATTTCCATGATATTTGAGATCCAAACAATTAAATGTTAAAAGAGGAATTTTTGGCATAATTCAAAATATGAGTATTTATCAAAAGTAGAATTTTGAGTATTGTGATATGGATTTGAATAGATGTAAATGGATGTGATGTGATGTGGATCTGGATAGATATAAATGGATGTGATAAGATGTGATGTGGATGGATGAGATGTGATGTGATGTGAATGGATGTGATGTGATGTGGATGGATGTGAATGAATGTGATGAGATGTGGATGTATGTGAATGGATGTGAGAGATGTGGATGTATGTGAATGGATGTGAGAGATGTGGATGGATGTGAATGGATGTGATGTGATGTGATGTGGATGGATGTGAATGGATGTGATGTGATGTGAATGGATGTGATGTGATGTGGATGTATGTGAATGGATGTGATGTGATGTGGATGGATGTGATGTGATGTGGATGGATGTGAATGGATGTCATGTGATGTGAATGGATGTGATGTGATGTGGATGGATGTGAATGGATGTGATGAGATGTGGCTGGATGTGATGTGATGTGAATGGATGTGATGTGATGTGGATGTATGTGAATGGATGTGATGTGATGTGAATGGATGTGATGTGAATGGATGTGATGTAGATGTGGCTGTATAGATGTGAATGTGGAATGTGGATGTGGATGTATGTATGTATGTGGATGTAGATGTGGATGTATAGATGTGAATGGGAATGTGGATGTGGATGTATGTATGTATGTGGATGTGGATGTATGAATGAGGACGTGATAGTGGATGTATGCATGTGGATGTGGATGTGGATGTATGGATGTGGATATGGATGTGTATGTATGAATGTGGATATGGGGATGTGGATGTATAAATGAGGATGTGAAAATGGAGGTAAGCATGTAGATGTGGATGTATGGATGTGAATGTGGATGTGGATGTGTATGTATGAATGTGGATATGGGATGTGGATGTATAAATGAGGATGTGAAAATGGAGGTAAGCATGTAGATGTGGATGTATGGATGTGAATGTGGATGTGGATGTGGATGTATGGATGTGAATGTGGATGTGGATGTGGATGTATGGATGTGGATATGGATGTTGGATGTGGATGTGGATGTATGGATGTGAATGTGGATGTGGATGTGGATGTATGGATGTGGATGGGATGTGAATATATGATATGTGATGTGAAGGAATCTGAAGTGAAGAGATGGAAAATGATGTGATTGGATGAGTACACATATAAATGGAATGTGGAATAAGTAATGTGGATTAATGAGGGATAATGTGGAAAAATGAGAGTTAATATAGAAATTGTATTTGTAAACTATTTGTAAATGCTGTTTGTAAATGGCTGCTTTATGTCAAGAATGCTGGGGAAGCATTTTGACCTAGCGCTTCACTCATAGGCCGCTTCCTTGGTCCCTAATCCACCGTACCGGAAGCTCACCATTTAAATCGCGAACCGAGGCTGGTCAAGACCTCGGCCGACCTTGCTACGCGAGACGTCCTCCATTGACTCTCCGTCAGCAGTTACAACTTTATCAGTTCGGTCTTCATGACCTTAATCCTCAAGACGGTCAAAATGCTTCCCCAGCATTCTTGACATAAAACAGTCATTTATAAACAGTCACAAAATACAGTTTCTATAACGAACTCTCGTCTTTCCACATTATCCACTCTCGGACCACATTACTTATTCCCTATTCCATTCAATGTGTACTCATTCTCATCCATTCACTCATATAGACTACACATTATTTCACATACATTCACATTCATTATTCTACATACATATCTAGACCCTTAGGCTAAGGTCTTTTATACTCATTTCCAATTAATTCTAATTGCACATTGGAAAATTCTTTCTGAATTTTTGTTTTAGGGAAATTCATTTTAATAAGATGAGATATTTTTCTATCCAAAAATATTCAAAATCTGAATATTCTCTCTCTAGAATATTTTCTCTCTAGAATATTTTCTCTCTCTATGCCAAAACAGGCAAAGACAAGATCTCTTATATTTCTGAAGAGGGAATTGATTACAGGGGAATATGCTGGACATTTTGAGAGACTGGGGAGGAATCTTACAATTAATCCAAGTGTTGGGATGAGATAAATGTAAAGAATGGAGGAAAATAACCAAAAACAAGTAAATGCTCACATAAGATGAAGAGTTGACTGAGTACAAGGTTTATTAGTTAAAAATTAAGGTATATTAGTAAAAAAATGAGATATTTCGTGAAATGATGCATTTTTGACAACTTGGTAAGGAGAGGAAGACACTTGAGGTAGGCACCTTTTTCTTCATGATTGTTTGGATTTTTTAATTCAAAAAAATGTGATATTTTTATCTCTCCTCTCTCTTAGAGAAAATTGGATCAAAAAGAGAGCCAAACTGGTCCAAATCTTGTCCAAATTGGGTCAAACTGAAGCTCGAGGGCTCTAGAACCCAGTTGGACTTGGTTAGTGGCCTCCCTCGCCTATAAATAGACTCTCATTCCTTTATATTTTTATCTTTGAGCTATACCATGCCACTATTATCCTCAAAATTAGCATATTTCTATTATCCCTTTATTTTGCCTCTCCTCTTCTCTCTCCTCCAACCTCTCTTGGAGATCTCTCTCTCTCTCTCTCTCTCTCTTGGTGGCCAAGGACATTCATATCCATTATTCACATACAAATTCACATCCATATTTCACATACACATTCACATATATCTGATTCACATTGTATCTCATCACATCTCATTTCTATGCAAGTTTTCAGTTTGATTTTCTTTTAAATACAAGGAGTATTTCTTGAATCAAAATCCCCAAAACTTCTTGATCGAAATTCTGAATTTCATACCAGAATTCCTCGAATTCTATAACCTTGATCCACAGATAAATTCGAAGGGTCTCAAACTTAGTTTCAGATTTGGCGGGAGTTTTGAGTGTATTTTTCTAAACTAGTCACACCTTCTTTCCTCAGAACTGATGAAAGATGTAAGATTCCTCCCTAGCCTCTCAAAATGTCCAGCATCTTTCCCCTGCAATCAATTCCCTCTTCAGAAATATAAGAGATCTCGTCTCTGCCTGTTTTGACATAGAGAGAGAAAATATTCTAGAGAGAGAATATTCAGATTATGAATATTTTTGGATAGAAAAATAACTCATCTTATTAAAATAAGTTTCCCTGAAACAGAAATGCAAAAAGAACATTCCAATGTGCAATTGGAATTAATTGGAAATGGGTATGAAGGACCTTAGCCTAAGGGTCTAGATTTTTAGAAATTTTTGGATTATGGTCCAATTAAGGTTCCTATGGACCAATAAGATCAATCCATGTGTGGGAAGGAGATAAATCCAATTTTGTAAAAGATGATACCCAAAAATGAGTAAATGCTCACATAAGATGAAGAGTTGACTATGTACAAGGTTTATTAGTAAGAAACTATGAGTAATATAAAAAATATGAGATATTTTGGGTATCCAAAAATGAGTAAATACTCACATGAGATGAAGAGTTGAAAATGTACAAGGTTTATTAGTAAAAAACTATGAGTATTACTAAAAAAATGAGATATTTTGGGTATAATGATTCCATTTTGACACATATGTAAGGAAGGGGAGTCCCTTAAAGGAGGTGCAAACTTCACATGCTTGAATGAGTTTTAAACTCATAAAAATTGAGATATTTCATCTCTCCTCTCTCCTAATTCAAGTCTAGTTGCAAAAAGTTAGCTCAACTGACCTAAAAATGGTCAAAGATTGACCAAACTGAGTTGGAAAATTCTAGAATCAGTTTGTTTGGTTAGGAGCTCAATTTTTCCTATAAATAGAAGCCTCTCCTTTGTTAAAAAAAGATAGTGTTTAATGCATTGTTACTCTACTCCACCCAAGCCAAGAACTATGAATTTAATTAATAATTCATTAGTTCTTGACATTTCCCTCTTCCAAAGATTGGTTGGCCACTCTTGTTCAAACAAGAGTTGAACCCTAAAACCATTAAGCCAAACGAAAGCTTTCAAAGTCATTAGTAAGTTGGTAATTCTTCTTTTCACTTATTTTATGGTTTTATGACTTTAAATGGTTTTCATGCTTTATGTCTTCTCTAAAAATGTTATGCCTCATTACAAAAAGGCATTCCCCTCTCTTCTCTAACAACAAAACCAACCATTCTCTATCCTAGGTGAATGGTTAATTGATTAATATCAAGTTTTTATAATTGAATTTCATGCATAGAGGTATGCATAAAAGATAATTATTTTATTATAAAAGCGTTACTTTTAGCATAATTGAATTTCATACATAGAGGTATGCATAAAAGATGATTATTTTATTATAAAAGCGTTACTTTTAGCATAATTGAATTTCATGCATAGAGGTATGCATAAAAGATGGTTATTTTATTATAAAAGCGTTACTTTTAGCATAATTGAATTTCATGCATAGAGGTATGCATAAAAGATGATTATTTTATTATAAAAGCATTACTTTTAGCATAATTGAATTTCATGCATAGAGGTATGCATAAAAGATGATTATTTTATTATAAAAGCGTTACTTTTAGCATAATTGAATTTCATGCATAGAGGTATGCATAAAAGATGATTATTTTATTATAAAAGCGTTACTTTTAGCATAATTGAAATTCATGCATAGAGGTATGCATAAAAGATGGTTATTTTCTTATAAAAGTGTTACTTTTAGCATAATTGAATTTCATGCATAGAGGTATGCATAAAAGATGGTTATTTTATTATAAAAGTGTTATTTTTAGCATAATTGAATTTCATGCATAGAGGTATGCATAAAAGATGATTATTTTATGATAAAAGTGTTATTTTTAGTATAATTAAATTTCATGCATAGAGGCATGCATAAAAGATGATTATTTTATTATAAAAGTGTTATTTTTAGCATAATTGAATTTCATGCATAGAGGTATGCATAAAAGATGATTATTTTATTATAAAAGTGTTATTTTTAGCATAATTGAATTTCATGCATAGAGGTATGCATAAATGATATGGGAAGTGATAAGATGTGATAAGATGTATATGAGATGAGTTAGGATGTGATAAGATGAGTTAAGAAGTGATAAGATGTGTATGGGATGAGGTAAGAAGTGTATGTGATGGGATAAGATGTATATGGGTTGTGATAGGGTGAGAATATGGATGTTGATGTGGATGCATGAGTATGGATGTAGGGATGTGAATGTGGATGGGTATGTATGGATGTATGAATGTGGATGTGGATGCATGGATGTGAATGTGGATGTGTATGTATGGATGTATGCATGTAAATGTGGATGTATGAATGTGGATGTGGATGTGGATGTGTATGTATGGATGTATGCATGTAGATGTGGATGTGGATGTATGGATGTGAATGTGAATATGGATGTGGATGTAGATGTAGATGTAGATGTAGATGTAGATGTGGATGTGGATGTGGATGTATGGATGTGAATGTGGATATGGATGTGGATGTATGAATGTGAATGTGGATGTGTATGTATGGATGTATGCATGTAGATGTGGTTGTATGAATGTGGATGTGGATGTATGGATGTGAATGTGGATATGGATGTGGATGTATGGATGTGAATGTGGATGTTTATGTATGGATGTATGCATGTAGATGTGGATGTATGAATGTGGATGTGGATGTATGGATGTGAATGTGGATGTGGATGTGGATGTGGATGTATGGATGTGAATGTGGATGTGTATGTATGGATGTATGCATGTAGTTGTGGATGTATGAATGTGGATGTGGATGTATGGATGTGAATGTGGATGTGGATGTGGATGTGGATGTGGATGTATGGATGTGAATGTGGATGTGTATGTATGGATGTATGCATGTAGATGTGGATGTATGAATGAGGATGTGAGAATGGATGTATGCATGTATGTGTATAAAGAATAATGAATGTGAATGGGTATGGGAAATAATGTATCGTCGATATGAGTGAATGGATGAGAATGAGTGCATATGAATGGAATGTGGAATAAGTAATGTGGATGTATGGATGTGAATGTGGATGTGTATGTATGGATGTATGCATGTAGATGTGGATGTATGAATGAGGATGTGAGAATGGATGTATGCATGTATGTGTATAAAGAATAATGAATGTGAATGGGTATGGGAAATAATGTATCGTCGATATGAGTGAATGGATGAGAATGAGTGCATATGAATGGAATGTGGAATAAGTAATGTGGATTGAGGAGGTATAATATGGAAAGACGGAGTTCGATATAGAAACTGTATTTTGTGACCTGTTTGTAAATGACTGTTTTATGTCAAGAATGCTGGGGAAGCATTTTGACCGTCTTGTGGATTAAGGTCATGGAGACCTAACTGATAAAGTTGCAACTGCTGACGGAGAGTCAATGGAGGACGTCTCGCGTAGCAAGGTCGGCCGAGGTCTTAACCAGCCTCGGTTCAATTTAAATGGTGAGCTTCCGGTACGGTGGATGAGGGACCAAGGAAGCGGCCTATGAGTGAAGCGCTAGGTCACCTGCGAAGGATCCTAGAGGGTGCTGACCATATGGTGCTCGGGCTTTGGGTCACCAAAGATACCCACACGTGCATCGTGGAAGATATTGGAATAAAGAATAAGAATTGTTTTCTGAAACCGGGCATGGATCTGGTTGATTGACCTTGCTCGTCCTCAACGGATGAGTCCATGGCTCTTTTATACGGATCTGTGGGTTGATCTTGCTGATCTTCCACGGAGATTCCATTCTATTATATGAATATATTGCCAGTTACTATGAGCTAGGAACTATGGAAAAGGCCCCTGAGTGAACAGGTGGTGAGCGTTCTGGTTGCCAATGATGCCATAAGTACACCGATGAATGAATGACTGGAAATAAGGATTCAACCAGAGACTTGAAGAATGTCATCAATGACATAATGGTTTCATTAAAGGATTGTTTAAAAGTTAGCTGATGCTGAGAAAAAGGCAATTTCATATTGGGTGTGTAAGTGGTGTGACTAGTTTTATGTTTGCATGAACTTTCGGCAAGGGGGCCTTGGAACTCTTTTCCTTGGTACCCGGGACAAAACCTAACCAAATTCCTAATTGGATCGCATCACTACAGTGGTTGGGCGGTTGGCTAACCCATGGGACTGGATGGGGTTAGACTGGACTGATGGATCCATAAATCGAGACTCAATTTTTGTTATTACGATAGATAAAGTAAATCCCGGATAGTAATTGTTCTATGGATAGGAATCAACGGCTGTGCCTCTTGATGGGGAAAAAAGCGTTGATCCCAATGATCCAAGTGCAAGTTTCTTCCTTGATCTGATCGAGTATCTTTATAGGTGCAGTCGGATCACCTTGATCAGTAATGGTCTTGACTACATTAGAGCAAAAAGTTATCCTGGTGGAATCGCCCGTGCTTTTCGGATAAAGGAAGTTTTTTCGGGTTTGGTTTTGGAAAAACCGACGGATTAGTCCCTTGTCCGGATATCCGTGGGGCCCTGAGGGTGGGACTCTGCCCCGCGCAAGAAGTGCTTCTTCCGCTGCTAGTACCCCGAATCCTTTGCGCGGTGGGGACACGGATGTCACAGTTGGTATCAGAGAAAATTGGTTAATAAAGATCAAGTGAGAAGCCAAATATGTCAAAAATTTATCAAGAAGCACAAAAAGGTTGTAATTGTGTGATATAATTCATACAATTTGATATTCAAACTAAAAATTCGTAAATTAGTAATTGGGTCTTCAAATAGAAGTACCGCAATTATATGGAATCCCGGACTTGCTTGAGGCCTAGACATGATGGTATTTACCTTATAGTTCCAAGTACCATGACTACTGTATATACCGAGGGTATAACTGCAGCTCTTTACCGGTAGTATATACGGCCTATGAGTGAAGCGCTGGGTCACCTGCGAAGGATCCTAGAGGGTGCTGACCATACGATGCTCGAGCTCTGGGTCGCCAAAGATACCCACACGTGCATCGTGGAAGATATTGGAATAAAGAATAAGAATTGTTTTCTGAAACCGAGCATGGATCTGGTTGATTGACCTTGCTGGTCCTCAACGGATGAGTCCATGGCTCTTTTATACGGATCTGTGGGTTGATCTTGCTGATCTTCCACAGAGATTCCATTCTATTATATGAATATATTGCCGGTTACTACGAGCTAGGAACTATGGAAAAGGCCCCTGAGTGAACAGGTGGTGAGCGTTCTGGTTGCCAATGATGCCATAAGTACACCGATGAATGAATGACTGGAAATAAGGATTCAACCAAAGACTTGAAGAATGTCATCAATGACATAATGGTTTCATTAAAGGATTGTTTAAAAGTTAGCTGATGCTGAGAAAAAGGCAATTTCATATTGGGTGTGTAAGTGGTGTGACTAGTTTTATGTTTGCATGAACTTTCGGCAAGGGGGCCTTGGAACTCTTTTCCTTGGTACCCGGGACAAAACCTAACCAAATTCCTAATTGGATCGCATCACTACAGTGGTTGGGCGGTTGGCTAACCCATGGGACTGGATGGGGTTAGACTGGACTGATGGATCCGTAAATCGAGACTCAATTTTTGTTATTACGATAGATAAAGTAAATCCCGGATAGTAATTGTTCTATGGATAGGAATCAACGGCTGTGCCTCTTGATGGGGAAAAAAGCGTTGATCCCAATGATCCAAGTGCAAGTTTCTTCCTTGATCTGACCGAGTATCTTTATAGGTGCAGTCGGATCACCTTGATCAGTAATGGTCTTGACTACATTAGAGCAAAAAGTTATCCTGGTGGAATCGCCCGTGCTTTTCGGATAAAGGAAGTTTTTTCGGGTTTGGTTTTGGAAAAACCGACGGATTAGTCCCTTGTCCGGATATCCGTGGGGCCCTGAGGGTGGGACTCTGCCCCGCGCAAGAAGTGCTTCTTCCGCTGCTAGTACCCCGAATCCTTTGCGCGGTGGGGACACGGATGTCACAGTTGGTATCAAAGCAAATTGGTTAATAAAGATCAAGTGAGAAGCCAAATATGTCAAAAATTTATCAAGAAGCACAAAAAGGTTGTAATTGTGTGATATAATTCATACAATTTAATATTCAAACTAAAAATTCGTAAATTAGTAATTGAGTCTTCAAATGGAAGTACCGCAATTGTATGGAACCCTGACTTGCTTGAGGCCTAGACATGATGGTATTTACCTTATACTTCCAAGTATCATGACTACCCGTATATACCGAGGGTATAACTGCAGCTCTTTACTGGCAGTATATACGAGTAAATCTAAGACTTGAAATTATAAGCATTAAGGCTATCCAGATGATGATTTCGAATGTGGTTGATATGACTTTTAATTCTGTTTGAGAACTGATGAATTGATTTGGATTCTGATTGAAAAATGATGATCCCGAAAAATTGGTTGAAATGTAATAAGCTGAACGAAACCTCAATGAGGATGAATGGGATGAGTCCCTGTAATGATATTCATAACTGGAATGATGATAATGATTTCAGCAAATCACTATGAGATTAGTGGATTGTGCTGTCAAATTGCTGCTGCTGTTAACACTTGACTCGTTAGATCAAGTTAAGGGATGACAATTTGAGAACTTGCTTGACTGAAATTTCCGTGGAGGAATGTTCAAAAAGATTTTTTTCGGTCTAATGGACCATTATCATGTTAAAGATATGAATGTTATGATCTGAATGAATTATTATTTAATGATGAGTTCTATATAAGGGATATTTATCCCAGTATTCTATTGGGTTGACCAGAATATAAGGAACCCAGAATAAATTGGATCTTAAGAAAAAGAGTTGTCCTCTACTTTGCGAGATGAGGACCTCTCGCATTTTTTTAAGTGGGGTAGAATGTAAGATTCTTCCCCCAGCCTTCGAGGTATACAGGAGTAAGAACCTCCCTTTCTGATCTTATAATTATTCCCTCTCTAATATAAAAGAAAGATTCTATTTAAAAAAAGAAGAGCCTTTCCCCAGAATACTTCTCAAGAGCCCCACCTATTTCAGGGATTCAGAACGATGAGTTCAGAAGTGAGAATAGGTGTTTTGGATACCAAGGTTTTGGTCTTCATTCGAGTACGGCCCAAAAGAAGTTCTTTATCTCTTGAGAAGTATAAGAAGTTATCCCCTAGATATTGTGGGCCATATCTGAATTCAAAGAAAGTAGGTGACTTAGCCTACGAGCTTCTTTTACCTCCTCATCTCAAAGTTCATAATGTATTTCATGTAAGCCTTCTATAGAAATATGTGCCAAAACCAAATCATGGAAAGACGGTAAAACTTCAGTGGCAAGATACCCCGTTGGCTTCTAGGTTACGCTAGTTCTTTCTTTTATATAAGTCGTAACTCTTACTTGTCGCTCGCAGTAATCCTCGGGGGGTCCACTATATGGAAGCCCCTCCTATGACGTGCGTTCAAGCGGTATTTAAAAATCCCCTTATCTGTGAATTTTGAGCTAATAAAACTACCCCTTTTTCTTTATAAACTTACGGTTTTTTTTCCAAAGTATAATTAAAATACCCCACTTGTAATTGTATTTCTGTAAATTTATCCAATATTTTGGATTAAAAAAACCCCACCTAATGATCGCACGTGGTAGACTTACATATTTTGAGGTGCACCCCCCGAGTAGTAATCTTACTTCCATCGATCTCCTTTCTTCTTAATCTCTCTTATGGCTTGGCAGCAAGACTTGGTTTTATCCATGATGATTTCTCACCTTCAAGATGCAAGCGAGTCTGTGAAAAAGGATTTTATAGAACTATATGAGCGCTCACTTTTCCCTCACTTGGGAACTTCTGTAGCTCAAACCAAATGGCGGACCTGTCGAGACATAACTAGGGTAACACCGTGGGGTCGACAGCACTTTCGTAACAATGTCCGCTTGGCCATGGTTATTGAAGCTTTGGGTTTGGGTCCCCGATACTACTGCGTGATGAGATCAAGGCATGGTGGATTTTCTGAGCGGGTCTTCGTACTAGCGTGCTTTCTTCCTCACCAGAAGATATGCCTTTATCCCGTTTTCGACTTGCGTCTTAGAGGTCCTTTTGTTAGATCACCTCATACCACTGAGGTAGGTTCTGCAATAACCAGCCGAATTATTCCCATAGTTTGTAAACGAAGATACCCAAAAATGAGTAAATGCTCACATAAGATGAAGAGTTGAAAATGTACAAGGTTTATTAGTAAAAAACTATGAGCAATATTAAAAATATGAGATATTTTGGGTATCCAAAAATGAGTAAATGCTCACATAAGATGAAGAGTTGAAAATGTACAAGGTTTATTAGTAAATAAAAAACTATGACACATATGTAAGGAAGAAGAGTTCTTTAAAGGAGGTGCATATTTCACATAAGATGACGAGTTGAAAATGTACAAGGTTTATTAGTAAAAAACTATGAGCAATATTAAAAATATGAGATATTTGGGTATAATGATTCCATTTTGACACATATGTAAGGAAGGGGAGTTCTTTAAAGGAGGTGCATATTTCACATGCTTGAATGAGTTTTAAACTCATAAAAATTGAGATATTTCATCTCTCCTCTCTCCTCATTCAAGTCTAGTTCCAAAAAGTTAGCTTAACTGACCTAAAAATGGTAAAAAATTGACCAAACTGATTTGGAAATTTCTAGAATCAGTTTGTTTGGTTAGGAGCTCAATTTTTCCTATAAATAGAAGCCTACCCCTTGTTGAAAAATATATAGTGTTTATGCATCGTTACTCTACTCCACCTAAGCCAAGAACTGTGAATTCATTAATAATTCACTAGTTTTTGGAGCTTCCCTCTTTCTTCAATCCCCATTGGTGGCTCCATCAACATACTTAACCAATTGATTGGTTGGGGGCCTCTACCGTGAACAAAGAATCAAGCAATTTGTAAGGTAATTAGTGAATTTTGATCATTTTCTATAATTTGTCAATGTTTCTCTCTTCTCAACCCCTCTCAAGCTTGAGAAGCTTAATTAGAATGGTTTTTGAATGTTATTGAAGTTAATTGATGAATGGTAGTGAAAAGTTACATAATTTGAGGAATGCTACTTGAGGTCAAATTAATGGCTTTTTTCTATACTTTTAGTTTATGTATTTCATGAATATTAATGATTCAATCCATTATGGATTATTGATCCAATTAGGGATCATTCTAATTAATTCTTAATGATAAGCTTTATCCCTTAGAAAAAATTGAGATTTATCAGTCACATAGCAACGGAGCTATGGTAAAATTTTTATAAAAATTACGCATAAAATAATTTCATTCAAAGCATGAAAAGAGAACTTCCTACCATATTCTAGGAATTAGCATCCTAGATTAATTGAAGATATTCATAGAGAAATTGATTTTTATATTATGCATAATTGATTTTCATGCATAGGGTATGCATAATAGATTATTATTTTAACAAAAAAGTGTTACTTTTATCATAATTAGATTTCATGCATAAAGGTATGCATAAAAGATTATTATTTTAATGTAAAAGTGTTACTTTTAGCACAATTGAATTTCATGCATAGAAGTATGCATAAGAGTTGATTATTTTATTATAAAAGTGTTACTTTTATCATATTTGGATTTCATGCATAGAGGTATGCATAAAAGTTGATTATAAAAGTGTTACTTTTATCATATTTGGATTTCATGTATAGAGGTATGCATAAAAGTTGATTATTTTATTATAAAAGTGTGACTTTTATCATATTTGAATTTCATGCATAAAAGTATGCATAAAAGTTGATTATTTTATTATGAAAGTGTTACTTTTATCATATTTGGATTTCATGCATAGAAGTATGCATAAAAGATGATTATTTTATTGTAAAAGTGTTACTTTTATCATAATTGGATTTCATGCATAGAGGTATGCATAAAAGTTGATTATCTTATTATAAAAGTGTGACTTTTATTATATTTGAATTTCATGCATAAAGGTATGCATAAAAGTTGATTATTTTAATATAAAAGTGTGACTTTTATTATATTTGGATTTCATGCATAGAGGTATGCAAAAAAGATATTCTTTTATACTAAGTGTGATTTTCATCATAAATGGATTTTATGCATAACTTAGATGCATAAGAGAAATTCTTTTATTCTAAAAGTGTAATTCCTACCAAATTGAATTTATGCATAAAAGATTGATTTTTACTTCGAAAGTATTAATCTCCTTAAATAGAATTTATGCATAAATAAATGTGTAAAGAAATCTTATATCAAATATAAGAATTCTCTTGTATTCTATAAATAGATATGAGATGTGATAGGATGTGATAAGAGGTGTATAAGATGTGACAAGAGGTGATAAGATGCTTATGAAATAAGTTATGAGGTGATAAGATGAATTAAGATTTGATAAGATGTGTATGGGATGAGGTAAGAAGTGTATGTGATAGGATAAGATGTATATGGGTTGTGATAGGGCGAGAATGGATGTGATGTAAAAGATTAGATGTGAAGGCATATGGGGTTATATGAATGGGAATGTGGAAATGGATGTATGTATGTGGATGTGTGGATGTGGAGATGGGAGTGTGGATGTGTGGATGTGGAGATGGGAGTGTGGATGTATGAATGTGGAAAGGGATGTATGCATGAAGATGTATATGCATAGATGTGAATGTGGATGTAGATGTGGCTGTATAGATGTGAATGTGGAATGTGGATGTGGATGTATGTATGTATGTGGATGTAGATGTGGATGTATAGATGTGAATGGGAAGGTGGATGTGGATGTATGTGAATGTGGATGTAGATGTGGATGTATAGATGTGAATGTGGATGTAGATGTGGCTGTATAGATGTGAATGTGGAATGTGGATGTGGATGTATGTATGTATGTGGATGTAGATGTGGATGTATAGATGTGAATGGGAATGTGGATGTGGATGTATGTATGTATGTGGATGTGGATGTATGAATGAGGACGTGATAGTGGATGTATGCATGTGGATGTGGATGTATGGATGTGGATATGGATGTGTATATATGAATGTGGATATGGGATGTGGATGTATAAATGAGGATGTGAAAATGGAGGTAAGCATGTACATGTGGATGTATGGATGTGAATGTGGATGTGGCTGTGTATGTATGAATGTGGATATGGGATGTGGATGTATAAATGAGGATGTGAAAATGGAGGTAAGCATGTAGATGTGGATGTATGGATGTGAATGTGGATGTGGATGTGGATGTATGGATGTGAATGTGGATGTGGATGTGGATGTATGGATGTGGATATGGATGTTGGATGTGGATGTGGATGTATGGATGTGAATGTGGATGTGGATGTGGATGTGGATGTATGGATGTGGATGGGATGTGAATATATGATATGTGATGTGAAGAAATCTGAAGTGAAGAGATGGAAAATGATGTGATTGGATGAGTACACATATAAATGGAATGTGGAATAAGTAATGTGGATTAATGAGGGATAATGTGGAAAAATGAGAGTTAATATAGAAATTGTATTTGTAAACTATTTGTAAATGCTGTTTGTAAATGGCTGCTTTATGTCAAGAATGCTGGGGAAGCATTTTGACCTAGCGCTTCACTCATAGGCCGCTTCCTTGGTCCCTAATCCACCGTACCGGAAGCTCACCATTTAAATCGCGAACCGAGGCTGGTCAAGACCTCGGCCGACCTTGCTACGCGAGACGTCCTCCATTGACTCTCCGTCAGCAGTTGCAACTTTATTAGTTCGGTCTTCATGACCTTAATCCTCAAGACGGTCAAAATGCTTCCCCAGCATTCTTGACATAAAACAGTCATTTATAAACAGTCACAAAATACAGTTTCTATAACGAACTCTCGTCTTTCCACATTATCCACTCTCGGACCACATTACTTATTCCCTATTCCATTCAATGTGTACTCATTCTCATCCATTCACTCATATAGACTACACATTATTTCACATACATTCACATTCATTATTCTACATACATATCTAGACCCTTAGGCTAAGGTCCTTTATACTCATTTCCAATTAATTCTAATTGCACATTGGAAAATTCTTTCTGAATTTTTGTTTTAGGGGAATTCATTTTAATAAGATGAGATATTTTTCTATCCAAAAATATTCAAAATCTGAATATTCTCTCTCTAGAATATTTTCTCTCTAGAATATTTTCTCTCTAGAGTATTTTCTCTCTCTATGCCAAAACAGGCAGAGACAAGATCTCTTATATTTATGAAGAGGGAATTGATTACAGGAGAATATGCTGGACATTTTGAGAGACTGGGGAGGAATCTTACAATTAATCCAAGTGTTGGGATGAGATAAATGTAAAGAATGGAGGAAAATAACCAAAAACGAGTAAATGCTCACATAAGATGAAGAGTTGACTGAGTACAAGGTTTATTAGTTAAAAATTAAGGTATATTAGTAAAAAAATGAGATATTTCATGAAATGATGCATTTTTGACACCTTGGTAAGGAGAGGAAGACACTTGAGGTAGGCACCTTTTTCTTCATGATTGTTTGGATTTTTTAATTCAAAAAAATGTGATATTTTTATCTCTCCTCTCTCTTAGAGAAAATTGGATCAAAAAGAGAGCCAAACTGGTCCAAATCTTGTCCAAATTGGGTCAAACTGAAGCTCGAGGGCTCTAGAACCCAGTTGGACTTGGTTAGTGGCCTCCCTCGCCTATAAATAGACTCTCATTCCTTTATATTTTTATCTTTGAGCTATACCATGCCACTATTATCCTCAAAATTAGCATATTTCTATTATCCCTTTATTTTGCCTCTCCTCTTGGGAGCTTTGGAGCTTCTCTCTCCTCCAACCTCTCTTGGAGATCTCTCTCTCTCTCTCTCTCTCTCTCTCTTGGTGGCCAAGGACTTGCTTGGGGGCTTCACTTCTAGCCAAAGAATCAAGCCAAATTCAAAGATAATCCTATTTTAATGGTCTTGTTTCAATTATCTCAATGATTTTCTTCTTCTCAACCCCTCTCAAGCTTGAGAAGCTTTCAAAGCAATGGTTTTTTATTCAAATCAAGCTTTCCAAAGATTCATAATGTGTCTAATTAGAATTATGTTAATCTTTATGCTTAATTAAAATATTTTATTTAAGAAAATCTCTCTTGAAAAGATTAATCATCTTTATGGCTAGATCCTTAGTAAAAGGATGATTTTTAATCATAATCTCTTGTTTCAATCTAAACTCTAGGCTTGATGAGTTAGAGAATGAGAATTGATATTTTTATGATTTTAATTTAGTAAAAATGATGGTTGTCTTTTTAGCTTGATTATGAGTAGAAAAAATCACATTAACTCATTCTAAATTGAAAGACTAACAATTTTAGAAATGAGGAATGGTTATCAGAAATAATCATAATTATGCTTATAATTATGCTAAGTATGCATAATTTAATTTTAAGTCTAAAAGAGGAGTTTCTATCATATTTTCATTATAAGTTTTCAAATCAAATAGAAAATTGAATATTATCACAAATTACAGCGAAGCTATCCAGGGAAAAAGATAAATCTTAAATTTATGCAGATTTTGAATAAAGCAGAAAGAGGAATTCCTATCATATTCTAGGTTTGGATATTTTATGCAAAAAGAATGATTTTTATCAGATTCATGAAAATTACTTTTTCAGTATTTTTGCATAAATATCTAATTAAGAGAAAAGATAAATTTTTTAATAAATTTATTTTTATGCATAAGAATTTAGATGTAAAAAGAGGAATTTCCATGATATTTGAGATCCAAACAATTAAATGTTAAAAGAGGAATTTTTGGCATAATTCAAAATATGAGTATTTATCAAAAGTAGAATTTTGAGTATTGTGATATGGATTTGAATAGATGTAAATGGATGTGATGTGATGTGGATCTGGATAGATATAAATGGATGTGATAAGATGTGATGTGGATGGATGTGAATGGATGTGATGAGATGTGGATGGATGTGAATGGATGAGATGTGATGTGAATGGATGTGATGTGATGTGGATGGATGTGAATGAATGTGATGAGATGTGGATGTATGTGAATGGATGCGATGTGATGTGATGTGGATGGATGTGAATGGATGTGATGTGATGTGAATGGATGTGATGTGATGTGGATGTATGTGAATGGATGTGATGTGATGTGGATGGATGTGATGTGATGTGGATGGATGTGATGAGATGTGGATGGATGTGAATGGATGTCATGTGATGTGAATGGATGTGATGTGATGTGGATGGACGTGAATGGATGTGATGAGATGTGGATGGATGTGATGTGATGTGAATGGATGTGATGTGATGTGGATGTATGTGAATGGATGTGATGTGATGTGAATGGATGTGATGTGAATGGATGTGATGTAGATGTGGCTGTATAGATGTGAATGTGGAATGTGGATGTGGATGTATGTATGTATGTGGATGTAGATGTGGATGTATAGATGTGAATGGGAATGTGGATGTGGATGTATGTATGTATGTGGATGTGGATGTATGAATGAGGACGTGATAGTGGATGTATGCATGTGGATGTGGATATGGATGTGTATGTATGAATGTGGATATGGGATGTGGATGTATAAATGAGGATGTGAAAATGGAGGTAAGCATGTAGATGTGGATGTATGGATGTGAATGTGGATGTGGATGTGTATGTATGAATGTGGATATGGGATGTGGATGTATAAATGAGGATGTGAAAATGGAGGTAAGCATGTAGATGTGGATGTATGGATGTGAATGTGGATGTGGATGTGGATGTATGGATGTGAATGTGGATGTGGATGTGGATGTATGGATGTGGATATGGATGTTGGATGTGGATGTGGATGTATGGATGTGAATGTGGATGTGGATGTGGATGTGGATGTATGGATGTGGATGGGATGTGAATATATGATATGTGATGTGAAGGAATCTGAAGTGAAGAGATGGAAAATGATGTGATTGGATGAGTACACATATAAATGGAATGTGGAATAAGTAATGTGGATTAATGAGGGATAATGTGGAAAAATGAGAGTTAATATAGAAATTGTATTTGTAAACTATTTGTAAATGCTGTTTGTAAATGGCTGCTTTATGTCAAGAATGCTGGGGAAGCATTTTGACCTAGCGCTTCACTCATAGGCCGCTTCCTTGGTCCCTAATCCACCGTACTGGAAGCTCACCATTTAAATCGCGAACCGAGGCTGGTCAAGACCTCGGCCGACCTTGCTACGCGAGACGTCCTCCATTGACTCTCCGTCAGCAGTTGCAACTTTATTAGTTCGGTCTTCATGACCTTAATCCTCAAGACGGTCAAAATGCTTCCCCAGCATTCTTGACATAAAACAGTCATTTATAAACAGTCACAAAATACAGTTTCTATAACGAACTCTCGTCTTTCCACATTATCCACTCTCGGACCACATTACTTATTCCCTATTCCATTCAATGTGTACTCATTCTCATCCATTCACTCATATAGACTACACATTATTTCACATACATTCACATTCATTATTCTACATACATATCTAGACCCTTAGGCTAAGGTCCTTTATACTCATTTCCAATTAATTCTAATTGCACATTGGAAAATTCTTTCTGAATTTTTGTTTTAGGGGAATTCATTTTAATAAGATGAGATATTTTTCTATCCAAAAATATTCAAAATCTGAATATTCTCTCTCTAGAATATTTTCTCTCTAGAATATTTTCTCTCTAGAGTATTTTCTCTCTCTATGCCAAAACAGGCAGAGACAAGATCTCTTATATTTATGAAGAGGGAATTGATTACAGGGGAATATGCTGGACATTTTGAGAGACTGGGGAGGAATCTTACAATTAATCCAAGTGTTGGGATGAGATAAATGTAAAGAATGGAGGAAAATAACCAAAAACGAGTAAATGCTCACATAAGATGAAGAGTTGACTGAGTACAAGGTTTATTAGTTAAAAATTAAGGTATATTAGTAAAAAAATGAGATATTTCATGAAATGATGCATTTTTGACACCTTGGTAAGGAGAGGAAGACACTTGAGGTAGGCACCTTTTTCTTCATGATTGTTTGGATTTTTTAATTCAAAAAAATGTGATATTTTTATCTCTCCTCTCTCTTAGAGAAAATTGGATCAAAAAGAGAGCCAAACTGGTCCAAATCTTGTCCAAATTGGGTCAAACTGAAGCTCGAGGGCTCTAGAACCCAGTTGGACTTGGTTAGTGGCCTCCCTCGCCTATAAATAGACTCTCATTCCTTTATATTTTTATCTTTGAGCTATACCATGCCACTATTATCCTCAAAATTAGCATATTTCTATTATCCCTTTATTTTGCCTCTCCTCTTGGGAGCTTTGGAGCTTCTCTCTCCTCCAACCTCTCTTGGAGATCTCTCTCTCTCTCTCTCTCTCTCTCTCTTGGTGGCCAAGGACTTGCTTGGGGGCTTCACTTCTAGCCAAAGAATCAAGCCAAATTCAAAGATAATCCTATTTTAATGGTCTTGTTTCAATTATCTCAATGATTTTCTTCTTCTCAACCCCTCTCAAGCTTGAGAAGCTTTCAAAGCAATGGTTTTTTATTCAAATCAAGCTTTCCAAAGATTCATAATGTGTCTAATTAGAATTATGTTAATCTTTATGCTTAATTAAAATATTTTATTTAAGAAAATCTCTCTTGAAAAGATTAATCATCTTTATGGCTAGATCCTTAGTAAAAGGATGATTTTTAATCATAATCTCTTGTTTCAATCTAAACTCTAGGCTTGATGAGTTAGAGAATGAGAATTGATATTTTTATGATTTTAATTTAGTAAAAATGATGGTTGTCTTTTTAGCTTGATTATGAGTAGAAAAAATCACATTAACTCATTCTAAATTGAAAGACTAACAATTTTAGAAATGAGGAATGGTTATCAGAAATAATCATAATTATGCTTATAATTATGCTAAGTATGCATAATTTAATTTTAAGTCTAAAAGAGGAGTTTCTATCATATTTTCATTATAAGTTTTCAAATCAAATAGAAAATTGAATATTATCACAAATTACAGCGAAGCTATCCAGGGAAAAAGATAAATCTTAAATTTATGCAGATTTTGAATAAAGCAGAAAGAGGAATTCCTATCATATTCTAGGTTTGGATATTTTATGCAAAAAGAATGATTTTTATCAGATTCATGAAAATTACTTTTTCAGTATTTTTGCATAAATATCTAATTAAGAGAAAAGATAAATTTTTTAATAAATTTATTTTTATGCATAAGAATTTAGATGTAAAAAGAGGAATTTCCATGATATTTGAGATCCAAACAATTAAATGTTAAAAGAGGAATTTTTGGCATAATTCAAAATATGAGTATTTATCAAAAGTAGAATTTTGAGTATTGTGATATGGATTTGAATAGATGTAAATGGATGTGATGTGATGTGGATCTGGATAGATATAAATGGATGTGATAAGATGTGATGTGGATGGATGTGAATGGATGTGATGAGATGTGGATGGATGTGAATGGATGAGATGTGATGTGATGTGAATGGATGTGATGTGATGTGGATGGATGTGAATGAATGTGATGAGATGTGGATGTATGTGAATGGATGTGAGAGATGTGGATGTATGTGAATGGATGTGAGAGATGTGGATGGATGTGAATGGATGTGATGTGATGTGATGTGGATGGATGTGAATGGATGTGATGTGATGTGAATGGATGTGATGTGATGTGGATGTATGTGAATGGATGTGATGTGATGTGGATGGATGTGATGTGATGTGGATGGATGTGATGAGATGTGGATGGATGTGAATGGATGTCATGTGATGTGAATGGATGTGATGTGATGTGGATGGACGTGAATGGATGTGATGAGATGTGGATGGATGTGATGTGATGTGAATGGATGTGATGTGATGTGGATGTATGTGAATGGATGTGATGTGATGTGAATGGATGTGATGTGAATGGATGTGATGTAGATGTGGCTGTATAGATGTGAATGTGGAATGTGGATGTGGATGTATGTATGTATGTGGATGTAGATGTGGATGTATAGATGTGAATGGGAATGTGGATGTATGTATGTATGTATGTGGATGTGGATGTATGAATGAGGACGTGATAGTGGATGTATGCATGTGGATGTGGATATGGATGTGTATGTATGAATGTGGATATGGGATGTGGATGTATAAATGAGGATGTGAAAATGGAGGTAAGCATGTAGATGTGGATGTATGGATGTGAATGTGGATGTGGATGTGTATGTATGAATGTGGATATGGGATGTGGATGTATAAATGAGGATGTGAAAATGGAGGTAAGCATGTAGATGTGGATGTATGGATGTGAATGTGGATGTGGATGTGGATGTATGGATGTGAATGTGGATGTGGATGTGGATGTATGGATGTGGATATGGATGTTGGATGTGGATGTGGATGTATGGATGTGAATGTGGATGTGGATGTGGATGTGGATGTATGGATGTGGATGGGATGTGAATATATGATATGTGATGTGAAGGAATCTGAAGTGAAGAGATGGAAAATGATGTGATTGGATGAGTACACATATAAATGGAATGTGGAATAAGTAATGTGGATTAATGAGGGATAATGTGGAAAAATGAGAGTTAATATAGAAATTGTATTTGTAAACTATTTGTAAATGCTGTTTGTAAATGGCTGCTTTATGTCAAGAATGCTGGGGAAGCATTTTGACCTAGCGCTTCACTCATAGGCCGCTTCCTTGGTCCCTAATCCACCGTACCGGAAGCTCACCATTTAAATCGCGAACCGAGGCTGGTCAAGACCTCGGCCGACCTTGCTACGCGAGACGTCCTCCATTGACTCTCCGTCAGCAGTTGCAACTTTATTAGTTCGGTCTTCATGACCTTAATCCTCAAGACGGTCAAAATGCTTCCCCAGCATTCTTGACATAAAACAGTCATTTATAAACAGTCACAAAATACAGTTTCTATAACGAACTCTCGTCTTTCCACATTATCCACTCTCGGACCACATTACTTATTCCCTATTCCATTCAATGTGTACTCATTCTCATCCATTCACTCATATAGACTACACATTATTTCACATACATTCACATTCATTATTCTACATACATATCTAGACCCTTAGGCTAAGGTCCTTGATACTCATTTCCAATTAATTCTAATTGCACATTGGAAAATTCTTTCTGAATTTTTGTTTTAGGGGAATTCATTTTAATAAGATGAGATATTTTTCTATCCAAAAATATTCAAAATCTGAATATTCTCTCTCTAGAATATTTTCTCTCTAGAATATTCTCTCTAGAGTATTTTCTCTCTCTATGCCAAAACAGGCAGAGACAAGATCTCTTATATTTATGAAGAGGGAATTGATTACAGGGGAATATGCTGGACATTTTGAGAGACTGGGGAGGAATCTTACAATTAATCCAAGTGTTGGGATGAGATAAATGTAAAGAATGGAGGAAAATAACCAAAAACGAGTAAATGCTCACATAAGATGAAGAGTTGACTGAGTACAAGGTTTATTAGTTAAAAATTAAGGTATATTAGTAAAAAAATGAGATATTTCATGAAATGATGCATTTTTGACACCTTGGTAAGGAGAGGAAGACACTTGAGGTAGGCACCTTTTTCTTCATGATTGTTTGGATTTTTTAATTCAAAAAAATGTGATATTTTTATCTCTCCTCTCTCTTAGAGAAAATTGGATCAAAAAGAGAGCCAAACTGGTCCAAATCTTGTCCAAATTGGGTCAAACTGAAGCTCGAGGGCTCTAGAACCCAGTTGGACTTGGTTAGTGGCCTCCCTCGCCTATAAATAGACTCTCATTCCTTTATATTTTTATCTTTGAGCTATACCATGCCACTATTATCCTCAAAATTAGCATATTTCTATTATCCCTTTATTTTGCCTCTCCTCTTGGGAGCTTTGGCGCTTCTCTCTCCTCCAACCTCTCTTGGAGATCTCTCTCTCTCTCTCTCTCTCTCTCTTGGTGGCCAAGGACTTGCTTGGGGGCTTCACTTCTAGCCAAAGAATCAAGCCAAATTCAAAGATAATCCTATTTTAATGGTCTTGTTTCAATTATCTCAATGATTTTCTTCTTCTCAACCCCTCTCAAGCTTGAGAAGCTTTCAAAGCAATGGTTTTTTATTCAAATCAAGCTTTCCAAAGATTCATAATGTGTCTAATTAGAATTATGTTAATCTTTATGCTTAATTAAAATATTTTATTTAAGAAAATCTCTCTTGAAAAGATTAATCATCTTTATGGCTAGATCCTTAGTAAAAGGATGATTTTTAATCATAATCTCTTGTTTCAATCTAAACTCTAGGCTTGATGAGTTAGAGAATGAGAATTGATATTTTTATGATTTTAATTTAGTAAAAATGATGGTTGTCTTTTTAGCTTGATTATGAGTAGAAAAAATCACATTAACTCATTCTAAATTGAAAGACTAACAATTTTAGAAATGAGGAATGGTTATCAGAAATAATCATAATTATGCTTATAATTATGCTGAGTATGCATAATTTAATTTTAAGTCTAAAAGAGGAGTTTCTATCATATTTTCATTATAAGTTTTCAAATCAAATAGAAAATTGAATATTATCACAAATTACAGCGAAGCTATCCAGGGAAAAAGATAAATCTTAAATTTATGCAGATTTTGAATAAAGCAGAAAGAGGAATTCCTATCATATTCTAGGTTTGGATATTTTATGCAAAAAGAATGATTTTTATCAGATTCATGAAAATTACTTTTTCAGTATTTTTGCATAAATATCTAATTAAGAGAAAAGATAAATTTTTTAATAAATTTATTTTTATGCATAAGAATTTAGATGTAAAAAGAGGAATTTCCATGATATTTGAGATCCAAACAATTAAATGTTAAAAGAGGAATTTTTGGCATAATTCAAAATATGAGTATTTATCAAAAGTAGAATTTTGAGTATTGTGATATGGATTTGAATAGATGTAAATGGATGTGATGTGATGTGGATCTGGATAGATAAAAATGGATGTGATAAGATGTGATGTGGATGGATGTGAATGGATGTGATGAGATGTGGATGGATGTGAATGGATGAGATGTGATGTGATGTGAATGGATGTGATGTGATGTGGATGGATGTGAATGAATGTGATGAGATGTGGATGTATGTGAATGGATGTGAGAGATGTGGATGTATGTGAATGGATGTGCGAGATGTGGATGAATGTGAATGGATGTGATGTGATGTGATGTGGATGGATGTGAATGGATGTGATGTGATGTGAATGGATGTGATGTGATGTGGATGTATGTGAATGGATGTGATGTGATGTGGATGGATGTGATGTGATGTGGATGGATGTGAATGGATGTCATGTGATGTGAATGGATGTGATGTGATGTGGATGGACGTGAATGGATGTGATGAGATGTGGATGGATGTGATGTGATGTGAATGGATGTGATGTGATGTGGATGTATGTGAATGGATGTGATGTGATGTGAATGGTGGATGTGATGTGAATGGATGTGATGTAGATGTGGCTGTATAGATGTGAATGTGGAATGTGGATGTGGAAGTATGTATGTATGTGGATGTAGATGTGGATGTATAGATGTGAATGGGAATGTGGATGTGGATGTATGTGTGTATGTGGATGTGGATGTACGAATGAGGACGTGATAGTGGATGTATGGATGTGGATATGGATGTGTATGTATGAATGTGGATATGGGATGTGGATGTATAAATGAGGATGTGAAAATGGAGGTAAGCATGTAGATGTGGATGTATGGATGTGAATGTGGATGTGGATGTGTATGTATGAATGTGGATATGGGATGTGGATGTATAAATGAGGAATTCCTATCATATTCTAGGTTTGGATATTTTATGCAAAAAGAATGATTTTTATCAGATTCATGAAAATTACTTTTTCAGTATTTTTGCATAAATATCTAATTAAGAGAAAAGATAAATTTTTTAATAAATTTATTTTTATGCATAAGAATTTAGATGTAAAAAGAGGAATTTCCATGATATTTGAGATCCAAACAATTAAATGTTAAAAGAGGAATTTTTGGCATAATTCAAAATATGAGTATTTATCAAAAGTAGAATTTTGAGTATTGTGATATGGATTTGAATAGATGTAAATGGATGTGATGTGATGTGGATCTGGATAGATATAAATGGATGTGATAAGATGTGATGTGGATGGATGTGAATGGATGTGATGAGATGTGGATGGATGTGAATGGATGAGATGTGATGTGAATGGATGTGATGTGATGTGGATGGATGTGAATGAATGTGATGAGATGTGGATGTATGTGAATGGATGTGATGTGATGTGATGTGGATGGATGTGAATGGATGTGATGTGATGTGAATGGATGTGATGTGATGTGGATGTATGTGAATGGATGTGATGTGATGTGGATGGATGTGATGTGATGTGGATGGATGTGATGAGATGTGGATGGATGTGAATGGATGTCATGTGATGTGAATGGATGTGATGTGATGTGGATGGACGTGAATGGATGTGATGAGATGTGGATGGATGTGATGTGATGTGAATGGATGTGATGTGATGTGGATGTATGTGAATGGATGTGATGTGATGTGAATGGATGTGATGTGAATGGATGTGATGTAGATGTGGCTGTATAGATGTGAATGTGGAATGTGGATGTGGATGTATGTATGTATGTGGATGTAGATGTGGATGTATAGATGTGAATGGGAATGTGGATGTGGATGTATGTATGTATGTGGATGTGGATGTATGAATGAGGACGTGATAGTGGATGTATGCATGTGGATGTGGATATGGATGTGTATGTATGAATGTGGATATGGGATGTGGATGTATAAATGAGGATGTGAAAATGGAGGTAAGCATGTAGATGTGGATGTATGGATGTGAATGTGGATGTGGATGTGTATGTATGAATGTGGATATGGGATGTGGATGTATAAATGAGGATGTGAAAATGGAGGTAAGCATGTAGATGTGGATGTATGGATGTGAATGTGGATGTGGATGTGGATGTATGGATGTGAATGTGGATGTGGATGTATGAATGTGGATATGGATGTTGGATGTGGATGTGGATGTATGGATGTGAATGTGGATATGGATGTGGATGTGGATGTGGATGGGATGTGAATATATGATATGTGATGTGAAGGAATCTGAAGTGAAGAGATGGAAAATGATGTGATTGGATGAGTACACATATAAATGGAATGTGGAATAAGTAATGTGGATTAATGAGGGATAATGTGGAAAAATGAGAGTTAATATAGAAATTGTATTTGTAAACTATTTGTAAATGCTGTTTGTAAATGGCTGCTATATGTCAAGAATGCTGGGGAAGCATTTTGACCTAGCGCTTCACTCATAGGCCGCTTCCTTGGTCCCTAATCCACCGTACCGGAAGCTCACCATTTAAATCGAACCGAGGCTGGTCAAGACCTCGGCCGACCTTGCTACGCGAGACGTCCTCCATTGACTCTCCGTCAGCAGTTGCAACTTTATCAGTTCGGTCTTCATGACCTTAATCCTCAAGATGGTCAAAATGCTTCCCCAGCATTCTTGACATAAAACAGTCATTTATAAACAGTCACAAAATACAGTTTCTATAACGAACTCTCGTCTTTCCACATTATCCACTCTCGGACCACATTACTTATTCCCTATTCCATTCAATGTGTACTCATTCTCATCCATTCACTCATATAGACTACACATTATTTCACATACATTCACATTCATTATTCTACATACATATCCATGTTCGTACGTCCACATCATACATCCAATTTCACATTCATACATACGCATCTACATGCATACATCTATTTTCACATCCTCATTCATACATCCACATTATACATACATCCAATTTCACATTCATACATACGCATCTACATGCATACATCTATTTGCACATCCTCATTCATACATCCACATTCACATACATACATCTACATCCGAATCTACATCCATACATCCACATCCACATCTTCATTCACATTCACATCCATACATCCACATCTATATACATACATCCATTTTCACATCCTCATTTATACATCCACATCCACATATATACATACATCCTTATCTACATCCATACATCCATACTACATCCATTCTCGCCCTAACACATCCCATATATATCTTATCCCATCAGATACACTCTCTACGTCGTCCCATACACATCTTAACACATCCTAACTCATCTTAACACATTCTATCACATCTCATACACCTCTTATCATATCCTATCACATCTCATACACATCTTATCACATCTTTTCACTTCTCATACACCTCTTATCACATCCTATCACTTCCCATACGCATCTTATCACATCTTATCACATCTCATTTAAAAATCAATCTTTTATGCATCTTCCTATGCATAAATTCATTTTAAATGAAAATGACACTTTTGAATTAAAATTCCATCTCTTATGCATCTTCCTATGCATAAACTCAATTTAGATGAGAATTGACACTTTTGAATTAAAAATCCATCTTTTATGCATCTTCCTATGCATAAATTCAATTTGGATGAGAATAACACTTTTGAATTCAAATTCTATTCTTTTATGCATCTTCCTATGCATAAATTCAATTTAGATGAGAATGACACTTTGAATTTAAAAATCAATCTTTTATGCATCTTCTTATGCATAAATTCAATTTGGTAGGAATTACACTTTTAGAATAAAAGAATTTCTTTTATGCATCTAAGTTATGCATAAAATCCATTTATGATGAAAATCACACTTTTAGTATAAAAAGAATATCTTTTATGCATACCTCTATACATGAAATCCAATAGGATAAAAGTAACACTTTTACAATAAAATAATCAACTTTTATGCATACCTCTATGCATGAAATCCAAATATGATAAAAGTCACACTTTTAAAATAAAATTATCAACTTTTATGCATACCTCTATGCATGAAAGCCAAATATGATAAAAGTCACACTTTTATAATAAAATAATCAACTTTTATGCATACCTCTATGCATGAAATCCAAATATGATAAAAGTCACACTTTTATAATAAAATAATCAACTTTTATGCATACCTCTATGCATGAAATCCAAATATGATAAAAGTCACACTTTTATAATAAAATAATCAATTTTCATGCATACCTCTATGCGTGAAATCCAAATATGATAAAAGTAACACTTTTATAATAAAATAATCAACTTTTATGCATACCTCTATGCGTGAAATCCAAATATGATAAAAGTCACACTTTTATAATAAAATAATCAACTTTTATGCATACCTCTGTGCATGAAATCCAAATATGATAAAAGTCACACTTTTATAATAAAATAATCAACTTTTATGCATACCTCTGTGCATGAAATCCAAATATGATAAAAGTCACACTTTTATAATAAAATAATCAACTTTTATGCATACCTCTGTGCATGAAATCCAAATATGAAAATAGTCACACTTCTATAATAAAATAATCAACTTTTATGCATACCTCTATGCATGAAATCCAAATATGATAAAAGTCACACTTTTATAATAAAATAATCAATTTTCATGCATACCTCTATGAATGAAATCCAAATATGATAAAAGTAACACTTTTATATTAAAATAATCAACTTTTATGCATACCTCTATGCATGAAATCCAAATATGATAAAAGTCACACTTTTATAATAAAATAATCAACTTTTATGCATACCTCTATGCATGAAATCCAAATATGATAAAAGTAACACTTTTATAATAAAATAATCAACTTTTATGCATACCTCTATGCATGAAATCCAAATATGATAAAAGAAACACTTTCATAATAAAATAATCAACTTTTATGCATACTTTTATGCAGGAAATTCAAATATGATAAAAGTCACACTTTTATAATAAAATAATCAACTTTTATGCATACCTCTATACATGAAATCCAAATATGATAAAAGTAACACTTTTATAATCAACTTTTATGCATACCTCTATGCATGAAATCCAAATATGATAAAAGTAACACTTTTATAATAAAATAATCAACTCTTATGCATACTTCTATGCATGAAATTCAATTGTGCTAAAAGTAACACTTTTACATTAAAATAATAATCTTTTATGCATACCTTTATGCATGAAATCTAATTATGATAAAAGTAACACTTTTTTGTTAAAATAATAATCTATTATGCATACCCTATGCATGAAAATCAATTATGCATAATATAAAAATCAATTTCTCTATGAATATCTTCAATTAATCTAGGATGATAATTCCTAGAATATGGTAGGAAGTCCTCTTTTCATGCTTTGAATGAAATTATTTTATGCGTAATTTTTAAAAAAATTTTGCCATAGCTCCGCTGCTATGTGACTGATAAATCTCAATTTTTTCTAAGGGATAAAGCTTATCATTAAGAATTAATTAGAATGATCCCTAATTGGATCAATAATCCATAATGGATTGAATCATTAATATTCATGAAACACATAAACTAAAAGTATAGAAAAAAGCCATTAAGTTGACCTCAAGTAGCATTCCTCAAATTATGTAACTTTTCACTACCATTCATCAATTAACTTCAATAACATTCAAAAACCATTCTAATTAAGCTTCTCAAGCTTGAGAGGAGTTGAGAAGAGAGAAACATTGACAAATTATAGAAAATGATCAAAATTCACTAATTACTTTACAAATTGCTTGACTCTTTGTTCACGGTAGAGGCCCCTAACCAATCAATTGGTTAAGCATGTTGATGGAGCCACCAATGGGGATTGAAGAAAGAGGGAAGCTCCAAAAACTAGTGAATTATTAATGAATTCACAGTTCTTGGCTTAGGTGGAGTAGAGTAACGATGCATAAACACTATATATTTTTCAACAAGGGGTAGGCTTCTATTTATAGGAAAAATTGAGCTCCTAACCAAACAAACTGATTCTAGAAATTTCCAAATCAGTTTGGTCAATTTTTTACCATTTTTAGGTCAGTTAAGCTAACTTTTTGGAGCTAGACTTGAATGAGGAGAGAGGAGAGATGAAATATCTCAATTTTTATGAGTTTAAAACTCATTCAAGCATGTGAAATATGCACCTCCTTTAAAGAACTCCCCTTCCTTACATATGTGTCAAAATGGAATCATTATACCAAAATATCTCATATTTTTAATATTGCTCATAGTTTTTTACTAATAAACCTTGTACATTTTCAACTCTTCATCTTATGTGAAGTATGCACCTCCTTGAAAGAACTCTTCTTCCTTACATATGTGTCATAGTTTTTTTTTACTAATAAACCTTGTACATTTTCAACTCTTCATCTTATGTGAGCATTTACTCATTTTTGGATACCCAAAATATCTCATATTTTTAATATTGCTCATAGTTTTTTACTAATAAACCTTGTACATTTTCAACTCTTCATCTTATGTGAGCATTTACTCATTTTTGGGTATCTTCTTTTACAAATTGGATTTATCTCCTCCCTACACATGGATTGATGCTATTGGCCCATAGGAACCTTAATTGGACCATAATCCAAAAATTTCTGAAAATCTAGACCCTTAGGCTAAGGTCCTTTATACACATTTTCAATTAATTCCAATTGCACATTGGAAAATTCTTTTTGAATTTCTGTTTCAGGGGAATTCATCTTAATTATAAGAGATATTTTTCTATCAAAAAATATTCAAAATCTGAATATTCTCTCTCTAGGTTAAAATAGTTAGAAACAAGGTTTTTATATTTCTGAAGAGGGATTGATTACAGGGGAAGATACGAGACATCAAAAAGGGGGTGGGGGAGGAATCTTACATTCTACCCCACTTAAAAAACGCGAGATGTCCTCATCTCGCAAACTAGGGTAATTTCGCAAGATGCACGAATATGAGACTTAGAGAAAAATATCATAAACTAAAAGCATAGAAAAAAGCCATTAATTGACCTCAAGCATAGATTAATCTTGGATTAAGGAAAGCTTTATGAAAAGCTTCATTTGGATTGAGAATGGGTCATGAGTATGACCATTTCTTGAGTGAGAGAGAGAAATTACATAAAAACCATTAGAATTAAGCATAAATGGAAATTTATGTAATTCTTAACTATCATTAATCAATTAACTTCAATAGCATTCATCAAATTATGTAACTCTTCACTACCATTCATCAATTAACTTCAATAACATTCAAAAACCATTCCAATTAAGCTTCTCAAGCTTGAGAGGGGTTGAGAAGAGAGAAACATTGAGAAATTATAGAAAATGATCAAAATTCACTAATTACCTTACAAATTGCTTGATTCTTTGTTCACGGTAGAGGCCCCCAACCAATCAATTGGTTAAGTATGTTGATGGAGCCACCAATGGGGATTGAAGAAAGAGGGAAGCTCCAATTTCTTCAATTTGGAGAGAATTTTAGAGAATAGTAGAAATTAGCATTATTTCAGCATAACTCTAGTATAGTAAAATTCTTCTATTTTTTTCAAAGGACTCATGTTCTATTTATAGGAGAGGGAAGCTCTAACCAAAGCTAACTGAATTCTAGAATTTTCCAAATTCAGTTTGGTTGAATTTAGACTAGATTTGGATCTAGTTTGGTTACTTTTTTGATTCGGTTTGGTTCCATTTTGATTTGGTTTGGTTCAAGAGAGAGGAGAGATAAAAATATCACATTATTTTGAGTTTAAAACTCATTCAAGCATGTGAAATATGCACCTCCTTTAAAGAACTCCCCTTCCTTACATATGTGTCAAAATGGAATCATTATATCCAAATATCTCATATTTTGAATATTGCTCATAGTTTTTTACTAATAAACCTTGTACATTTTCAACTCTTCATCTTGTGTGAGCATTTACTTATTTTTGGATACGCAAAATATCTCATATTTTTAATATTTCTCATAGTTTTTTACTAATAAACCTTGTACATTTTCAACTCTTCATCTTATGTGAGCATTTACTCATTTTTGGATACCCAAAATATCTCATATTTTTGATATTACTCATAGTTTCTTACTAATAAACCTTGTACATAGTCAACTCTTCATCTTATGTGAGCATTTACTCATTTTTGGGTATCTTCTTTTACAAAATTGGATTCATCTCCTCCCTACACATGGATTGATGCTATTGGCCCATAGGAACCTTAATTGGACCATAATCCAAAAATTTCAGAAAATCTAGACCCTTAGGCTAAGGTCCTTTATACACATTTTCAATTAATTCCAATTGCACATTGGAAAATTGTTTTTAAATTTCTGTTTCAGGGGAATTCATCTTAATTATAAGAGATATTTTTCTATCCAAAAATATTCAAAATCTGAATATTCTCTCTCTAGAATATTTTCTCTCTAGAATATTTTCTCTCTCTATGCCAAAACAGGCAGAGACAAGATCTCTTATATTTCTGAAGAGGGAATTGATTACAGGAGAATATGTTGGACATTTTGAGAGGCTGGGGAGGAATCTTACTATTAATCTAAGTGTTGGGATGAGATAAATGTAAAGAATGGAGGAAAATAACCAAAAACGAGTAAATGCTCACATAAGATGAAGAGTTGACTGAGTACAAGGTTTATTAGTTAAAAATTAAGGTATATTAGTAAAAAAATGAGATATTTCGTGAAATGATGCATTTTTGACACCTTGGTAAGGAGAGGAAGACACTTGAGGTAGGCACCTTTTTCTTCATGATTGTTTGGATTTTTTAATTCAAAAAATGTGATATTTTTATCTCTCCTCTCTCTTAGAGAAAATTGGATCAAAAAGAGAGCCAAACTGGTCCAAATCTTGTCCAAATTGGGTCAAACTGAAGCTCGAGGGCTCTAGAACCCAGTTGGACTTGGTTAGTGGCCTCCCTCGCCTATAAATAGACTCTCATTCCTTTATATTTTTATCTTTGAGCTATACCATGCCACTATTATCCTCAAAATTAGCATATTTCTATTATCCCTTTATTTTGCCTCTCCTCTTGGGAGCTTTGGAGCTTCTCTCTCCTCCAACCTCTCTTGGAGATCTCTCTCTCTCTCTCTCTCTCTCTCTTGGTGGCCAAGGACTTGCTTGGGGGCTTCACTTCTAGCCAAAGAATCAAGCCAAATTCAAAGATAATCCTATTTTAATGGTCTTGTTTCAATTATCTCAATGGTTTTCTTCTTCTCAACCCCGCTCAAGCTTGAGAAGCTTTCAAAGCAATGGTTTTTTATTCAAATCAAGCTTTCCAAAGATTCATAATGTGTCTAATTAGAATTATGTTAATCTTTATGCTTAATTAAAATATTTTATTTAAGAAAATCTCTCTTGAAAAGATTAATCATCTTTATGGCTAGATCCTTAGTAAAAGGATGATTTTTAATCATAATCTCTTGTTTCAATCTAAACTCTAGGCTTGATGAGTTAGAGAATGAGAATTGATATTTTTATGATTTTAATTTAGTAAAAATGATGGTTGTCTTTTTAGCTTGATTATGAGTAGAAAAAATCACATTAACTCATTCTAAATTGAAAGACTAACAATTTTAGAAATGAGGAATGGTTATCAGAAATAATCATAATTATGCTTATAATTATGCTAAGTATGCATAATTTAATTTTAAGTCTAAAAGAGGAGTTTCTATCATATTTTCATTATAAGTTTTCAAATCAAATAGAAAATTGAATATTATCAGAAATTACAGCGAAGCTATCCAAGAAAAAAGATAAATCTTAAATTTATGCAGATTTTGAATAAAGCAGAAAGAGGAATTCCTGTCATATTCTAGGTTTGGATATTTTATGCAAAAAGAATGATTTTTATCAGATTCATGAAAATTACTTTTTTAGTATTTTTGCATAAATATCTAATTAAGAGAAAAGATAAATTTTTTAATAAATTTATTTTTATGCATAAGAATTTAGATGTAAAAAGAGGAATTTCCATGATATTTGAGATCCAAACAATTAAATGTTAAAAGAGGAATTTTTGGCATAATTCAAAATATGAGTATTTATCAAAAGTAGAATTTTGAGTATTGTGATATGGATTTGAAAAGATGTAAATGGATGTGATGTGATGTGGATCTGGATAGATATAAATGGATGTGATAAGATGTGATGTGGATGGATGTGAATGGATGTGATGAGATGTGGATGGATGTGAATGGATGAGATGTGATGTGATGTGAATGGATGTGATGTGATGTGGATGGATGTGAATGAATGTGATGAGATGTGGATGTATGTGAATGGATGTGAGAGATGTGGATGTATGTGAATGGATGTGAGAGATGTGGATGGATGTGAATGGATGTGATGTGATGTGATGTGGATGGATGTGAATGGATGTGATGTGATGTGAATGGATGTGATGTGATGTGGATGTATGTGAATGGATGTGATATGATGTGAATGGATGTGATGTGATGTGGATGGATGTGATGAGATGTGGATGGATGTGAATGGATGTCATGTGATGTGAATGGATGTGATGTGATGTGGATGGATGTGAATGGATGTGATGAGATGTGGATGGATGTGATGTGATGTGAATGGATGTGATGTGATGTGGATGTATGTGAATGGATGTGATGTGATGTGAATGGATGTGATGTAGATGTGGCTGTATAGATGTGAATGTGGAATGTGGATGTGGATGTATGTATGTATGTGGATGTAGATGTGGATGTATAGATGTGAATGGGAATGTGGATGTGGATGTATGTATGTATGTGGATGTGGATGTATGAATGAGGACGTGATAGTGGATGTATGCATGTGGATGTGGATGTATGGATGTGTATGTATGAATGTGGATATGGGATGTGGATGTATAAATGAGGATGTGAAAATGGAGGTAAGCATGTAGATGTGGATGTATGGATGTGAATGTGGATGTGGATGTGTATGTATGAATGTGGATATGGGATGTGGATGTATAAATGAGGATGTGAAAATGGAGGTAAGCATGTAGATGTGGATGTATGGATGTGAATGTGGATGTGGATGTGGATGTATGGATGTGAATGTGGATGTGGATGTGGATGTATGGATGTGGATATGGATGTTGGATGTGGATGTGGATGTATGGATGTGAATGTGGATGTATGGATGTGCATGGGATGTGAATATATGATATGTGATGTGAAGGAATCTGAAGTGAAGAGATGGAAAATGATGTGATTGGATGAGTACACATATAAATGGAATGTGGAATAAGTAATGTGGATTAATGAGGGATAATGTGGAAAAATGAGAGTTAATATAGAAATTGTATTTGTAAACTATTTGTAAATGCTGTTTGTAAATGGCTGCTTTATGTCAAGAATGCTGGGGAAGCATTTTGACCTAGCGCTTCACTCATAGGCCGCTTCCTTGGTCCCTAATCCACCGTACCGGAAGCTCACCATTTAAATCGCGAACCGAGGCTGGTCAAGACCTCGGCCGACCTTGCTACGCGAGACGTCCTCCATTGACTCTCCGTCAGCAGTTGCAACTTTATCAGTTCGGTCTTCATGACCTTAATCCTCAAGACGGTCAAAATGCTTCCCCAGCATTCTTGACATAAAACAGTCATTTATAAACAGTCACAAAATACAGTTTCTATAACGAACTCTCGTGTTTCCACATTATCCACTCTCGGACCACATTACTTATTCCCTATTCCATTCAATGTGTACTCATTCTCATCCATTCACTCATATAGACTACACATTATTTCACATACATTCACATTCATTATTCTACATACATATCCATGTTCGTACGTCCACATCATACATCCAATTTCACATTCATACATACGCATCTACATGCATACATCTATTTTCACATCCTCATTCATACATCCACATTATACATACATCCAATTTCACATTCATACATACGCATCTACATGCATACATCTATTTTCACATCCTCATTCATACATCCACATTCACATACATACATCTACATCCGAATCTACATCCATACATCCACATCCACATCTTCATTCACATTCACATCCATACATCCACATCTATATACATACATCCATTTTCACATCCTCATTTATACATCCACATCCACATATATACATACATCCTTATCTACATCCATACATCCATACTACATCCATTCTCGCCCTAACACATCCCATATACATCTTATCCCATCAGATACACTCTCTACCTCGTCCCATACACATCTTAACACATCCTAACTCATCTTAACACATTCTATCACATCTCATACACCTCTTATCATATCCTATCACATCTCATACACATCTTATCACATCTTTTCACATCTCATACACCTCTTATCACATCCTATCACTTCCCATACGCATCTTATCACATCTTATCACATCTCATTTAAAAATCAATCTTTTATGCATCTTCCTATGCATAAATTCATTTTAAATGAAAATGACACTTTTGAATTAAAATTCCATCTCTTATGCATCTTCCTATGCATAAACTCAATTTAGATGAGAATTGACACTTTTGAATTAAAAATCCATCTTTTATGCATCTTCCTATGCATAAATTCAATTTAGATGAGAATAACACTTTTGAATTCAAATTCCATTCTTTTATGCATCTTTCTATGCATAAATTCAATTTAGATGAGAATGACACTTTGAATTTAAAAATCAATCTTTTATGCATCTTCTTATGCATAAATTCAATTTGGTAGGAATTACACTTTTAGAATAAAAGAATTTCTTTTATGCATCTAAGTTATGCATAAAATCCATTTATGATGAAAATCACACTTTTAGTATAAAAAGAATATCTTTTATGCATACCTCTATACATGAAATCCAATATGATAAAAGTAACACTTTTACAATAAAATAATCAACTTTTATGCATACCTCTATGCATGAAAGCCAAATATGATAAAAGTCACACTTTTATAATAAAATAATCATCTTTTATGCATACCTCTATGCATGAAATCCAAATATGATAAAAGTCACACTTTTATAATAAAATAATCAACTTTTATGCATATCTCTATGCATGAAATCCAAATATGATAAAAGTCACACTTTTATAATAAAATAATCAATTTTCATGCATATCTCTATGCATGAAATACAAATATGATAAAAGTAACACTTTTATATTAAAATAATCAATTTTCATGCATACCTCTATGCATGAAATAATCCAAATATGATAAAAGTCACACTTTTATAATAAAATAATCAACTTTTATGCATACCTCTATGCATGAAATCCAAATATGAAAAAAGTCACACTTTTATAATAAAATAATCAACTTTTATGCATACCTCTATGCATGAAATCCAAATACGATAAAAGTCACGCTTTTATAATAAAATAATCAACTTTTATGCATACCTCTATGCATGAAATCCAAATACGATAAAAGTCACACTTTTATAATAAAATAATTAATTTTCATGGATACCTCTATGAATGAAATCCAAATATGATAAAAGTAACACTTTTATATTAAAATAATCAACTTTTATGCATACCTCTATGCATGAAATCCAAATATGATAAAAGTCACACTTTTATAATAAAATAATCAACTTTTATGCATACCTCTATGCATGAAATCCAAATATGATAAAAGTAACACTTTTATAATAAAATAATCAACTTTTATGCATACCTCTATGCATGAAATCCAAATATGATAAAAGAAACACCTTCATAATAAAATAATCAACTTTTATGCATACTTTTATGCATGAAATTCAAATATGATAAAAGTCACACTTTTATAATAAAATAATCAACTTTTATGCATACCTCTATACATGAAATCTAAATATGATAAAAGTAACACTTTTATAATCAACTTTTATGCATACCTCTATGCATGAAATCCAAATATGATAAAAGTAACACTTTTATAATAAAATAATCAACTCTTATGCATACTTCTATGCATGAAATTCAATTGTGCTAAAAGTAACACTTTTACATTAAAATAATAATCTTTTATGCATACCTTTATGCATGAAATCTAATTATGATAAAAGTAACATTTTTTTGTTAAAATAATAATCTATTATGCATACCCTATGCATGAAAATCAATTATGCATAATATAAAAATCAATTTCTCTATGAATATCTTCAATTAATCTAGGATGATAATTCCTAGAATATGGTAGGAAGTCCTCTTTTCATGCTTTGAATGAAATTATTTTATGCGTAATTTTTAAAAAAATTTTGCCATCGCTCCGCTGCTATGACTGATAAATCTCAATTTTTTATAAGGGATAAAGCTTATCATTAATAATTAATTAGAATGATCCCTAATTGGATCAATAATCCATAATGGATTGAATCATTAATATTCATGAAACACATAAACTAAAAGTATAGAAAAAAGCCATTAATTTGAAATCAAGTAGCATGCCTCAAATTATGTAACTTTTCACTACCATTCATCAATTAACTTCAATAACATTCAAAAACCATTCTAATTAAGCTTCTCAAGCTTGAGAGGGGTTGAGAAGAGAGAAACATTGACAAATTATAGAAAATGATCAAAATTCACTAATTACCTTACAAATTGCTTGATTCTTTGTTCACGGTAGAGGCCCCCAACCAATCAATTGGTTAAGTATGTTGATGGAGCCACCAATGGGGATTGAAGAAAGAGGGAAGCTCCAAAAACTAGTGAATTATTAATGAATTCACAGTTCTTGGCTTAGGTGGAGTAGAGTAACGATGCATAAACACTATATATTTTTCAACAAGGGGTAGGCTTCTATTTATAGGAAAAATTGAGCTCCTAACCAAACAAACTGATTCTAGAAATTTCCAAATCAGTTTGGTCAATTTTTTACCATTTTTAGGTCAGTTAAGCTAACTTTTTGGAACTAGACTTGAATGAGGAGAGAGGAGAGATGAAATATCTCAATTTTTATGAGTTTAAAACTCATTCAAGCATGTGAAATATGCACCTCCTTTAAAGAACTCCCCTTCCTTACATATGTGTCAAAATGGAATCATTATACCCAAATATCTCATATTTTTAATATTGCTCATAGTTTTTTACTAATGAACCTTGTACATTTTCAACTCTTCATCTTATGTGAAATATGCACCTCCTTGAAAGAACTCTTCTTCCTTACATATGTGTCATAGTTTTTTTTTTACTAATAAACCTTGTACATTTTCAACTCTTCATCTTATGTGAGCATTTACTCATTTTTGGAACAAAATATCTCATATTTTTAATATTGCTCATAGTTTTTTACTAATAAACCTTGTACATTTTCAACTCTTCATCTTATGTGAGCATTTACTCATTTTTGGGTATCTTCTTTTACAAATTGGATTTATCTCTTCCCTACACATGGATTGATGCTATTGGCCCATAGGAACCTTAATTGGACCATAATCCAAAAATTTCTGAAAATCTAGACCCTTAGGCTAAGGTCCTTTATACACATTTTCAATTAATTCCAATTGCACAATGGAAAATTCTTTTTGAATTTCTGTTTCAGGGAAATTCATCTTAATTATAAGAGATATTTTTCTATCAAAAAATATTCAAAATCTGAATATTCTCTCTCTAGAATATTTTCTCTCTCTAGGTTAAAATAGTTAGAAACAAGGTTTTTATATTTCTGAAGAGGGATTGATTACAGGGGAAGATACTAGACATCAAAAAGGGGGTGGGGGAGGAATCTTACATTCTACCCCACTTAAAAAACACGAGATGTCCTCGTCTCGCAAACTAGGGTAATTTCGCAAGATGCACGAATATGAGAGTTAGAGAAAAATATCATAAACTAAAAGCATAGAAAAAAGCCATTAATTGACCTCAAGCATAGATTAATCTTGGATTAAGGAAAGCTTTATGAAAAGCTTCATTTGGATTGAGAATGGGTCATGAGTATGACCATTTCTTGAGTGAGAGAGAGAAATTACATAAAAACCATTAGAATTAAGCATAAATGGAAATTTATGTAATTCTTAACTATCATTAATCAATTAACTTCAATAGCATTCATCAAATTATGTAACTCTTCACTACCATTCATCAATTAACTTCAATAACATTCAAAAACCATTCCAATTAAGCTTCTCAAGCTTGAGAGGGGTTGAGAAGAGAGAAACATTGAGAAATTATAGAAAATGATCAAAATTCACTAATTACCTTACAAATTGCTTGATTCTTTGTTCACGGTAGAGGCCCCCAACCAATCAATTGGTTAAGTATGTTGATGGAGCCACCAATGGGGATTGAAGAAAGAGGGAAGCTCCAATTTCTTCAATTTGGAGAGAATTTTAGAGAATAGTAGAAATTAGCATTATTTCAGCATAACTCTAGTATAGTAAAATTCTTCTATTTTTTTCAAAGGACTCATGTTCTATTTATAGGAGAGGGAAGCTCTAACCAAAGCTAACTGAATTCTAGAATTTTCCAAATTCAGTTTGGTTGAATTTGGACTAGATTTGGATCTAGTTTGGTTACTTTTTTGATTCGGTTTGGTTCCATTTTGATTTGGTTTGGTTCAAGAGAGAGGAGAGATAAAAATATCACATTATTTTGAGTTTAAAACTCATTCAAGCATGTGAAATATGCACCTCCTTTAAAGAACTCCCCTTCCTTACATATGTGTCAAAATGGAATCATTATATCCAAAATATCTCATATTTCTAATATTGCTCATAGTTTTTACTAATAAACCTTGTACATTTTCAACTCTTCATCTTGTGTGAGCATTTACTTATTTTTGGATACCCAAAATATCTCATATTTTTAATATTTCTCATAGTTTTTTATTAATAAACCTTGTACATTTTCAACTCTTCATCTTATGTGAGCATTTACTCATTTTTGGATACCCAAAATATCTCATATTTTTGATATTACTCATAGTTTCTTACTAATAAACCTTGTACATAGTCAACTCTTTGGCCCATAGGAACCTTAATTGGACCATAATCTAAAAATTTCTGAAAGTCTAGACCCTTAGGCTAAGGTCCTTTATACTCATTTCCAATTAATTCTAATTGCACATTGAAAAATTCTTTCTGAATTTTTGTTTCAGGGGAATTCATTTTAATAAGATGAGATATTTTTCTATCAAAATATATTCAAAATCTGAATATTCTCTCTCTAGAATATTTTCTCTCTAGAATATTTTCTCTCTCTATGCCAAAACAGGCAGAGACAAGATCTCTTATATTCCTGAAGAGGGAAATGATTACAGGGGAATATGCTAGACATTTTGAGAGGCTGGGGAGGAATCTTACAATTAATCCAAGTGTTGGGATGAGATAAATGTAAAGAATGGAGGAAAATAACCAAAAACGAGTAAATGCTCACATAAGATGAAGAGTTGACTGAGTACAAGGTTTATTAGTTAAAAATTAAAGTATATTAGTAAAAAAATGAGATATTTCATGAAATGATGCATTTTTGACACCTTGGTAAGGATAGGAAGACACTTGAGGTAGGCACCTTTTTCTTCATGATTGTTTGGATTTTTTAATTCAAAAAAATGTGATATTTTTATCTCTCCTCTCTCTTAGAGAAAATTGGATCAAAAAGAGAGCCAAACTGGTCCAAATCTTGTCCAAATTGGGTCAAACTGAAGCTCGAGGGCTCTAGAACCCAGTTGGACTTGGTTAGTGGCCTCCCTCGCCTATAAATAGACTCTCATTCCTTTATATTTTTATCTTTGAGCTATACCATGCCACTATTATCCTCAAAATTAGCATATTTCTATTATCCCTTTATTTTGCCTCTCCTCTTGGGAGCTTTGGAGCTTCTCTCTCCTCCAACCTCTCTTGGAGATCTCTCTCTCTCTCTCTCTCTCTCTCTCTCTCTCTCTCTCTCTCTCTCTCTTGGTGGCCAAGGACTTGCTTGGGGGCTTCACTTCTAGCCAAAGAATCAAGCCAAATTCAAAGATAATCCTATTTTAATGGTCTTGTTTCAATTATCTCAATGGTTTTCTTCTTCTCAACCCCTCTCAAGCTTGAGAAGCTTTCAAAGCAATGGTTTTTTATTCAAATCAAGCTTTCCAAAGATTCATAATGTGTCTAATTAGAATTATGTTAATCTTTATGCTTAATTAAAATATTTTATTTAAGAAAATCTCTCTTGAAAAGATTAATCATCTTTATGGCTAGATCCTTAGTAAAAGGATGATTTTTAATCATAATCTCTTGTTTCAATCTAAACTCTAGGCTTGATGAGTTAGAGAATGAGAATTGATATTTTTATGATTTTAATTTAGTAAAAATGATGGTTGTCTTTTTAGCTTGATTATGAGTAGAAAAAATCACATTAACTCATTCTAAATTGAAAGACTAACAATTTTAGAAATGAGGAATGGTTATCAGAAATAATCATAATTATGCTTATAGTTATGCTAAGTATGCATAATTTAATTTTAAGTCTAAAAGAGGAGTTTCTATCATATTTTCATTATAAGTTTTCAAATCAAATAGAAAATTGAATATTATCAGAAATTACAGCGAAGCTATCCAGGAAAAAAGATAAATCTTAAATTTATGCAGATTTTGAATAAAGCAGAAAGAGGAATTCCTATCATATTCTAGGTTTGGATATTCTATGCAAAAAGAATGATTTTTATCAGATTCATGAAAATTACTTTTTCAGTATTTTTGCATAAATATCTAATTAAGAGAAAAGATAAATTTTTTAATAAATTTATTTTTATGCATAAGAATTTAGATGTAAAAAGAGGAATTTCCATGATATTTGAGATCCAAACAATTAAATGTTAAAAGAGGAATTTTTGGCATAATTCAAAATATGAGTATTTATCAAAAGTAGAATTTTGAGTATTGTGATATGGATTTGAATAGATGTAAATGGATGTGATGTGTTGTGGATCTGGATAGATATAAATGGATGTGATAAGATGTGATGTGGATGAATGTGAATGGATGTGATGAGATGTGGATGGATGTGAATGGATGAGATGTGATGTGATGTGAATGGATGTGATGTGATGTGGATGGATGTGAATGAATGTGATGAGATGTGGATGTATGTGAATGGATGTGAGAGATGTGGATGTATGTGAATGGATGTGAGAGATGTGGATGGATGTGAATGGATGTGATGTGATGTGATGTGGATGGATGTGAATGGATGTGATGTGATGTGAATGGATGTGATGTGATGTGGATGTATGTGAATGGATGTGATGTGATGTGGATGGATGTGATGTGATGTGGATGGATGTGATGAGATTTGGATGGATGTGAATGGATGTCATGTGATGTGAATGGATGTGATGTGATGTGGATGGATGTGAATGGATGTGATGAGATGTGGATGGATGTGATGTGATGTGAATGGATGTGATGTGATGTGGATGTATGTGAATGGATGTGATGTGATGTGAATGGATGTGATGTGATGTAGATGTGGCTGTATAGATGTGAATGTGGAATGTGGATGTGGATGTATGTATGTATGTGGATGTAGATGTGGATGTATAGATGTGAATGGGAATGTGGATGTGGATGTATGTATGTATGTGGACGTGGATGTATGAATGAGGACGTGATAGTGGATGTATGCATGTGGATGTGGATGTGGATGAATGGATGTGATGAGACGTGGATGTGGATGTATGGATGTGGATGTGGATGTATGGATGTGGATGTGGATGAATGGATGTGATGAGACGTGGATGGATGTGAATGGATGTCATGTGATGTGAATGGATGTGATGTGATGTGGATGGATTTGAATGGATGTGAATGGATGTGATGTGATGTGGATGTATGTGAATGGATGTGATGTGATGTGAATGGATGTGATGTAGATGTGGCTGTATAGATGTGAATGTGGAATGTGGATGTGGATGTATGTATGTATGTGGATGTAGATGTGTATGTATGTATGTGGATGTAGATGTGGATGTATAGATGTGAATGGGAATGTGGATGTGGATGTATGTATGTATGTGGATGTGGATGCATGAATGAGGACGTGATAGTGGATGTATGCATGTGGATGTGGATGTATGGATGTGTATGTATGAATGTGGATATGGGATGTGGATGTATAAATGAGGATGTGAAAATGGAGGTAAGCATGTAGATGTGGATGTATGGATGTGAATGTGGATGTGGATGTGTATGTATGAATGTGGATATGGGATGTGGATGTATAAATGAGGATGTGAAAATGGAGGTAAGCATGTAGATGTGGATGTATGGATGTGAATGTGGATGTGGATGTGGATGTATGGATGTGAATGTGGATGTGGATGTGGATGTATGGATGTGGATATGGATGTATGGATGTGAATGTGGATGTGGATGTGGATGTATGGATGTGAATGTGGATGTGGATGTGGATGTATGGATGTGGATGGGATGTGAATATATGATATGTGATGTGAAGGAATCTGAAGTGAAGAGATGGAAAATGATGTGATTGGATGAGTACACATATAAATGGAATGTGGAATAAGTAATGTGGATTAATGAGGGATAATGTGGAAAAATGAGAGTTAATATAGAAATTGTATTTGTAAACTATTTGTAAATGCTGTTTGTAAATGGCTGCTTTATGTCAAGAATGCTGGGGAAGCATTTTGACCTAGCGCTTCACTCATAGGCAGCTTCCTTGGTCCCTAATCCACCGTATCGGAAGCTCACCATTTAAATCGAAATTAGCATTATTTCAGCATAACTCTAGTATAGTAAAATTCTTCTATTTTTTTCAAAGGACGCATGTTCTACTTATAGGAGAGGGAAGCTCTAACCAAAGCTAACTGAATTCTAGAATTTTCCAAATTCAGCTTGGTTGAATTTGGACTAGATTTGGATCTAGTTTGGTTACTTTTTTGATTCGGTTTGGTTCCATTTTGATTTGGTTTGGTTCAAGAGAGAGGAGAGATAAAAATATCACATTATTTTGAGTTTAAAACTCATTCAAGCATGTGAAATATGCACCTCCTTTAAAGAACTCCCCTTCCTTACATATGTGTCAAAATGGAATTATTATATCCAAAATATCTCATATTTTTAATATTGCTCATAGTTTTTTACTAATAAACCTTGTACATTTTCAACTCTTCATCTTGTGTGAGCATTTACTTATTTTTGGATACCCAAATATCTCATATTTGGAGAGAATTTTAGAGAATAGTAGAAATTAGCATTATTTCAGCATAACTCTAGTATAGTAAAATTCTTCTATTTTTTTTCAAAGGACTCATGTTCTATTTATAGGAGAGGGAAGCTCTAACCAAAGCTAACTGAATTCTAGAATTTTCCAAATTCAGTTTGGTTGAATTTGGACTAGATTTGGATCTAGTTTGGTTACTTTTTTGATTCGGTTTGGTTCCATTTTTATTTGGTTTGGTTCAAGAGAGAGGAGAGATAAAAATATCACATTATTTTGAGTTTAAAACTCATTCAAGCATGTGAAATATGCACCTCCTTTAAAGAACTCCCCTTTCTTACATATGTGTCAAAATGGAATCATTATATCCAAAATATCTCATATTTTTAATATTGCTCATAGTTTTTTACTAATAAACCTTGTACATTTTCAACTCTTCATCTTGTGTGAGCATTTACTTATTTTTGGATACCCAAAATATCTCATATTTTTAGAGAATAGTAGAAATTAGCATTATTTCAGCATAACTCTAGTATAGTAAAATTCTTCTATTTTTTTCAAAGGACTCATGTTCTATTTATAGGAGAGGGAAGCTCTAACCAAAGCTAACTGAATTCTAGAATTTTCCAAATTCAGTTTGGTTGAATTTGGACTAGATTTGGATCTAGTTTGGTTACTTTTTTGATTCGGTTTGGTTCCATTTTGATTTGGTTTGGTTCAAGAGAGAGGAGAGATAAAAATATCACATTATTTTGAGTTTAAAACTCATTCAAGCATGTGAAATATGCACCTCCTTTAAAGAACTCCCCTTCCTTACATATGTGTCAAAATGGAATCATTATATCCAAAATATCTCATATTTTGAATATTGCTCATAGTTTTTTACTAATAAACCTTGTACATTTTCAACTCTTCATCTTGTGTGAGCATTTACTTATTTTTGGATACGCAAAATATCTCATATTTTTAATATTTCTCATAGTTTTTTACTAATAAACCTTGTACATTTTCAACTCTTCATCTTATGTGAGCATTTACTCATTTTTGGATACCCAAAATATCTCATATTTTTGATATTACTCATAGTTTCTTACTAATAAACCTTGTACATAGTCAACTCTTCATCTTATGTGAGCATTTACTCATTTTTGGGTATCTTCTTTTACAAAATTGGATTTATCTCCTCCCTACACATGGATTGATGCTATTGGCCCATAGGAACCTTAATTGGACCATAATCCAAATTTTTTTGAAAATCTAGACCCTTAGGCTAAGGTCCTTTATACTCATTTCCAATTAATTCTAATTGCACATTGGAAAATTCTTTCTGAATTTTTGTTTCAGGGGAATTCATTTTAATAAGATGAGATATTTTTCTATCCAAAAATATTCAAAATCTGAATATTCTCTCTCTAGAATATTTTCTCTCTAGAATATTTTCTCTCTCTATGCCAAAACAGGCAGAGACAAGATCTCTTATATTTATGAAGAGGGAATTGATTACAGGGGAATATGCTGGACATTTTGAGAGACTGGGGAGGAATCTTACAATTAATCCAAGTGTTGGGATGAGATAAATGTAAAGAATGGAGGAAAATAACCAAAAACGAGTAAATGCTCACATAAGATGAAGAGTTGACTGAGTACAAGGTTTATTAGTTAAAAATTAAGGTATATTAGTAAAAAAATGAGATATTTCATGAAATGATGCATTTTTGACACCTTGGTAAGGAGAGGAAGACACTTGAGGTAGGCACCTTTTTCTTCATGATTGTTTGGATTTTTTAATTCAAAAAAATGTGATATTTTTATCTCTCCTCTCTCTTAGAGAAAATTGGATCAAAAAGAGAGCCAAACTGGTCCAAATCTTGTCCAAATTGGGTCAAACTGAAGCTCGAGGGCTCTAGAACCCAGTTGGACTTGGTTAGTGGCCTCCCTCGCCTATAAATAGACTCTCATTCCTTTATATTTTTATCTTTGAGCTATACCATGCCACTATTATCCTCAAAATTAGCATATTTCTATTATCCCTTTATTTTGCCTCTCCTCTTGGGAGCTTTGGAGCTTCTCTCTCCTCCAACCTCTCTTGGAGATCTCTCTCTCTCTCTCTCTCTCTCTCTCTCTCTCTCTCTCTCTCTCTCTCTCTCTCTCTCTTGGTGGCCAAGGACTTGCTTGGGGGCTTCACTTCTAGCCAAAGAATCAAGCCAAATTCAAAGATAATCCTATTTTAATGGTCTTGTTTCAATTATCTCAATGGTTTTCTTCTTCTCAACCCCTCTCAAGCTTGAGAAGCTTTCAAAGCAATGGTTTTTTATTCAAATCAAGCTTTCCAAAGATTCATAATGTGTCTAATTAGAATTATGTTAATCTTTATGCTTAATTAAAATATTTTATTTAAGAAAATCTCTCTTGAAAAGATTAATCATCTTTATGGCTAGATCCTTAGTAAAAGGATGATTTTTAATCATAATCTCTTGTTTCAATCTAAACTCTAGTAGGCTTGATGATTTAGAGAATGAGAATTGATATTTTTATGATTTTAATTTAGTAAAAATGATGGTTGTCTTTTTAGCTTGATTATGAGTAGAAAAAATCACATTAACTCATTCTAAATTGAAAGACTAACAATTTTAGAAATGAGGAATGGTTATCAAAAATAATCATAATTATGCTTATAGTTATGCTAAGTATGCATAATTTAATTTTAAGTCTAAAAGAGGAGTTTCTATCATATTTTCATTATAAGTTTTCAAATCAAATAGAAAATTGAATATTATCAGAAATTACAGCGAAGCTATCCAGGAAAAAAGATAAATCTTAAATTTATGCAGATTTTGAATAAAGCAGAAAGAGGAATTCCTATCATATTCTAGGTTTGGATATTTTATGCAAAAAGAATGATTTTTATCAGATTCATGAAAATTACTTTTTCAGTATTTTTGCATAAATATCTAATTAAGAGAAAAGATAAATTTTTTAATAAATTTATTTTTATGCATAAGAATTTAGATGTAAAAAGAGGAATTTCCATGATATTTGAGATCCAAACAATTAAATGTTAAAAGAGGTATTTTTGGCATAATTCAAAATATGAGTATTTATCAAAAGTAGAATTTTGAGTATTGTGATATGGATTTGAATAGATGTAAATGGATGTGATGTCATGTGGATCTGGATAGATATAAATGGATGTGATAAGATGTGATGTGGATGGATGTGAATGGATGAGATGTGATGTGATGTGAATGGATGTGATGTGATGTGGATGGATGTGAATGAATGTGATGAGATGTGGATGTATGTGAATGGATGTGAGAGATGTGGATGTATGTGAATGGATGTGAGAGATGTGGATGGATGTGAATGGATGTGATGTGATGTGATGTGGATGGATGTGAATGGATGTGATGTGATGTGAATGGATGTGATGTGATGTGGATGTATGTGAATGGATGTGATGTGATGTGAATGGATGTGATGTGATGTGGATGGATGTGATGAGATGTGGATGGATGTGAATGGATGTGATGTGATGTGAATGGATGTGATGTGATGTGGATGGATGTGAATGGATGTGATGAGATGTGGATGGATGTGATGTGATGTGAATGGATGTGATGTGATATGGATGTATGTGAATGGATGTGATGTGATGTGAATGGATGTGATGTGAATGGATGTGATGTGATGTGATGTGGATGGATGTGAGTGGACATGATGTGATGTGAATGGATCTAAATGGATGTGATATGAGGTGAATGGATGTGAATGGATGTGAATAGATGTAATGTGAGATGAATGGATCTGAATGGATGTGATATGATGTGAGTGGATGTAAGAATGGATGTAGGACGATGGGAATGGATATGAATGGATGTGGAATGTGCGATGTGAGTTAATGTAGAAGAATGCAGAATAACGTGGAATGATGTGGACAGATGGGAGTTGTTGGAAATTGTAATTGTATATGAAACTATTTTTAAAAGATTGTTGCATGTCAAGAATGCTGGGAAGCATTTTGACTATCTTGTAGATTAAGGTCGTGGACCTAAGTGTGATAAGGTTGCAACCAGCTGACGGAGAGTCAATGAAGGACGTCTCGTGTGGCAAGGTCGGTTGAGGTCTTGACCAGCCTCGGTTCAAATGGTGAGCTTCCGGTATGGTGGATGAGGGACCAAGGAAGTGGCCTATGAGTGAAGTACTAGGTGAGCTTCCAGTATGGTGGATGAGGGACCAAGGAAGTGGCCTATGAGTGAAGCACTATAGGTGACCTGCGAAGGAGACTAGAGGGTGCTGACCATACGATGCTCGGGCTCTTGGTCACCGAAGATACCCACACATGCGTTAGGGAAGAAAAATGAGTTGGAGTTGTTTTCTGATCACACGGGCGTGGATCTCGTTGATTGACCTTGCTAGTCTTCAACGGATGAGTTCATGACCCTTTTATATGGATCTTGTTGATTGATCTAGTTGATCTTCATGGAGAGCCCATCTAGATTTTTATATGATTATATTCTCGGGTACTATGAGCTAGGAACTATTGAAAAGGCCCCTGATGCGTGAGCAGGTGGTGAGCGTTTTGGTTGCCAATAATGCCATAGGTACACTGATGAAGGAATGATTGGAAATTGGAATTCAGGCTAGATATTTTGGATGATTATGATCAATGATACTATGGTTTCATTAAAATATTGTTTTAAAGACAACCGAGTATGTGAAAAAGGCAATTTCATATTAGGTGTGTAAGTGGTGTAACTATCTTGCATTTTTCTTGAAGCGCCGGCTAGGGGGCTTGGGAACTCTTTTCCCTCGTACTCGGGGCAAAACATAACCAAATTTCTAAATGGATCCTATCAATAGAGTGGTTGGGCGGTTGGCTAACCCCTGGGATGGGATGGGGTAGGTTGGACTGATGGATCCCTAAAATAAGACTCAATTATGTTAAGTTAAGATAGTTAAAGTAAATAATCCTTGTTCTATGGAAAAGAATCAACGGCTGTGTCTCTTAATGGAGAAAAAACCATTGGTCTCTTTGATCTAAGTGCAGGTTCCTCCCTTGGCCCGGCCATGTGACCTACAGGTTCGGTTGGAATGAAAAAGGGTAATTTAAGGCTCTTGACTACGTTGGAATAATTTTTCCTGGAGGAATCGCCTATGGCTTCTAGGTGAGGGAAGTTTTTCCGAGTTTGGTTTTGAAAGAGCCGAGATATTAGTCTCTTGTCCAGATATTTGTGGGCAAGGCCCCGAGTGGGAGACTCTGTCCTATACAAGAAGTGCTACTTCCACTACTAGCACCCCTGAATCCATTGTGCAGAGGGGTCAGGGATCTTTCAAAATCACTGGGATACTAGAGTACACATGCCACCTATAAACCCATAAAACAAAGTCTTAGTTATTGTTTTCTTTAAGATGTCGTAGTGAATTTAGTTTAATTGCGAATATAAGAGAACCATAAGTATTACTTGTAGAGCCAATAGAACTGTCGGGACGACTTGAACTGTGCGCCACAGCCATCCGACCCCAAAACCACTACTCGACACATGTGATCCCATAATCTAGTAAAAAATTATCATGGAGATGAAAATAGTGTTGCACAACATGTGCATCATGTGAACAATCATCACTGATATAGAAATGATACTCTTGAATAATCACACGGGCCTCAGGGGTACTCGCTATCCCATCTACATGGGCCTCTGCATGTCAATAGCTAATGTGGACCATAATAGCAAATCTGGTGAGGTAAGCAAGCGAGACAATTAGGACACAAAAAATCAAATAAGTAACATAGCTCAAACATGAAAAGAATATTATGAAATATAACCATTACCTGCTCTGGGAAGTAATACTCATATTGTATCTCTTGAAAATGTGTGAAGGTGTAGTTCTCTGCAAAATCAACCACATAGAAGACCACACCAATAGGAAACTCTGCCAGGCATGCTCAGAACTAAGGATCCTACCACTTGGCACAATGATTGTGCCATATATAGGGGTAAATATGCTCCCTAAATGTGGCTGTGAATTGACAACGTGGTGTGTGTTTGTCCACGAGCTGCAACTTCCTAGACTGCCCACCACTTTGGAGGTGGCATGTCACATACTCATAACTTCGCCATTGTACTATCTCTTGGTCACTTGCATCAAGATCTACCATCTATAGATGTGTAAGTGAACCACATGATGTGCGATTTCTCTCCACACAAGGCATCCTATGGAACTGGGCATCCTCTGTGCAGCGTGCCCACAAAAGAGAGTGGATGAAATCATCAGGACTACGAGGCAACTCTCTATGCCCACTAAGAGAACAGAACACATCATAAAAAAGTTGGAACTTAACATGGTAGCGACAACATGTGTCACGCTATCGTGAGTACCTCACAAACCAAGGCTTACACCCCTCAAATGACCTTTGCCCGATTTTAAGCTCTAGATATGATGCCACAAACTGAGAATACAACTCTGTTTGAATCATTTCAAGACAGCAAGCATCGTGCTCAATGAACACTCCTCTTGTCACTCTCTTACACAAAGCTTTCTTGAAAACTGGTGAGGCACGATAATTTTCCTCCCAAAAACTATCTATCAAGGCTCTAGTGGTTTAATCTAGTAGGCGATCATGCCTAGCTACATGACCACTACTAGCCCACAAAGCACCAACCTCATTGGTATCTGAACTCTGCCGTCTAATAGACCCCTCTAATTGTGTGTGGTGCTATAACACCATATTAGATAATTTGGGAAAAATCCCATTCCCATTTGCAAAATGGGATCATGGTGAACTTGTCCAAAAGTTTGTCAAAACCCCCTCAAGTGACATATCATTGGAAAGATATTGAAAAGTAGAATCTAAATCTATGATCTCCGAAAAATTTGGAGTTGGTATGTTTAAGATATGTCCAAAACTACAAGGAGTAATTGATTCCCAAAATATGAGATTTTTCCCAAATTACCTAATATTGACTTCTATGGAAAGGATGTAAGATGTGGCGCTCACCTTACCCTTCATTTGGGAGCTATTGATGGCTGCCACAATAGCCTATCGAGCAGCCAAAGCATCCGCAGAGTTCCTCTTCTTGTTAACTGTAACGGAACGATGAACACTTTGTAGCACCGCCATGCTAGCTCTCCTCTCTCTTTGACCTCCAATGTCAGAAAGCATCCTGCAGTTGGCCATGTTGGGCGGATCGATCAAGGCATCAAGCACGCATGCCTGTGATGAAGACATGAGGTCTTTAAAACAGGATTGGAAGATTGCATGGGCACGACGATGCGCCTCTAAGTTTGATAGTTCTTTCCTATCCACACTATCGGCGCCCAACGAAGGGGGGGTGGGTTCTTGTAGAAGAGAAGGGGGCTCAAGAAGGGCAGGTTCATGTGGATTATCTAAACTAAGGGGTAGTGGGGGGGAAGAGGGAAAAGGGAGAGGAAGTGGAAGAGGAGGAGCAAGGCTTGGATCATCGCCACCAATGGAAGGTGTTGCTTGTTAACGTGCTCTCCACTCTCTCTTTCTCTCATGAGCTACCCTTTTCCTCTCCTCCTCTTGAACTTGGTGGATGGGGGGAAGTCTAGTCCTATCACGTTTCTGACTCCTACAACTTTGAGAACCCATTGTCACAAGGAAGCTGAGAGAAACATTTATGAAGGCTCAATGATGGGATAGTACTAGAGATAAGTGTGGGATAGTACTAGAGATGTATGACTATATAGGAAAACTAGGTTATCCACTTCAAATCTCATTGGATTTCCTATCTAAGATTGATTGATAAGATAAACATAAAGATAAACTATTATCCACTTAAAATTAATATTATTAATAATAAATATTTATTATTCCTAGATATATAAATATATCTTTTATTTTGTAATTATATAACTGCATTTTCTTTTATAATGTATTTTTTTCAAATTTTATTCAAAGGCATTAGGGGAAGGTTGAGGTCTATAGGGGCCCTTTAAGATGCCATGTGATTAAAAGGTTATTAAGGAAAAGGGCCAATCATGTGATGCCATGTATACAAAAATGTTGGTGGGTGATTAAAGGTGGTCAAAAGATTCTCTAGAAGATGCCTTTTTGTACTTTTCATTCCCAAAAAGTGGGGGGGAAAGTTTTTAAAATTTCGGACATCCATATCTTCTACATATGAGCTCAAAATTTGTCAGAGATTAGAGATCCAGAATCTACTCGCTGAGCTCTTTCCATAGATATGTCACATGATATGGTTTTGCCCACTCGATTTTAAATTCAATTTTGGCGGGAAACTTTGAAATTCAAACTTCTGGCCATTTGAAGAATAAGAAGGTATCTAAAGTCAAAGAAACTTAAAATTTTAACAAAAAGTCATTAAAATCATAATATGGCAGCTTAAAGGGCCCCTATAGACCTCAACCTTCCCCTAATGTATATCCTACACATAAAATAGTTTCAAGAAATAATAAATTTTTAAAATTAAATAACATGAACTTTAAAAATAATATTATTTATCTAATTCCAAAATATAATCATTTAAAATTTATGATTTTAAATTCTTTTATATTCATAAGTTATATATATTTTATTATTTAAAATTTTATATTTTATTTCTCTTTTTTTTAATACTAAAAATATACTAAATTAACTTTTCCAAAAATATAGTTTTTTTAAATGGGAAGGTGGGAAGGAGGTGCCACATGTTACATGCCTGCATGACACATGGGATTTTCTTAACATGTGGCACTATTATGGTTGATGTGGCAATTCCATGACATGGCATGCCATGTCAGTAAAATAAGTGTGAGGTGGAATGCAAAGGTGGCAAGAATATGTGGCATTAATGATGACTATGATGATGAGGTGGGGAGTGAACTAGGTTGACCATGTTGACATGGAGAGTGGAGGTAGCAAGGTGCTTATGTGGATCTTCTCGAAAGCTGATGTGGACATAAAGTGGCATGCATATATAAGATTTGTGCCTACCCAAGCCTCACACATGGCATGATATCTAGGCTTTGAAGTTTACCAAGCCTAGATTTCCAAACCTAACTAGGATTGGTTTTAGACTTGAAAAGGGGAGAGTGCACACAATATGGGAATTTTCACTTGGGAGGATTGAAAATGGACCTTCCCATACTCAAATTAAGCCCAAGGTTTTGTAATAAATTCATGGTAACAAGTGTATTGATCCCTAGAGCTTTTTGATTGAAAGATTCAATATTTTATTTTCTAGAATTAAATTACAATTGATTTAATGGGCTTCTAACAGTCATAACAAATTTTCCAAAGTAAATCTAGAAAATCCAACCGTTAGATTTGTAATTTCACCTTAGACCCACATTCTACTAAACTTCCTCAATCTAATTACCTTGGACCCACATTCTACTAATCTTCCTCAATCTAACATCACTAGATCCATACAAATTGAGCATTTTAAATGGTAGATGTGGTGGGAGGACAAAATAGTATGTTTTTTAAACAGTTCTAATGCCTTTTAAATAATATAGAAAATAGTAGAACACATCAAAAATTACTTGATAAATAAAGGTAAGCTCTATGTTATTTGAATTTGTGATATGCAGTGGGAACATCATATGAGTAATAATGTAAAAGTTATAGGCAATCTACTCACATTTAGTATACTTGTCCAAACCTTCGACAGGGCCTGTATACAATTTTGGTTCCTAAAGAAAAAGGGATTTTTAATTATTGGATATTCGATCAGATTATAGTTTTAGGTGCCCAAATTTGCATATGGTGTTTCATTATAGAAGACCTTGAAGTGAAACTCCTTGGCTAACTAGGAGAGATTGGCTATTCTTCTTGAAAAAATGCTTGTTTTCAAGCTAAACCCAAGGGTGCCCACTTAACGAAACTAGATAACCTCATCTTGCAACCACCCCATTATTGATTCCCTCAAATCCCAAAATGCATAGGTGATCACGGATGTTCAAAAGGCTCCAATGATTACTTGCCTGGACAATCTCTATCCCCACATTAGGTAGGCCTAATGGACCATTGGTGGCTTTGTATCTTGTGCTCCTGTAGAGTTGCTTTAGAATATTCTTATAGCTCCAAATGGCTATCTTATACACACATACACACACACACACCAACTTATAGTGATGTAGGTGTGTCTGTGTGTGTGATTGTGTCTGTGTGTGTGTGTGTGTGAAAGATAACCATGTGGTGTGCTAAAATGGCTAAGGGGATAGAGAAGTATACTTTATGCACTCCATAGGGGTGCACGAGTTGCTTTAGAATAATTTATGCACTCCAAATGGCACTCTTTCACATAAACACAAAAACACACACATTTTTATGTAATGTAAAAGGTTTTGTGTGTGTGTGTGTGTGTGTGTGTGTGTAGAGCCTTTTGGCACGCATAGGAGATCACAAATTTGACATAACCTCCTTATTGCACCAAATGGCCATCTAAGTCTTGCCTTGTGTATATGTGCATATATGTATCTGTGAGATGGTGCATGTGTGTGTGTGTGTGTGTGTGTGTGTGTGTGTGTGTGTGTGTGTGAGAGAGAGAGAGAGAGAGAGAGAGAGAGAGAGAGAGAACTTGAGTCAATGTGTATCTCTCTCTCTCTCTCTCTCTCTCTCTCTCTCTCTCTTGATCTCCCTTTCTCTCTCTCTCTCTCTCTCCACTAACACTAGAAACTAGATTTGAAAAAAAAATAGTAGTTTCTATTTTTGCTAAATGTTAAACCTCAACTGTACAATTGGTGTATCACCTCACACGTGTACGGTCTCGAAAGACGTGCCCAATGAATCAATTTTTGAGGTTCAATTGGATGATACCATGTGTCGAACAGTACTCATACACGTGTAAATCCAAGGTCTATTTTGCTAAACTAAACTTGTGTTTGCTGTGAGTTTATTGCTTCATCTACTTTAGTAAGCTTATAGAGGTACATTTAAATCCAAAAACTCACACATGCACACTTATAGCCATTTGGCGCATATTCTTAAAGTAGACAAGTTAGCACCAAGGGGGGATGTTGGAAAGGGATGCCTTGTAAGATTCCTCCCTCCAACGTTTGAGGTGTGTAGGTATAAGAACCTCCCCTTCTGATCTTATAATTATTCCCCTCTCTGAAATAAAAGAAAGATCCTGTTTTGGCCTAGAGAGAGAAAATGTCTAGAGGGAGGTAATTCAAAATTGAGATACTTTTGGATATAAAATCCTCGTAGTGTCTAAAATGGTTTCCCCTGAAACAAAAATTCAAAAAGAACTTTCCAATGTGCAATTGGAATTAATTGAAAATAGGTAAAAAGGACCTTAGCCTAAGGGTCCATATTTTCAGAAATTTTTGGATTATGGTCCAATTAAGGTTCCTACGGACCAATAAGATTAATCCAAATGTAGAGAGGAGATAAATTGAAGAATAAAAGAAAAACCCCCAAAAATGAGTAAATGCTCACATAAGATGAAGAGTTGACAGAGTACAATGTTTATTAGTTAAAAATTAAGACATACTTAGAGGAAATGATGCATTTTGACACCTCAGTGTGGGGATCTCCCCTCATGACGGAGGTGCCTATTTCACATGTGTGGAGGAGTTTTAAACTCAAAAAAAATGAGATATTTTCATTTCTCCTGTTTCAACTAAATCCAAAAAGTAAGCTAAGCTGACCCAAAAATGGTCAAAAATTGATCAAATTGATCTCGAAAAGTCTAGAACCAGTTTGCTTGGGTAGAGGCTCACTTTTTCCTATAAATAGAAGCCTCCCCCTTTGTAAAATCTTAATGGTGTTAGGCACTGATACTTTGCTCTCCTGTCCTAAGCCATTTACATTGAATTTTTTAATAATTCAATTGTTTTTGGCCTAATCCTCTCCAAAGTGAATTGGTGGCCACTCTTGCTTCAAACAAGAGTAGAACCCTCAATCCCTCAAGCCAAAGGAGAGCTTACAAGCTCTATGTAAGTTAATTTTCTTACTTGTTTAATTTTAAATCTATGGTTTTCTTGATTTTTATGTTTTGTAGTAAATTGAATTAAATTCAAAAAAGGATAGTCCCATGGGATTGGACGAGGCTAGGCTAAGCCTACGGATCTATTCAAAGTAGAAAGAGGATTAAATAGGTACAACCGAGAAGTTATTACTTTCTAAAAATTAAACAAATTGTGTCTTTTAGAGCAAGAGGAAACCTAGGAGGACAAATAGTTTAGTTGGTAAATCATGAATAATGATAGATGCGTTATCTTCATAATCAAGGTGTGAAGACATCTTATTAAGCGTGAAGGAGCTACTCAATGTGACCTACTTTTATGAGAATTAACAAGGGAATACACCTACAGGAATCATTCACGTTTTCTGTGTAAGGATTATTCTAGCTACATTGAGAGGAGCTATCTTGATAGACAAGCATTAGGACATGGTGATATGAGGCCCCGAGTGAGTCATTCTACCATCAGATTAATTTTTTTACCTTAGTAGAGGGGTAGGGGTGTCATAATTGGTATCAACATAGATGAGCCAAGTTTAGATGTGAGATTACAATGATTAAACATATTTTTATCATGCTTGAAATCAAAACTTCTATTATTTCATTAGATTTCTCTTTTAGATGGAGTATTAGCTTGCAAGAGCATATCTATCTAGAGTCCCTCTCAGCTACCTTAGGGGGATGACATGATAGCTTTGCATTCGATCATCTCCTCTCTTTGAATCATTGTGTAGATTGACTCTCCTTCACACGATGTTTTGAGAGTCTTTACTTCCCAACAACTGCTATATTAATCAAAGATATAGGTGGTACTAGGGAATATGGATCATGGCTACCTATAAATGAGGATGAGCGGCTATCATAGAACATTTTCCTTGCAATGCTCCTTATTTGATTAGATGTTCCAAATTGGCATAGTTTTTTATGGATCAATTCAAAGGGATCTCAGAGTTTAAAAATTAATGTGTAGGACTTTTAGGTGCTATATTCCCTAACACATGATAGCCAACCCTCTGATCAAGTGTATATTATGGCAAGTCTATAGCCAAAGCCTCTGATGGGTGTATATCATGGCAAGTTTGTATAGCCAAAAGCCTCTGATTAGGTGTATATTATGGACAATCTGTTTAGATGTATGGTTGCTCTATGAGAGCTAGGTTTTGTCATTGATAACCTTCCTTTAATATATTCAAATAAAACCTTTTAAAATAAATATATGCTATCTTGTTTTTTAAAAAAATCTTGTCTTCCATTTTGAGTAATGATGTGAAGAATTAAAATGCAGTATGGCCAATAACTTGTGTTCCCTTAGAAGGACACACGATTCAAGTTTCTTTTGATAGAGTGATGGCTTTAAGTGTTTATCTCAGTTGTCAAATTTTTTATTTTGGACAGCCTTATCAATCTTTATTTATATGTGGCATCATCACTGTGATAAAGATGAAGAATTTTTTTTGTATAGTAAAAGACAGATTATCTTTTGTTCTCTATGCCTCAAATCTAAGCTTAGCCATGATAAAGATGAAGAAAAGTTTATTGTAATAATAGACATAGAATATGTTTCATTCTATGCCTTAAATCTAAACTTAGCCCATGATTATGGAAAATCAAGGAATACAAAATTTATGGTAGAAGTATTTTTACCCTAAATGATTCTTTGGCTAGGCTAAATCATCTAAGCCTAAATCTTCCTCATAGAAAGTTTGTAATTGAAGGTCAATATCGTCGTTTTAACTTTTTAGATCCTAGGATTGAGATTTTTCCCTCACCATGTAATAAACCTTTTTTGGGAAATAAAAGACATCTTTCCTTGTTACATAATCATTGCTAAGATTTTTAATTAAGAAACGTGTTAGGGAATAACATGCTACCTTGCATACATAACAGAAAAGAGAAGAGAAATATGCTTGTAAGAGTTGAATCCATTGAATAGCACATGGCCAACCCTATAAGGGTTAACTCGTCCATGTGAAGCCACTAGGGGCTCACTCCACACTCTGCTTGTGTCTCCCAAGGAGAGATCCAATGCTAGGTAGAGAGCAAGAGGGAAGGAGCTATGGAGAGCTCAACCTCTACCTCATGCCACTAGTATGCAAATAAGACATGGTAGATAGCAAAGAGGAGATAGAGAGGAGAGCATTACCGTTCCTACTCACATACACCAACAATCAAAGAAATCAAGAAACCACACAAGAAAGCAAGAAACCATAAGCTCAAATGAGAGAAAAGAGAGAGAGAAGGAAAACTCAAGTGAGACAAATGGGGATTGTTCCTTTTCATACTTCATAAAATGTCTTCTATACATGAGCTCATATTTACAATGTCCATCCCCCAAATACAAGTGGGGGCCCAAAACTAGTCTTCCTAGTTTTACTAGCTCTATGTACATCAATTCCTCATGACCAGCATTACACATGCTATAAGATCCGTCATCCCATGTCTCATATACAACCAGCGCATTGTGTGGTTACAAAAAGATAAGTTACAAAAGGGGCATAGTAGCCGCACAAACGGTCATGTTAACCGGAGTGGTTAACATATCCCCTTCCCTAAAGCAGGTCCATGATTCCTCGGAACAGGCCACATCTATCTATAATAGATGGAGTAGGTGCGGATGAAATATCGATGCAAGGTAGGAGTAGGAGGGGCTTAATGTGGAAGGCCCGATAGCTAGTCCAAAAAGTTGTCTCCATCATATCTTCAAAAGTTTGAAGATATGATGGAGACTTCAAAAGTTTGAAGATATGATGGAGACTTCAAAAGTTTGAAGATATGATAGCAACTTCAAAAGTTTGAAGTCGCCAAGCAGGCATCCACATAACTCGCTCGCAATAGCTGAATTCTTGAGGGTTAGTTATTGATGTCGAAAGAGAGACCTTGGGTGCATTCCGTGTAATGGTCCCAGTCTGAAAACGAGTCCAGCAGCGTGATGATAAGATTGAAGAACCCAGTCTCGTCGAGGCAAATGAACTCATGGAAGCGTTTGACCATATTCTCTTCGGTGTGCAGGGATGTTGTGCGGACGGTGCGGCGAATCATAAAAAGTTGAACTTTATGTTTGGGTTCTTCTATTGCTCCACATGAAACACGCTCCATTCCCACCATTGATGAATGGGGAGATAGTCAGGGATGATCCTCAATGCATGTGGCACATTGCAATAGGTCTCCAAAATAAACGTATTAGCAAGGAATGGTCATCGCTAGGTCAGCTGCTCACCCCCATAAGATTGAATGTTATGGGCTGAGCACCAGTGGTAGGTGGCCATTGGTAACCATGCAGCTCGGGGTGTGGGTGGTCATGCCACCATTGATGGTGCTTCGCCGCTGTTAAGGTACGAGAAAAGGAGGTTGATGTCGAGGCGGTCAATGAACGGGTAAGTAACTCAAATTGGAGTTGGTGACCGAGTAGGATAGCTACAGCCTACTCGAACTTCGTGCAATCCAAGGGATCGCATGCTAGTTTAGGAGGCTCAGTGGAGGGTCGGCCTCCTCTTGCTCAGATGGGGGTGATGGGATCTCCTCTTCTTCGAGGGTTTGGGTGTTGTTGAGCCGGCAATGGGGGTGGATGGGCTATAGATGTGGAGGGTTTGGTAGTGAGGTTGGCATCAAGAAGTGGTGGGGGTTTAGTGGATAAGGAGGGTGTATCCCAGAATGTGGTATACATTCCTAACTGAAGGGATAAGAGAGGTGGCGAGGGGGGAGTGGGTGATGGGTGATGGGGGTGGGTTGGGAAAATGAAGGGGTGGGAAAGAAAGTGGTGCATGAAAAAGAGGAAGGGTAGAGGTTCGATAGGGAGGTGGTGATGGTGGGGGGGTTGGTTAGGTGTGCGGAGGATGAACTATGTTGGGGAGGGGGACGTGGGAGAGAAGAAGTTATGGGGGTGTAATAAAGTAGGAACTTTATTCAATAGGGTTAATAATGGGACAAGTCCATGTATAAAAGAGGGGACTTGGACCATGGTTGTAACTTTTGATGATCATTTTTAGAAATGGAAACTTATGTTTCTTGGAGCTCATGGCTTCTCTCTTGGCTTGTGGAAGGCTATTTCCATTCTCTTGGTGAGAGACTAAACACACTTAGGCATCATGTTTACATGGTGATTACTCATATTTTTCATGCATTACATCCCTTCATTCCAATTGGTATCAGAGCTCTTGATTTTGATCATGGGCATGCATGGGTTGTTGGGAAAATTTGCTTGAAAATTTGAGTTTCTTTTAATTTTTTTCTCATTTTCTTGTAATCCTTGAGTGATTCTTGACAAATCTTCTCTAATCTTGCTTAATCTCATGGAGATGGTGAGCATTTCATGGAAATTGCTTGAATTTTGAGTGATTTTGGCCAATTTTGCCATTTTTGGACCAAATTTTGGACCTCTGGACCAAAAATTTGGGACAGTCGGGCCAAAACTTAGGGCAAGTGACTAATTGCAATTAACTTTTCTGCTAATCAGGTTTAGTAATCATCTTCTTCTTCCTCAAGCTTTCCATAGCCATGGGATGCTCTTCCTTTACCCGTTTTGATGCCAAACCTTAGGGTTTTTGTAGAGCTTCTTGAGATCTTTCATTTGAGCCTCTTTCTTGCAAACTTTTTTCTCAAGATTTGGGAGCTTGTGAACATTTCTCCATGGCTGAAAGTTGAGCTTAGTCTACCTTCCATGAACCATATCTTTCATTGCTAAGCTTTTACACACTTCATAGGCATCATTGGTAGTCTAATCATCTCATGAAGGAGGCAAAGAAGAGGGCGACGGGCTGTTGCAGGCTGCCGCTGCGCGATTTTCGTGGGTGAGAGAGAGCTAGGGTTACCTAGCTTTACTACCTCACAAGAGGGAAGCTTCACAAGAAAGGTTTTAGCACTTGTTTGGAGCAATTTTCAAGCTATGTTCAAGCACATGGGAGGTGTTCTTTGGCTGCAAATTTGAGAGCAAAGAGAGGCCACGTTTTTCTCCTACAAGAGGCTTCTTCAACAATTTTTTTCATTGAAGCTTTCCGGATGACATTGGTGAGTGATTTGATCAATTTCTTACAAATTTGAACCATTTGGTGGAGCTTGGGAATGGATTAGGGTTGGACACATTCAAACTTCCCTAATTTTCAGAAATTAACCATTAAAGCTTGACCATTCACATGCCAATATTGCTTCTCCATGCATTATTGATGGCAATGGTGAAAGGAATTGATTCCACATGAGCTTGGCCAATTCATAGATCACATTTTGGGGGATTTTCTTCATTATGTCTCATTTGGCATGCCATTGATGGAATAGCAAGCTTATGCAATGTTTTTGGAGTCCCTCATGCTCATCTTGATGCCATATGGACACTATGGATGCTATACATAGCCATGCCAATGCTATGTTTTACACATGGGCATAAGAGAGCATAAGTTTTGGAAGCATGCATTTGTCAATATGATGTGAAAGGGACTGTTGGAATGAAATTGCAAATGCCTTGATTGTGGTTAACAAATGCTTATGCAAATGCCATGGTGAGGGCATTGTGAATTGTTGGTTTGTGTTGGAGCTTTTGGATGATGGATTGAGGCATGAGTCCATGCTTTATTGATGAGTTCTAAATTGTAAAAGGGCATCAGTCATGCTCAATACTTGTAAGCCAACAAACTTGTTCTATCATTTGATATTATCCACATCATTTTGTACCTACACTCACCATTGCTACCACTTCAAGTTTCTATAGAATCTAGCAATGTGTGAGGGTACCTTGGCATTGGTTGGAGAGGCCAAGGGGAGAATGGCTTGAACTCTTTGTGCCGTGATTGCCATGGTAAAGCGGTACAAAGGGGGATTAGGTACACTGGTGTGAAGAAATGGCCTTAACCTTCACCTTGGAGGAAAACTCGGTGAAGGGGTGAGAAGAGCTTGGCCGGGAGATCGGCAAGCTTCAACGCGCGTCCTCAACAATCCTCACCATCGACTTTGTGGATGCATTTGGGCAATGGGGCCCCTTTTCCGTCATATTGTGTGGATATTGCAAATGCTTTGATGGACAAAGAGTGCATATGATCTTTCATGACATTGTGGGATACAAAGAGTATTGCATTGTGATTTGAGAAGTTGCATTTTCATTTGAGATTTGGTTCCAATTACAAAGGAGACTCTGGCAGAATTTTTCCAACAAGGGAGCCAAACAAGCTTATTGATTGGAGATTTACCCCATGGATACACTTGAAGAGTTATTCACAACTACCAAGGGGAGAAACACCAATCATTTGTAGCCGGATTGAGCTTTGGGACCGAATTTTGGGAATTTCTGGGATTTTACAAAACCCTAATTCAGTCCTAGGGTTTTTGGGATTAGGTCCGAGTGATTACACGACTATTCTACTCCTTGAGAGTTTTCAAATGAGCCATAGAACCCCTTAATCGGATATCACAATCTCGGTCAAAGTAGTCATGTTGACTTTCTGGTCAAAGTCAAACAGAATATACTTCCACTTTGACTGAATCAAAATGCTTTTAGGGGTCGGTTCTATCTTCCGTTAGCTTTCTATAGAGCCGTCAAAATCCTAATTCCGACATATATTTTGCGTTTTAGAGCCAAATTACTACTTTCAGCTGTCCCACACAAACCTTAAAACAGAGAGTACTTGCCCACACCTAATTCTTACTGTGTTCATTTGGGAGGATAGTAGACACCATTACCTACCCATAGAACCTTCTTTTGTCCAATTCCGACATCATTTGGGCATTCTACCAACATCTTGCATTTCTTCACTATGCCAAAGGGAAGACCACGCAAGGGTGGGGATGTTGTGCAAGAAATGATCATTGGTGATGAGGACATGGAAGGTAATATGGATGCAAGGGATGCATTCATCAATGAAGACAATGGGGGCAATGTACATAATCAAATTTCTCAAGGGACACAAGCGGCGGTTAACCATGACACCCTCATGCAAATGCTTGTACAACGGTTGGAGACCTTAGACTCCAAGCTTGATTCTCATTTTGAAACATTATCCTCACGGATTGGTGTGATGGAGGACAAGTTTGGGAAGTATCAAGCACAAGAAAAGCATGGGAATTATGGTGACTATGAGCAAAGAAAAGGCAAGGGCATCTTGAATGAGGATTCCATGAAGGCCGTACAAGAGGATCCATTGGGAGCATCCACTCGGGGATTCATGGCGGATGCACGGAGACCTCTTGTCAAGGACATGTTTCCTCCTTCTTTTCATTCGGGTTTGTCTCACCTCAATGCATCAAAGGGTCCTACCTTTTCTAGGGCAATGCATTCAAGGGAAGAGGATGAGGTGTTTGTGAATGATGAGGAGATTGCACTCGATTGGAATCAAATGTCCTTTGCCCAAAGACAAAGGGATGCTCACGAGAAGTGGATGGAATTGTCGAATATCATCAAGAGGGATTACAAAGACTTTGCACAATTTATGGAGTCATACTCGAAGATGCAAAGATTCAAGCCCTCTACCCAACATGATAACCCATCCCACATATCTTCCAACCAAGGATGTCAAAGACAAAATCTCACTATCAAAGTTCAAAGGTGACGGGTCATCTCCGGAAGAGTTGGAGGAGTGGGCTACCAAGCTTGACACCTATTTCCAACTTTACCCAAAAAGTGAGCGTGATATGGTACAATTTTCCTCCTTACATCTTGAAGATTATGCTCATCAATGGTGGAGGCACTTGGTCAAACAAGGGAACACGCCATCAACTTGGGAAGGATTGAAGCGGGAGATGAACTTGGCCTTCCCTTAGTGCTCGACCGATACCATGAAGAATGGTATGAGCTTTCTCAAAAGGGGATGATGGTGAGAGGTTACATCAAGAGATTTTTGAAGCTTTCAATGTACGTGGAAGGCTTGAGTGAAGACATGAAGATGAAAAAGTTTGTGCATGGGCTTGAACACTTCATCAAGGCGGATGTGTCGGCTCAAAGGCCTAGCTCTCTCAAAGAAGCTATGAGGTTAGCCGAACTCTATGAGCCAAAGTACAAGAGGTCTCAGCCCATGACCTTCACCAAAGACACACTCAAACCAACCACTACTTCTTATAATTTTGGGAAAGGTCCTACCTCTACATTACCATCCTCTAATCCAAGAACTCCTACATCATTTGGGGGTGGACAGCCAAAGAATGGGATACATCAATTTGATGCCAAAAAGAGTAGTGACTTCATGACGAAGAAGCCCTTTCAACCCTTCAAGAAGACTCAAAGAATGGATGATCCAAAGATTGAGGAGTTGAGAAGCAAAGGGCTATGTTTTAAGTGCAAAGAGAGGTGGTCACCCGGGCATGTGTGCAAATCAAAGAAGATTGTGGCCACTATGATCCTCATGGATGAGGAAGAGAACAAGGATGACTCTCATGACATTGAGGAATGGGAGGATTGCAATGAACTGTACATGGTGATATCATCAAGCTCATCACCCAAATCAGCCCTAAGCTTCATGTTTTGCTCTAATGGTGTCAACATTGGTTTGCATGCTGTCATACCATACTTTGCTAGCATGTCAAGTGCATATTGCCTTTGCATCAACCATATACCCTTGCTTGTTCTAATCACCTCAATGCCAAGAAAGAACCTTAAATCACCAAGGTCTTTCATATCAAATTCTTTGCATAAAGAGGCCTTAACCTCATCAATGCCTTTCCCACAATCACCGGTGATAATCAAATCATCAACATAAATGACTATCATCACGATACCATCATGTGTCTTCTTCACATAAAGTGAAGAGTCTGCATTTCCAACCACAAATCCAATACTGACAAGATATCTGCTGATCTTGTCACTCCAAGCACGAGGTGCTTGCTTCAAACCATAGATTGCTTTCTTTAACCTGCAAACAAAAGTAGGATATTTTGGATGTACATATCCTTCTGGCTGTTCCATGTACACCTCTTCTTGTAGTTCACTATTCAAGAAAGCATTTTTGACATCCATTTGATGTAAAGCCCAACCTTTTTGTGCTGCTAGTGCAATGATAGACCTCACTGTAGCCATCTTAGCCACTGGGCTGAAAGTTTCATCATAATCAAGACCATAAGTTTGTGCATATCCTTTAGCAACCAGCCTTGCCTTATGTCTCTCTAGGCTGCCATCTGACTTGCACTTTACCTTATACACCCATTTGCAACCAATTGCATTCTTTCCTTGAGGTAACTCAGCCAATTCCCATGTATCATTTTTGTCCAAAGCATCCATCTCTTCATCCATGGCTTTCTCCCATACATGCTCTCCAATAGCCTCTGTATAGCATGTAGGCTCCACATGCTTTACCATAGATGTCATGTATGCATAGTGCATAGCAAAATCTCTATATGTCAATCTTTCAACAGGATATCTGACTCTCTGGGATCTCCGCAATGCATGCGGGTCACTCTGTACACCTGTAACACGAGCATGTGGTGGCACATATCTGTCCTCAGGTGTGCGTAAAACAGGTATGCCTAGTTCCTCATCTAGACTCTCAGAACTAGATGACTCATAACCTGTGATCCCAATTCCTTCAACTTTCTTCTTGCCTTTTTCCATAGCACTACTCCCAGTGCTCACACTCTCATGCCTCAACAAACGTCCTGACCATGGACGTACACTGCTATTCTCAGCTTCTGCTGTTGGCCTAGACATAGTAGTAGAACTAGAACTTGCTTGTGATGGCAAGTTCACAGGCACATTAGCCTCAAGTGTGTCAATGACTCCCTCATCTCTTGCTTTGTACCAACTAGCACGCTCATCAAACACCACATCACGTGAGATGACTACTTGTCTAGTTTGAGGGTTATAACATTTGTAGGCCTTTCGATCCTGTGCATATCCAACAAATACACATTTCTCTGCCTTAGGATCCAACTTCCGTCTTCTTTCATCAGGCACATGGACATAAGCTACACATCCAAAGACTTTGAGATGTCCAATGTCTGGCATGTAACCTGTAAGCCGCATCTTTGGCGTGCTTCCATGAATGGCTGCTGTAGGTGTTTTGTTCAGGATATACACTGCAGTAGCACATGCTTCTGCCCAATAGTAATTTGGCATGTTCTTTTCATTGAGCATTGCCCTTGCTACTTCACATATGACTCGATTCTTTCTCTCAGCCACACCATTCTGCTGAGGTGTATACCTGCATGTCAACTGTCTCCTTATCCCATGCTTTCGCAAGAAATGCTCAAAAGCTTTTGAGGTGTATTCACCACCTCCATCTGTTCTCAGACACTTAATCCAACAGCCATATTGTTTTTCTACAAGAGCCTTGAAATCCATGAACTTTTCCAGCACTTCACTCCTCTCTCAGAAAATATATCCATGTCATCCTGATGAAATCATCTATAAACGTCACATAGTATAGACTGCCTTTGATAGATGGGTTTTGTGCTGGGCCCCATACATCACTGTGCACTATCTCAAGTGGTCTATTACTCATGTTTCCTTCTCTAGGAAACCTCAACCTTGCCTACTTTCCAAACTGACAGGCTTCACAAACATGCATATGTCCATCATATTTGAATCGAGGCAATCCACTGACAATGCCTCTTGTTTGCATGTTCTTTAATCTCTATATATTGACATGCCCAATCCTCTTGTGCCACATGTCAATGTCCTGCACAATCCCATTGCTCTTTGAAAACATGGCTGAGCTCAATTCTGGTATGCCTGCATCCAATTTGAACAACCTTCCTTCCTTCTTGCCCTTGGCAATCAATCTACAGCCATGCTTAGAGTCTTCCACAAAACAGCCATTCTCATTGAATCTTACTTGTAATCCCTGCTCAACCATTTGGCCTACTGATGCCAAATTCTTTATGATGGATGGTACATATAACACTTCTGACATATTCTTCACATTTCCATCATACATCCTCAAAGGCACACTGCCAACATGTGTTATAAGATGCTGAGTATCATCTTCTGTGACCACATAACCATTTGTATCCAATGGTTGCATCTTCTCAAACCACTCACCATGACATGTCATGTGGTTTGAGGCACCTGAATCCATATACCATGACTCATCTCCTACATTCTGAGAATCCATTGTCCCCATAACATGCTTCATTGCAAAAAGATGATTCGAACTCCCATCATTGTTACTAGTAGATGCATAATTTCCATGTTGTGGTCTTCCATTCCTCACATCATTCTGCTTTTTGTAACAATCTTTTGCCATATGTCCAAGTTTGCCACAATAATGACATTCAATCCCATCCAAATTTCGTTGAGGACCTTGCCATCGTCCTCTACCACGAGCACCTGTTCCAAATCTCCCCCTATGGGATTGAAATCCACAACCTCCACGTGATCCAAATGATGATTGTGAATTCTGAAAATTCTGATTTGATTGTGGTTGAGTAGACCTGTCATTCCAACCACGTCCTCCACGGCCTCGAGGGGTAAATCTCCCCCTGCCTCGAAAGCCTCTAGATGAGTAAAAAGCCTGATTCCTTGCATGCTCATCATTGCTTGACGAGGATGCACCACCTGTAACACTCAGACCACCAAGGCCAAGCTTCAATTCTTCCACAATGAGCAATGACACAAGCTCATTAAAGTCTGGCATTCCTCCCAACCTTACTGAGATGGAAGTGTCAAAAGATTTGTATTCTTTGCCTAAACCACGCAATGTGAGAGCAACCAAATCATCATCATCCATTGGGGCATGGATTGATGACAAGGAATCTGCATACCCCTTGATTTCCTGAACATACTCATGTATACTCCGATTCCTTCGTGTTACACTGTGAATCTGTTGCTTTAGTTATATCTTCCTTGCACCAGTGTCTGTCTCATACATTCGGCATAATATACCCCATGCTTCTTTCGGTGTATCTGCATCTTGGATGTGAATAAGCAAGGCATCTGTTACACATATGGAAAAATAATGCAACACCTTCGAAGACCGCTCTACCCATTGCTTGTGAGCCAGTAACTGAGCATTATTTGGTTGAGGAGGTAGATATGGCTTCGGGTCTTCCTCCGAGACGAGACTCCATAAACCTTTGCCTTTCAAAAAACTCTTCATTCGAAACTTCCACACTTGAAAGTTAGTGCGATCAAGCTTCTCTCCAACAATCTGTATCGGACCATCTCCCATCGTTGCAAAAAAAATTGTAGTAGATGTACCCCGTCGATCACAATGTATGAAGTACCTGTAATGCTCCAAATCTCTCCAAATCACATCAAATGCTTGCAAATTGTGTGCATTAACATCCCCCAATGATGCATCAACAATGTACACTCGATCAAAGTTGAAACCAAATGATACTCCTTCACAAAAAATTTTCTGGTTTTTTTCTCGCCAGTAAATTCTCGCCAGTAACCAGTCAAGATTATGCTCTAAATCCTTCAAATCTTGTCCAAATTCAATGATTCAACTTGCATTAGCTTCCCAACACATTGCTCCAACATATCCTAGAAGGTTTTTATCAAATTCTTCAAGATGAATGAGAACCACCAATTTTTGTAGCTCCCTAGTTTGCTTTTTTCTGCATCTGTCAGGTACCACCTCTCACTAAAAGTGCTCTATCTCCTTCAAATCTCATCCAAATTCAAAGCTTTTTGAATCAAAAGTTTAGCAACTCATAGGACTCTACTTGTACCAAAGGAATTAGGCCAATTTGATATAGACAAGGATTAATGCCTTGATTAAAAATGCTCTGTTTCTGGACAGACTTTCTGCAAACCTGCAAACCTCTGCTAATTGAGTTCAATGAGCTCCAAATACATCAAGTGATCTGCCCCAAATGTTATCTAGCTCTCTATCACACTTTTGCTAAGTACTCCAAGCTTTAAAGCATCCAATTTGGTGTCCAAATGAGTGAATTAGACATTAATCATTGCAAACTGTCCAAGTATCTGCTTCTTTATGCGCCGCCTGCTCCTGAGGGCTGTAGAAGAAGGGCAAATGCTCATTGACATCATCAGCACCTTAGCAATGACCTAAACTAACATGTTCTTGAAGGGTTTGGCTCAATTCTTCCTCTAGCTTCCGCAATCGATCCTCCACCAGGCATATGTTCTCTGTTTTTTGTAGAGTCCAAAAAACCAGAATTTTTTTCTTCACAAATTGCCTGTAATGCATCAATTTTCATGCAATGGTTTGCTCCAGTGTTGCTAATACATGTACCCTTTCACAATACATGAGAACCTCTGTGTTTCCTTTGTATTTGCACCAATACTTTTGTCAAAATACATTCCTTCACAAGCTTCCATGAAAGCTTCAAAACTAGAAATTTTCTGCTTGCTTTATGCACTTCAATCTTCACTGAACTTGCTCTTTGATACCTGCAATCCGCAGAGGGGGTCTTGCTACACTTACCAATGGTCCTTAGCTCTCAGATCTGATGCCGGTGTGTGCTCCACAGCTTCTCCTTTGCTCCAAGCTCCAATGGCTTCCTTCACAGCTTTTTCTTCTTCTTCCCTCTTCTCTCACTCACTCTCACAACACAGCTAATGAGCTCTTGGCTATGATACCATGATAAAAAACAGAAGCAGGATGAAACACACACAAGAGAAGCAAACCCTAATCCATATCCATCAATCATAAAGAAGGAGAGAAGCCATAGTTACCATATCTCTAACACACACAAAGGAGAACACAACATAGTGTTATGTCCACACTACAAAGTAAACCTAATGTAATGTCCACACCACACATGACCAGCTGGACGCGGTCATAAACACACCACACGATATCTATCTACCATACTATCACTCTGTCAGCACCCATGTGCTATCCTCTAGCTGTATACGAGCTTGACATTTCAACAGAAATGACATGCAGTGGCCTATGAATCCCAAAAACTCAGAACCCATGAGAAAAATTATGTTGTCCACGACCTGGAACTACTTTCAGTATATGCCCTGAAGTTGTGGAGACATTACCTACTGGGTCAAAGATTCACTTTGATGATAGATCATCAAAGCTTAACGTGGATCTTCACTCAGAAAGGATCTCAACATGTGCCAAAGAAGGTGGATGCAGACCCTGCAGGAATTTGGTTTTGAAATCAAGTACCGCCCAAGCAAAGAAAATGGTAGCAGATGCCCTCAGAAGAAAAGCCTCCTTGCTTACAATTACTATAGTGTCGAATCCTTTGATTATTAAAGCAAGTGAGAAGATCATGTAGGATAGATTCTTTGGCCCTATTGCTACCCTACTTATGTAGGAAAGCAAAACTCCACAAGAGTTGAACCGAGTTCAAGGGTACAGCAGCCTGGATGATGGAATTATATATTATAATCACATGCTATGCATTCCCAATGATGAGGGAACTAAGGGTCAAATTTTGAATGAAGCCCATGATAGCCTTATTGTTGCAGGACATCCAGGTTTCATCAAAACCTACATTTCTGTGAAGAAAATTTTCTTTTGGCCTAGTCTAAAAAAGGATGTACTTAATCATGTACGTCAATGTCTAACCTGTCACAAAGTCAAGGCCGAGAGAGTAAAAATGTCTGGGAAGTTACATCCATTAGACATCCCTAGATGAAGTGGGAATGTATCAGTATGGATTTTATTACTGGATTACCTTTAGTGCAATCAAGTTACAACTCCATCTTCGTGGTAGTTGATAGACTAACCAAAGTTTCCCATCTGATTCCAGTAAAAGAAACCTACACTGCAGTGGATGTGGCCAGAGTGTTCCTCAAGGAAATCTTCAGATTGCATGGCCTACCCAGGAGAATAGTAAGTGATCGAGATCCCAAGTTCACGTCAAGATTCTGGACTGCATTTTTCGAAGCAGTAGGAACTTTCTTGGATCTCAGCACAACTTACCACCCCGAGACTGATGGTCAAACTGAAAGGGTTAACCAAGTAATCAAACATATACTTTGGTCATGCTATGGGTGTGGCAGGGAACCCAAGAAGTGGCTAAGCTATCTGCACCTAGTCGAGTTTTCAAGTCTAGTTCCAAAAAGTAAGCTAAACTAACCCAAAAATGGTCAAAAATCGACCAAACTGATCTGGAAAATTCTAGAATCAGTTTGCTTGGTTATTAGAAGCTCACTTTTTCCTATAAATAGAAGCCTCCCCCTTTGTAGAAGCTTAATAGTGTTTTATGCACTGTTACTCTACTCCACCCCAGAGCCAAAAATAGTGAATTTATTGATAATTCATTAGTTTTTGACCTTTTCCTCTTCAAAAGAATTGGTGGCCACTCTTGTTGCAAACAAGAGTACATCCCTCAAACCATCAAGCCAAAGGAAAGCTCATAGAAATTCAAGTAAGCTAGAAATCCTACTTTTTCTTTATTCCTTTTAATGGTTTTTTTGTTTTCTTTAAAATGAAAAAATGATGTTATGCCTTGTTGGAAAGGCTTTTCCCCTCTCTTCATTCTTAAATTCAGCCTTTCTTTATCCTAGATAAGTAATCAAATTGTTAGAATTAAAAATTTTTATATTGTTTCTCTTTTAAAAGTGGAATCTGATTAGTGGAAAATGCTTTAAACCATTTGGGATAATTTTTAAGTAACTTGAGGATATAAAAAATTAAAAAATGGTCAGCCATACAAAGGAGGTTATGGCAAAAATTTCTTTAATTTTGTGAAATAAGTTTTATCTTTTATTATTCAAAAAGAGTAATCCCCACCATTTGTGTATTCTAAAAGTGTTATTTTCATTCTAGGCATAGAAAAATGCATAGTAGAAATATTTTTATTATAAAAGAGTGATTTCCATTAAAATTTAAATTCTATGCATAGAAAGATGCATATTGGTCATTTTTTTATTATAAAAGAGTGATTTTTATTAGATTTAAATTCTATGCATAGAAAGATGCATATTGGTTATTTTTTTAATTATAAAAGAGTAATTTTTATTAGATTTAAATTCTATGCATAGAAATATGCATACTAATTATTTTTTTATTATAAAAGAGTGATTTTCATTAGATTTAAATTCTATGCATAGAAAGATGCATATTGGAAAAAATATTTTTATTATAAAAGTGTTACTTTCATCAATATTGATTTTTAAGCATAAAAGAAATTTTTTATTATAAAAGTGTTACTTTCACCAATATTGATTTTTATGCATAAAATGATGCATAAAAGAATTTTTTTATTATAAAAGTGTTTTTTTCACCAATATTGATTTTATGCATAAAATGATGCATAAAAGAATTTTTCTTATTATAAAAGTATTACTTTCATCAAAATTGATTTTTATGCATAAATAGATGCATAAAAGGATTTTCTTTTATATAAAAGTGTTATTTCGATAGAAGTTTGATTTTATGCATAACTAGATGTATACAAAATTTTTATATCAAAATAAGAGTTCTCTTTAATCGTATGTTTAAATCCCATGAATATTGGTAAATGAATAAGTAAATACTCTATGAGAGAAAATTCTACCGTTTCATATTCTCTAGGATGGTAATGAGAAAATTCAGAAAAACTATCGAAGTCGGATATCTAGATAAATGATTAATTTATTCCTCATAGGAATTCATGATTAGTTTTAAATTCAGTTAAGTAAAATACTCAATGAATGAAATTCAGTCAAGTAGTAATTGAAATATTACCCTTCGAGAAAGTTAGTTCAGGGAGAACCTTTCCAGACTCAAACCCTGAATCAGACTATGACCAAGACTTAATCTCCTTCGTCAGTTTCAAGAAAAGACGATGTGACCAGTGTTCCACTGAATCTCAAATCAAGTTAAGACCCTTGATTCTGATCTGAGGATCAAGGTTACAGAATTTAGGAAATTTTGTTGGAATTTTAGACTTGCGATCTAGAAGTATTGGGATACGGATTTAAGATATACCCATTGTATTCAAAAGAAAATCAAAACTAAAAACTTGCATAGAAACCCTATTTTCTTAACACTAGTTTGGTACCAAAAAAGGACACTTAAGTGTCCTTTTTCGGACGATGCAAATAAAATGCTACTTGCACTAGGAAAGACATATTCAAAGTCCCTCTTGAGGAGTTTGAATATGTGACCTAGTGTGTCTTTAAAAAATGTAACCTTGCAATTTGGATGCTGGCACGATAAGGAATTACACCCATAAATAGGACTTGCATGAGACTGCAACTCAGGTTTGAGAAAACCGTCTTATAAGCTTAGAGAAAAAAATCACTAAGCCCCGTGAAAAATTCAAAGTAATTATTTCATATTTTTGTCAAAGATTTTGCCAAGTTTCACATGAAATAAAATTCAAGTAAGAGTGTCTAAAATAGTAGGAAGTTGTGTATGTTTGATACACCACTTTTTAGCATCTATTTGTATCCAAACCAATACATGGTTTTAATGTGTTTGCAAGTTTTTTAAGGTGATACAATGCTTACTCTATCCATTGAGATCTTAAAGTTATATGTAAAAGCCCCTTAGTAAGCTACAAATATTAATTGTTTCAAAATGTCAAAATTGCACACAACAAAAATTCTGGATTTAGATTCTTGAGTCATACGCATTACATTCCTTAGTAAACTTGTAACCTTTTGTCTGTATAGAATAATTCCGCTAAGGTACATTGTAGGGCACCTAAAACCTTTGTTTCATGGTTGTTGAGAGAGAATTTAGAAATTTTTAAAAATGTAGCACGATTGAAAAACTAAGATAGCGCTCAAGTAGCAAGATTTACTTGAGCTTGGGATCCCAAAAAATATGTATTAACTTGGTTTTGAACTATATAATCATTTTCGATTGCCAATTTGCACTAACATAACCCTAGTTTTATGGAAGTACCTTTGGAAGGCCAAAATTTTCCTCTTTTCCAGCATCTTAGTAATTATGAGATTTTTGTTATAGTTCACACGTAGCTTAGAAACTAGGACCTAAAGGAGATTGTGTTGTTTTGAAACCCCAAGTTCTACCAATTGACTTTTACAAACATGAAAAACATGATTTATTTAAGAAGTTATAGGCATTTTATGGGATTTTTGACAAAAGAGCTTCAAATTTCAATGAAAATTTCAAGTTAGAGTTTTTTGTCAAATTTCTAATATAGCTTGTGTTTTGACATCATGAAAAATCCCCTTTATTTTTTGACTTTTAACCAACCTATGGTTGAAACAAGGTGTAGAAATGTTGTTTCTAGGTTCCCCAAAAAATTCCAAAGTTTTGGTGAGAAACAAGACACTAAAGTGTCCTTAGAACACTTTATAGTGTTAAAGGACTGTCTTACGCCAGAATGCTGGAGGGAGCATTTGGTATATGTGTTTTTCTAGGGGAAGTTTGGTTGCAACAACTGGCAGCAGGGAGTGTTCAAAGGACCGCTCACGCAGCAAAAACCTACCCAGGTCTTGACCAGCCTGGGTATGGTGAAAAATGGTGTGCTTTTGGTATGATGGGTGAGGGCCGACGAAACGGTCCCTGAGTGAAGTGCCAAGACACCTAAGGAGGATCCTGGAGGGTTCTGACCAGGCGATGCACGGGCTCGTGGTGCTTAGGACACCCATGTGTATGTCGTGGAACATATATATATGTATGATAACGAGAAAATTACTATAATCTGTTACTGGATCTTGTTGCGGACCTGGTGGTCTCAACAGAGTCTCCAAAGTGATACTGTTTTGTGAGAAACAAGGATTGAATGAAAATTTTGAGTTATGACATCTATAACCAATAATTGTTTGTCAATGGATTGTTTTAAAAGTTAAAGTTTTTAAAGAGGAGTGTGTGTGTATCTGTATTCTAAAGCAAAAGTTAAGAAAGGCATTCAATTATGGCTGGGTAAGTACTTGTCTAGTTCTACCAATTCCAGTGGTTGGGTGGTGGCTAAAACCCATAGGCCGGATGAGGCTGGAATTAGTAGAGTTTTAATAATAAAATTGATTAATAGGAATACGTTTAAAACTCGAGTAGTTAAATAAAAGCCTAAAGACTTCTCTAATGAATAGATCAATGGCTTTGCATGATTCAATAAGGAAAAAAGCATTGATCCCTTCAAGTTAAGTCTGTAATAGTTTCCCTTCTATCTGGTTTATTCAGATGAAGGTTAGTTCATTATCTTGACCTCGTTAGAAAATTTTGTTAAGAAATTCAAAATGGTGGAATTGTCCCCGTTTTTCGAGCATGGGAAATTTTCCCGGTTTCGGTTTAGTCTCGTGCCCATACATTTGAGAGCGAGGCCCCGAGTGGGAAACCCTGCCCCGCGCATGAGGGAGCTACTGTCATCTACCAAGAATCCGTGTGCAGAGGGGGCAGTGGGATCCTACACTCCTAGGATAAAGATGAGGTTAGCCTCCATGGTTGGCTGGTTCTCCATTATTGGGTCATTTGCTGCATTAAAGCAATGGCCAATTGCTCAACATTCTATCTCGATGTGGACTCCTTACTTTTTCCACCATCAGGCTTTGTACCGGTGGTCTTGAAAGAAGATTCTGATGTGCCTTCGTGGAGTTCTCGGGAATAAGTCACCTTGAAATTATCCTCTAAATCCATAGTACATGCAGCATTGCTCAAAGGAGGTATGGCCCAAGGCATACAATGAGTTGTGTAAGGACACATCATCAAGACCCTCTAGAAATCTCCCTATTAACCTTTCATTAAAGAACTTGTCTTTGACACTACAGCGAGAGTGGAGATATCTAACTCCGTTGATATAGTCTGGTCTCACCCTTCTTTTGCTTTACATTATGTAGCTGCTAAATGGGGCTCCACCTAGTACCTTGGCGAGAATATCCTACCTTGAAAGCCTTTTTTAAAGCTTCAAAGGTGGCCTTATCCTTAGTCTTCAAGGACTGAAACCATTGGCTTGCTTTGCCATCAAGGGTGAGGCCCGAAGGCACTCACCTTGACTTGATCTTCTACATGGCCGAAGGCATCACAAATTTGATTAAACATCTCTAAATGTGGGATTGAATCTACGGTCCCATAAATATTTGTAATAAGTTTCAAGATGTTTGCGGGTTTATTCCACTCTATCCTTAGTACTGGTGCAGGTTGTACTAGTGCTGGAGGTGTAATACTGGCAACCACCCCCCTCCCAATTTCCATGGCTAATCTCAGCATTTCTGGCATTAGCCCTGCCAGGGCTAGCATAGGTGCGGTTTGAGGAAGGGTTGGTGGAGGAGCGAGGCCACATTCCTAGTCCTTGAGATGGTGGACCCGGCCCTGGACTTTGTGCGCCTGCTCCAAACTGATTAGTTATACCCAAAATAGGTATGGATGTCCATATGGGTGGTTTTGTCGAGATTTGTTGGCTTTCACTTGTCATACCTCTACTCTAGGGTTTAGAGATGGAGTAGACTTGCTCTCTTAGGGTTGGTCCATGCCTCTCACCCTAGGTTAAGGCTCTTTTGACTGTGTATTTCCTAGGATTTAATTGTGTAGCCTCAAAGTGGTCCGTCCATACACTGAAGTTCTGGCTCTCTAGTATTGAGGCATTAGGAAGTGAATGGGGTCTTCTTGGGCCCTTTAATTTGCCCAAGCCTAATCAAGGTGATTAAGGAATAGCCAAATGGGGGGTTGCCATGTGGACTGAAATGTTGGGTTTGTAAGAGAGGTGTAAGAGTGGTCAAAGGGTGCACTTTTCCCCCCAAAAAGGGGGGGAGGCAATTTTACAATTTTCGGACCTCCATAACTTCTACATACAAGCTCCAATTTGAGCGGAGATTATAGATCCGTGATCTACGCATCAAGAGCTTTCCATAGATATGTTACATGATATGGTTTTGTCCGCTAGATTTTAAATTCCATTTTCCCCCCAAAATTCAAATTCGAATAAAGTAGCCGTTTTGAAGCTTTTAATTAGAAAACATTTCTTCTTAAGAGAAAAGGTTTGACTCCTTAAACTGCCAAATAAAAGGGCCCAAGAAGCCTTCCATTGAGGTCCTAATGTCTGGTTTTCCTCGTCTTGTGCTTGGTTGGTCTTCGCTTTCACTAGTACTATCAAAGACAAGCACTGCTTGACTCCATCATAATATTACTGATCATCATCCTCCAAAATTATGAGTCCATTGTATTACAAAATATGTCATCTGGACTCTCCGTTGAATACTAGCTGGCCAACCAACGAGATCGAATATCAAAATTTGATTCACAAAAGTCATTTCTTTTAGTCCATCCGAATCTTCCTCGTTGCACGCATGGGTGTCCTAGCAACCATGAGCCCGCGCATCACCTAGTCAGAACCCTCTAGGATCCTACTTAGGTGTCCTAGCACTTCACTCAGGGATCGCTTCATCGGTCCTCGCCCATCGTACCGGGAAGCGCACCATTTTAACCGTACCAAGGTTGGTCAAGACCTCGACAGGCTTTGTCGCGAGCGACGTCCTTTGATGACTCCCCGCTAGCTCTTGATGAACCTCCTCTTAGTAAAACACATGCCAAATGCTTCCTCCAACATTCTGGCATAAAACAGTCCTTTAAATGAAAACAGAGGTTCTATGCAAGTAAAATTCCCAGTTTGAGATTAGTTCCACAAAACCCCTTTTTTCTTAATTCCCAATTTCATAATGAGAATCCTTTGATCTCTCATCACGGTAATCTACCCATCATTTGACTGATTGTCCAACTAGATTCTTGGTGATTTCGGTCAAAGGAAAACTAGTTTAGTTCAACGGTAATCTGGCAACTTAAGGATAGGGTTTGTTACTAAGGCTGTCTTCAGTTTATCAAAGGCACTCTGACACATTGCAGTCCACTAGAAAAGTGTACTCTTCTTGAGAAGGTTAGTTAAAGGGGATGCTATCTGAGCATACCTGGGTATAAAGATCCTATACCATCCGGTTAATCCTAGGAATCCTCTGACTTCCTTTACTGTCTTGGGTTCTGGCCATTCTACAACTGCTTGGATCTTTGTGGTGTCAGGAGAAATCCCATCTTTTGATACTATGAATCCCAAGTATTCCACCTGGTCGACAGAGAAAGAACACTTGCTCCTTGTTGAAAAGAGTTGGTGTTTACATGATCTTCATGATCTGCAGCATTCTTTGAGTATACCAAGATATCGTCAAAGAAGACAAGAACAAAATCATCCAAGTATTCTCTGAGAATATCCTGCATAAGACGATTAAATGTTGCCGGGGCATTAGTCAATCCAAACGGCATGACTGTGAACTCATAATGCCCATAGCGAGTATTGAATGCTATCTTTGGGATGTCCTACTCCTTGATTCTGATCTGGTAGTACCCGGATTTGAAATCTATCTTTGTGAACATTTTGGTCCCACTTAACTGATCTAGAAATAGGATACTTATTTTTAATTATTAATTGATTCAGTTCTATGTAGTCATACAGAGTCTTAATATTCCATCTTTCTTCTTTTGAAAGAGAACAGGCACACCCAAGGTGAGACACTGGGTCTGACGAATCCTTGCTCAAACAATTGTCTTAATTGCTCCTTAAGTTCTATGGCTTCAGAGACTGGCATTTTGTATGCACGCTGGGCTACTGGCTGAGCTCCGGGGTTTAACTCGATCCCATGATCTACTTCGCGAGATGGAGGCATCTCAGTCATCTCTTCAGGAAACACATTTACATACTCACTTAACCACTCTGGTTCTTTAGCCTTGCATTTTATGTCTATTGGATTCACCTTAATGACATAAACAGCTTGCCTCTTTCTGATCCCTTTTAAATATTTGGAGGCCTTGACTAATTGTAGCACTAGGGATCCAAAAATTTGAGCTCCTTGAACTTTATTCTCGTGAATCAAGGAAAGAGATGGTTCCTTTGTGACAATGAATGTTAGCCTGATTCTTCTAGAGCCAATCCATTCCAAGGATTCCATCATAGATTCCCAAGGGTAGGACTGTGAACTGGCACTCTATTACGTTCCCATCTAGACTAAACTGAATAAGGTCTGTCTCAAGGTGTGTGAAAAGAATCTTTCCACTGGCCAACTCCACTTGCATAGGTTTCCTTGATTTTTGATTTAGGACTAATTTACGTAGACATCCTGGGGAAATAAAAGAATGAGTACTGCTTAAATCAATCAAAAGCTTGAATTGCTTACCTTGGTACTCTGCTGGAGTCTGGAGGACTAAAAATTGACGGTTATTCCCTTGATGCTCTATTGCTGCATAGATCTGTCCTTTTTCTTCCTCCACTTCATCAGCTATAGGGACAGCTTTGGCTGCTGCAATCTGAGGTGGAACTCTCTCTCTTTGGTTACTCCAATTATGGGAGGGAGTTTGGAGACTGCTTTTGTGAGATCCCACTACTCCCTCTACGCACCGGATTCCCGAACGAAAGCAGTAGTAGTGGAAGTAACTTCCTCTTGTGCGGGGTAGGGTTTCTCACTCGGGGCCTCGCCCTCGAATGTCCGGGCACGAGACTAAGCTGGTGGTCATTCTAAAAACCAAAATCGGAAAAATTTCCCATGCCCGAAAGCGGTGATGATTCCACCATTTATATTTTCTTAATGAATTTTTCTAATGAGGTCAAGATACTGAACTAACCTTCATCTCAATAAACCAAATAGAAGGGAAACTATTATAGACTTAACTTGAAGGGATCAACGCTTTTTTCCTAATTGAATGAGGCACAGCCGTTAATCTATTCATTTCAAAAGTCTTCAGGCTTTTAATTAACTACTCGAGTTCTAAGCGTAATCCTATTAATCAATTTTATTATTAAAACTCTATTGATTCCTGCCTAGCCCCATCCGGCTCATGGTTTAGCCACCGCCCAACCACTGGAGTAGTAGAACCAGACAAGTACTCACCCACCCATAATTGAAAGCCTTTCTTAACTTTTGCTTTAGAATACAGATACTCACACACTCCTCTTTAAACTTTAATTTATAAAACAATCCATTGACAAACAATTACTGGGTACAGATGTCACAACTCAAAATTTCCATTCAATCCTTGTTTCTCACAAAACAATATCACTCTGGACTCTCCGTCGAGACTAGCAGGTCAACAATGAGATCCAGTAACAGATTACAATAATTTTCTCATCATCATACACATATATATATCTTCCACGACATACACATGGGTGTCCTAAGCATCGCGAGCCCATGCATCGCCTGGTCAGAACCCTCCAGGATCCTCCTTAGGTGTCGCTTCGTTGACCCTCGCCCATCTTATCGGAAGCACACCATTTTACACCATACCCAGGCGGGTCAAGACGTAGGCAGATTTTTGCCGCCTGAGCCATCCTTTGAACACTCCCCCTGCCAGCTATTGCAACCGAACTTCCCTTAGAAAAAACACATATACCAAATGCTCCTCCAGCATTCTGGCGTAAGATAGTCCCTTAAGAAAACAGGGTTTGTATGCAAGTTTTCAATTTTGATTTTCTTTTCAATACAATAATGGATATACCTTAATTCCGTATCCCAAGACTTCTAGATCACAGGTCTAGATTCCCAAGCAAAATTCCTTGAATTCGGTAATCTTGATCCTTAGATCAAAATCAAAGGTCTCAACTTAGGTTCAGATTCGGTGGGTGATTTAAGTGTAGATTATTGAACTGGTCACATCGTCTATTCTTGAAACTGACGAAGGAGTTATGTCTTGGTTATAGTCTGATTCAAGTTTTTAGACTGGAAAGGTCTCTCTGAACTCTCTTTATCGAAGGGTAATATTTCAATTACTACTTTACCGAATTTCATTCATTGAGTATTTGCTTAACTGAATTCAAAACTAATCACGAATTCCTATGAGGGATAAATTAATCATTTAACTAAAATTTTGACTTTGATAGATTTTCTGGATTTTCTCATTATCATCCTAGAGAATATGAAACGGTAAAATTTTCTTTCATAAAGTACTTACTTAATTCATTTACCCATATTCATGGGATTTAAACAAGGATTAAAGAGAACTCTTATTTTGATATAAAAATTCTGTATGCATCTATATATGCATAAAATCCAACTTCTATGTGAATAACACTTTTATATAAAAGAAAATCCTTTTATGCATCTATTTATGCATAAAAATTAATATTAGTGAAAGTAACACTTTTACAATAAAAAAATTCTTTTATGCCTCATTTTTTGCATAGAAATCCATATTAGTGAAAGCAACACTTTTACAATTAAAAAAATTCTTTTATGCATCATTTTATGCAAAAAAATCGATATTAGTGACAATAACACTTTTACGATTAAAAAAAATTCTTTTATGCATCATTGTATGCATAAAAATCCATTTTGATAAAAGTAACACTTTTATAATCAAAAAAAATTCTTTTATGCATCTATTTATGCATAAAAATCCATTTTGATGAAAGTAACACTTTTATAATAAAAAATATTCTTTTATGCATCTATTTATGCATAAAAATTCATTTTGATGAAAGTAACACTTTTGTAATGAAAAAAATATTCTTTTTTGCATCTATTTATGCATAAAAATCCATTTTGATGAAAGTAACACTTTTATAATAAAAAAATATTCTTTTATGCATCTATTTATGCATAAAAATCCATTTTGATGAAAGTAACTTTTTTATAATAAAAAATATTCTTTTATGCATCTATTTATGCATAAAAACCCATTTTGATGAAAGTAACACTTTTATAATAAAAAATATTCTTTTATGCATCTATTTATGCATAAAATCCATTTTGATTAAAGTAACACTTTAGTAATAAAAAATATATTCTTTTATGAATCTATTTATGCATAAAAATCCATTTTGATGAAAGTAACACTTTTGTAATAAAACAATAATCTTTTATGCATCTATTTATGCATAAAAATCCATTTTGATGAAAGTAACACTTTTATAATAAAAAAATATTCTTTGATGCATCTATTTATGCATAAAAATCCATTTTGATGAAAGTAACACTTTTATAATTAAAAAAAATATTCTTTTATGCATCTATTTATGCATAAAATCCATTTTGATGAAAGTAACACTTTTGTAATAAAAAAAATTAACCAATATGCATCTTCTATGCATAGCAATTAAATGTAATGAAAATCACTCTTTTATAATAATAAAAAATAACCAATATGCATCTTTCTATGCATAGAACTTTTATCTAATGAAAATCACTCTTTTATAATAATAAAAAATAACCAATATGCATCTTTCTATGCATAGAATTTATATCTAATGAAAATCACTCTTTTATAATTAAAAAAATAACCAATATGCATCTTTCTATGCATAGAATTTAAATCTAATGTAAATAACACTTTTAGAATAAATATATTTCTACTATGAATTTTTCTATGCATATAATGAAAATGACACTTTTAGAATACACAAACGATAGGGATTATTCTTTTAGAATAATTACAGATGAAACTTATTTCACAAAATTTTAAAACATTTTGCCATAACCTCCTTTGTATGGCCGACCATTTTTAAAATTTTTCTTCTTTAATTTACTTAAAAATTAACCCCAATTGGTTTAAAAAGCATTCTAGACTAATCAAATTTCACTTTTAAAAGAGAACAATATGAAAAGTTTAATTCCAACAATAAGATTACTTAAGACTAATCAAATTTTACTTTTAAAAGAGAACAATATGAAAAGTTTAATTTCAACAATTAGATTACTTAACTAGGATAGAGAGAAGGGCTAATTTTCAGAGAATGAGAGAGGGGGAAAGCCTTTCCAACAAGGCATAGCATCCATTTATCATTTCAAACAAAACAAAAATTAGAAAACCATTAAAAGAATAAAGAAAAATATAAGATTTCTACATGATTTTTGGGAGCTTTCCTTTGGCTTGATGGTTTGAGGAATCTACTCTTGTTTGCAACAAGAGTGGCCACCAAATCTTTAGAAGAGGGAATGGTCAAAAAGTAATGAATTATTAAGAAATTCACAGTTCTTGGCTCTTGGGAGGAGTAGAGTAACAATGCATAAAACACTATTAAGCTTCAACAAAGGGGGAGACTTCTATTTGTTGAGATATCGAGCTCTAGTGAGGCGGTGGACACTAATGACCCGCCTGGGGGATAGGCCCCGCACTTACACCACTGGCATGGTTGGTGAGATCTTGGGTGATATGCGGCCAGTGGGATGACAGGCTGTGTGACAGCCATTCTAGAGACTGGCATAGTTATAGCGCCAGCTCATTTAGTCGGGTTCACACTATAGAGAACCCGTGTATGTATTGGTTGAGTACCTTTCATATTATGTGTACTCTTATTCTTGTATATGGTGTGTTGAGTGTTGAGTAGAGAAGAAGAAGATTTTCAGTCTCTCACCTTGTGTGTTCTCTATTAGGGTTTTGTGAGTGTGTGTGTGTGCTTGCAAGAGCTCAAGCTCTCTTCCCCCCTGCATCTTTTCATGGTATCAGAGCCTGGTTCGTGCTAAGGGCTGAGCTGCAAGCAAGAGAACCACAGGAAGTGGTACGAGGGTAAGAGCTTCAACTACTCTTCCCTATTGTGTTGGTGACTACACCCTTGTCGGGAGCTCTACGGGAGGCACCGGCATACGATCTGTGATTGAGGAGCTTTCTTCGCGGGAGAAAAGCTATAGGACTGAAATTTCCAGGCCGAAAACGCGTTTCGGGCGCGTCTGGACCTCCATTTTTCAGAAAGGAGGCGATTTCGAGCACTGCGGGTAAGTCATCGATTCTCTGCAGAACTCTGTTTTAAGTATTGCAGGAAGACAGATTGACTGTGCAGACACTGTGGGTGCTGCAAAGAGGTCTACAGTTGCCATTGGGTGTATGTATGCACATTGAAGTCACTGTTGGTGACATTTGAGAGTACTATAGTACCGCTGTGCAGAAAGTACAGCAGTTGTGCAGGAAAAACCAGAGTGCAGTTTCTGGTAAAATTGTGTGTTTGGCAAGATGTCTAATGATGGCATAACACAGATTGTGGCTGAGAAGCTGGACAAGAATAACTTCCATTCTTGGAGGTTCAGGTTGACTAATTTCCTGATGGGAAAAGGCTATTGGGACTACATAGAAGGTGAGCATGAAGAGGCACCAGAGATACCGGATATAAATCCGACTGCTGCTGCAGATGTAAAAGAGTTTAAAGACTGGAATCAAGGAGCCAGGAAAGTAATGTATTGGCTTTCCATTAGTATACAGGACACCATGATTGGGCACATTCAGGATGCCAAGTCTCCCAAGGAGGCATGGGACACCTTGGTAAAGCTTTATGAAACAAATACCAAGGCACGTAAGATACAGTTGAAGAATGAACTTCATACTGTGGAGAAAAAGAGCATGTCTGTGAATGACTATGCGCTGAAGATAAAGGGCATTGTGGAATCCCTTGCATCTATTGGTGTGTCACTAGATGATGATGACAAGGTGGAAGTCTGTCTACGTGGTCTCGGGCCACAATACAAGGCGTTTAAGACGTCTATTCAGACTCGGGAAAACATTCCCAACTTTACAGATTTGGTGTCTATGCTGATTATCGAAGAGAAGAACTTGGGTGAAGACCAACAGTCTTCACAAAGCAAAAACAGTTCAGAGCAACAGGCCTTCTACACGAGTTCAGGAAGAGGACAAGGTAGAGGAGGCCGTGGACGCGGTCAAGGAGGTGGCCGAACAGGTAATCAGAATTATGGCCAGCAGCAGCAGCAACAACAACAGTCCCAGAATCAACAACAACAACAACACGCAGGTGGAAGAGGCAAATTCAGAGGCAGGGGGAGTCAAAGAGGCCGTGGAAATTGGCAAAGGCAATATAATGATGCACGTGAATGTTATTATTGTGGTAAGCCTGGACATGTGCAGGCAGAATGTTATAAAAAGCAGGCTGACATGCAAAATGGGAAAGTGCAGCAAAATAACTATGCATCCTCAAGCAGAAATAATGAGGATAATGAGAGGTTGTTTGTTATGCAGCATGTCGTGAATGCCATGTCTGAAAATGTTGATGCAGCACAAAAAGATAATGTATGGTATGTGGACTCAGGCGCTTCGAACCACATGACGAGTAATGGGGAGTGGTTCAAGGAGATGAAAAACCCGGAAAGACCAGGTTTTGTGGAAACAGGGGATGACACTGCTCATCCAATTGCCCACGTTGGAGATGTGCCATTGTCTATGCAGGATGGCAAAGTGAAGTACCTTGCAGATGTACTTCATGTATCGAACATAACAAAGAATCTGGTTTCAGTTGGCCAGATGATTGAGCAGGGTTTGCAGGTTCGGTTTAACCCTGATGGGTGTTATGTTGAAGATTTCAAAGACAAGTGCAGGTTGGTTGCAAAAGGCAACAGAGTGGGCAGAATGTTTACGTTGGATGTAGACATGCCTGAAATGAGTGCTGCGATGTTTGCAAATGGTTCAGGAGTTGTTGCAGACACAGACATATGGCATAAAAGAATTGGACATGTAAATGTGCAGAGATTGAAGTCTATGCAGACAAAAGGAATTGTGACAGGGCTGCCAAAATTTAAAGTGGAAGGTATGCAGAAAATATGTGAAGCATGCCAATTTGGGAAGCAAACAAAGCATGTGTTTCCACGTAACAGATATGTGAGCAGAAATGCACTAGATGTTGTGCATTCAGATGTATGGGGTCCTACGAAGACCGTGTCTATGGGAGGCTGCAGGTACTATGTCACTTTCATTGATGACCACACAAGAAAAGTGTGGGTATATTTCATGAAGGAGAAGAGTGAGGTGTTCACTCACTTTCAGAATTTCAGAGTTTTGGTTGAAAAGCAAACAGGGAAATATGTTAAGTGCCTAAGGTCAGATGGAGGGGGAGAATACTTCTCCAATGAGTTCTCTGAATATTTGAAGAAGAATGGTATTCGGAGACAGTTCACATGCAGATACACTCCGCAGCAAAATGGAGTTGCTGAGCGGAAAAACAGGCACATTGCTGAGATTGCGCGAGCATTGATGGAAGAGAAGAATATGCCGCATTGCTATTGGGCTGAGGCTGTTTCTACAGCAGTATACATCATGAACAGGAGTCCAACTGCAGCCATACATGATGTAACTCTAGAGGAGAGGTTCACTGGCAGGAAACCAGATTTGTCTCATCTGAAAGTCTTTGGATGCATTGCATATGTGCATGTGCCAGATGAACTGAGAACTAAGCTGGATCCAAAAGCTGAAAAATGTGTGTTTATTGGATATTCCCTTGAGCAAAAGGGATACAGGTGTTATAACCCTGCTACACGTAAGTTGAGGGTAAGCAGGGATGTTGTCTTTGATGAGATGAGCAGCTGGTATGCTGCTGAAAAAGAAGCTGTTGGGGCTGATGTGAGTGGAAGTGTGGTTGCACAGAATGCAGGTCAGCAATCACAGTCTTTGAGTGGACCAGGAGAGTCCTCATCTAGTGGGTCTGTTGATAGACCATGGAGTGGCAGGCTGCGTCATAATACCAGTCCTGCAAATGTGATTAGTACATCACGTAAAGGAAAAGAGAAAGTGGTTGAGCCCCTTGGTATGCCTGACATTTCTGCAGGGCATTCTCATGTTGATGGAGAGTCTAGTGGCTCAGATATGAGCCTTGATGAAGAGCTTGGGATCCCAGCTATGAGAACACCTGGTGTAAAGAAGGCTATGGAAGCCATGAATGAAAAGCTACGAAGATCTCGGAGAGTGAGAAATCCTGTGCAGAGATTTACCTATGATGGTTATGTGGCACATCACTATGCATATATGGCAAAGGTTGTGCAGGTTGTTGAGCCCACATGCATTGATGAGGCTATTGGAAATGTGTGTTGGGAGAAAGCTATGGATGAGGAGATGGATGCACTATATGGAAATGAAACTTGGGATTTAGTGCAATTGCCAGAAGGCAAGAAAGCCATTGGATGCAAGTGGGTGTACAAAGTTAAACATAACAGTGATGGAAGCATAAACAGGTACAAGGCTAGATTGGTAGCCAAAGGATATGCACAGACATATGGCATTGATTATGAGGAAACTTTCAGCCCAGTTGCCAAGATGGCAACGGTGAGAGTTGTGATAGCAGTGGCTGCGTCAAAGCAATGGTCTTTACATCAGATGGATGTAAAGAATGCATTCTTGCATGGGGATTTGCAAGAAGAGGTGTATATGTTGCAGCCACCTGGTTATGAGGATGAGGGTCACCCCGAGCATGTTTGCAGGTTGAAGAAAGCCTTGTATGGCTTAAAGCAAGCACCAAGAGCATGGTCTGACAAGATTTCTGAATATCTTGTCACTATTGGCTTTCATGTAGCCAATGCAGATTTCTCATTGTATGTGAGACATGGTGATAGAGGGGTTGTGCTTGTTGTCATCTATGTAGATGACTTGATCATTACGGGGGACCATGATGCAGAGATCTTTGATGTAAAGATCTTGCTTAGACAGAAGTTTGAGATGAAGGATCTGGGGGAGCTCAGATATTTCTTGGGCATTGAGGTGATTAGGTCACCACATGGTATTGGATTACTGCAGAGACAGTATGGCTTGGACATGTTGTCCAAGTATGGTATGACAGGCTGTAAGTCTATTTCTGTGCCATTGGATCAGAATGGCAAGTTGAGTGCAGATTCAGGAGAGATCTTGGAGGATCCTACTATGTACAGACGCATAGTAGGAAGTTTGATCTACATGACGATCACCAGACCAGATTTGAGCTATGCTGTTGGGTTGGTGAGTCAGTTTATGCAGGTTCCACGGAAACCACATTTGGATGCAGTGAGACGCATACTGAGGTATGTGAAGTCTACTTTGCATTGTGGACTATTCTATGAGACTGGGACAGAGATATGTGTACATGGGTACACAGATGCTGATTGGGCTGGTAGTATCTCAGATAGAAGATCTACCAGTGGATTCATGTTTTCTTTGGGGAGTGCTGCTGTGACTTGGAGCAGCAAGAAGCAGCCTACGGTTGCTCTATCGAGTACAGAGGCCGAGAACAGAGGAGCTGCTATGGCAGCATGTGAGGTAGCTTGGTTGAGAAAGCTACTTGCAGATTTGGGTCTATCAGTGGATAGACAAGTTGTCATTTTCTGTGGCAACATTAGCAGTATACAGTTGGCCAGGAACCCAGTCTTTCATGCTCGTACGAAGCACATAGAGGTCCACTACCACTTCGTCAGAGAGAAGGTCTTGGCAGGAGACCTTGACCTTGTTTATGTCAGCACAGAGGATCAGGTAGCTGACATCTTCACCAAAGCATTGGGTACAGAGAAGCTCTGCAGATTCAGGGCTTCGCTTGGTGTACATGAGATGGAGTTGAGCTCGAGGGGGAGTGTTGAGATATCGAGCTCTAGTGAGGCGGTGGACACTGATGACCCGCCTGGGGGATAGGCCCCGCACTTACACCACTGGCATGGTTGGTGAGATCTTGGGTGATATGCGGCCAGTGGGATGACAGGCTGTGTGACAGCCATTCTAGAGACTGGCATAGTTATAGCGCCAGCTCATTTAGTCGGGTTCACACTATAGAGAACCCGTGTATGTATTGGTTGAGTACCTTTCATATTATGTGTACTCTTATTCTTGTATATGGTGTGTTGAGTGTTGAGTAGAGAAGAAGATTTTCAGCCTCTCACCTTGTGTGTTCTCTATTAGGGTTTTGTGAGTGTGTGTGTGTGCTTGCAAGAGCTCAAGCTCTCTTCCCCCCTGCATCTTTTCACTATTTATAGGAAAAAGTGAGCTCCTAACCAAGCAAACTGATTCTAGAATTTTCCAAATCAGTTTGGTCAATTTTTGACCATTTTTAGGTCAGTTTAGCTTACTTTTTGAAACTAGACTTGAATTAGGAGAGAGGAGAGATGAAATATCTCAATTTTTGATAATGTGAAGCTCCACCACACATGTGAAATAGGCACCTCCTTCATGAGGGGGGAGTTCCCATTGTGAGGTGTCAAAAATCCATTTTTTTAGTATTTCCTTTGGTCCTTAGTCCACTCTTCAGCTTATGTGAGTATTTACTCATTTTTGGGGGGGAATTTTCTTTATTTCTTCTATTTATCTTCTCCACACATTTGGATAAATCTGATTGGCCCCTCAAATTTTTAATTTAAAAATTTCACAAAATCTAGAGGCACCTTCTGGACCCCTAGAACAGATTATAATTGATTTCTAATGCACCTTCTGAAAATCTTTTTGAACTTTTGTTTCGAGGGAGATTATTTTAATAAGAAGAGATATTTTTCCATCCAAAAATATTCAAAATTTGAATAACCTCTCTCTACAACATTTTCTCTCTTTAGGCCAAAACAAGTAAAAACAAGATCTTTTATATTTCTGAAGAGGAATTTGATTACAAGGGAAGATGCTGGACATCTTGAGAGGCTAGGGAGGAATCTTACATTCTCTCCCACTTGAAAAACGTGAGATGTCCTCATCTCGCAAACTGGGGGTAATCCCGCAACAGTTCGGCTTCTTTCTCTCCCAGGTGGCATCTTCAAAAGGATAGAACTTCCATTTGACCAATAATTCTCTCAGAATTCTGTTCTTGAGAACCTTTTCTCGAACATCAAGGATTTCTTTAGGTTGGAGTTCCATCTGCCCTTGGGTTGAAGAAGTTAAGATTTCATCTCATCAGCACATGATTTGGGCTTGGTACATACTTTTTTAGAAGGCTGACATGAAATACATTATGTACTTTGAGATGAGGAGGAAGAAGAAGGTCGTAGCTAAGTCACCTACTTTCTTTGTAATCCACTTCTTGGGTTCCCTGCACCACAGCATGACCGAAGTATATCTTTGATTACTTGGTTTACCCTTTCTGTTTGACCATCTGCCGTCTCAGGGTGGTAAGCTATGCTGAGATCCAAAAAAGTTCCTACTACTGCTTCAAAAAATGCAGTCCAGAATCTTGACGTGAATTTGGGATCTCGATCACTTACTATTCTTCTGGGTAGGCCATGCAAAATGAAGACTTCTTTGAGAAACACTCTGGCCACTGCAGTCCAGAATCTTGACGTGAATTTGGGATCTCGATCACTTACTATTCTTCTAGGTAGGCCATGCAATCAGAAGACTTCTTTGAGGAACACTCTGGCCACATCCACTGCAGTCCAGAATCTTGACGTGAATTTGGGATCTCGATCACTTACTATTCTTCTGGGTAGGCTGTAAGATTCCTCCCCCAACCCCTTTTTGATGTCTAGTATCTTTCCCTGTAATCAACCCTCTTCAGAAATATAAAGACCCTGTTGCTAACTATTTTAGCCTAGAGAGAGAAAAATTATTCTAGAGAGAGAATATTCAGATTTTGAATATTTTTGGATAGAAAAATATCTCTTATAATTCAGATGAGTTCCCCTGAAACAGAAATTCAAAAAGAATTTTCCAATGTGCAATTGGAATTAATTGGAAATAGGTATAAAGAACCTTAGTCTAAGGGTCTAGATTTTCAGAAATCTTTAGACTATGGTCCAATTAAGGTTCCTATGGGCCAATAGCATCAATCCATGTGTAGGGAAGAGATAAATCCAAATTTGTAAAAAGAAGATACCCAAAAATGAGTAAATGCTCACATAAGGTGAAGAGTTGAAAATGTACAAGGTTTATTAGTAAAAAAACTATGAGCAATATTAAAATGATTCCATTATGACACATATGTAAGGAAGGGGAATTCTTTAAAGGAGGTGCATATTTCACATAAGATGAAGAGTTGAAAATGTACAAGGTTTATTAGTAAAAAAAACTATGAGCAATATTAAAATGATTCCATTATGACACATATGTAAGGAAGGGGAGTTCTTTAAAGGAGGTGCATATTTCACATGCTTGAATGAGTTTTAAACTCATAAAAATTGAGATATTTCATCTCTCCTCTCTCCTCATTCAAGTCTAGTTCCAAAAAGTTAGCTTAACTGACCTAAAAATGGTCAAATATTGACCAAACTGATTTAGAAAATTCTAGAATCAGTTTGTTTGGTTAGGAGCTCAATTTTTCCTATAAATAGAAGCCTCCCCCTTGTTGAAAAATAGATAGTGTTTATGCATCGTTACTCTACTCCACCTAAGCCAAGAACTGTGAATTCATTTAATAATTCACTAGTTTTTGGAGCTTCCCTCTTTCTTCAATCCCCATTAGTGGCTCCATCAACATACTTAACCAATTGATTGGTTGGGGGCCTCTACCGTGAACAAAGAATCAAGCAAGTTGTAAGGTAATTAGTGAATATTGATCTTTCTATAATTTCTCAATGGTTCTCTCTTCTCAACCCCTCTCAAGCTTGAGAAGACTTAATTGGTATGGTTTTTTTAAATGCTATTGAAGTTAATTGGTGATTAGTAGTGAAGAGTTACATAATTTAATAAATGCTATTGAAGTTAATTTCCATTTATGTTTAAATTCTAATAGTTTTTATGTAATTTCTCTCTCTCACTCAAGAAATGGTCATACTCATGACCCATTCTCAATCCAAATCAAGCTTTTCATAAAGCTTTTCCTTAACCCAAGATTAAGCTATGCTTGAGGCCAAATTAATGGCTTTTTTCTATGCTTTTAGTTTATGTATATTGATGATTCAATCCATTATGGATTAATGAGCCAATTAGAGATCATTTTTATTTCCTTAATGATAAGCTTTATCCCTTAGAAAAATTGAGATTTATCAGTCATAGCAGCGGAGCTATGGCAAAATTTTTATAAAAATTATGCATAAAATAATCTCATTCAAAGCATAAAAAGAGGACTTCCTACCATATTCTAGGAATTATCATCCTAGATTAATTGAAAGAATTTCATTACAATCATGGAGAAATTGAATTTTAATATCATTCATAAAGGATAAGTTTTTATATCAAAAGTGTTATTTTTATCATTTTTATTTCATGCATAGAAGTATGCATAATGGATAAATTTTTATATCAAAAGTGTTATTTTTACCATTTTTATTTCATGCATAGAAGTATGCATAATGGATAAATTTTTATATCAAAAGTGTTATTTTTACCATTTTTATTTCATGCATAGAAGTATGCATAATGGATAAATTTTTATATCAAAAGTGTTATTTTTACCATTTTTATTTCATGCATAGAAGTATGCATAATGGATAAATTTTTATATCAAAAGTGTTATTTTTATCATTTTTAATTTTCATGCATAGAAGTATGCATAAAGGAAAAATTTTTATATCAAAAGTGTTACTTTTATCATTTTTAATTTTCATGCATAGAAGTATGCATAAAGGAAAATTTTTATATCAAAAGTGTTACTTTTATCATTTTTAATTTTCATGCATAGAAGTATGCATAAAGAAAAATTTTTATATCAAAAGTGTTACTTTTATCATTTTTAATTTTCATGCATAGAAGTATGCATAAAGGAAAATTTTTATATCAAAAGTGTTACTTTTATCATTTTTAATTTTCATGCATAGAAGTATGCATAAAGGAAAATTTTTATATCAAAAGTGTTACTTTTATCATATTGGATTTCATGCATAGAGGTATGCATAAAAGTTGATTATTTTATTATAAAAGTGTGACTTTTATCATAATTGAATTTCATGCATAGAGGTATGCATAAAAGTTGATTATTTTATTGTAAGAGTGTTACTTTTATCATATTGGATTTCATGCATATAAGTATGCATAAAAGATATTCTTTTTATACTAAAAGTGTGATTTTCCTCATAAATGGATTTTATGCTTAACTTAGATGCATAAGAGAAATTCTTTTATTCTAAAAGTGTAATTTCCTACCAAATTGAATTTATGCATAAGAAGATGCATAAAAGATTGATTTTAAATTCGAAAGTGTTAGTCTCCTTAAATGGAATTTATGTATAAATAAATGTGTAGAGAAATCTTATATCAAATATAAGAATTCTCTTTAAAAAAAAAAGATATGAAATGTGATAAGAGGTGTATGAGATGTGATAAGAATTGATAAGATGCGTATGGAAAGTGATAGGATGTGATAAGAGGTGTATGAGATGTGATAAGAATTGATAAGATACGTATGGAAAGTGATAGGATGTGATAAGAGGTGTATGAGATGTGACAAGAATTGATAAGATGCGTATGGAAAGTGATAAGAGGTGATAAGAGGTGTATGAGATGTAAAAAGATGTGATAAGATGTGTATGAGATGTGATAAGATTTGATAAGATGCGTATGGAAAGTGATAGGATGTGATAAGAGGTGTATGAGATGTAAAAAGATGTGATAAGATGTGTATGAGATGTGATAGAATGTGTTAAGATGAGTTAGGATGTGTTAAGATGTATATGGGATGTGTTAGGACGAGAATGGATGTAATATGGTTGTATGAATGTGATGTGGATGTATACATGTAGATGTATATGTATGAATGTGAATGTTGATGTGGATGTGGATGTATGGATGTAGATACGGATGTGTATGTATACATGTAGATGTATATGTATGAATGTGAATGTTGATGTGGATGTGGATGTATGGATGTAGATACGGATGTGTATGTATGTATGTGGATGTGTATGTATGAATGAGGATGTAAAAATGGACGTATGTATATAGATGTGGATGTATGGATGTATGTATGTAGATGTGGATGTATGGATGTGATTGTGAATGAAGAGGTGGATGTGAATGTATAGATGCAGATACAGATGTGGATGTATGTATGTAGATGTGGATGTATGGATGTGATTGTGAATGAAGAGGTGGATGTGAATGTATGGATGTAGATACGGATGTGGATGTATGTATGTGAATGTGGATGTATGAATGAGGATGTGAAAATGGATGTATGCATGTGAATGTGGATGTATGAATATGAATGTGGATGTGTGGATGTGGAAATGGAGGTATGGATGTATGAATGTAGATGCGTATGTATGAATGTGAAATTGGATGTATGATGTGGACGTACGAACATGGATATGTATGTAGAATAATGAATATGAAGATGTATGTGAGATAATGTAGTCTATATGAGTGAATGGATGAGAACGAGTACACACTGAATGGAATGTGGAATAAGTAATGTGGTCCGAGAGTGGATAATATGGAAAGACAAGAGTTCGTTATAGAAACTGTATTTGTGACTGTTTGTAAATGACTGTTTTATGTCAAGAATGCTGGAGAAGCATTTTGACCGTCTTGAGGATTAAGGTCATGAAGACTGAACTGATAAAGTTGCAACTGCTGACGGAGAGTCAATGGAGGACGTCTCGCGTAGCAAGGTCGATCGAGGTCTTGACCAGCCTCGGCTCGATTTAAATGGTGAGCTTCCGGTACGGTGGATGAGGGACCAAGGAAGCGGCCTATGAGTGAAGCGCTAGGTCACCTGCGAAGGATCCTAGAGGGTGCTGACCATACGGTGCTCGGGCTCTGGGTCGCCGAAGATACCCACACGTGCGTCGTGGAAGATATTGGAATAAGGAGTAAGAGTTGTTTTCTGAAACCGGGCATGGATCTGGTTGATTGACCTTGCTGGTCCTCAACAGATGAGTCCATGGCTTTTTTATATGGATCTGTGGGTTGATCTTGCTGATCTTCCACGGAGATTCCATTCTATTATATGAATATATTGCCGGTTACTATGAGCTAGGAACCATGGAAAAGGCCCCTGAGAGAACAGGTGGTGAGCGTTCTGGTTGCCAATGATGCCATAAGTATACCGATGAAAGAATGACTGGAAATAAGGATTCAACCAGAGACTTTGAGGATTGTCATCAGTGACATAATGGTTTTATTAAAGGATTGTTTTAAAGCTAGTTGATGCTAAGAAAAAGGCAATTTCATATTGGGTGTGTAAGTGGTATGACTAGTTTTATGTTTGCATGAACTTCCGGCTAGGGGGCCTTGGAACTCTTTTCCTTGGTACCCGGGACAAAACCTAACCAAATTCCAAATTGGATCCCATCACTACAGTGGTTGGGCGGTTGGCTAACCCATGGGATCGGATGGAGTTAGGCTGGACTGATGGATCCGTAAATCGAGATTTAATTTCTATTATTACGATAGATGAAGTAAATCCCGGATAGAAATTGTTCTATGGATAGGAATCAACGGCTGTGCCTCTTGATGGGAAAAAAAGCGTTGATTCCAATGATCCAAGTGCAAGTTCTTCCTTGATTTGACCAAGTACCGTTAAAGGTGCAGTCAGATCAGTTTGATCAGTAATGATCTTGACTACGTTAGAGTAAAGAGTTATACTGGTGGAATCGCCCGTGCTTTCCGAGTAAAGGAAGTTTTTCCGGTTTCGGTTTTGGACAAACCGACGGATTAGTCTCTTGTCCGGATATCCGTGGGCGAGGCCCCGAGTGTGGGACCCCTGTCCCGCGCGAGAAGTGCTACTTCCGCTGCTAGTACCCCGAATCCGTTGCTCGGTGGGAACAGGGACCTCACAGTTGGTATCAGAGCGAAATTGAAAGCTAATAAAGATAATTAAATTCTTATTTGAAATTGTAAAAAGAATTCAGAAACAGCATTTTCATAATGTATTTTCATTCCGTAAGCTTCTTTAATGAAGAAATTTTAATCAAAAAAAAAATTTGTTTTTATAGATGGAAGTTCCCCATTTATCTGGTATTCCCGACCTCACCCAGTCTCAAGATATGATTGCATTTGCCTTCGAGCATCTCATCTCTTCCGCTTCAACTCGAATAAGCCGAAGAAGACTCGCACGCCATTTCGAGGATTTATATTTTCCTAACCCAGCGGAGAGAATTCAGCATAAGTGGTTTGCAGGGCAATATGTCCACGCCTCTTGCGACCGCCGTGCAATGCTGTGGGAGAACCTCTCATTGGCTATGATTTTATTAAAGCTGAGAATCGTACGTGGCGTCATTTTATATCATTCAATGCCTCAAAATTTCAGGCTTGCATGCCAAGTCTACAGACTTCTTAGTTGTTTTATTCCTAAATGGAATATAATAGCTCCCTTGTCAGTAAGTGGACGTTTGTATCAGGGCATGGCTATGGCCCAATACCGTCGTCATAGGCGTTTCCCGAGGAGATTTTGAGTTCTGGAACCGAACTGCTCTATGTACATAATGCAACTTTTATATAAATAAAAAAATATTTTCCGGAGAAAAATTTTCTGTTGTATAAATGATTGTTTACGGCGGACGATCTGCTGATAAAGAAAAATCTATTTATCAGACTTAAGTCATAGATCTCCAATAAGATCAACTGAGGAGCAAATTATGTCAAAAGTTTATCAAGACGCACAAAAAGGTTGTAATTGTTTGATATAATTCATACAAATTGTTAAATTCAAATTGGAATTCGTAAATTAGTAATTGGGTCTTCAATTGGAAGTACCACAATTGTATGGAACCCTGACTTGCTTGAGACCTAGACATGATGGTATTTACCTTATAGTTTCGAGTATCATGACTATCCGTATATACCGAGGGTATAACTGCAGCTCTTTACCGACAGTATATACGAGTAAATCTAAGACTTGAAATTATAAGCGTTAATGCTATCCAAATGATGATTTTGAATGTGGTTGATATGATTTTTAATTCTGTTTGGGAACTGATGAATTGATTTGGATTCCGATTGAAAAATGATGATCCTTGAAAATGGGTTGAAATGTTAATAAGCTGAGCGAAACCACAATGTGGATGATTGGGACGAGTCCCTGTAATGATAAATGATGAAAATGATTCAGCAAATCACTATGAGATTAGTGGATTATGTTGTCAAATAGCTACTGCTAATACTTGAGACGGTAGATCAAGTTAAGGGATGACAAATTGAGAACTTGCTTAACTTAAATTCCGTCGAGGAATGTTCAGAAGGAAATTTTCGGTCTAATGGACCATTATCGTGTTAAAGATATGAATGATATGATTTGAATGAATTGTTATTTAATGATGAATTCTATATAAGGGATATTTATTCCCATATTCTGTTGGGTTGACCGGAATATAAGGAACCCCAGAATAAATTGGATCTTAAGCAAAAAAGTTGTCCTCTACTTGCGAGATGAGGACATCTTGCACCTTTTAAGTGGGGTAGAATGTAAGATTCCTCCCCCAACCTTAGAGGTATACAGGAGTAAGAATCTCCCTTTCTGATCTTATAATTATTCTCTCTCTAAAATAAAAGAAAGATTCTGTCTAAAAAAGGAAGAACCTTTTTCCTGAATACTTCTCAAGAGTCCCACCTGTTTTAAGGATTCAGAACAACGAGTTCAAAAGTGAGAATCGATGTTTTGGATATCAAGGTTTTGGTCTCGAGTACGGCCCAAAAGAAGTTCTTTATCTCTTGGGAAGTATAAGAAGTTATCTCCCAGATATTGTGGACCAAAGAAAGTAGGTGATTTAGCTTACGAACTTCTTTTATCTCCTCATCTCAAAGTTCTGAATACCTTCTATAGAAAAATGTGCCAAACCCAAATCATGGAAAGACGGTAAAACTTCAGTGGCAAGTTACCGTTGGCTTCTAAGTTACGCTAGCTCCTTCCTTTATATAAGTCGTAACTTTTACTTGTCATTCACAGTAATCTTACTTCCATCGATCTTCTTTCTTTCTTAATCTCCTTCATGGCTTGGCAACAAGAATTAGTTTTATCCATGATGATTTCTCACCTTCAAGACGCAAGGGAGTCTGTGAAGAAAGATTTTATAGAGCAGTATGAGCGCTCACTTTTCCCTCACTTGGGAACTTCTGTAGCGCAGACAAAATGGCGGACCTATCAAGACATAACTAGGGTAACACCCTGGGGTCAGCAGCACTTTCGTAACAATGTCCGCTTGGCCATGGTTATTGAAGCTTTGGGTTTGGGTCCCCGATACTACTGCGTCATGAGATCAAGGCATCCTGGGTTTTCTGAGCGGGTCTTCTTACTGGCGTGTTTTCTTCCTCATGAGAAGATATGTCTTTACCCCGTTTTTGGCTTGCCTCTCAGAGGTTCTTTTGTTAGAACACCTCATACCACTGAGATAGGCGCAGCAATAACCCACAGAATCATTCCCATAGATGAGTTACCTTATACTTGCGCAGCTTGTGAGGACTGCTTTTGTGACCATATGATGGACGGGCTTATGGAAGTGTAAAGAGTTCCTCTATCTTTACTGTATAAGTTCCGAGAATGAATAAAGTTTAAATCTTGTTCGTATTTTGAATCTTGCTCTCTTTAAGACTTATCTTGGTGGTTAATCTTGATTAAAATTTTTCTCTAAGTCTCATATTCGTGAATCTTGCGAAATTATCACAAGTTGCGAGATGAGGACATCTCGCGTTTTTTAAGTGGGGTAGAATGTAAGATTCCTCCCCCAACTCCTTTTTGATGTCTAGTATCTTTCCCTGTAATCAACCCTCTTCAGAAATATAAAGACCCTGTTGCTAACTATTTTAGCCTAGAGAGAGAAAAATTATTCTAGAGAGAGAATATTCAGATTTTGAATATTTTTGGATAGAAAAATATCTCTTATAATTCAGATGAGTTCCCCTGAAACAGAAATTCAAAAAGAATTTTCCAATGTGCAATTGGAATTAATTGGAAATAGGTATAAAGAACCTTAGTCTAAGGGTCTAGATTTTCAGAAATCTTTAGACTATGGTCCAATTAAGGTTCCTATGGGCCAATAGCATCAATCCATGTGTAGGGAAGAGATAAATCCAAATTTGTAAAAAGAAGATACCCAAAAATGAGTAAATGCTCACATAAGGTGAAGAGTTGAAAATGTACAAGGTTTATTAGTAAAAAAACTATGAGCAATATTAAAATGATTCCATTATGACACATATGTAAGGAAGGGGAATTCTTTAAAGGAGGTGCATATTTCACATAAGATGAAGAGTTGAAAATGTACAAGGTTTATTAGTAAAAAAAACTATGAGCAATATTAAAATGATTCCATTATGACACATATGTAAGGAAGGGGAGTTCTTTAAAGGAGGTGCATATTTCACATGCTTGAATGAGTTTTAAACTCATAAAAATTGAGATATTTCATCTCTCCTCTCTCCTCATTCAAGTCTAGTTCCAAAAAGTTAGCTTAACTGACCTAAAAATGGTCAAATATTGCTCATAGTTTTTTTTACTAATAAACCTTGTACATTTTCAACTCTTCATCTTATGTGAAATATGCACCTCCTTTAAAGAATTCCCCTTCCTTACATATGTGTCATAATGGAATCATTTTAATATTGCTCATAGTTTTTTTACTAATAAACCTTGTACATTTTCAACTCTTCACCTTATGTGAGCATTTACTCATTTTTGGGTATCTTCTTTTTACAAATTTGGATTTATCTCTTCCCTACACATGGATTGATGCTATTGGCCCATAGGAACCTTAATTGGACCATAGTCTAAAGATTTCTGAAAATCTAGACCCTTAGACTAAGGTTCTTTATACCTATTTCCAATTAATTCCAATTGCACATTGGAAAATTCTTTTTGAATTTCTGTTTCAGGGGAACTCATCTGAATTATAAGAGATATTTTTCTATCCAAAAATATTCAAAATCTGAATATTCTCTCTCTAGAATAATTTTTCTCTCTCTAGGCTAAAATAGTTAGCAACAGGGTCTTTATATTTCTGAAGAGGGTTGATTACAGGGAAAGATACTAGACATCAAAAAGGGGTTGGGGGAGGAATCTTACATTCTACCCCACTTAAAAAACGCGAGATGTCCTCATCTCGCAACTTGTGATAATTTCGCAAGATTCACGAATATGAGACTTAGAGAAAAATTTTAATCAAGATTAACCACCAAGATAAGTCTTAAAGAGAGCAAGATTCAAAATACGAACAAGATTTAAACTTTATTCATTCTCGGAACTTATACAGTAAAGATAGAGGAACTCTTTACACTTCCATAAGCCCGTCCATCATATGGTCACAAAAGCAGTCCTCACAAGCTGCGCAAGTATAAGGTAACTCATCTATGGGAATGATTCTGTGGGTTATTGCTGCGCCTATCTCAGTGGTATGAGGTGTTCTAACAAAAGAACCTCTGAGAGGCAAGCCAAAAACGGGGTAAAGACATATCTTCTCATGAGGAAGAAAACACGCCAGTAAGAAGACCCGCTCAGAAAACCCAGGATGCCTTGATCTCATGACGCAGTAGTATCGGGGACCCAAACCCAAAGCTTCAATAACCATGGCCAAGCGGACATTGTTACGAAAGTGCTGCTGACCCCAGGGTGTTACCCTAGTTATGTCTTGATAGGTCCGCCATTTTGTCTGCGCTACAGAAGTTCCCAAGTGAGGGAAAAGTGAGCGCTCATACTGCTCTATAAAATCTTTCTTCACAGACTCCCTTGCGTCTTGAAGGTGAGAAATCATCATGGATAAAACTAATTCTTGTTGCCAAGCCATGAAGGAGATTAAGAAAGAAAGAAGATCGATGGAAGTAAGATTACTGTGAATGACAAGTAAAAGTTACGACTTATATAAAGGAAGGAGCTAGCGTAACTTAGAAGCCAACGGTAACTTGCCACTGAAGTTTTACCGTCTTTCCATGATTTGGGTTTGGCACATTTTTCTATAGAAGGTATTCAGAACTTTGAGATGAGGAGATAAAAGAAGTTCGTAAGCTAAATCACCTACTTTCTTTGGTCCACAATATCTGGGAGATAACTTCTTATACTTCCCAAGAGATAAAGAACTTCTTTTGGGCCGTACTCGAGACCAAAACCTTGATATCCAAAACATCGATTCTCACTTTTGAACTCGTTGTTCTGAATCCTTAAAATAGGTGGGACTCTTGAGAAGTATTCAGGAAAAAGGTTCTTCCTTTTTTAGACAGAATCTTTCTTTTATTTTAGAGAGAGAATAATTATAAGATCAGAAAGGGAGATTCTTACTCCTGTATACCTCTAAGGTTGGGGGAGGAATCTTACATAGGCCATGCAATCAGAAGACTTCTTTGAGGAACACTTTGGCCACATCCACTGCAGTGTAGGTTTCTTTTACTAGAATCTGATGGGCAACTTTGGTTAGTCTATCAACTACCACAAAGATGGAGTTGTAACCTGATTGCACTAAAGGTGCAATCTGAAGACTTCCTTGAGGAACACTCTGGCCACATCCACTGTAGTGTAGGTTTCTTTTACTGGAATTAGATGGGCAACTTTGGTTAGTCTATCAACTATCAACTACCACGAAGATGGAGTTGTAACCTGATTGCACTAAAGGTAATCTAGTAATAAAATCCATACTAATGCATTCCCACTTCATTTGGGGGATGTCTAATGGATGTAACTTCCCAGACACTTTTACTCTCTCGACCTTGACTTTCTGACAGGTCACACATTGACATACATGATTAAGTACATCCTTTTTTAGACCAGGCCAAAAGAAGCTTTTCTTCACAGACATGTAGGTTTTGATGAAACCTGGATGTCCTGCAATAAGGCTGTCATGGGCTTCATTCAGAATTTGACCCTTAGTTCCCTCATCATTGGGAATGCATAGCCTACGATTATAATACATAATTCCATCATCTAGGCTATACCCTTGAGCTCGGTTCAACTCCTGTGGAGTTTTGCTTTCCTGCATAAGTAGGGTAGCAATAGGGCCAAAGAATCTATCCGACATGATCTTCTCACTTGCTTCAATAATCAAAGGATTTGACACTCCATCTTTTGATACCAGAAAGCCCAAGTATTCAACATGGTCGGCAGAGAAAGTGCATTTGCTCTTTTTTGCAAAGAGTTGGTGCTTCCTTAGAATCTCAAGAACTTTTCTGACATGAGCTTCATGGTCAACTGCATTCTTTGAGTAAATCAAAATATCATCACAGAAAACAAGAACAAAATCATCCAAGTATTCTTTGAGAATGTCCTGCATTAGGCGATTGAATGTAGCTAGGGCATTCTTTGAGAATGTCCTGCATTAGGCGATTGAATGTAGCTGGGGCATTTGTCAATCCAAATGGCATGACAGTGAATTCATAATGCCCATACCGAGTATTGATGGGGCTCTCTTTGGGATATCTTGCTCATTAATCCTGATCTGATAATACCCTGATTTGAGATCTATCTTTGTGAAGATCTGGGCCTCCACTTACCTTGTCTAGAAGCTCATCAATTCTGGGGTAGGATACTTATTCTTTAGTGTTAGCTGATTGAGACCTCTGTAGTCCACATAGAGTCTAAGCGTTCCATCTTTCTTTTTTTGAAAGAGAACTGACGCACCCCGAGGTGAAACACTGGGTCTTACAAACCCTTGTTCTAACAGCTGTGTGAGCTACTCCTTGAGTTTGATGGCTTTAGGAACTGGCATTTTGTACGTCCACAAGGCTACTAGTGGCTGAGCTCCGGGGGGTCAATTCTATCACATGATCTACTTCCCGAATTGGACACATCTCTGTTAGCTCTGCTGGGAATAAATCATCATAATCACTTAACCGTTCGGGTTCTTTAGCTTTTAACTTTGAGTCTACCGGATTCATTTTGACAAGATAAATGCGTTGCTTCTTTCTAAGTCCTTTTAGTAACTTAGAAGCCTTTACTAACTCCAGACTTAGGGATCCTGAAATTTTGGTTCCTTGAAACTTGTTTCCGTGAAGGTCACTGGAAGGAAATGGTTCCATTATGACAGTGAATGTTAGCTTGATTTTTGTGGAGCCAATCCATTCTAAGGATCCCGTCAAAAACTCCCAAAGGTAACTCTGAACTGACAGTCAATTAAATTCCCATCTAGATTGAACTCAATACGATCTGTCTCAAGGTGAGTGAAAAGAATCTTCCCACTTGCCAATTTAACTTGCATAGATTTCCCTTATTTCTAAGACTAGCTTATGCAAGCATCCAGGGAAAATGAAAGGACGAGTACTGCCTGAATCAATCAAAAGCTTAAAAGGATTACCTTGATACTCAGCTGGAGTATGAATGACGGAGAATTGGCGACTTGGCCCTTGGTTTTCAATTGCAGTATAAATCTGTCCTCTTTCCTCTTCCACTACTTCTGCAATTGTGATTGCTCTGGCTACTGCTGCAGTCTGAGACGGAACTCTTTCTCTTTGGTTGCCCGAGTTCTGGGAAGGAGTTTCGAGTCTACTCTAGACAGAGGCAGATGATTGAGAGCTGGAGTTCTCTTGGGATTTCCCTGATTTGGGCGAGATGGACCTTGATTTAATTGATAGAAAGGGGCTGGTCTCTACACTCTCGGTCCTTGACTTTCCTGTCCGCTTGACATGGCAGGAGTCGGGCAGTCTTTCAGCTGGTGACCAAAACCCTGGCATCCAAAACACCGGTTCTCGCTTCTGAGCTCATCCCTCTAAATCCTTGAAAGAGGTGGGGCTCCTGAGAGTGTGGGGAAGGGTCTTCCTTCACTTCTGTCCAGTATCCTGATTCTCATTTGGGCCTTGCTGCCTCTTTGGGGGGAGGAAAGTTTGAAGTACTTCCCAGGGTTTGGAATCTTTTAAAGTTAGAGGGTGCAGGCCTTGGTAGGACCTTAACTACAAAGGCTTTGGCAAAGTCATTTGCCATTCTTACTGCTTCAACCATTGAGACAGGTTTGGCATTCTTTACTAAGGTGTCCAATGGCTCGTTCATTCCTCGAATGAATATGGCCATCAGTTGCTCTTCATCCAATTGTGGAGAATATTTGAGGAGAAGGGCAAAAGCTTGATGGTACTTTAGTTTCAAGGAAGCCTAGAGGACAAAACCTCTTTTTGAGGTAAGCTTTAAGATCGGTCCAGGTCTGGGTATTCCGATCGAGACGGTTAGTCTCGCAGTGATTCCTCCAAGCGACCCTGGCCGTTTCAACAATCTTTAACCTGGCAAGAGCCATCTTGCTTCTCTCATTGTCTCAATCCACTTTTCCACTACTTCACCTAACTGTTCCCCTTCACCCTTGAAGGGACCAGGTTGGGATTTGTGCAGGGCTTTTTGAACATCCGGATCCAACTCTTCGTCTCATCGGTTAGAGGATCTAGTTGCCTTCTTGCACGGGCCGCGCGCCTCATGACTAACAAAATGAGATTTTTGTTAACTTAACTTTGACAACAGATTTATGATTATTTAATTTTTTTTCTAGCGGTTGCTCAAGAGGATTAGAAAAGTAAAGACTCTCAAAATGACGCGCGAGTCTCACTCTCCTTGCTCGGGTCGTAGAGCAAAGTTGATGAGGTGCTCAAATGCAAAGGCTATCATATCGTGACTCTGGGAGAGTTCAGGAATGCCAGATAGATTCGGGGTATCCATCTATAAATTCCAATTCAATTTATGAGTTTACAATTTTTAAAGTTCCTTCAATATAATATTACAAGCAAAAACATTTTTTCCTAGATTTACTTTAAAATTTTTAAGCAATTTTTGCTGCTATTACGTAAATTTACAACAGCGCTCTGATACCAACTCTGAGATCCCACTACCCACTCTACGCACCGGATTCCCAGATGATAGCAACGAAAGTAACTTCCTCTTGTGCGGGGCAGGGTTTCTCACTCAGGGCCTTGCCCTCAAATGTCCAGGCACGAGACTAAGCTGGTGGTCATTCCAAAAACCGAAACCGGGAAAATTTTCCACGCCCGAAAAACGGGGACGATTCCACCATTTATATTTTCTTAACAAAATTTTCTAATGAGGTCAAGATATTGAACTAACCTTCATCTCAATAAACCAGATAGAAGGGAAACTATAACAGACTTAACTTGAAGGGATCAACACTTTTTTCCTAATTGAATCATCTATTCATTTGAGAAGTCTTCAGGCTTTTAATTAACTACTCGAGTTCTAAGCGTCATCCTATTAATTAATTTTTTTATTAAAACTCTACTGATTCTAGCCTAACCCCATCCGACGGTCCATGGGTTAACCACCGCCCAACCACTGGAATAGTAGAATCAGACAAGTACTCACCCACCCATAATTGAAAGCCTTTCTTAACTTTTGCTTTAGAATACAGATACTCACACACTCCTCTTTAAACTTTAATTTATAAAACAAGCCTTTCTTAACTTTTGCTTTAGAATACAGATACTCACACACTCCTCTTTAAACTTTAATTTATAAAACAATCCATTGACAAACAATTATTGGGTATAGATGTCACAACTCAAAATTTCCATTCAATCCTTGTTTCTCATAAAACAGTATCACTCTGGACTCTCCGTTGAGACCAGCACGTCAACAATGAGATCCAGTAAAACAGATTACAATAATTTTCTCATCATCATACACATATATATATCTTCCATGACATACGCATGGGTGTCCTAAGCACCGCGAGCCCGTGCATCGCCTGGTCTAAACCCTCCAGGATCCTCCTTAGGTTTCTTGGCACTTTACTCAGGGACCGCTTCGTCGACCCTCGCCCATCGTACCAGAAGCACACCATTTTACACCACACCCAGGCTGGTCAAGACCTGGGCAGGTTTTTGTCCCCTAAGCTGTCCCCTTTGAACACTCCCCGCGAGAGCAGCTGTGTTGCAACTGAACTTCCCTTACAAAAAACACATATACCAAATGCTCCCTTTGAACACTCCCCGCCGCAGCTGTGTTGCAACTGAACTTCCCTTACAAAAAACACATATACCAAATGCTCCCTCGAGCATTCTGGCATAAGACAGTCCTTTAAGAAAACAAGGTTTCTATGCAAGTTTTCAGTTTTGATTTTCTTTTGAATACAATGGATATATCTTAATTCTGTATCCCTTGAATTCTGTAATCTTGATCCTTAGATCAAAATCAAAGGTCTCAACTTAGTTTCATATTCGATGGGTGATTTGAGTGTAGATTACTGAACTGATCACATCGTCTATTCTTGAAAGTCACGAAGGAGTTATGTCTTGGTCATAGTCTGATTTAGGTTTTTAGACTGGAAAGGTTCTCTCTGAACTCTCTTTATCGAAGGGTAATATTTCAATTACTACTTTACTGAATTTCATTCATTGAGTATTTGCCTAACTGAATTTAAAACTAATCACGAATTCCTATGAGGGATAAATTAATCATTTAACTAAAATTCTGACTTCGATACATTTTTTAAATTTTCTCATTATCATCCTAAAGAAAATGAAATGGTAAAATTTTCTTTCACAAAGTATTTACTTAATTTATTTACTCATATTCATGGGATTTAAAAAAGGATTAAAGAGAACTCTTATTTTGATATAAAAATTCTGTATGCATCTATTTATGCATAAAATTCAACTTCTATGGGAATAACACTTTTATATAAAAGAAAATCCTTTTATGCATACTGCATAAAAACCAATACTAGTGAAAGTAACACTTTTACAATAAAAAATTTTTCTTTTATGCATCATTTTATGCATAAAAATCCATATTAGTGAAAGCAACACTTTTACAATAAAAAAAATTCTTTTATGCATCATTTTATGCATAAAAATGGATATTAGTGAAAGTAATACTTTTACAATTTTAAAAAAAATCTTTTATGCATCATTTTATGCATAAAAATCCATTTTGATGAAAGTAACACTGTTATTAAAAAAAATCTTTTATGCATCTATTTATGCATAAAAACCCATTGTGATGAAAGTAACACTTTTACAATAAAAAATATTCTTTTATGCATAAAAATCCATTTTGATGAAAGTAACACTTTTGTAATAAAAAAAATATTCTTTTATGCATCTATTTATGCATAAAAATCCATTTTGATGAAAGTAACACTTTTGTAATAAAAGAAATATTCTTTTATGCATCTATTTATGCATAAAAATCCATTTTGATGAAAGTAACACTTTTGTAATAAAAGAAATATTCTTTTATGCATCTCTTTATGCATAAAAATCCATTTTGATGAAAGTAACACTTTTGTAATTAAAAAAAATTCTTTTATGCATCTATTTATACATAAAAATCCATTTTGATGAAAGTAACACTTTTATAATAAAAAATATTCTTTTATGCATCTATTTATGCATAAAAATCCATTTTGATGAAAGCAACACTTTTATAGTAAAAAAAATATTCTTTTATGCATCTATTTATGCATAAAATCCATTTTGATGAAAGTTACACTTTTGTAATTTGGAAAAAAATTCTTGTATGTATCTATTTATGCATAAAAATCCATTTTGATGAGAGTAACACTTTTGTAATAAAAAATATATTCTTTTATGCATCTTTTTCTGCATAAAAATCCATTTTGATGAAAGTAACACTTTTATAATAAAAAATATTCCTTTATGCATCTATTTATGCATAAAAATTCATTTTGATGAAAGTAACACTTTCATAATTTAAAAAAATATTCTTTTATGCATCTATTTATGCATAAATCCATTTTGATGAAAGTAACACTTTTCTAATTAAAAAAATTAACCAATATGCATCTTTCTATGCATAGAACTTAAATCTAATGAAAATCACTCTTTTATAATAATAAAAAATAACCAATATGCATCTTTCTATGCATAGATTTTATATCTAATGAAAATCACTCTTTTATAATAAAAAAATAGCCAATATACATCTTTCTATGCATAGAATTTATATCTAATAAAAATCACTCTTTTATAATAAAAAAAATAACCAATATGCTTTCTATGCATAGAATTTGAATCTAATGTAAATCACTCTTTTAGAATAAATATATTTCTACTATGCATTTTTCTATGCATAGAATGAAAATGACACTTTTAGAATACACAAACGATAGGGATTATTCTTTTAGAATAATAAAAGATGAAACTTATTTCACAAAATTTTAGAAAATTTTGCCATAACCTCCTTTGTATGACTGACCATTTTTCAATTTTTCCTACTTTAATTTACTTAAAAATTAACCCCAATTGGTTTAGAGCATTCTAGACTAATCAAATTTCACTTTCAGAAGAGATTTATAACTTACATGAATTCTAGGAGCTTTCCTTTGGCTTGATTGTTTGAGGGATCTACTCTTGTTTGCAACAAGAGTGGCCACCAAATCTTTAGAAAAGGGAATAATAAAAAACTAGTGAATTATTAAGAAATTCACAGTTCTTGGCTCTTGGGAGGAGTAGAGTAAGAGTGCATAAAACACTATCAAGCTTCAACAAAGGGGGAGGCTTCTATTTATAGGAAAAAGTGAGCTCCTAACCAAGCAAATTGATTCTAGAATTTTCCAGATCAGTTTGGTCAATTTTTGACCATTTTTAGGTCAGTTTAGCTTACTTTTTGGAACTAGACTTGAATTAGAAGAGAGGAGAGATGAAATATCTCAATTTTTGATAATTGAAAACTCCACCACACATGTGAAATAGACGCCTCCTTCATGAGGGGGGAGTTCCCATTGTGAGGTGTCAAAAATCTATTTTTTTAGTATTTCCTTTGGTCGTCCTTAGTCCACTCTTCATCTTATGTGAGTATTTACTCATTTTTGGGGGGGATTTTCTTTATTACTTCTGTTTATCTTCTCCACACATTTGGATGAATCTGATTGGCCCCTCAAAACCTTAATTTAAAATTTTCAGAAAATCTAGACCCCTAGGATAAGGCCTTCTGAACAAATTATAATTGATTTCAAATGCACCTTCTGAAAATCTTTTTGAACTTCTGTTTTGGGGGAACTTATTTTTATAAGAAGAGATATGTTTCCATCCAAAAATATTCAAAATCTGAATAACCTCTCTCTAGAGCATTTTCTCTCTCTAGGCCAGGTAGAAACAAGATCTTTTATATTTTTGAAGAGGGATTTGATTAGAGGGGAAGATGCTGGACATCTTGAGAGGTTGGGGAGGAATCTTATAGCTTTGCATGGAGGTTGCAGGCTGAGCTAGCACTCTTCTGGGGTTACCCTGATTTTGGCGCCCCCTCGGGGGGGTCACTATATGTAAATCCTCTATATCACGTGCGTTCAAGGCCTATTTAAAAAGTCCCTTATCTGTGAATTTTTTAGTGAATATAATGTGTCCTTTCCTATTCAAATCTGGAAATTTTTTTTTAAAATACGATAAATAAATCCCCTTTGTAAATATATTTCTGTAAGTTTTAAATATTTAAAATGTCCTTCTGTTGAACCCACGTGATACTTACATATTTATACGAGTGACCCCCCCGAGGGCGCCCCTAACATCCGAATCATCTGTTCTTGCTTCGAAGCTCTTCCCTTTGCATTCTTGAGAGAGCCAGAGTTCCTTAGAAAGTACTTTGAGGAAAAGGTCTTCCTTCATTCCTGAAGCTTCCCACCTCTAAATTTTGGTTGGGACCTTGGTGTCTCTTTGGAGACGAAAGGTTGGAAGAACTTCCCGGTGTCTGGAATCTCTTGAAGGATGAGGGAGCTGGCTTTGGCAGGACTTTCACGATGAAGGCTTTGGCAAAGTCCTTCACCATTTTGACAGATTTGGCCATGGACACCGGCTTGGCATTCTTGACTAGTGTGTCTAAGGGTTCATTCATTCCCCGAATGAACCTGGCCATTGCTCTTCATCTAGAGGTGGTGAATACTTGAGTAGAAGAGAAAATTCCTCGGGGGTGCACTATATGGAAGCCCCTCCTACGACGTGTGTTCAAGGGGTATTTAAAAAACCCCTTATCTGTGAATTTTGAGCTGATAAAACTACCCCTTTTTCTTTATAGACTTACGGGTTTTTTTCCAAAGTACAATTAAAATAACCCTCTTGTAATTGTATTTCTGTAAATTTACCCAATATTTTGGATTAAAAAAACCCCACCTAATGATCGCACGTGGTAGACTTACATTTTTTGAGGTGCACCCCCCGAGGAAAATTCCTGGTGATATTCTTCGATGGTTTTGCTCCCTTGATTAAGCTCTAAGAATTCATTCATTTTGGTTTCTAAAAACCTGAGGGAACAAAATCTCTTCCGCAAATAGGTTTTAAGATCATTCAAGGATTGGGTATTTCTGTCCACCATATGGTTGGTGTCACAATGGTTCCTCCATGCCACCCTGGCTGTTTCCACAATTTTTAGCCTGGCAAGAGCCATTTTTCTCTACTCATTGTAGCCTGTGACATCAAAATACTCTTCCATTGCTTCCAACCATTTCTCGACAGCCTCGCCCAGGTTCTCCCCTTCTCCTTTGGAGGGTCCTGGTGGCTGATTTCTATGAAGAGCCTTGCGAACGTTGGGGTCAAGCTCTTCTTCTTCAGAGAGGGTCTAGCTGAACGGCCACGGTTTCCTCGCCTCATGATTATGTCAAAAATGATATATTATTAAATTTTTATTTTGATATCATCCATGAGATCCTAAGACTTAATATTAAGGTTCAAAAAATAATTTCTTAAACAAGATAAATGATCTTATTGGAGATCTATGACATATGTCCAGTAATAGATTAGCGCGGCTCCAAAAGTCAAAATCTCCTCGGGAGATGCATAAGACGATGGTACTGGGCTATAGACATGCCCTGATACAAATGTTCCCTTACTTCCAAGGGCGCAACTATCTTCTCCTTAGGAATAAAGCGACTAAGGAGTCTATAGATTTGGTAGGAAAGTCTGAAATTTTGAGACCTTGAGTGATATAAAATAACACCATGTATCACTTTTAACCTCATCAAAATCATGGTTAGTGAGAGATTCTGCCTTAGCATCACACGCTAGTCGCAAGAGGCGTGGACATACTGCCCTGCAAACCACTTGTGTTGTCGTCTCTCCGCTGGGTCAGGAAAATATAGATCTTCAAAATGGCCTGCGAGTCTGGCTCGGCTCGTTCGAGTTGTAGCAGAAGAGATGAGATGCTCGAAGGGGAATGTAGTCATGTCTTGTGATTGGGTGAGGTCCGGAACACCAGATAAGTGTGGAACTTCCATCTATAAAATCAAATTCTTTGATTAAAAATCTTCATTAATGAAGCTTAAGGAATGAAAATACAATATGTAAATACTCTTTCTAAGTTTTTATTACACTTTTCTAATAAGAATTCATTTCTCTTTATTAGCTTTCAACAAAGCTTTGATACCAGCTGTGAGACCCCTGCCCCCTCCGTGGTGCCCCCTCCGAGGCCGCTGGCGGCAGAAGCAGCGTCAGCCTCTCGTGCGGGGCGGAGATCCAAACTCTAGGCATGCGGATGATCGGACAAGAGACTAGCCCTGCGGTTCCTCCAAAACTGAGCTCGGAAAAACTTCCCTAGCCCCCCAGAAGGCACGGGCGATTCCGCCATGGGAAAATCTTCTAACGGGGGAATTAATCTAACGAGTCAAAGTCTTAACTAGTTAAACTAATCCAACCGAACCTGAAGTCACATGGTCAGATCAAAGAAGAGACTTGCACTTGGTCCATAGAATCACCCCCTTTTTCCTCCTTTAATGAGGCACAGCCGCTGATTCCCTCCCACAAAACAAGGGTCTTCTGAGGACTTAATCTAACTAGCGTAACTAATTGTATCTTAATTGTTTCCCAGGAATCCCCTGATCCAACCTAACCCCAACCGGCCCATGGGTTAGCCAACCACCCGACCATTGGTGGGATTCCTTTATAGAGACTTGGTTATGTTTTGCCGAGGAAAAGAGTTCCTAGCCTCCCTAGCTGGCATTTCATGCAAAAATTAAGGTAGGCATTCCACATACACACCCAATATGAAATTGCCATTTATAACATGGCTATTTTTAAAACAATCCTTCAATGAAAATCATAATATTACTGATCATCATTCTCCAGAATTCTGAGTCCATTATATTACAAAATATGTCTGGACTCTCCGTTTGATGAAGACCAGCTGGGGGCCAACCAACGAGATCCAATATCAAAATTTGATTCACAAAAGTCATTCTTTTTATTCCATCCGAATCTGCCTCAACACATGTATGGGTGTCCTAGCAACCACGAGCCCGTGCATCACCTGGTCAGAACCCTCTAGGATCCTACTTAGGTGTCCTAGCACTTCACTCAAGGACCGCTTTCGTCGGTCCTCCCCCATCCTACCGAAAGCACACCATTTTAACCGTACCAAGGCTGGTCAAGACCTCCACAGGCTTTGTCGCGAGCGACGTCCCTCAACGACTCCCCACCAATTGTTGCAACAAACCTCCTCTTAGTAAAACACATGCCAAATGCTTTGAAAGAAAGTAACAGGGGTGGGTTAGTCCCTCACCAACGGAGTGGCTCATGAAGGAGTCACCACTTAGCATCTCACGGGAGAAGCTCACCATTGATTCTTGGAACAGATAACATTATCATGAATGAGCCATAATCCCATTTACATTGGTATTTATACTCCACCCAAGAGTTCACACCTACTTACTAGTTGTCCATGGCCTTGGGCCCATAATGCTTTCTTACAAACCATCCCTTCCCCAATGGTTTCGTCCTCGAAACCTCAAATGAATACCCCAAATTCGGAGAAGAATGTTCCATGTGGCTGAATTTACACCAACCCATATTGCTCTATCAATGCTTCATATCCCTCCAATGCTGAAATAGGTTGCCATGAAGCTTCTTCCTTAGGTAAACCTTTCCATTGAACAAGATACTCCACCAAGGTACGAGTGCGAAGTACCTTTTTCCTTGTACTCAAGATAGCTTCTGGAATGTATTCAATCATTCCCTCTTCATTCATTGGAGGTAACTCATCAACCATTTGATCGATCATACCCACATATCCTTTCAAGTGAGAGACATGAAACACATCATGAATCTTTGTTGTAGATGGAAGTAAGAGTTGATATGCAACCTCCCCAACTCTTCGTATCACTTGATAAGGACCATAATAGCGATGAGCTAGTTTGGTGTTGGTGCTTCCCTTCAAAGACGCATATCTTGACTTTGGTATTCTCAAAAGAACCCAATCTCCCACTTTGAATTCCAATGGTCTTCGATGAACATTGGCATATTGTCTCATTTTCTCTTGTGCAACCTTCAAATTACTTTTGCATTGTTGCAACAAAGCTTGCATCCTTTCAGCTTCCTCCTTGGCATTATGGTTAGAAGTCTCATATGTACCCATCAACATAGGCAAATTGACCTTGTAACCATATAAAGCCTCAAAGGGTGACATGCCAATGCTCACATGATATGTTGAGTTGTAAGCAAACTCAGCCAAAGGTAACCAATCATCCCATGTGCTTTGAGTATCATGACAATAGTGGCGTAGATATGTTTCCACCCATTTGTTTACTCTTTCTGTTTGACCATCGGTTGCGGGATGATAGGCGGTGCTTGGAGTAAGCTTGGTTCCCATATATTCAAACAATGTTCTCTAAAAAGTGCTCATGAATTTGACATCGCGATCACTCACAATTTGTGACGGCATACCATGCAACTTGAAAACCCCATCAACAAATTGCTTGGCAACATTTTGGGCTGAATATGTGACCTTGGAAGGAATGAAATGGGCCACTTTGGTCAATCTATCCACCACAACATACAAGCTGTCCCACCCTTTCTTTGTGCGCGGAAGGTTAGTAATGAAATCCATTGATATATGACTCCATTTGCCTTCGGAAATGGGCAATGGCTGAAGCAAACCTCCCGGTTTATGTGTAGGATCCTTGTTCAATTGACATGACCGGCACCCACTTACATAAGCATGAATGCTCTTCCACATCCCCTTCCAAAAGAAACTTTTCCTTATTGCATCAAAGGTTTTGTAGACACCCAAATGACCAGCCATAGGAGTACAATGCATCTCTTCCATGATCTTCTTGATAAATGATGAAGTAGGAACCAAGTAGACTTTTCCTTTGTAGTAGAGGAGACCATTTTTTAGCTCATAATGGGGTAACTCTTCACATACACCTTGCTGTAATTTCTGCACTATTTGTGAGGTTTCTTCATCAAACAAGTACTCTTCTTGTATCTCCATGATCCAATCTTTATGCACCTTAGAAATAGCATACAATGAGCAGGCCCACATACGAGACAAGGAATCGGCAACCACATTTTCTTTGCCCTTTGTGTATGTGATTTCAAAATCATAGTTTTGTAGTGTTGCTACCCACCTTCTTTGTTTAGGAGACAAATTGGGTTGTGTGAGGAAATACTTCAGCACCCTATGATCACTTCTCACATAAAAATGACTCCCATATAAGTAATGGTGCCATTTCTTGATAGCATGGAGTATAGCAATCATCTCTTGCTCATACACATGGAGTTCTCTTTCTTTGTCATTCAGCTTTCTACTTTCATAAGCAATGACTCCATGGTCTTGGTAAAGTACCGCACCAATCCCTCTTCCACTTGCATCCGCCCTTATTGTGAAAGGTTTGGTGAAGTCTGGACATACCAAAATAGGTGCTGATGTGAGCATCTTCTTCATATCTTCAAAGCTTTTGTTGGCAATGGCATCCCAAAAGAAGGTTTCCTTCTTCAATTTGTCCGTCACATTGGGGCTGCAATTTCTGCATAGTGGGCAATAAAGCGCCTATAGAATGAAGATAACCCCAAAAATCTCCTCAATTGAGTAGTGTTTGAAGGAACCGGCCAATTCCTAATACATTCCACTTGATCCACACAAATGCCATCCTTGCTCACAATGTGACCCAAATATTCCACCTCATGTGCCATTGAAGGTACATTTTGTCTCCTTAACATACAACTTGTTTTGCCTCAAGACCTCCAAAACCTCTTTCACGTGCTTCAAATGCACTTCCTCATGTTGGCTATAGATAAGTATGTCGTCGAAAAAGACCAATACAAACTTGTAGAGGAAAGGTTGAAGTACTTTGTTCATCAATGCTTGAAAAGTTGCCGGTGCATTGCATAATCCAAACGGCATAACCATGAATTGGTAAAGACCCCTTTCTGTACGAAATGCTGTTTTGAACTCATCACCACTTTTCATCCTTATTTGATGGTATCCGGAATGCAAATCAATCTTTGAAAAGCATGTGGCACCCTTCAACTCATCCAAAAGATCATCCACCCTTGGTATTGGAAAACGATTTTTGATGGTGATCTTATTCAAATCACGGTAATCAATGCACATGCGGAAAGTACCATCCTTTTTCTTCACAAGTAGCACCGGAGAACCAAAAGGAGATTGACTTGGTTCAACCCATCCCATGTCAATGAGTTCTTTGACTTGCTTTGCCACCTCTTCCTTTTCAACCTTTGACAAACGATAGGGAGGCTTGTTGATTGGTTTGGCATTTGGTTCCAAATCAATAGCATGATCAACACTCCTCTTTGGCGGCATTGATTTTGGCATGGTAAACACATCTTCATAATCCTTGAGTAGCTTAACCATGTCCACATTTTCGATGCAATCCTTTTTGCTATTATCTTCCTCTTTGCAAAGCTGTAGTACATAAACATAGCCCTCTTTCTTGAACTCTTTCTTCATTTGAGTAGCATTGATCATGAAGAGCTTGGACCCTTGCATTCCATTCAATGTAATAACCCCTCCATGATGCACAAAACTCATGAAACTTTTCTGTAAGTTCATGGTAAAAGAGTTCAAAGTGGACAGCCAATCACATCCAAGTACTATGTCAATTGGTCCCAACTCAATCACCAAAAGATCAACTTTGCAAGAGTAGCTCTTGGACAACTCCAATTCTGTACTTTGACACTTCATATTGCAATCCATTGAATCACCATTGGCCACTTGCACCATGTGCTTGTTTGGTAAAGAAGTTGGTTGCATTTTGAGAGTGTTCAAAGACCTTTTATTGACAAAACTATGCGTGCTTCCAGTATCAATGAGTGCATATGCTGTTCTCCCATTCACCTTGATCTTCAATCTCAATGTATTGGCACCCTTACTTCCCGCATAAGCATCATGAGAGATTGTACACAAGGTAGTATGTGCACTATTGTTTTCATTCCACACGCATAGAGGCATCCCATCATCCATTTTGTCATGAGCAAACTTTAGTTTCCCACCCGGATCAAAAGGAAACTCGGGATTTTCTTCATCAAAACCATCATCATGAGAACCTCCACCCTCATGAGGATCTCCCCATCCTAAGGCATCATTGCATTCAAGGAATTCCTCCTCCTCATGATTAGCATTGTCCTCAGTGATAATGTAGCTTATGGAAATATCCTTGGATTTGCATACTTTGAAGTGATCCTTGTTCCATTTTTCTCCACATTTGAAACATAGACCTTTGAGCCTCATTTCATGCAAACGGTCCTCCTTGATAACCTTGCTTTTTGAACCCCCACATTTGCTGGCTTGGACTCATTGTATGTAGCTTTGTTGGACATAAATGGTGGTTTAAATGGAAGTCTATTAGACCCTCTACCATACACGGTAGGAAATCTTGGAAGATTAGGTCTTGTGTTTGCATGAGAACCCATGTCAGTCCTTGTGATCACTTCCCCTTTGATATTCCCTTTGCTAGCCCACTTTGTCAAATACTTCTCTTCATGAATTTCTGCAAGCATCATTGCCTTCTTCAAAGTGGCGGATTCATGAGACTTGACATCACCACCAATAGGAGCTTTCAAGCCCCTTATATACTTGACAACAAGATAATGCTCATCAAAGTCGTCCAAGTATAATAGAAGCTTTAGAAACTTATGAGAATATTCCTTCACGATAGTGATTTGCTCTAGCTTGTCCCATTCCACAATGTGATTGTCCCTTTGCATGCGAGAAGTAAACTCTTCTGCCATGTCATTCTTGAATTATTCCCAAGTAGTGATGACATAACCATGAGATTGCTTCCTCCTCCACCAAGTGTGAGCAAAACCTTCAAGATGAAGTGAGGCGAAGTAGACTTTGGCAATCTCCCTCCTTGGGCTGATTTCGAAGTAGAGATCCATCTTGTTTGCCCACTCTTCAAAGTCTTTGATAGAATTTGATTCTCCTTTGAACTTATTAAATATGATTTTGTCCTTCACAGCATTGTCAAAATCACCATGCATTCTTGAACCCCTCTGCCGTGCTCTTGGATCATCAAATCCTCTTCCTTCACCCAAGTGTCTATGCATTTGCTCATCTTCCAATTGCCAATCACCTGCATCTTTAAATCCCTTCTGTTCATACCCTCTTCTTGCATCTTGCATAAAGGATGAAGTTCTTGGAATACTGGCATTGGATCTCTCATAAGAAGCATCACCCATAGGTCTCTTGCCCTTGTCCATGTAAGAAGAATGTGGCATCATTTGAGGTGGCATCATTTGTCTTACTTTGTTCTCTTCTGGCATAGAACGCTTTCCATCATGTTTGGCATCATAATGTACACCATCCATTGCATTCATATCGGCTTCTTGGTTGAGCTTGAGAGGAGCCAATGCACTAATGGCTTTCTCCAAGTCTTTAACCCTCTTTGCATCACGTCATCCAGGTAGTGGTGTCGCTTGTCGAACCGTTCCATGAGGTGTTCACCAAATTGTTGTTGCCGATTTGTTTGGTTATTTTCAATCCTTTGAAACATTCTCTCCATAGCCATTAACATCATGTCCACTGTTAGCGGAGTAGTTCCCAAAGATTGAGGCATTTCCACTGGCTGAGATTCATCTGGAGATGGTGCTTTTATGGTTGAACTTTCTTCATTCCTCGTTGATGAACTCGTTGCCATCATTGCTTCTGGTTGTCTTTGATCATTTTCATTCCGGGCTCCCTTGTTTTGACCTCCTCTAGTCATTTCCATGCGCGTAATTGATCCCTCCTTGCAAAGACTACTTACTTGATTTTTTTTTCTCTATTCAAACGGTATCCGATTTGGGTGATCTTTATATCGATGCGAAGCTCTTGACGAGACAAATAAGAATCCCCAAAAAACAGATCTGAAAAAGTCAACAGCCTTTGACCAATCAACTGTACCGGCTGAAAGTCAACTCTTGATGTTAACCGCTCAATTCTTATCCGATTTGGGTGATCTTTATATCGATGCGAAGCTCTTGACGAGACGAGTAAGGATCCCCAAAAACAGATTTGAAAAAGTCAACAGCCTTTGACCAGTCAACTCTTCTAGCTGAAAGTCAACTCTTAACTTTGACCGCTCAATACTACTCCGATTTGAGTGATCTTTAGCTTGTTTGAAAGAGGTTTTCGGGTAGATTGAAGAGCTTTCAGGACAGATTTGAAAAGCTTTTGAAAGCCCCTAGAAATTCAAGGATTTGCAAATTTTGCCATGGTCTCCCCTCTTTTTGCACCAAATCCCAATCAAATCAAAGCATCTCAATCAAGTATTAAAATCCTTATGCATTTGACCACTGTAAGCAAATCAATCCTCAATCATTTTTCCATCTGAGCATGTGACCTTATGGCATCAATTTTGTCCTTTTGCATAAGAAGTCCATGTAGAGGATTTGCTTGTTTGCTCAAGTCGAATGAAGTGGTCGATGAAGCGCGTCGATGCTTGCCGATCTCCCGGCCAAGCACTTCTCACCCCTTCACCAAGTTTACATCCAAGGTGAAGGTTGAGGCCATTTCTTTACCACCAAGTACCTAATCCTCTTCCTTACCGCGTTACCTAGCACTAACGGCAAGGAAGATTCAAGACATTCTCCCCTTGGCCTCTTCTCCAAATGCCAAGGTACCCTTACTTCATTCTAGATTCTAGGAATAAAATCGTGAGTTACAAGATCAAATGAATGAGTAGAGTTGACTTACAATTGATTTATAGCATGACTCATGCTCATTCATATCATAATACATGGTTCATAGTGCTTCCTTCATCACATCCACTCATGGCAATGTCAATACATTTCCCCATACATCAACAACATTCAAGTCTCACGAAGCGGTGATCTCGGGTCGTGTTCTGGGCGCGAGTTCCTGCTCGGGACTAGAAAATCCAGTACAAAAGTGAAAACAGAGAGCACTTGCTGAATCCTTCACCTCAAGACCTCTAGCTCCTCTCGAAGAGGACGACGAGCCGGTCGTTTTGAGTACTAGAACTCCAAAAACGGAGTTTGTATGAGAGAGTTATGACCAAAAACGTGCAACCGGCAATGGAAAACGGTGTCACCAAAAAGTGGGCTTCCAACCCAAAACATTTTATTCAATCCCCCAAATGTGCCAAAAGCTATGCTCACTTATGCCAATATGCAAGGCATAGCATTGAATGGCTATGTGTAGCATTCAAGCATTCATAATGCATAAAGAGCAGCATGAATGGCCATGATTAAAGTCCAATTTCTGAAAATTAGAGTTTTATGTGTAATAAAACCCTAATTCACTCCATAGCTTGAAAGAATGCTTCAAAATTGTAAGGAAGTGATGGAGTGCAAACTGTCAAAAACTGAACAGCTTTTTTGCCATCTTTACTCCTTATTCTTGCATATGCTGAACCATCATCCAAAACCTTTGTTTCCATCCTTACAGCTGTAATGTAGGGTTGCCCAAGGATAAGGGGATACGATGACATCTCCTCAACTCACCAATGTCACCCGGGAAGCCTTAATGCTTGAATTTGTTGAAGGAGATGAAGATTAGGGTCACTTTGGTGAAAAACGTGGGCAGCTTTGGTAGTGATTTTCAGCCACATTGGGAGCCCCATTGCTCATGGAAAATAGGTGAAATACTTCATAAAACATTGCTAGATACATGAGAGACTCAATGCCCTTTGCTCATGTTGAGATTCCATGGCTAGGGTTTGCAAGAAAGCTTCCAAACAAAAAAACGTTTTTGATTAACAATTCCTAATCAAGATTAGAAATTTTTCCCAATTTGGTCCACTCATTCAAAAAAAATAGGTCCATCTGCTCAGATTTGAACCACAAACTCTACCTTAGCCATATCCCCTTCCCCCATGAATCAAATGAAGCAGAAATTTCACGAAATGAGAAGAAGAAAAGAAAAATTAAAAATCATGGATCAAAAGCCATGCTCTGATACCAATGAAAGAAAGTAACAGGGGTGGGTTAGTCCCTCACCAAGGGAGTGGCTCATGAAGGAGTCACCACTTAGCATCTCACGGGAGAAGCTCACCATTGATTCTTGGAACAGATAACATTATCATGAATGAGCCATAATCCCATTTACATTGGTATTTATACTCCACCCAAGAGTTCACACCTACTTACTAGTTGTCCATGGCCTTGGGCCCATAATGCTTTCTTACATGCTTCCTCCAACATTCCAGCATTCTGGTGTAAAATAATCCTTTAAATGAAAACAAAGGTTCTATGCAAGTAAAATTCCCAGTTTGAGATTGGTTCCACAAAACCCCTTTTTCCTTAATTCCCAATTTCGTATGAGAATCCTTGATCTCTTATCAAGGTAATCTACCCATTATTTGACTCATTGTCCAACTAGATTCTTGGTGATTTCGGTCAAAGGAAAACTAGTTTAGTTCAACGGTAGTCTATTCTTTGTATTTAGGAACTGGAATTGGTGACAAAGTTTTTGCTTGATTCAGATCGAGAGATGGACAAGTAGGTTTACTATCCGTAATCATTTAGTTTAGTTCTAACAAAGATTTTTTCAGATAAACATCTATTTTTGGGTAAATACCAATTTAGTGATTTAACCATATAAAATATCTAAAGACTTTCTACCATTTAATTTCTCAACCTTAATTCCCTAGGTGGAATTATGGTGAAAATTTCTCTTTTGTCATTAAAAATTAATTCAAACTTTTCTCTACTTAAATATCATAAAAATTCTTCTTTTAATTAAATAAAATTATCCATTTTTTAAAAAAAAAGCTTAAAATTTCTCTTTTTCTCATTTAATGAGTGCAATCCAATTGTCAATATAATCTATCTAAAATTATTCTTTAAAATAAATAAAAATATTCAATATTCCAAATATACTAAGAATTTCACTTTTTCCATTTAAATGATTGAATTCAAAATATGATGGGAATTCCTCTTTCATAATTTAAATTTATTCATGCATAAAATAATTTTAACTAAAATTTCTCTTAAAAATTAAATAAAAATATCGATTAATTTAAATATGATAAGAATTCCACTTTTTCAATTTAAATGATTGAATTCCAAATATGATGGGAATTTCTTTTTCATCATTTAAATTTATTCATGCATAAAAATAATTTATCTAAAATTCCTCTTTAATTTTAAATACAAATATTTATTATTTTAATATACCTATTTTTATCTTTCTACATTGAAATACATGGATCTCCATTATCATGGAAATTCCTCTTTTATCATAAAAATAAAATTACTAAAAATTTCTCTTTTTCTCTAATTCATTATTTATGCATAAATATTAAAAATTAATTTTCCATAGATATGATGAGAATTATTCTTTTAGCATAGGATGAGTAATCCTAGAATATGGTAGGAAGTCCTCTTTTCACATTATGCATAAAAATGACTTATGTATTAATTTCTAAAATTTTTGCCATAGCTGCGCTGCTATTACTGATAGGAAAAATAATATTTTCTTGTATTCAGAAACATGGAATGACTACAGGGGATTAAAGTAAAACTTATTCATTATTCACGCTGAGGAGGAATCTTACACATGTTGCCACTGTAGCTCTTCTGTAATGTGCCTCTATATGCGACAAGGCAATTGTGGGCTGTTTGTTGCGGCTCCATGTCATAGTAGCACTCCCCAATGAAAACCTAAATCCACTGGTAGATCTCTTGTTTGAGATGCTACCTGCCCCAACTACATCTTTGTACCCATATATCTCTAATGGTACACCTATTGCATTAAACAATGCATAATCAATAGTGGATCTCAAATACCGAAGTGAGTGTCGCACACTATCAAGATGTGGTTTGTGCGGAACCTGCATAAACTAGCTCTCTAAGCCAGCAGTGTAACTCAAATCTAGCCTGTTGATCATGACATAGATCAAATTTCCCACAATCTTCTTGTACATAGTAGGATCCTCCAACACATAACCTGCATCCGCACTAAGCTTACCATTTTGATCTAATGGCACCGAGATTGGCTTACAATCAGCCATCCCATACTTGGACAACATGTTCAATACATACTGTCTCTGTGACAGCCAAATACCCTCAGGTGTGCGAATGACCTCAATTCCCAAAAAGTAGCGCAGATCTCCCAAATCCTTCATCTCAAACTTCGTTTTGTGATGAGAAGACTTTTCACATGCTCAATCTCTCATCCAAGTTGTCACCCCCAACAATAAGATCACCTACATATATGGTGATGATCACAATACCCTTATCACTCTACGCAAATACAAAGAGTGATCTGCATCTTCCATATGAAAACCAATAGTGACAAGATACTCAACAATCTTGTCATGCCATGCTCATGGAGCTTGTTTCAACCCATACAAAGCCTTACGAAGCTTACATACATACTCTGGGTGACCTGTATCCTCAAAACCTAGTGGCTAGTCCATATACACCTCTTCTTGCAAGTCACCATGCAAGAATGCATTTTTTACATCCATCTCATGTAGAAACTAGCCTTTACCTACAGACATCACAATCAAAACTCTCACAGTTGCCATCTTTGCAATTGGGGCAAATGTCTCCTCATAATCAATCCCATGTGTATGCGCATATCCTTTGGCTACCAATCTAGCCTTGTACCTGCACCTCTGCACATGGTTTTTGACTCTTCCAAATCTTTGTAACTTTGCATTCATGGCTATTGCATGACGAATGAAGATCAATACAAGGATGCAACAAAAAAGACACTTAGGGCTCTTGAAAAGAGTTCCAAGTTGTGGATGAGTGTGGGAGTGGGTTTGACAATAATCCCACATGGGAACTTTTGGTAGTTTTAGAGTTTTTGTATAAAAAGTGGCTCATTTGAGAGCTTATGGACATTGGGCAAACTCATGTTTGAGCTCTCTTGAGACTAGCTCTCCCTCTTCTTCCATAGAGGTGCAAGCTCTTCTCTCTCCCCATCTACATTGTTGTAAGTTCTATTCTTTTGTTAATTCAATGCAATGAGTTGAGATTTGTCTCTCTTCTCATGTCAATTCTCTAGTGTGCATGTTTCTTATTGATAGCTTCAAGGATTGTGTGCATGCTAGGGAAATGAGTATTTGAGAATGAAGAATGCTTTGATCTTGTGTAAGCAATAGCTAAGCTTTCTTCTTGTTTGGATGTATGGATGAGTGGAATGTGGAGTTGAGTGAGCAATAGCAAGATTGAGCTTGAGTGTGTGTTGAGTCTATGTCATTAGTAGTAGTTTTCTTAGCATTCTTTCCATCAAATGGATAAGCTTTTGTGCACCGGTACGGGTTGAATCCCTAGCTCCGAAAGGGATGCAAATCCCATTGGATTGAGCTAAGTGTGGATCATACTACTCTTGCTACAAGTGAGAGAGTTTATCCGTCTCTCCATTGGCGCCGCTGCCGGGGAGAAGACTCAAATCCGGTTGAGAGTGTGTGGAAACCATCACTATTTCCTCTTTTGGTTGCAAAACCATTGAGTGATTAGGTTAAGTTCGGGTGTGTGATCTCGGTGTGAGTGGATATGGTTAGGATAAGAAAAAAAAACCCATTGAAGGTTGAGGTTTTTCCCGCATTGTTTTTTATGTTTTATTGCTTTTCAAGTACCGTCAGTATGCTTACATTCATTGTTTTTTTTTATGTCATTTCATGCTTTCAAGCTTTTCTCGCTAACATGTAATTAGTAAAAAATAATAAAAGAAGTGTGAAAGAAAAGGAAGGCCAAAGCGGTGGCTTTGGCTGCGGCATAGGCATAGGCCTGTATGCGTGGAGGCGAAGGGCAAGGGATCTGCTCAGTTTTTCTTTTTACATCAGGACTCTGAGAAACCATCAGGTCATCCTTAGACGTGGATCGCATTGCTCCTTGGAGGAGGGAGTTGGGAGCGGGAGTTCTGCCTCCAAATTCATATGGATTTGAGCTGCGCTGGCAGCAGCAGCTGGCTAAAGAAAAGGTGAGGTGCAGTTGGCGAAGGGTTGAAGCTAACGAAGGCGGCTGCAACCAAGCAGCAGGCTAGTCAGCAGTGGGAGAGACGAAGAGCGAAGGTCAAGGCGGCTGCGCTGAAGGCCACGAAAGCAAAGGCCTGTGTGAAGAGCTGGCCGGCGTCAGGCTCAAGGCGGCGAAGAAGCAGTGGCCAACGGCAGCAGCTACAAACAGGCAGGCTCAGAGACGGCTGTAGTAGCGAGTGTGACGGCTGTAGGAAAAGAGGTGAAGAAGAGAAGGCAGTGGTCGGCAGCAGAAAGCAGAGGCGAACGCAAGAAAGGTGTAGCGGCTGGCTGTAGGCGGAGGCAGAAGGAGACGAAGAAGAGAGGCTGTGTGACTGTAAGCGGGCAAGAGGCGAGCGTGCAGGCGGTGGCGCAAGGCGGTTGTGAAGTGGCCGGCTGAAAGCAGAAACGGCAGGCCGTTGAAGGCGACGAAGGCTGTGCGGAAGAGAAAACGAAGGCTGCACCGCAAGGAGGCACGTGCGCACAGGCGAGAAATCCGGGGAGCGGCGAAGGATAAGGTAGGTGGAATTTTCTATTTTTTTATTTTATTTTTTTATTTTTATTAATTTTTCATGTTTTTTTTATATTTTTAAATAAAAAAACAAAAAAATAATATTTTTTTATTAAAAAAAAGAAAAAGAGATTAAAAAAGAAAAAGAAAGAAAAAAGAAAGAAAAACAATTAAATTTAGAGAAAGAAATTTAAAAAAAAAGAGGAAAAACAATTAAAATTTAAAAAAAAAAGAGAAAAAACAATTAAAATTTAAAAAAACAATTTTTATTTTTTTTGAATCCATTGTTTCTTATTTAAATTTTTGCATAAGTAAAGTAGCGTGCATTTTTTTTTTTGTAATTGATGCATAATTAGTAAATTCATATTTTTTGTAATTAGGCACGAAATCTATTAGTTTGAAAAAAAAACAAACAAACAAACAAACAAACAATTAAAAAAAACCAACAAAAAGAGAAAAAAACAAAAGAAAACAAAAGAAAAGTTTTTTAAAAAAAAATTAAAAAAAATAAATTTTTAAGTGTTTTTAGGAGTCTACCTTTGTGCATATTCTTCATTTAAATTTTTTTTTGCATAATTAGATTTTCTTGCATTTTTTAATTTTTTGTAACTTTGTGCATAATTAGTATTTTTTTTAGTGTGATTCATAATTTTTGTGTAAGTTTAAATAAATAAAAAAACATGAAATCATAAAATCATTAAAAAAAATCATTTAAAAAAAATAATAAGAAAAAAAATAGGATAGATAGTTATGCCACACACATACTCCTTTTAGTTACATTTAGTGATTAGGTAGGTTAAAAATATATATATATATATATACATATATATATATATATATATTTTATTTAAAAAAAATAAAAAACAAAACAAAACAAAACAAAAACACATAAAAAACCAAAAAAAAAAATTTGACCTTATGCACTTGCGGTCGGGACGTCTTGTAGATTCTGCCATAGGGCCTAGGGCACCTTCTAGAGTACCTACGCAAGAAAGTGGGACCCAATCGGTAGGAAATTTGGCAGATATTGTTGAAACCGTTTCTGAATCCCAATCCGATACCCTTTCCTCCAAAACAACTAGTTCATTGTCCATGGACAATCTAGGGCCGACAAATAGTCATACCGTAGCTCCAAATAGGACACCCTCAAGATCCTTTAATCCATTTGAAGCCGACACCATGGGTTTAACACTCAATGTGAGACTCCAATATGTCTACACAAATGCTCAAGGAGCTGAGATCTTTAGGGATCCACAACAACGGTATCTTGTTAAGATCGCAGACATTTTCTCAGAAATTGATAGAGCACCTCTAGTCAATGACCAGGGTAACATGTACATGGGTGGAGATGGTGTTCGCTACGAAGTCACCTACCATCCAGAAAAGGTAGACAAATTAGGGGAGCTCTCTAGAACCGAGTTCTTAGACTTATCAGAACTTTCCAGAGCAAGGGAGTCTAGAGATGATTGGCTCATTGAGCCGGACATGCCTGGACCTTCCAATGCCCAGTCCTCAAAACCATCCATAGATGATTTACTTCTTGTAGATCTAAGTTTTGAAAGGGATAGGAAAGGCAAGTGTAAAAGGGGGCTGAATGCCAATGGGAGTTTGTACGACAAATTCCAGTGACAAAGGTCTTACAGGATGACCCACATCAAGAGGTCTATAAGGACTCGTTAGAGGGATATTATGCCACAACTAGATTGCCACAGCTGGATCTTCCTCTAGCTCATGTGGTGGTAGTTGAGAAGCTTGCAGGACACATGAACAGAATAATTGATAAATGGGCCAATGAATACCGAACCTTAGATTGGAAAGAGATTCGGGAACTCACGTGGAAAGGACAACCATTATTCATGGAAGTGTTCTCAACAAATACAGCCAAACCAGGAGAGACAGCCTTTCTTGGAGAAACTGTTGCTCCTCCCCTACGAGAGTTCACTAGAGAGGGACCCTCAACATCTAAGTGGACCACTGCTAGTAGCCCAACTCTAGCACCAAGATATCGTCCTACACCAAATGCGCGACCACAGGTCACACCACAACAACATCTTTCTCACTATAACAATCGGAGGGTAGGGGAGTCAACTCGGCATCCCATTAATGCACCTCCTGAAATGCGGGTGACAAGATCTTTGGAGGGGTTTTGTGAGGCTGGTAATAGGGTACCCACACCAATTTTGGAAACATGTGGACCATCTTTCCAAAGAGAGGAACAATTCCCACTGAGAGTGAGAGGCCGTAGGCCCTATGATGAGTATTCAAGACAAGTAAGGCCATCAACTCTTCAGAAACTGGTAAAGAAGTATGAAGGGTCGGGAGATCCATACGATCATGTAGCAGCATTTAGACAAGCAGTTCGAGCTGAGCAAGTGGCTGATAAGCATACTCAAATTGAAGGATTTGGACTCACTCTTGAGGGAAAAGCCCTGGCTTGGTTTCAGGCATTAGAGGCTTCAGACAAATCTTCTTTACGAGTTTTGGAAGAGAGATTCATTGCTGCTTTTTCCTTGATGGGAATACAACATGACACGGTAGCACACATCTACTCTTTCAAACAAGGCGAGAATGAGAGTGTTAGAGACTGTGTAAATAGAATGAAGCAGTACATTAATCGTTGCCCAGAAGATGAGAAGCCCGCCCAAAGTTGATTAATTTCTCTCTTCTTAAAAGGACTCAAAAATTCAACACTGCATACACATCTCTATGCGAAGAAACATACAAATTTCAATGAGTGTTGCCATGATGCTATGGATTTCACCGATAACTTCAAATTCCAAGATGGTTCTGGCCCAGAGGTGAAACCTAGAGATCAGTGGGGTGATGACCAAAGTTCAGGGTCTAGCGCGCTAGTAAATCCAGACCAGATAGCTAACCTAGTACTACGGAGATTGGGACAGACCTATCGTCCACCCATGCAGCCACAACAACAGCAGCAGAGAATGAGGAGTGTACTTCCTACAGGTCCTCATCTTTGTGGAGCATGTGGCGGTAACCATAAAACAGAGGATTGTAACACCTTTTCTCCTCTAGTCACAAACCAACCCACAAAAAAGTGGTGCCAAGTCTGTGCTTGGAACTTTACCCATACCACACAGGAATGCACTCGCATTGCGAGAATGAGACAGGAACGTGAGCAGCCAAGGGGTGGAGTGGCTCCACAAATGTATCAACAGTATACTAATTTTGAACGTAAGCCACCGATGGTACAAGAGCAAGCACGACCTGTTCTTGGTGCTCAACCTCCTGCTCCAGGGACTGCTCCTGTGAGGGTTGTCGACTACGACAATTCAAATATGTGTAGAGAATTGGTAAACCCAGGCTATGTGGAGGAAGAATATGTATCATATTCATCCAAAGAAAATATCTTTGAAAGTCCCGCATACCCAAGCCCAGCACTGGACGTTCAACCAGGGGAACAAAACTCTTTAATGTTGCTAGGCGGCTACCAACCTAGGACTCCAGGCCCCTCAGGTCAATGGTAGCCAAGGAAAGTAGAGGCAAAACCAATGGGCCCCTGTTATGAGTGCGGAGAACCCCATTGGGTGATTGTCCACATCGCTCTAGGCAAGAATCTCGGTCCAATACAACAGTACAACAGTTTCCACCAATTGAAAGATATTGTCTAGGGTGTTGTGTAGAACACTTCCCAAAAGACTGTCTGCTGAAACCACATGAGGAAGGCACCTCTCAACCAAAGGTCTCACTCAACCTTGTAGGCACAGTTCCATCACCACCTTCTTCTGAGAATGAGGATGTCGTGCCACTTAGAGTCATGACTAGATCACAGACACGAAATGCAGAAATACAAACTGATGAGACACCTCGAACTAGGGATGCAAAGACAAATCTAGTGGACAAGACCCTACAATCCAATAGAAAAAAGACCACTAGGAGGAAGAAGAACCGAAATAAGCAAACTAAAAGTGCATCCACTAGTTCTCAAGAAGCCTCAAAACAAAACATGAGGGATAAAACTTTTACATCCCAAGCAGTGCATGAGGAACATCAACCTCAACCTGAGCCTAGTGCTAAACAAGATGAGGCTAGTACGACTGAGGATAGTTCTGGGGGTTTTGTTTTTGTGGATAAAGTGAATGAGACTCTAGATGCCATCATTGATGCTCATAGAAGTCGCATTGCAGCTTTATCTGAGCTACCCAAGAAGCTTCAAGAGTACCCAAACCCTCGTGAGGAGAAGATCAATCTAGCTGTACATCAGCAACTCATTAGGGAAGCTCAGTCAATACTTGAGGGACCACCACCACCTATTCCTCGGGGCCCAACCTCTCTTAAGCCAACATTAGAAACCATACCAGAAGTGTCATCGAGTCGGGAAATGAAAAGTGAGCTCATTTCACAAGCTCATAGCGAAAGGTCTGCACCAATTGACACCCAATTGAAAGGGGGTAATCTGCCACCACCTAGCCTTGTCTTCCCATGCAATGATGAAGTTATTGATGCTAATGAGGACATGGCAAATGAGATATGGGCCGCAGTTCATGAGAAAGTTCATGAGAACATGTCTTCTATTAGTTCGCCTCCATTCTCTGAGGTGGATTTTACCGGGGGCATGGAAAACAAATTTAGACACCCAAGCATCCAGGAGGAAGTTCAAACAATTGTTTCTCCTAGAAGTAAGAATACAATGAAAACCTTACCATCATATCTGGGAGAATATGAGAACTGTTCTCAAACCTTGAGGATACCCTCCATGCATAAAAGGTTGACAAAGGAGAGGGATATGAGTATGGTGCAAGCTATTTTGGCAGCACCAGTGGCTTGTACCTTACCTTTGCTTGATTTGATAAAAATTCGACCTGAGTTGTGGAATGATATTGCCACATGTTTGTCAGAGCAGGTATTGCTACAAAAGGGTCACCATGAGTGTACTATACACCCCGAGACAAAGCATGTAATGCCAGTTCCTATCAACAAAGTAGGAAAATTTTGTGAGGACGATCAGGGAAATGCTACCCTCCCATTAGAAGTGCGAAAAGTATCTTCAACTGCAATACTTGATAGTGGCGCAGGAGTGGGCATTGTGACAAGGTCCATTTGGGAAAAATGGGGCAAACCAGCTATTAGGAGTACCAGGATGCGCTTGCAGCTAGCAGATGGAAGCTTAGAACATCCCCTTGGGCTGCTTGAGAACATATTGGTCACCACATGTGGGATTGAATATGAGCACACCTTTGCAGTAGTGGATTTTGGAAAACATCCAAACTATGAAGTGATATTGGGTAGACCATTCATGCGACAATTTCAAATGATTCAAGATTGGGGATATAATTATTTGTACCTCCGACATGATTCTGTCATCACAAGGGTCAACCTAAGGAATCACTCATATCGTGATGTAACAAGGTCTCCAATAGATGAGTTTGATTCTGCTTCATCTGAGGGCTCAAGAGTTACATTGTCTGATGGGCGAGAAGATCTATGGATTTATGAAGCCTCATGTAGGGATTTCAACACTGAGAGACTTAAGGGTAATCGAAGTGTATCAGATGAGACATACATTCCACAACCCTTCCCTGAGCATTTAATTGATCCATTAGAATGGAGTCATGTCCTTGCAACATTATTGACATGTGCTTTACCGAAGCCAATTCAATTTTGTGACTCAGATGGATATGATATTATTCCTATACGAATGGTACAACCACGTGCCCTTCTAGATGATTTGTACTATAGAGATACATCCACAACAGCGATGCATGTCGAGGAAGTCTCAGTGGAGGATTTGACACTCGAATCTGCTAATGATGCTGATAAGGAAGATGGATGGGACTCTGATTTTAATAATGATGTGACAATCCCTGAGGAAGAGTTAGGAAAGGCACGCCTACTCTTGAGAGGAAGAGAGGTTCAGGTAGAGATCCCTCGAAGCCGACCTAAACGTAAATGCTGTAAAAGCCATAAAAGAATCCGTAGACAAGATGAGCGTGAACAACGTGAGAGACTACAAAAAGAAAAGGAGGAGTCTAAGAGTGAAAACTCTCGACCACCACCTCACTTCTCAGGAAAGAACGGATATCTATACTATGTCCAAGCACAAGATAGTATCAAAGACCAAGTCAAACGATCAGATGGATTCCAAGCAGGGAAAAAGCTAACAACTGTTAGCAAAAATCGTAAAAAGACGAAGAAACAAAAACCAAAACTCAAGTCTAAAACCGATTCAAAAAAGAGTGTGGGAAGTGCAAAGACAACAGTTAGCTCAAAACCGCATGGTCTTCAATGAGTGAAGACTCAAGTGGACAAGAACAAGGTCTCAATGTTCCTCCCAATTTCACACAGTACACTCTTCAAGATCGGAAGATTGTTCTTCAACAGCCCATGCGACAAAAACCAAGCGTGCCAGGGGTTTCATACGATGGTCCAGAGGATGCAAAAAAGATTGATATTGCTAAGCCAGGAGAAGAGCCTCGCTATGTGTGGATTGCCACAGACTTGTCCTTAGATGAGGAGAAGTTATTAATACAAACAATAAAGGAGTATCGCGATGTTTTTGCTTGGAGTTATAAAGACCTCAAAGGAGTTGATCCAAGCATATGTCAGCATACAATTCCATTGCGAGAGGATGCAAAACCCTCCAAGCAACGTCCTTATACTTACAATGAAAACTTCGCGCACGGAAGATAAAGGAAGAAATAGACAAGCTCTTAGAGGCAGAATTTATCTATGAGATTGAACACACTGAATGGGTCTCCCCTATTGTAGTGGTGCCCAAGAAAAATGGAAAACTTCAAGTATGTGTAAACCTCAAGAAGGTAAATGCAGCTACTGTGCGTGATCATTACCCACTTCCAATCACGGATCATGTTCTGGAACGAGTTGCAGGGAAAAAGGCATATAGTTTCTTGGATGGATTCTCCGGGTACAATCAAGTGTCAATTGATCCAAAGGATCAACACAAGACAGCCTTTGCTATTGAAGATGGCATCTTTGCCTATCGTGTTATGCCATTTGGTCTAACAAATGCACCAACAACCTTTCAGCGGTTAATGAGTCATGTATTCAAGGAGTACCTTAGGCAATTTCTTGAGATTTTCATGGATGATTTATGTGTTCACTCACAAGAGCGTGATGATCATATAGAACACCTCAGACTTGTGTTTCAAAAGTGTCAACTTTATCGTATATGCTTGAATCCTGACAAGTGCAAATTCATGGTAAGACAAGGGAAAATTTTGGGCCATATTGTTTCTCGCAATGGGATTTCAACAGATATGGATAAAATTGATGTCATTGTCTCTTTACCTCGGCCTATCAACCCTAAAGGGGTACAAACATTCATGGGACATTGTGGCTATTACCGTAGATTCATCTACATGTATGCTGTCCTAGCCCGACCGTTATATGCTCTTCTTGTAAAATTTAATTGGACTGATGAGTGTGAGGAATCCTTTGAAAAGTTGAAGCAAGCATTAGTGACTGCACCCATTTTACGGGCACCAGATTGGAACCAAATCTTCCATGTCCATATTGATGCTTCCAACTTTGCAATTGGATGTATTTTGGCTCAATCTGGAGAACACAATAAGGATTTCCCAATCTCATATGCTAGTCGACAGTTGAACAATGCTGAGAAGAATTACACCACAACAGAAAGAGAAGGATTGTCCATGATATATGCAGTGAAAAAGTTTCGCCATTACCTTTTGGCAAACAAATTCATATTTTTTGTGGACCATCAAGCATTGCTATATTTGGTAAATAAGCCTTGTGCAACTGGAAGGATAGTAAGGTGGTTTATCATCCTTCTTGAGTTTGATTTTGAAGTTGCAATTCGAAAAGGAACAACTCATCTAAGGGCAGATCATTTGTCTCGAATCACCTCTGGCGAAGCTCCTGTGGGTGTGGATGATGATATGTTAGATTCAACACTTTTCCTTGTAGAGACAGCTCCTAGATGGTCTGAATCCATTTTAGAAATTTTGACAAGTGGGCAAATACAACTAGCGGGTCCTAATGTGGACCTATGGCGACCATTCACATTAATCTCAGGGAGATTATATCGTCAGGGAAGTGATGGAGTGTTGAGGCTTATACCTAACCCCGACCAATATGAGGAGATCTTGGAATGGGCACATGCGGGTATCGATGGAATCCATACATCAGCTACTACTTGTGTGCGACGTATATCTCAAGATGGGCAATGGTGGCCTACCATGCATGCAGATGCTGAAACATTTGTTCGTAACTGTGCTTCATGTAAAATTCAGAAGCCAATTCATAATGTCACATTATTCCAAATTTCAACTACACCAAGTTGGAGTAAGTATATTGTCGACTATCTTCAGCATGGTCATTTGGATCAAACAATTCCTAAACATCGAAAGCACGCTATTAAAATTGAAGCGGCAAACCATATGCTGATAGAGGGCCAACTCTACAAGAGGGGCAAGGATGGCAACTTACGCATGTGTGTATGTGAAGCTGACTATCTGAAAATCTTAACTCACGCACATGCAGGTGTTGGTGGTGGACACTTTTCTGGCAATACCACAGCTAAGTTGATTAGGTGGTCTGGGCTTTGGTGGCCAACCTTACAAATGGATGCCGAAGAATATGTGAAATGTTGTGACGATTGTCAAAGGACCAAACCTCCCATCACAAAGGACAATATGCCATTGCGACCTATGTTAAGCACACGTGCTTTTGCAAAATGGGGTATTGATTTTGTCGGTCCCATTAAACCTCCAGCTCGTAACACGCATGCAGAATATATTATAGTCGCAACCGACTATTTGACCAAATGGGTAGAGGCAAAGGCAACAGTAAAAAATGATGCCAGAACCACAGCCAAGTTCTTGTATGAGTACGTGTTTACACGCTATGGCTTACCTATTGAGATCGTTAGTGATCAAGGTGTACACTTTGTAAATGAAGTCATAGAATTTTTGCTTCAAGAATTTATGGTAATTCACAAGCGTTCTGCACCCTATCATCCCCAGACCAATGGACAAGCTGAGAGTACTAACAAGATTCTCTGCACAGCACTCACAAAGATTGTTGAGGGACATAGGACTGATTGGGAGCAAAAGTTGCACTCAGTTCTCTGGGCATATAGGACAGCCTATAAAACATCTGTGGGCACAACCCCATTTGAACTTGCTTTTGGGCTAGATGCAATTCTTCCCATTGAATTTCTTGTACCTACTCTATGAGTAGCTAAACAATTGGATTGGACTGGTCATGAGCTTTCACAACGCGTTGACGAATTAGAAAAGCTTGATGAGACCCGCTTATTGGCAGTAATGGGGATGTATGCCGAGAAGAGGAGACAAAAGCAATGGTATGATAGAAATGTAACAACTGGCCGATTCAAAAAAGGAGACCTGGTTCTCTTGTACACACTTAAGAAACATAAGAGAAAGCTCAAAAAACGTGGCTTAGGACCGTTTGTGATTAATGAGCTTACCCCAAGTGGTGCAGTGCGTTTAGAGACACTAGAAGGTGAGCAAATGCCTAACTTCATTAATGGAAGTCGTCTCAAGAAATACAATGAACCATTAACTGAAGCCATGCTTCAACAAATGCATGCTGCACAAATACGGAAAGAAGCACTTGACCTACTTAAACGTCAGGCTCAAGAGGAGGCTAAAGCTAGAGTTGCAAAAGCCAAGGAGCGTCGCAAAGCTTCTATGTTATCCATACAGTTGGCTACTGATGAGCCATATGTCGAACCATTCAATATTCAAGTGTGCCTTCATCTTCATGAGACTACCTACTTTGTCTCTGCCTTAATTGACTCTGGTGGTGCAGATTATAATGTTCTCTCGTTTGACACCTGGAAAGCCTTGGGTCAACCACCACTTGTGCAAATTCCTGTGGACCTACGAAGCTTCTCCGGAGAAGATAACCCTATAGAGGGAAAATGTTTCATTATGATGACCATTCAGGATCACCAGATGTCAATGTCCTTTTATGTGGCACGTAAGTCCAAGGCAGTAGTAGAGGTTGTTCTCGGTAGATCGTGGTTAAGTGCTACCAATTGCTCATTAGATTGGAAGAATAGACAATACAAGTTGCAAATTGATTCTGATTGCATCTTGGGATCTGCTACTCCACGAGCTTTATCGTGTCAAAGGGGTAATGTTTCTACCTTACCCAACCCACAATCAAAATCTGCTCTTGAAGCTCCAAAACAAATGATGTGGATAATTGATGAGTACTCAAGTGAGGGCCATGGCTGGCATGTTCCAACTACTCTAGTTGCTGCTCAAAGAAGGCCAGGCAAGAAGGAATTATCAATGTGGCTACCCAAAGATGCGTACAAACTTGTACCATCTAGTCCAGTTGCTAAGCCTCTTAAGAAGCACATCATTTCCAAGCCGAAACCTCGGATTGTTACTCGATGGGTCCCAAAACATGTTCTTAAAGCACAAGGCTATTATGAGGGTGCAACAGCAATTTGGATTCCAAAATGCCTTGGTTTGCTAGGGATAAAAGAGCGTTTCCGAAAGATTCCAAAAGCCACCCTTGATTGTCCATATCAGTGGGTGCAAAAGAAATCAACACAAACTCTTCAAGAAAGGAAAGGTGGCTGTGATAGCACCTACAAAACGACTTGTGTTGATCTTCCTAAAACATGTATTGAAACACCGGCGGTTGTCCCGATTTCTCCTTGTTACACAATTCAACAATCAACTTGTGTACCTACGACAAGTCCAAATGAGTCTCATTTGACCATAGATTCTAGCATTTCAATGCCTAAATCCTCTTATCTTGCTCAAATTCCAAGACAATTGCTAAAGTTTCCACCGCTTAAAAAGGATATACCAAAAACTAAAGATAAGGCATTAACACTACAATTAAAGCTCTTTGGTAAATCAATGTTTGAATAATGTAGTTCCTTATGCCTTTAGAAGATGTGTTCTCTTTGAGATAATCTTGTTTTTGATTGGAATTGTCATGATGGATATGAGTGTTCTAAATTTCATTGTTCTACGTCCAGATAACTCCTGATGGATATTTGGCGAGATACATGTCCACCATGCATTGACCCTGATAGTACTCGACCAGATCATCGCGGGGGTATAGTGCTCCTCCGTTTCAAACACATTCTAGGTACTTCTATGCTCCCTTAGGTGGAAATTGCTGTGGGCATCACTTTGTCACATTATTCTATCAACAGCATCACCCATTTTCACATTGTCAAGAGTGTGCACGGCTTGTATTAGAAGAAGCTTCACATATTTGTTGGATATGCCGCTCTTACTTTAGACAATATGGCACGGGCTTAATGAAGCAAATTGTGGGAGTTACACCCCAACGCCATAATCTTCTTAATGTGAGAATACCAGAGAGAGGACCAAATCAACGTAGATTACCTGAGGAGGTTCAAGCACAACAATGGAGGGATACAAGCCTAAATGACTTGCAACCACCGATCTTGCAAGCCCTCCTTCCCCAAGCCTCCACATGTCAATATTGGATCAATATGAGTACCTACATTGCGCAGTTCCAAAATCGAAACTGTCTGATTAACCTTCCCATAGAACCAATGCCATACTTTAGTGAGGAAGCACTCCTTCCTCTACCACCTTCTCCAGCGGCCGGTTTTTGTGAGGGGTTGTCTCTGCATCCTGAGGAAATTGATACCATCTTTCCAGCAGACGAGGACACGGATCCACCACCAGCGCAAGGGTAAGTTCAACGACTCCATAATAAGATCGACAAGCCAGGGTACTTTTCTCCCATTGGGTTTTTCCCCTCGGCTATATTCGGTGTTTGGCACCAATGGCAAATTTTATTCTTTTCTTTTCTTTTCGTGTTTGTTAATAAAAATTTTGCAGAAATTTCCGTAAAAACAAGAGCATCAAATAGTCCACCTATCGTGCAAACAAATTAGGAAGGGGGGAGACATGCTACGCTTACAAAGATCAAGGAGGAGCAATCTGCACAAAATCAGCAATGCATCAATGCAAACGAACAACATCAACAGGGCACTACAACAGGTGTATTCAAATCTTAATCTTTATTTCTTTATGTGCTCTTATCTTTCGAATATATGGTTTGCATGTTCACACAATGTTGGCTGCTTGAAGTTTTTGATTAGTTGTTAAGATATGGTGAGTGAATTCTAGAGTCTTAGAAGACTTAGGAAAAGATATTTCTATCTAAAAACAGTGTCGGATATATACCAAGGGAATATGCCAAGTTCTAATGCTTTCAAGGTATATTAGTTATCCCTAGTGGTAGCTACCTCTTAGATATGAGCTAGGTGCTAGGAGTAATAATAGTTTATAAAAAAATTATACCCTTAAAAAATATATATATATATATGTACAAAGTGAATTGAGACATGACGTGTCGGCAGCCATGAGAAATGCTTGGTAGGACCTGGGGTTGTCTTAGCACCTTGGGGCCGATGCCTTCGTTTCCATGGGGTGAACACTGATGTCAAAAAGCTTCAAAAAAAGACCTTTGAGGAATCTATCGCCTTGATGGATGTTGGTAGGACTCTGGGGTACACTATGGGCCCTCGAGACCGATGCCCTCATCTTCATGGGGTACACCTTAGGTCATGAAAGAAAGAAAAAGGGTCTGTCGCCCTTGAGATACTTAGCGGTCTTTAGATTCTCTTGGCGGAGGTCTCTGGGCCATTGCTTGGGTCTCTTTGGGATAGAACCTTAATCTTTATCACCTTCTACACACATATCAAAAAAAAAGAAAAAAAAAAAAGAAAAGAAAAAAGAGAGTTCCAATTACCTTTGCTCATATTTAGGAGTAGGTTTGCCACTTAGGAATAACTTACATACTTGTAGGACATTGAGACTGCGGTCATAACCGGCGGTGTACAAAGCACACTTGCCTTTGCATAGCACTATCTACCACTTAAGTCTCACTTTGACTAGTCTTTACTCACCTATTTTAGTGCTCATTAAAACTTTAATCAGCCTTGCACTTGTATGCTCACGTGTGAAATTATCATTGCTAGTTTTTTCTTTTCTTTTCTTTTCTTCAATAAAAGACTATACTTGTATCCATTGTTTTTTTGTTGCAGCTCTTGCTACTACCGCGCTCGAGGACGTGCGCAAAATAGGAAGGGGGGAGTGTTGCATGATGACGAATGAAGATCAATACAAGGATGCAACAAAAAAGACACTTAGGGCTCTTGAAAAGAGTTCCAAGTTGTGGATGAGTGTGGGAGTGGGTTTGACAATAATCCCACATGGGAACTTTTGGGAGTTTTAGAGTTTTTGTATAAAAAGTCGCTCATTTGAGAGCTTATGGACATTGGGCAAACTCATGTTTGAGCTCTCTTGAGACTAGCTCTCCCTCTTCTTCCATAGAGGTGCAAGCTCTTCTCTCTCCCCATCTACATTGTTGCAAGTTCTATTCTTTTGTTAATTCAATGCAATGAGTTGATATTTGTCTCTCTTCTCATGTCAATTCTCTAGTGTGCATGTTTCTTATTGATAGCTTCAAGGATTGTGTGCATGCTAGGGAAATGAGTATTTGAGAATGAAGAATGCTTTGATCTTGTGTAAGCAATAGCTAAGCTTTCTTCTTGTTTGGATGTATGGATGAGTGGAATGTGGAGTTGAGTGAGCAATAGCAAGATTGAGCTTGAGTGTGTGTTGAGTCTATGTCATTAGTAGTAGTTTTCTTAGCATTCTCTCCATCAAATGGATAAGCTTTTGTGCACCGGTACGGGTTGAATCCCTAGCTCCGAAAGGGATGCAAATCCCATTGGATTGAGCTAAGTGTGGATCATACTACTCTTGCTACAAGTGAGAGAGTTTATCCATCTCTCCAATGGCATCCATAGCCTTCTTCACACTAGGTGTCCTCATTGCTGGAATCCCAAGATCCTCATCAAGGCTCATCTCCAAGCCACTAGACTCTCCATCCAACAAGAGAATACCCTACAAAAATATCAGGCATACAAAGGGGCTCAACCAATTTCTATTTTCCTTTATGTGATGTACCAGCTACATTTCTAGGACTGGTATTATGACACAGCCTGCCACTCCATGGTCTATCAACAGAACCGTTGGATGAGGCACTCAATGACTATGATTAATGACTTGCATTTTGTGGAACCACATTTTCTATAAGATTCCTCCCCAACCTCTCAGGATGTCCAGTATCTTCCCCTGTAGTCAAATCCCTCTTCAGAAATATAAGAGATCTTGTTTATACCTGTTTTAGTCTAGAGAGAGAAAATATTCTAGAGAGAGATTATTCAGATTTTGGATATTTTTGGATGGAAAAATATCTCTTCATATTTAAATAAGTTCCCCCGAAACAGAAGTTCAAAAAGATTTTCAGAAGGTGCATTCAAAATAAATTATAATCTGTTCTATCCTGGGGGTCCAAATTTTCTGAAAATTTTAAATTAAGGTTTTGAGGGGCCAATCAGATTCATCCAAATGTGTGGAGGAGATAAATGGAATAAATAAAGAAAATCCTCCCAAAAATGAGTAAATACTCACATAAGATGAACAGTTGACTAAGGACAAGTTTAATAGTTAAAAAAGAGGATTATTTAGATGAAATGATGCATTTTTGACACCTCAGTATGGGGGAATTCCCCTCATGGAGGAGGTGCCTATTTCACATGTGTGGGGAGAGTTTTAAACTCCCAAATAATGAGATATTTTTATCTCTCCTCTCTCCTGTTTCAACTAGATCCAAAAAGTGAGCTAAACTGACCTAAAAATGGTCAAAAATTGACCAAACTGATATGGAAAATTCTAGAATCAATTTTCTTGGTTAGAGGCTCACTTTTTCAATAGAAGCCAAGTTCCCCTTTGTTGAAGCTTAATAGTGTTTTTTGCACTATTACCCTACTTCTCCCAAGAGCCAAAAACTATGAATTTACTCATAATTCATTAGTTTTTGACATTCCCTCTTCTAAAGATTGGTGGGTGGCCACTCTTGTTTCAAACAAGAGTATATCCCTCAAACCATCAAGTCAAAGGAAAGCTCTCAAATTCCTTTGTAAGTTGGAGATTCTTCTCTTTTCTATTCATTTTATGGTTTTTTATGATTTTTGTCTTCTCTAAAATGAATATGATGTTATGCCTCATTGAAAAAAGGCATTCCCCTCTCTTCTTTAGTAAATCCAATCATTCTTTATCCTAGATGAATGATTAATGAAAAAAATCAAGTTTTTCATAATGTTTCTCTTAAATAAGTAGAAAATGTTTATATTAGAATGATTTAAATACTCTTGGTGAAATTCTAATTAATTTTAGAGAGTTAAAAATTGAAAAATGGTCAGCCATACAAAGGAGGTTATGGCAAAATTTTCTAAAATTGTGTAAAATAAGTTTTACTTTTTTTAATTCAAAAAGAGTAATTCCCATCGCATATGTATTCTTAAAGTGTTATTTTTCATTCTAGGTATAGAAAAATGCATACTAAAAATATTTTATTAAAAAAGTGTTACTTTCTTTAGAACTAAATTCTATGCATAGAAGGAAGCATATTGTAATTGTTATTTTGATTATAAAAGTGTTATTTCCATCATAAATGATTTTTATGCATGAATGGATGCATAAAAGAAATTCTTTTATATTAAAAGAGTGATTTTTATCATAAATGATTTGTATGCATAAACATATGCATAAAAGATTTTTTTATATTAAAAGTGTGATTTTCATCATAAATGATTTTTATGCATAAATGGATGCATAAAAGAAATTCTTTTATATTAAAAGAGTGATTTTCATCATAAATGATTTGTATGCATAAACATATGCATAAAAGATTTTGTTTATATTAAAAGTGTGATTTTTATCATAATTAGATTTTATGCATAATTAGATGCGTAAAAGAATTTTGAAAGTGTGTCTTTCATCAAAATTGGATTTTATGCATAGAAAGATTCATAAAGAATTTTATTCTTAATTCAAAAGAGTTATTTTCATCAATTTTGATTTTATGCATAAACAGATGCATAAAGAATTTATTTTTATTCCAAAAGAGTTATTCTTATCAATTTTGATTTTATGCATAAAAAGATGCATAAAGAATTTCATTTTTAATTCAAAAGAGTTATTTTCATCAATTTTAATTTTATGAATAGATGCATAAAGAATTTTTTTAAAATTCCAAAATAGTTATTCTTATCAATTTTGATTTTATGCATAAAAAGATGCATAAAGAATTTTATTTATAATTCAAAAGAGTTTTTTTATCAATTTTGATTTTATGCATAAAAAGATGCATAAAGAATTTATTTTTATTCCAAAAGAGTTATTTTCATCAATTTTGATTTTATGCATAAATAGATCCATAAAGAATTTTATTTTTAATTCAAAAGAGTTATTTTCATCAATTTTGATTTTATGCATAAAAAGATGCATAAAGAATTTTATTTTTATTCCAAAAGAGATATTCTTATTAATTTTGATTTTATGCATAAAAATATGCATAAAGAATTTTATTTTTACTTCAAAAGAGTTATTTTCATCAATTTTGATTTTATGCATAAAAAGATGCATAAAGAATTTTATTTTTATTCCAAAAGAGTTTTTCTTATCAGTTTTGATTTTATGCATAAAAAGATGCATAAAGAATTTTATTTTTAATTCAAAAGAGTTATTTTCATCAATTTTGATTTTATACATAAAAAGATGGATAAAGAATTTTATTTTTATTCCAAAAGAGTTATTCTTTTCAATTTTGATTTTATGCATAAAAAGATGCATAAAGAATTTTATTTTTTATTCAAAAGAGTTATTTTCATCAATTTTGATTTTATGGATAAAAAGATGCCTAAAGAATTTTATTTTTATTCCAAAAGAAATATTTTCATCAATTTTGATTTTATGCATAAATAGATGCATAAAGAATTTTATTTTTAATTCAAAAGCGTTATTTTCATCAGTTTTGATTTAAACCATAAAAAGATGCATAAAGAGTTTCTTTTTAATTCCAAAAGAGTTATTTTCATCAATTTTAATTTTATGCATAAATAGATGCATCAAAAAATTTATTTTCAATTCAAACAAGTTATTTTTATCAATTTTGATTTTATGCATAAATAGATGCATAAAGAATTTTATTTTTATTCCAAAAGAGTTATTCTTATCAATTTTGAATTTATGCAAAGATGTATAAAAGATTTATTTTTATTTCAAAAGTATTATTTTCATTAAATATGAATTCATGCATAAATGCATAAAAGATTTATTTTTATTTTGAAAGTGTTATTGTCATTAAAATAGAATTTATGCATAGTAAAATGCATAAAAGGTTTATTTTTAATTCAAAAGTGTTATTTTCCTTAAAATTAAATTTATGCCTAAATAGATGCATAAAAGGATTTTTATAAAAGTGTTATTCCTACTAAAGTTGTCTTTATTGCCTAATTAGATGCGTAAAGAATCTTTATATAAAAAAAATTCTCTTACATTCTATAAATAGATGTGATGAGATGTCATAGGAATCAGATAGATGTGAATGGATGGATGGAAGTGATGTGAATCAGATAAATATAAATGGATGTTATGTCTTATGAATTAGGATGTGAAAGAATGTGATGGCATGTGAATCATGATATGAATGAATGATAAGGGATGTGAATGAATGACGGCATGTGAATCCGATGTGAATGGATGATGTGGTTTGATGTGTGAATGATGCAGATTAATGTGGATGGATGTATGGATGATGTGGTTTGATGTGTGAATGATGTGAATTGATGTAGATGGATGAATGGATGATGTGTGAATGATGTAGATTGATGTGGATGTGAAAATGGATGTATGGATGTGGATGTGGATGTATGAATGTGAATGTGGATGTGGATGTATGATGTGGATGTGGAAATGAATGTATGGATGTGGATGTGGATGTGGATGTATGAATGTGAATGGGGATGTGTGGATGTATGAATGTAGATGTGGATGTGGATGTGAATGTGAATGTAGATGTGAATGTGGATGTGGATGTGTGGATGTATGAATGTGAATATAGATGTGGATGTGGATGTGAATGTGGATGTGTATGTATGAATGTGAATGGGGATGTGTGGATGTATGAATGTAGATGTGGATATGGATGTGAATGTGGATGTGGATGTATGAATGTGAATGGGGATGTGGATTTATGAATGTGGATGTGGATATGGATGTATGAATGTGGATGTGAAAATGGATGTATGGATGTGAATGTGGATGTGAAAATGGATGTATGGATGTGGATGTGGATGTGGATGTGGATGCGGATGTGGATATGGATGTATAAATGTGGATGTGAAAATGGATGTATGGATGTGGATGTGGAAATGGATGTATGGATGTGGATGTGGATGTATGGATGTGGATATGGATGTGTATGTATGAATGCGGATGTGGAAGTGGATGTATGGATGTGGATGTGTATGTAGAATAATGAATGAGAATGTGTATGTGAAATGATGTGACGTCGATATATGAGTGAATGGATGAGATGTGATGACAGGTGAATTTGGATGTGAATAAATGATATGTGATGTGAATGAATCTGAGGTGATGAGATGGAAAATGATGTGATTGGATGACAATGAGTACACATATGAATGGAATGTGGAATAAGTAGTGGACTGATGAGGGATAATGTAGAAAGACGAGAGTTCATTATAGAAACTGTATTTGTGACTTGTTTGTAAATGACTGTTTTATGTCAAGAATGTTGGGGAAGCATTTTTATCGTCTTGTGATTAAGGCCGTGAAGACCTAACTGATAAAGTTGCAATAGCTGACGGAGAGTCAACGGAGGACGTCTCGCGTAGGATGGTCGGTCGAGGTCTTGACCAGCCTCGGTTCGATTTAAATGGTGAGCTTCTGGTACGGTGGATGAGGGACCAAGGAAGCGGCCTATGAGTGGAGCGCTAGGTGACATGCGAAGGATCCTAGAGGGTGCTGACCATACGGTGCTTGGGCTCTCGGTCGCCGAAGATACCCACACGTGCGTCATGGAAGATAAGGAATCAAGGAGTAAGAGTTGTTTTCTGAAACCGGGCATGGATCTGGTTGATTGACCTTGCTGGTCCTCAACGGATGAGTCCATGACTCTTTTATATGGATCTGTTGGTTGATCTTGCTGATCTTCCATGGAGATTTCATTTTGTTATGTGAATATATTGCCAGTTACTATGAGATAGGAACTATCAAAAAGGCCCCTGTGTGAACAGGTGGTGAGCATTCTGGTTGCCAATGATGCCATAAGTACACCGAAAGGAATGATTGGAAATAAGGATTTAACCAGATATTTTGAGGATTGTGATTAGTGACACAATGGTTTCATAAAAGGATTGTTTTAAAGATAGCTGATGCTGCTGAGAAAAAGGTAATTTCATATTGGGTGTGTAAGTGGTGTGACTAGTTTTATGTTTGCATGAACTTCCATCTAGGGGGCCTGGGAACTCTTTTCCCTGGTACCCGAGACAAAACCTAACCAAATTCCTAATTGGATCCCATCACTACATTGGTTGGGCGGTTGGCTAACCCATGGGACTGCTGGACTGATGGATCCGTAACTCGAGACTCAATTTCTGTTTAGTTTGATAGATGAAGTAAATTTCGGACAAAAATTGTTCTATGGAAAAGAATCAACGACTGTGCCTCTCAATGAGGAAAAACGCGTTGGTCTCTATGATCCAAGTACAGTCTTTTTCCCTTATCTGACTATGGGACTTACGGGTTCGATAAGATGAGCTCAGTTAGTTAAGGCTTTTGACTACGTTAGGGAAAAGTTATCCTGGTGGAATCGCTTGTGCTTTCCAGGCAAAGGACGTTTTTCCGAGTTCGGTTTTGGAAAAACTGATGGATTAGTCTCTTGTCCGGATTTCCGTGGGCGAGGCCCCGAGTGTGGGACCCTGCCCCGTGCAAGAAGTGCTACTTCCGCTACTAGCACCCCTGAATTTGTTGCGCGGTAGGGACAAGGGTCTTACACTTGGTATCAGAGCTATTTGGCTAATGAGGATCAACCGAGAAGCCAAATATGTCAAAAATTTATCAAGAAGCACTAAAAGGTTATAATTGTGTGATAAAATTCATACAATTTGATATTCAAACTGAAATTCATAAATTGGTAATTGGGTGTTCAGATGGAAGTACATCAATTGTATGGAATCCCTGAGTTGCTTGAGGCCTAGACATGATGGTATTTACCTTATAGTTCCAAGAACCATGACTACCTGTATATACCGAGGGTTTAACTTCAGCTCTTTACTGGCAGTATATACGAGTAAATCTAAGACTTGAAATTATAAGCATTAATGCTATCCAGATGATGAATTTAAATGTGGTTGATATGATTTTTAAATTCTAGTTGAGAACTGATGAGTTGATTTGGATTCTCATTGAAAAATGATGATCCCTAAAATTTGGTTGAAATGTAATAAGCTGAGGGAAACCGCAATGAGGATGAATGGGATGAGTCCCTGTGATGATGTTCATAACTGGAATGACGTTAATGACTTCAGCCAATCATTATGAGATTAGTGGATTGTGCTGGCAGATTGTGCTGGCAGATTGCTACTGTTAACTTTTGTCCAGTGAATCAAGTTAAGTGATGATAAATTAAAAATCTGAAAAATTGAAATCCCCATGGAGGACTGTTCAGATGGAAAAAATTAGTCTAATGGACCATTATTGTGTTAAAGATATGAATGAGATATTTTGAATGAATTATTAACTGTGATAATGCGTTCTATATGAGTATCTTTATCCCTTGATTTTGTGGGGAACCGACCTATTTAGAGAACCCTGGAGTCAGTTGAAAAAAAAATCAGATTGCATCATAAATAAAGAGACTTAACAAGAATTTTCGTATTGATAGGAACATGGATCGAGGTCATCGTGGTAGAAATGTTAACCCCCAACTCGATGAAGAAGCGCTCGACGTGGATGTTCGTAAAACTCTTCATAGTTCGCAACCTGGTCCCTTCAAGGGTGAAGGGGAACAGTTAGGTGAAGTTGTAGAAAAGTGGATTGAGGCCATGGAGGAATATTTTGATAACTTGCTACAATGAGAGAAGCAAGATGGCTCTCGCCAGGTTAAAGATTGTGGAAACGGCCAGGGTTGCGTGGAGGAATCATTGCGAGACAAACCGTCTCGATCGAAATACCCAAACCTGGACCGATCTCAAGGCTTACCTCAGAAAGAGGTTTTGTCCCCTAGGCTTTCTAAACACTAAGATGAATGAGTTCTTGGAACGAAAGCAGGAAAATCGGACAATTGAAGAGTACCATCAGGCTTTTGCCCTTCTCCTTAAATATTCCCCTCAATTGGATGAAGAGCAGCTGATGGCCAGGTTCATTCGAGGAATGAACGAGCCATTGGATACTTTAGTCAAGAATGCCAAACCTATCTCAATGGCCGAAGCAGTAAGAATGGCAAAGGATTTCGCCAAAGCCTTTGATGTTAAAGTCTCGCCAAAGCCAGCACCATCACCTTTCAAAAGTTTTTTATTCCCAGAAGATGATTCCAACCTTCCTCCATCTAAGAGATATCAAGGAAGTTCCAGAATGGAAGAAATGTTCTTTTCCCGAAACTCAATCCCCTGGATTTTAACTTCAAAAGTTCCACCCTTGAACAAGAGAGTGAAATGCTATAACTATCAAGGGTTTGGACATCGTAGCATGGATTGCCCAACTCCTTTTCGATCAACATTTTCAGGGCAGGAAAATGAGGGATCAAGATTCCAGACTCCAACCCCTTCCTTCCAGAGTAATCAGGGTTCTATCCGCCAAAATCAAGGAAATCCCAGAGGTAGACCCTCTATCCAACCTGCAGTTTCAATCCAAAGTAATGCAAGACCTCCACCTTAGAATAGGGGAAGTCAAAGAGAGTTGTTCCCAAATCGGCCATCCACCTCCAAGGCAATAACGCTGGAAGTGGGATAGAATATAAGATTCGTCCCCAGCCTCTCAGGATGTCCAGTATCTTCCCCTGTAGTCAAGTCCCTCTTCAAAAATATAAAAGATCTTGTTTATAACTGTTTTGGCCTAGAGAGAGAAAATATTCTAGAGAGAGATTATTCACATTTTAGATATTTTTGGATGGAAAAATATCTCTTTATATTTAAATAAGTTCCCCCGAAACAGAAGTTCAAAAAGATTTTCAGAAGGTGCATTCGAAATAAATTATAATCTGATCAAAAGGCCTTATCGTGGGGGTCCAGATTTTCTGAAAATTTTAAATTAAGGTTTTGAGGGGCCAATCAGATTCATCCAAATGTGTGGATGAGATAAATGGAAGAAATAAAGAAAATCCCCCCAAAAATGAGTAAATACTCACATAAGATGAAGAGTTGACTAAGGACAAGGTTAATAGTTAAAAAAGAGAGATATTTAGATGAAATGATGCATTTTTGACACCTCAGTATGGGGGAATTCCCCTCATGAAGGAGGCGCCTATTTCACATGTGTGGGAGAGTTTTAAACTCCCACTCCTGTTTCAACTAGATCCAAAAAGTGAGCTAAACTGACCTAAAAATGGTAAAAAATTAGCCAAACTGATCTGGAAAATTCTAGAATCAGTTTGCTTGGTTAGAGGCTCACTTTTTCCTATAAATAGAAGCCTTCCCCTTTGTTGAAGCTTAATAGTGTTTTTTTGCACTGTTACCCTGCTTCTCCCAAGAGCCAAAAACTGTGAATTTACTCATAATTCATTAGTTTTTGACCTTCCCTCTTCTAAAGATTGGTGGCCACTCTTGTTTCAAACAAGAGTAGATCCCTCAAACCATCAAGCCAAAGGAAAGCTCTCAAATTCCTTTGTAAGTTGGAGATTCTTCTCTTTTCTATTCATTTTATGGTTTTTTATGATTTTTGTCTTCTCTAAAATGAATATGATGTTATGCCTCACTGAAAAAAGGCATTCCCCTCTCTTCTTTAGTAAATCCAACCATTCTTTATCCTAGATGAATGATTAATGGAAAAAAATCAAGTTTTTCATAATGTTTCTCTTAAATAAGTAGAAAATATTTATATTAGAATGATTTAAATACTCTTGGTGAAATTCTAATTAATTTTAGAGAGTTAAAAACTGAAAAATGGTCAGCCATACAAAGGAGGTTATGGCAAAACTATTTACAATTGTGTAAAATAAGTTTTACTTTTTTTATTCAAAAAGAGTAATTCCCATCGTATATGTATTCTTAAAGTGTTATTTTTCATCCTAGGTATAGAAAAATGCATACTAAAAATATTTTATTAAAAAAGTGTTACTTTCTTTAGAATTAAATTCTATGCATAGAAGGAAGCATATTGAAATTGTTATTTTGATTATAAAAGTGTTATTTCCATCATAAATGATTTTTATGTATGAATGGATGCATAAAAGAAATTCTTTTATATTAAAAGAGTGATTTCTATCATAAATGATTTGTATGCATAAAAGATTTTTTTATATTAAAAGTGTGATTTTCATCATAATAAATGATTTTTATGCATAAATGGATGCATAAAAGAAATTCTGTTATATTAAAGAGTGATTTTCATCATAAATGATTTGTATGCATAAACATATGCATAAAAGATTTTTTTAATATTAAAAGTGTGATTTTTATCATAATTAGATTTTATGCATAATTAGATGCATAAAAAAATTTTATTTTTATTATACAAGTGTGACTTTCATCAAAATTAGATTTTATGCATAGAAAGATGCATAAAGAATTTTATTCTTAATTCAAAAGAATTATTTTCATCAATTTTGATTTTATGCATAAATAGATGCATAAAGAATTTTATTTTTATTCCAAAAGAGTTATTCTTATCAATTTTGATTTTATGCATAAAAAGATGCATAAAGAATTTTATTTTTAATTCAAAAGAGTTATTTTCATCAATTTTGATTTTATGCATAAATAGATACATAAAGAATTTTTTTAAATTCCAAAAGAGTTATTCTTATCAATTTTGATTTTATGCATAAAAAGATGCATAAAGAATTTTATTTTTAATTCAAAAGAATTATTTTCATCAATTTTGATTTTATGCATAAAAAGATGCATAAAGAATTTTATTTTTATTCCAAAAGAGTTATTTTCATCAATTTTGATTTTATGCATAAATAGATGCATAAAGAATTTTATTTTTAATTCAAAAGAGTTATTTTCATCAATTTTGATTTTATGCATAAAAAGATGCATAAAGAAATTTTTTTAAATTCCAAAAGAGTTATTCTTATCAATTTTGATTTTATGCATAAAAAGATGCATAAAGAATTTTATTTTTAATTTAAAAGAGTTATTTTCATCAATTTTGATTTAAAGCATAAAAAGATGCATAAAGAATTTTATTTTAATTCCAAAAGAGTTATTTTCATCAATTTTGATTTTATGCATAAATAGATGCATTAAGAATTTTATTTTTAATTCAAAAGAGTTATTTTATCAATTTTGATTTTATGCATAAATAGATGCATAAAGATATTTTTTTTATTCCAAAAGAGTTATTCTTATCAATTTTGATTTTATGCATAGAAAGATGCATAAAAGATTTATTTTTTTTTAAAAGTATTATTTTCAATAAAATTGAATTTATGCATAGATGCATAAAAGATTTATTTTTATTTGTTATTCTCATTAAAATGGACTTTATGCATAGTAAAATGCATAAAAGGTTTATTTTTAATTCAAAAGTGTTATTTTCCTTAAAATTAAATTTATGTGCCTAAATAGATGCATAAAAGGATTTTTATAAAAGTGTTATTCCTACTAAAGTTGTCTTTATGCCTAATTAGATGCGTAAAGAATCTTTATATCAAAAAAAAAATTAGAATTCTCTTACATTCTATAAATAGATGTGATGAGATGTGATAGGAATAAGATAGATGTAAATGGATGGTAGGAAGTGATGTGGATCAGATAAATGTAAATGGATGAATGGATGTGATGTCCTGTGAATTAGGATATGAATGAATGGTATAGGATGTGAAAGAATGTGATGGCATGTGAATCATGATATGAATGAATGATAAGGGATGTGAATGAATGACGTCATGTGAATCGGATGTGAATGGATGATGTGGTTTGATGTGTGAATGATGTAGATTAATGTGGATGGATGTATGGATGATGTGGTTTGATGTGTGAATGATGTGAATTGATGTAGATGGATGAATGGATGATATGGTTTGATGTGTGAATGATGTAGATTGATGTGGATGGATGTATGGATGTGGATGTGGATGTGGATGTGGAAATGAATGTATGGATGTGGATGTGGATGTGGATGTGGATGTGGATGTGGATGTGGATGTATGAATATGAATGTGGATGTGGATGTATGATGTAGATGTGGAAATGAATGTATGGATGTGGATGTGGATGTGGATGTGGATGTGGATGTATGAATGTGAATGGGGATGTGTGGATGTATGAATGTAGATGTGGATGTGGATGTGGATGTGGATGTATGAATGTGAATGGGGATGTGTGGATGTATGAATGTAGATGTGGATGTATGAATGTAGATGTGGATGTGAATGTGGATGTGGATGTATGAATGTGAATGGGGATGTGTGGATGTATGAATGTAGATGTGGATGTGGATGTATGAATGTGAATGGGGATGTGGATTTATGAATGTGGATGTGGATATGGATGTATGAATGTGGATGTGAAAATGGATATATGGATGTGAATGTGGATGTGAAAATGGATGTATGGATGTGGTTGTGGATGTGGATGTGGATATGGATGTATAAATGTGGATGTGAAAATGGATGTATGGATGTGGATGTGGAAATGGATGTATGGATGTGGGTGCGGATGTGGAAGTGGATGTATGGATGTGGATGTAGGAATGTGGATGTGTATGTAGAATAATGAATGAGAATGTGTATGTGAAATGATGTGACGTCGATATGAGTGAATGGATGAGATGTGATGGACAGGTGAATTGGGATGTAAATAAATGATATGTGATGTGAATGAATCTGAGGTGATGAGATGGAAAATGATGTGATTGGATGACAATGAGTACACATATGAATGGAATGTGGAATAAGTAATGTGGACTGATGAGGGATAATGTAGAAAGACGAGAGTTCATTATAGAAACTGTATTTGTGACCTGTTTGTAAATGACTGTTTTATGTCAAGAATGCTGGGGAAGCATTTTGATCGTCTTGTGATTAAGGTCATGGAGACCTAACTGATAAAGTTGCAACAGCTGACGGAGAGTCAATGGAGGACGTCTCGCGTAGCATGGTCCAGCCGAGGTCTTGACCAGCCTCGGTTCGATTTAAATGGTGAGCTTCTAGTATGGTGGATGAGGGACAAAGAAAGCGGCCTATGAGTGAAGCACTAGGTGACCTCGAAGGATCCTAGAGGGTGCTGACCATACGGTGCTCGGGCTCTAGGTCACCGAAGATACCCACACGTGCGTCGTGGAAGATATTGAATCAAGGAGTAAGAGTTGTTTTCTAAAACCGGGCATGGATCTGGTTGATTGACCTTGCTGGTCCTCAACGGATGAGTCCATGACTCTTTTATTTGGATCTGTTGGTTGATCTTGCTGATCTTCCACGGAGATTCCATTTTGTTATGTGAATATATTGCCGGTTACTATGAGCTAGGAACTATGGAAAAGGCCCATGTGTGAACAAGTGGTGAGCGTTCTGGTTGTCAATGATGCCATAAGTACACCGATGAAGGAATGATTGGAAATCTCGGGGGGTGCACTATATGGAAGCCCCTCCTACGACGTGCGTTCAAGGGGTATTTAAAAAACCCCTTATCTGTGAATTTTGAGCTGATAAAACTACCCCTTTTTCTTTATAGACTTACGGGTTTTTTTCCAAAGTACAATTAAAATACCCCTCTTGTAATTGTATTTCTGTAAATTTACCCAATATTTTGGATTAAAAAAATCCCACCTACTAATGGTCGCACGTGGTAGACTTACATTTTTTGAGGTGCACCCCCCGCGTTGGAAATAAGGATTCAACTAGAGATTTGGAGGATTGTGATCAGTGACACAATGGTTTCATTAAAGGATTGTTTTAAAGATAGCTGATGCTACTGAGAAAAAGGCAATTTCATATTGGGTGTGTAAGTGGTGTGACTAGTTTTATGTTTGCATGAACTTCCGTCTAGGGGACCTGGGAACTCTTTTCCCTAGTACCCGGGACAAAACCTAACCAAATTCCTAATTGGATCCCATCACTACAGTGGTTGGGCGGTTGGCTAACCCATGGGACTGGATGGGGTTAGGCTGGACTGATGGATCCGTAAATCGAGACTCAATTTCTGTTTAGTTCAATAGATGAAGTAAATTCCATACAAAAATTGTTCTATTGAAAAGAATCAACGGCTGTGCCTCTCAACGAGGAAAAAAGTGTTGGTCTCTATGATCCAAGTACAGTATTTTTCCCTGATCTGACTATGGGACTTACGGGCTTGATCAGATGAGCTCAGTTAGTTAAGGCTTTTGACTACGTTAGGGAAAAGTTATCCTGGTGGAATCACCCGTGCTTTCCAGGCAAAGGAAGTTTTTCCGGGTTTGGTTTTGGAAAAACTGATAGATTAGTCTCTTGTCTGGATATCCGTGGGCGAGGCCCCAAGTGTGGGACCCTGCCTCGTGCAAGAAGTGCTACTTCCGTTGCTAGCACCCCTGAATTTGTTGCGCGGTGGGGATAGGGATCTTACATTTCCACTTACATCAGCCCTAACAATAGCATCTTTTTCAGCAATATACCAGCTACTCATCTCATCAAATACAACATCCCTTCTTACCCTCAATTCACGTGTAGCAGGATTATAACATCTATATCCCTTTTGCTCAAGGGAATACCCAATAAACATAAATTTTTTTGCCTTTGGATCTATCTTATTACACAAACTTATCTGGCACATGCACATATGCAATACATCCAAAAACTTTCAAGTGAGACGAATCAAGTTTCTTGCCAGTAAACTTCTCCTCTGGCGTTACATCATGTATGGCTATAGTAGGAGTCTTGTTCATGATATAAACTACTATAGACATAGCCTCAGCCCAATAGCTATGCGGCATATTCTTCTTTGTCATCAATGCTCATGCTATCAATACAATGTGCCTATTTTTTCGCTTAGCAACTCCTTTTTGCTACGGATTAGATCTATATGTAAATTGTCTCTAAATGCCATTCTTTTGTAAGAATTCGGAGAACTCATTGGAGAAGTATTCTCCCCCTCCATCTAACTTTAATAGGCACTTCACATGCTTTCCTGTCTGTTTTTCAACCATCACTTTGAAATTCTAAAAATTAGTGAACACTTCACTCTTCACCTTCATGAAATACACCCACACTTTCCTCGTGTGGTCACATCAATGAATGTTACGTAGTACCTGTAGCCACCCATAGACATAGTCTTTGCAGGACCTCATACATCTGAATGCACAACATCTAGTACATTCCTGCTCACATTTTTGTCATGTGGAAATACATGTTTTGTTTGCTTTCAAAATTGACATGCTTCACAAACTTTCTACATACCTTCAACTTTAAACTTAGGCAGCCCTATCACAATTTCTTTAGTCTGCACATAGACTTCATTCTTTGCACATTTACATGCCCAATTCTCTTATGAAAATTTCTATATCTGCAACAACTCATGAACCATTTGTAAACATTATAGCACTCACTTCAGGCATATTTACATTCAATGTAAACATTCTTCACACTCTGTTGCCTTTTGCAACACCAGCCTCTGAACTTATCTTTAAAGTCTTCTACATAACAGTCATCAGGGTTAAACCGAACTTATCTTTAAAGTCTACATAACAGTCATCGGGGTTAAACCAGACTTGCAAACCCTACTCAATCATCTAGCCAATTGAAACTAGATTCTTTGTAATGTTTGGAACATGAAGTACATCTATACAAGGTACGTCACCTTACCATCTTGCATAGACAATAGCACATCTCCAACATGGGCAATCGGATGAGTAGTGTCATCCCCTGTTTCAACAAAACCTGGTCTTTCAAGACTCTTCATTTACTTGAACCACTCACCACATGACTTGTCATGTGGTTAGAAGCACCTGAATCAACATACCATACATCATCCTTACATGGTGCTACATCATTTCCAGTCACAGCATTAACTATATGTTACATAATAAACAATCTCTCATTATTCTTATTATTTCTGCTAGAGGATGCATAGTTGTTTTGCTGCACTTTTCCATTTCACAGGTCACTCTGCTTGTTATAGCAACTTGCCTACTTATGTCTAGACTTACCACAATAAAAATATCCTCATGTATCATTATACTGCCTTTGCCAGTTACCATGACCTCTTTGACTCCCCCTCTGCCTCTAAACTGGCCTCTTCCACCTGTGTGTTATTGCGAATCCTGGGATTGTTGCTGCTCTACTAACCATAATTCTGATTACCTATTTGGCCACCACGTTGGCCACATCCATGACCTCTACCTCATCCTCTACTTGCACTTGTGTGTAGAAGGCTTGCTGCTCTGAACTGTTTTTTTTTTGTGAAGATAGTTGACCTTCACCCAAATTCTTCTCTTCAATGATCACATTGACACCAAATAGTACGAAGTTGGGAATGTTCTCCCAAGTCTGAAATAGACGTCTTGAACGCCTTGTATTGTGTCACAAGACCACGTAGACACACTTAAAACTTATCATCATCATCAACAAAAACACCAATTGATGCAAGGGATTCCACAATGCAAGACATATTTTTCTTCTCCATAGTATGAAGCTCGTTCTTCAACTGAATCTTTCGTGCCTTGGTGTTAGTTTCATACAACTTCACCAAGGTATCCCATGGCTCTTTAGGTGACTTAGCATCTTCTATATGCCCAATCATGGTGTCCTGTATACTAATAGAAAGCCATCACATGACTTTCCTTGCTCCTTGATTCTAATCCTTGAACCCTTTTACATCTGCAGCAGCACCAGTTGGATTAATCTTTGGTATCTCTAGTGCCTCCTCATGTTCACCTTCAATGTAGTCCCAGTAACCTTTTCCCATCAAGAAATTTGTTAATCTTGCTCCTTGATTCTAAGCCTTGAACCCTTTTACATCTGCAGCAGTTGGATTAATCTCTGGTATCTCTAGTGCCTCCTCATGTTCACCTTCAATGTAGTCCCAGTAACCTTTTCCCATCAAGAAATTTGTTAATCTAAACCTCCAAGCGTGGAAGTTCTTCTTTTCAAGCTTCTTTTCAACAATCTCGTTTATTCCATCATTTGACATCTTTTCTACAACACAAATTTGCCAAAAATAGCACTCTTGTTTGACCTGCACAAACTGTTGTATTTTTTAGTGGTACTATACTGCACCCAAACTGTCACAACCAGTGATCTCAATTTGCATACATACACCCACTGGCAACTTTGAGACCTCTTTGTAGTACACACAGTGTCTGCAAACCAATTGCCAGAGTCCTGCAGTTCCAAAAATGGAGTTCTATAGCAGCGAATCGAAACTTACCCGCAGTGCCCACGTGTGAACATCTGTGAACTGAAAAATGGAGGTCTAGACGCGCATAATAGCCATGAGGGTTAAACCTCACTTGCAGATCCTCTCTCTCTCGCTTGCTATTAACGAAGAGAATCTAATGAATTTGTGAAGAAAGTTTTTCCAAGTGTGTTTTCTTCCCTCAAAACAACAAGGCTAGAAAAAATATCAACATACATCATAAGCAAACTTTTGTGACCTCCATCACTATTCCAAACCACTTTTTTTCATACAAAAACTATATGCGAAGATGACTGTGCACCGCTCCCAAAGCATCCGCCGCACCCACCTCCCTCACTACTCGATTGCCCCGACGGCTCTTATAAGCCCTTAAGATATCACCACCTGAGTGGCATCGTGAGGATGTTGCACACTAGGGAGACAGCACCATGGATGGGATAGGAGTGCACTGATCACTAGGAGGAGCCGCAGGGCGAGGAGTAGGGAAAGTGGAAGTATGAGGAGTAGGTAAAGTAGAAGTGATAGGGGTTGGGAAGGTGGTGGAAATCATGGATGTGGTCGAGTGTGGGATAGCTAACATGTCACACATAATAGGTGGGAGATAAGCCCAAATGACTCAATTTCTTGGCCTCGTACCTAGAGTTCAGGCGAGCAATTCCAAGCCGTATGTGCCTCTAAAATACGCTGCTAATCGAGGTCATCTATGGGTATGGGCACAACACTAGAGGATTCCCCTCCATATATCCTATCTTGATCTGTTGGGGTGAGATGAACTCCATGATGGCCACATCTACATGCATAAAAATATTACATAAACACAAAAAAACATGCTCACATAGAGTATACATTACATAAAAATCTCGTGAATAAAGCCTTAATGCATAGAGCTTAATCCATAAGGCTTATGCATAGAGATTAATAAATAAAGCCTTAATGCATAAGGCTTATGCGTAAAGCCTTAATGCATGTCTTATGCATAGAGCTTAGAGTATAAATCCTCATGCATGGAACTCATGCATAGAGCTTAATGCATAAGATATATGCATAGAGCTTTATGTATAAGCCTCATGTGTGAGCTCATACATAAGCCTCATGCATAAGGCTCTATGTATAGAGCCTTAATGTATAGAGCTCATACATAAGCCTCATGCATAAAGCCTTAATTCATAAGGCTTATGCATTGGGTTTTATGCATAGAGCTTTATGCATAGAGCTCATACATAGAGTTCATGCATAGAGCCTTAATGCATAAGCCTCATGCATATAACTCATACATAAGCCTCATGCTAGGGCCTCATGTATAGATCCTTACTGGTTGAGGCTTATGCTTTGAGATTTATACATAGAGTTTAATGCATAGAGCTCATGCATAGTGCTCATGCATAGAGCTCATGCATAACGCTCATGCATAGAGTTTCATGCATGAAGCCTCATGTATAGAGCCTTAACACATAAGGATTATGCATTGAGCTTTATGCCAGGTGATCTCAACACTGCTTTGGCTCTTTGTACAAATGTTTTAATAACATTTGAGATCTTAAACTCATCTCATCAAGGCTTTGTTCTAAGCCACTATCCTCACAACAAATGAGTAACTTACTAAAACATCAGGCATTGTGAAAGGCTGATCCACCTTCTCTTTTCCTTTATGTGATACATATAAATTTATTGAGTTTTCAGCACTTGTAGTACCACCAAATGATGTCTCAAAATTCTTGGCATTACGGCTCAATCTTCTTGACCAAGGCCTAATAGTAGACCCACTACTAGAGAACTCTCTTGGATCACTAAGCACATGTCATTACTACTCTCCCATTGTAAGATTCCTCCCCAGCCTCTCAAAATGTCCAGCATCTTCCCTTGTAATCGATCCCCTCTTCAGAAATATAAAAGACCTTGTTTCTAACTGTTTTGACTTAGAGAGAGAATATTCTAGAGAGAGAATATTCAGATTTTGAATATTTTTAGATAGAAAAATTTCTCATATTATTAAAATGAATTCCCTTGAAACAGAAATTCAAAAAGAACTTTCCAATGTGCAATTGGAATTAATTATTGGAAATGGGTATAAAGGACCTTAGCCTAAGGGTCTAGATTTTCAGAAATTTTTGGATTATGGTCCAATTAAGGTTCTTATGGGCCAATAGCATCAATCCATGTGTAAGGAGGAGATAAATCCAATTTATAAAAGAAGATACCCAAAAATGAGTAAATGCTCACATAAGATGAAGAGTTGACTATGTACAAGATTTATTAGTAAGAAACTATGAGTAATATAAAAAATATGAGATATTTTGGGTATCCAAAAATGAGTAAATGCTCACATAAGATGAAGAGTTGAAAATGTACAAGGTTTATTAGTAAAAAACTATGAGAAATATTAAAAATATGAGATATTTTGGGTATCCAAAAATGAGTAATGCTCACATAAGATGAAGAGTTGAAAATGTACAAGGTTTATTAGTAAACAACTATGAGCAATATTAAAAATATGAGATATTTTGGGTATAATGATTCCATTTTGACACATATGTAAGGAAGGGGAGTCCATTAAAGGAGGTGCATATTTCACATGCTTGAATGAGTTTTAAACTAAAAAATAATGTGATATTTTTATCTCTCCTCCCTCTTGAATCAAACCAAATCAAAATGGAACCAAACCGAATCAAAAAAGAACCAAACTAGATCCAAATCTAGTCCAAATTCAACCAAACTAAATTTGGAAAATTCTAGAATTCAGTTAGCTTTGGTTAGAGCTTCCCTCTCCTATAAATAGAACACGAGTCCTTTGAAAAAAATAGAAGAATTTTATTATACTAGAGTTATGCTGAAATAATGCTAATTTCTACTATTCTCTAAAATTCTCTCCAAATTGAAGAAATTGGAGCTTCCCTCTTTCTTACATCCCCAATTGGTGGCTCCATCAACATACTTAACCAATTGATTGGTTGGGGGCCTCTACCGTGAACAAAGAATCAAGCAATTTGTAAGGTAAATGGTGAATTTTGATCTTTTCTATAATTTCTCAATGTTTCTCTCTTCACAACCCCTCTCAAGCTATTGAAGTTAATTGATTATTGATAGTTAAGAATTACATAAATTTTCATTTATGCTTAATTCAAATGGTTCTTATGTAATTTCTCTCTCTCACTCAAGAAATGGTCATACTCATGACCCATTCTCAATCCAAATGAAGCTTTTCATAAAGCTTTTTCTTAATCCAAGATTAATCTATACTTGAGGCCAAATTAATGGCTTTTTTCTATGCTTTTAGTTTATGTATTTCATGAATATAGAGGATTCAATCCATTATGGATCCCTTAGAAAAATTGAGATTTATCAGTCAATAGCAGCGGAGCTATGGCAAAAATTTTATAAAAATTACGTATAAAATAATTTCATTCAAAGCATGAAAAGAGGACTTCCTACCATATTCTAGGAATTATCATCCTGGATTAATTGAAGATATTCATTGTAATCATAGAGAAATTGATTTTTATATTATGCATAATTGATTTTCATGCATAGAGGTATCCATAAAAGATTATAATTTTAACATAAAAGTGTTACTTTTATCATAATTAGATTTCATGCATAGAGGTATTCATAAAAGATTATTATTTTAATGTAAAAGTGTTACTTTTATCATATTTGAATTTCATGCATAGAGGTATGCATAAAAGATGATTATTTTATTATAAAAGTGTTACTTTTATCATATTTGAATTTCATGCATAGAGGTATGCATAAAAGATGATTATTTTATTACAAAAGTGTTACTTTTAACATAATTGAATTTCATGCATAGAAGTATGCATAAAAGATGATTATTTTATTACAAAAGTGTTACTTTTAGCATAATTGAATTTCATGCATAGAGGTATGCATAAAAGATGATTATTTTATTACAAAAGTGTTACTTTTAGCATAATTGAATTTCATGCATAGATGTATGCATAAAAGAAGATTATTTTATTATAAAAGTGTTACTTTTATCATAATTGAATTTCATGCATAGAGGTATGCATAAAAGATGAATATTTTATTATAAAAGTGTTACTTTTAGCATAATTGAATTTCATGCATAGAGGTATGCATAAAATATGATTATTTTATTATAAAAGTGTTACTTTTAGCATAATTGAATTTCATGCATAGAGGTATGCATAAAAGATATGGGAAGTGATAAGATGTGATAAGATGCATATGAGATGAGTTAGGATGTGATAAGATGCATATGAGATGAGTTAGGATGTGATAAGATGATTATGAGATCAGTTAGGATGTGATAAGATATGGGAAGTGATAAGATACATATGAGATGAGTTAGGATGTGATAAGATGAGTTAAGAAGTGATAGGATGTGTATGGGATGAGGTAAAAAGTGTAGGTGATGGGATAAGATGTATAAGGATTGTGATAGGGTGAGAAATAGGATGTGAATGTGGATGGGTATGTATGGATGTATGCATGTAGATGTGGATGCATGAATGTGGATGTATGGATGTGAATGTGGATGGGTATGTATGGATGTATGAATGTGGATGTGGATGCATGGATGTGAATGTGGATGTGTATGTATGGATGTATGCATGTAGATGTGGATGCATGAATGTGGATGTACGGATGTGAATGTTGATGTGGATGTGGATGTATGGATGTGAATGTGGATGGATATGTATGGGTGTATGAATGTGGATGTGGATGCATGGATGTGAATGTGGATGTGTATGTATGGATGTATGCATGTAGATGTAGATGTATGGATGTGAATGTGAATGTGGATGTGGATGTATGCATGGAGATGTGGATGTATGCATGTAGATGTAGATGTATGGATGTGAATGTGAATGTGGATGTGGATGTATGCATGGAGATGTGGATGTATGCATGTAGATGTAGATGTATAGATGTGGATGTGAATGTGGGGGTGGATGTATGCATGTAGATGTAGCTGTATAGATGTGGATGTGAATGTGGAGGTGGATGTATGCATGTAGATGTAGATGTATGGACGTGAATGTGAATGTGGATGTGGATGTATGCATGGAGATGTGGATGTATGCATGTAGATGTAGATGTATGAATGTGGATGTGGATGTATGCATGTAGATGTGAATGTACGCATATAGATGTGGATGTATGGATGTGAATGTGCATGTAGATGTGGATGTATGGATGAGGATGCATGAATGTGCATGTAGATGTGGATGTGAAAATAGATGCATGGATGTAGATGTGGATGTGAAAATAGATGCATGGATGTAGATGTAGATGTGGATGTATGGATGTGAATGTGGATGTGGATGTGGATATATGTATGGATGTGAATATATGATATGTGATGTGAAGGAAACTGAAGTGATGAGATGGAAAATGATGTGATGGGATGAGTACACATATAAATGGAATGTGGAATAAGTAATGTGGATTGATGAGGGATAATGTGGAAAAATGAGAGTTAATATAGAAACTGTATTTGTAAACTGTTTGTAAATGCTGTTTGTAAATGGCTGTTTTATGTCAAGAATGCTGGGGAAGCATTTTAACCGTCTTGTGATTAAGGTCATGGAGACCTAACTGATAATGTTGCAACTGCTGACGGAGAGTCAATGGAGGACGTCTCGCGTAGCAAAGTCGGCCGAGGTCTTGACCAGCCTCGGTTCGATTAAAATGGTGAACTTCCAGTACGGTGGATGAGGGACCAAGGAAGCGGTCTATGACTGAAGCGCTAGGTCACCTGCGAAGGATCCTAGAGGGTGCTGACCATACGGTGCTCGGGCTCTGGGTCGCCTAGGATACCCACGCGTGCGTCGAGGAAGATATTGAAACAAGGAGTAAGAGTTGTTTTGTGAAACCGGGCATGGATCTGGTTGATTGACCTTGCTGGTCTTCAATGGATGAGTCCATGGCTCTTTATATGGATCTGTTGGTTGATCTTGCTGATCTTCAACGAGAGTCCATCTTGATTTTTATAAGTGATTATATTGCCAAGTATTATGGGCTAGGAACTATTGAAAAGGCCCCTGATTGAGTGGACAGGTGGTGAGCGTTCTGGTTGCCAATGATGCCATAGATACTCTGATGAAGGAATGATGGGAAATTAAGAATCAACCGGATAATTTGGAAGATTGTGATGAGTGATACTATGGTTTCATTAAAGGATTGTTTTAAAACTGGTTGAATCTGTGAAAAAGGTAATTTCATATTGGGGGTGTGTAAGTGGTGTGACTAGTTTTATTTTTGCATGAACATCCTGCTAGGGAGCCTGGGAACTCTTTTCCCTGGTACCCGGGACAAAAATCAAATTCTAAATTGGATCCCATCACTACAGTGGTTGGGCGGTTGGCTAACCCATGGGATCGGATGGGGTTAGGCTGGACTGATGGATCCGTAAATAGAGACTCAATTTTTGTTATTACGATAGATAAAGTAAATCTCGGATAGTAATTGTTCTATGGATAGGAATCAACGGCTGTGCCTCTTGATGGGAAAAAAAGCGTTGATCCCAATGATCCAAGTGCAAGTTTCTTCCTTGATCCGAACGAGTATCTTTATAGGTGTAGTCGGATCAGCGTGATCAGTAATGATCTTGACTACGTTAGAGTAAAAAGTTATCCTGGTGGAATCGTCCGTGCTTTCTGGGTAAGGGGAGTTTTTTCGGGTTCGGTTTTGGAAAAACCGACGGATTAGTCTCTTGTCCGGATATCCGTGATGAGGCCTTGAGTGTGGGACCCTTCCCGCACGCTAGATGTGCTACTTCCGCTGCTAGTACCCCGAATCCGTTGTGCGGTGGGAACAGGGATCTCACAGTTGGTATCAGAGCCAGGTTGGCTAATAAAGATTAACTGAGAAGCCAAATATGTGAAAGATTTATCAAGTAGCACAAAAAGGTTACAATTGTGTGATATAATTCATACAAATTAATATTCAAACTAATTTCGTAAATTACTAATTTCGTAAACTAGTAATTGGGTCTTCAAATGGAAGTACCGCAATTATATGGAACCCTGACTTGCTTGAGGCCTAGACATGATGGTATTTATCTTATAGTTCCAAGTAGCATGACTACCCGTATATACTGAGGGTATAATTGCAGCTCTTTATCGACAGTATATACGAGTAAATCTAAGACTTGAAATTATAAGCATTAATGCTATCCAGATGATGATTTCGAATGTGGTTGATATGATTTTTAATTCTGTTTGAGAATTGATGAATTGATTTGGATTCTGATTGAAAAATGATGATTTCTAAAATTTAGTTGAAATATAATAACCTGAGCGAAACCACAATGAGGATGAATGGGACGAGTCCCTGTGAATGGAATGAGTCCCTGTGATGATATTCATAACTAGAATGATGATTAATGATTTCAACAAATCACTATGAGATTAGTGGATTGTGCTGTCAAATTACTACTGTTAACACTTGACACGGTAGATCAAGTTAAGGGATGACAAATTGAGAACTTACTTAACTGAAATTCCCGTGGAGGAATGTTCAGAAGGAAATTTTTCGGTCTAATGGACCATTATCGTATGAATGATATGATCTAAATGAATTGTTATTGATGAGTTTTATATAAGGAATATTTATCCCAGTATTCTGTTGGGTTGACCAGAATATAAGGAACCCCAGAATAAATTGGATCTTAAGAAAAAGAGTTGTCCTCCACTTTGCGAGATGAGGACATCTCGCACCTTTTTAAGTGGGGTAGAATGTAAGATTCCTCCCCCAACCTTCGAGGTATACAGGAGTAAGAATCTCCCTTTCTGATCTTAAAATGATTCTCTCTCTAAAATAAAAGAAAGATTCTGTTTAAAAAGGGAAGACACTTTCCCCAGAATACCTTATCAGGAGCCCACCTGTTTTAAGAATTCAGAACAATGAGTTCAGAAGTGAGAACCGGTGTTTTGGATACCAAGGTTTTGGTCATCAGTTAAAAGATTGCCCGACTCCTACCATGAAAAGGGCACAGGGAAGTCTAGAACCCAAATTCAGAGACCAATTCCTTCATACCAATCTAATCAGGGTCCGTCTCGGACAAGATTGCTTAAACTAGGTCCGACCCATTGATTAGGGTCGAGATGACTAGTCAAATGCTTGGCGACATAGAGCAACAGATGCAGGCAATTCATAAAGATATAAAAGCTGCCCAGGATCGACAGAGACGGTATACAGATAAGAAGAGGACAGTTAGAGAATTAAGAGAAGCAGATATGGTCTTCATTGAGTATGGACCAAAAGAAGTTCTTTATCTCTTGGGGAGTATAAGTAGTTATCCCCAGATATTGTGGACCAAAGAAAGTAGGTGACTTAGCCTACGAACTTCTTTTATCTCCTCATCTCAAAGTTCTTAATGCCTTCTATAGAAATATGTGCCAAACCCAAATCATGGAAAGACGGTAAAACTTCAGTGGCAAGATACCGTTGGCTTCTAAGTTACGCTAGCTCCTTCCTTTATATAAGTCATAACTTTTACTTGCCGCTCGTAGTAATCTTACTTCCATCGATCTCCTTTCTTTCTTAATCTCCTTCATGGCTTGGCAAAATGAATTAGTTTTATCCATGATGATTTCTCACCTTCAAGACGCAAGCGAGTCTGTGAGAAGAAGGATTTTATAGAACTGTATGAGCGCTCACTTTTTCCTCACCTAGGAACTTCTGTAGCTCAGACCAAATGGCGGACCTATCAAGACATAACTAGGGTAACAACCTGGGGTCAGCAGCACTTTCATAACAATGTCCGCTTGGCCATGGTTATTGAAGCTTTGGGTTTGGGTCCCCGATACTACTGCGTCATGAGATCAAGGCATCTTGGGTTTTCTGAGCGGGTCTTCTTACTGGCGTGTTTTCTTCCTCATCAGAAGATATGCCTTTACCTCGTTTTTGGCTTGCCTCTCAGAGGTCCTTTTGTTAGATCACCTCATACCACTGAGATAGGTGCGGCAATAACCAAGAGAATTATTCCCATAGATGAGTTACCTTATACGTGCGCAGCTTGTGAGTGCTGCTTTTGTGATCATATGATGGACGGGCTTATGGAAGTGTAAAGAGTTCTTCTATATTTTTTGTATATGTTCCAAGAATGAATAAAGTTTAAATCTTATTCTTATCTTGACCCTTACTCTCTTTGAGACTTTTTTATTTGGTGGTTAATCTTAATTAAATTTTTCTCTAAGTCTCATGTTCGTGCATCTTGCGAAATTATCCCAAGTTTGCGAGATGAGGACATCTCGCATTTTTCAAGTGGGAGTGAATGTAAGATTCCTCCCCAACTTCTCAAAATGTCAAGCATCTTCCCCTGTAATCGATCCCCTCTTCAGAAATATAAAAGACCTTGTTTCTAACTGTTTTGACTTAGAGAGAGAATATTCTAGAGAGAGAATATTCAAATTTTGAATATTTTTAGATAGAAAAATTTTTCATATTATTAAAATGAATTCCCCTGAAACAGAAATTCAAAAAGAACTTTCCAATGTGCAATTGGAATTAATTGGAAATGGGTATAAAGGACCTTAGCCTAAGAGTCTAGATTTTCAAAAAAATTTGGATTGTGGTCCAATTAAGGTTCTTATGGGCCAATAGCATCAATCCATGTGTAGGCAGGAGATAAATCCAATTTGTAAAAGAAGATACCCAAAAATGAGTAAATGCTCACATAAGATGAAGAGTTGACTATGTACAAGATTTATTAGTAAGAAACTGAGTAATATAAAAAATATGAGATATTTTGGGTAAATGCTCACATAAGATGAAGAGTTGAAAATGTACAAGGTTTATTAGTAAAAAACTATGAGCAATATTAAAAATATGAGATATTTTGGGTATCCAAAAATGAGTAAATGCTCACATAAGATGAAGAGTTGAAAATGTACAAGGTTTATTAGTAAAAAACTATGAGCAATATTAAAAATATGAGATATTTTGGGTATAATGATTCCATTTTGACACATATGTAAGGAAGGGGAGTCCATTAAAGGAGGTGCATATTTCACATGCTTGAATGAGTTTTAAACTAAAAAATAACGTGATATTTTTATCTCTCCTCTCTCTTGAATCAAACCAAATCAAAATGGAACCAAACCGAATCAAAAAAAGAACCAAACTAGATCCAAATCTAGTCCAAATTCAACCAAACTGAATCTGGAAAATTCTAGAATTCAGTTAGCTTTGGTTAGAGCTTCCCTCTCCTATAAATAGAACATGAGTCCTTTGAAAAAAATAGAAGAATTTTACTATACTAGAGTTATGCTGAAATAATGCTAATTTCTACTATTCTCTAAAATTCTCTCCAAATTGAATATATATTTGAAGCTTCCCTCTTTCTTCAATCCCCATTGGTGGCTCCATCAACATACTTAACCAATTGATTGGTTGGGGGCCTCTACCGTGAACAAAGAATCAAGCAATTTGTAAGGTAAATGGTGAATTTTGATCTTTTCTATAATTTCTCAATGTTTCTCTCTTCACAACCCCTCTCAAGCTATTGAAGTTAATTGATTATTGATAGTTAAGAATTACATAAATTTCCATTTATGCTTAATTCAAATGGTTCTTATGTAATTTCTCTCTCTCACTCAAGAAATGGTCATACTCATGACCCATTCTCAATCCAAATGAAGCTTTTCATAAAGCTTTTCCTTAATCCAAGATTAATCTATACTTGAGGCCAAATTAATGGCTTTTTTCTATGCTTTTAGTTTATGTATTTCATGAATATTGATGATTCAATCCATTATAGATTATTGATCCAATTAGGGATCGTTCTAATTATTTATTAATGATAAGCTTTATCCCTTAGAAAAATTGAGATTTATCAGTCATCATAGCTAGCGGAGCTATGGCAAACTTTTTATAAAAATTACGCATAAAATAATTTCATTCAAAGCATGAAAAGAGGACTTCCTACCATGTTCTAGGAATTATCATCCTAGATTAATTGAAGATATTCATTGTAATCATAGAGAAATTGATTTTTATATTATGCATAATTGATTTTCATGGGGTATGCATAAAAGATTATTATTTTAACATAAAAGTGTTACTTTTATCATAATTAGATTTCATGCATAGAGTTATGCATAAAAGATTATTATTTTCATGTAAAAGTGTTACTTTTATCATATTTGAATTTCATGCATAGAGGTATGCATAAAAGATGATTATTTTATTATTAAAGTGTTACTTTTATCATATTTGATTTTCATGCATAGAGGTATGCATAAAAGATGATTATTTTATTACAAAAGTGTTACTTTTAACATAATTGGATTTCATGCATAGAGGTATGCATAAAAGATGATTATTTTATTACAAAAGTGTTACTTTTAGCATAATTGGATTTTATGCATAGAGGTATGCATAAAAGATGATTATTTTATTACAAAAGTGTTACTTTTAGCATAATTGAATTTCATGCGCAGATGTATGCATAAAAGATTATTATTTTATTACAAAAGTGTTACTTTTAGCATAATTGAATTTCATGCACAGAGGTATGCATAAAAGATGAATATTTTATTATAAAAGTGTTACTTTTAGCATAATTGAATTTCATGCATAGAGGTATGCATAAAAGATGATTATTTTATTATAAAAGTGTTACTTTTGGCATAATTGAATTTTATGCATAGAGGTATGCATAAAAGATATGGGAAGTGATAAGATGTGATAAGATGCATATGAGATGAGTTAGGATGTGATATGGGATGAGGTAAGAAGTGATAGGATGTGATAAGATGAGTTAGGATGTGATAAGATGAGTTAAGAAGTGATAGGATGTGTATGGGATGAGGTAAGAAGTGTAGGTGATGGGATAAGATGTATAAGGATTGTGATAGGGTGAGAAATAGGACGTCAATGTGGATGGGTATGTATGGATGTATGCATGTAGATGTGGATGCATGAATGTGGATGTATGGATGTGAATGTGGATGGGTATGTATGGATGTATGAATGTGGATGTGGATGCATGGATGTGAATGTGGATGTGTATGTATGGATGTATGCATGTAGATGTGGATGCATGAATGTGGATGTACGGATGTGAATGTGGATGTATGGATGTGAATGTGGATGGGTGTGTATGGGTGTATGAATGTGGATGTGGATGCATGGATGTGAATGTGGATGTGTATGTATGGATGTATGCATGTAGATGTAGATGTATGGATGTGAATGTGAATGTGGATGTGGATGTATGCATGGAGATGTGGATGTATGCATGTAGATATAGATGTATGGATGTGAATGTGAATGTGGATGTGGATGTATGCATGGAGATGTGGATGTATGCATGTAGATGTAGATGTATAGCTGTGGATGTGAATGTGGGGGTGGATGTATGCATGTAGATGTAGATGTAGATGTAGATGTAGATGTAGATGTATAGATGTGGATGTGAATGTATAGATGTGGATGTGAATGTGGAGGTGGATATATGCATGTAGATGTAGATGTATGGATGTGAATGTGAATGTGGATGTGGATGTATGCATGGAGATGTGGATGTATGCATGTAGATGTAGATGTATGAATGTGGATGTGGATGTATGCATGTAGATGTGAATGTACGCATATAGATGTGGATGTATGGATGTGAATGTGCATGTAGATGTGGATGTATGGATGAGGATGCATGAATGTGCATGTAGATGTGGATGTGAAAATAGATGCATGGATGTAGATGTGGATGTATGGATGTGAATGTGGATGTGGATGTGGATATATGTATGGATGTGAATATATGATATGTGATGTGAAGAAAATTGAAGTGATGAGATGAAAAATGATGTGATGGGATGAGTACACATAAAATGATGTGATGGGATGAGTACACATATAAATGGAATGTGGATTGATGAGGGATAATGTGGAAAAATGAGAGTTAATATAGAAACTGTATTTGTAAACTGTTTGTAAATGCTATTTGTAAATGGCTGTTTTATGTCAAGAATGCTGGGGAAGCATTTTGACCATCTTGTGATTAAGGTCATGGAGACCTAACTATGTGGATTGATGAGGGATAATGTGGAAAAATGAGAGTTAATATAGAAACTGTATTTGTAAACTGTTTGTAAATGCTATTTGTAAATGGCTGTTTTATGTCAAGAATGCTGGGGAAGCATTTTGACCATCTTGTGATTAAGGTCATGGAGACCTAACTAATACTGTTGCAACTGCTGACGGAGAGTCAATGGAGGACGTCTCGCGTAGCAAAGTCTGCAGCCTCGGTTCGATTAAAATGGTGAACTTCGGGTACGATGGATGAGGGACCAAGGAAGCGGCCTATGAGTGAAGCGCTAGGTCACCTGCGAAGGATCCTAGAGGGTGCTGACCATACGGTGCTCGGGCTCTGGGTCGCCTAGGATACCCACGCGTGCGTCAAGGAAGATATTGGAACAAGGAGTAAGAGTTGTTTTGTGAAACGAGGCATGGATCTGGTTGATTGACCTTGCTGGTCTTCAATGGATGAGTCCATGGCTCTTTATATGGATCTGTTGGTTGATCTTGCTGATCTTCAACGAGAGTCCATCTTGATTTTTATAAGTGATTATATTGCCAAGTATTATGGGCTAGGAACTATTGAAAAGGCCCCTGAGTGGACAGGTGGTGAGAGTTCTGGTTGCCAATGATGCCATAAATACTCTGATGAAGGAATGATGGGAAATTAAGAATCAACCGGATAATTTGGAAGATTGTGATGAGTGATACTATGGTTTCATTAAAGGATCGTTTTAAAACTGGTTGAGTCTGTGAAAAAGGCAATTTCATATTGGGTGTGTAAGTGGTGTGACTAGTTTTATTTTTGCATGAACATCCTGCTAGGGGGCCTGGGAACTCTTTTCCCTGGTACCCGGGACAAAAATCAAATTCTAAATTGGATCCCATCACTACATTGGTTGGGCGGTTGGCTAACCCATGGGATCGGATGGGGTTAGGCTAGACTGATGGATCCGTAAATCGAGACTCAATTTTTGTTATTACGATAGATAAAGTAAATCCTAGATAGTAATTGTTCTATGGATAGGAATCAACGGCTGTGCCTCTTGATGGGGAAAAAAGCGTTGATCCCAATGATCCAAGTGTAAGTTTCTTCCTTGATCCGAACGAGTATCTTTATAGATGCAGTCGGATCAGTGTGATCAGTAATGATCTTGACTACGTTAGAGTAAAAAGTTATCCTGGTGGAATCGTCCGTGCTTTCTGGGTAAGGGGAGTTTTTCCGGGTTCGGTTTTGGAAAAACTGACGGATTACTCTCTTGTCCGGATATCCGTGGACGAGGCCCCGAGTGTGGGACCCTTCCTGCGCTAGATGTGCTACTTCCGCTACTAGTACCCTGAATCCGTTGCGCGGTGGGAATAGGGATCCCACACCCATTCACTATAGGCAGATTGTTGTTTACACCAACCTCTATGGAGTCCTTCACTAGAGTATACCAACTACTCATCTCATAAAAACAATATCCCTGTTCTTTTTCATCTCACATGTAATGGGGTATAGTATCTATAACCTTTCTTCTCAAAAGGGAGTATCCAATGAAGATTTTTTTTTCTTGCTTTGAGATCCACTTTGCTTCTCACTTCATCTGGCACATGTACATAGGAATTGTAGCCAAACACAAACACTTTCAAGTGTGTCAAATCTAGTTTTTTACCATTAAATTTATGTTCAGGGATCATGCTAAATTGATGTAGTAGTGGGGGTCTTGTTCATAATGTAAATTGGTGTTGCTACCACATGTTCTTCCTTTCTGGAACCCAATTGGTTGTGCGGTATACCTACATGTAAACTATCTCTTTTGTGCTCCCTTAGATAATCTTTGAAGTTATTAGATAAATTATCTCCCCCACCATATGAACTTAGGCAATTTATGTGCATGCCTTTGTCTTTCTTAACCATGTCCCTGATCTAAAAGTGCCACACCTAGTGTGGTCATCAATAAATGGTACATAATAGTAGCATCGTTTCTAGTGTGGTCATCAATAAATGGTACATAATAGTAGCACCCTTTGATATCATTTTTGTTGGATCACAAACATTAGAATGCATCACATCCACTGGTCTTTAACTTACAGTCTTATTATGTGGAAATGCATGCTTATTAGATTGTTTCCCAAGTGGCATGCTTCACATACCTTGTGCATTTCGAAAAAGGCTATAACAATGCTTTGGGCCCACATATTTTTGGGCCACTAAGTATTGACATGGCCAATATGCTTATGCCAAATGTTATTTTTTTTAATCACACCTATACCATTTGCAAACATTTCAACCTTTACTTCAGGCATGTTTACATCTAATGTAAATGTTATGATTCTGTTGCTCTTTGTAACCACGTGACATTTGTTATTGAAGTCTTCTACATAACAACCATGCAGCTTTGGGCCTCCATATTTTTTGAATATTGGCATGATCAATATGCTTATGCCAAATGTCAATGTTTTCAATCACACCTATACCATGTGCTAGCACTTCAGGCACGCTTACATTTAATGTAAATGTTGTCCCAATTCTGTTGCCTTTTGTAACCATGCAACATTTTCTTATTAAAGTCTTCTAAATAATAGCCATGAGGGTTAAACCTCATTTGCAAATCCTCTCTCTCTTGCTCGTCACTACTAAAGAAGAGAATCTAATGCATTTTGCGAAGAAAGTTTTTACCAAGTGTGTTTTCTTCCCTCAAAACATTAAGGCTAGAAAATATAGCAACGTACATTATAAGCAAACTTTTATGACCTCCATCACTATTCCAAACCACTTTTTGTCATACGAAAACTATATCTCACTTTTCTCATAGAATCCTCTCTCTCTCTCTCTCTCTCTCTCTCTACGTAAAGAAAAACATATCATGCATTTAGAAAACAAAGATATACCAAAAGAATATTTAAGTGTTTTATTTTTTGTAGGCTAGAAAAAACAAAGATCAAGCTTTTGCAAACTTGCCTAATCTTAATCAGCATTCCAAACTGCTCATTTTTGTACCTAGAGCTATATCTTGGTTTTCTTACAAACTATGGTGAATATGAAGAAACTTATAAAATTCATGCTATTTCTCTCTTTAAAAAATATTATGAGCCCATTGAAAACCTACTATCCCCTCAAAAACTTTCCATGTACCCTCTACCCTCTCAATATTGTCTCTAAGATTATTTTTGTTTGGATTCAACGTTGGGTGACTCCCAATACCAAGGTTCCAACTTAAATTCCTTACTAAATCTATCATTCCATAACTTAACATAAAGAACTAGTGACTCAAAATCAAAGCTTCCATATAAGCTATAGAAGCCATGAAAGAAACTTAAAGTCCTTACTAATCCATGGTTTAACATCCTATGACAAAGAACATCTATTATCCCATGATTTAACATCCCATCAATTAACATCTCAAAACAAAGAACATATTAGGAAAAACCTAGACTCAAAAGGGTCCTTTTAGTCCCCAAGGAAGTACCTTGTAAGATTCCTCCCTCTCGCTTTTGAGGTGTACACGTGTAAGAACCTCCCCTTCTAATCTTATAATTATTCCCCTCTCTCAAATAAAAGAAAGATCTTGTTTTACCATGTTTTGGCCTGGAGAGAGAAAATGTCTAGAGGGAGGTAATTCAAAATTGAGATATTTTTGGATATAAAAATCCTCCTAGTGTCTAAAATGGTTTCCCCTAAAACAGAAATTCAAAAAGAACTTTCCAATGTGCAATTGGAATTAATTGAAAATAGGTAGTCAAAAGCCTTAACTAGCAGAACTGACCGTAAGTCCCATAGTCAGATCAAGGAAAAGATTGCACTTGGATCATAGAGACCAACGCTTTTTTCCTCATTGAGAGGCACAATCATTGATTCTTTTCCATAGAACAATTTTTATCGGGGATTTACTTCATCTATTGTACCATAACAGAATTGAGTCTCATTTTAGGGATCCATCAGTCCAGTCTAGTCCCGTGGGTTAGCCAACTACCCAACCACTGTAGTGATGGGATCCATTTAAAAATTTGGTTAGGTTTTGTCCCGGGTACCAGGGAAAAGAGTTCCCAGGCCCCATGGTCGGATATTCATGCAAACTTAAATCTAGTCACACCACTTACGCACCCGATATGAAATTGCCTTTTTCACAAAATCAACTGTCTTTAAAACAATCATTCAATGAAACCATAGTGTCATCCTCCAAAAATATCTGGTTGAATCCTAATTTCCAATTTTTCCTTCATTGGTGTACCTATGGCATCGTTGGCAACCAGAACGCTCACCACCTGTCCACTCAGGGGTCTTTTCGATAGTTCCTAGCTCATAGCAGATCTCATCCACTCGCATCTACCCATCTCCACATCTCATCACATCACATTCATTCACATCTCATCCATTCATAACTACCTTGATCCACATGACATGACATCACATCCATTTCACCTCACATCTCATTCATTGCTTGCACCTTTGCTGATCCACTTATATACCATCTATTTGACACTATGAACCCTAATATTTAGTTTGGTTCATAAAGAAGATACACTTATCGTTCTTGGCAAAAAGTTGTGCTTTCTAGGAGTTTTAAAGACTTTCTTCTTCTCATGATCATCAACATTCTTGGAGTAAACGGAAATATAACGTCACATCACATCTATTCACATCATATCTCATTCATACACATCTCATCTCATTCATCCACATCCATCCAATCGCTCACCTGTACGACTACCCACATCTATTCATGCATTCATATCTATCACTTCACATCCACATATATTCATGTCACATCACATCACATTATTTCACATACACATACACATCACATTATTTCACATACACATCCACATCCATTCTTTCACATACATATCCACATCCATTCTTTCACATACACATTTGCATCCATTCTTCACATACATTCACATCCATTCTTTCACATACATTCACATCCATTCTTCACATATACATTCACATCCATTCTCCACTTATACATTCACATCCATTTTCATCATATATCATCCACTCATATCCCATATCATTCATTTACATCCTGATTCACATGACATCACATCTCATCTATTCATTCACATCTATCTAATTCACATCACATATCATCTTATTTATTCACCTCACATCTCATCACCTCTATTCACATCACATCCATCCATCCATTCATTCACACCTATCTGATTCTCATCACATCTCATTACATCTATTCACCTCACATCTCATCACCTCTATTCACATCACATCCATTTATTCACACCTATCTGATTCTCATCACATCGCATTACATCTATTCACCTCACATCTCATCACCTCTATTCACAACATCACATCCATCCATTACATTCATTCACATCCATTCATTCACACCTATCTGATTCTCATCACATCTCATTACATCTATTCATAGAATTTAAACATAGAATTTAAGAGAATTATATTTTGATATAAAGATTCTTTACACATTTATTTATGCATAAAAATCAACTTCAATGGGAATAACGCTTTTATAAAAAATCCTTTTATGCATCTATTTATGAATAAAATCAAGTTTAATGAGAATAACACTTTGAAATAAAAAAAAATCCTTTATGCATCTTTCTATGCATAAGATCAAGTTTAATGAGAATAACACTTTTGAAATAAAAATAAATCCTTTATGCATCTTTCTATGCATAAGATCAACTTTAATGAGAATAACACGTTTGAAATAAAAATAAATCCTTTATGCATCTTTCCATGCATAAAATCAACTTTAATGAGAATAACACTTTTGAAATAAAAATAAATCCTTTATGCATCTTTCCATGCATAAAATCAACTTTAATGAGAATAACACTTTTGAAATAAAAAAAATCCTTTATGCATCTTTCTATGAATAATTCAATTTTAGTGATAATAAAACTTTTATAATAAAAAATTTTCCATTATGCATCTTTCTATGCATAGAAATTAAATTTAATGAAAATAACACTTTTATAACAAAACAATTTCCATTATGCATCTTTCTATGCATAAAAATCAATTTTAATGAGAATAACACTTTTGAAATAAAAATAAATCCTTTATGCATCTTTCTATGCATAAAATCAATTTTAATGAGAATAACACTTTTATAATAAAAAAATTTCCATTATGCATCTTTCTATGCATAGAAATTAAATTTAATGAAAATAACACTTTTATAACAAAACTATTTCCATTATGCATCTTTCTATGCATAAAAATCAATTGTAATAATTAATATCAGTGATATCCATGCATATTCATAGGTGAACATGTACATGGAGTAATTAGAATATTTCTTTTAGAATGCACAAACGGTGGGAATTACTCTTTTAGAAAAACATAAAAATAAACTTTCTTTTCCACGAAATTCTAGAAAACTTTGCCATAACCTCCTTTGTATGGCTGACCATTTCTCATTTTTCTCATTCTAATTTCAACTTAAATTAACCCAATCTAGATGTATATGACTCTAATCTTCTCAATTTTCACAAATTAAGAATGGATCCATAAAATGAGACTCAATTCCATTATGGTATGATAGATGAAGTAAATCCCAAATAAAAATTGTTCTATGAAAAAGAATCAACGGCTGTCTCTCAATGAGGAAAAAAGCGTTGGTCTCTATGATCCACGTGCAAGTTTTTTTCTTGATCTGACTATTGGACTTACGGGTTTCATGAGATCAGCTCAGTTAGTTAAGGCTCTTGACTACATTAGAGTAAAAATATCCTGGAGGAATCACCCGTGCTTTCCGGGCGAGGGAAGTTTTTTTCGGTTTGGTTTTGGAAGAACTGAGGGATTAGTCTCTTGTCTGAATATATGTGGGCGATGCCCTGACTGAGGGACCCTGCCCTGTGTAAGAAGTGCTACTTCTGCTGCTAGCAGCCCAGAATTTGTTGCGCGGTGGGGACAGGGATCTTTTATACCTAGTTATAAGACTTTGGACTCTCTCGATAGGTCATAGGGACAACTTATACTAAGGGTGTGTTTGCATGTAGGTGGGCTAGGATATCATCCACACACCTTAGGCCATCATCGTTAAATTGGCATGGCCCTTACTTCCACCCTCCTCTTCAACGAACCTGCAATTTACAACAATGCCATGCTCTATATCAAGGATGATGATTGCCATCATCAAATATTGCGACTCCCGGTTCAACCAAAACTCCAATTGGCTAAGCAACTAACCTTGTGGGAATCATGTTATGGCTTGTCGATTGCCTACAAAGTGGCCAATATTTGGAAGCGTTATACTTCCTTCTGGTACTCGGGTGTGTGTGTGTGTTGTGAGTAGTATGGTGTGTGTGTGTAACTGGGTGAAATTCCCATGTGTGACTAGGAATGGAATAAAAGCTCATGAAAAAAAGGTCCTCTAAGAAGAGGCTATCACTTTTTAGAGAAAAGGGGACCCTGGTAAGCGTTATGTTTCTTATGTCAAAACCCCTAAATGTGGCATAGAGTTTGAAAGCCCTTAAAAAGTAGATTCTAACTAATGTTAAAGTTTATATACTCAAGTTATAAATTTTCCACTAAAAGGTAGATTCTAACAATTGTGACATCCATGTAACATGAATGTCACAATCATTGAAATTTACCTTTTAGTGGGGAAGGCATAACGTGAGACATGGATATCATAATGGTTGGAACCTATGATGAGTGGGAAAGGCACAACTTGAGCATATCAACTCCAAATTTATTAGAGGTGGTAGATTTAGAATCTACTTTTTAAGGGCTTTCGAATGTTATATCACAAGTTGGGGTGTTGATGTAAAAGACATAAGTTCACCATGGCTCCATTTTTAGAGAAAAGTGATGATATGGCTCTTGTTAGGTTTCAAGATAATCTCTAAATATGTTTTTTGTTCTTATTTACTTGACTTAAAATAAGAATATCATAGAAAATAGTGAGAAAGTGTTAATGTTTCAAAAATATATGATTCATCATTCTACAAAATATAGTAGGTGCAATGGTGAGACTGAAAGGCATAACAAGAAATCTATAGTGTCTTGTTTAAGTGCAAAAAGTAGCTTTATACACATTAGAAGTATGAAGAAAACTTAATGATAACTAGGTCATCGACAAGCTCTCACAGTCGCATGCATGCTCCTAGCTCCCCCCCGTTTGCTGGGGCGATGCTTGTGCTTTCCCCCCAGCTCTTTGTTTAGCCCCGCTCCCTCCTCCCCCTTGTCACAGATCTTCCGCCCCCTCCCCCCCTATCTCATCTCTTCTAACCCACCCCCCCTTTTTGTACTGCTACAACCACCTCCCCCCCCTATGCCTACCTTTGTTGCCCCCCATCTTCCGTTCTACCGCTTGTTGCACCTCCCTCACTGCCCCCCCTTTGATTCTCAACGTGCCCCATCTCAACACAGTCCCCCCCCCCCTTTTTTGCATTCCCCTCTTTGGCCACCTCCCCCTCTTCGTTGCTCGCCCCCCTTCCCTCTCCTTGTTGCACTATGCCCCTCTATTTTTTCTTTTCTCTCTTTGTTTCCTCGCTCGTCTCCTCCCTCCCCTCACATGTAGGTTAATGTTTCCTCGCTCCTCTCCTCCCTCCCCTCACATGTAGGTTAATGTTTCCAGGCTTGTGGGGTTTCTAGATTATTCACCAAGCTCTTATTCATTCTAGATTTCACCATTGTAAGATCCCTATCCCCACCGCGTAACGAATTCAAGGGTGCTAGTAAGGGAAGTAGCACTTGTTGCGCGTGGCAGGGTCCCTCACTGGGGGCCTCGCCCACAAATATCCGGACAAGAGACTAATCCATCGGTTCTTCCAAACCAAACCCGGAATAACTTCCCTTGCCTGGAAAGCACGAGCAATTCCTCCAGGATAATTTTTCCCTAACGTAGTCAAAAGCCTTAACTAAATGAACCAATCTGACCAAACCCGCAAGTCCCATAGTTAGATTAGGGAAAAGATTGCACTTGGATCATAGATTGCACTTGGATCAGGGAAAAGATTGCACTTGGATCATAGAGACCAACGCATTTTTCCTCATTGAGAGGCATAGCCGTTGATTCTTTTCCATAGAACAATTTTTGTCTGGGATTTACTTTATCTATCGTACCATAATAGAATTGAGTCTCAATTGAGGGATCCATCAGTCTAGCCTAACCCCATCCAGTCCCGTGCCCAACCACTTTAGTGATGGGATCCAATTAAGAACTTGGTTAGGTTTTGTCCCGGCGGGTACCAGGGAAAAGAGTTCCCAGGCCCCCTAGCCAGGTATTCATGCAAACTTAAAATTAGTCACACCACTTACACACCCAATAAATTTCCTTTTTCACAAAATCAGCTGTCTTTAAAACAATCATTTAATGAAATCATAGAGTCATTGATCATAATCCTCAAAATCTCCGGTTGAATCCTTAATTCCAATCATTCCTTCATCGGTGTACCTATGGCATCATTGGCAACCAGAACGCTCACCACACCTGTCCACTCAGGGGGCCTTTTCGATAGTTCCTAGCTCATAGTAACCGGCAGTATATTCACATATCAAAATGGAATCTCCATTGAAGATCAGCAAGGTCAACCAACGGATCCATATAAAAGAGCCATGGACTCATCCGTTGAGGACCAGCAACCAAGGTCAACCAACCAGATCCATGCCCGAATTCAAAAAATAACTCTTACTCCTTATTCTAATATCTTCCTCAATGCACGCATGGGTATTGTCGGCGACCAGAGTAGCCGGAGCACCGTATGGTCAGCACCCTCTAGGATCCTTCTTCGCAGGTGACCTAGCGCTTCACTCATAGGCCGCTTCCTTGGTCTCTCATCCACCGTACCGGAAGCTCACCATTTTAATCAAACCGAGGCTGGTCAAGACCTCAATCGACCTTGCTACGCGAGATGTTCTCCATCGACTCTCTGTCAACTGTTGTAACTTTATCAGACTAGGTCTCCACAACCTCATTCACAAGACGGTCAAAATGTTTCCCCAGCATTCTTGACATAAAACAGTCATTTAAAAACAGGTCATAAATACATTTTCTATAATGAACTCTCGTCTTTCCATATTGTTCCACATCAATTCTCATTTATTTCATGTGTATTCCCATTCTCATCACATCATTTTCCATTTCATCACATCTTTTCTCATTTATTCGCATCAGATCTCATCCACTTGCATCTACCCATATCCACATCTCATCACATCACATTCATTCACATCTCATCCATTCAGACCACATCACATTCACTCACATCACATCTCATTCATTTTACCTCACATCTCATTCATTCACATCTATCCCGATTTACATCCCATCACATCAAATTCATTCATATACATCATATCACATTCATTCATATCCATCATATCACATTCATTCATATCCATCACATTCGCATTTATTCATCATATCACATTCATTCATATCCATCACATTCACATTCATTCATATCCATCACATTCATATCCACATATATTTATGACACATCACATCTCTTTCCATCACATCACATTCTTTCACATACACATCTATATCCATTCTTTCACATACTCATTCACATCAATTCTTTCACCTATACATTCACATTCATTCTTCACTTATATATTTACATCCATTTTCATCACATATCATGCACTCATATCCCATGTCATTCATTTACATCCTGATTCACATGACATTACATCTCATCTGTTCATTCACATCTATCTGATTCACATCACATCTTATCACATCTACTCACCTCACATATCATCACCTCTATTCACATCACAACCACCCATCCATTCATTCACACTTATCTGATTCTCATAACATCTCCTTACATCTATTCACCTCACATCTCATCACCTCTATTCACATCACATCCATCCATCCATTCACATCATATCTCATTACATCTATTCACCTCACATCTCATCACCTCTATTCACATCACATCCATCCATCCATTCACATCTATCTGATTCACATCACATCTCATCACATCTATTCACCTCTATTCACATCACATCCATCCATCCATTCACATCTATCGGATTCACATCACATCTCATCACATCTATTCACCTCACATCTCATCACCTCTATTCACATCACATCCATCCATCCATTCACATCTATCTGATTCACATCACATCTCATCACATCTATTCACCTCACATCTCATCACCTCTATTCACATCACATCCATCCATTTACATCTATCTGATTCACAACACATCCATCCATTTACATCTATCTAATTCACAACACATCTCATCACATCTATTCACCTCACATCTCATCACCTCTATTCACATCACATCCATCCATCCATTCACATCTATCTGATTCACATCACATCCATCCATCCATTCACATCTATCTGATTCACATCACATCCATCCATCCATTCACATCTATCTGATTCACATCACATCTCATCACATCTATTCACCTCACATCTCATCACCTCTATTCACATCACATCCATCCATCTATTCACATCTATCTGATTCACATCACATCTCATCACATCTATTCACATCACATCTCATCACATCTTTTCACATCTATCTATTCACATCTATCGGATTCACATCTCATCACATCTCATCACATCTATTCACATCTATCTATTCACATCTATTTGATTCACATCTATCTATTCACATCTATCTGATTCACATCACATCTCATCACATCTATTCACCTCACATCTCATCACCTCTTTTCACCTCACATCTCATCACATCTATTCACCTCACATCTCATCACCTCTTTTCACATCACAACCACCCATCCATTCATTCACACTTATCTAATTGTCATCACATCTCATTACATCTATTCATAGAATTTAAACATAGAATTTAAGAGAATTCTAATTTTTGATATAAAGATTCTTTACGCATCTATTTATGCATAAAAATCAATTTTAATGAGAATAACACTTTTGAAAGAAAAATAAATCCTTTATGCATCTTTTTATGCATAAAATCAATTTTAATGAGAATAACACTTTTGAAATAAAAATAAATCCTTTATGCATCTTTCTATGCATAAAATCAATTTTAATGAGAATTACATGGAGTTTTGTAAGCTTTCCTTTGTCTTGAGGGATTAAGGATTCTACTCTTGTTTAAATCAAAGAGTAGCCACCAATTTCTTTGGAGAGGATTTAGTCGAAAACAATTGAATTATCAAGTGAATTCAATGTAATTGGCTTTGGGTAGGAGTAGAGTAACAGTGCATAAACACTATTGACCTTTTACAAAGGGGGATGCTTCTATTTATAGGAAAAAATGAGCCTCTAACCTAGCAAACTAATTCTAGAATTTCCCCGATCAGTTTGGTCAATTTTTGGCGATTTTTGAGTCAGTTTAGCTTACTTTTTGGATCTAGTTGAAACAGGAGAGAGGAGAGATGAAAATATCTCATTATTTATGAGTTTAAAACTCCTCCACACATGTGAAATAGGCTCCTCCTTTATAAGGGGAGATCCCCACACTGAGGTGTGAAAAATGCATCATTTCCTCTAAATATCTCTTCTTTTTTAACTAATAAACCTTATCCTTAGTAAACTCTTCATCTTATGTGAGCATTTACTCATTTTTGGGGGTTTTTCTTTTATTCTTTAATTTATCTCCTCCCTACATTTGGATTAGTGTTATTGGTCCATAGGAACCTTAATTGGAGCATAAGTCAAAAATTTCTAAAAAGGACCTAGGCTAAGGTCCTTTATACCTATTTTTAATTAATTCCAATTGCACATTGGAAAGCTTATTTTGAATTTCTGTTCTAGGGGAAACCATTTTAGACACTAGGAGGATTTTTATATCCAAAAATATCTCAATTTTGAATTACCGCCCTCTAGACATTTTCTCTCTCTAGGCCAAAACACGGTAAAACAGGATCTTTCTTTTATTTCACATAGGGGAATAATTATAAGATCAGAAGGGGAGGTTCTTACACCCGCATACCTCAAAAGCCGGAGGGAGGAATCTTACATCCTACCCCACTTAAAAAACGCGAGATGTCCTCATCTCTCGCAAAATTAGAGGAGAACTCTTTCCCTTAAGATCCAATTATTCTGGGGTTCCTTATAGTCTGGTGAACCCAACAAAATCCTAGGATAAAGATCCCTTATATAGAACTCATCCTCAGATAACAATTCACTCAGATCATAACATTCAAATCCTTATCACAATAATGGTCCATTAGATCGAAATTTCTATCTAAACAGTCCTCCATGGAAATTTTCAATTATATTGATTTTTAATTTGATATCCCTTAACTTGATCCACTGGGTCGAGTGTTAACAGTAGCAATCTATCAGCACAATCCACTAATCTCATAGTGATTTGCTGAAGTCATTAACGTCATTCCAGTTATGAACATCATCACAGAAACTCGTCCCATTCATCCTCATTGTGGTTTTGCTCAGCTCATTACATTTCAACCAAAATTCAAGAATCATCATTTTTCAATTAGAATCCAAATCAACTCATCAGTTCTCTCAACCAGAATTTAAAAATCATATCAACCATATTCGAATTCATCATCTGGGTAGCATTTATGCTTATAATTTCAAGTCTTAGATTTACTCGTATATATTGCCAGTAAAGAGCTGCAGTTATACTCTTGGTATATATGGGTAGTCACTGTCCTTGGAACTATAAGGTAAATACCATCATATCTAGGTCTCAAGCAAGTCAGGGATTCCATGCAATTGCGATACTTCCATCTGAAGACCAAATTACCAATTTATGAATTTCAGTCTGAATAACAATTTGTATGAATTTTATCACACAATTACAACGTTTTACTACTATTTCATAAATTTTTGACATTTTTGGCTTCTTGGTTGATCCACATTAGCCAATTTTCTCCGATACCACCTTTAAGATCCCTGTCCCCACCGTGCAACGAATTCAAGGGTGCAATTAGTGAAAGTAGCACTTCTTGCACGGGGCAGGGTCCCTCACTCGCCTTGCCCAACGGATATTGGGACAAGAGACTAATCCATCGGTTCTTCCAAAACCAAACTTGGAATAACTTCCCTTGCCCAAAAAGCACGGGCGATTCCTCCACGATAATTTTACTCTAACGTAGTCAAAAGCCTTAACTAACTGAACTAATCTCATGGAACCCGTAAGTCCCATAGTCAGATCAGGGAAAAGATTGCACTTGGATCATAGAGACCAACGCGTTTTTCCTCATTGAGAGGCACAGCCATTGATTCTTTTCCATAGAACAATTTTTGTCTGGGATTTACTTCATCTATCGTACCATAACAGAATTGAGTCTCAATTTAGGGATCCATTAGTCCAGCCTAACCCCATCCACAGTCCCGTGGGTTAGCCAACCGCCCAACCACTAGTGATGGGATCGAATTAAGAATTTGGTTAGTTTTTTTCCCGGGTACCAGAGAGGGAAAAGAGTTCCCAGGCCCCCTAGGCGGGTATTCATGCAAACTTAAAATTAGTCACACCACTTACACACCCAATATGAAATTGCCTTTTTCATAGAATCAGTTGTCTTTAAAACAATCATTTAATGAAATCATAGTCACTGATCATAATCCTCAAAATCTCCGATTGAATCCTTAATTCCAATCATTCCTTCATCGGTGTACCTATGGCATCATTGGCAACCAGAACGCTCACCACTTGTCCACACCACTTGTCCAGTCAGAGGGCCTTTTTGATAGTTCCTAGCTCATAGTAATCGGCAGTATATTCACATATCAAAATGGAATCTCCGTTGAATATTAGCAAGATCAACCAACGGATCCATATAAAAGAGCCATGGACTCATCCGTTGAGGACCAACAAGGTTAATCAACCAGATCCATGCCCAAATTCAGAAAACAACTCAGGACCAGTAAGGTCAATCAACTAGATCCATGCCCAAATTCAGAAAACAACTCTTACTCCTTGTTCCAATATCTTTCCCGACGCACATGTGGGTATCTTCGGTGACCCAAAGCCCGAGCACTGTATGGTCAGCACCCTCTAGGATCCTTTGCAGGTCACCTAATGCTTCACTTATAGGCCGCTTCCTTGGTCCCTCATCCACCGTACCGGAAGCTCACCATTTAAATCGAACCAAGGCTGGTCAAGACCTCGGTTGACCTTGCTACGCGAGACATCCTCCATTGACTCTCCGTCAGCTGTTGCAACTTTATCAGATTACGTCTCCACGACCTCATTCACGAGATGATCAAGATGCCTCCCAAGCATTCTTGACATAAAACAATCATGATGCCTCCCAAGCATCCTTGACATAAAACAATCATTTAAAAACATGTCATAAATACAGTTTCTATAACGAATTCTCGCCTTTCCATACTGTTCCACATCAATTCTCGTTTATTTCATATGTATTCCCATTCTCATCACATCATTTTCAATCTCATCACATATTTTTTAATCTCATCACATCATTTTTAATCTCATCACATCGTTTATTTTATATGTATTCCCATTCTCATCACATCATTTTCAATCTCATCACATCATTTTAATCTCATCACATCTTTTCTCATTTATCCGATTCAGATCTTATCCACTCGCATCTACCCATATCCACATCTCATCACATCGTATTCGTTCACATCACACATCACATCTATCTCCATTTACATCACATCACATTCATTCATATCCATCACATTCATTCGTTCATATCCACCACATACATTCTCATAACCATCCATCACATACATTCTATCCACATTATATCACATCACATTCATTCGTTAACTCTCTAAAATTAATTAGAAGTTCACCAAGAGTATTTAAATCATTCTAATGTAAACATTTTCTACTTATCAAAGAGAAACACTATGAAAAACTTGATTTTATCCATTAATCATTCATCTAGGATAAAGAATGGTTGGATTTACTAAAGAAGAGAGGGGAATGCCTTTTTTCAATGAGGCATAACATCATATTCATTTTAGAGAAGACAAAAATCATAAAAAACCATAAAATGAATAGAAAAGAGAAGAATCTCTAACTTACAAGGAGAATTTGAGAGCTTTCCTTTGGCTTATTGGTTTGAGGGATCTACTCTTGTTTGAAACAAGAGTGGCCACCAATCTTTAGAAGAGGGAAGGTAAAAAACAAATGAATTATGAGTAAATTCACAGTTTTTGGCTCTTGGGAGAAGTAGGGTAACAGTGCAAAAACACTATTGAGCTTCAACAAAGGGGAAGGCTTCTATTTATAAGAAAAAGTGAGCTAACCAAGCCAAATGATTCTAGAATTTTCCAGATTAGTTTGGTTAATTTTTGACCATTTTTGGGCCAGTTTAGTCCACTTTTTGGATCTAGTTGAAACAGGAGAGAGGAGAGATAAAAATATCTTATTATTTGGGAGTTTAAAACTCTTCCACACATGTGAAATAGGCGCCTCCTTCATGAGGAAAATTCCCCTATACTGAGGTGTCAAAAATGCATCATTTCTTCTAAATATCTCTCTTTTTTAACTAGTAACCTTGTCCTTAGTCAACTCTTCTAAATATCTCTCTTTTTTAACTAGTAATCTTGTCCTTAGTCAACTCTTCATCTTATGTGAGTATTTACTCATTTTTGGGGTATTTTCCTTTTATTCTTCCATTTATCTCCTTCCTACATTTGGATGAATCTTCTTGGTCTATAGGAACCTTAATTTAAAATTTCAAAAAAATCTTGACCCTTAGGATAAGGCTTCTTGTGAACAGATTATACTTGATTTCTAATGCACCTTTTGAAAATCTTTTTGAACTTCTATTTCGGGGGAACTTCTTTTAATAAGAAGATATATTTTTCCATCCAAAAATATTTAAAAACTGAATTACCACTCTCTAGAAGATTTTCTCTCTCTAGGCCAAAACTGAATTACCACTCTCTAGAAGATTTTCTCTCTCTAGGCCAAAACTGGTAGAAACAAGATCTTTTATATTTCTGAAGAGGGATTTGATTACAGGGGAAGATGCAGGACATCTTGAGAGGTTGGGGAGGAATCTTGCACCCGACGTCTATTAGGTCGGCCAACTTTACTGAGCCTTCTTCAAACCGTATTTCTTCCAGAATATCTGGGTCTTGTCTGGCCCACAACAACACTTGGCTCTAGCTTCACAAGCTTCTAAGGAATACTATGCTTTAGGTTCACACATGAATCCCACAACTCATCCACACAATACTTGCAAAAGCACGAAAGGTTCCTCATTAGAAGTTGAGTAGGATCCTTTTTGCTGAAACCATACACTACATGGTGGCTTCGTGTGCCCTTCACTGTGTTGCAATCCCATAGATCTTTCCGATTTACATCTTCTGTCTTCACCTCCACAAACCTTCGAGATACCTGCTTGACATTTGTCATGGTTGCACTTAACCAAACAATAACATCGTTGTTGTTTTGCAACTTTACTCCATTGATTTTGAGCTGCTCTACAGTGAGGGCTCTCTTAATCATGGAGCCCACACCATCATGTTCGCCTTTACCATGTCCGGATGTAAAGAAGTTCTAGATGATGCGGATCTTAGTCAATGAAAAGTACTTGCATCATTAGATATGAAATACTACTTTAGGGTTTAGGGTTTTGCAGCTAACAGAGAACACTATGGTATAACATCAGAGCATAAATGAGGAAATTTTTACAAATCAACTCAAAAGTGAGCGGAGTTTGGACATTTGGAATCTACTCTTCGAGACCTTTCCAATGATATAGAGCATGATAAGAAATTTTAAATATTCAAGAAGTCCCCAAATTGGTGATGACGTGGTGTCATCACCAATTTGGGGACTTTTTGAATAATCAAAATTTTCCATCATACTATATATCATTGGAAAGTTCTTGATCTGAGTAGATTCCAAATGTGCAATCTCCGCCAACTTTTGATTTGATTTGTAAAAATTTCACCATGAGCCCATTTCTCTAGAGAGAGGAGCTGTGGAAATCCTTAAGGGGCAAAAATGAGAGTCCATATTTCACCTAATGGATCTTCAGATGATGTTGAAACTGTTGTAGTAGTGCGGACGGACTTGTTTCTTTGTACACCATGTTAATTCTCTTCTTATCACCTCCTTTCTTCTTCAGTGGAAGGGAAACATACTCATAAGTCCTCCATTTGTTGACAAGTTCTCTATTGGAATCTAATTGCTCACTAGGTCAAAGAGGCAGTAGGGATGTACCACATTGTTTGCACTGACCCAACAAGCACGACAACCGGTACCATTGACATTCACCTTCCTTTGGACATACTGTAGAAGTCCATAACTCTTTCACCAATTCAAATGTATTTCTCTTTGCAGCACAATATGTTTCTTGATTGGGTCAACAAACCCTGCATGCACAATTGCAATCCTTTGTATGCAAAGTTAGATTATCACATCGTATCTGATTTACACCAGCCAACAACAAATCAATGTGTACATGATAGACACAAAAACATGTATTTCTCTCCTTAAGCTTCCTCACAAAGAATGGCTTCAACTTTTGAAAAGCATAAAGCTCATTTTTACATTGAGGATGCTCCTCCTTGAAACGCCTGAAAAACTCCTTCTGCATAATCGACAACCATATGTCAAAGTCTAGCTACACAACATAGGACCGTACATAATAATATGTTCATAAGCCATCCATAAGGTAGAGAAAATTTCAGAATGTATAGTAGAATGAAGTAAATGGACAACAATCCTTGGGATTGCACTGTGCAAAGGGAACATTTTGCAGTACAATATAGTTATACGATACTATACATTATAGTACTATAGTATTGTAGTATTATATTTATAGTACTGTGCATAAGGTACACTACAAGGTAGAGAACATAGCATAATATAGTACATGGACATAAATACTTGAGACAGTGCTGTGCAGTGGGAACATATTAAAGTACAGTATAGTATTGTGCAAAGATAACAGTCTAAAATATAGTATAGCACTGCAAAGTATAGTACTTTGTAAGAGAAACATTAAAAACAACCCAGCATAACATAGTTCTTGTTGTACAAAGTACACATAACATGGATAACAAAGCACACTATAGTTCTTGGACTACATTTCTTTTGGGATAGAATTGAGCATAGGGGAGTATTGTAGCCTGCAATACAGTACTGTATTACTATAGTGTTATAGTCTTGTAAAGAAGGTACAGTTTAGTAATTTTGTTATTTCATAACACTAATGCACAAATCTAATACTAGATGCACAATACAAAAACTTGAAAATAAATTACCTCTATCATCTCTAGGGTTTTGTATTTTCGCACTCCGACTCTCCTTCGGTATATATCCTTCTTGTTGGGTGACATGCGAGTGTTGAACTTCCAAAATTGAAGGACACACTCCACAACTTCTGGGCTCAAACAATCACTTCTAGATTTTTTCACTCCATTAGCCCATCGAAATGCCGAGTCATGGTTGTCCACTCTATGCTTATTCATATTACGTGGATGAACGCCAAGAGCATCTACAATTTTCCTATTATTGTGCCTGCTCTTCTAGCAGCCAATTTTTCTTTGCTCTTTCCTCCTTTGATATGTGTCAAAGATTGCCTAATGTTTCCAGTGATGACTGCAGACACACCCTCATTAATGGAAGATGTAGTCATCACTTCTCTCAAGTGTAGGTGCTGTAAAAACCTTAAAAGGATGTCACTCCTTGCTTCTAAATCCAAACCATGGGTCTTGCGTTGGAAATATTGAACCAATTTCAAGGCTAGGTGTCATAGATTCCACTCAGAGACTCTGGATCTTGCACTTGCATTGTCCCACCGGCATTTGAAGGGTCTCAGATGTGCTGACACTGGTAACTATTCCTTCATCACTATTGTTACAGCCGATCAACCAGCTGTTCATGACCATTGTGTTTTTGTGATCCAATTGATAATCGATGATGAATCCATATCCATAACCAAAATATCTCCATTATTGTTGCAGGTGGTCAGATTGAAAGGGGAAGATGAATCCGTTATAGGTATAGCCACAGTGATCAGAAGAGAGAGAGAGAGAGAGAGAGAGAGAGAGAGAGAGAGAGAGCATTGTGGCTATGGTGTCCTTGAGTTCAGGCACACAAAGAGGGAGAGAGGGAAACTAGAAAGCACTAGCTATGGCACGCGCACTGGGAGACGGCTAATTAAAAGCTACCTTCCAAAATTTCGAATGTAGGCACGTAATGAGCGCCTCCACCTAATTAAAAACATATACCAAAAAAAATCCATTCACTTACACCTAATTAAAAAGTCATACCAAAAAATGTTATGGAGTATATAACTCATACCCTCTTGACCCACATTCAAAAACCCTTGTATAGTAAAACGTAGTACTTTCACCCTCTAAAGTACTTATTCTTTTTTTGCCAAAAAGTGAGACACTCTATCATGCTTAGACCCTAAAAGAATAATTGCATTCCAAGGAGCCATGCATTAAGAGTTAGGTTACAAAAGGGAGAAATCAGCCAAAAACATATCAAAAACACAAATCTTAGGAACACAAATATAGGAAAAAAATTAAAGAAAAACATACACATGCTGTGAAAAAAATTAAAGAAAAACATACACATGCTGTGTGAAATTCGGACACGCTTAGAGTTACAAGGGTCTAGTAAGTGGGTAGTAGCAGTAGGAAGCGGTTTAGCAACCACCAAACATAACAAGGTTGGACCCTACAGCTGCATAGCCGGCATAGATGATGTTGGCAGCTAAGGAAAGACTCCAATGGCAACGTAGATGGTGTAGACGTTGTGGCATAGATGGTGTAGGTGGCATAGGTAGACGGCAATGGAAGTAGATGGTGTAGATATTGCGACATAGATGGTGTAGGCAGCGTAGTCAATAGCATGACAAAGACAGTAGACGACAATGGTGGGCGGCAGAACGTCAGCAACAACGGTAGTAGCAGGATGGCAATGGAAGAAGTGTCGGCAATGGCAGCAATGTCAGCATGCCAACAAACAGCAATGGTAGCAACGTTAATGGAGCTAAGGCAATAGATGGTGGCAGCCTTTATTTTTGGAAAAATCATATAGTATTTTTGGAAGACATGTAAACTTTTATAGCAATTTGGATCTTCAACATCCAAATTGCCATAAAAATTGTGAACATCTGTAGCAATTTGGATCTTCAACATCCAATTTTGCCACAAAACTCAACCTATAGTGATATGTGTGAGGTTTTGTTTGTTATAGGGCAACTAGAGTGTCAATGAGCAACCAAGAAAATAATGAAGGAGGTCAACACTGCTAGTGATCATCCAATGTATCATTAAAGGATGTCCTTCTACCAAATTCACAACTATATTCTCGCAACCATAGTACACAAAACTATATATATGGAGTTAGTCACCCTACTATAAGGAGGCCAAAGACTAGTCTTGTAAAATGTCCAAACATGTAATAATACAACAACTAGATTGAAGGTCACGCGGATACCCTTAGAAAAAGAATAACCAAGGTCTTTATAAAAGTCAACAACAACCACTATAAGTGACATCAAAGAACAAGAGGTTAGGGTTATGACAAATTGGATGTCCCACATCCAAATGGTTACAAATAGGTTGGTGTGATAATTTACATTTTTGCTTCAAGTTAGATGTCCTACATTCATAATGCAACAACAAACAGGATGAGAAACATCCTCTTTTGTGACAAAATGGATGTTGGACATCCAAATGGAAACAAAATGGCTGTTGGACATCCAAATTTGCTCAATTTGGATGTTGAACATCCAAATTTATTCAATTTGGATGTTGGACATCCAAATTTGCTCAATTTGGATGTTTAACATCCAAACTGGGATAATGTAGTAGTAATGTTTGGTTGTCCAATATCCAAACTTGGTCTTACAAGATATTTTTCATCTAATGAAACCTGTCCAAGCCTTTTTTATAAGTTCTAATTATGAATGAATCAAGATACATTTTAATAATTATGAATTTTTACTTTAAACATTTTGTTTATGTGAAAAAAACTCTTAAAATTTTTATATACATAAAATTTTACAAATGGAATTTTTATTGAATCTTTTTTGAGAGAGTGTTTGGAGCTCCTGGCCATCTTTGTAAAAATTGATGGTAGCTTCAGTTGCAAGTTTTGGTTGTTATGCTCCGCTTGCTAGTCTCCTATTCTCTCCTTGTAGAATGGAAATGAGAAAATGAGCCTCTACTATCTCTTAAAGAGGCCTACTCTACCAAAAATAGCAGGTACCATTATCTTTGTAAAAATCGATGGTAGCTTGAGTTGCAAGTTTTGGTTGTTATGCTCCGCTTGCTAGTCTCCTATTCTCTCCTTGTAGAATGGAAATGAGAAAACGAGCCTCTACTATCTCTTAAAGAGGCCTACTCTACCAAAAATAGCAGGTACCATTATCTCTAACATTATCCCCACAAATAATATTTACTTAAAAATTTCTAGAATTTTTTTTACATAATATTAACCTACTTCTTGTTTATTGGAAGTGCCCATCTATCATTTCTCAAGTCCAAGTCTATGTGTTGAGGAGCACCATAAGTAGACAATTTCCGTAGGTTGCCCCATTTTGCTAGGCCAATTCGCTGGTTTCACAAATTCTTCACCATCCCATTCACATGGCCTATCGTTCTCCTCTTATTCTCTATTAGACGGGGCAAAAAGAAATAAAAAAAGTTTGTACAAGCAGACAGCACTCGCCAAGCCTATCTTTCTCATCATTTGAAGTTGAAACTTCAAATAATCTAGTCACTACACCTCATTTGAGTGGCAATGATAGTACCATGGGTGATGATGTTAATTTGATGGAGCAGCTAACATTGTCACCATTGTATCATGGTGGTGTGACTTACCATGGAAAGAAACATAGAGATTACTTATGTACAGACAAGGAGTTGAGAGAAGCATCAAAGAGGAGTGTTATAAAAAAAAGTGTTTAGAAATGACTAGATTGTAGAGGCTTAAGGCAATACGCAATTTCGACAGTGATTTGGTTTGTAGATCTTCTTTTAAACTTGCCTTAAGCTTGGGAAATATGCAGCTAGAAAGAGTGAAGTGCAGATTTGAAAAGTGGGGTAGGTCAACACCATTGGATCCATCTTTATCAATCGGTCAACACCATTGGATCCATCTTTATCAATCGGTCAAACAGGTCAGAATTCTTTAACTTGGATGCAGTGTTATTTTAGATACCATCCAGAGTGCATGCCATAAAATATATGTTGAACATCTAGTTTCTTTTAAAATGGATGTATAACATCCTTTTTGTTTCAAAATGGATGTTTAATATCCATCCACTACAAAGGAATCAGTATGAGTAAAGTTTTTCTTTGTTGGTTTTCTTAATGCATGTTTTTGTTTGTGCTAGGTTATTGTGTTTGATAATTTCTGAGTGTTATTTGCATTAAAGTTGGCTATTATAGTTTGAAACATTTGTTTATTTTATTTAATGATAGAAACCCCCCTTAATCAGTACCAAATAAAAGAAGATATCAAGTGCTACTAGTAGTGAGGATAGTGATTATCCTCAACAGTTTATTATACATTTGAATCGTGTTAGATGTGAGAAGGAGCGCTTGATGCTTAGAAATATTTCTCCACCAATTGAAGAAGAGCTACAAGAGTTCTTTTCATCCCGATGAGCCATTAAATGCTTATTTTTACAAGGTTGTTACTAGTGATGTCTCAAATCTTGTTGATATTATTCCTAAAAAAGAATACACCTTCATTGTGTGACTAATAATCCTTATGGATTCAATATAACTGGCTCTACTAATGATTACATAAATACGAGCAAGTCTTAAAAATATTTAAGGATATCAAGCTTATTACAACAGCTTCTCTTTTGGCGAGTGGTTATTTTTCATAGTACTGTGTAAGCAAAACCTGTTTTAATGTTGCTTTGGGGAGTGAGACTCATGCTCATGGGTCTTTAGTGTGGTATGTCTCATTGTTTTTTATTTTTTTATTTTTTAGTAAATTATTTTTATTTCAATATGCAAAGCTTTACATTTAGAATATTTTATTACTTTTTACAAGGTCAAATCCAATATTAATCATGTGACAGGGTTTTGTTTTAAGAGCTTCTTTGAGATGATGATAGTTGGATATTATGATGAGACATAGAAAAAACGTGTTAAGGCTCATGTTTCTGAAATAAATGTCTCTAATGTTTTTGTTTTTCTAGCTCTCACTTATAAGCTTTGTCATGTAACAAAGTCTAAATTATTAGTAAATCTGTATCAGAAGCCTTAGTGACGATTAATGAATCGTTTGATTGATCTTTTCTCACTTCAAGATGATTGGGTTTCAGATGTGTTCTCTAGGAGAGGTATATATTAGATCTCTAAATTTTTTGCTTTGAGCTCTCAAAGTATGTATTTTCATCTTAAAGATTTAAACTTTATTGTAGGGATAACTATTACTTGTGCATTATAATGCAAATGGAATTGTGTGGATGTGGAGCTTGATGATGTTCAAGCATGCTTTATACCCATGTGAATAAAGGGATTTATAGAGCTACCTGATCAAGACCAAGAGGTCAAAGCAACCTCTATTTCAAAAAATGAAAAGATTTAGTTTTCTTCTAAAGAACCATTACCTCCTCTATCTGATGAGCCAGGGGAGTTAGCAGACTTAGCTGAGATGGAGGGCGAAGGTGATGTCTTGATTCTTTCAAATATAGAAGAAGCAATAGTGGAGAGAGCTCAAAATAATAATGAAAGGTGAGAAAGATCCCTAACCCTGGAACAAATACTTGATCCCTAGTTAAGATTTTGGTACTAAATTAAAGTGCTTCTACACAACTATAGTAGGATTAGTAGGACTTTATATTTGAGAATTGATACTTTGTAATTGAATAAGGTGTATATGCACCAATAATAGGATGTTATATTATGATTTTGATAGCTTTTAGTTGTGCTAGGTTTCACCTTAGCGAACTAAACAATTTGTATGTCAATTAAACTTTACTTAATAAAAGTTTTAGTACTCTTTTTAGCATTACATTCTTTTTTTTGAATTTAATTGGTTCTAGTTTACTTGTGATTTGAAATTGTTTTTAATGAAAAGTGTTAAGATCACTATTTATTATCTTCAAATGATGATGCAGTGTAATTTGTCTATTCAATTATATATTTTGATATATCATTAATGAGAAATCCTAATGATTGCAACATTGCACAATCATTACAATTTTCTTGGCATTATTTCTCAAAAGATTAAGCTTTACCGTATAAAAGAATGTAACATTACACAAGCTATATAATTTCATTACCTTAAATTTTTTTAACTATATCACTTGAATATTTTTTAAATAAATTAATAAATTCTTTTTCTAGCTTGCCTTTTCTGTTCAAGTATTTTGAATCTTCACAAACTTTTGTTTCTTTTTTAGTTTCTATTTGTGTAATAATCAAAAAATAAAGCATTGTATAAACATGGTTATTTTAAAGATGATTCAAGTACCAAAAAAGATTTATTTTGAAGGTAGTGCTTTGATTTACTCTAAGTTATTCAAAAGTTAAGCAAATTTTAGTCTTTTGTGAGAATCAAATTGTAAATTTCTATCCGATACTCAAAAAATATATTTTTTCAATATTTGGGAAGGGAATCTTTCTAGCTAGTCTAAGTCAACTACCTATTTAACTTGCAAACGTGTTTAAACTAGTAGAAGATCTCTTGAGGTCTGTAGTGTGTAAGAAAACCATGTGCATAATCTAAAACAAAAGATGAAAGAAAAACCTTCAGCCATGGTTTTACCTTTTCTTGTTTTGGTGGATTGAGAAATGTATCCAAATAAGTAAGCATGGAAAAAATCAAGAGGAGAGTTTTATAAATATTGGGTTCTTGGTGTCACTCTCTCATTGATTGCCAAGAAATAACTTAGCATAGAGTATGAACACATTGAAACATTTAAAATTGCTCTTTGTTGAGTGTATGTTGGGTTGACAGATGAAGAAGCCAAGGTTCTTATTGTTGACCACAATTTGGACTCAGATTTCAGACTATAAATGACCTTTTGTGCAAAAGATTAGGTTCTTTCACAATGAGTGGGTCAAACACATTAAGGCAAGGAAAAAGGAAGATGATAACTTTTAGCTTGCTCTTGTGACAAATGTGGTTTGGAGACCAAGAAGAAAGGTGCTCAAGGTGCAAATCAAAAGCCCAACACAAAGGGCCATGATAACTTCTTTCATCTTCATTTTCAAGATGGTGAAGTTTGGGATTTGGAAGAAAATATTTTCAAGCTTAGGGAGGAGGGAAAATTGAAAGGCTGAATGTTATGAAACCTTCTTAAAGTTCCAAAGGTAAAGCACGTACAAGTGGGGATGTACTAAAATCCATCCTCGAAGAAATGAAGATTACTCCTTAGAGGTTAATGCAAGGAATATGATAAAAATCCTTAATCCTTTGGGGTTGTCTCGCATCTGAAGGCTAGAAGTATTACCCTTGAAGAGATGGGTGCAGAATTGGAAAGAGACTTTTGTTTTTGTGGTTCCTCCTACTCGAGAAGTTTTAGAGATTGGTGGAGTGCTGAGATCATCTATGGCACAAAGGCTTGCTTGCTATTGCCTTGGACATGGGTTCCATCTTGGAGGAGGCATCTGTCCTTATTTCTAGTAGGGAGAAGATAAGGTTGCCTCTTAGTGGACAGGATCATACACTTGCTATAGTGCAAAAGATAGAACGGTGTCACTTCTACTTTTGAGGAAAGCAGGGTCATTTGGCCAAGGATTGCAAGAACAAAAAAGGTCAAGCCACAACACACAGACATGCAGACATTCCCTTCCGCTAAACTTGATGACGAGATGAACAATATGTCATCCTTCCTCCCTAGAATTCTCTACTAACTCTGAACGGATACTCACTTTGACCTTATACTTTACTTTGACTTTAATTGATATTTTTGTCTAAACACCTTCACTCCAGATCTCCACTTCCAAGTCTTGCTAAATAATTGAGCATCTTTCAAACTGACAGTGTCCCCCATGCATACTTTCCCTTAATGTTGCATACACAGAAGCCTTGCTGTGTACTGATCCATATCCCTTAATGTTGCATACACAGAAGCCTTGCTGTGTACTGATCCATATCCCTTAGTTGATTGATTTGCTAATATATGCTCTTGGGAAGCAGTCGGCCGCAAAATGTTGTCAACCGTTATATGGACCAAAACCCTGAATAATCACTGATTAATCCTGCGTGCTTAACTACTAGTCCTTCCCACAACTACTACCCACCTTTTGGACTCTAGTCGGCTCTACCGTACAATGACCTACAAAATAACCAGTGCTATTGGCAGCTCTCACATATCATGTGCAAGACATGCATTGGCTAATCCCAATGCTAATATTGAAGAGGCAACAAGAATAAGACACAGATCAAAACTAGAATTTAGGTCTTGTGGTATTGGTTTGGGGTAAAGGCCATATTAGGGACTTTGAAAAAATGCCATTACTTTGGGAATTTTCTTTCCAATCTTATTTTTTTGTGTATCTTGATCATACCATATCCAAAGTTGTCGGAGAATGTGGATTTAGGACCTAGTCTTCAAGAGCTTTCCAATGATATGTCACATGAGGGGGTTTTGACAAAGTCTTAAAAGGCTTCACCATGCCCCTCCATATTAGGGATTTTTCCGAACTCCCTAATATGGTCTTGGTAGGAGAATCTTGTGGAAAAAGACAAGAGGCTGTTGGCCAAGTGTTGAAAGAGTTTCTTCTATGGGTGTTGCAGGTAGCAAATATATGAATATTTATCCTAGAGCTAGCCGCCAACAGCAAGTGGGCCAGTCCATAAGGTGTTTCCAGCGTTGTGCACTTGCCCTAAATTTGTTACATGCACACAAATACCTTGCTGTATTGATCCATAGCCCTAAGCCTTGCTGTATTGATCCATAGCCCTAAGCCTTGCTGTACTGATCCACAACACTATGTCTATAATTGAGAATAAGATATTGATAAACACATGATTAAGATATAAGATAAAGATTGGGTGTGAGGTTTTCTTGTATTTAATATGGTAAAAAAAGGTAACATGATGCTTGGACATGACGTAGGGCTATGGTCATTCCCATAGGGGTGACACTCGCCCTTCTACATATCTTTTACTGATGTTATGGAATGAATGAATGCTGGAAATGACTTACTGAATTGTAAGATTCCTCCCCCCAACTTTTGAGGTGTATAGGTGTAAGAACCTCCCCTTTTGATATTGTAATTATTCCCCCCTTTGAAATAAAAGAAAGATTCCTTTTTATCCTGTTTTGACCTAGAGAGAGAAAATGTCTAGAGGGAGGTAGTCCAAAATTGAGATATTTTTGGATATAAAAATCCTCCTAGTGTCTAAAATGGTTTTCCTTGAAACAGAAATTCAAAAAGAACTTTCCAATGTGAAATTGGAATTAATTAGAAATGGGTATAAAGGACCTTAGCCTAAGGGTCTAGATTTTCAAATTTTTTTGGATTATGGTCCAATTAAGGTTCCTATGGGCCAATAGGATCAATCCAAGTGTGGGGAGGAGATAAATCCAATTTATAAAAGAAAAATACCCAAAAATGCGTATATACCTACATAAGATGAAGAGTTGACTGAGTACAAGGTTTATTAGTAAAAAACTATGAGTATTACTAAAAAATAAGATATTTTGGGTATAATGATTCATTTTGACTTGTGTAAGGAAAAAGGGGCCCTTCAAGGAGGCGCCTATTTCACATGTGTGGTGGAGTTTTAAACTCAAAAATATTGTGATATTTTTATCTCTTCTCTCTCTTGGATCAAACCAAATCAAAAGGGAAACAAACTAGGTCCAAATCTTGTCCAAATTCAACGAGAATAGACTTGGAAAATTCTAGAAATTAGTTGGACTTGGTTAGAGGCCTCCCTCACCTTTAAATAGATCCTTAGCCCTTTGTAAAAAAATATGAGAACTATACTATGCCAATATTATGTTGAAATAATTATATTTTCTTTTATCCTCTAAAAATCTCTACAAAATTGAAGAGATTGGAGATTCTCTCTCTCTTCAATCTTCCTTGGTGACTCCTACAACATATCAAACCAATTGATTGGTTGGAGGCCTCTACTTAATGAAAGAATCAAGTAAATTAGAAGGTAAAGTGTGGATTATTATCTTTTTCTTATTTAAACTCCAAATGCTTCTCTTCTCAACCCCTCTCAAGCTTGAGAAGCTTTAATTTGAATGGCTTTTGATTACTGTTGAAGTTTTTTATGAATTATAATAAAGAAACACATAAATTTCTATTTACGCTTAATTTTAATGGTTTTTAAGCATTTATCTCTCTCCCCCCCAAAGAAAGGTCATTCCTATGACCTATTCTCAATCCCAATGAAGCTTCTCATGAAGCATTTCTCTAATCCAAAAGTAATTTCAATGCTTGTCTAATTGGAGGTCAAAATAATGGCTTTTTAATGCTTTTATGATATTTATTTCATAGAGAAATTATGAATCAATCCATAATTGGATAATGATCGAATTAGTGGTCATTCTAATCATATCAATAATATTAGACTTCATTCTTTCAATTAAATTGAGAATTATCAGTAATAGCAACGGAGCTATGGTAAAATTTCTGTAAAATAAACACATAAAACATTTCATTCATAATATGAAAAGAGGACTTCCTACCATATTCTAGGAGTTATCATCCTTGATTAATTGAATGATTCTCATTGAAATCATGGAGAAATTGATTTTTATGTTTATGCTTAATTAATAAATCAAGAAAAATAAAAATTATAGTAATTTATTTTTATGTTAAAAGAGTGATCCCATGATAATGGAAATCCATGTATTCCAAAGAATTCAGAGAAAAAATTGGAATACTAATATAATGTATATTTTATGTGAAAATTAAAGAAAGATTTTAGTTAAATTTATCTTTTTGCATAGATAAATTTATATGATGAAAGAGGAATTCCCACCATATTGGAATTCAAATAATTAAATAAGGAAAGTGTAATTCCTAGTGTAAAGGAATTAATGAAGATTTTTATTTAATTTTCAAGAGAAAACTTAGTTAAATTTATCTTTTTGCATAGATAAGTTTAAATGATAAAAGAGGAATTCCCACTACATTTGGAATTCCATCAATTGGATGGGAAAAGAGAAATTCCTATCACATTGAAATTATTGGTGGATAATTCATTTAAATTTAAAGATGAATTTTTAGATAAAATTATTTATCTATGAGAAATAATTAAATGTCAAAAGAGAAATTCTTATGACATTTGGAATTCCATCATTTAGATGGGCAAAGAGAAATTTTTAGCATATTGAAATAATGGATATTTTAATTTAGATAAATTTATTTTATGAGAAATAATTGATGGGAAAAGAGGAATTCCCATGACATTGGAATGTAAATAATTAAATGCAAAAAGAAGAATTCCCATGGTAATTGGGATCCAAGAAATTAAATGGGAAGAAGAGGATTTTTTAGTATAATTTGATTTATGATTATTTACCAAAAGTGGAAATATGGGTAGAATTGATTTCTACAAATCCCACGAAATCTTTTATTCAAAAGAAGAATATTTAATATAGTTCAATTGAGAAATTGAGAAGGAATATGGAAATAGTTGTTCGAAAAAGAATCTTTAATTAGGCCAAGCAATTGGCAAAAATTTATAAAAAGTCATATTATCGGTATCAATATAGAAAAAGCTATTAAATGAAAATAGCATGTGAATGGATGTGATAAGATGTGTATGGGATGTGATAATATGTAAATGGGATGCGATAAGATGTGTATGGGATGTGATATGATGAGAACGGATGCGATAAGATGAGTATGGGATGTGATATGATGAGAACAGATGTGATAAGATGAGTATGGGATGTGATTGGATGTGAAATGTGGATGTATATGTGAAAGAAAGGGTATGCATGTGTATGAGAATGAATAAATGTGGATATGGATATAGATGTGTATGTGAATGTATGGATGTAGATGTATGGATGTGGATGTGTATATGGATATGGATGTAGATGTATGGATGTGGATATGGATATGGATATGGATGTATGGATGTAGATGTTTGGACGTGGATGTATGGATGTGGATGTGTATGTGGATATGGATGTGGATATGGATATGGATGTATGGATGTGGATATGGATGTATGGATGTGGATGTGGATGTGGATGTGGATATGGATGTAGATATATGGATGTGGATGTATGGATGAGGATGTGGATGTGGATGTGGATGTATGGATGTGGATATGGATGTGGATGTGTATGTGGAAGAATGGATGTGAATGTATGGATGTGGATGTATAAATGATGATGTGGATGTGGATATGTATGTGGAAAAATGGATGTGGATGTATGGATGTGGATATGGATGTAGATGTATGGATGTGGATGTGGATGTGGATGTATGGATGTGGATATGGATGTGGATGTATGGATGTGGATGAGTATGTGGAAGAATGAATGTAGATGTGTGTGTGGAAGAATGAATGTGGATGTGTATGTGGAAGAATGGATGTGGATGTATGAATGTGGATGTGTATGTGAAGAATGGATGTGGATGTGAATATGTACGTGGAAGAGGATATGGATGTGTATGTGGAAGTACAAATGTGGATGTGAATGTGAATGTGGAAGAATGAATGAGGATGTGTATGTGAAAGGATGTGATGTCGATGTGAGTGAATGGGTGAGACGTAATGTGATGTGAATCGGCATGAGAATGAATGAGATGTGATGTCATGTGTGAATCAGAATGTGAATGAATGATATGGGATGTGAATGGATGATATGTGATGAGATGAAAAATGATGTGATTGGATGAGAATGGGTACACATATGAATTGGACGTGGATTAAGTAATATGGATTGATGTGGAATAATGTGGAAAGACAAGAGTTCATTATAGAAACTGTATTTGTGACCTGTTTGTAAATGCTTGTTTTATGTGAAGAATGCCGGGGAAGCATTTTGACCGTCTTGTGAATAAGGTTGTGGAGACCTAACTGATAAAGTTACAACAGCTGACGGACGGAGGACGTCTCATGTAGCAAGGTCGACCAAGGTCTTGACCAGTCTCAGTTTGATTTAAATGGTGAGCTTCTAGTATAGTGGATGAGGGACCAAGGAAGCGGCTTATGAGTGAAGCGCTAGGTGACCTGCGAAGGATTCTAGTAGAGGGTGCTAACCATACAGTGCTCGGGCTCTGGGTTGCCGCCCGAACGTGCATCGTGGAAGATATTGGAACAAGGAGTAAGAGTTGTTTTCTGAAACCGGGCATGGATTTGGTTGATTGACCTTGCTGGTCTTCAACGGATGAGTCCATGGCTCTTTTATATGGATCTGTTGGTTAATCTTGCTGATCTTCAACGGAGATTCTATCTTGAATTTTTTATAAGTGAATATATTGTCAAGTACTATGAGCTAGGAACTATCAAAAAGGCCCCTGATGAGTGGACAGGTGGTGAGCGTTCTGGTTGCCAATGATGCCATAGATACTGCGATGAAGGAATGATTAGAAATTAAGATTCAACCGGATATTTTGGAGGATTGTGATCAGTGATACTATGGCTTCATTAAATGATTATTTTAAAGATAGCTGAATCAGTGAAGAAAGCAATTTCATTTTGGGTGTGTAAGTGGTGTGACTAGCTTTAAGTTTGCATGAGCATCCAGTTAGGGGGCCTGGGAACTCTTTTCCCTGGTACGCAGGACAAAACCTAACCAAATTCTTAATTGGATCCCATCACTACAGTGGTTGGGCGGTTGGCTAACCCATGGCACTAGATGGGGTTAGGCTGGACTGATGGATCCGTAAAATGAGACTCAATTTCTGTTGTAGTATGCTAGATGAAGGAAATCCAGGATAGTAATTGGTCTATGGAAAAAGGAATCAACGGCTGTGCCTCTCGATGGGGAAAAAAGCGTTGATCTCTATGATCCAAGTGCAAGTTTCTTCCTTGATATGACCAAGTGACTTTAGGTTCGGTCAGATCAGTTTGGTCAGTAATAATGACCTTGACTACGTTAGAGTAAAAATATCCTGGAGGAATCGCCCGTGCTTTCCGGGCAAGGGAAGTTTTTCCGGGCTCGGTTTTGGAAGAAGCGAGGGATTAATCTCCTGTCCGGATATCCGTGGGCGAGGTCCCGAGTGGGAGGACCCTGCACCGTGCAAGGAGTGTTACTTTTGCTGCTAGCACTCCCCGAGTCCATTGCGTAGAGGGGACAGGATTCTTTCAGCTTCTTATATCAGAGCAAATTGGCTATAGTGGACCAACTCAGAAGCCAAAAATGTCAAAAATTTATGAAGTAACAGTAAAAGGTTGGAATTGTGTGATGAGATTCATACAAATTGATATTCAAACTGAAATTCGTAAATTCGTAATTGGGTCTTCAGATGGAAGTACCGCAATTGTATGGAATCCTTGACTTGCTTGAGGCCTAGACATGATGGTATTTACCTTATAATTCCAAGGACCGTGACTACCCCGAGGGTATAACTGTAGCTCTTTACTGGCAGTATATACGAGTAAATCTACGACCTTGAAATTATAAGTAAAAATGCCATCTAGATGATGAATTCAAATGTGGTTGATATGATTTTAAAATTCTGGTTGAGAATTGATGAATTGATTTGGATTTTGATTGGAAAAAGATGATTCCTGAATTTTGGTTGAAAAGTGATAAGCTGAGCAAAACTATAATGAGGATGAATGGGACAAGTCCTTATGTTCGTATAACTGGAATGATGATGATGACCTCAACAAATCACTATGAGATTAGTGGATTGTGCTGTTAGATTGCTACTGTTAACACTTGACCTAGTGGATCAAGTTAAGAGGATGACAAATTGAGAACTTGCTTGACTGAAATTCCCGTGGAGGAATGTTCAGAAAGAAATTTTTCGGTCTAATGGACCATTATTGTGTTAAAGATATGAATGATATGATCTGAATGAATTATTATTTAATGATGAGTTCTATATAAGGGATATTTATCCCAGGATTCTGTTGGGTTGACCAGAATATAAGCAGCCCCAGAATCAGTTAGATCTTAAGGGAAAGAGTTGTCCTCTTATTTGCGAGATGAGAACATCTCACGTTTTTTAAGTGGGGTAGGATGTAAGATTCCTCCCCCCTAGCTTTTGAGGTGTACATGTATAAGAACCTCCCCTTCTGATATTGTAATTATTCCCCCCTCTGAAATAAAAGAAAGACTCTGTTTTATCCTGGTTTGACCTAGAGAGAGAAAATGTCTAGAGGGAGGTAGTCTAAAATTGAGATATTTTTGGATATAAAAATCCTCTTAGTGTCTAAAATGGCTTTCCTTGAAACAGAAATTCAAAAAGAACTTTCCAATGTGGAATTGGAATTAATTAGAAATGGGTATAAAGGACCTTAGTCTAAGGGTCTAGATTTTCAGGAATTTTTGGATTATGGTCCAATTAAGGGTCCTATGGGCCAATAGGATCAATCCAGGTGCAGGTAGGAGATAAATCTAATTTATAAAAGAAAAATACCTAAAAATGAGTAAATGCCTACATAATATGAAGAGTTGACTGAGTACAAGGTTTATTAGTAAAAAACTATGAGTATTACTAAAAAATGAGATATTTTGGATATAATGATTCATTTTTGACACATGTGTAAGGAAAAAGGGGCCCTTCAAGGAGGCACCTATTTCACATGTGTGGAGGAGTTTTAAACTCAAAAATATTGTGATATTTTTATCTCTTCTCTCTCTTGGATCAAACCAAATCAAAAGGGAACCAAACTAGGTCCAAATCTTGTCCAAATTCAACCAAAATAAACCTGGAAAATTCTAGAAATTAGTTGGACTTGGTTAGAGGCCTCCCTCACCTTTAAATAGATCCTTAGCCCTTTGTGAAAAAATATGAGAACTATACTATGCCAGTATTATGCTAAAATAATGATATTTTCTATTATCCTCTAAAAACCTCTACAAAATTGAAGAGATTGGAGATTCTCTCTCTCTTCAATCTTCCTTGGTGACTCCTACAACATATCAAACCAATGGATTGGTTGGGGCCCTCTACTTAATGAAAGAATCAAGTAAATTAGAAGGTGAAGTGTGGATTATTGTCTTTTTCTTATTAAAACTCCAAATGCTTCTCTTCTCAACCCCTCTTGAGATAATTTGAATGGCTTTTGATTACTATTGAAGTTCTTTTATGAATTGGGATTTCTCTCTCTCTCTCTCCCTCCAAAGAAAGGTCATTCCTATGACCTATTCTCAATCCAAATGACTTCTCATGAAGCATTTCTCTAATCCAAAAGTAATTTCTGTGCTTGTCTAATTGGAGGCCAAAATAATGGCTTTTTAATGCTTTTATGATATTTATTTCATAGAGAAATTATGAATCAATCCAAAATTGGATAATGATCCAATTAGTGGTCATTATAATCATATCAAAAATATTAAACTTCATTCTTTCAATTAAATTGAGAATTATCAGTAATAGCGGAGCTATGGCAAAATTTTTGTAAAATAAACACATAAAACATTTTCATTCATAATATGAAAAGAGGACTTCCTACCATATTCTAGGAGTTATCATCCTAGATTAATTGAATGATTCTCATTGAAATCATGGAGAAATTGATTTTTATGTTTATGATTAATAAATAAATTAGAAAAAAGAGGAATTCTAGTAATTTATTTTTATGTTAGAAGAATAATCCTCATGATAATGGAAATCCATGTATTCCAAAGAATTAAGAGAAAAAATTGAAATACTAATATAATGTATATTTTATGTAAAAATTAAAGAAAGATTTTAGTTAAATTTATCTTTTTGCATAGATAAATTTATATGATGAAAGAGGAATTCCCACCATATTGGAATTCAAATAATTAAATAGGGAAAGTGTAATTCCTAGTGTAAAGGAATTAATGAAGATTTTTATTTAATTTTGAAGAGAAAATTTAGTTAAATTTATCTTTTTGCATATATAAGTTTAAATGATAAAAGAGGAATTCCTATTACATTTGGAATTCCATCATTTGGATGGGAAAAGAGAAATTCCTAGTATATTGGAATTATGGGATAATTTATTTAAATTCAAAGATTATTTTTTAGATAAATTAGAGAAATTCTCATGACATTTGGAATTCCATCATTTAGACGGGCAAAGAGAAATTTCTAGCATATCAAAATAATGGATATTTTAATTTAGATAAATTTATTTTATGAGAAATAATTGATGGGAAAAGAGGAATTCCCATGACATTGGAATGTAAATAATTAAATGCAAAAAGAGGAATTCCCATGGTAATTGGGATCCAAGAAATTAAATGGGAAGAAGAGGAATTTTTAGTATAATTCAAATTATGATTGATTTATGGGTAGAATTGATTTATACAAATCCCATGAATTTGTTTATTCAAAAGAAGAATATTTAATATAATTCAATTGAGGAATTGAGAAGGAATATGGAAATAGTTGTCAAAAAAAGAATCTTTAATTAGGCCAAGCAATTGGAAGAAATTTAGAAAAAGTCCTATTATCGATATCAATCTAGAAAAAGCTATTGAATGGGAATAGCATGTGAATGGATGTGATAAGTGTTGAAATTTGAGCATTGTGATGAGCTATGGTGGATCAAACACTAGAATCAACATCATTAACAAAGTGATTAACAAATGATTAAGATGTATTTAGTGGGTAATTAACAAATAGATTAATGTAGGCATGGATACTCAAAAACCAGCAAATTCTCATTAGGGCTATGCCTCAATTTATAGAGTTTACATCAAGCATCAAATCCCACTGATTTCTCCATGATTCACTCCTAGAATATCTCCACCTCTTGCCTGATTCTCTCCACCTCTTCTCTTTTCCCTGAATATCTCCCAGAATAACTCCACACTTCCTAAGTTCTCTCATGCTACCCTTTATTCTCTCCCAGTAGATTCTTCTCACCTTTTCACAGGTTCTTTCACATTTACTCAATCTCTTTTACAGCCTCTAACCAAGGGCTTGTTCCCGCACACACCCTATTCACTTGTATTCTCAACACCTCCCCTCAAGTGAATAATCCTAGCACACCTGGACCCTATACCAAGTTTCCCTTTTACTTGATAGCCCGCGACCAGTGCCTCAAGTCCCTAAACTCCATAGTCCTTGACACTCTCTCTCTCTATGTGTCCAAGGCTACTATAAGTGCCCACGACCTTGACTAAAGTGCTCACACATACATCTACCACGTGGCCTACATCATCGGTGGCTCAGAGGTGGTTTTACTTTATTGGGGCAGGTTACATTGGGTTGTGGGATCTCTCTCTCTCTCTCTCTCTCTCAGAAAAGATGATCCGACTCCACTTCCTTTGGAGTCTGCATGAAGTTTGCCCTGATGTCATTCCTTCACCACTGGGTTTGTTGTAGCAGTCTCTCGCCACATGTCCTGGCTTTCCACATTTGTGGCAAGTGAAGGTCCTTCCTCCTACTCTGCCTCTTCCTTGTCCTCGTCCTCGAGAGAATCCTCCTCGGGTGAAGAATGCTTTTTCTTCTCCTGCTATTGAGTCGAGCCCTTTCTTCTCTTTGCCTCTGCTCTCTTACTCTAGTAGAGCTGCTTCTATCTCGTGTAGCTTCAATTCAGGTACATTCTTTAGTGTTGCTACAATGTTTTCATAATCTCCTTTGTCCACACTCTTTAGAAGTACAGCTAATGCTTCATCATCTTCTACCTTTTTGCCAATAGCTGCCAGCTGTTGCTTAATGCTTTTATATTTGTTCAAGTGTGTGATTAAAGGTTCACTTTCCTTCATGTCCAATTTGTAGAATTGCATTAACAGATTTATCTTTGAATTTTTTGCTTGTGTACCAAATAATTTATTGAGTTCATCCCATGCATCTTCTGCCCATTGTATCCCTGTGTGATAAATGATTTCATCATTTAAACTGAGTGCAATAAGTCCCAATGCTTTTTCATTCCTGCTCTTCCACTCAATTTTCCCTCTCTCTGGGCATTCATCTCTCCCTTCAACTAATCCCCATATATTTTTCCTCATCAGCAAATACATGGTTTTTGTCTTGTATAAAACTGCTCCCCATTAAATTTGGCTATTTCCTGTGCTGAACTCATCGTGATGTGAAGGGGGTCTTATCTCTTGATCCAATTTCAAGATTCAAGGACAGTGTATACCCTTTTACAACTCAATCTGGTGTTGAATAGATGATTACAACAAATTTATCAGCATAAAATCACCAAAAATTACACTAAATCAAGGGTAACCAATTTGTACGGGATGGTTGGAGTATCAAACCAACTCCGATTTGCAATCCAAAGCTATAGGGATCTGTATCAGATACCTAATGGTTAATTTGAACCCTCAATTGCACCAAAATATAGTGATTAGCATTGATTAATCATTGATTAGCAAAATAATGCTCTGTTTTGTGTGCAGAAAACAGAGTATGCGGGGAGTCCAGATCTGGTGCCTTAGACTTCAAATGAGCTCAAATGATTTCAAAGGCATCAATAGCAATGAGTCTAGTAGAGGATTAAGCCAAGAAACACAAGATTTGACCAAATATTGAAAGCTTAATCTCTGTTTTACCAAAGTCACCTACAGATTTGATGAAGAGCTTGGATCTCACTATAGACTTGATGAAATTGAATTCTGTCTTCACCAAGTTGTAGAGCATGCTTGAATACACCTTGGGCTAAGAGGAATTAGAGACATTTGATTTGAGCAAGAAGAAATTTACAAATTATTCAGGAAAAAACGCGTCGGCTAAAATCGTAAATTCTCCCTCCTTTGCTGGCGGTTTGCTGCGGTGTTTTGATAGGCTTGTAGCCAAGTGTGCTGGCTACCATATGCTAGAATCTTTTGCCCTAACTTTGAGTGTGTAAGCTCAATGGAGTCCTCCACTGGCTGGGGGTGAAGGGGTGAAGTGAAAACTAACTAAAATTTTGATTATTATTTTCTACTAATCTTGATTAATTAACTAATGGGCTCATAAATCTGATGGATTTTAGGCATGGCTTTGATACCATGTTGAAATTTGAGCATTGTGAAGAGCTATGGTGGATCAAACACTAGAATCAACATCATTAATAAAGTGATTAGCAAATGATTAAGATATAATTAGTGGGTAATTAACAAATAGATTAATGTAGGCATGGATACTCAAAAACCAGCAAATTCTCATTAGGGCTATGCCTCAATTTATAGAGTTTACATCAAGCATCAAATCCCACTGATTTCTCCATGATTCACTCCTAGAATATCTCCACCTCTTGCCTGATTCTCTCCACCTCTTCTCTTTTCCCTGAATATCTCCCAGAATAACTCCACACTTCCTAAATTCTCTCATGCTACCCTTTATTCTCTCCTAGTAGATTCTTCTCACCTTTTCACAGGTTCTTTCACATTTACTCAATCTCTTTTACAGCCTCTAACCAAGGGCTTGTTCCCGCACACACCCTATTCCCTTGTATTTTCAATAATAAGATGTGTATGGGATGTGATAATATGTACATGGGATGCGATAAGATGTGTATCGGATGTGATAGGATGAGAAAGGATGCGATAAGATGAGTATGGGATGTGATTGGATGTGAATGCGGATGTATATGTGAAAGAAAGGGTATGCATGTGTATGAGAATGAATAAATGTGGATATGGATGTAGATGTGTATGTGAATGTATGGATGTGGATGTATGGATGTGGATGTGTATGTGGATATGCATGTAGATGTATGGATGTGGATATGGATATAGATGTATGGATGTGGATGTATGGATGAGGATGTGGATGTGGATGTATGGATGTGGATATAGATGCGGATGTATGGATGTGGATGTGTATGTGGAAGAATGGATGTGGATGTATGGATGTAGATGTATGGATGTGGATATGGATGTGGATGTGGATGTGGATGTGGATGTGTATGTGGAAGAATGGATGTGGATGTGGATGTGGATGTATGGATATGGATATGGATATGGATATGGATGTGGATGTATGGATATGGATATGGATGTGGATGTATGGATGTGGATATGGATGTAGATGTATGGATGTGGATGTGGATGTGGATGTTATGGATGTGGATGTATTGATGTGGATGTGGATGTGGATGAGTATTTGGAAGAATGAATGTAGATGTGTATGTGGAAGAATGAATGTGGATGTGTATGTGGAAGAATGGATATGGATGTGTATGTGGATGTATGAATGCGGATGTGTATGTGAAGAATGGATGTGGATGTGAATGTGTACGTGGAAGAGTGGATATCCATGATGGATGTGTATGTGGAAGTACAAATGTGGATGTGAATGTGAATGTGGAAGAATGAATGAGGATGTGTATGTGAAAGGAATGTGAGTGAATTGATGAGATGTAATGTGATGTGAATCAGGATGAGAATGAATGAGATGTGATGTCATGTGAATCAGAATGTGAATGAATGATATGGGATGTGAATGGATGATATGTGATGTGAATGAATTTGATGTGATGAGATGGAAAATGATGTGATTGGATGAGAATGAGTACACATATGAATTGAACGTGGATTAAGTAATATGGATTGATGTGGAACAATGTGGAAAGACGAGAGATTTCATTATAGAAACTGTTGTATTTGTGACCTGTTTGTAAATGACTGTTTTTTGTCAAGAATGCTAGGGAAGCATTTTGACCGTCTTGTGAATAAGGTTATGGTGGCGACCTAACTGATAAAGTTGCAACAGCTGACGGAGAGTCAACGTAGGACATCTTGCATAGCAAGGTCGTCGGCCGAGGTCTTGACCAGCCTCAGTTCGATTTAAATGGTGAGCTTCCGGTGTACGGTGGATGAGGGACGAAGGAAGCGGCCTATGAGTGAAGCGCTAGGTGACCTGCGAAGGATCCTAGAGGGTGCTGACCATACGGTGCTCGGGCTCTGGGTTGCCGAAGATACCCACACGTGCATCGTGGAAGATATTGGAATAAGGAGTAAGAGTTGTTTTCTGAAACCGGGCATGGATCTGGTTGATTGACCTTGCTGGTCCTCAACAAATGAGTCCATGGCTCTTTTATATGGATACGTTGGTTGATCTTCAACGGAGATTCCATCTTGAGTTTTTTATAAGTGAGTATATTGCCGGGTGCTATGAGCTAGGAACTATCGAAAAGGCCCCTGAGTGGACATGTGGTGAGCGTTCTGGTTGCCAATGATGCCATAGATACTCCGATGAAGGAATGATTAGAAATTAAGATTCAACTAGATATTTTGGAGGATTGTGATCAGTGATAATATGGATTCATTAAATGATTGTTTTAAAGATAGCTGGATCAATGAAGAAAGCAATTTCATTTTGGGTGTGTAAGTGGTGTGACTAGCTTTAAGTTTGCATGAACTTCTGGCTAGGGGGCTTGGTAACTCTTTTCCCTGGTACCCGGGACAAAACCTAACCAAATTCTTAATTGGATCCCATCACTACAGTGGTTGGGCGGTTGTCCCACGGGACTGAATGGACTGATGGATCCGTAAAATGAGACTCAATTTCTGTTGTAGTACGGTAGGTGAAGTAAATCCCGGCCAGATACATTAGGAACTCAATGGAGTCTTTTTGGGCCCTTTAATTTGCCATTGCCTAATGGAGGTGATTAAGAAATAGACAAAAAGGGAGATTACATGTGGACTGAAACCAATGGTTTGTAAGAGCCTAGAAGGTAGTGGTCAAACTTAGAATAATAGGCTAAATAGGCTCTTTTTAAATTTTCAAAATCAGCTAAAACTCAAAAATTCAAAACGTATATGCATTTTTTCCCTATTTTATATAGAAAAGGATACCTGCAGCCTGCCAGCAGCCTGCAGCCATCATTAACTAAGGCCTCCAAAGTGATAGAGGCCCAAAAACGAGTTCCCATGCATTCTCAATGCACATTCCCCTTCACTTTCCACTATCCCTCTCTCCCACGTTCCCTCCAAAACGCTCTCTCTTCCCCCTTTCAATTAGCAAGGCGTTTTTCACTCTCTAGACTACTTCTTTTAGCTATCTACCTCTTGATCTACCTCTCTCTTCACTCAGAAACCTAGATCTATAGCTATGGAAGCTTGATCTGCAACCTCCTCTTAGAAGCTATGGAAGCTTGATCCTCTGATCTGCAACCTCCTCTTAGAAGCTATGGAAGCTTGATCCTCACTTACATTTCCTTCCTTCATCCTTCTTCCTTGTCCGACCTCCTTTTACAGAGTGTAACAACAGAGCTTAGCTATGGAAGCTTGATCTGCAACCTCCTCTCAGAGGCTATAGAAGTTTGATCCTCACTTACATTTCCTTACTTCATCCATCTTCCTTGTCCAACCTCCTTTTACAGAGTGTAACAGCAGAGCTTAGCTATGGAAGCTTGATCTGCAACCTCCTCTCAGAAGCTAGGGAAGTTTGATCCTCACTTACATCCTTCTACCTTGTCCAACCTCCTTTTACAGAGTGTAACAGTGGAGCCAAGCTATGGAAGCTTGAGTTGCAAATGCTTTGGCTCTCATAATCTTACTCATTGTCTCCTCTCATCCCCTCCAATATCCTCTTTCAAAGTGCAGTAATAGCACAGCCAAGCCCTTGGAACTTGCTCTACAACTCCTTCTCTTTTTTACATCTCCCTAGTCTAAGTTTTTTTCTCACCATTCTATTTTTCTTTGCCATCAAGGTTTATAATCTCTCTAATATATACATCTGATGTCTTCTTCTCGAGCTCGAAGGCCTCCGATCAGTATTCAATCTCTCTCTTGTAGCAATGGTCAAGATGAGGATGGGCACTGGAACATCAAACAGTACGAGAAGTGGAATTGGATTACGATGCAGCCTAGTACAAGAGGAAGCCACAAGGTGTCAAAGCGATACGTTGATGTACAAAGTCACCATTGGAAAGGGCGGATATTGGAGCTCAAACAAGATCGTGATGGAAAAAAGCTAGCCAAGGTCCAACATGTTTACAAGGCAACAGAGCTGAAACTAGCAGACCATGACCAACGTCAACGATTTCCTGCAAATTGTAAGTTATTTCACCACTTTATATTCTTGTTTTTAAATCAATTGTGTGCTAATAATGGTATACTGAGCATTGCTTCGATTGTTCTTGGGTTCCTGTGCGTAGATATTTTTCCCTCAAACTATAGTGAATGGGAGCCTATGGAGGCAATTTCAGGAACCTTTGAAGCATACCATGTGGAGCTTGGTAGCTTAATCTTTGGAGGGTGTCCAGCTGCACAACTTCTTGCACGAAACATCTTCTTCTATGAGGATACATATGTGGTTCCCACGACAGCAAATGGTACTGGAAAATTAGTTCCAAAACCTACGCCAACTCTCACATCTATTGAATGGCCAATTCCAGACAATGCTTCAGTGGCCATGGCTTGTTTGCAGATCGAAAGCAAGGTGCAAAATGCTATGAAGTGCACATATGGATCTTACAAAGCAACCATAACCTGCTTCATACCTCTACACCTCTTTGTGTACCTGTTCCGTACAAGTGACACACATCGTACCCCAACTTTATGGATTGCAAAGGGGGAGAGAGCTCTGACTTGTTTCTTATCACCTGCATGGGATAAAAAAGTTGTTCAACACAATGGAGACACCATCAGATGCGGAGTAATTGTTGAGAAGGTTGTGATGCGCTATCATATTGCCAAGCAACAGTTGTCCATTGCGTTTCCTTATAGGCGATGGAAGCTTACAAATGGAGAATGGGAGGCATTAGACTCCGACACAACCTCTACAGAACAGGGTGTGCTACATATATCCATGCAAGGTGGGGATGTAGAAGATGTTACTGTGAATGATGACTGGTCCCTTGCCAACTTACGTGACTACTTAGTTCTTCGATTCTCACTCAGTGGTGATTTTGCTTTGATAATCAATGGTAGAGTAGTGCGCAAAAGGCAGGAACGATCTTTTCTTTGTAGAGAAATTACTTTCCCTGGCTGTGTAGCTATCAGATAACCACTGGATATGTAATCTTGAATTGAAGTAAATACAATTTCAATTTTTTTGCCTCACTGTCTTATTAAGGTTTTTCAATTGTCTTGTGCAGTTTTATTTTTTTGTGATAGTGTAAGGTTGGTCACAGAAGCATCTGTGGCATGAGCCACTAGTAAATTGGAAATGACCTTGCGATGGAAGGATACGTTCTTGCTTTCGCATACCATTTTTAAAAATTTTTTTGGTACTTACAAATTTTAAAAGTTTTTAGAAATTTTATAACAAGGTCGCCCATTTATAAACGATACTTTACTCATTTACATCAATTGACAATTATCGTTCTCTCCTAACACTTGCTCTCAATTTCGCACACCTTTCTGTATCACACACTCTCTATTTCCTCCAATCACTCATAGCATGGCACCTCTACTTGATGCACTTATTGCACAGCTAGGAAAGCTTGAGTTACTTCATAGGGTTGATGAGATCGTCCCTATGTTTGAGGGAGCAATTGATGTACGTGCAACAATGCATCTACACGCGGATGCTTTTACAGATGTCATTCAGTATATGGATGAACACATCAGCACGTACTTCATCATGTTTGAGGGTGATGAGGGCTTATGGGTTCCAGTTGACCTCATCATATTCAGGGAAGAGAAGAATTTTAGATTTCGCCTATCCAGGTTTTTAAAATCCCTCACAGAAAAGGACTACAAAAATGAGGAGGAAGACTTACTCCTGGATCTACAAATGGGCAACATCGGCACTTCTTTCCTAAGCTGGGACATGGTTTTGGTCCTTCTGTTACAAGAGGGTGTGGCGAAAGAAAGTGGCAAGGAAAAAGAAAAGGGCAAAGTAAAGCTAATGGAGCAGGTCCAAGAGGCCCATGCTGAGGAAGAGAATGTTACAGAACAATGGGAAGCCTCAATGGCATTGGTGGCTCTACAAGATAATGTCCCCGAGGAGGTTCCGGTAGTTCTAGAGGGCGATGAAGTACTCGAGGAGGTCCCAGACCTTGTTATCATGTCTTTGCATCCAATCATTATTGATGGGAAAGAGTTTTTGTTTTTGGATGACATTGCCAAGACACTCAGGTTTCATGAGGATGAGGCACTTTCTATTATTGCCGTGAATGCTGGGGGTCAAGACAAAGGAAAAGTGAAAATTTCTTTTGAAGATGACAACCTCACAAAAGCGCTTGCATATGATATTGGTAGCAGTACCTTGGAAGTTGTAGTGGCCAAAGCGCTCGTTGAAATAAAGCAAGAAGTGCAATTCTATGAGAGCATAGCTGCCTTTGAACCACACATGCCCTTGGTGGCTGGCGATGCTCAAGACCAAGGAAGCATAAACCTGACGAATGAGCAACTAGTTGCAAGTGACGATGCAACTGAGGTATGTCCTTACTTCTTAGTTGTAAAGCAAATTATTTTTTGTATCATTTCACGCTTCCTAACTTCTATATTGACATGTTGACAGACTGCTTTTGAAGTGGACAAGTTTGCTATGCGCGTAGGAGGAACGTGGCCAAAGTCAGAGGGTCGAGATGCATCCCTTTGGCACTACATACCTGCCCTCAGGGCCGACATAGTGCGGGTTTTTCATTTAGAATATGCAAAGATCGCCTATGTCGAGCTCCTAAAATGTAAAGCACTTAGTGCAGTCTTGTCGGAGAACCCCTTAGCCTCAAACATAAATAAATGTATTTTGGTAGCTAGGGAAGCTGCCTTGTATTGCTTCACGGGCAACCATCCCGGCTCAGTTTTAGGCCATTGTGCCCTTTCTCAGGCTCAAGGAATCAATGAGCCGAGTGATGTATTCCAAAGCTTAGGCCAGAAACCAGCCTCTAGAACTCTCTCTCCTGAGCTCTTCCAAGAGCTTATTAAAAAGATGTAATGCAAACTTCTCTTCCAAGTTTAATAAAATTTTTTTGTTGTGCATTGTAAGTTGTGATTTTTCCTGGCGTACTTGTGATATACCATTTCAAGCCTCGCAATTTTAAGATTTTGTTCATGTGTTCATAGAAAAAATTGTTTAGGATTTATTTTAATTGAGATCGTGATTAAAAAAAGTAATCGAGATTGGGTTAGAGCGGTATGAAAAAATATTGTATTTATAGATGTAAACACACTCACATATATGTATATATATATGTACATATATGTATATATATACATATATATGTGTGTGTGTGTGTGTACCTATATATATATAAGATTCTGGGGCTATTGAATGATATATATATACATATATATACATATATATATATAAAAGATGTATAGGATATATATATATATAAGACATAAGATATTATAAGATTTTAAGGCTATTATCAGATATATATACATATATATAATATTTTATATAAATATATAAGATTTTAGGGCTGTTAGGGCACCTAAAGGGTCTTATGAGCCTCACCAGACCATGTGATATCAAAAAAAATAAAAAAAATACCATGTGCGCTACGGCGCATAAATCGACATTTTGACCTGGTCAAAGTGCCGATTAACGCGCCATAGCGCACATGGCAATTTTTTTTATTTTTTATATTTTTTTGGCCTTGAGGCTCATAAGGCACTCTATAAGGGTCTCTAGGTGCATTTATAGGATCTACCTTTTTTGTATATATAAATAAACATATATATATATATATGTGTATATGTATATATATTTGCATATGTATATATATGTGTGTATATATGTTTGTGTGTGTATATATATATATGTGTGTGTGTGTGTGTGCACCTATATATATATATATAAGATTCTGGGGCTATTGAAAGATATATATATATATATAATATATATATATATATAAGATATATAGAATATATATACATAAGACATAAGATATTATAAGATTTTAAGGCTATTATAAGATATATATATATATAAATATAAATAATATCTTATATAAATATGTAAGATTTGGGGCTGTTAGGGCACCTAAATGGTCATATGAGCCTCACCAGACCAAAGATATCAAAAAAAATAAAAAAAATGCCATGTGCGCTACGGCGCGTAAATCTCCATTTTGACCTGGTCAAACTAGAGATTAACGCGCCGTAGCGCACATGGCATTTTTATTTATTTTTTTTATTTTTTTTGCCTTGAGGCTCATAAGGCACTCTATAAGTTTCTCTAGTTGACTTTATAGGATCTACATTTTTTGTATATATAAATATTCATATATATGTGTGTGTGTGTACATATATATATATATATGTGCATATGTATATATATTTATATATGTATATATATATGTGTGTGTATATATGTTTGTGTGTGTATATATATATATGTGTGTGTGTGTGTGTGTGTGTTTGTGTGTGTTTTTTCCTGTGTGTATAGTGCTTTTATAATTTTTAAATGAAATGTTCATTGGCACTGAGCATACAAAAAAAATGGACTCAACAAAGAATGTAACACAACTCACAAAGTTTTCATTAATGTGTGAAAAAGCTACAAAGGAATTTGGGAACATTACAAAATTTTGTAGGGAGAATTACAAAAAGGTTAGCCTATTGAGGTAGAAGGCTACGCTCTAAACGTAGACGTAGGGCTAGGGACATATCTACAGGCTTCAAAGTAACTCTCTTGGCATGTACCATAGCCAGCACTGAGTCTTCAAAAACAGAAACTACAATATCTTCAGCAGCTTCTTGAAGAGCTTCAAGAGCTGTGCTCTGTATGCGGTCAACCCTGTCAGAATATTTTTCCATTGTTTCTCTCACCAGTCGAGAGAATGGTGCCTTGGGGATGAGAAGATCTGTGCTTTTCTGATATTTCCTAATCTCTCGTAGCGCGACTATCCCTGGCCTCCATTTTCTCTTCTTCTTTGTAACTGGTGGAGGCGGTGGTGGTCTTTGATTCTCCCACGGTGGTCGTTCAGACCTGAACTTCTTTTTCTTTTGTGCACGCTCTTCCTCTTCTTGTTGGTCCCGAAACTTGCCCTCCATTCTTTTACCACACTTCTTGACTGGCCGCCTGGATGTTGTGGCTGCCTGTGGCTGTGCTTGGCTTGCCCTCCTTGCGTCCTCTTTGGGCTGCTGTCTCTTTTGCATTTCTGTCTCCCAAGCTGCCCTCACAAGAGCAAACTCTTTGTCAATGGTATCTTTCGTGATGCCGTAGGACAAGAGCTCGACCTCCCTGTTCTGTAAGATAACCTCTAGCTGTTCTAGGGTGTCGGCCTCAATAACAATCTCCGGTGGCTGCCCTTGACCTTCCTCGGCTTCTTTTCGACGCCGCTCTTCTTCTGCTTCTCTACTAGGCCCTGCTTCTTCAGCTTCCTTCCTGCGTTGTGCTTCTTCGGTCTCCTTCCTGCGCTCTTCTTCTCTCATCTCCTTTGCCTCTTGCTCTGTTACGATAGGTAGACTTGTCCTTTTTGCTGGAGCAGGTAGTGGGCCGAGTTGATCGAAAAACCGCAAGTCTTGCTCCTGTTCTTCTGGCATGGCCTAGGTATTTACGAGTGCAAGAGATAGTGGGAGAGCAAGAGAGAGTAGAGCACAAAGAAGAAATTGAAATGTGGTTTCTATAAATGAAAAATGACTTAAATATGTCTATAAATATAATTTTTTAAAACTTTTAGAAAATTTAAAAACACAAAAAGATTATAATCAGAGAGTTTAAGCCCATGAGGAACCACACCGACGCTTGCTTGCTACCCACTGCCGTAGTCTCTCCCTAGCATTTGATCTGTTGTATCCTTCAGTTCTTCTTGCATTAACAGTTTTCATTATTTGACGCCTAAGAGACAAATTACCGCGACTTTTCTGCCTTTTTTTGCCAACCAGAACGCGATAGAACCAGTTGAACATTTCATGGAGTGCATTACTCTTGACTTTGCCACCACCATGGCGAGTGCCCTTAAAATACACGGCCTTTGCTTGGTAATGTGATTTCTCCATGCCTTGATTGCTCCAAAGTGCTAAAGAGCCATATCTATCGAGAAAGTATGGCCCATGTGCATACAATATATGCTGCATAGAAAATTACAAAAAGTCAACAAACAGTATGAAGAACATACTACAAGGACACAATAAATACAACATTACCATGTAGTGAGTAATGTGTGTTTCTCCCCATGCCTCGACCATTTCTTCTGTGAATCTACAAGTGGCTTGTTTAAGTGCCTCAATACCATGGTCATCCACAGGTGAGGTCGCTCTAGAAGATCGACCATTTTATTACACACCTCCCATACATGTGCACGTTTTAGGCCAAGCGTGGCATAATTTCCTCGATATGTTGTGACATCACATATCTTCTTCCAAATTTCAAAGTCAGTGTGGCTATGAGAACCCAAGTGGTTTGATAGCAAGTGTCTTGCCTTTGATCCACCCATGCAAATTTTATTAGGGTTGTCTTGTGTAGGGTTTGATTTTCTGTCCTTTGTCAAGACCACTGCTCCAGCATGTAATCCCATAGAGGAAAGTACACCCTCTAGTGCACATATTGACTCTTCTCGTCGATCTTCGGGCTCCATGTTCCAGACATAGTTTATGTGGAGCATCAATAGCTTATCCAAAATCCTCAGTCTTGCATGTAATGTGCACACATGCACTTGACATAGTGGAATTTCCAAGATTGGGTTCCAAGCATTGTCCTCCTGGTCACGACTAGGTGGCTTGCTCTGGTCACAACTTAATATGCCATTATGCCATACCTTTGATCCTTTCCTCTGTTCAGCATAAAAAACGATTGCTTTTTTTGCACCCACCTGTTTTTGACTTTTGCCTTTGCTAGGTTGTTTCCCTTTTACTCTTGAGTCTACTGCTGTCTTGGAATGACAACAGTAAACACATGAGAATATAGTATTCGCACCTGTTTTACAACCCAACATACACTTTAAGGTTTTTAGATCGCCACCCAAGTGCCATTCAACGTTAAAGTAGCCTATTCCGGGAACATCAAGCTTCTGACCATTGACCTGACAAGAGACGACATGTTGAATGCCAGACCATTCAAAATACCACCTCAAGGTATCATGGTTCTCTTTTGGGAGGACCCATGCTCCTTGCCACCAGATGTTCTTCTCTGATTGAATGCCGTAGTAGTCTTGCTTATGCCCTTGACCCCTATTGTTGCTGTCTTCAGTTGCATCCAACTCTTGGGTCTCTAAAGGCCTTCCTCTAAGTGCTCGGCTCATCAAGGTTAAACTAACACGCTCCAGTCTTTGACCTTTAACCACTTGACATTCATCCAGCTTCAAGACAAACACGGCATTTCCACCTGTCTCTTCAAGTGTGAGGCCATAGTACTGAATCATTGCTTTTTGTAGCACTTCCATGTCAATGTAGACATTGTTATATGCATTGTATTCAAAGGGTTTGATTGTTGGCATTGGCATAATATCCTCCACCCACTTGTACCCACCCTCGAACATGGATGCAATATCACCATTAGCACACTTCTTTGCCATCTGTAAGCTATAAAGTGTTGGAAGCAAGGATTGCGTAACTCCCTTTGCTCGCAACCCTAAAGTGATTGACCTGTACATTGCTCTGTAACCTTTCTGGCTAATACCTGCTGAGTCACATATATCAAGCATCTCTTTGGGGGTGACAATTTCTTTGATTTCCTTCAAGAAATGTTGACGAAGGGTCTCCCGCAGCTTATCATTACCAGAACCTGTTATCATTTCCATAATATCCTTCTCCTGAAGGACATGCTGAAGAAGGGAGGCATTAACATTGTCCTCAGCGTTGTTACATCCTAGTATAGCTGTTGCACAAGCCCTACAATCACAATGGTCAACCATGAGAGATGCTTTATTCATTAATTGCTTCTCAAAGCTGCTATAATTCCTACAAAAATTTTTACCTGGTTGTTTGTTTACGCCTCTTGCATGCGCCTGCTGTCTTTGAAAGCAACCCAATAGCTTTACGTTTTCTTTGCCTTGCGTGATATCCCATGGGAAGATGAGTGAAATGGTGAACACGACGCCGAAGATTACGAGTGGAGTGTTGAAGACGAACATAATTATCGGTAAATTGATTTATTGTGCGCACACGATCCGCTAGATTATTCTTCTGCACCTCAAGCTCCTCTGAGAGCTCTTTAATCCTCTGCATCAAACCATTGATCTGCTTAGTCGATGCTGCTTGAAGCTGGTCGAAGACAAATTGTGTTTGCCTCTTTTCAGCTGCCTCATCTAGCCACAACATGTGTAATCTCCTACAATAGCCAAGAAGCCCATTGAAACCATCACCAACAAACATAAGAAAACTTGTAATGCTTTTGAATGGTGGAGGGGCACCAGATATTAGATCTGGTGGATAAAGATTTCCATCAATCCAAAGATCAATGGCCTTTGCTCCTTGCATTCGAAGCTGATCGTATGAAATATTGGGTGCAACATGCCTACTGCGTAGGGTTGCGTATTCTGTCTCCAAATCAACCTGAAGGCGGATCTTAGAAGGCTTATTGGTGATGTCTTGTAGTGCCATCTACAAGAAAGTAGGCTTGTAAGCTTGGGTTGAATAGGAGTGGAAGGAGCAGGATATGGTATCAAAAAATAATGGGAAGAATGGAGATGAGGGTTGCTTCTCTAGAGCTGCATTGTGGATAGAGAAAGAAGCCAGAAAGGGAGCCAAAGAAACATAGAGAGGGTTGGCAATGGTGAGACGAAAATGCAAAGGAGACAATGCATCATGGGAAGCTTCTTTAGTGCAAGCTATGGCTGCTAAGCAATATAGAGAGAGAATACTTCATGAAAAGGTTCTTCTGTGCTACTACTGTGGGTTTGGAGAGAGAACCAAGTATTGTAGAAAGAATGCTCCTGGTAAGCTTCTTCCTTGCAAGCCATGGCTACTACTGTGGGTTTGGAGAGAGAAGGCTCATTTAGGAGTACAGATCTGCTAGCTATGGAGAGAGGACCAAGTACTGTAGAGAGAATGCTCATGGTAAGCTTCTTCCCTGCAAGCCATGGCTACTACTGTGGGTTTGGAGAGAGAAGGCTCATTTAGGAGTACAGATCTGTTAGCTATGGCTTTTGGAGTAGAGAAAGACGCTTTTTTCCATGGAGAAGGAGTGCAGGGCGTTTTAGAGAGAAGATTTAGAGAGAGAAAGAGATCTGGTGTACACACAAAAAAGGGGGGAAGAAAGTGACGAATTTTTGGAATGTTTGGAGTTCGAAAAGGTTGCTGCAGGCTATGATTACTGACTGACAGCCCATTACAAAGCTTTAAAGTCACCTAGGTGGCCAGATCTAGGAATCAGGGATTTCATTAACGTCTTCACAATTTCGTGATCACGTTAACAAAACCTGTTGTTAACATAAAAATTCTTGTGATCACAATGTATATTCACGGGCATTTTTTATGACCTGCAAAAACCTTCTCTGCCAGTAATCCCGCCGGGAAAATGTACATTTCCCGGCGGGAAAATTAAAAAAATAAAAAAAAATAAAAAAATCATGTTCACAGTCATTCTTACCATTTTTGGGTCTTCTGGACTCATTTATGATGTCAAAAGTTCAAAATTCTTGGCACAAAAAAAGTTTTGTATAATTTGCTGGCCTTAAGTTCAATTGACACACCAATTAAATCTAACTATACTTACATCAATTGACTCAATTGTCCATGACATCATTGCACTCAATTGAGCCCAATTGGACTCAATTACACTTGATTTACACTCAATTGATATTAATTGGGTGTCAATTGATGTCAATTGTGCCTAATTCGATGCAATTGAGCCCAATTTACACCCAATTTGCATAAATTGGGTGTAAACTAAGTATCAATTGAGTCGAATTGGACTCAATTGATAATAATTGGATGTTAATTGATATTAATTAAGTCCAATTGACTTCAATTGGGTGTTAATTTATTACAATTAATGTCAATTAAGCTCAATTGAGCTCAGTTGACATCAATTGGGTGTCAATTGATATCAATTAAGCTCAATTGAGCTCAGTTGACATCAATTGGGTGTCAATTGATATCAATTGAGCTCAATTGGGCTCAATTGCACTCAATTGACACTCAATTGGGTGTTAATTGCATCCTATTGTGCTCAATTGAGCCCAATAGGATGCAATTAACATCAATCGGGTGTCAATTGATCATAATTGATATCAATTGGGCTCAATTGCACTCAATTGTGTGATCGATTGTGTGTCAATTGATGTCAATTGAGCCTAATATGATACAATTGAGCTCAATTCACGCCCAATTGGATGTAAATTGAGTGTCAATTAAGCCGAATTAGACTCAATTGATAGCAATTGGGTGTTAATTGATATCAATTAATATCTAATTAACACAATTGAAGTCAATTAAGTCTAATTGACTTCAATTGGATAATTTGGGTGTCAATTGAGCTCAATTGGACGTAAATGACATCAATTGGGGGTCAATTAACATCAATTGAACCTTATTGACATCAATTGGGTGCCAATTAACATCAATTGGACTCAATTGACATCAGTTGGGTTTCAATTGAGCCAAATTGGATGCAACTGACATCAATTGGGTGTCAATTGATTACAACTGAGCTGAATTGGGCTCAATTGCACTCAATTGATATTAATTGGGTATCAGTTAAACCTAATTCCATGCAATTGAGCTCAATTGACATCAATTCACATCAATTGATATTAATTGGGTGTCAATTGATGTCAATTGAGCCTAATTCGATGCAATTGAGCTCAATTCACATCAGTTCACATCAATTGGGTGTCAATTGATGTCAATTGAGTAAAATTGAGTCTAATTGGGTGTCAATTGAGTCAAATTGATGTCAATTGAGCCCAATTGAAGCTAATTGTGTATCAATTGACACACAATTGATGTCAATTGGGCTCAATTGACATCAATTAGATTCAATTGACACACAATTGATGTCACATGGGCTTAATTGACATCAATTAACACCTAATTGATGTCAATTAATATCAATTAGGTGTCAATTGATTATAATTGATGCTAAATTGAATGAATTGAGTCCAATTGACATCAATTAAGTCTAATTGGATATTAATTGATCAATTGGGCTCAATTGATATCAATTGACACCCAATTGGACTCAATTGACATCAATTAGACTCAAAAGGGTGTTAACTGATGTTAATTGAGCCCAATTGACATCAATTGGGTGTTAATTGAGCTCAATTGGACACAATTAACAATAATTGGGTATGAATTGAACTCAATTGACATCAATTAGGTGTCAATTGAGCCTAATTGCATCCAATTGAACTCAATTGACATCAATTAGGTGTCAATTGAGCCTAATTGCATCCAATTGAACTCAATTGACATCAATTGGACAAATTGCATCCAATTTAATTCAATTGACATCAATTAAGCCTAATTGCATCCAATTTAATTCAATTGACATCAATTAAGCCTAATTGCATCCAATTTAACCCAATTGGACTCAATTGAATCCAATTGGACTCAATTGACATCAGTTAGGTGTCAATTGAGCCTAATTGTATCTATTTGGACTTAATTGACATCAATTGGGTGTTTATTGATGTCAATCGAGTCCAATTAGATGCAATTGGACTCAATTGGGTGTGAATTAGACTCAATTAATATCAATTGGGCTCAATTGATATCAATTAGGTGTGAATTGATGTCAATTGAGCCCAATTCGATGCAATTGATATCACTTGGGTGTCAATTAGACTCAATTGGCACCCAATTGATGTCAATTGAGTCCAAGTGGATGTCAATTGATATCAATTGAGCCCAATTGATCAATTGATACCCAATTAGACTTAATTGATATCAATTTGACTCAATTACGTATTAATTGATATCAATTAGACTCAATTAGATGCTAATTGAGCTCAATTAGACTCAATTGACATCAATTAAGTACTAATTGAGTGTAATTGATGTCCATTAAGTCTAATTTGGCTTAATTGACATCAATTGGGTATCAATTGACTACAATTGATGTCAATTGAGCTCAATTAACATCAATTGGGTGTTAATTAATGTCAATCGAGTCCAATTAATATCAATTAGGTATCAATTAAGCCAAATTGATATCAATTGGGTGTCAATTGAGCCCAATTCACATCAATTGGGTGTAAATTGAACCTAATTGGACTCAATTAACATCAATTAGGTGTGAATTGATGTCAATTGATCCCACTTGGATGCAATTGATATTAATTTGGTGTCAATTAGACTCAATTGGCACCCAATTGATGTCAATTGAGTCCACTTGGATGTCAATTGATATCAGTTGAGCCCAATTGATCAATTGACACCCAATTAGACTTAATTGATATCAATTTGACTCAATTGGGTATTAATTGATGTCAATTGAACTCAATTGGATGTTAATTGATGTTAATTGAGTCTCAATTAACATTAATTGGGTGTCAATTGAGTGCAATTGATGTCAATTAAGCCTAATTTGGCTCAATTAACATCAATTGGGTGTCAATTAACTACGATTGATGTCAATTGAGCTGAATTGACATCAATTGGGTGTTAATTGATGTTAATTGAGTTTAATTGACATCAATTGGGTGTTAATTGATGTCACTTGAGTCCAATTCATACCCAATTGATGTCAATTCATACCCAATTGATGTCAATTGAGTTCAATTCATACCCAATTATTATTAATTGTGTCCAATTCATACCCAATTGATGTCAATTCATACCCAATTGATGTCAATTGAGTTCAATTCATACCCAATTATTATTAATTGTATCCAATTGAGCTCAATTAACACCCAATTGATGTCAATTGGGCTCAATTAACATCAGTTAACACCCTATTGAGTCCAATTGATGTCAATTGAGTCCAATTGGGTGTCAATTGATATCAATTGAGGCCAATTGATCAATTAATACCCAATTAGACTTAATTGATGTCAATTGGACTCAATTGATATCAATTGGGTACATTCAATTTAGCATCAATTATAATCAATTAACATCTAATTGATATCAATTAGGTGTTAATTGATGTCAATTGAGCCCATGTGACATCAATTATGTGTCAATTGAATCCAATTGATACACAATTAGCTTCAATTGGGCTCAATTGACATCAATTGACACCCAATTGATGTCAATTAGGCTCCATTGACACCCAATTAGACTCAATTTGGCTCAATTGACATCAATTGACACCCAATTAGACTCAATTTGGCTTAATTAAGTCTAACTGGACTCAATTAGACTCAATTTGGCTCAATTGATATCAATTGACACCCAATTAGACTCAATTTGACTCAATTGACACCCAATTAGACTCAATTTTACTCAATTGACATCAATTGACACCCAATTGATGTGAACTGATGTGAATTGAGCTCAATTGCATCGAATTAGGCTCAATTGACATCAATTGACACCCAATTAATATCAATTGAGTGCAACTGACGTGAATTGATGTCAATTGAGCTCAATTGCATAGAATTAGGTTTAATTGACACCCAATTAATATCAATTGAGTGCAATTGAGCCCAATTCAGCTCAGTTGTAATCAATTGACACCCAATTGATGTCAGTTGCATCCAATTTGGCTCAATTGAAACCCAACTGATGTCAATTGAGTCCAATTGATACCCAATTGATGTCAATAAGGTTCAATTAATGTTAATTGACACCCAATTAATGTTAATTGACACCCAATTAATGTTAATTGACACCCAATTGATGTCATTTACGTCTAATTGAGCTCAATTGACACCTAAATTATCCAATTGAAGTCAATTAAGTCTAATTGACTTCAACTATATTAATTGGATATTAATTAATATCAATTAACACCCAATTACTGTCAATTGAGTCTAATTCGGCTCAATTGACGCTCAATTTACATCCAATTGGGTGTGAATTGAGCTCAATTGTATCATATTAGGCTCAATTGACATCAATTGACACACAATCGATCACACAATTGAGTGCAATTGAGCCGCAATTGAGCCCAATTGAGCTCAATTGATATCCATTGACACCCAATTGATGTCAACTGAGCTCAATTGAGCTTAATTGACATTAATTGTAATAAATTAACACCCAATTGAAGTCAATTGGGCTTAATTAATATCAATTAACATCCAATTATTGTCAATTGAGTCCAATTCGACTCAATTGATACTTAGTTTACACCCAATTTATGCAAATTGGGTGTAAATTGGGCTTAATTGCGTCGAATTAGGCACAATTGATATCAATTCACACCCAATTAATATCAATTGAGTGTAAATCAAGTGTAATTGAGTCCAATTGGGCTCAATTGAGTGCAATGATGTCATGGACAATTGAGTCAATTGATGTAAGTATAGTTAGATTTAATTGGTGTGTCAATTGAACTTAAGGCTAGCAAATTATACAAAACTTTTTTTGTGCCAAGAATTTTGAACTTTTGACATCATAAATGAGTCCAGAAGGCCCAAAAATGGTAAGAATGACTGTGAACATGATTTTTTTATTTTTTTTATTTTTTTTTATTTTTTTTATTTTTTTATTTTTTTTATTTTTTTTATTTTCCCGCCGGGAAAATGGGTTTTCCCGGCGGGCCCGCCGGGGTACAGCAAAAGCCCGGCGGGATTTTTCCCGGTTACCAGGTCGCTTGCCACCGGCTTTTTTGAGAACATGTTAACATGTGAACATGTTAATAACATGTTCACACATGTTATTAACAAAAAAAATTTTGTGATCACGTGAATATAAAATCAGAGCTAGGAATATCTCCTTTTTTTTATTTTTTTTTGTTTTTGTGAAAAATCAAATATATGCTTTTAGGACTAGGCTTCTAGGCTTGGTCAAAGATGGATTAGCATTTTAAGCATTTCACTAAACGTCCAAATTAAAGGGCCCAAAACTACTTCCACTTGTCCAAAAAATACTAAACTTGATGGGAGCAATCCTCTACCTTTGGTCCACTTGCACACCAAGATCCAACTCAAATCTTTAGCAAGCTCTCCATCAGCCCTCTAAGATGGCTGTAAGCTAGCTAGAGATGCATTGGACTAGACACTACCCCTTCTGCTGCACCTCCTTAGTAGACCCAAAAAGAATGATACTCTGCACATTTGATCCTTGACTTTTATAAGACCCACATATAAAGTTTCATGCCCAACTTCAAAGGAGAAGGTCCCGAAAGCCTGTAAGTCACTGGGGTCCTTATGTAGTCCTGATGACTACAGCATAAGGACCTGAGAGACTTACCTGCTATCGGGGGCCTTCTCCTTTGAAGTTGGGCCTGAAACTTGATATGTGGGTCTTATACAAGTCAAGGAGAAAATATACAGAGTTTCACCCTTTTTGGGTCTAATGAGGAGGTGAAGCAAAAGGGTAAGTGTTTGGTCCAAAGTATCTCCAAGTGCTAGCTTGCAGCCATCTCAGAGGGCCGATGGAGGGCTTGCTAAAGGAGATTTGAGTTGGAGCTTGGTGTGCATGTAGAACAGAGGAGAGGATTTCTTCCATCAAATTTGGTAGTGTTTGGACAAGTGGAAGTGGTTCTCGGATGACATGCTCCACTAGAGTTGACATGATGCTAGATGCCAACCTGAAGGTTAGTGCAAGACACAACTAAACCACCAGACAAGCCTCAGCTATTCCTCCACAACGTGGTATATCTTTGTAGACCTCTAGTCAACCTTGTTGAGAGAGAAGCAACTACTGTCTAGCTTGTAGAGAGAGGACCAAATCCCGATGGAATTAGAGCGATAGGGCATGTAAAACCCGATGACACTCTCGTTGTTGGCGTGGCAAACGGTATTGGGAGTTGCAGTTGGGGCTTAGATCTCAATGGTTCAAAGATGTCAGCCATTGGGCTCAGTGAGGGTGTTGGCCCACATAGTCCCTCTATCATTGCCATGTTTGATGCTATCAATTTCTCCTTAATGAGATAGCACACGTGTTTTTTTTTTTTGCTTTTTATATTTTCTCATAGCCCATTACAAGCTCAGGAAGCCTGGTGTGCTCTTTGTTGGGTCAAACGAGTGTCCGTTTGCACGTGAATGACCTTCGAGATATTTTTTTTGGAAAAAGTGCATGCTATTTACTTTCCAAAAAAGTGCATGCTTTTTTTGGAAAAAGTGCATGCTATTTACTTCCCAAAACCTATTTTCCATCACTATCTCAAGATGGAATTTTTTTTCGAGAATTTTTTCCCTGTTTCACAGAATGTTTGAGTGTTCCAAAAGGAATTTGGAAAACTCCATATGAGAGAGTTGTAGTATTTTTGGAGTACTACAACTTTGTCTCCCTGAGTCATTCGTGATTTTGTTGTTTAAACCCTAAAAAAGTAGCCAGAATATGATTTAAAGTCGTTTTCGCGTTGTTTTTTTTAGTTATTTTTGGATTGTGTTTTTGCCTCGATGTTTGTGTCAAATTTTGAGGCTGTTGGTTGGAGGCCAAAATGATCGATTTTGACATCGGACAAACAGACCAAATTTGAAGAGCTTGATGTCGGCTTTTGATGAGCACTAGAGCGCCTTCATTGGATTTACGGTTTAGGAGATACGAGCCTTCAAATAGGGGTGCATTCCAGAGTTTGTTTTTTCGCTAACAGACCCCCTTTCACATCATGAACTAGTAGGGTGCAGTTCACGGCGTGAAGCGGACTTCACGGATTTTATCACATTTGATTTTTTTTCAAAATACTATTTCATGTCGTGGATGCCTAGTGCTTCATGCCGTGAAATGCTTAGTGTTTCACGTCGTGAACGACATTTGCTTCATGAAAAATTTTAATTTAATTTTTTTAAATACTGTGTCACGTCGTGAGATGCCTAGTGCTTCATGCTGTGAAATGCTTAGTGTTTCATTTTGTGAATCGGACTTTAAGAAAAAATTAAATTTGATTTTTTTAAATACTATTTCACGTCGTGAGATGCCTAGTGCTTCACACTGTGAAATGCTTAGTGTTTCATGCCATGAACTGGACTTCATAGAAAAATTAAATTTGATTTTTTTTTCGGGCGTGAACCTTTAGGCCATGAGACCTTAAGGTGTGAGTGCAGAAAATGGTTCATGTGTGAACTTTTTTTTCCATTTTGGTTTTTTTGGGCGTGAACCTTTAGGCCATGAGACCTTAAGGCGTGAGCGTGCAGAAAATGGTTCATGCGTGAACCATTTTTTTGATTATTTTTTTTGGGAGTCTAGCGAAAAATATGAACTTCCTTGTTTGGGAGGGATATTTTTTGAATTTAAAATTAAGGAGATATGGGCATTTTCCTAAAAAGGTAAGTGGGAATAAAAAAGTCAACCTTTTAATGACGCCCCCTTACACCCTTTATTATAAATGACCCCTAAAATGGACAATTTGACAACTCATGAGCATATCTACTCATTCCATGCTCATTAGCCTTAATGAGTTATATAAAAAATTGATTAAGAATTAATGAAATATTAATCCTTAATCTTTCTCTCTTTACACTAATCAAGGTCTCTAATTAATCCCTAATCACTAATTAATTCAAATAATTGAGCACATCATTGGATATAGCAAGGAATCTCTAAGCTATGTGCATCATGTGTAAATTAATGTATAATTTGAGATTAATTAAGCACTTAATTTTGGTCTCTTCTTTTAAGACAAAATTAAGAAAAGCGAGTCAAATTCCTCCAATTGATGTAATTAGGTGTTTTTAATGCATCTAGATGCTCTCAAAACACTCAAGAAAACTAATTTCAACTACTCACATGATCAATTTAGACCCCCAATAACACATTTTCTAAATTTTTTGTCTCTTGAAGTGGATTAATTACTCTAAATGACAAAAACCTATCCATTAAGAGAAATTAGTCAAATGCAAGGTTTTTTTTTATGGTTTTGAGAAAAATTTTAATGGATTAAGCTACTCCTAATGCTTGCTAACACTCTAATGCAAACAATTTCAACAACAAACACACAAATTAAGCTAAAATTAATGATTTTAGTTCTATGCTTAACACTATAGAAAGCTAACATTCACAAAAAAATGCATTCTATTGCATTGTTTCATGCAATGGATGCAAACTAAACCTAATACACTCTATGTGCAAGTCCTAAACGCATGAAAAACCACATCAACAACAACAAAAATAACAAATCAAACTAAAAATTAAGCAAAAAAGTATTCTTTACAAAAACAAAAAGAGAGCTATTCTACACTAAATCACCATCAAATCCACATCTTTTTCATGGAAAACCATTCATCAAGATAATGGGCAATGGTTAATGCATAGATTAGAGGAAAAACGATGAAAAAACCAAGGGATGGTTCCCAGCAGGTAGCGACACCAAAAATGTTATGGCTCACCCTAACCCTCCTTGCCAACAAGAGATTAACTGGTGAACTGCAACTGTCGTGAGGATCTTTCCAATGTCCGAGCTCGTAACCCTTGAGGTTGCCAAGCTCTACAACTTCTAGAGAAGCAATTTAACCGTGCCTCCCGTGAGCGTTGTTACACTGTCGCGTTGCACTCCTCTCGTTGCACTCCTCTCACCTCACTTCACTCACACACACTCACTAGCATGCATTAGGGAGAGAGATTAGCAAGAGTAAGACTCAATTGTACAATGGGAGAGTATGTTGTATTATGAGAGAAATTCACTTATATACATGGCCATAAGTGTTCACACTCCTTAAACTGCCTGGTTGGGCTTTAGGCTCATAAGAGGCCTAATGCTATTACAATGACTACTCCCATAATATATCCATGAATTACATCACTTGGGACTTCATCCTACATGATACCGCATGCTCTTGAAAAGGGAATTGTCACCATAAGTATTCCGTCACACAATTATGGGCGCCTGTCCAAGTTGTAGCTCTTGAAAAGGGAATTGTCACCATAAGTATTCCGTCACACAATTACGGGCGCCTGTCCAAGTTGTAGCTTTAGACACCAGTGCTTCATATCTTGAATGTATGACCCTTTGGTGTATCTACCTTGACTCCTGGATGTAAGATAACGGTCGTAGCTCTTGCTAACCCTAGTTATGGGTTAACAAAGGAGTGATTTTTAGTTGGGTTTTTTGGAGTGCATGTTAACCACTTCCTGAGATCACTGAAGTAGCCTTTCCAACTCATTTACAAGTTGAGTTTGTGAGATCATGATGTCTTCTAGTCCTTTAATAGATTGCTTGTACACACGAAGCATAGTTTCAACCATATTTGTGTGTTGATAATGGAAAATAGTAGCTTGATTATTTAATCTTGAGCAATATCCAAATAATCCTTTTCTACCATCCCTAATGAATCTAACAAGAACATGCAAGGTGCTAAATGATGGAGGCTGGGCCACGTGATGGGTCACACAAGTATAGACCTCCTTCTTGAACCCATAAATCTACATGCTTCTTTCCTTTTGCATGTAGTCTTTGAGCTTCAGCCTCATCATGTAGAGCTTTGTGATAAATAATTATCCATGTGTAATATTCTTTGTTGAGTACTAAGTTGATATGATGTCTTTTTTTTTAAGTGTGGATTAACTCTTGGAGTTGCCATAGCAATAAAAATGATCCAAAGAGAAAGCAAGAGATGGCACGGAGAGGAAAAAGACAGTAGAAAGAAAAGAGAGGGAAAAACTCGCGTCGTGCCCTATGGAAGAGAGAAGTATGTTATGTATTCAAATATTTAAAATTAGCTTATTTTAGAAAACATGTACTAAAGTAGGTAAGAGGGTCACCAAAAGGATAGGTGAATTAAAGACTATAGATACGTGATGGATGGCATATTAAAGACACTCTTGTCTAAATATAGGTAAAAGCGATGCATTTAATATAGCTATTGGTCTCTACTATTTTAGTTAAATCACTTTGATTAAGAAAGCTAATCCAATCCTTCCACGGCCCTTTTTTTTCCATTTTTGGCCCTAATGGTTTTGTTTTCCTTATAGGAGTGATGAATGGAGTATCATAGATTTGCCTAAGTAGCCAGTCCCACCACTACATTGTGGACCGATATGGAGGCAAGGTTTTTCGTGAGACCTCATGGACCTCTATATGCCTAAGGTCCACATGTTATGGAGGTAAGAGATATTTGATTGTAATATTAGATCCTTGTAAATTTAATTAAATTCATTAAATAGACATAGAGTTTTCATTTCAATGTAGGAACCATGATGAGGTTAGCAAAAACTTTGTCATCACACAACTAGAGTGAGAGTTGGGGGTCGACTAGAGCCACAAGGATGTTCTACAGGAGTGTGCAATTTTACTCAGGTATCGCATAGATAATGCATGGTAATAATATGCAACCTTGTTTGAAAGACTAAGGAAATAAACGTATCTGTGATGCTTGAAAGCTTTGAAAGCATGTGACACATTGAAACTAAGGGAATTATTGGAGAAGTAGGATTATACGTGAGTTTCAAGGACTAGTCTTGGGAAAAATCTCAATGTAAAAGAGGTTCATCATTATCCTTGATAGCTTCTTTTAGTTCCTCTTCTATTAGGTCCAGCCCTTGTGGTATAGGTAAAGTTGACATTACATGCTTAGTTACATGCTCAATGCTAAACTCATGAAGATTTTTGTCCCCCTCATCCTTGTCTTCCTCCTCCCATTCCTCATTCACATTCGATGGTCCTAGTCTATCTCCTAGAGCAATCACGATCATGATGAGGTCGGGATGTGTACACTTCTCCTCGGCCATTGTTGTATCTTCCTGGATATCAATATGGTAACTATACTCAAGCCAGGAGGCCGGTTTGTGATAAAACATTCATCGACCTCGAGGATTGTCTTGCACAATATGCCACCATGTACTGCCACTTGGATTCTTCTAAACAATGCTTGCTCACAATGCATGTAGAAGGTAAGGTTATTTTCTTTCTCGTAGCAACTTGGAGGAGTCGATAGACCAAAAACCCATGGGCTCTCTTTTCACTGTAGCATCTGTACCTCTGTATTATGTACGAAACTAGCGAACCTTCAAAATGACCTATAATAAACATGCTCTCCAATTAGCACCAAATACACTAACATGTGAGTGAATGAATCAATTTCTAGTTGATCGATACTTGTTTCAAAAAATGATTAATTAATTTCATATATTCTCTGTAGATCCCCAACGTAACCTAGCTAGTCGTCTTCCGCGAGCGACAAGGTTCATGTCACACGGGCACTTGCATGAGATTGTTGTTGAAATGATGTAACAATACACAAGTCTTGACTAAGACGCATATCATCAATCCTTTTGACTCAAAGATGTTGTTTATAGGCCCACATGCTGACATCCAAAACACACACATAGAATATTGAAAGTGTGGGCCATGCCATATGTTACCTCCTTGTCACACTCGAGATTGAGCTCGCGCTCCTCATGTGTAACTTGTGCACCTTCTTCTTGCACCATTTTTACTCACTCTTGTATCCATGTCATTTGACATGGTGGGGGGGTCACCCACAGTCTTTATCATTCTCATTGATCCATTTTTGCATACATTCTGAATTATAGATCATGAAAATACTTAAATTCTCTTGTTCGTATGATCAAGACGTACTGGAAATCCCTGTCCACATAACACCTTTTTTGATAATTTACTTGATTCTTCTACTTTCCAAATAGGCAGAGCCTCCTCATCAACAAGCTGTAGGTACTCAGAGAGATAATACATGCACTCATGATGCAAATAGGTGGACTATTGGGGCGTGTTTGTATACTCTTGTTTAGTTGAGATTTCTGCAAAATGTCTTATTAACAAACAAGAAAAGAAAAGAATAAAATTTGTTATTGGTGCCAATCAGCGAATATAGCCGAGGAGAAAAACCCAGTGGGAGAAAAGTGCCCTGGCTTGTTGATCTTATTGTGGAGTTGATAAGCTTACCCTTGCACTGGTGGTGGATCCATGTCCACTTCTGCTGGAAAGATGGTATTAATCACTTCAGGATGCAAGGACAACCGTGTACAAAAACCGGCCTCTGGAGAAGGTGGTAGAGGAAGGAGTGCTTCCTCGCTGAAATATGGCATTGGTTCTATGGGAAGGTTAAGCAGACAATTCTGATTTTGGAACTGCTCAATATAGGTACTCATAGTGATCCAAAATTGACATGTCAAGGTTGGGGGAAGGAGGGCTTGCAAGATAGGTGGATGCAAGTCATTTATGCATGTATCCCTCCATTGTTGTGCTTGAACCTCCTCAGGTAATCTACGTTGATTTGGTCCTTGGTCTGATGGATACTTGGCGAGATACATGTCCACCATGCATTGACCTTGATAGTACCATGCATTGACCTTGATAGTACTCAACCTGAACATCTCCCCCTGAAACAGAAATTCAGAAAGAATTTTCCAATGTGCAATTGGAATTAATTGGAAATACGTATAAAGAACCTTAGTCTAAGGGTCTAGATTTTCAGAAATTTTTGGATTATGGTCCAATTAAGGTTCCTATGGGCCAATAGCATCAATCCATGTGTAGGGAGGAGATAAATCCAATTTGTAAAAGAAGATACCCAAAAATGAGTAAATGCTCACATAAGATGAAGAGTTGAAAATGTACAAGGTTTATTAGTAAAAAACTATGAGCAATATTAAAATGATTCCATTATGACACATATGTAAGGAAGGGGAGTTCTTTAAAGGAGGTGCATATTTCACATAAGATGAAGAGTTGAAAATGTACAAGAATTATTAGTAAAAAACTATGAGAAATATTAAAATGATTCCATTATGACACATATGTAAGGAAGGGGAGTTCTTTAAAGGAGGTGCATATTTCACATAAGATGAAGAGTTGAAAATGTACAAGGTTTATTAGTAAAAAACTATGAGCAATATTAAAATGATTCCATTATGACACATATGTAAGGAAGGGTAGTTCTTTAAAGGAGGTGCATATTTCACATGCTTGAATGAGTTTTAAACTCATAAAAATAGAGATATTTCATCTCTCCTCTCTCCTCATTGAAGTCTAGTTCCAAAAAGTTAGCTTAACTAACCTAAAAATGGTCAAATATTGACCAAACTGATTTAGAAAATTCTAGAATCAGTTTGTTTGGTTAGGAGCTCAATTTTTCCTATAAATAGAAGCCTTTCCCTTGTTGAAAAATATATAGTGTCTTATGCCTTGTTACTCTACTCCACCTAAGCCAAGAACTGTGAATTCTTTAATAATTCACTAGTTTTTGACACTTCTCTCTTTCTTCAATCCCCATTGGTGGCTCCATCAACATACTAAACCAATTGATTGGTTGGGGGCCTCTACCGTGAATAAAGAATCAAGCAAATTATAAAGTAAGTATATTGAATTTTGATCTTTTCTATAATTTCTCAATGATTCTCTCTTCTCAACCCCTCTCAAGCTTGAGAAGCTTAAATTGGTATGGTTTTTTTTAAATGCTATTGAAGTTAATTGGTGAATAGTAGTGAAGAGTTACATAATTTAATAAATGCTATTGAAGTTAATTTCCATTTATGTTTAAATTCTAATGGTTTTTATGTAATTTCTCTCTCTCACTCAAGAAAGGGTCATACTCATGACCCATTCTCAATCCAAATGAAGCTTTTCATAAAGCTTTTCCTTAATCCAAGATTAAGCTATGCTTGAGGCCAAATTAATGGCTTTTTTCTATGCTTTTAGTTTATGCATATTGATGATTCAATCCATTATGGATTGATGATCCAATTAGAGACCATTCTAATTATTTCCTTAATGATAAGCTTTATCCCTTAGAAAAAATTGAGATTTATCAGTCATAGTAGCGGAGCTATGGCAAAATTTTTATAGAAATTACGCATAAAATAATTTCATTCAAAGCATAAAAAGAGGACTTCCTACCATATTCTAGGAACTATCATCCTAGATTAATTAGAAGAATATTATTATGCATGGAGATATGGATGTTTGCATGTAGATGTAGAGGTATGGATGTGAGTGTGAATGTGGAGGTGGATGTATGCATGGAGATGTGGATGTATGCATGTAGAAATAGATGTGTAGATGAGGATGTAAATGGAGATGTGGATGGATGCATGTAGAAGTAGATGTATAGATGTAGATGTGAATGGAGATGTGGATGCATACATGTAGATGTAGATGTATAGATGTAGATGTGGATGTGGAGGTGGATGGATGCATGTAGATGTAGGTGTATAGATGTAGATGTGGACGTGGAGGTGGATGGATGCATGTAGAAGTAGATGTATAGATGTAGATGTGAATGGAGATGTGGATGTATACATGTAGATGTAGATGTATAGATGTAGATGTGGATGTGGAGGTGGATGGATGCATGTAGATGTAGATGTAAAGATGTAAAGATGTAGATGTGAATGGAGATGTGGAGGTGGATGGATGCATGTAGATGTAGATGTAGATGTAAAGATGTAGATGTGAATGGAGATGTGGATGTATGCATGTAGATGTAGGTGTATAGATGTAGATGTGGATGTAGAGGTGGATGTATGCATGTAGATGTAGATGTATAGATGTGGATGTGAATGTGGAGGTGGATGTATGCATGTAGATGTAGATGTATGGAGGTGAATGTGAATGTGGATGTGGATGTGGATGTATGCATAGAGATGTGGATGTATGCATGTAGATGTGAATGTACGCATATAGATGTGGATGTATGGATGTGAATGTGCATGTAGATGTGGATGTATGGATGTGGATGCATGAATGTGCATGTAGATGTGGATGTGACAATAGATGTATGGATGTAGATGTGGATGTATGGATGTGAATGTGGATGTGGATGTAGATATATGTATGGATGTGAATATATGATATGTGATGTGAAGGAATCTGAAGTGATGAGATGGAAAATGATGTGATGGGATGAGTACACATATAACTGGAATGTGGAATAAGCAATGTGGATTGATGAGGGATAATGTGGAAAAATGAGAGTTAATATAGAAACTGTATTTTGTGACTGTTTGTAAATGCTGTTTGTAAATGACTGTTTTATGTCAAGATTGCTGGGAAAGCATTGTGACCATCTTGTGATTAAGGTCGTGGAGACCTAACTGAAAAAGTTACAATTGCTGACGGAGAGTCAATGAAGGACGTCTCGCGTAGCAAGGTCGGCCGAGGTCTTGACCAGCCTCGGTGCGATTAAAATGGTGAGCTTCCATCCGACTAGGGGGCCTTGGAACTCTTTTCCTTGGTACCCGGGACAAAACCTAACCAAATTATTAATTGGATCCCATCACTACAGTGGTTGGGCGGTTGGCTAACCCATGGGACTGGATGGGGTTAGGCTGGACTGATGGATCCGTAATTTGAGACTCAAACTTTTGTTTTTACGATAGATAAAATAAATCCCGGACAGTAACTGTTCTATGGATAGGAATCAACGACTGTGCCTCTTGAATGGGGAAAAAAGCGTTGATCCCAATGATCCAAGTGCAAATTTCTTCCTTGATCTGACCAAGTATCTTATAGATGTAATTGGATCAACTCGATCAGAAATGATCTTGACTACGTTAGAGTAAAAAGTTATCCTGGTGGAATCGCTCGTGCCTTCCGGTAAAGGAAGTTTTTCCGGGTTCGGTTTTGGAACAACCGACGGATTAGTCTCTTATCTGGATATCCATGGGTGAGGCCCCGAATGTGGGACCCCTGTCCCGCGCGAGAAGTGCTACTTCCGCTGCTAGTATCCCGAATCTGTTGCTCGGTGGGAATAGGGGGATCTTACAATAATAAGGATTTCCCAATCTCATATGCTAGTCGACAATTGAACAATGCTAAGAAGAATTATACCACAACAGAAAGAGAAGGTTTGTCCATGATATATGCAGTGAAAAAGTTTCGCCATTACCTTTTGGCAAACAAATTTATATTTTTTGTGGACCATCAAGCACTGCTATATTTGGTGAATAAGCCTTGTGCAACTGGAAGGATTGTGAGGTGGTTTGTTATCCTTCTTGAGTTTGATTTTGAAGTGGTAGTCCAAAAAGGAACAACTCATCTTAGGGCAGATCATTAGTCTCGAATCACCTCTGGCGAAGCTCCTGTGGGTGTGGATGATGATATGTTAGATTCAACACTTTTCCTTGTAAAGACAGCTCCTAAATGGTCTAAACCCATCTTAGAAATTTTGACAAGTGGACAGATACAACTAGCAGGTCCTAATGTGGACCTATGGCAACCATTCAAGTTAATCTCAGGGAGATTATATCTTCAGGGTAATGATGGAGTGTTGCGGCTTATACCTAACCCTGACCCCAATATGAGGAGATCTTGGAATGGGCACATGAGGGTATCGGTGGAATCCATGCATCAGCTACTACTTGTGTGCAACGTATATCTCAGGATGGGCAATGGTGGCCTACCATGCATGCGGATGCTGAAAAATTTGTTCGTAACTGTGCTTCATGTCAAATTCAACAGCCAATTCATAATGTCACATTATTCCAAATTTCAACTACACCAAGTTGGAGTAAGTATATTGTGGACTATCTTCAGCATGGTCATACTGATCGAAAAATTTCTAAATATTGAAAGCATGCTATTGAAGTTGAAGCGACAAACTATATGCTGATAGAGGGCCAACTCTACAAGAGGAGCAAGGATGGCAACTTACACATGTGTGTATGTGAAGCTGACTACTTGAAAATCTTGAGTCATGCACATGCAGGTGTTGGGGGTGGACACTTTTCGGGCAATACCACAGCTAAGTTGATTAGGTGGTCTGGGCTTTGGTGGCCAACCTTACAAATGGATGCTGAAGAATATGTAAAATGTTGTGACGATTGTCAAAGGACCAAACCTCCCATCACAAAGGACAATATGCCATTGCAGCCTATGTTAAGCACATGTGCTTTTGCCAAATGGGGTATTGATTTTGTTGGTTCCATTACACCTCCAGCTCGTCACACGCATGCCGAATATATTATAGTCGCAAACTGACTATTTGACCAAATGGGTAGAGGCAAAGGCTACAGTCAAAAATGAATAAGGTAAGATATTTTTCTATCCAAAAATATTCAAAATCTGAATATTCCCTCTCTAGAATATTTTCTCTCTCTAGGTTAAAATAGCCACAAACAAGATCTCTTATATTTCAGAAAAGGAATTGATTACAGGGGAATATGCTAGACATCAAAAAGGGGTTGGGGGAGGAATCTTACATTCTACCCCACTTAAAAAATGCGAGATGTGCTCATCTCGCAAACTGGGATAATTTCGCAAGATGCACGAATATGAGACTTAGAGAAAAATTTTAATCAAGATTAACCACCATGAAAAGTCTTACAGAAAGCAAGATAAGAACAAGATTTAAACTTTATTCATTCTCGGAACTTATACAGTAAAGATAGAAGAACTCTTTACACTTCCATAAGCCCGTCCATCATATGGTCACAAAAGCAACACTCACAAGCTGCACAAGTATAGGGTAACTCATCTATGGGAATGATCCTGCTGGTTATTGCCACACCTATCTCAGTTGTATGGAGTGATCTAATAAAAGGACCTCTGAGAGGCAAGCCAAAAACGGGATAAAGGCATATCTTCTCATGAGGAAGAAAACACGCCAGTAAGAAGACCCGCTCAGAAAACCCAAGATGCCTTGATCTCATGACGCAGTAGTATCGGGGACCCAAACCCAAGGCTTCAATAACCATGGCCAAGCGGACATTATTACGAAAGTGCTGCTGACCCCAGGGTGTTACCCTAGTTATGTCTTGATAGGTCCGCCATTTGGTCTGCGCTACAGAAGTTCCCAAGTGAGAGAAAAGTGAGCGCTCGTACTGTTCTATAAAATCTTTCTTCACAGACTCTCTTGCGTCTTGAAGGTGAGAGATCATCATGGATAAAACTAATTCCTGTTGCCAAGCCATGAAGGAGATTAAGAAAGAAAGGAGATTGATGGGAGTAAGATTACTGTGAGCGACAAGTAAAAGTTATGACTTATATAAAGGAAGGAGCTAGCGTAACCTAGAAGCCAACGGTAACTTGCCACTGAAGTTTTACCGTCTTTCCATGATTTGTGTTTGACACATTTTTCTATAGAAGGCATTAAGAATTTTGAGATGAGGAGATAAAAGAAGCTTGTAGGCTAAGTCATCTACTTTCATATTGAATTCAGATATAAGGGTCACAATATCTGGGGGACAACTTCTTATACTCCCCAAGAGATAAAGAACTTCTTTTGGGCCGTACTCGAATGAAAACCAAAACCTTAGTATCCAAAACACCGATTCTCACTTCTGAACTCATTGTTCTAAATCTTTAAAACATGTGGGACTCCTGAGAAGTATTCTAGGGAAAGGGTCTTCCTTTTTTAAACAAAAACTTTCTTTTATTTTTAGAGAGGGAATAATTATAAGATCAGAAAGGGAGATTCTTACTCCTGTATACCTCGAAGGCTGGGGAGGAATCTTACATTCTACCCCACTTAAAAAGTGCGAGATGTCCTCATCTCGCAAGGTAGAGGACAGCTCTTTTTCTTAAGATCCAATTTTATTCTGGGGTTCCTTATATTCTGGTCAACCCAACAGAACACTGGGATAAATATCCCTTATATAGAACTCATCATTAAATAACAATTCATTCAGATCATGTCATTCATATCTTTAACATGATAATGGTTCATTAGACCGAAAAGTTTCCTTCGGAACATTCCTCCACAGAAATTTCAGTCAAGCAAGTTCTCAATTTGACATACCTTAACTTGATCTACCGGTCAAGTATTAACAGTAGCAATCTAACAGCACAACCCACTAACCTCATAGTGATTTGCTGAATTCATTATCATCATTCTAGACGAATATCATCATAGGGACTCGTCCCATTCCCCCTCATTGTGGTTTCATTATATTTCAACTAATTTTTAAAATCAACATTTTTCAATCAGCATTTTCAATCAGAATCCAAATCAATTCATCAATTCTCAAACAGAATTAAAAATCATATCAATCACATTCCAAATCATCATCTGGATAGCATTAACACTTATAATTTCAAGTCTTAGATTTACTCGTATATACTGTCAGTAAAGAGCTGCAGTATACTCTCGATATATACGGGTAGTCACGGCCCTTGGAATTATAAGGTAAATACTATCATGTCTAGGCCTCAAGCAAGTCAGGGATTCTATATAATTGCGATTTTTCTAATTGAAGTCCTAATTACTAATTTACGAATTTCAGTTTGAATAACAATTTGTATGAATTATATCACACAATTACAACCTTTTGTGCGTCTTGATAAATTTTAATCATAATTGGCTCCTCAGTTGATCTTATTGGAGATTTATGACATATGTCTGATAAACAGATTTTTTTTCTTTTTTCGATCGTCCGTAAATAATCACTTAAATAACAGGAAGACATTTGTATATTTATATACAAGTTGCAATAAGTACATAGAGTGGCTCGGCTCCAAAATTCAAAATCTCCTCGGGAGACGCATAAGACGACGGTACTGGGCCATAGTCATGCCCTGTTACATAATTCTCTAATTGCGAAGGGAGCTCTTATTTTCTCCTTAGGGATAAATCGACTAAAGAGTCTATAAACTCGACAAGCAAGTCTGAAATTTTGAGGCGTTGAATGAGATAGAATGATACCGCGTACCATTTTCAGCTTTATCAAGATCATGGCCAATGAGAGGTTCTACCTCAGCATTGCATGCTGGTTGCAAGGGGGGTGGATATATAGCCCTGCAAACCACTTATGCTGTTGTCTCTCCACTAGATTAGGAAAATATAATTCCTCGAAATGGCGTGCGAGTCTCGCTCGGCTTGTTCGAGTTGAAGCGGAAGAGATGAGATGCTCGAAGGCAAATGCAATCATATCTTGAGACTGGGTGAGGTCGGGAATACCAGATAAATGGGAAACTTCCATCTATAAAAAATAATTTCTTTGATTAAAATTTCTTCATTAAAGAAGCTTACGGACTGAAAATACATTATGAAAATGCTGTTTCTGAATTCTTATTACCAATTTCAGATAAGAATTTAATTATCCTTTTTAGCCTTCAATTTTGCTCTCATACCAACTGTAAGATCTCCCTGTTCCCACCGAGCAACAGATTCGGGATACTAGCAGCGGAAGTAGCACTTCTCGCGCGGGACAGGGGTCCCACATTCGGGGCCTCACCCACGGATATCCGGATAAGAGACTAATCCGTCGGTTGTTCCAAAACCGAACCCGAAAAAACTTCCTTTACCGAAAGGCACGAGCGATTCCACCAGGATAACTTTTTACTCTAACATAGTCAAGATCATTTCTGATCGAGTTGATCCAATTACATCTATAAGATACTTGGTCAGATCAAGGAAGAAACTTGCACTTGGATCATTGGGATCAACGCTTTTTTCCCCATTCAAGAGGCACAGCCGTTGATTCCTATCCATATAACAGTTACTGTCCGGGATTTATTTTATCTATCGTAAAAACAAAAGTTTGAGTCTCAAATTACGGATCCATCAGTCCAGCCTAACCCCATCCAGTCCCATGGGTTAGCCAACCGCCCAACCACTGTAGTGATGGGATCCAATTCATAATTTGGTTAGGTTTTGTCCCGGGTACCAAGGAAAAGAGTTCCAAGGCCCCCTAGCCGGATGTTCATGCAAAATAAAACTAGTCACGCCACTCACACACCCAATATGAAATTGCCTTTTCACAGATTCAACCAGTTTAAAATAATCCTTTAATAAAACCATAGTATCACTGATCACCATCTTCCAATTTATCCAGTTGATTCTTAATTTTTCCATCATTCCTTCATCAGAGTATCTATGGCATCATTGGCAAGATGGTCCACATGCATCCCAAATTGGTGTGGGTCCCCTATTACCTGCCTCACCAACCCCCTCCAAAGATCTTGCTACCCGCATTTCAGGAGGTGCATTTATGGGAGGCCGAGTTGGCTCCCCTACCCTCCGATTGCCATAGTGAGAGAAACGTTGTTGTGGTGTGATCTGTGGTTGCACTTTTGGTGTAGGATAATATCTTGGTGCTAGAGTTGGGCTACTTGCAGTGGTTCCATGAATAATGGTTGTCTTCTCCACCTGAGCTCATGAATTTCTTCCAATCTAAGGTTCGGTATTCATTGGCCCATTTATCAACGATTCGGTTCTTGTATCCTGCAAGCTTCTCGACTACCACCACAAGTGCTAGAGGAAGATCTAGCTCTGGCGATCTAGTTGTGGCATAATATCCTTCTAAAGAGTCCTTATAGACCTCTTGAAGTGGGTCATCCTGAAAGACCTTTGTCACTGGAATTTGTCGTACATTAAACTCCCATTGGTTCTCAGCCCCCTGATCCATTTTGCTCTTGCCTTTCCTGTCCCTTTCCAAATTTAGATCTACACAAAGTAAATCATCTATGGATGGCTTTGAGGACTGGGCATTGGATGGTCTAGGCATGTCCGGCTCAATGAGCCAATCATCTCTAGACTCCCTTGCTCTAGAAGGCTTTGATAAGTCTAAGAACTCACTTTCAAAGAGCTCCCCTAATTTGTCCACATTCTCTGGATGATAGGTGACTTCGTAGCGAACACCATCTCCACCCATGTACATGTTACCCTGGTCATTGACTAGAGGTGCTCTATCAAGCTTTGAGAAAAAGTCTGCGATCTTAACGAGATATCGTTGTTGTGGATCCCTAAAAATCTCAGCTCCTTGAGCATTCGTGTAGACATATTGAAGTCTCACATTGAGTGGTAACCCCATGGTGTCGGCTTCAAATGGATTAAAAGATCTTGTGGGTGTCCTATTTAGGGCTAAGGGATGACTATTTGACGGCCCTAGATTGTCCATAGACAATGAGCTAGTTGTCCTGGAAAGGGTATCAGATTGGGATTCGGAAAAGGTTTCAGCAATATCTGCCAAATTTCCTACCGATTGGGTCCCACTTTCCTGCGTAGGTACTCTAGAAGGTGCCCTAGGCCCTATGGCAGTGTCTATATGACGTCCCGACCGCAAGTGCATAAGGTCAAATTTTAAGTTTTTTTTAAATATATTTTTTTTTTCAAAGAGATCCAAAAATTTTCAAGTTGGCTCAAACTTTGCCAGAACCCATTTTGAACCCCCTTGAACACATTAGGCCAAAAAAATGGCGTATTTTTTCGGATCGAAAATCGCCTAAAATTTACCAGTTTTCCATAGAGTCACTATGGAAAAATGGGTCCGGGACTGAAATTTCGACGATGGGTGTCATCTAACTCCTCTCGAAAAGTTAGATAACCTCCCAAATTTTTGCGGCAGAAAATGAAAAATTTTCTAGACTCTTTTTTTGTCACCCCCTTATCTAGTGCGATGGCGGTCTTTAGAGTGCGGTGTGTGGGTCTCTCCGCGCGGTGTGCTGTTCACACACAATCGCCTTCTTTTATTATTATTATTATTATTATTTTTTGAAGTACGTGTGCAGTGAACTAAATGCGTGTACAGCTGTGAGATTTGCAGCGAATTCAATGCGCGTGCAGTGAACTAAATGCGTGTGCAGCAAATTCAAAATGTTCAATCTTAATGTGTGTGTGCAATCATTGATGCATACATTGATCGTTTTATAGTCTTGTCATCATCTTTCGTGCCTTGTTCCTTTTTTTGGGATGGTGTTATATTGGGCATAGAATCTTACTAGAAAGTAATTTGACAACAACAAGAGGTTATTAGGAAAATAAACACACCCTATCACGTAGCATCCATGTATATGATCCACTTACCTTAGTAATGCTGAAACTGATACAATGCTTTGGAGTAGTGAGCTTGGAGGTTTAGGATGAGGAAGGTCATAGATAATCTCGTCTCATAGAAGAACCCTCATAGATCTTTGTGAGTGCTTCTCGAAGATATTTTCATGAGGATCACTATCACTTATATTACTCTCTCTGAAACCAATCATCAACAAGAAATCTCAGCATCATGCTTCGCACCATCAAGTTTCTTTGTTTGACATGCGTATTGCTCTCTAAACCTTTGCAAAGTACTAGGATCCCGTGCTCTAAGAACCCGCATACACTCTACTAACAAATCGAGAGTGACCTCAAGTGACAATATAAGGGCACATCCTTTGCAATATCAGAGTCTGAAACCTATGATCTAATACAAATCAGGCAATCATAAAGATAAAGTAATTCATAATAAGACAAGTTTCAACAAAGTAATAAGATAAGTGACAACAAAGCACGAGTAAACACATTTGCAAAGTCTCATCAAATTTTGACATCATGTACACATGTTGTTTCAAATATACTCAAATTAATAAGACCTTCAACTCCACAAGATATAATAAGTGAAAAATATAAATATACTACTAGAATGTCATGGAATGAATCCCATTACAAAAGATATGTGCACTAAAAATGTTGTAAATACATCTATTCTCTATGTGGAGCCTAGTGGTCACTTACACCAACCATGTTTCACTAGCAACTCTTCACTAGTACGCAATGATCTAAGAGCATTGACTACAATGTATCTAGGCACATTTCTACTCATGTGCACTAGCTCACAACTATTGTCACACTCCACAAAAGTACAATTAAATTTGCTATTGTTGAGTAACCCCGATATATTTCCTTGAGTGTAAGGTATGGCACATCGATATACAATCTCTCTGATTTGTATGGGTAATGCCTCTTTTAGGGAGAGAGGCAGCATTAGCACATAGCCCATATGTGGTCATACTCCTGATGTAGTAAGCAAGATGGTGCCATAGACCCCATGCATATACATAGGTCCAAAAAATATCATTAGAGTGATCTCGGAGTGAATTGGGACATGTAAATCCTATGCAATAAAAAGACCTTGATCCCCACTGGAAATTGTAGATAACGTGATTACATAGGGAGCACCCCAAAAACTGAAAACCTCTCCATGAGCAGTCGAAAGTGATGCTCCTATCTAGCCACCATATCTATAAGAGCGGTAGTAGGTGACTAGGTAAGGAATGATTGCCAGATGTCTTAGACTGAGAACTAGGAGGTAATTAGTGCGCATGTGCCTCGATCTATAAACTGAAGAACAACTTGACTATGGCACGTGCTTAGATTAATCAAGACCATGAAAGCCATCGTCATCATCATCAGAAAGGTGTACAACTAGATTTGGCCATGATGATTGTACCTAGATGCATGTTATATATCTCTTTGCCTATGAAGATCATATAGAATTTGAACGAGTCAATGTAGAATTTGAATAAGTCAATGTAGAATGCTTAGAAAAAGAAATATCACTTACCAGAGGCTGATCCGGTCTCTTTGGTATTGGTGCATCATGACATCTTCCAAACTCTAGCTCATGGATACGAGATTACTGTCGTGTCCTTCCTCGGGGGGTTCACTATAAGTAAACCCTCTGTATCACGTGCGTTCAAGGCATATTTTTAAAATCCCTTATCTGTGAATTTTTCATGAATAAAACATACTCTTTTTCTATTCAACCTGTGAATACCCCCTTTAAACGGTACCCTTCTATATGTAAATAATATGTAAAAAATAGTTTTTAAAAATCCCTTCTATTGAACCCACGTGCTATGCTTACATATTTATGAGTGACCCCCCCTCCCAGCAAGTGTCCATTGGTGAGTGCCTCGATAATTCACACACCAACATGGAACCTTCTGCCCGTAGTATCTATATTTAGACTCATTGTTTGCTGCAACGACCTATGTCTATGTGACATGAAATTCGGTGACTTCATGGGCAAGTGTTTTACAGCTCATAGTTGTTAACACATGCATTTATTTTTTATTCTAACTTCTTGGATGGGACTTTGAAATGTGTAGGAGATATTTATCAGTGGGACGGAGAATACCTACCCCACTAGTATGCATCTTGAGTTATGGAGGGGCTTTTGGCAAGGGATGTGACTTAGGACATGTTGGGATTAGCAGAAGATATGTAATATTTACTCTCTAGCTATGTACTAGTGTCTATCTTCAATATTAGGTCTACGTATACATGTTTTTTGATTTTGAATATATGTCTATAGGATTTAACATGAGCTAGGCTACAAGCTAGGCATACATCACATCTTGGCAGGATGGGCAAGTAGGGCTTTATTGTCACTTTTGTAAAAATAATTAGAATGTTTACATTTAATCTTATACGTGCATGTAGGCGTGTATTATATGTTGTTTAAATCAACCGATAACTCATGTGTTTTTTAAATAACAAGTGAAGGACTATGGTCGCGAGCCCACTCCTCAGGAGATAAAGACGACCACCTATCAGTGTTATAGGCATCTTAAGACCCAGCTACCTTCACTAGGCTACTTTTGTGAATAATCTTGATTAAATGTCATTCAAATTCTAATTAAAGTATTCAAAAATTAGCTAATTAAGTTTTCTAAAGTGTAGGAGTTGCATGACGATGAGGACATGAGGGAGTTAGATTGATAAAAATCCATTGGGCATGAATCTATATCAACGGAGTAGCTTGCGTCGAGGGAAGATGATCATGAGGACAACGATGGTATAGATCATGGAGACTAGAAGGCCCTCCTCCTCCTTACTCTAGATCTTTACTTATCATATTTTACCATTTATAGATATTTAATCACTTTATATACTTTGTACTCTTATATTTTTACATATATTTACATGAGCTTTTATTTTTGTTCAACTTTGTGTACAAATGTAAATTGTTGAAGTATAATTATGTGCTTACCGATGTTATAATCCTCCATATTGAACTGATCTTTGCTCACTTGTGTGCTCGACCTGAGAGAGAGAGAGTTCTTTAATGTGTGCTCAATTAAATTCGAGTAGAGAGAGAGAGAGAGAGAGAGAGTACTTTGATATTATATATATGTGTGTGAGAGAGATAGGAGTACTATAATGAGAGAGAGAGAGAGAGAGAGAGAAAGAACCATTGCACTGTAATGTGTATATGTGAGAGAGACAAAGGGAACCAATGCACTCTGTAATGAGAGAACCATCGTATTGTAATGCGCATATGTAAGCATATGGCACACGTGAAGGTGTAAGTAGCACTACCGCCTGGCCTGCTAGAACAATCCTCTTCGATGCTACTGCTAGACGCTTATTGTCGATTCGCTCGTCCTTGACATCTTGTTCTTCTGGTTGCTATGGCGATATCCTGAATTAGAGCCGGATATATGTATTACTCCTTCAGTTTGCTCCGACGCTCTCTCCCACAACTCAAGTTTGAGTCAGAGATATACACACACGGAGCTTCAAATTATACACTCACAAACACGCAATAACAACAAAAATCTCCCCCTACACGTTGGAGCTTAAATTTTAGCCAAGAAACGACTGGATTTTTACCTCAGGTGCATCACTACAAAAAGGAGTTACAATATTTGAGTGCACAAGAGACAATTTTATAATAAGGTTCACATAACACAATGTTTACATTTATAAGAGCTCCTTCATTTACTAAAATATATAGCTTGCTTCTGATTCGCCTTCACAAAGGCCCATAAGATTTCATTAATATAAGAAAGAATGGGTCAATTCACAACTAGATGTTGAAATAAAGGGTCCCTCAATAGACCTTCCTTTGTTTTCCCAAGGTGGTTGCAAGATAAGGTTATCTACCATGCCACCTTACCTTGCCACCTTCACCCTCCATGTCGACATGGTCAACCTAGTTCACTTTCCACCTCATCATCCTAGTCATCATTAATGCCACATCATGGAATGCCATGTCATGCATCATTTCACAACATCCCTAGATATGTCAATCGATGTAGATATGGGGAGTATAGCCACATAAACCATAATATTGCCACATGTCAATTAAGTGTCTTGTGGCATGCATACCTACCACGTGGCATCTCCTTCCCACATTCTCATTAATTTTTTATTTTTTTTAAATTTTTTTAAATTATTTTAATATATATTAATCTTTTGAGAAGATAACATCATACATGAGAAAAATACATAGAAAGAGGATAAAAATATAAATTTTTAATATATTATTATTTTTTTAAAAGAAAAGAGAATAAAAATATAATTTTTTAAAGAATAAAATATATAACTTATAGATATAACAGAATTTAAAATCACTAATTTTAAAGGATTGTATTTTTCAAAACTAGTTAAATTGTAAATTTTTAAAGTCCATGTTATTTCATTTTTAAACATTAATTTCTTGAATCTAATTTTTCACGAAAATATTATTATGTGTAGAAAAAAACCTTAAATAAAATTTTAGAAAAACGCAATATGAAGGAAAATAAGCTAATTTTTCTACATAAACATACATCTCTATCCTACACATATCTCTAGTATTATCCCATCATTGATGTTTCCATCTCCATGATGACGTTTACGAGATCATGGGGTCACATGGCGTCAGTAATGGGTTTGGTCGGATAGTTGTGATGCACAGTTCAAGTCGGCATGACAATTCTGTTAGCTCTATAGGTAGTACTTATAGTTTTCAAGGATCCGTAATAAATAACCTAAATTCACTAGAGCATTGTAAAGAAAACAATAACCAAGACTTGTTTTTATAGGTTTATAGGTGGTATGTGGAGTCTAGTATCTAAGTGATTTGGAGCTTATAGGTGGTATGTGCAGTCTAGTATCTGAGTGATTTGGAGCTTCTTTGAGATTGGTCATGGGATGGGTGAGCATGATGGTGTGGGAGTGTGTGTGAAACATACTTTGAGACATCATTAAGATGCTAAAAGTGGTTCAAAGACGAACGCCACGTGGTTGTGTGGTGTTCCTAGCATCTGTGCGGGAGCACAACATCATCCTATCCCTCATGTGATGGTCAGATTGTCCGAAGATTTTTTGGTATGTGGATGGTGGCCTTATTAACCGTAGCGCTCCACATGATTATTATGATACAGTACCAGGCATCTTGGGCTTACATTCCATCAGGAGCACGTGCATGGCGGCCCCCATAATTCACACACAATGATTTGCATGCTTTTGTGGAGCATGTATGGATGATGATTGGCTAGGTTGTGCCTTGAGAGGTTGGGAAGATGCATGGATGTAATAGAAAGTGATCTCTCTTGATCATCCTTCACATTGTAACATGCCCATCTTCAATAATAATACATGCCCATGAATTTATGGTCTTTTGTGATGTGAAAATCAACAATTTTAATAAACAAGTTGTTTCCACTTAAGATCTTAGAATTCTGAGTCTAAGTTTGAAATTTGCACGCGATTTTACCCTAATATAGCGTTTTGAAGCATCCAAAACGAACACTGAATGATCGAGCCTATGCATAATTCTTTGTTATTTTCAGTTAAAATACGGTAAACTTAAACCTTAATAAATGCACGAGTGGGTGTTCGATTGATAAATAGACAACACCCCTACGACAAGGGAGATACCTCGAACATTTTTGTCAAATTTTGTTTTTGCACCGTCGAGTGCTCCGGCACACATATCAAGGCCGATGCCCTAAATTAGGGATCCCTACCCCAAAAAGATATCATACACACACACTCGAGCACCCACGCAAGGACCAAAGGTCGACCGCTCTAGTGTACGGTCCACACAAACTGCCACCACGGATGCCCATGCTGTCTCTCTGACCCGGAAGGTACATGCGTACCATAGCTTTTGCCCATGCACAGGTACCATTCCTTTCTCCAAGCTCATGCAAGCCACAGGTCGATGTACTTTCACCATACACCATCCTTTGCACCCACACTTTTCTCTCTCTTTTCGTGCACCTGTACCGGTACCTGCACCTATATAAACCCCCCAATACCTCGTGGTCAAGACATCCAGCACCCTGCTCTACCCGTACCCAACCAGCACTCTGTGCGGGACTGCACCCGTACAGTGCTCGATAGACCTCTAGACCCCTCTTCTAGTAGGCGATTTTTTTCCATCTCCAAGTAAGCCCTCTGTAGAATATTTCTTGCCTCCTCTCACCCTTAACGGTAGAGTGTCCTTAGTTGCTCTCCCCCTCTCCCCCCTCTCCCTCCGCCCCGCCTCCCTCCCCCCCTGGACTCTCCCTCCTCTCCCTCTAGCTGCAACCTTCTTCCTGCAAATCGAGTTTAAGGACACCTCCCTCCCCCCATTAGCGCTGACTTTAGTAAGGGCTTTTAGCCTCTTAGAGGTGATTCATACCTGGGATTTTTTTGTTAATAACTTGATCAAATGAGCTCCAAATTGGGATCCGACTAAAGCGCTTGATTTGTGATGTCGCGGGCTACAAGAAGGCGGGCAAAATGGCTCCCTCATGAAATGTCCAAAATAGCATCTTGAGAGACATGCACATCAATGAGTCTAGAGAGGTTGTTCCAGATGCCGCCTTGTCTCTCCCCTTGGGAGCCCACAAAGAAATAATGACCAAGTTAGGTTGGTCATTGTTTAAAAGGAGATTTTTTAAAAATATTTAATGTTAACTTTAAAGAAGTTAAGAAAGAAGATGCCAATTTTCTTTATACCAAAATTTTTGTGACATTGTTCTTTTCTCAAGAAAGTGATGAAATCTGTCATATTCTAGGGTTTAGTTTGTAAATTGTTATCTTGATTGAGTTAAGAAGTATAGATATATCTTCTCCCTACCTCGACGCTAACCTTGTTTTTGTGCTTGTGTAGTCGGGCGGTGATGTTAGCGAGGCTCGGAGCCGACCCAAGGTATCCCTCATACCATTTGGAGAATAAGATTTCGCTAATGAAGGTGAATATTGTGATGCTGCCTAGTTTTGGGAGCCTAGGCTGGTGCGGTGAATAAGCCCTCCCTAGCACATAGACGTCCCTTTGAGGGAGGGCGGGAGGATCAAGCGATGGAGCCTGAGAGGGGAAACAGGCTAGCTTGAGTCCCGCCAACTACTAGATGATGAGGTGTATGGTTCCGTTGGGATTGCCCAATCTATAGAGGCTAGAAGGTTGAATTCTAGATCATCAACATAATAAAGTAAAGAGCTTGGATTTGGCTAAGAATAATTTTGAACATTGTATCTATTTTTTTAAAAATATTATATTTGTAAACATTGTGTATCATTGATAAAGACTGTTTAAACGAATCATGTGTAAGGCTTTTAATTAATAAACTTGTTTATTTATATGAAGGCAGAATGCCTTGATGGCAACATCCTATGGATGGGTAGACCTGATTAGTCAGGTAACTTTCCAATACATTTATTAAAGTGCTACATTAGATAAATAAATCCTTGGGTAACCCTACTCTAGAGGACTAGGTCAATGGTTGTGCCTTGCATAGATGAGAAAAAAAGCGTTGTTTCTAGAAGTCAAGAATAGAGATTGACCGAGTTAAAGTCGATCACTCTATGAGGGGTTTGATTTTAGAAATCCTTTAAAAAGACCATGCTCCCCTTGTGAGATAGAACTAGCTCATATCTACTAATCGTATCCTTGTATCTTACATGGTCAAGGTGTCGACAAGTAGGAAACAATCTCAAGTTAGACTTAGTAGACTATCTTAAAATTTCCCCCTATCTAGGAAGCGGGGGACCTTACAAGTGGTATCTGAGCTGATCTTAATTCCTAGGACTTGTTAATAGATATTGTTTTGGAATATATGTTTTACCTAATGCTGATTTATAAAATAACTTACTATAATAAATTGAATTGGTGATTGAGTGATTATAGGAAGAGAATGATGCCTACTCAAGATTCTTAGTCTTCAAGTGCATCTTCCAGAGACGGCACGTCTCTCTTCAAATTTCGTGTTTCGTGATACTATGGTGCAGATACTTGAGAGAATGTCCCTCCCTCATACTTCTCGTATCCAAAGAGGGTGGGATAGAGATCACCTTTAGAATCATGGGCCGAGATATTTTTTCATCAGGGCAGACGGAACTGGGAACATCACAACTGATTTCGAGCAGACTCGTTGGATCGAAAAGTTGAAGATGGTCCGTTTATTTTGGTTCGTGGTGGGTACTCCTAGGCCTGATAGTTCCATGACCTTAGATGGGAATCACATACCACAGGACCGTTGGGTATATGACCAAGTAATGCAAGTATTACGCGCTAACAGGGTAGCCATTTTAGATAGCCCAATCTAAACTCTACCACGCTTACCGTCTGTTATGTGCACATTATATGTGCATATACTAGGAGGCTAACCCACCCTAGGCATGTGAACCATTAGGAACTCAATGGAGTCTTCTTGGGCCCTTTAATTTGGACGTTTAGTAAAATGCTTAAAATGCTAATCCATCTTTGCCTAGAGGCCTAGTCCTAAAAGCATATATTTGACTTTTCACAAAAATAAAAAAAAATAAAAAAAAGGAGATATTCCTAGATCTGGCCACCTAGGTGACTTTAAAGCTTTGTAATGGGCTGTCAGTCAGTTATCATAGCCTGCAGCAACCTTTTTGAACTCCAAACATTCTAAAAATTCGTCACTTTCTTCCCCCCTTTTTTGTGTGTACACCAGATCTCTTTCTCTCTCTAAATCTTCTCTCTAAAACGCCCTGCACTCCTTCTCCATGAAAAAAAGCGTCTTTCTCTACTCCAAAAGCCATAGCTAGCAGATCTGTACTCCTAAATGAGCCTTCTCTCTCCAAACCCACAGTAGTAGCCATGGCTTGCAGGGAAGAAGCTTACCATGAGCATTCTCTCTACAGTACTTGGTCCTCTCTCCATAGCTAGCAGGTCTGTACTCCTATATGAGCCTTCTCTCTCCAAACCCACAGTAGTAGCCATGGCTTGCAAGGAAGAAGCTTACCAGGAGCATTCTCTCTACAATACTTGGTTCTCTCTCCAAACCCACAGTAGTAGCCATGACTTGCACAGAAGAACCTTTTCATGATGTATTCTCTCTCTATATTACTTAGCAGCCATAGCTTGCACTAAAGAAGCTTCCCATGATGCATTGTCTCCTTTGCATTTTCGTCTCACCATTTCCAACCCTCTCTATGTTTCTTTGGCTCCCTTTCTGGCTTCTTTCTCTATCCACAATGCAGCTCTAGAGAAGCAACCCTCATCTCCATTCTTCCCATTATTTTTTGATACCATATCCTGCTCCTTCCACTCCTATTCAACCCAAGCTTACAAGCCTACTTTCTTGTAGATGGCACTACAAGACATCACCAATAAGCCTTCTAAGATCCGCCTTCAGGTTGATTTGGAGACAGAATACGCAACCCTACGCAGTAGGCATGTTGCACCCAATATTTCATACGATCAGCTTCGAATGCAAGGAGCAAAGGCCATTGATCTTTGGATTGATGGAAATCTTTATCCACCAGATCCAATATCTGGTGCCCCTCCACCATTCAAAAGCATTACAAGTTTTCTTAAGTTTGTTGGTGATGGTTTCAATGGGCTTCTTGGCTATTGTAGGAGATTACACATGTTGTGGCTAGATGAGGCAGCTGAAAAGAGGCAAACACAATTTGCCTTCGACCAGCTTCAAGCGGCATCGACTAAGCAGATCAATAGTTTGATGCAGAGGATTAAAGAGCTCTCCAGAGGAGCTTGAGGTGCAGAAGAATAATCTAGCGGATCGTGTGCGCACAATAAATCAATTTACCGATAATTATGTTCGTCTTCAACACTCCACTCGTAATCTTCGGCGTCGTGTTCACCATTTCACTCACCTTCCCATGGGATATCACGCAAGGCGGCAAAGAAAACGTAAAGCTATTGGGTTGCTTTCTAAGATAGCAAGCGCATGCAAGAGGCATAAACAAACAACCAGGTAAAATTTTTTGTAGGAATTATAGCAGCTTTGAGAAGCCATTAATGAATAAAGCATCTCTCATGGGTGACTCTTGCGATTGTAGGGCTTGTGCAACAGCTATACTAGGATGTAACAACGCTGAGGACAATGTTAATGCCTCCCTTCTTCAGCATGTCCTTCAGGAGAAGGATATCATGGAAATGATAACAGAATCTGGTAATGATAAGCTGTGGGAGACCCTTCGTCAACATTTCTTGAAGGAAATCAAAGAAATTGTCACACCCAAAGAGATGCTTGATATATGTGACTCAGCAGGTATTAGCCAGAAAGGTTACAGAGCAATGTACAGGTCAATCACTTTAGGGTTGCGAGCAAAGGGAGTTATGCAATCCTTGCTTCCAACACTTTATAGCTTACAGATGGCAAAGAAGTGTGCTAATGGTGATATTGCATCCATGTTCGAGGGTGGGTACAAGTGGGTGGAGGATATTATGCCAATGCCAACAATCAAACCTTTTGAATACAATGCATATAACAATGTCTACATTGACATGGAAGTGCTACAAAAAGCAATGATTCAGTACTATGGCCTCACACTTGAAGAGATAGGTGGAAATGCCGTGTTTGTCTTGAAGCTGGATGAATGTCAAGTGGTTAAAGGTCAAAGGCTGGAGCGTGTTAGTTTAACCTTGATGAGCCGAGCACTTAGAGGAAAGCCTTTAGAGACCCAAGAGTTGGATGCAACTGAAGACAGCAACAATAGGGGTCAAGGGCATAAGCAAGACTACTACGGCATTCAGTCAGAGAAGAACATCTGGTTGCAAGCAGCATGGGTCCTCCCAAAAGAGAACCATGATACCTTGAGGTGGTATTTTGAACGGTCTAGCATTCAACATGTTGTCTCTTGTCAGGTCAATGGTCAGAAGCTTGATGTTCCTGGAATAGGCCGCTTTAATGTTGAATGGCACTTGGGTGGCGATCTAAAAACCTTAAAGTGTATGTTGGGTTGTAAAACAGGTGCGAATACTATATTCTCATGTGTTTACTGTTGTCATTCCAAGACAGCAGTAGACTCAAGAGTAAAAGGGAAACAACCTAGCAAAGGCAAAAGTCAAAAACAGGTGGGTGCAAAAAAAGCAATCGTTTTTTATGCTGAACAGAGGAAAGGATCAAAGGTATGGCATAATGGCATATTAAGTTGTGACCAGAGCAAGCCCCCTAGTCGTGACCAGGAGGACAATGCTTGGAACCCAATCTTGGAAATTCCACTATGTCAAGTGCATGTGTGCACATTACATGCAAGACTTAGGATTTTGGATAAGCTATTGATGCTCCACATAAACTATGTCTGGAACATGGAGCCCGAAGATCGACGAGAAGAGTCAATACGTGCACTAGAGGGTGTCTTTCCTCTATGGGATTACATGCTGGAGCAGTGGTCTTGACAAAGGACAGAAAATCAAACCCTACACAAGACAACCTTAATAAAATTTGCATGGGTGGATCAAAGGAAAGACACTTGCTATCAAACCACTTGGGTTCTCATAGCCACACTGACTTTGAAATTTGGAAGAAGATATGTGATGTCACAATATATCGAGGAATGATGCCAGGCTTGGCCTAAAACGTGCACATGTATGGGAGGTGTGTAATAAAATGGTCGATCTTCTAGAGCGACCTCACCTGGATGACCATGGTATTGAGGCACTTAAACAAGCCACTTGTAGATTCACAGAAGAAATGGTCAAGGCATGGGGAGAAACACACATTACTCACTACATGGTAATGTTGTATTTCTTGTGTCCTTGTAGTATGTTCTTGTTGGCTATATATAGAATGTCTCTATATATATAGCCCTAGGATCTCCTCTATATATACTCATCTATTGTGTGTATTCCACACACCTTTGGGGATGCATATGACGTGTCTCTCTCTCTCTCTCTCACGTTGGTTCAACATGGTATCAGAGCGTGGTTGCTTTTTTGCTATGAAAAGCATTCGTTTTCGGCTTCGCGCGGCTCCGCGCAGCGCGCGCGCAGAAAAATCTGCAATTCTGCGAAACGTAAAATCGCCATAATTTTCTGCTTCGGACGCGAAATTCAGTGTTTTTGAAGTCATTTTGGGGGTATATGGTACGTTTCCGAGCTATCTAGCATATCAGATTTATCAAATTCTACACCGATTGAAATCTGCAGCAGCAGACTGCTGATAGCAATCTTTTGACCGTTGGCTATCAAAACTTCTGTCTGGACAAAAGAAGATAAGTGATTTAGTTTTGTCAATCTTTACAATGATTTATTGCTTGATTGTGTGTATGTTATGTATGAGAAATTTTTAAGAGAAGATCTCGTTATCCCTTATATGTATGATGTTCGTATTAGATAGAGATTTGTGAAACTAATAAAATATTTCATGAGCATTGATTTTCATGTATAGATTGCATCATACTTGTGAAAAAGAAAATATCGTTTGTTTCTCATAGAAAATAAAGGTTTCTAGGAGAAAGAAGATCTTTCATGAGTATATGTTTGCATGTATATATTTCTTCATACTTGTGAAAGAGAATATACAGTACGCCATATTGTAGGAAGAGACTTGAGAAAAATAGAATCTTTCCTCATGACTAGAAGAATGATCCTCCCTTCTACTCGCTGCTTAAAATCCAATTCTTTAGTTCTGTTGTTCCACCGTCCAGATATCCGTCCAGATATCCAACATCTCTCTTCTAATGCTAATTATTGGAGCCTTGCTGATATGATATTTTTATATATTATGTCCACCATAGCAACATATCCAAATGGATTCGTGGAGCACTATGAAAGTGGAACCCACAAGCCACACGAGGGACTATGGTTGCAAGACCCCCTCAAGAAGTTTTAGGTGAATTTTCTTGAAACATTTCAACTTTGAAGATAGTTTATAGGTTGATACGATGGCTTCTATAGTGGTTTACTTCCTACGACGGCTCATGGCAATTTTATTAAAACTAAGAGAAAATTCATATTTAGCGTTAAAAGATCTCTCGCATCATGCATAGAGTTTAGCCAATATCATGATGGTATTTGATATTGATGAGATGCATATTCCTTAGAGTTGTTTGTCCATGATAATCAACATATTTGATTCTTACTTTCATGATGTAAGTAGAAGAAGATCTTTCGTATCTTATGCAACTCACATTGATCATGACTTATGCCATGGTCTGGTATAACTCTTATGCTACCATGATGTACTTCTACAATAATCTTGATCTTTTTGATTGCTTCATGAGCTAATATGTTGTGATCTTGTTTTAGTTCTAGCTACAGGAATCACATGATTAAGCTTGGACGTTCATAATGTATTTATTGACAATCCAAGGTATTATCACATGATGGTAATTAGGCCTTTCTTTTCAATCGACTGATGTTATGTATATGGATTTTGTTCATCAATATCATGATGGTATTGGATATTGATGAGATGCATATTCCTTAGAGTTGTTTGTCCATGATAATCAACATATTTGATTTTTACTTTCATGATGTAAGTAGAAGAAGATCTTTCGTATCTTATGCAACTCACATTGATCATGACTTATGCCATGGTCTGGTATAACTCTTATGCTACCATGATGTACTTCTACAATAATCTTGATCTTTTTGATTGCTTCATGAGCTAATATGTTGTGATCTTGTTTTAGTGCTAGCTACAGGAATCACATAATTAAGCTTGGACGTTCATAACGTATTTATTGACAATCCAAGGTATTATCACATGATGGTAATTATGCCTTTCTTTTCGATTGACTGATGTTATGTATATGGATTTTGTTCATCCTGTCATGGTTTTATTTTGTGATGCTCATTATGATGATTTCTTTATATTCGTTGATGACGTTTCCATGGACTTTATCCCCATGATGTCATGGTTTTGGCTTGCTATCCTTTTGGTGTACGTCTGCTTGATATTACTTACATATCTGATGTTGGATCTTACTTTTTTGAATGGTTACTCCTTATCTAAATATCAATTTGTAGCCCTGTGCGTGTGAGAAAAAATCCCGCATACCAAACCAAAGGTGTGCATTAGTTTGTTTGAAATAGGTTGGTTCTAATTTGTGCCCATGAAATGCTTGTGGTAAATTCAATGATCATGACTTCAGAATCGTTACAGTTACTTGGTCATGGTCATCTTGGTGATGATCTCATTATCCTTTTATCTCGGCGGTGATGTTGATCTCTCGTTTGATTGTTCTCACAAGGAAGTTGTGTATTTGTTCTTTCTATGGCTTCGAGGAAGTTTGTCTTGTGCGTAAAGAGGACTTTATTGATGCTTAGCATGCTGTTACTACTCGAGAGGCTTTGTAAGCATGCAACTATTTCTCGGGAGCCTTTGCAAGAAATAGTTAAAGGTGCCATGTGTTCTACCTTTGCTTGTTACATTACAACCAGTCTCACGGACTTGACAATTATTATTTTAAGCATGCAAGCCTCTGTGATTCTGACAGGTTTGGTGAGTTTGTAATTTTGGTGCCTTGGTATGATGCCATGGTGGTGATGGTTACACATTTTATTGATATATGTATATGTGTTCATTGCATTGATGTAATTCACTCTTCACTACAATCCATGATGCCATGGTGTTGTTCCATGATGATGGTTACATGTTTCGTCAATGATGGTTGACTACGTTTCCATGGATTGTATCCATGATGCCATGGTGTTGTTCCATGATGATGGTTACATGTTTCGTAGATGATGATTGATTACGTTTCCATGGATTGTATCCATGATGCCATGGTGTTGTTCCATGATGATGGTTATATGTTTCGTTGATGTTGGTCATTCCAAGCTACATGTTTCGTTGATGTTGGTCATTCCAAGCTACATGTTTCGTTGATGTTGGTTCACTTGGCTAATCTATATTGGTTGATTGTGTTTCCATGGATTTTATCCATGATGCCATGGTGTTGTTCCATGATGATGGTTACATATTTCGTGAATGATGGTTGACTACGTTTCCATGGATTGTATCCATGACGCCATGGTGTTTGGATGCACCGTGCCTTGGCTTTGGCTCATCAGATTGACTAGGTTTATTTAAGTCTATCAATGTCTTTTGTGGTCGACAATGCAACCATGCAGGTCTAAATAGCTATAATGGTGGTCAAGTCTTGGAATTCAATCTATGGCAACTAACAAGAAATTCCATTGAGTTCTCATCCTGTCAGAGGTTTGATTTCTCGTCCTATTAGCTTATGAGCTTTATGTTCACATCATGTCATCCTGGCTACATGCTGCTTGTGGATGTCAAAGGTTTGATTTCTTGTTCCGTCATCTTATGAGGTTTACTATCCTGATTGTGAATGTCACACGTTTGATTTCTCGGCCTATCATCTTATGAGGTTTACTTTCAAGTACGTCATGTCAGAGGTTTGCTTTTTCATCCTGTCAGAGGTGTCTACATCCTAATTATTGTTTCATGTCAGAGGTTCGCTTTTTCATCATGTCTGGTTATCCTACCTATGGACGTAAGAGGTTTGATTTCTCGTCCTGTCATCTTATAAGGTTTACTTTCATATCATGTCATCTTGGAGGTTTGATCCAAGTTATAGTTGTCTCATTATCTTGACTCATAATATTGGAGGTTTGATCTTATGTCATAGATTTTTTCCCATGGCAAAGATATGATTATAGCTTTCCATGATATCCTTACTAACTAGAATGAGTGTCATTTTCTATTTTAGTGACAGGTCAATCTTCCAAGTCAACTTCTCCAAGTAATCCCTTACCAAATCTAGTTCATTTGCCATTGATTGGATGATCTTCCACAAGTTGACATTGCCATGCATGTCCTTGCGGATGGACTATATTCCTAAGCAACCATATAATAGATACCTTTATGTCTATTTCTTTATGTACATCTTTTCGTGTACATCTCATATTTCTATAACAAAATTATGGTTTTCCATTTGTTATGGAGACTTCTTCCATATTACAGGGTTTATGGATCAGGATTGTATTTGGATATTATTGAGCTTCAATATAGAGAAGAGACTACAAAAATATTATTTGGCATCGTCATCCCACGAAGATAGACTCGCACCTAACCTACATGAATGGATCAAGACAACATGAAAATGGATGACCTTCAAAGCCTTCGTTTGGCTATTGTACACATAAGAGTGATGAAGTATATATATGGGAGTGATGTAGCTCCTTCATGGCTATTGTATATATGGGAGTGATGTAGCTCTTTCATGGATATTGTATATATGGGAGTGATCTAGCTCCTTCGCAGCCTTCATGGCTATTGTATATATGGGAGTGATGTAGCTCCTTTGAATAATACTTTGTAACTATAAAATAATTTAATACAGAGGTAGGTGTATATAGAGCTGTGGGTTTTTCCCTTGAGCCCCCAAGGGTTTTTTCATCCACAGTTAGAGACCCTTCTTTGAGCGGGGGTGTTGGCTATATATAGAATGTCTCTATATATATAGCCCTAGGATCTCCTCTATATATACTCATCTATTGTGTGTATTCCACACACCTTTGGGGATGCATATGACGTGTCTCTCTCTCTCTCTCTCACGTTGGTTCAACAGTTCTTCATACTGTTTGTTGACTTTTTGTAATTTTCTATGCAGCATATATTGTATGCACATGGGCCATACTTTCTCGATAGATATGGTTCTTTAGCACTTTGGAGCAATCAAGGCATGGAGAAATCACATTACCAAGCAAAGGCCGTGTATTTTAAGGGCACTCGCCATGGTGGTGGTGGCAAAGTCAAGAGTAATGCACTCCATGAAATGTTCAACTGGTTCTATCGCGTTCTGGTTGGCAAAAAAAGGCAGAAAAGTCACGGTAATTTGTCTCTTAGGCGTCAAATAATGAAAACTATTAATGCAAGAAGAACTGAAGGATACAACAGATCAAATGCCAGGGAGAGACTACGGCAGTGGGTAGCAAGCAAGCGTCGGTGTGGTTCCTCATGGGCTTAAACTCTCTGATTATAATCTTTTTGTGTTTTTAAATTTTCTAAAAGTTTTAAAAAATTATAATTATAGACATATTTAAGTCATTTTTCATTTATAGCCACCACATTTCAATTTCTTCTTTGTGCTCTACTCTCTCTTGCCCTCCCACTATCTCTTGCACTCGTACATACCTAGGCCATGCTAGAAGAACAGGAGCAAGACGAGAGCAAGACTTGCGGTTTTTCGATCAACTTGGCCCACTACCTACTACAGCAAAAAGGACAAGTCTACCTATCGTAACAGAGCAAGAGGCAAAGGAGATGAGAGAAGAAGAGCGCAGGAAGGAGGTCAAAGAAGTGCAACGCAGGAAAGAAGCTGAAGAAGCAGAGCCTAGTAGAGAAGCAGAAGAAGAGCGGCGTCAAAAAGAAGCCGAGGAAGGTCAAGGGCAACCACCGGAGATTGTTATTGAGGCCGACACCCTAGAACAGCTAGAGGTTATCTTACAGAACAGGGAGGTCGAGCTCTTGTCCTATGGCATCACGAAAGATACCATTGACAAAGAGTTTGCTCTTGTGAGGGCAGCTTGGGAGACAGAAATGCAAAAGAGACAGCAGCCCCAAAGAGGACGCAAGGAGGGCAAGCCAAGCACAGCCAGGCAGCCACAACATCCAGACGTCCAGTCAAGAAGTGTGGTAAAAGAATGGAGGGCAAGTTTCGGGACCAACAAGAAGAGGAAGAGCGTGCATAAAAGAAAAAGAAGTTCAGGTCTGAACGACCACCATGGGAGAATCAAAGACCACCACCGCCTCCACCAGTTACAAAGAAGAAGAGAAAATGGAGGCCAGGGACAGTCGCGCTACGAGAGATTAGCAAATATCAAAAAAGCACAGATCTTCTCATCCCCAAGGCACCATTCTCTCGACTGGTGAGAGAAACAATGGAAAAATATTCTGACAGGGTTGATCGCATATAGAGCACAGCTCTTGAAGCTCTTCAAGAAGCTGCTGAAGATATTGTAGTTTCTGTTTTTGAAGACTCAGTGCTGGCTATGGTACATGCCAAGAGAGTTACTTTGAAGCCTGTAGATATGTCCCTAGCCCTACGTCTATGTTTAGAGCGTAGCCTTCTACCTCAATAGGCTAACCCACTTTGTAATTCTCCCTACAAAATTTTGTAATGTTCCCAAATTCCTTTGTAGCATTTTCACACATTAATGAAAGCTTTGTGAGTTGTGTTACATTCTTTGTTGAGTCCATTTTTTTTTGTATGCTCAGTGCCAATGAACATTTCATTTAAAAAATATAAAAGCACTATACACACATGAAAAAACACACACAAGCACACACACACACACACACACACACACATATATATACATATACAAATATATATACATATACACATATATATATATATATATGTACACACACACACACACATATATATGAATATTTATATATACAAAAAAGGTAGATCCTAAAAAGTCACCTAGAGACCCTTATAGAGTGCCTTATGAGCCTCAAGGCCAAAAAAATAAAAAAAAAATGCCATGTGCGCTACGGCGCATTAATCGCTAGTTTGACCAGGTCAAAATGTCGATTTACGCGCCGTAGCGCACATGGTATTTTTTTTAATTTTTTTTGATATCTTTGGTCTGGTGAGGCTCATAAGACCCTTTAGGTGCCCTAACAGCCCCAAAATCTTATATATTTATATAAGATATTATATATATTTATATATATCTTATAATAGCCTTAAAATCTTATAATATCTTATGTCTTATATATATATATATCCTATATAGCTTTTATATATATATCTATATTATATATATATATATCTTTCAATAGCCCCAGAATCTTATATATATATATAGGTACACACACACACACACACATATATATATATATACACACACAAACATATATACACACATATATATATACATATACAAATATATATACATATACACATATATATATATATATATGTACACACACACACACATATATATGTATATTTATATATACAAAAAAGGTAGATTGTATAAATGCACCTAGAGACCCTTATAGAGTGCCTTATGAGCCTCAAGGCCAAAAAAATAAAAAAAAATGCCATGTGCGCTACGGCGCGTTAATCGCTAGTTTGACCAGGTCAAAATGTTGATTTACGCACCGTAGCGCACATGGTATTTTTTTTATTTTTTTTGATGTCTTTGGTCTGGTGAGGCTCATAAGACCCTTTAGGTGCCCTAACAGCCCCAAAATCTTATATATTTATATAAGATATTATATATATTTATATATATCTTATAATAGCCTTAAAATCTTATAATATCTTATGTCTTATATATATATATATCCTATATAGCTTTTATATATATATATGTATATATATGTATATATATATCTTTCAACGACTTTCCAACACATGATGAATGATATATTTTGGGATCTGTTAGGAAAATGTGTGGTGGTTTTCTTAGATGATATTTTGATATACAGTAAGACTTTGGCTGAGCATGATGAGAATCATCTTAAAGAGGAGAAACCGTATTGTAAGTTATCTACGTGTGATTTCTTTAAAAAGGAATTGTTAAACTTGGGTCATAAGATCTTTCGAGATGGCTTAAGTATAGATTTGTATTACATCCCCAAAAGGTTTTGGAATGGCCAGTTCTGTGTACGGTCAAGTAGTTGAGATCTTTCCTAAGTTTTGTGGTATTTCTTCAAAAATCTGTCAAGGATTATTCGAAGTTGACAGTGCCTTTTACCAACCTTCTTAAGGGTAAAAATAAGAAGTCTAATTCTCTGATTGAGTGGAATGAGAAGCTACAGGAAACTTTTGATACTTTGAAATATAAAGTTTGAGATGCTCCTGTGTTAGCCTTACCAGATCCTAGTAGGCCTTACATTGTAGAGACTGATACTAGTGATTTTGTGGTAGGCGCAGCTTTGTTCTAGGATGGGAAGCATGTGGCCTTCGAGAGTAAGAAACTCAAATCTCATTACTTGGTTGCAAGATCTATTACTTGCTTGATCTCATTTTAAGTACCTTGCCCCCCAAGAATTTGCTCTCGAAGCATTGTCCCAGTCCAGCATAAACTGGATAAAACTGGACACCCTGATCTTGCAACAACCCTGATGCATAGACTAGATACCCTGTTCAAGAGAGAAAGAGTTGTATGAACTTATTTATGCTTTAAAGGCATGGGAAAATATTACAAGACCTTTTTTCCAAGTACAAGATTTCAACAAATTTTTCAAATTACTTTAAATAAGTTAACTACAAGTTAATACATCAACCTTAAAAGAAGAATTAAATGAAAAACTTAAACGGAAAAATATTTATGAACACAAGACAAAAGAATTGGGTCCAATTTGCCCTCCCATCCACACAGTCTCACATATGAGTATTTCAATGATTTATTAAGGTATGGGTCCAATCTTCCCCCCCATATGTAAGACCCGTAGTCTCATATATGAGTATTTCAATCATTTATTAAGGTATGAAGTAATTTGATACAATCATACATCTTCTCATCAGAGGAGAAAAGACAAGACATAAAGAAAAGAGAGCTTCATCCAAGGAACCTACAATTCTGACAAACCATGTTTAATCTCTCTCATGAAATAATTAAACCATTTAAGGAAAACAATAAGAGAACTAATACTCCCTGTAGTTGTTTGCCTGTCGCGCAGCAGCCTGTCTTGGTTCCCTGTATATACAAGTACATGCTTGCAACTTGCAGCCACTACTTGCAGCCACTGTATCTCTCTGGTTTTTCGCTAGAATATAGTTGAGTTGGTACTGAAAATATTTGCTTCTCAAAACCTTAAGCCAATGTGGATGACCTTTTGCAAATGTGCACTCATGACTTGTGCACATTTTTTATGACTCGCTCTGCTATCTTACTCCTCTACATATTTTGTATCTCTTGCTTTAATTGTATCTCTCTTACCTTTTGATACTTGTGCTATTTAACTTAACCAAGGTATCCCACACATTCTTAGGTGTTGATGCATCTTGTATATGACCTATCATAGAATTTGACACACTAATAGATAGTAAATACATCACTTTGTTTGATCTCTCATGCCATAACTTAAAACTTGTGCCTATTAAGAAGGGAGATTTTCTTATAAATTTTTTGTCTCCTTTTCTCATCACCTGAAATAGACTCCTAGTATCCTCTTCCCATGAGGAAGTTTCTCATCCTTAACTTCCATGCTTGGAAGTTGTTCTTATCTAGATTCTCGTTCACAATTTGTGACAAGTTGAAACATCGTTCCTTGTAGCAACTTACTAACCAATTCTTGCAAAAAACTTCTTGCCTCAATCTGAGATAGTGACTTCCCTGTCTGCCTATAGCTCTTATAGCTAGCAAAGTTGTTGCTTTAAAATCCACTATAACAAATCCCTCCCCACCCCCCCACCCCCTTAGTGATGGGTTCTAAATGATGGGTTTTTACCAATATGTCGTTTATGCGATGATGAATGTCATATAAATGATAAATTGTAAAGCTAAAAAACCTTGTCACAAAGACCATGCATGAGCTATCACGTAAGTGACATTTTTTGTGGCATCGCTTAAATGATGTTGTAAATGATGCTTTGCAAACTACAAAGCATCGCTTGCTACACTACTTAAACAAGACCCACTTAAGTGACACCATGAAAAGTAAAAAAATAAAATAAAACAGATGGATTCATAAAATTGCAAGAGCCATCTAGCCACGCTCTCGACGCATTCCTTGATCGCTCGCCATAGCTCATCCCACGCTGCTCCGAGCCCATTCCTTAACCTATCCACGCCACCTTCATGCCATGATAGTGGGTGAGAGAGAGAGAGAGAGAGAGAGAGAGAGAGAGAGAGAGAGAGAAGTGTTGGTGTGTGATGTGTGTGTGCGTGTAAAAGTGAGAGAGTTTTAGAGAGAGAGAGAGAGAGAGGTGTGAGAGAGTGAGAGAGTGATGTGCATGTGTGTGTGTGTGTGTGAGAGAGAGAGAGAGAGAGAGAGAGAGAGAGAGAGAGAGAGAGAGAGAGGTGATTGAAGGTGCATCATCCCAAAAGAGTATTAACATGGTGGATTAAGCATAACGATAAATAAACAAGGGGATTTTACAATATGAAGTGATAGGGAGGTAGGGGACGCTCACCTCGATCTTTTGAGCTAGGGGCGTTGGTTTATTTGAAATTTCCTAAAGATTCTCACACTTTATCAACAAGAAAGTGCTCAAAATTATCTCCTAGATATTGTGGTCCATTCCAAATTATACATCGGATTGGTATGGTTGCGTATGAATTAAAACTACCTCCACATGTCAGATTTTATCCAGGCTTTCATTGTCAGTAGACTGAAAGGTGAGGATAACACAGTTACTCCTCAAGAACTCGTTGAAGTTGAAGATTTATCTTATGTTCCACATGAACCGGAAACGGAGTTGATTCCATTGCGACCAACACCAAGTTTTAAGTGACAGGGTTCTTGAATAAATTCTGGCCATGTTCTATCAATGTGCTTGAAAGCTTCATAGTCAGACAGAATGAGTAGGATCCCGCCTGTGGCTCACATTCTTTTCCACCCAAATCATCAGATTTGATCAATATGGGCTCCGAAATAGGTATTGTATTCATGGGGATGATAACAAATTTCTTAGAACCTTATGGTAAATAAGTGTTTCTCCCTCCTTAAAACATGAAGCACTGCATTTGGGACAGAGAACATAGTTTTGATGCAAAATGCAATCATTGATGCATACATTGATCATTTTATAGTCTTTTCATCAGCTTTCATGCCTCGTTCCTTATTTTTGGGATGGTATTATCGAGCATAGAAACCTACTAGAAAGTAATTTGACAATAACAATTTATTAGGAAAATAAACACACCCTATCACATAGCATCCATGCATATGATCCACTTACATTAGTAATGCTGAAACTCATACAATGCTCCAGAGTAGTGAGCTTGGAGGTTCTGTTGGAGCTATATATAGCTAGCCCTGACTCACTCTAGGTCTTGCCTATATATATGTGACTTGTGATTAATATGATGCATTCTTGTGGATAATATGTGGTGTCTCTTGTCTCGTCTCTCTCTCTCCCTCTCTCAACATGGTATCAGGGCGATTCTAATCATAAGGGAAGCATCTACGTCTTCTTGTTCAATTTATGATTATGATTTCATGTCTTACAAGATTGATCTTTGGTAATAGTTTTGTGTAGGGTTGATTGGTTCTTTGATTATATGTGGCCTACATGATTTTATAGCTCCAATTGTTGTTTATTAATTGCATCTTTAAAACCAAAACTAGGAGGGTTGATTGGTTCTTTGATTATATGTTGCCTACATGATTTTATAGCTCCAATTATTGTAATTAGAATTGTTTATTAATTGCATCTTTAAAACCAAAACTAGGTGTTGGTGCGTAGATGGTACAGTGCTGGTGAATCCTATCAAAACGGTTTGTCAATCGGAGTTCTTAGTCAAAAGTTAGGACATTTCAGGCAAACTGCATCTAAAACAGTAAAACATGTTCTTTGTGAGAGAAAACAGGTAGTTGTCTCTGAGTCGTAAGTAGGATTTGATCATCAAAGCTTTTCGTGAAAGCTTCAGATGGATGCTTGCTGTACAACCTACAATTAGATACAAAACTTGCCGTGTAAGTTGTGTCATGACGCGGTGCTTTTTCTTACTATTATTTTTGTCTTTTATGGACCTTTGAGTTTGCTTATGTGCATGAGACACGGGTCCACTTTTAGAGTTCTAATTTTGGTTCACGTTCTACTCTTTACACGATCACTTTATGCTCATCATCTGGTGCATGTCTATTTTTGGCTATGTTTCTCATATCTCGTACATGGTCTGCAAGTTCTGCGATCTTATGTTGTACGTGTTCTCACAACCCGACATGGAAAACACCATGCTTGTTTAATGAATTTCCTTTTGGGCAGCGTTCTGTTTCTCTTTTTCAAGGCCAAGGATTTCTTAGTTGGAAATACAAGATGCTATTAATTTTGGAAGGAGACAAATTGGTAGATATTGTTATTGGTATTCTTGCATGTCCTCCTCAACCTATTGATCCACTTCAGAATGATGTTATTATTACCGAAGGTCCTATTTTTGAACAGTGGAAAATTGATCATGCACACTCGATTTGTCGTCGTGAGATAAGGTTGCTTGTTGGTATATACTTTCTGCCCTTAATGATTCACTCATGCTAGATGTTTATCCGTTATCCACGTCATATGCTATATGGGACTATCTTATCACTATGTTTGAGAAGAAAACTATTAAAGAGATTCTGTATCTCCATAATCTTCTGGGAAAGCTTCGATTCAAGGCAGGTACATCCATGTCTAGTCACATTGAATCATTCAAAGGTATTATGAATCAACTTTCTACTGCAAGGGATCCTATTCCTCGAACTCAATTGGTTACACACCTTCTTGATACGGTGAAGGATCGTTTGTATGATAATATTGTCACTATATTATCTAACAAGGATGGAATTGAATTTGAGCATACATGTATTTCTTTGATTGAATATTATCAATGTCATGATCGTCACACGTAGATAACTCATGAAACGGTCATGATTGCCCAAGAGTACACAGAATCAGAGATAGCCTTTGTTGTCCGAAGACGTCCATTTCAGCAATGCCCTTCTTCCTCCTCCCAATTTACATCTTGTGGCTTCCAAAGAGGAGGTAATTCTTCTCGTTTGAGATTTCCTCAAAAGTGTTGTTCTTATTGTGACAAAATCGGTCACTTGGTATCTGAATGTTGGGCACGAGACTACGATGAAGAACACGGTATTACAAATAAGCAACCTCGTTTATCAAGGGGTTCTTCCTCTTCTGAAACCTATGAATATTGTGGGAGCACAAGGCATTCATCCAGTCGATGCTTCAAGAGGCGTTATGATGAAGCTCAAAATCAAGCTTATGCTACTCAACAAAATCCTCATGATGAAGACAATGTTCATCAAGTCTAGGCTAATTTGGTTTATTATAATGTCTCTCTAGAAAAGGTACTACATGTTCCTGATGGTTCTCTCTTTATTGTTGATTCTTGTGCTGCTGGCAACATGACATATCAATTGCAGTGGTTACACAATTATCATCCAATTCCTATCAAGAAAGTGGTTTATCCTGCTAATAATACAACTTGCCAAGTAATGGGTATTGGCGACTTGTATTTGGGAACTTCTTCCTCAACCAAAATACTGCGAGGATTTTTATATGTTCCTGATTTACAAAGAAACTTACTTTTTTTCACGGCTTGTGGATCTTGGTCTATCTGTTGGATTTGATAATACAAAGTGTCGCATTGAAAAGGATGGCACCACTATTATGGTTTCTCCTTGACATGGTAATCTCTTTGAACTTTCATTGAATGAGGATGTTGCAAATGTTGTTACAACTCTAGGAGATATGGATTGTAAGCTATGGCATCATCGGTTTGCTCACTCAAATTTCTCAAAGCGTCTTGATATTCATCGCGTCATTATCTTGTGAGAGGTATGGACCTCAAATCTCACCCGCATATGGGGATATGTGAATATTGTGTTCTAGGCAAACATCATCATAAGCCATTTCCAATGTCTACAAATATTCATTCAAATAATCTTTTGGATCTCATTCATACTGATATTTGTGGACCCTTTCCTCCATCCAAGTCTTGCCACCATTACTTCATTACTTTTATTGATGACTATTCACGGTATACAAATGTCTTTTTTCTACGACATAAATCAGAAGCATTAGACACATTTAAGAGGCACCAAATATCTATGGAGAATCACACTGGTCAAAGAGTCAAAATTCTTTGAAGTGATAATGGTGGTGAATATATTTCCAACTTATTTCATGATCATTGCATCAACCATGGCATCCACCATGAGTACACCATTCCATATTCTCCCCAACAGAATGGAGTTGCAGAGCAAAAGAATCGTACAATTTTGAATGCAATCAGATGCATGCTTATTCATTCTGGATTATCTTGCTCTTTTTGGGCAGAAGTAGTATTGACAGCCATTTTTGTTCAATCATCTTCCAACTATTGTACCTTCTCGTAAGATTCCAATCATAGCTTCGACACGCCAAACTCTTTTTCAAAGTCTTTGGGTGTATTGCTTGTATTCATGTCCCAAAAGAGACACGACACAAGCTAGAATCTTTAGATTTGAAGGTTATTTTTATTGGTTATTCTAACAACTCAAAGGGTTACAAGTTTTATGATCCAAGTTCTCAAAAGGCAATTGTTAGTTGAGATCCTATATTCAATGAGCAATTGATGGGAGGTTCGTGCTCCACAGATGATGCTGATGATACAAAAACATTACTCACTTCTTTTCCTTTTCTACTTTTGGACAATGATTTGCATGATGACAACACTCTTTTGATGGATATTGGAGACAAGTCTATTGATGTTCATCCTACGGTTTCAAAGGAGACTACTACAGATCTTGATATCTATGTTGATCTTCCTATTGAACTTGAGCACGATGCAAATCATGTATATGATGATGATCTTGAAACCTTTAATCATGTGTTGGCTATTTGTGAAGATCCTTCAACTAATGCAGAATCTATGTCCTCTCCACAAAAGGAACAATGGAAGGAAGCCATGGAAGTTAAATATGAGTCTTTGATCTCGAAAGGTACATGGGTTCTTACCAATCTACCTTCTGATTGTACTCCTATCAAATGTAAGTGGGTTTACAAGACTAAAACAAAGGCAGATGAATCCTTTGTAAATTCAAAGCTCATTTAGTTGCAAAGGGATACTGACAAATTGCAGGGATTGACTATCATGACACTTTTTCACCTGTAGTTCGTAGTACAAGCATTCAAGAACTACTAGCTTTTGCAACTCAGTTTGATTTGGAAATACATCAAATTGATGTTAAGATGGCTTTTCTTAATGGAGACTTAAAGGAGGAAATATATATGGAGCAACCTGAAGGATTTACAATTCCTAGAAAGGAACATCTTGTATGCCAACTCCACCGTGCTTTGTATGGACTAAAACAAGCTTCACGATCATGGTACATCAAGATTGATCAATTTCTTACATCTTAGGGGTTTGTTTCTTGCTTCTCTGATCCAAATCTTTATATCAAGCGCAATGTGGATAACCATTTTGTGATATTGGCCCTTTATGTTGATGACACTATACTTGTGTCTAATAATCTTTCTTTCATGCAACAAGTAAAAAAGGTTTTATCCTCCGCCGCTTTTGATATGGTGGATCTTGGCGACATCCATTCATGCCTTGGTATTTAAGTTGAAAGGTATCATCACAATGGTATTTTGCTTCTTCGTCAAACAAAGTTTATCCAAGATATTGTTCAAAAGTTTGGATTGGCTACTGCATATTCAGCAAACACTCCTTGTCTTGCAAGCTCTACTAGGAGTACTTCTGCAAATATGGAGGCTGAATCATTAGCTTTAAATCAACCCTATGCTAATCTTCTTGGTTGTCTTCAATTTGTGGGCATGAGCACTTGTCCTGATATTCTGTTTGTAGCAAATCTGTTAGGACAATACTTGTCCTCTCCATCTACAAGACATTGGTCTCAAGCTAAACATGTTTTGAAGTACTTGAAGGGCACTGCAGATTTCAGACTTGTATATCGTCGCCGTCATTCAAGAAGACATATCTTCATCAACTTCTCTTAATCTTTTGGGTTATTTAGATGCTGATTGGGCAAGCTCTAACTTGTCCACACGATCCACCAATGATAATTGCTTCTTTATCAATGGCTGTTTGGTATTTTGGGCTAGCAAGAAACAACGCTGTATTGCAGTTTCTACTACAGAGTCTGAATATGTAGCTGCATCTTTAGCAGCTCGTGAATTGGTTTGGCTTCAACAATTTCTTGCTGATATTGGTCGTCAACTCTTCATCTTATGTGAGCATTTACTCATTTTTGGGTATTTTTCTTTTACAAATTGGATTTATCTCCTCCCCACACATGGATTGATCTTATTGGCCTATAGGAACCTTAATTGGACCATAATCTATTTTTTTTTAAAAATCTAGACCAATTAATTCCAATTGCACATTGGAAAGTTCTTTTTGAATTTTTGTTTTAGGGGAATTCATTTTAGACACTAGGAGGATTTTTATATCCAAAATTATCTCAATTTTAGACTATCTCTCTCTAGATATTTTCTCTCTCTAGGTCAAAACAGTGTAAAACAGAATCTTTCTTTTATTTCAGAGAGGGGAATAATTATAAGATCAGAAAGGGAGGTTCTTACTCTTGTATACCTCAAAAGCCGAGGGGAGGAATCTTACAATTCACTCAAGGGAAAATATTACAAGATCTTTTTTCCAAGTATAATATCTCAATAAATTTTATAAATTACTTTAAATAAGTTAACTACAAGTTAATTCATCAACCTTAGAAGATAAATTAAACGAAAAAATATTTTTGAACACAAGACAAATCTGCCCCCCCATATGTCAGACCTGCGGTCTCACATATTAGTATTTCAATGATTTATTAATGTATGTAGTAATTTGATACAATCATACATCTTGTCATCAGAGGAGAAAAGAGAAGATAGAAAGAAAAGAGAGCTTCATCCAAGGAACCTGCAATTCTTACAAACCACGTTTAATCTCTCTCTCTCTCTCTCTCTCTCTCATGAAATAATTAAACCATATAAGAAAAGTAAGTGGGAATAAAAAAGTCAACCTTTTTATGACACCCCCTTACACCCTTTTATAAATGACACCCAAAATGGCCAATTTGACAACTCATGAGCACCTACTCATTCAATGCTCATTAGCCTTAATGAATTATGTAAAAAGTGATTACAAATTAATCAAAGATTAATCCTTTCACTAATATTTACCTCTTTACACTAATGAAGGCCTCTTATTAATCCCTAATCACTAATTAATTCAGACAATTGAGCATATCATTGGATACAGCAAGGAATCTCTAAGCTATGTGCATCATGTGTAAATTAATGTATAATTTGAGATTAATTAAGCTCTTAATTTTGGTCTCTTCTTTTAAGAAAAAATTTAAGCAAAGAGAGTCAAATTCCTCCAATTGATGTAACTAGGTGTTTTAATGCATCTAGATGCTCTCAAAACACTCAAGAATACTCACATGATCAATTTAGACCCCCAATAACACATTTTCTAAATGTTTTGTCTCTTGAAGTGGATTAATTACTCTTAATTGACAAAAACCAATCCATAAAAAGAAATTAGTCGAATACAAGGATTTTTTGATGGTTTTGAGAAATTTTTTAAAGGATTAAGCTACTCCTAATGCTTGCTTACACTCTAATGCAAACAATCATTAGGAAAAAATTGGGGTCATTTTTGGACTCTCTAAGGAATGCCACATCATAAACAAATGGGACCATGGTAAATTTTTTGTAAATGAACTCCAATTTTTTCAGAGGTTGCATATATAGAATCTACTCTTCAAGATCTTTCCATTGATATATAACATGAGGAGGTCCTAAAACCTATTTCCATCACTGTCTCAAGATGAATTTTTTTTTCAGGAATTCTTCCCTTGTTTCACAATGTTTTTGAGTGTTCCAAAAGGAATTTGGAAAACTCCGTATGAGAGAGTTGCAGTATTTTTTAAGTACTACAACTTTGTCTCCCTAAGAGTCATTCGCGATTTTGTTGTTTAAACCCTCAAAAAGTAGCCAGAATATGGTTTGAAGTCGTTTTCTCATTGTTTCTTTACAATTTTTAGTTATTTTTGGATTGTTTTTTGCCTCGATTTTTGTGTCAAATTTTTAGGCTATTGGTCGGAGGCCAAAACGATTGATTTTGACATCCGACAAACAAACCAAATTTAAAGAGCTTGATGTCGGCTTTCTGATAAGCACTAGAGCGCCTTCATCAGATTTACGGTTTAGGAGATACGAGCCTCCAAATAGGGATGCTTTCCAAAGTTTTTTTTTTTTGCCAATGGATCCCCCTTTCACATTATGCACTAGTAGGGTGCAGTTCACGGCATGAAGGACTTCACGGATTTTATCAACTTTGATTTTTTTTTAAAATATTGTTTCATGTCGTGAGATGCCTAGTGCTTCATGCCATGAAATGCTTAGTGTTTCACATCGTGAATGACATCCGCTTCACAAAAAAATTTAATTTAATTTTTTTAAATACTGTGTCACATGGTGAGATGCCTAGTGCTTCCTGCTGTGAAATGCTTAGTGTTTCATGTCGTGAATCGAACTTTACAAAAAAAGTAAATTTGATTTTTTTAAATACTATTTCACATTGTGAGATGCCTAGTGCTTCACACTGTGAAATGCTTAGTGTTTCATGCTGTGAACCGAACTTCACAGAAAAATTAAATATGATTTTTTTTTTGGGCGTGAACCTTTAGGCCATGAGACCTCAAGGCGTGAGTGCAGAAAATGGTTCATATGTGAACCTTTTTAAAAAATTTTTTTTTTTTTGGGCATGAACCTTTAGGCCGTGAGACTTTAAGGCGTGAGAGTGCAGAAAATGGTTCACGCGTGAACCATTTTTTCAAAAAAAAATTTGGGAGTCTAGCGGGAAATATGAATTTCCTTCTTTGGGGGGGGATATTTTTTGAATTTAAAATTAAGGAGATATGGAAATTTTGACAAAAAGGTAAGTGGGAATAAAAAAGGCAACATTTTTATGATGCCCCCTTACACCCTTTATTATAAATGACCCCCAAAATGGACAATTTGATAACTCATGAGAGCATCTACTCATTCCATGCTCATTAGCCTTAATGAGATGTAAAAAAGTGATTACGAATTAATAATGAAATATTAATCCTTTCACTAATTTTTCTCTCTTTACACTAATCAAAGTCTCTAATTAATTCCTAATCACTAATTAATTCAAATAATTAAGCACATCATTGGATATAGCAAGGAATCTCTAAGTTATGTGCATCATGTGTAAATTAATATATAATTTGAGATTAATTAAGCTATTAATTTTGGTCTCTTCTTTTAAGGAAAAATTAAGAAAAGAGAGTCAAATTCCTCCAATTGATGTAATTCGATGCTTTAATGCATCTAGATGCTCTAAAAACACTCAAGAAAACTAATTTCGACTCACATGATCAATTTAGATGCTCAATAACATATTTTCTAAATTTTTTGTCTCTTGAAGTGGATTAATTACTCTTAATGAGATAGAAACCAATCCATTAAGAGAAATTAGTTGAATGCAAGGGTTTTTTGATGGTTTTGAGAAATTTTTTGATGGATTAAGCTACACCTAATGCTTGCTAACACTCTAATGCAAACAATTTCAACAACAAACACACAAATTAAGCTAAAATTAATGATTCTAGTTCTATGCTTAACACTAAAGAAAGCTAACATTCACAAAAAATGCATTCTATTGCATTGTTTGATGCAATGGATGCAAACTAAACCTAATACACTGTATCTGCAAGTCCTAAAAACATGAAAAACTACATTAACAATAACAAAAATAACAAATCAAACTAAAAATTAAGCAAAAAAGCATTCTTTACAAAAACAAAAAAGAGAGCTATTCTACACCAAATCACCATCAAATCCACATCTTTTTCATGGAAAACCATTAATAAAGATAATGGGCAATGGCTAATGTGTAGATTAGAGAAAAAACGATGGAAAAAACCAAGGGATGGTTCCCTGCTGGTAGCGACACCAAAAGTGTTATGGCTCACCCTAACCCTCCTTGAAGCACATCCACCAACAAGAGATTAATTGGTGAACTGCAACTATTGTGACGATCTTTCCAATGTCTGAGCTTGTAACCCTTGAGGTTACCAAGCTCTACAACTCCTAAAGAAGCAATTCCACCGTGCCTCCCGTGAGCGTTGTTACACTGTCGCGTTGCACTCCTCTCACCTCAGTTCACTCACACACTCACTAGCATGCATTAGGGAAAGAGATTAGCAAGAGTAAGACTCAATTGCACAATGGGAGAGTATTTGTATTATGAGAGAAATTCAAGTGTTCACACTCCTTAAACTGTGGCTGGTTGGGCACTTAAGGCTTATAAGAGGCCTAATGCTATTAGAATGACTAATCCCATAATATATCCATGAATTACATCACTTGGGACTTCATCCTACATGATACCACATGCTCTTGAAAAGAGAATTTCCACCATAACTATTCCGTCACACCATTATGGGCGCGTGTCCAAGTTGTAGCTTTAGACACCATTGCTTCATATCTTGAATGTATGACCCTTTGGTGTATCTACCTTGAATCCTTGATGTAAGATAACGGTCGTAGCTTTTGTTAACCCTAGTTTTGGGTTAACAAAGGAGTGCTTTTTAGTTGGGTTTTTTGGAGTGCATGTTCCTCCAATTTTTGGTTAGTTTGTCTATGCTTTGTCACCTCTTTCTGAGATCACTGAAGTAGCCTTTCCAACTCATTTACAAGTTGAGTTTGTTAGATCATGATGTCTTCTAGTCCTTTAATAGATTGCTTATACACACCAAGCATAGTTTCAACCATATTTGTGTGTTGATAATGGAAATAGTAGCTTGATTATTCAATCTTGAGCAATATCCATATACCACTTTTCTACCATCCCTAATGAATCTAACAAGATTATGTAAGGTGCTAAATGATGGAGGCTTATTAGTTGATGGGTCACGCAGGTATAGACCTCCTTCTTGAACCCATAAATCTACATGCTTCTTTCCTTCTGCATGTAGTCTTTGAGCTTCAGCCTCATCATGTAGACCTTTGTGATGAATACTTACCCATGTGTAATATTCTTTGTTGAGTACTAAGTTGATTTGGTGTCTTTTTTTAAAGTGTGGATTAACTCTTGGAGTTGCCATAGCAATAAAAATGATTTAAAGAGAAAGCAAGAGATGGCAGGGAGAGGAAAAAGACAGTAGAAAGAAAAGAGAGGGAAAAACTCGTGTCATGCCCTATGGAAGAGAGAAGTATGTTATGTATTCAAATATTAAAAATTAGCTTATTTTAGAAAACATGTACTAAAGTAGGTAAGAGGGTTGCCAAAAAAGGATAGGTGAATTAAAGACTATAGATACGATGGCATATTAAAGACACTCTTCTCTAAAGATAGGTAAAAGAGATGCATTTAATATAGCTATTTGTCTCTACCATTTTAGTTAAATCACTTTGATTAAAAAAGTTAATCCAATCCTTACATGGCTCTTTTTTTTCCATTTTTGGCCCTAATGGTTTGAATTTCCTTATAGGAGTGATAAATGGAGTATCATAGATCTGCTTGAGCAACCAGTCCCACGACTATTGGTGACACAATCTTGTAAAGGGGACGTGGGCATAGAGTGCTCCATTGATGATTGGGGACATATTGTGGACCGATATCGAGGCAAGGTTTTTCGTGAGACCTCATGGACCTCTATATGCCTGAGGTCCACATGTTATGGAGGTAAGAAATATTTGATTGTAATATGAGATCGTGTTGTAAATTTAATTAAATTCATTAATAGATATAGAGTTTTCATTTAAATGCAGGGACGATGATGAGGTCAGCAAAAACTTTGTCATCACAACACTAGAGTGAGAGTTGGGGGTCGGCTAGAGCTACAAGGGTGTTCTACATGAGTGTGCAATTTTACTCAAGTATTGGATAGATATTGCATGGTATTAATATGCAACCTTTTTTGAAAGACTAAGGAAATAAACGTATCTATGATGTTTGAAAGCATGTGACACATTAAAACTAAGGAAATAAACGTATCCCTGATGTTTGAAATCTTTGAAAGCATGTGACACATTAAAACTAAGGGAATTACTGGAAAAGTAGGATTATACCTGAGCTTCAAGGACTAGTCTTGGGAAAAATCTTAATGTAAAAGAGATTCATATCCTTGCTAGCTTCTTTTATTTCCTCTTCTATTAGGTCCAACCCTGGTGGTATAAGTAAAGTTGACATTACATGCTTAGCTACCTGCTCAATGCTAAACTCATGGAGGTTTTCGTCCCCCTCATCCTCGTCTTCCTCCTCCCATTCCTCATTCACATTAGATGGTCCTAGTCCATGTCCTTGAGCAATCACCATCATGATGAGGTTGGGATGTGTACACTTCTCCTTGGCCAATGTTGTTTCTTCTTGGATATCAATATGGTTGCTATCCTCAAGCTAGGAGGCCGGTTTGCGATAAAAAATTCATCGACCTCAAGGATTGTCTTGCACAATTTGTCACCATGTACTACCATTTGGATTCTTCTAAACAATGCTTGTTCACAATGCATGTAGAAGGTAAGGTTATGTGCTTTCTCGTAGAAACTTGGAGGAGTCGATAGACCAAAAACCCATGGGCTCTCTTTTCACTATAGCATCTGTACCTCTCTATTATGTATGGAACTAGCAAACCTTCAAAATGACCTATAATAAACATGCTCTCGAATTAGCACCAAATTCACCAACATGTGAGTGAATGAATCAATTTTTGACTTGTTTTAAAAAATGATAATTAATTTCATATATTCTCTCTAGATCCCCAACGTAACCTATCTTGTCATCTCGCACGACAAGGTTTATGTCACACGGGCACTTGCATGAGATTGTTGTTGAAATGATGTAACAATACACAAGTCTTGACTAAGACACATATCATCAATCTTTTTGACTCAAAGATGTTGTCCATAGGCCCACATGCTGCTATATGTTCAAACCTAAAACCACAAGTGTAGAGAATATTAACATCACAAAATACAAGCATAGAGAATATTAACATCACAAAACACACACATAGAATATTGAAAGTGTGGGCCATGCCATATGTTACCTCCTTGTCACACTCGAGATTGAGCTCGAGCTCCTCACGTGTAACTTGTGCACCTTCTTCTTGCGCCATTTTTACTCACGCTTGTATCCATGTCATTGACATGGTGGGGGTCACCCATTGTCTTTTGGATGTTCTTTGCATATTTTATTGCCATTGTTTATCGTTCTCTTTAATCCATTTTTGCATACATTCTGAATTATAGATCATGAAAATACTTAAATTCTCTCATTTGTCATGATCAAGACGTACTGGAATCCCTTTCCACATAACACCTCTTCTGATAATTTACTTGATTCTTCTACTTTCCAAATAGACGGAGCCTCCTCATCAACAAGCTGCAAGTACCTATAGCGATAGTACATGCACTCATGATGCAATCATCCCTATGCCATATATCCTTCAATCCTTGCCCTTTGATGCTTAAAACACTTTAAGATTCCCATGAATCTTTAAACCCAAAAGATCCATTGTGTGCTTACAACTTTAGTAAACACTACCTCCTCAACAAGGTGGATAAGAACATGGACTTGGATGTCAAAGAAGGATGTAGGAAACTCTTTTTCCACCATCAATCATAGGAGATCTATGCACTCCAACTTTTTTTTTTTGGTGGAATCTCCCGAGTGTGTATGACGAAACACAAAATCGATAACTAGCTTCAGTTTGCAAAAAGAAGAACCCTCCTAGTAGACACTTTCTTGAAGGAGTAGTACCTTGCACAAGAGACTCCAAAGGGTATATGATGTCTCCAATTCCCTTGATTAACCATCCACCAATTATAAGTGGCAACATATGCTGCAAATAGTCCACCTTTGATGTTAGTATCCCACAAAAATTAACAAATTCAATAATAACATTCTCAGCCATGGCCTACCTTAGGAAGTCATTCCAGTCATGTGTCTTCAATCTAGAAAGGCTATTATAGCCCATAGTAAACACGTTTCACAATGATGCACCATAGCTTGTAGGTGTACATATCAATCTCATCCTATTATTGATTGTGTTTATCTCTCCTTTATCAATACCCACGGTGCGCGATGATAAGTTGTCTTTCTTGTTTTAGGACTTGCAATAGGCCATAAAGATGGTTTATAGTTTTGTTCTTTTAAACCAACCTAACAACCTTTGTATCTTTGATACCCACAAAATGTTTCCAAAGCGAGTGTCCAACATTTTTGAAAATATGCATGGGGTCAAGAATATTTTTGATTTTTAATTCTTTCCAATATTACAACCTATACCATATTGAAATCTTGGGTTTCATCAAATCTTTCCCAAGCGGTCTTTGTGAGAATCCTCATCACTTGTGAGCTCTGCATTTGGATCTATAATAGGCCCAATTGTCCATTTTCTGTACTCGTCCATAGGAGTCATTCCTATAGGGCACACTCCACTCTCAATCCTTCTCTTGAATTGTCTTGCTTGCATTGCAATATGTGTCCCTCACAAAAAAATTTCTATGTTGTAGATATATATTATGGTTGAGATTCTTAATATATTTTGATCATAGGCGATCAGTAACCCTTTGTTGATAGACCTACAAACAATTGAAGTCTTAGTGGAATTTCTATTACACATTACTTTTAAATCCAAACAAAGTAACTCTAATCATGTACGTGAAGAATAATGTAGAGGATAGTCATGAATAGTCCATGTTAGAATGCCAAGAACCTCAAAGCTTCATTCGCCCTATAGGCTTGGACATGTCAAGCACTTTTATCCCTTCCCATAGTTGTTTTTATAGATCTTTGTTGAGTGGCTCCAGGTACACACTGATGTCTTTGAGTTGTCGTTTTCTTGCATTGAAGTGCTATATCGGGTTGAAGTTTTCAAGAAGTATAAACATATCGGGTGGATACAATTTCAAATCATGTGGATTGTGCATGTACCTAGAATTAGTAAAATAAATATTAGATGCTCCTTATGTATGGACATGAATGGTGGTAGGTTTTAAATGATCACCTACTAGCCAAGTTGACCACTTGCTTGATCTATGCAAAAATGTATTGATTCCATCGCTATACCAACACCAAGTTTTAAGTGACGCGGTTCTTGACTAGATTCTGGCCATGTTCTATTAATGTGCTTGAAAGCTTCGCAATCAGACAGAATGTGTAGGATCCCGCCTGTGGGCTCACATTCGTTTCCACCCAAATCATAAGCTTTGATCAATATGGGCTCCAAAATAGGTATTGTATTCATGGGGATAATGAAAAATGTCTTACAACCTTACGATAAATAAGTGTTTCTCCCTCCTTAAAATGTGAAGCATTGCATTTGGGACAGAGAATAGAGTTTTGATGCAAAATGCAATCATTGATGCATACATTGATCGTTTTAAAGTCTTGTCATCATCTTTTGTGCCTCGTTCCTTATTTTTGGGATGGTCTTATTGGGCATAGAATCTTAGAAAGTAATTTGACAACAACAACAAGTTATTAGGAAAATAAACACACCCTATCACGTAGCATCCATGTATATGATCCACTTACCTTAGTAATGCTAAAACTGATACAATGCTCCGGAGTAGTGAGCTTGGAGGTTGAGGATGAGGAAGGTCATAGATAATCTTGTCAGAGAAGAACCCTCATAGATCTTTGTGAGTGCTTCTTGGAGATATTTTCATGAGGATCATTGTCACTTGTATTATTCTGAAACCAATCATCAACAAGAAATCGATTCATGTCATCAGCATCATGCTTTGCATCGTCAAGTTTCTTTGTTTGACATGCATATTTCTCTCTAAACCTTTGGAAAGTACTAGGATCCCATGCTCTAAGAACCCGCATACACTCTACTAACAAATCGAGAGTGACCTCAAGTGACAATATAAGGGCACATTCTTTGCAATATCATAGTCTGAAACCTATGATCCAATACAAATTAGGCAATCATAAAGAAAAAATAATTCATAATAAGACAAGTTTCAACAAAGTAATAAGATAAGCGACAACAAAGCACAAGTAAACACATTTGCAAAGTCTCATCAAATTTTGACATCATGTACACATGCTGTTTCAAATATACTCAAATTAATAGGACCTTCAAATCCACAAGATATAATAAGTGAAAAATATAAATATACTATTATAATGTCATGGAATGACACCCATTATTACAAAAGACATGTGCACAAAAAATGTTGTAAATACATCTATTCTCTATGTGAAGCTGGCGGTCGCCTACGCCAACCATGATTCACTTTCACTAGTACGCAATGATCTAATAGCATTGACTACAATGTATCTAGGCACATTTTTACTCATGTGCACTAGCTCACAACCATTGTCACACTCCACAAAAGTACAATTAGTTCTACTACTATTGAGTAACCCCGATATATTTCCTTGGGTGTAAGGTATGGCACATCGATATACAATCTCTTTGATTCGTATGGGTAATGCCTCTTGCAGGGAGACAAGCAGCATTAGCACATAGCCCATATGTGGTCATACTCCTGATGTAGTAAGCAAGATGGTGCCAATAGATCCCATGAATATATATAGGTTCAAAAAATGTCATAAGAGTGATCTCGGAGTGAACTGGGACATGTGAATCCTATGCGATAAAAAGACCTTGATCCCCACTAGAAACATACTCCAAGCTTTGTGGTTCCGGATTCAGAGGGGGTGGTTGACAGGTTTCCGAAGGCCTTGCGTGGTCTTCAACAGGTTTCCCGGACTTGTTTTTGCACCGTAACAGGTGTTGATCCTTGTGAGCAGTGTGATGCCTCTTTGACTCAGAAGCAGAATGGTTCATTGATCTGGTTGATGGACACCAGATTGGACGGGAGCTTCCTGGTGAGGCAGTTGAGCTCATGGTTGCAGATCACTCTTTGGGAGGCAGGATTGCGTTTCCTGTGGTTTCTGCGGCATGCGAAGGATCATGGACTCTTTTACACAGGAGGGGGATTGATTGATGGAGTCTGACTCCATGGTTGGAGTGACTCAGTTTGGGGAGGAGATCCGGACACGAGGAGATCTACTTCAGGCCCAGGAGCAGTTTTACGGAGCAGTAAGAGGCAGTCATATTTTGCCTTGTCGAGGGGACAGAGGCAGAGTACCAGGCTGCTTGTGGTGCTGCTTGTGAGGTGGTGAGGATGCAGAGGTTGCATTGCAGGTTTGGGCTTCCACTGGAGGAACCCATGGTCATCCAAAGGCACTTTGTTTGTGAACAGATCGTTGTAGATAACATGATCACATAGGGAGCACCCTAGAAGATGAAAACCTTTCCAACCATGAGAAGTTGAAAGTGATACTCCAACCAGACACCATATCTCTAAGAGAGATAGTAGGTGACTAGGTCAGGAATGATTGCCAGATGTCTTAGACTGAGAACTAGGAGGTAATTGGTGCGCATGTGCCTCGATCTGTAAACTGAAGACCATGAAAGCCATCGTCATCATCAGGAAAGGTGTACAACTAGATTTGGCCATGATGATTGTACCTAGATGCATGCTATATATCACTTTGTCTATCAAGATCATATAGAATTTGAACGAGTAAATGTAGAATTTGAATAAGTCAATGTAGAATGCTTAGAAAAAGAAATATCACTTACCATAGGCTGATCCGGTCTCTCTGGTATTGGTACATCATGACATCTTCCAAACTCTAGCTCATGGATACAAGATTGTTGTCGTGTCCTTTCTTAGGGGGTTCACTATAAGTAAACCCTCTGTATCATGTGCATTCAAGGCATATTTTTAAAATCCCTTATCTATGGATTTTTCATGAATAAAACACACTCTTTTTCTATTCAATCTGTGAATACCCCCTTTAAACGGTACCCTTCTATATGTAAATAATATGTAAAAAAGGGATTTTTAAAATCCCTTCTATTGAACCTGTGTGCTACGCTTACATATTTATGAGTGACCCCCCGCCCCCCCAGCAAGTGTCCATTGGTGAGTGCCTAGACAATTCACACACCAACATGGGACTCTCTGTCCGTAGTATGCTTGTGCCTTTTTAGCTTTATGCTACATGGATCTAGAGGCCATCACAAAAGATGTCAATGAAGACGAGGAGGTTGTGCTAGAGGAGGCAGTGTACCAGAGGATGAGTCGGAGCTGTTTACCATTGGAAAAAAAGAAAAATTAGACCAACCACTCATTAAAGATTGTTTATGGATGAATTTGTAGTGAAAGTAATCATAGCATGTTCACATTTTGCACTCATATGAACCTAGTAAATATTATCTGTAGTTGTGTAATCTATATTTAGACTCATTGTTTGCTGCAACCTATGTCTATGTGTCATGAAATTCGGTGACTTCATGGGCAAGTGTTTCACACCTCACAGTTGTGAACACATGCATTTATTTTTAATTCTAACTTCTTGGATGGGACTTTGAAATGTGTAGGAGATATTTATCAATGGGACGGAGAATACCTGCCCCACTAGTATGCATCTTGAGTTATGGAGGACCTTTTAGCAAGGGATGCGACTACTAAGGACATGTTGGGATCAACAGAAGATATGTAATATTTACTCTCTAGCTATGCACCAAATCACCATCAAATTCACATCTTTTTCATGGAAAACCATTAATCAAGATAATGGGCAATGGTTAATGCGTAGATTAGAGAAAAAAGGATGGAAAAAACTAAGGGATGGTTCCTTGGTATAGCGACACCAATAATGTTATGGCTCACCCTAACGCTCCTTGAAACACATCCAACAAGAGATTAATTGGTGAACTGCAACTGTCGTGAGGATCTTTCCAATGTCTGAGCTTGTAACCCTTGAGGTCACCAAGCTCTACAACTCCTAGAGAAGCAATTCCACCGCGCCTCCCGTGAGCGTTGTTACACTATCCAGTTGCACTCCTCTCACCTCACTTCACTCACACACACTCACTAGCATGCATTAGGGAAAGAGATTAGCAAGAGTAAGACTCAATTGCACAATGGGAGAGTATGTTGTATTATGAGAGAAATTCACTTATATACATGGCCATAAGTGTTCACACTCCTTAAACTGTGGCTAGTAGCTTTGTGATGAATACTTATCCATGTGTAATATTCTTTGTTGAGTAGTAATAAGTTGATATGGTGTCTTTTTTAAAAGTGTGGATTAACTCTTGGAGTTGCCATAGAAATAAAAATGATCCAAAGAGAAAGCAAGAGATGGCACGGAGAGGAAAAAGACAGTAGAAAGAAAAGAGAGGGAAAAACTCGCGTCATGCTTTATGGAAGAGAGAAGTATGTTATGTATTCAAATATTAAAAATTAGTTTATTTCAAAAAACATGTACTAAAGTAGGTAAGAGGGTTGCCAAAAGGATAGGTGAATTAAAGACTATAGATATGTGATGGATGGCATATTAAAGACACTCTTCTCTAAATATAGGTAAAAGAGATGCATTTAATATAGCTATTTGTCTCTACTATTTTAGTTAAATCACTTTGATTAAGAAAGTTAATCCAATCCTTACATGGCCCTTTTTTTTCCATTTTTGGCCCTAATGGTTTTAATTTCCTTATAGGAGTGATGAGTGGAGATCTTCTTGGAGCAGCCAATCCCACCACTATTGGTGACACAATCTTGTGTAGGGGACATGGGCATAGAGTGCTCCATTGATAAATGGGGACATATTGTGGACCGATACCGAGGCAAGGTTTTCCGTGAGACCTCATGGACCTCTATATGCCTGAGGTCCACATGTTATGGAGGTAAGAAATATTTGATTGTAATATGAGATCGTTGTAAATTTAATTAAATTCATTAATAGACATAGAGTTTTCATTTAAATGTAGGGACCATGACAAGGTTAGCAAAAACTTTGTCATCACAACACTAGAGTGAGAGTTGGGGGGTCGGCTAGAGCTACAAGGGTGTTCTATAGGAGTGTGCAATCTTACTCAGGTATTGGATAGATAATGCATGGTAATAATATACAACCTTTTTTGAAAGACTAAGGAAATAAACGTATCTGTGATGTTTGAAAGCTTTGAAAGCATGTGACACATTGAAACTAAGGGAATTACTGGAGAAGTAGGATTATACCTGAGTTTCAAGGACTAGTCTTGGGAAAAATCTCAATGTAAAAGAGGTTCATCGTTATCCTTGCTAGCTTCTTTTAGTTCCTCTTCTAATAGGTCCAACCGTGGTGCTATAGGTAAAGTTGACATTACTTGCTTAGTTACCTGCTCAATGCTAAACTCATGGAGATTTTCGTCCCCCTCATCCTCGTCTTCCTCCTCCCATTCCTCATTCACATTAGATGGTCCTAGTCCATGTCCTTGAGAAATCACCATCATGATGAGGTTGGGATGTGTACACTTCTCCTCGGTTAATGTTGTTTCTTCCTGGATATCAATATGGTTGCTATCCTTAAGCTAGGAGAACGGTTTGCGATAAAAAATTCATCGACCTCAAGGAATGTCTTGCACAATTTGCCACCATGTACTACCATTTGGATTCTTCTAAGCAATTCTTGTTCACAATGCATGTAGAAGGTAAGGTTATGTGCTTTCTCATAGAAACTTGGAGGAGTTGATAGACCAAAAACCCATGGGCTCTCTTTTCACTGTAGCATTTGGACCTCTCTATTATGTACGGAACTAGCGAACCTTCAAAATGACCTATAATAAACATGCTCTCAAATTAGCACCAAATTCACAAGCATGTGAGTGAATGAATCAATTTCTAGTTGATCGTTATTTGTTTCAAAAAATGATAATTAATTTCATATATTCTCTCTAGATCCCTAACGTAACCTAGCTTGTCATCTCGCGCGACAAGGTTCACGTCACACAGACACTTGCATGAGATTGTTGTTGAAATGATGTAACGATACACAAGTCTTGATTAAGACGCAAATCATCAATCCTTTTGACTCAAAGATGTTGTCCATAGGCCCACATGCTACTATATGTTCAAACCTAAAACCACAAGCGTAGAGAATATTATCATCACAAAACACACACATAGAATATTGAAAGTGTGGGCCATGCCATATGCTACCTCCTTGTCACACTCGAGATTGAGCTCGAGCTCCTCACGTGTAACTTGTGCACCTTCTTCTTGCGCCGTTTTTACTCACTCTTGTATCCGTGTCAATGACATGGTGGGGGTCACCCATTGTCTTTTGGATGTTCTTCCCATATTTTGTTGCCATTCATGAAAATACTTAGATTCTCTTGTTCGTCAAAGACGTACTAGGAATCCCTTTCCACATAACACCTCTTCTGATAATTTACTTGATTCTTCTACTTTCCAAATAGACGGAGCATCCTCATCAATAAGCTGCAAGTACCTAGAGAGATAGTACATGTACTCATAATGCAATCATCCCTATGCCATAGATCCTTCAATCCTTGCCCTTTGATGCTTAAAACACTTTAAGATTCCCATGAATCTTTCAACCCAAAAGATCCATTGTGTGCTTACAACTCTAGTAAACACTACCTCCTCAACAAGGTGGATAAGAACATGGACTTGGATGTCAAAAAAGGATGTAGGAAACTCTTTTTCCATCAATCATAGGAGCTCTATGTACTCCAACTTTTTTTTTTGGGTAATCTCTCGAGTGTGTATGACGAAACACAAAATGGATAACTAGCTTCAATTGCAAAAAGAAGAACCCTAGACACTTTCTTGAAGGAGTAGTACCTCGTACAAGAGACTCCAAAGGGTATACAATGTCTCCAATTCCCTTGATTAAGCATCCACCAATTATAAGTGGCAACATATGCTACAAATAGTCCACCTTTGATGTTAGTATCCCACAAAAATTAACAAATAGTCCACCTTTGATGTTAGTATCCCACAAAAATTAACAAATTCAAGAATAACATTCTGAGCCATGGCCTACCTTAGGAAGTCATGCTAGTCATGTGTCTTTAATCTAGAAAGGTTGTTATAGCCCATAGTAAATATGTTTCACAATGATGCACCATAGCTTGTAGGTGTACATATAAATCTCATCCTATTATTGATTGTGTTTATCTCTTCTTTATCAATACCCACGATGCGCGATGATAAGTTGTCTTTCTTGTTTTAGGACTTGCAATAGGCCATAAAGATGGTTTATAGTTTTGTTCTTTTAAATCCACCCTCACAGCCTTTGTATCTTTGATACCCACAAAATGTTTCCAAAGCAAGTGTCCATGGGGTCAAGAATATTTGTGATTTTTAATTCTTTCCAATATTCCAACCTATACCATATTGAAATCTTGGGTTTCATCAAATTTTTCCCAAGCGGTCTTTGTGACAATCCTCGTCACTTGTGAGCTCTACATTTGGATCTATAATAGGCCCAATTGTCCATTTTTTGTACTCGTCCATTGGAGTCATTCCCATAGGGCACACTCCACTCTCAATCCTTCTCTTGAATTGTCTTGCTTGTTATTTGCATTGCAATACGTGTCCCTCACAAAAAATCTTCTATGTTGTAGATATATATTATGGTTGAGATTCTTAATATATTTTGATCATAGTCGATCACCACATGGTGGACATGCCTTGTAACCCTTTGTTGATAGACCTACAAACAATTGTAGTCTTAGTGGAATTGCTATTACACATTACTTTTAAATCCAAACAAAGTAACTCTAATCATGTATGTGGAATAATGCAGGATAGTCATGAATAGTCCATGTTAGAATGCCAAGAACCTCAAAGTTTCGTTCGCCCTATAGGCTTGGACATGTCAAGCACTTTTATCCCTTCCCATAGTTGTCTTTATAGATCTTCGTTGAGTGGCTCCAGGTACACACTGATGTTTTTGAGCTGTCGTTTTCTTGCATTGAAGTGCTATATCAGGTCAAAGTTTTCAAGAAGTATAAACATATTGGGTGGATACAATTTCAAATCATGTTGATTGTGCATGTACCTAGAATTAGTAAAATAAATATTAGATGCTCCTTATTTATGGACATGAATGGTGGTAGGTTTTAAATGATCACCTACTGGCCAAGTTGATCACTTGCTTGATCTATGCAAAAATGTATTGATTCCATTGATACTAACACCAAGTTTTAAGTGACGGGGTTCTTGACTAGATTCTGGCCATGTTCTATCGATGTGCTTGAAAGCTTCACAATCAGATAGAATGCGTAGGATCCCGCCTTTGGGCTCACATTCTTTTCCACCCAAATCATAAGCTTTGATCAATATGGGCTCCAAATTAGGTATGGTATTCATGGGAATAATGAAAAATCTCTTAGAACCTTATAAGTGTTTCTCCCTCCTTAAAATGTGAAGCACCACATTTGGGACAGAGAACAGAGTTTTGATGGAAAATGCAATCATTGATGCATACATTGATCGTTTTAAAGTCTTGTCATCATCTTTTGTGCCTCATTCCTTATTTTTGGGATGGTGTTATCAGGTGTAGAATCTTACTAGAAAGTAATTTGACAACAACAACAGGTTATTAGGAAAATAAACACACCCTATCACGTAGCATCCATGTATATGAACCACTTACCTTAGTAATGCTGAAACTGATACAATGCTCCGGAGGAGTAGTGAGCTTGGAGGTTCAGGATAAGGAAGGTCATAGATAATCTCATCATAGAAGAACCCTCATAGATCTTTGTGAGTGCTTCTTGGAGATATTTTCATGAGGATCATTGTCACTTGTATTACTTTGAAACCAATCATCAATAAGAAATCCATTCATGTCGTCAGCATCATGCTTCGCATCGTCAAGTTTCTTTGTTTGACATGCATATTGCTCTCTAAACCTTTGAAAAGTACTAGGATCCCGTGCTCTAAGAACCCGCATACACTCTGCTAACAAATCGAGAGTGACCTCAAGTGACAATATAAGGGCACATTCTTTGCAATATCATAGTCTGAGACCTATGATCCAATACAAATTAGGCAATCATAAAGATAGAATAATTCATAAATAAGACAAGTTTCAACAAAGTAATAAGATAAATGACAACAAAGCACGAGTAAACACATTTGCAAAGTCTCATCAAATTTTGACATCATGTACACATGCTGTTTCAAATATACTCAAATCAATAGGACCTTTCAACTCCACAAGATATAACAGGTGAAATATATAAATATACTACTAGAATGTCATGGAATGACACCCATTATTACAAAAGACATGTGCACAAAAAATGTTGTAAATACATCTATTCTCTATGTGCAGCTGGCGGTCGCCTACGCCAACCATGACTCACTAGCAACTCCTCACTAGTAACTCCTCACTACACTAGTATGCAATGATCTAGTAGCATTGACTACAATGTATCTAGGCACATTTCTACTCATGTGCACTAGCTCACGCCATTGTCACACTCCACAAAAGTACAATTAGTTCTGCTAGTGTTGAGTAACCCCGATATATTTCCTTGAGTGTAAGGTATGGCACATCGATATACAATCTCTTTGATTTGTATGGGTAATGCCTCTTGCAGGGAGACAAGCAGCATTAGCACATAGCCCATATATGTGGTCATACTCTTGATGTAGTAAGCAAGATGGTGCCACAGATCCCATGAAAAAATGTCATAAGAGTGATCTCAGAGTGAACTGGGACATGTAAATCCTAGGCAATAAAACGACCTTGATCCCCACTGGAAATTGTAGATAACGTGATCACATAGCGAGCACCCCAGAAACTGAAAACCTCTCCATGAGCAGTTGAAAGTGATGCTCCTTATTACCAGCCACAATATCTCTAAGAGAGGTAGTAGGTGACTAGGTAAGGAATGATTGCCAGATGTCTTAGACTGAGTACTAGGAGGTAATTGGTGCGCACGTGCCTCGATTTGTAAACTGAAGACCATGAAAGCCATCGTTATCGTCAGGAAATATATACAACTAGATTTGGCCATGATGATTGTACCTAGATGCATGTTATATATCACTTTGTCTATCAAGATCATATAGAATTTGATCGCGAGATATCCTGAATTAGAGCCGGATATATGTATTACTCCCTCAATTTGCTCCGACACCCTCTCCCACCACTCAAGTTTGAGTCAGAGATATACACACACAGAGCTTCAAATTATACACTCACAAACACGCAATAACAACAAAAATCTCCCCCACACGTTGGACCTTGAGTGTAATAACAACAAAAATCTCCCCCCCATGGAGCTTCAATTTATACACTCACAAACACCCAAACGTTCTTGCATGGTTAATTTACACTCACAAACACCCAAACGTTCTTGCATGGTTAATTTACACACTCACAAACACGCAAACTTTCTTGCATGGTTAATTTTATTTAACGCAAAGAGATGATTTGATTATTTAGTCTCTCCTTAAATTTTAGCCAAGAAAAGACTAGATTTTCACCTCAGGTGCATCACTACAAAGGAAATACAATATTTGAGTGCATAAGAGACAATTTTCTAATAAGGTTCACAGAACACAATGTTTACATTTATAAGATCTCCATCATTTCCTAAAATATATACCTTGCTTCTTATTCGCCTTCACAAAGGCCCATAAGATTTCATTAATATAAGAAAGAATGGGTTAATTTACAACTAGATGTTGAAATAAAGGGTCCCTCAATAGGCCTTCCTTTATTTTCCCAAGGTGGTTGCAAGATAAGGTTATCTAGTTTCATTTAGTGGGCACCCTAAGCCAAAATTACATATCTAAAAATTGGATTTTTATTGGTGTAATCTGTAAAATTTGTTATGACTGATAGAGGCCCATCAATTGATCACTATACTTGCTACCAAAAATTTATTTAAAAAAATTTGGTTTAATTTCAGTACAAGAAGGTCCATTCTCAATCTTCCCAAGTGAAAATTCCTATATTATGTCTACTCTCCCCTTTTCAAGTCTAAAACCAATCCTAGTTAAGTTTGGAAATCTAGGCTTGGTAATCTTCAAAGTCTAGAGGTCATGCCATGTGTGAGGCTTGGGTGGGCACAAGTCTTATATATACATGCCACTCTTTATGTCCACATCAACTTAGATAAGATCCACATAAACACCATGCCACCTTCACCCTCCATGTCGACATGGTCAACCTAGTTCACTTCCCACCTCATCATCCTAGTCATCATTAATGCCACATCATGGAATGTCATGTCATGCATCATTCCACAACATCCCTAGATATGTCAACCCATGTAGATATGGGGAGTATAGCCACATAAACCATAATACTACCACATGTCAATTAAGTGCCATGTAGCATGCATGCCTACCACGTGGGACCTCCTTCCCACATTCTCATTAATTTTTTATTTTTAAAAATTATTTTAATATATATTAATCTTTTGAAGATAATATCATACATGAGAAAAATACATAGAAAGAGGATAAAAATATAAATTTTTAATATATTATTTTTTTCAAAGAAAAGAGAATAAAAATATAAATTTTTAAAGAATAAAATATACAACTTATAGATATAAAAGAATTTAAAATCACTAATTTCAAAGGATTATATTTTTCAAAACTAGTTAAATCGTAAATTTTTAAAGTCCATGCTATTTCATTTTTAAACATTAGTTTCTTGAATCTAATATTTCATGAAAAAATTTTTATGGGTAGAAAAAAACCTTAAATAAAATTTTAGAAAAACACATTATGAAGGAAAATGTAGTTATATTATCAAAGAAAAGATATATATATATATAGTAATGATAAATATTAAGATTTATAAATATTTATACTTAATAATATTTTTTTAAGTGAAAAATAGATTTCTTTTTATCTTTATGTTTATCTTAATTATCCAATCAATCATGTAATATATAGATACGTAATCCAATGAGATATGAAGTGGATAAGCTAATTTTTCTATATAAACATACATCTCTAGTACTATCCCACAAATATCTCTAGTATTATCCCATCATTGATGTTTCCATCTCCATGATGATGACATTTATGAGATCATGGGGGCGTCAGTAATGGGTTTGGTCGGATGGTTGTGATGCAGAGTTCAAGTCGGCATGACAATTCTGTTAGCTCTGTAGGTAGTACTTATAGCTTTCAAGGATTCATAATAAATAACCTAATTTCACTAGAACATTGTAAAGAAAACAATAACCAAGACCTGTTTTTATGGGTTTATAGGTGGTATGTGCAGTCTAGTATCTGAGTGATTTGGAGCTTCTTTGAGATTGGTCATGGGATGGGTGAGCATGATGGTGTGGGAGTGTGTGTGAAACATACTTTGAGACATCATCAAGATGCTAAAAGTGGTTCAGAGATGAATGCCATGTGGTTGTGTGGTGTTCCTAACATTTGTGCGGGAGCACAACATCATCCTATCCCTCATGTGATGGTCAGATTGTCTGAAGATTTTTTGGTATGTGGATGGTGGCCTTATTAACCGTAGCGGTCCACATGATTATTATGACATAGTACCAGGCATCTTGGGCTTACATTTATTCCATCAGGCATGGCGGCCCCCATAATTCACACACAATGGTTTGCATGCTTTTGTGGAGCATGTATGGATGATGATTGGTTAGGTTGTGCCTTGAGAGGTTGGGAAGATGCATGGATGTAATAGAAAGTGATTTCTCTTCATCATCCTTCACATTGTAACATGCCCATCTTCAATAATAATACATGCCCACATGAATTAAAGGTCTTTTGTGATGTGAAAATCAACAAATTTAATAAACAAGTTGTTTCCACTTAGAATCTTAGAATTTTGAGTCCAAATTTAGAATTTGCACGCGATTTTACCCTAATATAATGTTTTGAAGCATCCAAAACGGACACTGAATGATCGAGCCTATGCGTAAATTTTTTGTTGTTTTCAAGTTAAAATACGGTAAACTTATACCTTAATAAATGCACGAGTCGGTGTCCGATTGACAAATAGACAACACCCCTACGGCCAGGGAGATACCTTGGACATTTTCATCAAATTTAGTTTTTGCACCGTCGAGTGCTCCGGCACACATATTGAGGCCGATGCCCTAAATTAGGGGTCCCTGCCCCAAAAAGATGTCATACACACCCACTTGAGCACCCACACAAGGACCAAAGGTCAACCGCTCTAGTGTATGGTCCACACAAACTGCCACGGGATGCCCATGCTCTCTCTGACCCGAAAGGTACATATGTACCATAGCTTTTGCCTACGCACAGGTACCATTCCTCACCCAGCACCCTACTCTACCCGTACCTGGCACTCTGTGCGGTACTACACCCGTACAGTGCCTGATAGACCTCTACACCCCTCTTCTAGCAGGTGATTTTTCTCTATCTCCAAGTAAACCCTCTATAGAATATTTCTTGCCTCCTCTCACCCTTCAGGGTAGAGTGTCCTTAGCTGCTCTCCCCCCTCTCCCCCCTCTCCCTCCTCCCCCCCCCCATGTTAATAGACTTAAGGGAGGACTCTACCTCCTCTCCCTCTAGCTGCAGCCTTCTTCCTACAAATCCAATTTAAGGACACCTCCCTCCCCCCATTAGTAGTGATTTTAGTACGGGTTTTTAGCATCTTAGAGGTGATTCATACCTAGGGTTTTTTGCTAATAACTTGAGCAAAGGAGCTCCAAATTGGGATACGACTCAAGTGTTTGATTTGTGATGTCACGGGCTACAAGAAGGCAAGCAAAATGGCTCCCTCATGAAATTTCCAAAATATCATCTTGAGAGACGTGCATATCAATGAGTCTAGAGAGGTTGCTCCAGATGCCGCTCCATCTCTTCCCTTCGGAGCCCACAAAGAAATAATGACCAAGTTAGGTTGGTCATTGTTTAAAAGGAAATTTTTTAAAATCTTTAATGTTAACTTTAAAGAAGTTGAGAAAGAAGATGCCAATTTTCTTTATACCAAATTTATTTGACATTGTTCTTTTCTCAAGAAAAGTGATGAAATCTGTCATATTCTAGAGTTTAGTTTGTAAATTGTTATCTTGATTGAGTTAAGAAGTATAGATATATCTTCTTCTTGCCTTGACACTAACCCTGTTTTTGTGCTTGTGTAGCCGGGCGATGATGTTAGCGAGGTCGGGAGTAGACCCAAGGTATCCCTCATACCATTTGGAGAATAAGATTTCGCTAATGAAGGTGCATATTGTGATGCTGCCTAGTTCTGCGAGCCTAGGCTAGTGTGGTGAATAAGCCCTCCCTAGCATGTAGATATCCCTTTGAGGGGCAAGGGGATCAAGCGATGGAGCCTGAGAGAGCAACAAGCTAGCTTGAGTCCCGCTAACTGCTAGATGATGAGGTGTATGGTTCTGTAGGGATTGCCCAATCTATAGAGGCTAGAGGGTCGAATTCTAGATCATCGACAAAATAAAGTAAAGAGCTTGGGATTTGGCAAAGAATAATTTTGAACATTGTATCTATTTTTAAAAAAATCCTTTATTTGTAAACATTATGTATCATTGATAAAGACTATTTTAACAAATCATGTGTAAGGCTTTTAATTAATAAACTTGTTTTTTTATGTAAAACAGGGTGGTAGGATTAATTAGAAAATAAATTGATACATGAGTTGGGTGGAAAGCGGAAGGCCTTGATGGCAACATCCTATGGACGGGTGGACCTGATTGGTCACGTAACTTTTCAATAAATTAATTAAAGTGCTACATTAGATAAATAAATCCTTGGGCAACCCTACTCTAGAGGGTCAGCGCGGTTGTGCCTTGCATAGATGAGGAAAAAAGCGTTGTTTCTAGAAGTCAAGAATAGAGGTTGCCCGAGTTAAAGTCACTCTATGAGTGGTTTGATTTTAGTTCAATCCTTTAAAAATACCATGCTCCTTCTACAAGATAGAACTGGGTCATACCTACTAATCGTATCCTTGTATCTTACATGGTTAAGGTATCGGGACGAGTAGGAAACTATCCCAAGTTAGACTTAGTAGACTATCTTAAAAGTTTCCCCTATTTAGGAAGTGGGGGACCTTACAAGTGGTATCTGAGCCGATCTTAGTTTCTAGGACTTGTTAATAGAGATTGTTTTGGGATATATGTTTTACCTAATGATGATTTATAAAATAACTTACTAGAATAAATTGAATTGGTGATTGAATGATTGTAGGAAGAGGGTGATGCCTACTCAAGATTCTTAGTCTTCAAGTGCATCTTCTAGACCGCACGTCTCTCTTCAAATTTTGAGTTTTGTGATAATATGGTGTAGATACTTGAGAGATTGTCCCTCCCTCATACTTCTCGTATCCAAAGAGGGTGGGGTAGAGATCACCTTTGGAATTGCGGGCCGAGATATTTTTTCATCAGGGCAGACCGAACTCGGAACATCACCACCGATTTCAAGCGGACTCCTTGGATCGAAAAGTTAAAGATGGTCCATTTATTTTGGTTCGTGCTGGGTACTCCTAGGCCTGATAGTTCCATGACCATAGATGGGAATCGCATACCACAGCACCGTTGGGTATATGACCAAGTAATTCAAGTCTTACTACCGGCTGACAGGATAGCCATTTTGGGAGATAGCCTAATCCAGAGTCTACCACCCTTACTGTCTGTTATGTGCACATATTATATGTGTATATACTAGGAAGCTAACCCACCCTAGGCATGTGAACATGGGAGCATGGGAACATGCTCTAGTGGGGCAAGGGTTAGTTCTAACCTTGGGTTGAGGCTAGGGTCAGGCAACCAAGGGTCACACATGGAAATGGAGGTTAGGATGGAGAGTCAAGAGTCACTTGAGGTCCCTCCTATATAATAGGGGCATAGGGCATTCTCAAGGGATGTTCTCTTGTGTAGAGCATTGTGTCTACTCTCTTGCCATTTCAAGCTAAAGCGAAGTGGTGCTAGAGTGAAGTCATATCTCTTGGTGTGGTATGGGACACTAAGGTAAGATATGTGATACTTCATTGTATTTATGTGTGCACCCTTGGGCTCGAGGGCGGTTGGGTGGATGAGAATATGCCTGGTTCATGCATGTTTATGCAGGGTTATTAGCTAGAGAGATCTTTAGGGTTTTAACAGGGGTATCAGAGCAGTCTCTAGTTAATTTTTAATGTTTTTCTCCTCTTATTTTTTCTCTCATTATTTCAAAATTTTTAGCATTTTAAAGTAAATTTTGAACATTTACTAAGCAAAAAATGTAATTTTATGGTTTGTTTTGGTGGTCTATGCTTTGGAACGTAAATTTGGTGGTTGGAAATCAGTTCTTCGTCGCAACTTGGATGACATATCGACATGGCGAGGAAATTTCATGAGTGGAAATGCTATTTTTTCTTTAATTTTTATGGTTAAAATAAGAAATTCTTTTTAACCAAAATACCACACATACTATTTGGGTATTTTGCTAAGAAAGGATTCATCTACAGCTCAAAGAAATTTAGGATTTTTTCCCTAATTTTTAGGACATTTTTTAAGTATTTTATTGTGAAAAAAGCATTTTTTATGGGTTTCCCGCAGGCATACCCCGCAGGCATGCTACACAATTTTTGCCAATTTTTTGCTAAATTTTAGTAGGGGATAGCATGCTAGTGTATCGGGTTCTCTCCCATGTGCACGGTATTTTTTCCATCTCTCAAATTTAAAATTTCCTTGATATTCTTATCCCTTGTGTGTGAACACCTCTTAGATGGAGTTGAATTATATTAAACATTATTAAGTTTTATTCATCATTATCACATGATAATTATGATTAAACAAATTAATCATTTCACAGATTGTTGAGTGGAGAAGAAAGGGGAAGGAAGAGAGAGTGGAGATGGAGGATGTAGTGGGGGAGAGAGCTTTGCTCATTTCCCCTCTCTTTCTCATACGCGCGCTCAAACAGGAAGGGGGGGCGGCCAATGCACAAAACCCCAACGTATAAATCTTCAATAATTTTTTTAAAAATCTTTTGTTTAAGATTATTTAAAGCTTTAATTAGATTTTAATAAAAGCTAATCAAAATTAAAGCTTCAAGAGGACATGGTTGAAAGGAAGGCTAACATTACTTTTGGGCAATTGATAGAGTTAGCTCCCAATTTGAAGTGTCAGTGGAAAAGACTTGTGAATCCGAGAGAGAAGGAGCCTGCCAAAGGGATAGTGACTGTTCTATCTGTCCAGGAGTTTCCTGATATATGTCCTGTGGTGAATGTGTGGTATAAAGGGAAGAATCTGGGAGAGGCATACATAGATGGTGGAGCACAAATTTGTGTGATCACATTGGCAGCTGTGGAGAGGCTTGGTCTTAATTTTATTGAAGCGTCTGGATTCCGTATTCGGTTGGCCAATCACCAAAAGGTCAAATGCTTAGGTATGATCAAGCAGTTAGAATTGGAAGCTTTTGATGTAAAGGTGCTTGTGGATTGTCATGTTATGCCTGCAGGAATGGGTGCATTCCCTATTGTTCTGGGAAGACCATGGCTGAGAGCGGTGAAGGCTGTGCAGGATTGGAGGAAAGGGGTCATTACTCTGTATGACAGGAGAGGTGATAAGAAGCAGTTTAATATGGATAACCAGAAGCCTATCAATGATGAAGAGGAAAGTGAAGCTGATTCGAGTGATGACACGACCAGTAGCACCACTACTAGTGAGGGAACAGAGGATACTTCATCCAGTGAGGAGGATGCAGAGATGGATGCCCTGGTTATTGATGAGGAAGTGCTTGGTGATGAGGTTGCTGAACAAGAAGAAGCCATACAGGAAGAATGCGAGGAGGTACAAGTGAATCATGAGCAAAGGTATGCATGTGATGTGAAAGAGCTTGCTTTTAAGTCTTTGGATAATGAACCTGTGTGGGATGAGTGGGAAATAGACAGTCTACAGGATGATGAGTCTGAGTTGGAGCTGGATGACCAGATGTGTATTAATGTTAAGAAAGCCATGACCAGAATTGAGGCTATGAAGGAAGAGAAACACCAGAAGGCTTTGAATGATGCTGTTGCTATAGATGAGAATATGGATGCTGTAATGGATGAATTTCTTGGTGGTTTTGATAAAGATGAGCATACAGGAACTGAGGTGGATGCTTTGGGAATAGTGTCGGTTGAAGAGGAGTTTGTTTTGCCTGTGGTGGCTGGTTTTGATGGTGATGTTTCTTATGCGGATGGACAGGAAAGTGTTATGGTACAGCAGGTTTTTCTTGATGAAGCTTTCATCAATTTTTACCCTCAGCAGGAGTTGCTGCACTGGTTCTCCGATATTGGTGTTGACCATATCAGTGATTTTGGGATTGAGATGAGGCAGGATGGTGTGTATGTCAGGAGCTTTGTCTCCAGAAGTTCTAGTGATATGTTGTGGGATGCGGGATGGAAAATTATACCAGGGGAAGATGACAGAGTTTCTTGGATCATTTGGAATAGAGACATTTTGGTTACACTGTATGATGCTCATTGATGGAGGGAAACGTGGTCATATGCTTTCTGCTGATCATAAATGATTCAGCAGGCTAGGGGTTGGGCAAAGTATGTCAGGTAAAAATTTGAAAGGTGTTTTTGGTTAGTGTACATATGGTGCGTGTGGTGTGTGAATAAAATTTGCCCTGAATGCCCTGGCAAGTGTACAGGCCGAGTGGTTTGGTTGTGAGTCGGTATTTGCACGTGTTTTTTTCCAGAGAAAGTGCTGGAGATTTGAAGTTTTTATTATAACATGTGGTGTGCGGGTGGTTACTAAAAAGAGGGCACCGACTGGAAATGGATGTGTTTGGAAATAATGATGCTGATGAAGACGGCGGGCAACTCTCGCATTTATTTGGAAATTATGGGCGCCGTATCTTCTGGAAAAACACAGGGAAAGGAGAAGCCAATGAGGGTATGGCCATTATTAAGCTTTAAAAAGAATAAATATATATATATATATATTATCCACATGGCCATGGTTTTAATGGCCACATGGAAGCCTGGGTTGGTTGCCAGCTCAACGTCTGGAAGATGCGAGGGAGGAGGGCCGCTTCGAGAAGGTGACGGGGGCCTCGTCATTCTCAAGAGGGACGGGTGAAGGAGAGCCGCATGTGGGAGCTGGCGAAGCTGCAATACGAAGTCGTGTGGGCTAGGGAAGTCGCCTGAGAGGTGCTGTTGCCTGGGCATGCGTGGCTACTGGCGGCGATTGGAAGACACCGACTGGGGTAGAGATAGCGGAAAGGATTGCAGCAAGAGAGAGAGATGGGTTGGCGCCTTGTTGGGAAGCCTCTAGTAGCAAAAGAATGGAGGAGATGTTGCCTTTGTCGGTTTTGACGCTGGCAGTGGCCCGTGGTGACGGGAGAGATAGTACAGAGCCGGTGGGCTGGTGATAGTAATCTCAACGAAAGCAGGTGCTTGGGCTTTGGAGGGCGCTGCTCTCAGTGGTGGATGGTGGATGCCAAGAGGATGCAGCATCAAGGACTGGTCGCGCCGGAGATGGCTGGTAGCGCAGTAGAAAGCAGATGGTTGGTGGCTGGCGATGACAGAGAGGTGGTGGTTTTGGTTTGAAACTGCCTGGCTGGTCGTTTCGTGTGGCTGCCCGCTTCCGATATATAGCAAGTAATTGATTGAAGGATTCCTAAAGGCAAAGTCTACTACAGCTTTCTTGGCAGATTTGTACCCAGTAGTGTTTCTTACTTTGTTGAGAGTGCCATACACTTTTGTGGCTCCTATGTGTTGATTTTGTTTGCTTAGTTGTTGCTGGTATCTGAGGCCAGCTCATGGGTTGATGTGATGTTGTTCTAAGAAAAGGTGAGAGAGGGGTTGCCAGAGGAGATGCTGCGGGGACAGGCAGAGTGGAGGCTTTGTGAGAGAGTGATCACCTCGTCATGTGAAGGAGCTCCGGTGAGCTGAGGACAGAGAGTTGCTGCCTTGCAGTAGAGATGCTGGCTCTGGTGATTCTAAAGAAAGCTGGATGCAGATGGTGATGCTGCGTTGAGTAGTGGTTCGTGGTGCAAGGGATTGTGCAAGGCTCTGGTGGTTGGTGAAGCTGCTGGTCACGACATACAGAGAGTGGGAGCTGCTGAGAAGAAGGTTAGCTGGTGTGGGCGCCTTCTGGAGAGAGTAGCTGGTCTTGTGTGGGCGATGATTGCAGGCAGTGCATGGACGCTGACCGGAGAGGGAGCCTTGGATTTTTGTGTGTGTTGGATGCAGAAGAGGTGCTGATGTGTGGGCTGGAGACAGTGGGCTCTCCTATGACAATTGGCAGGTAGCAGCAGACAGAGAGTAGCCAGGCTACAGAGGAAGTGAAGAAGGGTTGCTGGTGTGGGTGCCCTCTGGAGATTACAGGGACCGGGAGACAGAGGCTTGGTTGTCAGACGCAAGGGTGTATACCCTTGGCAGTAAATCCTGGCCAGAGTCCTGGTCTTTGGTGTATTTGCTGAGTTTGTACATGGTTGATACTGTATATGTTTTTTTGCTAAATGATCATCTCTTATTTGGGGTTTTGAGCTGTCCTTATGGTGTGGGTGGGTGGCGCATGGTGAGAGAGTGTTCCAGCCGGTGGCTGGTGGTGCCCCGTTCGTGGTAGTGTTTCCAAGTTTGCGAGGTGGAAGGGCTATAGAGGCAGGTTCTTTCTTTTTTTTTTCACCTCACATCCTTCTGGTGCCCCCACTTAGGATAGCTCAGCAGGGATTTCTCTTACGAGGGTGTATGCCCCAGAGTGAGAGACTGAAGGAAGGCGTTTCTGTTTTTGTTGGGATTGAAGGTGAAGTTTGGGGATCAAGATGATGTCTTATCCAGAGTTTTATGATAGTCCGAATGAGGATGTGGCAGATTTCTTGGAAAGGATGGTGTTTCTGTTTTTGTTGGGATTGAAGGTGAAGTTTGGGGATCAAGATGATGTCTTATCGAGAGTTTTATGGTGGTCCGAATGAGGATGTGGCAGATTTCTTGGAAAGGATGGAGGTTGCATGCATAAGCAACCACATCAGTGAGTCGGTACAGGTGTTGCGGCTGCTGAGCATCTGTTTGAAGGGAGATGCAAGGACCTGGTACAGGGCTTATGAGGAGTCATTAAGGGATGTTGTTCCACGCATTGAGATGACTGAGGATGGATTAAAGACAGCACTTAGCAATAGGTTCAAGAAAGTAGAAGACCCCGACAAGGTTTGGCATGAGGTGCAAGCTCTGACACAAGGTGAGTTTGAATCATTAGTTAGATGATTATATGAAGAAATTTTCTTTGCTATGGGAAACTTTATGCAGGGCTTTAGGGGAAGACCAGGTGCCGCCTGATATGATGAAGAAGAACAAGTTTGTAGCCGGGCTTAAGAGGAGTATCGCTGGAAAGTGGAATTGAAGAAGCCCAGGTCTTTTGAGGATGCAATAGAAATTGCTAAGTCAAAAGATTGGAAGCTGCAGCGGATGAATCAGCTGGGGATGATTCCAGTTGTAGCACAACCGGAGATTCGTAGAGTGGAGGCTACACCCATGAATGCAGTGATTGAGAGGATGAAGCCCACTGAAGCCCAAGCTATGCAGATGGTGCCTCAAGCTAGTCAGGGAGTACCTATGGTTCTGATGAGGGATTGCGGCAGGATATGAAACAAATGGTTGATCTTATGAAGAATTTGAGCTTAAATTTAATGGGAAGTACAGGTGTGGTGGACGTGGTAGAGGCAGGGGCAATAATCCTGAAGGGGGAGATGGACAAGCAAGATATGGACGTGGTCGCGGTAGGGGCCGTCATTTCATTCCTACATGCTGGAACTATGGTGAGCTTGGTCATCCGAGTACAGATTGTGATAAGCCTCAACGTATGGGTGGTGATATGTACCCCCTACCTTCACAGCTACCTGACAGGTCAAATGATTATGGTATTGATATCAGGGATCAAGCAGGCCCCAGTGGAATCACAGCTGAAGAGAAGGGTAAAACTAAGGTGATAGATGTGGTCACCCTTGAAAAGACGAAGGAAGCAAAAGCAGATGTGATGCCTTTGGGGAAACGGATGCCACAGGAAAGGGAAAGCAAGGATGCCGCAGGGCCTAGCAAGAAGAAAGGAAAAGTAAAGGAAGGAGAAGATGTGAAGGTCAAGCAGAAGCGGAAGCCTCGTAGGAAGGTTCAGGTAACTGATTTTCCACTAGTAGGGGGTGGGCAGGATAGCTACAGTTTGCAAGAGGACATGGCTGAAAGGAAGGCTAACATTACTTTTGGGCAATTGATAGAGTTAGCTCCCAATTTGAAGTGTCAGTGGAAAAGACTTAAGAATCCGAGAGAGAAGGAGCCTGCCAAAGGGATAGTGACTGTTCTAGGAGTTGCCTGATATATGTCCTGTGGTGAATGTGTGGTATAAAGGGAAGAATCTGGGAGAGGCATGCATAGATGGTGGAGCACAAATTTGTGTGATCACATTGGCAGTTGTGGAGAGGCTTGGTCTTAATTTTACTGAAGCGTCTAGATTCCATATTCGGTTGGCCAATCACCAAAAGGTCAAATGCTTAGGTATGATCAAGCAGTTAGAATTGGAAGCTTTTGATGTAAAGGTGCTTGTGGATTGTCATGTTATGCCTGTAGGAATGGGTGCATTCCCTATTATTCTGGGAAGACCATGGCTGAGAGCGGTGAAGGCTGTGCAGGATTGGAGGAAAGGGGTCATTACTCTGTATGACAGGAGAGGTGATAAGAAGCAGTTTAATATGGATAACCAGAAGCCTATCAATGATGAAGAGGAAAGTGAAGCTGATTCGAGTGATGACACGACCAGTAGCACCACTACTAGTGAGGGAACAGAGGATACTTCATCCAGTGAGGAGGATGCAGAGATGGATGCCCTGGTTATTGATGAGGAAGTGCTTGGTGATGAGGTTGCTGAACAAGAAGAAGCCATACAGGAAGAATGCGAGGAGGTACAAGTGAATCATGAGCAAAGGTATGCATGTGATGTGAAAGAGCTTGCTTTTAAGTCTTTGGATAATGAACCTGTGTGGGATGAGTGGGAAATAGACAGTCTACAGGATGATGAGTCTGAGTTGGAGCTGGATGACCAGATGTGTATTAATGTTAAGAAAGCCATGACCAGAATTGAGGCTATGAAGGAAGAGAAACACCAGAAGGCTTTGAATGATGTTGTTGCTATAGATGAGAATATGGATGCTGTAATGGATGAATTTCTTGGTGGTTTTGATAAAGATGAGCATACAGGAACTGAGGTGGATGCTTTGGGAATAGTGTCGGTTGAAGAGGAGTTTGTTTTGCCTGTGGTGGCTGGTTTTGATGGTGATGTTTCTTATGCGGATGGACAGGAAAGTGTTATGGTACAGCAGGTTTTTCTAATCCAAGGCTCCCTCTCCGGTCAGCGTCCACGCACTGCCTGCAATCATCGCCCACACAAGACGCCCACACCAGCTAACCTCTTCTCAGCAGCTCCCACTCTCTGTATGTCGTGACCAGCAGCTTCACCAACCACCAGAGCCTTGCACAATCCCTTGCACCACGAACCACTACTCAACGCAGCATCACCATCTGCATCCAGCTTTCTTTAGAATCACCAAAGCCACATCAGCATCTCTACTGCAAGGCAGCAACTCTCTGTCCCCAGCTCACCGGAGCTCCTTCACATGACGAGGCGATCACTCTCTCACAAAGCCTCCACTCTGCCTGTCCCCGCAGCATCTCCTCTGGCAACCCCTCTCTCACCTTTTCTTAGAACAACATCACATCAACCCATGAGCTGGCCTCAGATACCAGCAACAACTAAGCAAACAAAATCAACACATAGGAGCCACAAAAGTGTATGGCACTCTCAACAAAGTAAGAAACACTACTGGCTGCCAAGAAAGCTATAGTAGACTTTACCTTTAGGAATCCTTCAATTACTTGCTATATATCGGAAGCGGGCAGCCACACAAAACGACCAGCCAGGCAGTTTCAAACCAAAACCACCACCTCTCTGTCATCGCCAGCCACCAACCATCTGCTTTCTACTGCGCTACCAGCCATCTCCGGCGCGACCAGTCCCCCTTGATGCTGCATCCTCTTGGCATCCACCATCCACTGAGAGCAGCGCCCTCCAAATCCCAAGCACCTGCTTCCGTTGAGATTACTATCGCCAGCCCACCAGCTCTGTACTATCTCTCCCGTCACCACGGGCCACTGCCAGTGTCAAAACCGACAAAGGCAACATCTCCTCCATTCTTTCGCTACTAGAGGCTTCCCAACAAGGGGCCAACCCATCTCTCTCTCTTGCTGCAATCCTTTCCGTTATCTCTACCCTAGTCGGTGTCTTCCAATCGCCGCTAGTAGCCACGCATGCCCAGGCAACAGCACCTCTCAGGCGACTTCCCCAGCCCACATGACTTCGTATTGCAGCTTCGGCAGCTCCCACATGCGGCTCTCCTTCGCCCGTCCCTCTTCAGAATGACGAGGCCCCCGTCGAAGCGGCCCTCCTCCCTCGCATCTTCCAGACGTTGAGCTGGCAACCAACCCAGGCTTCCATGTGGCCATTAAAACCATGGCCATGTGGATAATATATATATATATATATTTATTCTTTTTAAAGCTTAATAATGGCCATACCCTCATTGGCTTCTCCTTTCCATGTGTTTTTCTAGAAGATACGGCGCCCATAATTTCCAAATAAATGCGAGAGTTGCCCGCCGTCTTCATCAGCATCATTATTTCCAAACACATCCATTTCTTGTCGGTGCCCTCTTTTTAGTAACCACCCGCACACCACGTGTTATAATAAAAACTTCAGATCTCCAGCACTTTCTCTGGAAAAAAACACGTGCAAATACCGGCTCACAACCAAACCACTCGGCTTGTACACTTGCCAGGGCATTCAGGGCAAATTTTATTCACACATCACACGCACCATATGTACACTGACCAAAAACACCTTTCAAATTTTTACCTGACAACAATCTTACACGTGAGCATGCAAGTGAAAGGCCGATTAGAGTTTTAAAGAGTGCTAAAAGAAGGGAGTAAAGACTAGTCAAAGTGAGACTAAGTGGTAGATAGTGCTATGCAAAGGCAAGTGTGCTTGTACACCGCAGGTTATGACCGCAGTCTCAATGTCCCAAAGTGTTTAAGTTATTCCTAAGTGGCAACCCTACTCCTAAATTATAAGCCATGGTTATTGGACCTTTCTTTCTTTCTTTCTTTTCTTTTCTCTCTCTTTTTTTTTTGATGTGTAAAGAGCAAAAGATTAAAGAGAATTAAAGAGGAAGGTTCCATCCCAATGAGACCCAAGCAATGGCCAAGAGACCTCTGCCAAGAGAATCTAAAGGCCGCTAAGTATCTCAAGGGCGACAGACCCTTTTCTTTCTTTTTGTCATAAGGAGTACCCCATGAAGATGAGGGCATCGGTCTAGAGGGCCCATAATGTACCCAAGAGTCCTACCAGCATCTATCAAGGCATCTATCAAGGTGATAGAGTCCTTGTAGGTCTTCTTCTTAATCTATTAGACATCCGTGTTCACTCCATGGAAACCAAGGCATCGGCCCCAAGGTGCTAAAACAACCCAAGGTCCTACCAAGCATCTCACATGGCTGTAGACACGTCATGTCTCAAGTCACTTCTATATATTTTTTAGGGCATGTGTTTCGTAAATGTTTTATTAATCGTAGCACCTAGCCCATACCTAAGAGATAGCTACCACTAGGGATAACTAATATACTTCTAGAGCATAAGAACTTGGCATACTGCGTTGGCATATATCTTACACTGTCTTCAGATAGAAATACCTTCTACTAAGTCCTCTAAGAATCTAGAAATCACTCGCCACATCTAATTTAAAACTTAAACCCGCCAACTGTGTGTGAACATGCAAACAATATATGCAAAAGTGAAAAGCACATAAAGAACAAAAGATTATGATTAGAATACACCTGTTGTAGTACTCGTTGATGTGGCGCGTTTGTCTTGATGCATTGCTGATGTGCAGATTGCTTCTCTTTGCTCTTTGTAGGCATTGCATGTCGTCTCCCCCCTTCCTAATTTGTGTGCACGATAGGTGGACTGTTGGAGCGTGTTTGTATACTCTTGTTTTGTTGAGATCTCTGGAAAATGTGCTATTAACAAACAAGAAAAGAAAAGAATAAAATTTGTTATTGGTGCCAATCACCCAATATAGCCGAGGGGAAAAACCGAGTGGGAGAAAAGTGTCCTTGTTTGTTGATCATATTGTGGAGTTGATGTGCTTATCCTTGCACTGGCGGTGGATCCATGTCCACTTCTGCTGGAAAGATTGTATCAATCACTTTAGGATGCAAGGAAAACCCTATACAAAAGCCGACCTCTGGAGAAGGTGGTAGAGGAAGGAGTGCTTCCTCTCGCTAAAATATGGCGTTGGTTCTATGGGAAGGTTAAGCAGACAATTCCGATTTTGGAATTTCTCAATATAGGTGCTCATAGTGATCCAAAATTGACATGTTGAGGCTGGGGGAAGAAGGGCTTGCAAGATAGGTGGTTGCAAGTCATTTATGCATGTATCCCTCCATTGTTGTGCTTGAACCTCCTCAGGTAATCTACGTTGATTTGGTCCTCAGTCTGGTACTCTCACATCAAGAAGGTTATGGCGTTGGGGTGTAATTCCCACTATTTGTTTCATTAAGCCCGTGCCATATCGTCGAAAGTAAGAGCGGCATAGCCAGCAAATGTGTGAAGCTTCTCCTAATACGAGTCGTGCACACTCTTGACAATGTGGAAATGGATGATGCTATTGATAGAATAAAGTGACAAAGTGATGCCCATAGCAATTTTCACCTAAGGGAGCATAAAAGTACCTAGAATGAGTTTGAAAAGGTGGAGCACTATAACCCCCGCGATGTTCAGGTTGAGTACTATCAGGGTCAATGTATGGTGGACATGTATCTCACCAAGTATCCATGAGGTATCTGGGCGTAGAACAATGAAATTTAGAAACTTCAAACTTTATACACTCATATCCATCATTACAATCCCTATCAAAAACAATGTAGATAAGATCATCTAAAAAAAAACACAATCCTATAAAGGCATAAGGAACCACATTAGTAAAAGTGAGGCTATTCCAACACTGATCTAGCAAAGAGCTTCAATTGTAGTGTTAATGCCTTAAGAGGTGGGAAGGATAGCAATTGTCAAGGAATTTAAGCAAGATAAGAGGATTTAGGCAGTGAAGTGCTAGAATCTATGCTCAAAAGAGACTCATATAAAGTTGGATTTGTCTTAGGTACACAAGTTGATGGTGGAAGTGTGTAACAAGAAGAAGTTGGGACAACTGGTGATTCAATACATGTTTGGGGAAGGTCAACACAGGGAGATTTGTAGGTGCTATTACAACCACCTATCCTATCTTGAAGAGGTTGTGTTGATTTCCTTTGCACCCACCACTGATATGAAAAACCAAGAGTGGCTTTTGGAATCTTATTGATACACTCTTATGGCTCTAGCAAACCATGGCATTTGGGAAGCCAAAGTGCTGTTGCACCCTCATAATAGCCTTGTGCTTTAAGAACATGCTTTGGGACTCAATGAGTAACAATCTGAGGCTTAGGCTTGGAAAAGATATGCTTTTTAGGAGGTTTAGCAACTAAGCTAGATGGTACAAGTTTGTATGCATCTTTGGGTAGCCAAATTGACAATTCCTTCTTGCCTGGCCTTCTTTGAGCAGTGACTAGAGTAGTTGGAACATGCCAGCCATGGCCCCCACTTGAGGACTCATCGATTATCCACATCATTTGTCTTGGAGCTTGAAGAGAAGATGTTGAAATTGGGTTGTGTAAGGTAGAACTATCACCCTTTTGACATGATAAAACTCATGGAGTAGCAGATCCCAAGATGCAATCAGAATCAATTTGTAATTTGTATTGTCTTTTCTTCCAATCTACTAATGAACAATTGGTAGCACTTAACCATGATCGACCAAGAACAACCTCTACCACTCCCTTGGACTTACTAGCCACATAAAAGGGAACTGACATCTGGTGATCCTGAATGGACATCATAATGACACATTTTTCCTCTATAGGGTTATCTTCACTTGAGAAGCTTCGTAAGTCAATAGGAATGTGCACAAGTGTTGGTTGTCCCAAGGCTACCCATGTGTCAAATGAGAGAACATTATAATCTGCACCAGAGTCAATTAAGGCAGAGACAAAGTAGTTAGTCTCATGAAGATGAAGACACACATGAATATTGAAAGGATCGACATATTGTTCATCAGTGCTAACTGTAAGGTCAACACAAAGGCCTTGCGACGCTTCTTGGCTTTTGCAACTCTAGCTTTAGCTTCTTCTTGAGCCTGACGTTTAAGTAGGTCATGTGCTTCTTTCCGTGTGTGGGCACAGCATGCATTTGTTGAAGCATGGCTTCAGTTAATTGTTCATTGTATTTCTTGAGATGACTTCCATTACTGAAGTTAGGCATTTGCTCACCTTCTAGTGTCTCTAAACGCACTGCACCACTAGGAGTAAGCTCATTAATCACAAACAGTCCTAAGCCACGTTTCTTGAGCTTTCGCTTATGCTTCTTAAGTGTGTACAAGAGCACAAGGTCCCCTTTTTTGAATCTGCGAGTTGTTACATTTCAATCATACCATTGCTTTTGTCTCCTCTTCTCGACATACATCCCCATTACCACCAATAAGCGGGTCTCATCAAGCTTTTCTAATTCATCAATGCATTGAGAAAGCTCATGTGACCAGTCCAGTCCACTTGTTTAGCAACTTGTAGAGTAGGTACAAGAAATTCAATGGGAAGAATGGCATCTAGCCCAAAAGCAAGCTCAAATGGGGTTGTGCCCACAGATGTTTATAGGCTGTTCTATATGCCCAAAGAACTAAATGCAACTTTTGCTCCCAATCAGTTCTATATCCCTCAACAATCTTTGTGAGTGCTGTGCTGAGAATCTTGTTAGTACTCTCAGCTTGACCATTGGTCTGGGGATGATAGGGTGCAGAATGCTTGTGAATTACCAGAAATTCTTGAAGTAAAAACTCTATGACCTCATTCACAAAGTGCACACCTTGATCACTAACGATTTCAATAGGTAAGCCATAGCATGTAAACACGTACTCATACAAGAACTTGGCTGTGGTTCTGGCATCATTTTGACTGTAGCCTTTGCCTCTATCCATTTTTGACTATAGCCTTTGCCTCTACCCATTTGGTCAAATAGTCAGTTGTTGCAACTATAATATATTCGGCATGCGTGTGATGAGCTGGAGGTTTAATGGGACCGACAAAATCAATACCCCATTTGGCAAACGCACGTGTGCTTAACATAGGCCGCAATGGTATATTGTCCTTTGTGATGGGAGGTTTGGTCCTTTGACAATCCTCACAACGTTTCACATATTCTTCGGCATCCATTTGTAAGGTTGGCCACTAAAGCCCAGACCACCAAACCAACTTAGATGTGGTATTGCCTGAAAAGTGTCCACCCCCAACACCTGCATGTGCATGAGTCAAGATTTTCAAGTAGTCAGCTTCACATACACACATGCGCAAGTTGCCATCCTTGCCCCTCTTATAGAGTTGTCCCTATATCAGCATATAGTTGGCCGCTTCAACTTCAATAGCACGCTTTTGATGTTTAGGAATTGTTCGATCAGTATGACCATGCTTAAGATAGTCCACAATATACTTACTCCAACTTGGTGTAGTTGAAATTTGAAATAATGTGACATTATGAATTGGTTGTTGAATATGACATGAAGCATAGTTACAAATAAATTTTTCAGCATCGGCATGCATGGTAGGCCACCATTGCCCATCCTGAGTTATACGTCGCACACAAGTAGCTGATGCATGGATTCCACCAATACCCTCATGTGCCCATTCCAAGATTTCCTCATATTGGTCAGGGTTAGGTATAAGCTGCAACACTCCATCATTACCCTGACAATATAATCTCCCTGAGATTAACTTGAATGGTCGCCATAGGTCCACATTAGGACCCGCTAGTTGTATCTACCCACTTGTCAAAATTTCTAAGATGGGTTTAGACCATTTAGGAGCTGTCTCTACAAGGAAAAGTGTTGAATCTAAGATATCATCATCCACACCCACAGAAGCTTCTCTAGAGGTGATTCGAGATAAATGATCTGCCCTAAGATGAGTTGTTTCTTTTCGAACTGCCACTTCAAAATCAAACTCAAGAAGGATGAAAAACCACCTCACAATCCTTCTAGTTGCACAAGGCTTATTCACGAAATATAGCAGTGCTTGATGGTCCACAAAAAATATAAATTTGTTTGCCAAAAGGTAATGGCGAAACTTTTTCAGTGCATATATAAAGGACAAACCTTCTCTTTCTGTTGTGGTATAATTCTTCTCAGCATTGTTCAACTGTCGACTAGCATATGAGATTGGGAAATCCTTATTATGTTCTCCCGATTGAGCCAAAATACATCCAATTGCAAAGCTTGAAGCATCAATATGGACATGAAAGATTTGGTTCCAATTTGGTGCCCATAAGATGGGTGCAGACACTAATGCTTGCTTCAACTTTTCAAAGGATTCCTCACACTCGTCAGTCCAATTAAACTTTACAAGAAGAGCATATAATGGTCTGCGTACATGTAGATGAATTGACGATAATAGCCACAATGTCCCATGAATATTTGTATCCCTTTAGGGTTGATAGGCTGAGGTAATGAGACAATGACATCAATTTTATCCATATGTGTTGAAATCCCATTGCGAGAAACAATATGACCCAAGATTTTTCCTTGTCTTACCATGAATTTGCACTTGTCAAGATTCAAGCATATACGATAAACTTGACACTTTTGAAACACAAGTCTGAGGTGTTCTATATGATCATCACGCTCTTGTGAGTGAACACATAAATCATCCTTGAAGATCTCAAGAAATAGCCTAAGGTACTCCTTGAGTACATGACTCATTAACCGCTGAAAGGTTGCAGGTGCATTTGTTAGACCAAATGGCATAACACGATAGGCAAAGATGCCATCTTTAGTAGCAAAGGTTGTCTTGTGTTGATCCTTTGGATTAATTGACACTTGATTGTAATCAGAGAATCCATCCAAGAAACTATATGCCTTTTTCCCTACAACTCGTTCCAAAACATGATCCGTGATTGGAAGTGGATAATGATCACGTACAGTAGCTACATTTACCTTCTTGAGGTTTACACATACTCAAAGTTTTCCATTTTTATTGGGCACCACTACAGTAGGGGAGACCCATTCAGTGTGTTCAATCTCATACATAAGTTTTTCCTCTAAGAGCTCGTCTATTTCTTCTTTTATCTTTCGTGCACAATTCTCATTGTAAGTATAAGGATGTTGCTTGGAAGGCTTTGCATCCTCTCGTAATGGAATTGTATGCTGACATATGCTTGGATCAACTCCTTTGAGGTCTTTATAACTCCAAGCAAAAACATCGCGATACTTCTTTATTGTTTGAATTAATAACTTCTTCTCATCTAAGGACAAGTCTGTGGCAATCCACACATAGCAAGGCTCTTCTCCTAGCTTAGCGATATCAATTTTTTTTGCATCTTCTAGACCATCATATGAAACCCCTGGCATGCTTGGCTTTTGTCACATGGGCTGTTGAAGAACAATCTTCTGATCTTGAAGAGTGTACTATGTGAAGTTGGGGGGAACATTGAGACCTTGTTCTTGTCCACTTGAGTCATCACTAATTGAAGACCATGCGGTTTTAAGCTCTCTTTTGTAATCTTGCATCAGAGTTTTTTGTTCAACCGTTATCTTTGCACTTCCGACACTCTCTTTTGAATTGGTTTGACTTGAGTTTTTGTTTTGGTCTCTTTGTTTTTTTGCAATTTTTGCTAACAGTTTTTAGCTTTTCTCCTAGTTGGAATCCATCTGATCGTTTTACTTGGTCTTTGATACTATCTTGTGCTTGGACATAGTATAGATATCCATTCTTTCCTGAGAAGTGAGGTGGTGGTCGAGAGTGTTTATTCTTAAACTCCTCGTTTTCTTTTTGTATTCTCTCACGTCGTTCCCTCTCATCTTGTTTATGGATTCTCTTATCGCTCTTACAGCATTTACGTTTGGGTCGGCTTTGAGGGATCTCTATTTGAACCTCCCTTCCTCTCAAGAGTAGGCATGCCTTTCCTAACTCTTCCTTGGGGATTATCACATCATCATCAAAATTAGAGTCCCATCCATCTTCCTTATCAGCATCATTAGCAGATTCGAGTGTTAAATCCTCCACTCAGACTTCCTCTACATGCAGTGCTATTGTGGACGCAACCCCATAGTACAAATCATCTAGAAGGTCACGTGGTTGTACCATTTGTATAGGAATAATGTCATATCCATCTGAGTCGCAAAATTGAATTGGCTTAGGTAAAGCACATGTCGATAATGTTGCAAGGACATGACTCCATTCTAGGGGATCAATTAAGTGCTCAGGGAAGGGTTGTGGAATGTATGCCTCATCTGATACACTTCTATTACCCTTAAGTCTTTCAGTGTTGAAATCCTTACATGAGGCTCCACGCATCCACAAATCTTCTCGCCCATCTAACAATGTAACTCTTGAGCCCTTAGATGAAGCTGAATCAAACTCATCTATTGGAGACCTTGTTACATCACGATATGAGTGATTCTTTAGGTTGACCCTTGTGATGACAGAATCATGTTGGAGGTATAAATAAATGTATCCCCAATCTTGAATCATTTGAAATTGTCGCATGAATGGTCTACCCAATATCACTTCATAGTTTGAATGCTTTCCAAAATCCACTACTGCAAATGTGTGCTCATATTCAATCCCACATGTGGTGACCAATATGTTCTCTAGCAGCCCAATGGGATGTTCTAAGCTTCCATTTGCTAGCTGCAAGTGCATCCTTGTACTCCTAATAGCTGGTTTGCCCCACTTTTCCCAAATGGACCTTGTCACAATGCCCACTCCTGCACCACTATCAAGTATTGCAGTTGAAGCTACTTTTCGCACTTCTAATGGGAGGGTAGCATTTCCCTGATCGTCCTCACAAAATTTTCCTACTTTGTTGATAGGAACTGGCATAACATGCTTTGTCTCAAGGTGTATAGTACCCTTTTGTAGCAATACCTGCTCTTCCACAACTCTGGTTGAAGCTTTATCAAATCAAGCAAAGGTATGGTACAAGCCACTGGTGCTGACAAAATAGCTTGCACGACGATACCCATATCCATCTCCTTTGTCAACCTTCTATGCATGGAGGGTATCCTCAAGGTTTGAGAACAATTCTCATATTCTCCAAATAAGATGGTAAGGTTTTCATTGTATGCTTACTTCTAGGAGAAACAATTGTTTGAACTTCCTCTTGGATGCTTGGGCATCTTAAGTTGTTTTCTGTGCCCTTGGTAAAATCCACTTCAGAGAATGGAGGTGAAATAATAGAGGACATATTCTCATTAACTTTCTCATGAATTGCTGCCCACATCTCATTTGCCATGTCCTCGTTTAGCATCAATAACTTCATCATTGCATGGGAAGGCAAGACTAGGTGGTGGCAGAATGCCTTCTTTCAATGGGGTGTCAATTGGTGTAGATTTCTCGCTACTATGAGCTTGTGAGATCAGCTCACTTTTCATTTCCCAACTTGATGATACTTCTGGTATGGTTTCTAAAGTTGGCTTAAGAGAGATGGGGCCCCGAGGGATAGGAGGAGGTGGGCCCTCAAGTATTGATTAAGCTTCCCTAATGAGTTGCTGATGTGCAACTAGATTGATCTTCTCCTCATGAGGGTTTGGGTATTCTTGAAGCTTCTTGGGTAGCTCAGAGAAAGATGCAATGCGACTTCTATGAGCATCAATGATGGCATCTAGAGTCTCGTTCACCTTATCCACAAAAACAAAACCCCCAGAACTATCCTCGGTTGTACTAGCCTCATCTTGTTTTGCAATAGGCTCAGGTTGAGGTTGATGCTCCTCATGCACTTCTTGGGATGTAAAAGCTTGATCCTTCATGTTTTGTTTAGAGACTTCTTGAGAACTAGTGGATGCACTCTTAGTTTGCTTGTTGCGGTTCTTTTTCCTCCTAGTGGTCCTTTTTCTATTGGAATGTAGGGTCTTGTCCACTAGATTTGCCTTTGCATCCCTAGTTCGAGGTGTCTCATCAGTCTGCATTTCGGCATTTCGTGTCTATGATCTAGTCATGACTCTAAGTGGCATGACATCCTCATTCTCTGATGAAGGTGGTGATGGAACTGTCTCTACAAAGTTGAGTGAGACCTTTGGTTGAGAGGTACCTTCCTCATGTGGTTTCAGCAAACAATCCTTTGGAAAGTGTTCTACACAACACCCTAGACAATATCTTTCAATTGGTGGAAACTATGGTACTGTTGTATTGGATCAAGCTGCTTGCCTGCGTGATGTGGAAAATCACAAGCCCAATGGGGTTTTCTGCACTCACAAGAGCAGTCCCAGGAGCAGGAGGTTGAGCTCCAAGTACAGGTCGTGCTTGCTCTTGTGCCATCGGTGGCTTACGTTCAAAATTAGTATACTATTGATGCATTTGTGGAGCCACTGCACCCCTTTTTTGCTCACGCTCTTGTCTCATTCTTGCAATGCGAGTACATTCTTGTGTGGTGTGGGTATAATTCCAAGCACAGGCCTGGCACCACTTCTTTGTGGGTTGGTTTGTGACTAGAGGAGAAAAGGTATCACATTCTTCGGTTTTATGGTTACCGCCACATGCTCAACAAAGATGAGGACCTGTAGGTAGTACACTCCTCATTTGCTGCTGCTGTTGTTGTGGCTGCATGGGTGGGCAATAGGTTTGTCTCAATCTCCTTAGTACTAGGTTAGCTATGTGGTCTGGATTTACTAGTGCGCTAGACCCTGAACTTTGGTCATCATCACCCCACTGATCTCTAGGTTGCAACTCAGGGCCAGTACCATCTTGGAATTTGAAGTTATCTTTGAAATCCATAGCATCATGGCAACACTCATTGAAATTTGTATGCTTCTTTGCATAGAGATGTGTGTGCAGTGTTGAATTTTTAAGTCCTTTTAAGAAGAGAGAAATTAATTGACTCTGGGTGGGCTTCTCATCTTCTGGGCAACGATTAATGTACTACTTCATCCTATTTACATAGTCTCTAACACTCTTAGTCTCGCCTTGCTTGAAAGAGTAGATGTTTGCTACTGTGTTATGCTGAATCCCCATCAAAGAAAAATCAGCAATGAATCTCTCTTCCAAAACTCGTAAAGAAGATTTGTCTGAAGCCTCTAGTGCCTCAAACCAAGCAAGGGTCTTTCCCTCAAGAGTGAGCCCAAATCCTTCAATTTGCATATGCTTTTCAGTCACTTGCTCAGCTCGAACTGCTTGCCTAAATGCTGCTACATGGTCATATGGATCTCCCGACCCTTCATACTTCTTTACCAGTTTCTGAAGAGTTCATGGCCTTACTTGTCTTGAATACTCATCATAGGGTCTACGGCCTCTCACTCTCAGTGGTTCCTCTCTTTGGTAAGGTGGTCCATATGCATCCCAAATTGGTGTGGGTCCCCTATTACCTGCCTCACCAACCCCCTCCAAAGATCTTGTTACCCGCATTTCAGGAGGTGCATTTATGGGAGGCCGAGTTGGCTCCCCTACCCTCCGATTGTGGTAGTGAGAGAAACGTTGTTGTGGTGTGTTCTGTGGTCGCACTTTTGGTGTAGGATAATATCTTGGTGCTAGAGTTGGGCTACTTGCAGTGGTCCACTTTGATGTTGAGGGTCCCTCTCTAGTGAACTCTCTTAGGGGAGGAGCAACAGTTTCTCCAAGAAAGGCTGTCTCTCCTGGTTTAGCTGTATTAGTTGAGAACACTTCCATGAATAATGGTTGTCCTCTCCATGTGAGCTCACGAATCTCCTTCCAATCTAAGGTTCGGTATTCATTGGCCCATTTATCAACGATTCGGTTCTTGTATCCTGCAAGCTTCTCGATTACCAACACAAGTGCTAGAGGAAGATCTAGTTCTAGCAATCTAGTTGTTGCATAATATCCTTCTAAAGAGTCCTTATAGACCTCTTGAAGTGGGTCATCCTGAAAGACCTTTGTCACTGGAATTTGTCGTACAAACTCCCATTGGTTCTCAGCCCCCTGATCCATTTTGCTCTTGCCTTTCTTGTTCCTTTCCAAATTTAGACCTACAAAAAGTAAATCATCTATGGATGGCTTTGAGGACTGGGCATTGGATGGTCCAGGCATGTCCGGCTCAATGAGCCAATCATCTCTAGACTCCCTTGCTCCGGAAGGCTTCGATAAGTTTAGGAACTCACTCTTAGAGAGTCCTCCTAATTTGTCTACATTCTCTAGATGATAGGTGACTTCGTAGGCAAACACCATCTCCGCCCATGTACATGTTACCCTGGTCATTGACTAGAGGTGCTCTATCAAGCTCTGAGAAAAAGTCCGCAATCTTAAAACGAGATACCGTTGTTGTGGATCCCTAAAGATCTCAGCTCCTTGAGCATTCGTATAGACATATTGAAGTCTCGCATTGAGTGGTAACCCCATGATGTCGGCTTCAGATGGATTAAAAGATCTTGTGGATGTCCTATTTGGGGCTAAGGGATGACTATTTGATGGCTCTAGATTGTCCATAGACAATGAGCTAGTTATCCTGGAAAGGGTACCAGATTGGGATTCGAAAAAGGTTTCAGCAATATCTGCCAAATTTCCTACCGATTGGGTCCCACTTTCTTGCGTAGGCACTCTAGAAGGTGCCCTAGACCCTATGGCAGTGTCTATATGACATCCCGACCGCAAGTGCATAAGGTCAAATTTTAAGGTTTTATTATTATTATTTTTTTTTAATTTTTAATTTTTTTTCAAAAAAATCCAAAATTTTTCAAGTTGGCTCAAACTTTGCCAAAACCCATTTTGAACCCCCTCGAACACATTAGGGAAAAAAATAGCGTATTTTTCAGAATCAAAAATTGCCTAAAATTTACCAGTTTCGCATACTGAGCTCACTATGGAAAAATGGTTCCGAGATCGAAATTTTGACGATGGGTGTTTTCTAACTCCTCTCAAAAAGTTAGATAACCTCCCAATTTTTTGCGGTAGAAAATGAAAAATTTTCCAGACTTTTTTTTTTGGGCACCCCCTTATCCGCCGGTGCGGGGTGGCGGCCTTTATGGTGCGGTGTGTGGGTCTCTCCGCGCAGTGCGCTATTCACGCACAATCGCCTTCTTTTATTATTATTATTATTTTCTTTTTTGAAGTGCGTGTGTAGTGAACTCAATGCGTATGCAGCTGTGAGATTTACAACGAATTCAATACATGTGCAGGGAACTCAATGCATGTGCAGCTGTGAGATTTGCAGCAAATTTGAAATGTTCAATCTTCATGTGTGTGTATAGATTTTAGTTTCTCTACAGGTGCAGATTTAACAGAGAACTAAAATGCATAAAATTAAAGATGCAGAAAACTAAACTAAGCTAAGAACATAAAATAAAACGAACGTGTAGAAAATTAAAACTATAAAAATTAACCTCAGACATCAAAAATTATCCTCAAACAGAATGACAGAAATACAAAAACAGGCCTCTCTCTTTCGCACACAAATTGAAATTTGCAGGTTTAGCGCCTACCTCCAATCCTTCCCGTGTGTTGAATCCTTGTCTTGACCTCAAGGGAGAAGCGTAGCTAGCCAATCGCACTCAAATTACAAGACAAATAAAGAGAATTTAACAACATATTAGTCTTAAATAAATACCAAAACTAGTCCCAAAGCCTGCTCTTCTATCCACAATTTTGCAACCGATTGGAGCTTAACAAGGAGTGGTAGTGTGTGTATGGTGCTCAACTAATGTAGGCACTCGCTCCCCGGCAGCGGCGCCATTGTAGAGCTCTACCGTGCAATATAGTGCTCATAGAATACTACCGATCAACAAATGTGTTAAGAAACACAATGTCAATCCGAGGACTCGACCCGATTAGTGCATGAAGGCTTATCCCATGAGGGAGAGCTCACATACACAAACCACCACTTGACGATTCAACCATTCAACACCTCAATCAATCTCTCAATCCCTTAAATCCACTACACTAATCAAGAGAATAAGCAATGCATGGCAATCTCTTAATCCCATTCAAACATTGATTAAATCTTAGCTTTCCCTAATGCCTACAAACCCATAAGTGTGCATCTTCTAACCCTCAAGCTTAAACAAGCATATAATGTAACATTCACATACCCATAAGCTCATAGAGAGAGTCTATCCATGAATAACTCATTGCCAATGAAGTGGGCAAGAGCTTGCATCAATGGAGACTACACACACACACTACAAGCATGCATCATACACAAGAGAAAGAAAGAAGCATTCAACTAATCATAGATTAATCTACTTCAATGATGCTAAAACAGATTAAGAGAAAGAAGTGGAGCTATACTCATTGGAGCTTAAAAGAAGTGGAGCTATACTCATTGGAGCTTGATGCTCATTAGAGTACAATAGAGAGAGTTAGAGAGTTGCCATAGCTTGAGAGCTCAAGAGCTTCACTCAATAGCTTATGAGAATGGCCAAAAACGTCCCCTGTCTTTAGCTAACATATCTTTTATAAAGATGTCACTAACCCTAACCCTAGGCCTCTTTCACACATGGGCGGACAACCCCATAAGTGAGCCTTACTTAATACACTTAGAACTCTCATTTAGAACCCACATTAACCAAAAACGATTTACATTGCACTTCGGCACCAAAATATGGAAAAATTATGTGCGTCTTTATGTTCCCATGGCTACAATCCCGCTCTCTCGCATTAATTGCTTCTGGCCTCCTTCCATAATCCGTGTTCCCGTGGAACACTTATATATGCTCTTGGGAAGTAGTCGACCGCAAAAGGTTGTCAACCTGTTAATATGGACAAAAATCGTGAATAATCACTGATTAATCCTATGCACTTAAATATTGCAACTATTGTCCACCTTTTGGACTCTAGTCGGCTCACCTTTTGGACTCTAGTCCGCTCTACTGTACGATGACTTGCTAAATAACCAGTGCTATCAGCCTCGACATATCATGTGCAAGACATGCAACTTGCAGCCACTGTATCTCTCTAGTTTTTTGCTAGAATATAGTTGAGTTGGTACTTAAAATTATGGGAATAAGCCTTGTCTACAACTCAGCTCGGGTCGTTTTGCTAAATTCAATTGCATGCAAAAACCGACCTACTTTTTGGAGATCTTTATCTTAAATATACTATTTTTATTATAAAATTATTTTCTTTATATTTTTCTAATTGTTTAGAGATATTCATATACTCTCATCTTTAACTATAAATTTTTATTGAATAAATATAATTAAATTCTTAAGATAGTTCACTCACATAACAGTCCTCCCGATTAAGAAAGCAACTATCCTCAGTTGTGTATCTTGCAAACCCTGGTATAGAAATTTGACAAAAGAAAAACCCAACAAACCAGCAGGTTGTGCACATGGTACATTAGATCATACATTACCAATAAGGTGTGTTTTGAAAGTCTTACCAAAGCCATCAGCAATAATGTATGCATGTTGTTAAATATATTTCTTTTTTTTTTTCAAAAAATAATAACACTTGATAAGAAGCATACCCGTCATACCAAAATCCCAATATTTTTGTTAAGATATTAACCCCATCTCGATCCATTGTCTTATATTCATGCCATATTCACCCTGGCTAATGAAGAACGTATGCTCACACTCTCTCCAACTATTCTAGTTGTCTACCATCACACAATGTCAGCACCTCACAACTACTAACACCATCGACAACAATCATGAGTACTAATCCATACTCAAGTCTAGTTTTCTCTAAGCCATGGGAATCCCCAATGACCCCAGAGGGTGATCAAACACATGAGATCAGTGCCTCTTTCTCAAGAAAACAACTGTCATCCAGTGTGTGGCTGTGCCATGTTACAAACATAGTGGTAATTAGGGATCCCCAATTAACCACAGAAAGATAGAAGGACAAACCGTGACAGAAGGTGAATCAAGGAAAAGCCAACCAATTTTTTATTTGGAATAATCTCTTATTCCAAAATGATAAGGTTTGCATATCGGATGTGCCAGATAGTAAGTTAAGGACTATTTGAGTGTCATGATGCACCATCAATAGGGATACAACGTACCTTGGCTTTGGTTAGGACTTTTTATCGACCAAAAATGAAGGATTTTGCTCAAAATTATGTAGTCAAATGTCATCAGTGTCAGATTAGTAAGGCAGAGCACCTTAAATTTGCTCAGTTATTACATCCTTTGGATATTCCGTCTCGAAAGTCAGAAGGTATTTCCATGGATTTCATTACGAGATTTCCACGTACCAGTATAGGGGTCACGATGCCATTTGGGTAGTCATGGATAGATTGACAAAGATGGCTAGATTTTTACCCAAGACAACATTTAACACTAGTTTGGTACCAAAACAGGACACTTGAGTGTCCTTTTTTGGGGGTTGTGAAAAAAAATCAAACTCCTAATGTAGGCTTTAAAAACCAAAATGATTCATTGGGCATGTAGAACATAACCCTATGCTTATGTAAAAAAAGCTAAACATATAAAATGCCTTTTTATTTGGAAGTACATAAGCAACAAAGTAGCATATGTCTTGAAAATGAACATTTTTTAGGATTTTTCCAAATATGCAAGCATCATTCTCTCAAAAAGAAAAATCCAATGATATCAATAGCATTTTTCCCAAGATATTTTGATAGCATACATCAGTCCAAGGAAGTAGAAGTTCACCAAAAAAATCATTTTCCTTTCCTAGAATTTTTTCCAAAAAAGTTGCATAAAATCAGCAAAAGTAACGCTGTCGTGCCATGGCACGCCTATGGTGTAAAACCTTGCATATGAAACCATTAAATGCAAATCCAGATGCATGGGTTAAGTGCCATGATGAGCCATTATATGATGCCTGAGTACATATGTTCATATTGTAAATGAGGTTTAATAAGACGAGCTGAGGCTGAGTCAGGACTTGAAGCTTCTGTACATAAGCGTGGTGTGAATTATGGAGCTTTATGCTTATGGAAGACCTTGTAATAGGGAACACCCTTCTCAACATGTATGGAAATGTGAAAGCATGTATGATGTGAGGATTGTTTTGAAGAATGCTCTTTTTAAGACATTGTGTCTGAGAATGCCATGATTTCTGTTCTTACTCGGATTGAGCAAAACAAGGAGGACTTCAATAAGATGCTGCTCTTACAACCCTTGCCTTGATGATCATCAGATACCTCGATAGTAGCAAAGAAAACAACTAAGCATAAAGGAAGGATGCTTCATTGTGATTCTATCTTAGAGAGGGCATCTCTGGTACCTCCTTTACTAAAGGCTCAAAGCAATATGATGGCAAAGTTAATCAAAACAAAAACCCCATGTTAGGATGGGAGAAAGAATCAAGAGAAGATTGTGAAGGGGGGGGGGAATATTCCATCCCCAGTTAGATAGAATATTCCCCTATCCTCATAAGCCCACCGCGGATCTTTGCTTGGCCGTTGGGTCTACAAAATCATGAAGGTTGACTATCTGCACATGCTTAATGTCAATCGATGGTTTAGCTGGGCTTCGGTTATGCTGTGCGTGTGAAGGCAAAACAATGAGGTTGGGAGCGTGCAGGGGCTGCTGCATGAGAAATTGTGAGAGAGCGTCTAAATCAGCCATGCTCATGATCATGGTAGAGGGTAAGGAGGAGGAGGATGCGATCAATGATGTGCTTGCTGTGGGCTGTTGAAGTTGATGAACCTTGGCTGACCTGGAAGCTGAGGGAACGCCGGCTATAACACAATCCAGTGCACCTTAGTGCAAACGCAAGGTGGCAGCCTACATGGGTTTTTTTTAAAAAAAAGGAATTTTCGATTAATAAGCGAAAATAATGGAGGCCCAGTGTATTCGAATCGGAGGGAACTCGAAATAATAGCTGCAAAAGTAGAGGGCTCCCGAATCTCTTGTGGGAAAGGGGAGAAAAACCAGAGGTAGCGCAATTGAAAGGAGGAGGTGTGCAGAAATCATAACCAGGAGGGAAATACACCAGAGCTTTTTATTTCTTGAGGATGGCGATTGTTTAGGGTGTCTTGGATTTCGAATTGAAGAGGAAATGAAGAGCAATCTGATGATATGGTTTTCAAAAAAACCTCACACTACGTGAAGAATTCTGAATCAGGCGCTTACAGCAAGGAAGCGAATAAAGAGAAAAGCGAAAATCATAAATTCGCTTCTTTTTCCTTTAAAAAGATAAGTGAATATTTTTTTTAACACTTACGATTTTTAAAATCGTAAGGCTTTTAAAAAATTACACTATCTCAAAAGGCTTTTGGATAAGGCCTTGTGTAAGCTCTTTTTTTTTATTGCTTTGGAGAACCTTGGGGTTTGGATTTCAATTTCTACTCGGCTGGGTTTTGGAATGCTAGATATGGAATTTTCAAAAATCACATGATTATGTGGTACATATGCTATGTCATCTTTTGTTTGTGAGATGTTAGAATTTAAAGGCAGGTTTTCAGGTGATAAAGAACATCTTGAAATGATGGAATTAGTGACACTGGATGTGTGGAATGTAAAAGGCCACATGTATGTTGGAATTATTTGAAGGTTAAGCTATGCCTACATGTGATTGGCTTAAAGGATTTGGAAAAAGGAGCCAGTGAATCTATCCTTGGAAAGGGACAAGCACTTGGTACACGAATTCAAGGATGTATTGAGATGAATTGACACATGTATATGTCATTAAAAATGGACTTGTCCTAGGCTTCTTGGGGGAATTTTGTGTGTGAGTTTCCTTGTTAGATTTGGTACCTACTCTCACAGCTAGAAGTCTCGTACTTTCCTGGCTATACCGCACACGTCACGACAGCTCTTTGGTGAACTCGACGTGAAACTGCTGGGGTGAGAGTGTGGTGATATATATAGGGAAGCTATGGCTGAGAATTCTGACGGTCAGGGGGTTCATCTTGACCCCGGAGTTATGCAGATGTTTCAGATGTTTACCATGTACATGCAATAGCAACAAGCTGTTGAGAGGGGACAAATTTCCACGAACAAAGCATTACAATCAATTGTGAAAAAGGTGGATCAATTTGATGGGAAGGATATCACAAAGTACCTGCGCAATTACATAAAAGAAATGGAGCTAAACAGGGTGACCGAGGAGGATATGGTTTGAAGTTTCGAGCTGGTATGTGTTCCTGAAATAAGAGAGCGCATAAGAGGATTGCAGACAGCGCATGGTGGCAGAAATTGGGAGGAGTTCAAGCTTGCTTTAAAGGACGAGTATTTCATGGAGGATTCTGAGCGAGTGACCAAACGAACTTTCTTGGAATGGGTCACAAAACCTAAAATGGGAATTTCTGCCACAGAATTGCTAAGAGAGTTTGAGAAGCGCTATGCCCAGCTATCAAGGATAGAGCGTACAACTTTGGACAGAGAAAAAACAGAGCTCTTCTTACAAGCAGCTGGGAAAGATCTCCAAGAGAAATTGAAAATCCTCCTTGAGGATAAGGATACAGAGCAGGGATTAAAGAGTGATTGGAATGATGTTGAGGATGCGGTCACCATGTTAGCAAAGCGGCAGCGGAGGAGGGATAAAATGGTGATGGGCTCTGCAACCCCCATAACTGCTGCTACCCCTGAGAATCTACCAAAACCAGCTGCTACAATTCCAAAGGTAGAAGGGCCGATGGATGAGCTTATTAAGGGTATGCGTGACCTAAAATTGAAGATGTCCAGGATTGAAGAAAAGGGGCTACCATTGGGGCAGGCTTCTATGCAAAGGCCTCAAAGCAAAGAAGGGTTTACATACAGATGCATATGGTGTGATGACCCAGAACATGCAAAGAAAGATTGTGCTAGCTATAAAGAAGCTCTCAAAAATCAACTTGTGTTTTTCAAAGATGGGAAAATCCATCTTACAGAGACTGGTCTTCCATTGAGTACAAACTTTAGGAAAGGAGGGATGAAAAAGCTGGTTGAGGATATGGCTGCTAGTCATGCCATCTCTATGGTTGAGGCAACAACCTATGGATTAAAGGCTGGTCAATCAAAGCAGGGATCTGAGAATGATGAAGATTATGAGAATGAAGATTTTTGGCCATCAACAATGGAATTAATTGCGTCAAAGAAGGTGTCTAAGCAAGCTTTGCATGAGGCAGGTGATTGTATACGTCTTGAGACTGGCTGGGAGGAGCCTGTGGATTCTTTATCTGTTCATGCCTACATTGGTAAATGCCAAAATAATGAGGCACAGGTAGAGGAGAAGCGTAAAAGGGAAAATGAGGAAGGAGGGCCATCAAAAAGAATTACACGTGGAAGTGAAAAGAAGGATCCTGGGCCATCACATATGCCTCCACCGCATAGCAGACCTCCACAGGAAGTATCAATGGAAGAAGTGCCAGCAAAAATGAAGCATGAGAAGGATAAGGGTAAAGGGAAAAGTCCACTCTACAAGCTTCAATCTGATATTGAAGCTGCAACAGATCTCAAAAAGGTGCTTGAAGAGAGGATTCTAAACAGCAGGGTGGAATTTACACTAGGGGAAGTCTTGGGGATTGCAAAGAAAGAATTTCATGATGAGATAATTGATATTATACGAAGAAAAAGGCAGTCCATAATTGAATCTATTCCATCGCAAGGGGAGGCAAGCACTTCCAAGACTCATGGAGTACAAGTACAGCAAAAGGAAGAGAAAGAAAATGTGGTGGAATGTAATCACTCTGCTGAGATGGGGCACGACAAGTGCGCTTTGTGGAAGAGGATGATGAAAAAGGAGTTCTTACAAAGAGTCATTACTCCAGGAGCCATTGGGCAAGAGCAACTACTGAAACCCTTGTCAAGATAGGTGATTTGGAAGAGCCATATGTCGCTCTAATTGATCATGGGTCTGAAATAAATCTTATGGCTAAAAATCTCTACAACAAATGTAAATGGCCAATGGATGTAGATCATGGGTGGATGATTAAAGCAGCTAATAACTCATCTGGAGAGCTTTATGCAGCATGTCCAAATGTAAGGGTAACTATAGGGGATGTGAAAGATGATCAGAACTTCTTTGTTCAGGAGATGTCATCGTATCCCCTCATCCTTGGGCAACCCTACATTACAGCTGTGAGGATGGAAACAAAAGTTTTGGACGATGGCTCGGCATATGCAAGAATAAGGAGTAAGGATGGCAAGAAAGCTGTTCAGTTCTTGACAGTTTGCATTAACCATGAAAGGAATCGTGAGTCTCTTCGAGCACAGTCACTCCCAAAGATAAATAGAGAATTCATGAATTACAGGGAGATGAGGGATTCTGGCCAGGTGCCATTGTAAAGCGGGATTCCAATGGTACAAGGGGAAATGAGTTCTCGCAGGACTCAATCAATGTAAATAACTTTTCAGCAAATTTTCAGGGATTCTCGAGCTATGGGTTGCTGGTTTTTGTAAAAAGCAAGGATTTGAAGCGTGGCATGCAAAGACATGTACAAAATGAACAAAAAAGTTTTGAGCAGTGTGGTCTTTTGGAGAAGAATGAGTTTATTTCAGGGGTGCTTGATGAGGCGTCATTTGTAGATACTATGGATGTGCTTTTTGATATGGGAAGAGCATGCTTACAGGGTGGAAATGAGATGATAGAGGTGTCATCTATGGAGATGTATGATATAATCCGGGAATTTGAGGGGGTGGAATGTAAAAACATGAATTACGAGATGGATGCTCATGTTGATACAAAGTACAAAATAGTTGCAAAGAAGGTGAAACCAGTTGCCTTGCCTTTGCCACCAGGAAGCAAGGAGAAAATAGATGAAGCTTCTATGCAACCAAATCTTAGAGATCCGAAGAAAATTGGGCATAAGTTTACACAGGAAACTCTAAAAGAGCTGAAGATTGGTGAGAAGGATTTTCTGTTGCTAGTTGAAAAGAAATGCTTTGAGGAAATGCTTGTGAAACATGGGAAAGCCTTCGCTTTTCAGCCGCATGAGATAGGCTGTGTTGATCCAAGTGTAACAGCACCAATGGTGATCTTTACTGTTCCACATGTGCCCTGGAACCTGCGGCCAATTCCAGTACCAAAGGCTCTCTTGCCAAAGCTGATGGAATTACTAAAAGAAAAGATCAGGATGGGAATCTTGGAGCCATCATGTGCTCCATATTCCAACAGATGGTTTACTGTGCCAAAGAAAAATGGGACATTACGCTTTATTCAAGACATGCAGCCTGTAAACAAAGTCACAATCAGGAATGTGGGAGCAGGTCCAATTGTGGATGAGTTTGCAGAAGCATTTGCAGGAAATGCTATATACTCTATGGGTGATCTGTATTCGGGATATGATCAGTTCCAGCTGGATATACAAAGCAGGGACTTGACCACAATGAGAACTCCTTTGGGATTAGTAAGGATGTGTACCTTACCACAGGGAGCCACCAACTCGGTGGCACATATGATGAATGGAATGAATAAAGTCTTACGAGACTTCATACCACAAATAACTATGCCATTTCTGGATGATGTGCCAATAAAAGGCTGTGATGAGAAAGACAAAGATGGGGATTTGGATTCAAAGGGGTGCCGCAAGTTTGTGGCAAATCATATAAAGGATTGTGACATGATTCTATCCAGGCTTGAAGAAGTGAATCTTACTTTATCTGGGCTGAAAACAGTGTTTGGAGTTGGTGAAGTGCTAATAGTGGGACATCTTTGTAGTACTAGTGGACGCCGACCTTGTCCAGCCAAGATAGATGCAATACAAAGAATGAAAGAGACATGCATTAATGTTACAGAGCTGAGGAGATTTCTTGGAGCATGTGTCTTTTATGTTATTTGGATCCCACATTATGCACATGTAGCAGATCCTCTTTATCAACTTTTGAGGAAAAATCAAAAATTTCTGTGGAATGCAGTACATATTAAAGCTATGCGGAAGCTGAAATGTTTGCTCCAATCATCACCTACTCTGAGAAAGGCAGATTATGAGTGTGGCAGGCCTGTGATTATTACAGTTGATACTAGTCCTACTGGGATAGGTGTAATTCCCACAATTTGTTTCATTAAGCCCGTGCCATATCGTCGAAAGTAAGAGCGGCATAGCCAACAAATGTGTGAAGCTTTCCCTAATACGAGTTGTGCACACTCTTGACAATGTGGAAATGGATGATGCTGTTGATAGAATAAAGTGACAAAGTGATGCCCACAACAATCACCTAAGGGAGCATAAAAGTACCTAGAATGAGTTTGAAAAGGAGGAGCACTATAACCCCTGCAATGTTCAGGTTGAGTACTATCAGGGTCAATGCATGGTGGACATGTATCTCGCCAAGTATCCATCAGGAGGTATCTGGGCATAGAACAATGAAATTTAGAAACTTCAAACTTTATACACTCGTATCCATCATTACAAATCCTATCAAAAACAATGTAGATAAGATCATCTCAAAAAGAACACAATCCTCTCAAGGCAGAAGGAACCACATTAGTAAAAGTGAGACTATTCAAACACTGATCTACCAAAGAGCTTCAATTGTAGTGTTAATGCCTTACCTTTGGTTTTGGGTATGTCCTTCTTAAGAGGTGGGAAGGATAGCAATTGTTGAGGAATTTGAGCAAGATAAGAGGATTTAGGCAGTGAAGTGCTAGAATCTATGCTCAAAGGAGACCCATGTAAAGTTGGATTCGTCTGTGTAACAAGGAGAAGTTGGGACAACTAGTGATTCAATACATGTTTGGGGAAGGTCAACACAAGGAGATTTTTAAGTGCTATCACAACCACCTATCCTATCTTGAAGAGGTTGTGTTGATTTCCTTTGCACCCACTGATATGAAAACCCAAGAGTGGCTTTTGGAATCTTATTGATACGCTCTTCTGGCTCTAGCAAACCATGGCATTTGGGCAGTAGGGCAAGATGATGAGGATGATCACAGGTATGTAATCAGATTTGGAGCAAAGGTATTAAGCTTTCGACAACGAAAGTATCCATAGATCAACAAGAGAGAGTTATGGGGAATAGTCACTGCTCTAAAATGTGAAAAAGAATATCTTATTGGGGCATCTGTACTTGTGGAAACTGATTGCTTGCCACTTCTTGGGATGATAGCAAGTTGTACCACTCCAGATATTGCTATGCTTAGGTGGATTGCTTATATCAAGTCACTAAATCCTGAGTTTGAGCATATTGCGGGAAAAGATAATCCAGTTGCAGATATGCTATCAAGAGCCAGGTATGAAGATGAAAAAGAGATGATTAGTGACATTGATGATGTGGGTACAAAGTTCTACACTATTGGATATGCAAAGGGGGACCATATTTGCCTATCAAATACACTTGAGTCTTTTACTGAGGAAATGTATGAAGGAGATTGGTTGCTTATTGGTCAATATTTGAGTACTCTGACAAGGCAAGAAAATTGGTCTGACTCAGAATTTAAGAGGATCCGCAGAAAAGCATATGGTTATTTCCTAAAGGATGGGTACCTCTGGAAGCATCCTAAGCAGAGGAATGCTATGCCACAGAGAGTCATATGTGATAAAGAGACTCAAGGGAAGCTTGTGAAAGAATTCCATGAGAGTCTCTGGACTGGACATCGAAGTGTGTGGGCCACCTTTACCAAAATAAAGGAAAAATATTGGTGGAAAGGAATGTACAAGGATATTTCCCAATATGTGGAAACATGCATGGTATGTCAAATGTACTCAAATGTGCGACATCATGATGGATTGCAACCAACCTACCCACCTGCCATGCACTACAAATGGGTAGTGGATCTAGTTACAATGCCTTTGGGAATTTGGCAGATGCGGTATATAGCACTTGCAAGAGAAGATTTGACAAATCAGGTAGAGGGGCGTGCTCTTAGAACAAAGAGTACGGAAACAATATGTAAATTTCTCTTGGAAGATGTGATTTGCCGGTATGGTTGTGTTGGGAAAATAACAGCTGATAGGGGTGAGCTAGATGTTAAAGAAGCAAGGGAATTCTTCTCTAGAATTGGTATCAAACTGTCCCTAACATGTGCTTACAATCCTGAGGGCAATGGAAAAAGTGAGCGAGGACATCCTCCAATCATTAAAGCTTTGGCTAAGGCATGCAGAGAAAGAATGCGAGAGTGGCCAAAGCTGCTACCATATGCCTTGTGGACTGACCGTACAACTCATAGCTCAGTGACAGGATACATGCCTGCAGAATTAATGTATGGTCAGAAGCTAGTGATGCCACTTGAAGAAGTAGTTCTAACTTGGAATGTATTGCCCTGGGTGGAAGGATTGAGCAGAGATGACCTCCTTGCATTGCGAATAAGACAGTTGGAGAGAAGGCCTGAAGATGTAGAGCTTGCTAAAGCTCGTTTGAAAAATGCAAGGTTGAAAAATAAAGAAAGATTTGATAGAAGACACAGACTCCGGCCAAAACCTATTGAAGAAGGTGATTGGGTTCTAATGTATGATAGTAGCCTTGACAACCAATTCACTGTTCAAAGAAAATTTACAAAAAGATGGTTTGGCCCTTACATTGTCAAGCATGTGCATGGAAATGCCACGTATACTCTGTGTGAGCTTGATGGAACAGAAATAAAGAATCTTGTGGCAGGCAAAAGAATCAAGATATTTAAAAGAAGGCATGATAGTGATCCTTTTGATTCACAGGAGACTCAGGATGAGAGGCTTGACAGTGGTAGTATGGATATGGTTGAAGAGGAAGAGGATGATCTTCCTGGTAATGCAGAAGATAAAGACGACATCCAGTTATATGTGGATCTTGATGATGATTTGGCACATACCAGAGGATGTGCAGGTTTAGAGGGGGTGGATGTCGTGCCATGGCACGCCTATGGTGTGAAACCATGCATATGAAACCATTAAATTGAAATCCAGATGCATGGGTTAAGTGCCATGATGAGCCGTTATATGATGCCTGAGTACATATGTTCATATTGTAAATGAGGTTTAATAAGACAAGCCGAGGCTGAGTCAGGACTTGAAGCTTCTGTACATAATCGTGGTGTGAATTATGGAGCTTTATGCTTATGGAAGACCTTGTAATAGGGAACACCCTTCTCAACATGTATGGAAATGTGAAAGCATGTATGATGTGAGGATTGTTTTGAAGAATGCTCTTTTTAAGACATTGTGTCTGAGAATGCCATGATTTCTGTTCTTACTCGGATTGAGCAAAACAAGGAGGACTTCAATAAGATGCTGCTCTTACAACCCTTGCCTTGATGATCATCAGATACCTCAATAGTAGCAAAGAAAACAACTAAGCATAAAGGAAGGATGCTTCATTGTGATTCTATCTTAGAGAGGGCATCTCTGGTACCTCCTTTACTAAAGGCTCAAAGCAATATGATGGCAAAGTTAATCAAAACAAAAACCCCATGTTAGGATGGGAGAAAGAATCAAGAGAAGATTGTGAAGGGGGGGAATATTCCATCCCCAGTTAGATAGAATATTCCCCTATCCTCATAAGCCCACCGGATCTTTGCTTGGCCGTTGGGTCTACAAAATCATGAAGGTTGACTATCTGCACATGCTTAATGTCAATCGATGGTTTATCTGGGCTTCGGTTATGCTGTGCGTGTGAAGGCAAAACAATGAGGTTGGGAGCATGCAGGGGCTGCTGCATGAGAAATTGTGAGAGAGCGTCTAAATCAGCCATGCTCATGATCATGGTAGAGGGTAAGGAGGAGGAGGATGCGATCAATGATGTGCTTGCTGTGGCTGTTGAAGTTGATGAACCTTGGCTGACCTGGAAGCTGAGGGAACGCCGGCTATAACACAATCCAGTGCACCTTGGCGCAGACGCAAGGTGGCAGCCTACGTGGGTTTTTTAAAAAAAAAAGGAATTTCCGATTAATAAGCGAAAATAATGGAGGCCCAGTGTATTCGAATCGGAGGAAACTCGAAATAATAGCTGCAAAAGTAGAGGGCTCCCGAATCTCTTGCGGGAAAGGGGAGAAAAACCAGAGGTAGCGCAATTGAAAGGAGGAGGTGTGCAGAAATCATAACCAGGAGGGAAATACACCAGAGCTTTTTATTTCTTGAGGATGGCGACTGTTTAGGGTGTCTTGGATCTCGAATTGAAGATGAAATGAAGAGCAATCTGATGATATGATTTTCAAAAAAACCTCACACTACGTGAAGAATTTTGAATCAAGCGCTTCAAGCAAGGAAGCGAATAAAGAGAAAAGCGAAAATCATAAATTCGCTTCTTTTTCCTTTAAACAGATAAGTGAATATTTTTTTAACACTTACGATTTTCAAAATCGTAAGGCTTTTAAAAAATTACACTATCTCAAAAGGCTTTTGGATAAGGCCTTGTGTAAGCTCTTTTTTTTTACTGCTTTGGAGAACCTTGGGGTTTGGATTTCAATTTCTACTCAGCTGGGTTTTGGAATGCTAGATATGGAATTTTCAAAAATCACATGATTATGTGGTACATATGCTATGTCATCTTTTGTTTGTGAGATGTTAGAATTTAAAGGCAGGTTTTCAGGTGATAAAGAACATCTTGAAATGATGGAATTAGTGACACTGGATGTGTGGAATGTAAAAGGCCACATGTATGTTGGAATTATTTGAAGGTTAAGCTATGCCTACATGTGATTGGCTTGAAGGATTTGGAAAAAGGAGCCAGTGAATCTATGCTTGGAAAGGGACAAGCACTTGGTACACGAATTCAAGGATGTATTGAGATGAATTGACACATGTATATGTCATTAAAAATGGACTTGTCCTAGGCTTCTTGGGGGAGTTTTGTGTGTGAGTTTCCTTGTTAGATTTGGTACCTACTCTCACAGCTAGAAGTCTCGTTCTTTCCTGGCTATACCGCACACGTCACGACAACGCGTATTATCAAAACTCAATCACGCCACTAAAAAATAATGTAGCCCTATCAATGAGAATGTTGATTATTGGTTTTCATGCTTGAGATGAGATAAATAAGCCATAATTTGATGTGTATGACACTAACTTAGCCTCCACTTAAGTAGGTTCTTATCGCCTAGTTCTAAAAAACTGTAAAAAATAAAAATGCAAAATTTGATCATCTTTTATCAAAAACTAATCATAACTATGCTTGCACAAGTAGTCTACACCTATAGTTACAACAAATAATGCACTTACACAGCTTTCCCCTTTGATGAAAATCAAAATTAGGCTCATAATTAGATATTTTATGTATTAAAAACAGGTTGCGCAAAAGGCCATGTATGAGAAGAGGCCCAAAAAGTGGCTCTAAAGTTTTGGAAAATTCAAAACAAAGTAGTATTTACCCTATATAACATGGGTGCACCTCAAGTTTTACATTATTAGCTTGCATATGGAAGGAGAAAAATTCATGCTCCACCTGTATAAAAAACGTCATTTCAATATTAGCGAGTCAAAAATTTATCCAATAATTATCGTTTGATGATTCCAGGATTTAGTTTACATCACGGGCTTTCCATCAAGCCAAGTTTCATGATCAAACTATGTCCCTTCTAAAAGTTATGTCCAAATTACTACTATTTTAAAAACAGCAAAAATCATGCGTTTTATCAGCATGTGTCTAAGAAAATTAAAATATTGCCTTGCAAAAGCTAAGAAAAGTGTAATTTAAAAAATCTCAAGGATTTTTTGGGTCTTGAGGAACATCTGTGGATGTTAAGCATTTCAAAACTCTTAATAGATTGCCCACAAAAATTCAAGAAAAATGCTAACTTTTCAGGACACTTTAGTGTCCTCAGGACACTTTAGTGTCCAATTACAGAACTAGTGTTAAAACTTTGGAATTAGTGTTCCACGGGAACACTCACGGGAACACGGATTATGGAAGGAGGCCGGAAGCAATTAATGCGAGAGAGCGGGATTGTAGCCATGGGAACATAAAGACGCACATAATTTTTCCATATTTTTGTGTGGAAGTGCAATGTAAATCGTTTTAGGACAATGTGGGTTCTAAATGAAAGTTCTAAGTGTATTAAGCAAGGCTCACTTATGGGGTTGTCCGCCCATGTGTGACAGAGGCCTAGGGTTAGGGTTAGTGACATCTCTATAAAAGAGATGTTGGCTAAAGAAAGAGGACGTTTTTGGCCATTCTCATAAGCTCTTGAGCTCTCAAGCTATGGCAACTCTCTAACTCTCTCTATTGAACTCTAATGAGCATCAAGCTCCATTAATCAATGAGTAGAGCTCCACTTCTTTCTCTTAATCTGTTTTAGCATCATTGAAGTAGTTTAATCTATGATTAGTTGAATGCTTCTTTCTTTCTCTTGTGTATGCATGCTTGTAGTGTATGTGTGTGTAGTCTCCATTGATGCAAGCTCTTGCCCACTTCATTGGCAATGAATTATTCATGGATTGACTCTCTCTATGAGCTTGTGGGTTTGTGAATGTTACATTCTATGCTTGCTTAAGCTTGTGGGTTAGTAGATGCACGCTTATGGGTTTGCTGGCATTAGGGAAAGCTAAGATTTAATCAATGCTTGAATGGGATTAAGAGATTGCCATGCATTGCTTGTTCTCTCGATTAGTGTAGTGGGTTTAAGGGATTGAGAGATTGATTGAGGTGTTGAATGGTTGAATTGTCAAGTGGTGGTTCATGTATGTGAGCTCTCCCGCAAGGGATAAGCCTTCATGCACTAATCGGGCCGAGTCCTCGGATTGACATTGTGTTTCTTAACACATTTGTTGATCGGTAGTACTCTATGAGCACTATATTGCACGGTAGAGAGAACCGCTCGTCAACAGTGCCACTGCCAGGGAGCGAGTGCCTATATTAGTTGAGCAGCATACACACACTACCACTCCTTGTTAAGCTCCAATCGGTTACAAAACCGTTGGATAGGAGAGCAGGCTTTGGGACTAATTTTGGTATTTATTTAAGCCTAATCTTTTGTTAAATTCTCTTTATTGTCTTGCAATTTGAGTGGGATTGGCTAGCTACGCCTCTCCCTTGAGGTCAGGACAAGGATTCAACACACGGGAAGGATTGGAGGTAGGCACTAAACCCACCAATTTCAATTTGTGTGCAAAAGAGAAAGGCCTGATTCGCATTTCTGTCATTCTGTTTGAGGATAATTTTTACTGTCTGAGGTTAATTTTTACAGTTTCAATTTTTTGCATGTTCGTTTTATTTTCTATTCTTAGCTTAGTTTTTGGCATCTTTAATTTTGTGCATTTTAGTTTTCTGTTAAACCTGCACCTGTAGAGAAACTGAAATCTGTACACACACATGAAGATTGAACATTTCGAATTCGCTGCAAATCTCACAGCTGCACATGCATTGTGTTCCTTGCACACGCATTGAATTCACTGCAAATCTCACAGCTGCACGCATTGAGTTCACTACACATGCACTTCAAAAAAGAAAAAAATAATAATAGTAAAAGAAGGCGGCTGTGCGTGAACAGCGCACCGTGCGGAGAGACCCACACACCGCACCATAAAGACCACCACCGGATAAAGGGGTGCCAAAAAAAAAGAGTCTAGAAAATTTTTCATTTTGTGCCACACCGAACCTTAGATTGGAAGGAGATTCGTGAGCTCACGTGGAGAGGACAACCATTATTCATGGAAGTGTTCTCAACTAATACAGCTAAACCAGGAGAGACAGCCTTTCTTGAAGAAACTGTTGCTCCTCCCCTACGAGAGTTCACTAGAGAGGGACCCTCAACATCAAAGTGGACCACTGCAAGTAGCCCAACTCTAGCACCAAGATATTATCCTACACCAAAAGTGCGACCACAGATCACACCAGAATAACGTTTCTCTCACTATGACAATCGGAGGGTAGAGGAGCCAACTCGGCCTCCCATAAATGCACCTCTTGAAATGCGGGTAACAGGATCTTGTTGAAAGAACGGTAGAGGGGGAGGAGACACACACACAGGAGCAAACCCTAATGTATATTGCAATCCCTAACCATAGAGGGAAGCCATGTCCACTCTCACACAAAGCATAATGCACTAATCCATAATCCACACAACACACAATGAGTTGTGTCCACACTCTGCTAACCCTAGCTAATGTCCACACTCTATGACTAGCTGGACACGTGGTCATTTATGTCTCACACATGTTCCTACCTAATCTGCCAGCACATAGCATAGCTGGCTCACACTGACATCGAGCTTGAATCTCAACAGCCCCTCTCAAGCTCATGATGTACTGCCGATGAAGATGTAGATGAGCTTGGGATATCAAGACTCTCAACACCCCCTCAAGCTCATCCCATGTACTCCCAACATAGTCCGGAAGTACTCAAACTTCTCCCTGCTAAGTGGCTTCGTAAAGATGTCTGCCACCTGCTCATCAGTCTTCACATACTGAAGATCAACTGAACCATCCAGCACCTTCTCTCTGACAAAGTGATAATGGTGGACCTCTATGTGTTTGGTCCTCGCATGAAACACTGGATTCTTTGCCAACTGTATACTGCTCATGTTCTCACAATGAATGAAAACTTTCCCATCAAGAGGCTCACATAAATCTGTCAAGAGACTCTTTAACCATATAGCCTCACAAGTAGCAATGGCTGCACCCCTGTACGTAGCCTCTATACTGGATAAAGCAACTGTAGGTTGCTTTTTGCTACTCCAACTCACCACAGCACTTCCAAGTGTAAAAGCATATCCACTAGTAGACCTCCTGTCATATGCACTACCTGCCCAATCAGCATCTGTGTAGCCATGTATGTCCAAGCTTTTACCACTCTCATAAAATAAACCATAATGTGCTATGGTCTTCACATATCTCATGATGCGTCTCACTGCATCCAAATGTGGTTTCCTGGGGCTCTGCATAAACTGACTAACTAGCCCCACATCATAACTCAAATCCGGGCGTGTGATAGTCATATATATGAGACTACCAACCATCTTCCTGTACATAGAAGGATCATCCAATTCCTCACCATAATCAGCCCGCAACTTCACATTTTGCTCCAATGGTGTACTCATAGGCTTACACCCTATCATGCCATACTTTGCCAACATATCCAATGCATATTGGCGCTGTACTAACCAAGTACCTGCATGATCTTTCACCACTTCAATTCCAAGGAAGTATCTCAACTCACCAAGATCTTTCATGTCAAATTGCCCACTCAAAGCTTTCTTGACATGCATCACATCTGCACCATGATCACCTGTGATAATCAAGTCATCCACATAGATGACTAGTAAAACAATCCCATGCTCTGTCTTCTTCACATAGAGTGAAGAATCTGCTGTAGAAATCTGAAAACCAAGTGAGATAAGATATCTTCTCATCTTATCACTCCAAGCACGAGGTGCTTGCTTCAGACCATACAATGCCTTTTTCAACCTGCATACGTGAGTGGGATATCTAGGGTGTACATACCCTTCTGGCTGTGCCATGTACACTTCCTCTTGTAAATCTCCATTCAGAAATGCATTCTTGACATCCATCTGATGCATTTCCCAGCCATTAGCTGCAGCCATAGCAATGACTGCTCTCACTGTGCCCATCTTAGCCACTGGACTAAACGTCTCATCATAATCCAATCCTTGGGTCTGTGCATAACCCTTTGCTACCAATCTTGCTTTATGTCTCTCAATAGAACCATCAGATTTGCACTTCACTTTGTAAACCCATTTACATCCAATAACATTCTTGTCCTTTGGTAATGCAACCAAGTCCCATGTATCATTATGGACCAATGCGTCCATCTCAACATCCATTGCTTTCTCCCATACATACTCTCCAATAGCCTCTGTATAGCATGTAGGTTCCACATGCTTTACCATAGATGTCATATATGCATAGTGCATAGCAAAATCTCTATATGTCAACCTGTCAACAGGATATCTGACCCTCTAGGATCTCCGCAATGCCTGCGGGTCACTCTGTACACCTGTAACTCTAGCATGTGGTGGCACATATCTGTCCTGTCTAGCACCAGGTGTGCGTAAAACAGGTATGCCAAGCTCCTCATCCAAACTCTTAGAACTAGATGACTCATAACCTGTGATTCCAATTCCTTCGACTTTCTTTTTGCCTTTATCCATAGCACTACTCCCAGTGCTCACACTCTCATGCCTCAAACGTCCTGACCATGGATGTATACTGCTACTCTCAGCTTCTGCTCTGCTGGCCCAGACATAGTAGTAGAACTAGAACTTGCTTGTGATGGCAAGTTCACAGACACATCAGCCTCAAGTGACTCAATAACACCCTCATCTTTTGCTTTGTACCAACTAGCAAGCTCATCAAACACCACATCACGTGAGATGACTACTTGTCTAGTTTGAGGATTATAACATTTGTATGCCTTTCGATCCTGTGCATATCCAACAAATACACATTTCTCTGCCTTAGGATCCAACTTCCTTCTTCTTTCATCAGGCACATGTACATAAGCTATGCATCCAAAAACTTTGAGATGTCCAATGTCTGGCCTGTAACCTGTAAGCCGCATCTCTGGCGTGCTTCCATGAATGGCTGCTGTAGGTGTTTTGTTCAATATATACACTGCAGTAGCACATGCTTCTGCCCAATAGTAATCTGGCATGCTCTTTTCATTGAGCATCGCCCTAGCCACTTCACATATAACTCTATTCTTTCTCTCAGCCACACCATTCTGCTGAGGTGTATACCTGCAAGTCAACTGTCTTCTTATTCCATGCTTCCTCAAGAAATGCTCAAAAGCTTTTGAGGTGTATTCACCACCTCCATCTGTCCTCAGACATTTAATCCAACAGCCATATTGCTTTTCTGCAAAAGCTTTGAAATCCATGAACTTTTCCAACACTTCACTCTTCTCTCTCAGAAAGTATATCCATGTCATCCTGCTGAAATCATCTATGAATGTAACATAGTATAAACTGCTTTTGATAGATGGGTTTTGTGCAGGATCCCATACATCACTGTGTACTATCTCAAGTGGCATGTTACTCATATTTCCTTCTCTAGGAAACCTCAACCTTGCCTGCTTCCCAAACTGACAGGCTTCACAAACATGCATATGTCCATCATATTTGAACCTAGGCAATCCATTGACAATGCCTCTTGTTTGCATGTTCTTTAATCTCTGTATATTGACATGGCCAATCCTCTTGTGCCACATATCAATGTCCTGTACCACATTCCTGCTTTTTGAGAACATGGCTGATTTTAGCTCAGAAATTTCAGCATCCAGCTTAAACAATCTTCCTTCTTTCTTACCTTTAGCAATCACTCTACATCCATGTTTGAAATCTTCAACGAAGCATCCATGCTCGTTGAAACGAACCTGTAATCCCTGTTCCACCATTTGACCAACTGAGGCCAAGCTTTTAGTGATCGAAGGCACATACAGCACATCTGCTGACATAGACTTTGTCTGACCATTGTGCATGACCAATGGTACACTTCTAATGACATGCTGGGTATCATCACTTGTTTCCACATAACCTTTTACATCCATAGGCTTCATATGCTCAAAACATTCACCATGACATGTCATATGGTTTGATGCTCCTGAGTCCATATACCATGTGTCATCATTCTCAGCATTTGTTGTCATAGAACCCACAACATGCTTCATGGCAAACAAATGATTTGCAGTTCCATCATTGCTACTTGATGCATAGTTACCACCATGTTGTGCATAGTTTCCACCATAATGACCACCACGCTGTGCTCTTCCCCCTCTCAAATCATTCTGTTTGCGGAAACAATCTCTCGCCATATGACCATATTTGCCATAATAATGGCATTCCACATCTTGCATAGAATTTTGTTGGCCTTGCCAACGTCCTCTACCACGGCGGGGGGTTACCATGACCTCTTTGAGGGGTATATCCACGACCACCTCGAGCACCATATGAAGGCTGAAAATTCTGTTGTGGAGGCCTATCTTGCCATCCACGACCATTACCACCACGTCCACGTGATGCAAATCTCCCCCTGCCTCTAAAGCCTCTCTCCGAGTAGAAAGCCTGATTTCTGCCATCATCATCATGGCTAGTAGGTGCATCCAGAAATGAATCACTGAGCTTGATTTCCTCAACCAACAAGAGTGAAGCCAACTCATCGAAGTCAGGTAAACCTGTACTCCTCACTAAGATAGATGTATCAAAGGATTTGTATTCCTTGCCAAGACCACGCAAGGTAATATCCACCAAATCATCATCAGGCATGGGGGCATTTATTGTGGCCAATGCATCTGCAAACTTCTTGATTTCTTGCACATAATCATGTATGCTCCTTTTATTCCTTTTCACATTGTGTATCTGCTGTCGCAACAGAGACTTGCGAGCACTCGTATATCTGTATCAAACATCTTGACCAAAGTATCCCATGCATCTTTGGGATTCTCAGCATCCTGAATGTGTATGAGCATAGCATCAGAAATGCATATAGACAAATAATGCAGCACTTTGAATGCTCTCTCTGACCATTGCTTATGAGCAATAAGCTGCTGCTGTGTAGGTTGCCGAGGTAGCTCAGGCTCAGGCTCAGCACCTGTAATGAGATTCCAAAATCCTTTCCCTTTCAAGAAACTCTTTATCCTGTACTTCCATGCCTGGAAGTTCTTCCTATCCAGCTTTTCACCAACAATCTGAACTGGATTGTCCGACATGTTTGCTCAATGCATACACCTTCCGCACTTGTCCAAATCTGAAACCGAGCCTTCCTCAGCTCAACCACACTCTAATGAATGTTCCAGATACTCCAAGGTAGCCAACAAACTCCAAAATTGATGTAGAAAATCATCCAAGATGAACTGACTCACTCAGTGTGGGATACCCTGAGTTGACATGCCTTCCAAGGCTCCAAATCACAATGTAATGGTGCAATCAAGTATGGGCAACTTGTATTGACACCTAATGAACCTTAATGTTGAGTATCAACACCATCTGACATGTATACATATCGATTTTTGAAAACCCCTTTCTCTGTTTTTGGAAAAACCAGAAAAACCAGAAAAACCAGTAGAAAAATTGCTCTAATTCCTTCAATATTTGTCCAAATTGGGCAACCATGCATTCATTAGCTTAGCATTAGTGTCCATCAACTCCATGTAAGAGGAATTTGTCCAATTGTAAAACACCAAGGATTAATTGCTCAATTAAAATGACCCTGTTTCTCTGCAACCAGTGGACAGCCTGTTTTAATCAGCTCATTCCCAGCTCAATTCAGCATCATTGACCAAAAAAATCACATAGCCCTCTTCTCCAAGGTGTAAAGCATCCAATTGCTAAGGAAGTTGTGGAAGATATCAAGGACCGAATGAGAATTTGATCTCCTCGTGGGCAAAAAACCAGAATTCTGCCCTGTTTCCTCTGTATGGGCTGCGCCGCCTGCAATTAGGGGATTTGGGAAGGTTTATAATGTTGTTTGATGATGGTTATAGGTGCCCAACACACCTAGGTACATGTGCAATCCACCAATGCTTGGATTTTAGCCAAAATCACACTCCAAATGCTTCAATTTTGGGCTACCTCTTCTCTGTTTTGTGAGAGCTCAAAAACCAGAGATTTTCACACTTTGAAATGCATTCAAATTGCTCCAAAATCACAATAGAGCTTGCATAAGAGTTGCCATTACATCCCTCATTGTCAGATACATGTTTGCTTTGCCAGATTTACATGTATTTCCACCATACATCAATGTTCCCAAGCTTTAATGGAAAGCTTCAAAAACCAGAATTTTGCTTTGCTTTGCTTTGCTTTGATTTGCTTTGTTTTTGCCTGTATCACCTACAATCCGCTCAAGGATGTTTAGAGGACCTTACCCGGTAGGCCAAGCTCTCAGATCTGATAGTATTTGGTGTGCTCCAAGCTTCACAGCTCCAATGGCAAGCTTCACAGCTTCTTCTTCTCCCTCTTCACTCACTCACTCATAAACCCTAATAAACAGCACAAGGCTCTGATACCATGTTGAAAGAACGGTAGAGGGGGAGGAGACACACACACACAGGAGCAAACCCTAATGTATATTTCAATCCCTAACCATAGAGGGAAGCCATGTCCACTCTCACACAAAGCATAATGCACTAATCCATAATCCACACAACACACAATGAGTTGTGTCCACACTCTACTAACCCTAGCTAATGTCCACACTCTATGACCAGAGCTGGACACGCGGTCATTTATGTCTCACACATGTTCCTACCTAATCTGCTAGCACATAGCATAGCTGGCTCACACTGACATCGAGCTTGAATCTCAACAGATCTTTGGAGAGGGTTGGTGAGGCAGGTAATAGGGGACCCACACCAATTTGGGATGCATATGGACCATCTTACCAAAGAGAGGAACCACTGAGAGTGGGAGGCTGTAGGGCTGATGATGAGTATTCAAGACAAATAAGGCCATTAACTCTTCAAAAATTGGTAAAGAAGTACGAAGCGTTGGGAGATCCATATGACCATGTACCAGCATTTAGGCAAGCAGTTCGAGCTGAGCAACGCAAATTGAAGGATTTGGGCTCACTCTTGAGGGAAAGGCCCTTGCTTGGTTTCAGGCACTAGAGGCTTCATACAAATCTTCTTTACGAGTTTTGGAAGAGAGATTCATTGCTGCTTTTTCCTTGATGGGGATTCAACATGACACAGTAGCAAACATCTACTCTTTCAAGCAAGGCAAGACTGAGAGTGGTAGAGACTATGTAAATAGGACGAAGCAGTACATTAATCGTTGCCCAGAAGATGAGAAACCCACCCAGAGTCGAGTAATTTCTCTCTTCTTAAAAGGACTCAAAAATTCAACACTGCACACACATCTCTATGCAAAGAAGCATACAAATTTCAATGAGTGTTGCCATGATGCTATGGATTTCATTGATAACTTCAAATTCCAAGATGGTACTGGCCGTGAGGTGCAACCTAGAGATCAGTGGGGTGATGACCAAAGTTCAGGGTCGAGCGCACTAGTAAATCCAGGCCAGATAGCTAACCTAGTACTAAGGAGATTGGGACAAACCTATCGCCCACCCATGCAGCCACAACAACAGCGAATGAGGAGTGTACTACCTACAGGTCCTCATCTTTGTGGAGCATGTGGCGGCAACCATAAAACCAAAGAATGTAATACCTTTTCTCCTCTAGTCACAAACCAACCCACAAAGAAGTGGTGCCAGGCCTGTGCTTGGAATTATACCCACACCACACAGGAATGTACTCGCATTACAAGAATGAGACAAGAGCATGAGCAGCAAAGGAGTGCAGTGGCTCCACAAATGCATCAACAGTATACTAATTTTGAACGTAAGCCACCGATGGGACAAGAGCTCGAGGGGGTCACTATATGTAAATGCTCTATATCACGTGCGTTCAAGGCCTATTTAAAAAGTCCCTCATCTGTGAATTTTTTAGTGAATATAATGTATCCTTTCCTATTCAAATCTGTATTTTTTTAAAAAATACAATAAATAAATTCCCTCTGTAAATATATATTCTGTAAGTTTTAAATATTTAAAATGTCCTTCTGTTGAACCCACGTGATACTTATATATTTATACGAGTGACCCCCCCGAGCACAAGAGCAAGCAGGACCTGTACTTGGAGCTCAACCTCCTGCTCTTGGGACTGCTTGTGTGAGGTTTGTTGACTACGACAATTCAAATATGTGTAGAGACTTGGTAAACTCAAGCTATGTGGAGGAAAAATATGCATCATATTCATCCAAGGAAAATCTCTTTGAAAGTCCGCATATCCAAGCCAAGCACTGGAGCCTCAACCGCCGGGGGAACAAAATTCTTTGATGTTGCTAGGCGGCTACCAACCTAGGACTTCAGGCCCTTCAGGTCAATGGCAGTAAAGGAAAGTAGAAGCAAAACTAATGGGTCCCTGTTATAAGTGCGGAGAAACCCATTGGGCTCGTGATTGTCCACATCGCCAAAGGCAAGCAGCTCGATCCAATACAACAGTACCACAGTTTCCACAAATTGAAATATATTGTCTAGGGTGTTGCGTAGAACACTTTCCAAAGGATTGTTTGCTAAAACCACATGAGGAAGGCACCTCTCAACCAAAGGTCTCACTCAACTTTGTTGAGGCAGTTCCATTGCCACCTTCATCACGAGAATGAGGATGTCGTGCCACTTAGAGTCATGACCATATCACAGACATGAAATGCCGAAATGCAGACTGATGAGACGCCTTGAACTAGGGATGCAAAGGCAAATCTAGTGGACAAGACCCTACATTCCAATAGAAAAAGGACCACTAGGAGGAAAAAAAACCGCAACAAGCAAACTAAGAGTGCATCCACTAGTTCTCAAGAAGTCTCTAAACAAAACATGAAGGATCAAGCTTTTACATCCCAAGAAGTGCATGAGGAGCATCAACCTCAACCTGGACCTAGTGCTAAACAAGATGAGGCTATTACGACCGAGGATAGTTCATGGGGTTCTGTTTTTGTGGATAAGGTGAACAAAACTCTAGATGCCATCATTGATGCTAATAGAAGTCACATTGCAGCTTTATCTGAGCTACCCAAGAAGCTTCAAAAATACCCAAACCCTCGTGAGAGGAGAAGATCAATCTAGCTGTACATCAGCAACTCATTAGGGAAGCTCAATCGATACTTGAGGGCCCACCTCCACCCATCCCTTGGGGCCCCACCTCTCTTAAGCCAACATTAGAAACCATACCAGAAGTGTCATCAAGTGGGAAATGAAAAGTGAGCTGATCTCACAATCTCATAGCAAGAAGTCTGCACCAATTGACACCCCATTGAAAGAAGGCATTCTGCCACCACCTAGTCTTGCCTTCCCATGCAATGATGAAGTTATTGATGCTAACGAGGACATGGCAAATGAGATGTGGGCAATAGTTCATGAGAAAGTTAATGAGAATATGTCCTCTATTATTTCACCTCCATTCTCTAAAGTGGATTTTACTAGGGGCACAGAAAACAACTTTAGACGCCCAAGCATCCAGGAGGAAGTAAAAACAATTGTTTCTCCTAGAAGTAAGCATACAATGAAAACCTTACCATCTTATTTGGGAGAATATGAGAACTGTTCTCAAAACTTAAGGATACCCTCCATGCATAGAAGGTTGACAAAGGAGATGGATATGGGTATCGTGTAAGCTATTTTGTCACAGCACCAGTGGCTTGTACCTTACCTTTGCTTGATTTGATAAATCTTCGACCAGAGTTGTGGAATGATATTGCCACATGTTGTCAAAGCAGGTATTGCTACAAAACGGTCACCATCAATGTGCTATACACCCTGAGTCAAAGCATGTTATGCCAGTTCCTATCAACAAAGTAGGAAAATTTTGTGAGGACGATCAGAGAAATGCTACCCTCCCATTAGAAGTGCGAAAAGTAGCTTCAACTGCAATACTTGATAGTGGTGCAGGAGTGGGCATTGTGGCAAGGTCCATTTGGAAAAAGTGGGGTAAATTAGCTATTAGGAGTACAAGGATGCGCTTGCAGCTATAGCATATGGAAGCTTAGAATATCCCATTGGGCTACTAGAGAACATATTGGTCACCACATGTGGGATTGAATATGAGCACACATTTGCAGTAGTGGATTTTAGAAAGCATCCAAACTATGAAGTGATATTGGGTAGACCATTCATGTGACAATTTCAAATGATTCAAGATTGGGGATACAATTATTTGTACCTCCGACATGATTCTATCATCATCACAAGGGTCAACCTAAAGAATCACTTATATCGTGATGTAGCAAGGTCTCCAATAGATGAGTTTGATTCTGCTTCATCTCAGGACTCAAGAGTTACATTGTCAGATGGGCGAGAAGATCTATGGATGTGTGGAGCCTCATGTAAGGATTTCAACACTGAGAGACTTAAGGGTAATCGAAGTGTATCAGATGAGGTATACATTCAACAACCCTTCTCTAAGAACTTAATTGATCCCCTAGAATGGAGTGTGTGTGGAGCCTCATGTAAGGATTTCAACACTGAGAGACTTAAGGGTAATCAAAGTGTATCAGATGAGGCATACATTCAACAACCCTTCCCTGAGCACTTAATTGATCCCCTAGAATGGAGTGTGTGTGGAGCCTCATGTAAGGATTTCAATACTGAGAGACTTAAGGGTAATCGAAGTGTATCAGATGAGGCATACATTCCACAACCCTTCCCTGAGCACTTAATTGATCCCCTAGAATGGAGTCATGTCCTTGCAACATTATCGACATGTGCTTTACCTAAGCCAATTCAAATTTGTGACTCAGATGGATATGACATTATTCCTATACGAATGGTACAACCACGTGACCTTCTAGATGATTTGTATATGGGGATGCATCCATAACAGCACTGCATGTACAGAAAGTCTCAGTGGAGGATTTAACACTCGAATCTGCTAATGATGTTGATAAGGAAGACGGATGGGACTCTGATTTTGATGATGATGTGATAATCCCGCACGCCTACTCTTGAGAGGAAGGGAGGTTCAAATAGAGATCCCTCGAAGAAGCTGACCCAAACGTAAATGCTGTAAGAGCCATAAGAGAATCCGTAAACAAGAAGAGAGGGAACGATGTGAGAGAATACAAAAAGAAAGCGAGGCATTTAAGAATGAACACTCTCAACCACCACCTCACTTCTCAAGAAAGAATGGATATCTATACTATGTCCAAGCACAAGATAGTATCAAAGACCAAGTAAAACGATCAGATGGATTCCAACAGGAGAAAAGCTAAAAATTGTTAAAAACTCAAGTCTCAAATAGATTTAAAAGAGAGTGTCGGAAGTGCAAAGATAAAGGTTGAACGAAAAACTCTGATGCAAGATTGCAAAAGAGAGCTCAAAACCGCATGGTCTTCAAATAGTGATGACTCAAGTGGACAAGAACAAGGTCTCAATGTTCCCCCCAACTTCACACAGTACACTCTTCAAGATCGGAAGATTGTTCTTCAACAGCCCATGCGACAAAAGCCAAGCATGCCAAGGATTTCATATGATGGTCCAAAAGATGCAAAAAAAAAATTGATATTGCTGAGCTAGGAGAAGAGCCTCGCTATGTGTGGATTGCCACAGACTTGTCCTTAGATCAGGAGAAGTTATTAATTCAAACAATAAAGGAGTATTGCGATGTTTTTGCTTGGAGTTATAAAGATCTCAAAGGAGTTGATCCAAGCCATATGTCAGCATACGATTCCATTGCGAGATGATGCAAAGCCTTCTAAGCAACGTCCTTATACTTACAATGAGAATTTTGCACGAAAGATAAAAGAAGAAATAGACAAGCTCTTAGAGGCAAAATTTATCTATGAGATTGAACACACTGAATGGGTCTCCCCTATTGTAGTGGTGCCCAAGAAAAATGGAGAACTTTGAGTATGTGTAAACCTCAAGAAGGTAAATGCAATTACTGTACGTGATCATTACCCACTTCCAATTACGGATCATGTTTTGGAACGTGTTGCAGGGAAAAAGGCATATAGTTTCTTGGATGGATTCTCCGGTTACAATCAAGTGTCAATTGATCCAAAGGATCAACACAAGAAAGTCTTTGCTAACTGAAGATGGCATCTTTGCCTATCGTGTTATGCCATTTGGTCTAACAAATGCACCTTTCAGCGGTTAATGACTCATGTTTTGAAGGAGTACCTTAGGCTGTTTCTGGAGATCTTCATGGATTATTTATGTGTTCACTCACAAGAGCGTGATGATCATATAGAACACCTCAGACTTGTGTTTCAAAAGTGTCAAGTTTACCGTATATGCTTGAATCCTGACAAGTGTAAATTCATGGTAAGACAAGGGAAGATTTTGGGCCATATTGTTTCTCGCAATGGTATTTCAACAGATATGGATAAAATTGATGTCATTGTCTCATTACCTCGGCCTATCAATCCTAAAGGGGTACAAATATACATGGGACATTGTGGCTATTATCATCGATTCATCTACATGTACGCTATCCTAGCCAGACCATTATATGCTCTTCTTGTAAAGTTTAATTGGACTGACGAGTGTGAGGAATCCTTTGAAAAGTTGAAGCAAGCATTAGTGTCTGCACCCATCTTACGGGCACCAGATTGGAACCAAATCTTTCATGTCCATATTGATGCTTCAAACTTTGCAATTGGATGTATTTTGGCTCAATCGGGAGAACATAATAAGGATTTCCCAATCTCATATGCTAGTCGACAGTTGAACAATGCTGAGAAGAATTATACCACAACAGAAAGAGAAGGTTTGTCCATGATATATGCAGTGAAGAAGTTTCACCATTACCTTTTGGCAAAAAAATTTATATTTTTTGTGGACCATCAAGCACTGCTATATTTGGTGAATAAGCCTTATGCAATTGGAAGGATTGTGAGGTGGTTTGTCATCCTTCTTGAGTTTGATTTTGAAGTGGCAGTCTGAAAAGGAATAACTCATCTTAGGGAAGATCATTTGTCTCGAATTCAACACTTTTCCTTGTAGAGACAGCTCCTAAATGGTCTAAACCCATCTTAGAAATTTTGACAAGTGGGTAGATACAACTAGCGGGTCCTAATGAGGACCTATGGCGACCATTCAAGTTAATCTCAGGGAGATTATATCGTCAGGGTAATGATGGAGTGTTGCGGCTTATACCTAACCCTAACCAATATGAGGAGATCTTGGAATGGGCACATGAGGGTATTGGTGGAATCCATGCATCAGCTACTACTTGTGTGCGACGTATAACTCAGGATGGGCAATGGTGGCCTACCATGCATGCGGATGCTGAAAAATTTGTTCATAATTGTGCTTCATGTCAAATTCAACAACCAATTCATAATGTCACATTATTCCAAATTTCAACTACACCAAGTTGGAGCAAGTATATTGTGGACTATCTTCAGCATGGTCATACTGATCGAACAATTCCTAAATATCGAAAGCATGCTATTGAAGTTGAAGCGGCCAACTTGATGATAGAGGGCCAACTTTACAAGAGGGGCAAGGATGGCAACTTATGCATGAGTGTATGTGAAGCTGACTACTTGAAAATCTTGACTCATGCACATGCAGGTGTTGGGGGTGGACACTTTTCAGGCAATACCATAGCTAAGTTGATTAGGTGGTCTCGGCTTTGGTGGCCAACCTTACAAATGGATGCCGAAGAATATGTAAAACGTTGTGATGATTGTCAAAGGACAAAACCTCCCATCACAAAGGACAATATGCCATTGCAGCCTATGTTAAGCACACACGCTTTTGCCAAATGGGGTATTGATTTTGTCGGTCCCATTAAACCTCCAGCTTGTCACACGCATGTCGAATATATTATAGTCGCAATTGACTATTTGACCATATGGGTAGAGGCAAAGGCTACAGTCAAAAATGATGCCAGAACCACAGCCATGTTCTTGTATGAGTACGTGTTTACATGCTATGGCTTACCTATTGAAATCGTTAGTGATCAAGGTGTGCACTTTGTGAATGAGGTCATAGATTTTTTACTTCAAGAATTTATGGTAATTCAGAAGCGTTCTCCACCCTATCATCCCCAGACCAATGGTCAAGCTGAGAGTACTAACAAGATTTTCTGCACAACACTCACAAAGATTGTTGAGAGGGACATAGGACTGATTGGGAGCAAAAGTTGCACTCAGTTCTTTGGGCATATAGAACAGCCTATGAAACATCTGTGGATGGGCACAACCCCATTTGAGCTTGCTTTTGGGCTAGATGCAATTCTTCCCATTGAATTTCTTGTACCTACTCTACGAGTTGCTAAACAATTGGATTGGACTGGTCATGAGCTTTCTCAATGCATTGATGAATTGGAAAAGCTTGATGAGACCCGCTTATTGGTAGTAATGGGGATGTATGCTGAGAAGAGGAGACAAAAGCAATGTTATGATCGAAATGTAACAACTGGCCGATTCAAAAAAGGAGACCTTGTGCTCTTGTACACACTTAAGAAGCATAAGCGAAAGCTCAAGAAACGTGGCCTAGGACTGTTTGTGATTAATGAGCTTACTCCTAGTGGTGCAGTGCGTTTAGAGACACTAGAAGGTGAGCAAATGCCTAACTTCATTAATGGAAGTTGTCTCAAGAAATACAATGAACCATTAACTGAAGGCATGCTTCAACAAATGCATGCTGCCCACACACGGAAAGAAGCACATGACCTACTTAAACGTCAGGCTCAAGAAGAAGCTAAAGCTAGAGTTGCAAAATCCAAGGAGCGTCCCAAGGCTTCTCTGTTGACCTTACAGTTGGCTACTGATGTGAATAATATGTCGATCCTTTCAATATTCACATGTGTCTTCATCTTCATCAGACTACCTACTTTGTCTCTGCCTTAATTGACTCTGGTGCAGATTATAATGTTCTCTCATTTGACACATGGGTAGCCTTGGGACAACCAACACTTTTGCACATTCCTATTGACTTACGAAGCTTCTCAGGTGAAGATAACCCTATAGAGGGAAAATGTGTCATTATGATTTCCATTCAGGATCACCAGATGTCAGTTCCCTTTTATGTGGCTAGTAAGTCCAAGGCAGTGGTAGAGCTTGTTCTTGGTCGATCATGGTTAAGTGCTACCAATTGTTCATTAGATTGGAAGAATAGACAATACAGATTGCAAATTGATTCTGATTGCATCTTGGGATCTGCTGCTCCACGAGTTTTATCATGTCAAAAGGGTGGTAGTCATTAGGAACTCAATGGATTCTTCTTGGGCCCTTTAATTTGGACGTTTAGTGAAATTCTTAAAATGCTAATCCATCTTTGACCAAGCCTAGAGACCTAGTCCTAAAAGCATATATTTGATTTTTCACAAAAACAAAAAAAAATAAAAAAAAGGAGATATTCTTAGATCTGGCCACCTAGGTGACTTTAAAGCTTTGTAATGGGCTGTCAGTCAGTTATCATAGCCTTCTCTACCTTTTCAAACTCCAAACATTCCAAAAATTTGTCACTTTCTTCCCCCCTTTTTTGTGTGTGCACCAGATCTCTTTCTCTCTCTAAATCCTCTCTCTAAAATGCCCTGCACTCCTTCTCCATGGAAAAAAGCATCTTTCTCTACTCCAAAAGCCATAGCTAACAGATCTGTACTCCTAAATGAGCCTTCTCTCTCCAAACCCACAGTAGTAGCCATGGCTTGCAAGGAAGAAGCTTACCGTGAGCATTCTCTCTACAATACTTGGTCCTCTCTCCATAGCTAGCAGGTCTGTACTCCTAAATGAGCCTTCTCTCTCCAAACCCATAGTAGTAGCCATGGCTTGCAAGGAAGAAGCTTACCAGGAGCATTCTCTCTACAATACTTGGTTCTCTCTCCAAACCCATAGTAGTAGCCATGACTTGCACACAGAAGAACCTTTTCATGATGTATTCTCTCTCTATATTGCTTAGCAGCCATAGCTTGCACTAAAGAAGCTTCCCATGATGCATTGTCTCCTTTGCATTTTTGTCTCACCATTGCCAACCCTCTCTATGTTTCTTTGGCTCCCTTTCTGGCTTCTTTCTCTATCCACAATGCAGCTCTAGAGAAGCAACCCTCATCTCCATTCTTCCCATTATTTTTTGATACCATATCCTGCTCCTTCCACTCCTATTCAACCCAAGCTTACAAGCCTACTTTCTTGTAGATGGCACTACAAGACATCACCAATAAGCCTTCTAAGATCCGCCTTCAGGTTGATTTGGGGAGACAGAATACGCAACCCTACGTAGTAGGCATGTTGTACCCAATATTTCATACGATCAGCTTACAAGCCTACTTTCTTGTAGATGGCACTACAAGACATCACCAATAAGCCTTCTAAGATCTGCCTTCAGGTTGATTTGGAGACAGAATACGCAACCCTACGTAGTAGGCATGTTGCACCCAATATTTCATACGATCAACTTCGAATGCAAGGAGCAAAGGCCATTGATCTTTGGATTGATGGAAATCTTTATCCACCAGATCCAATATCTGGTTCCCCTCCACCATTCAGAAGCATTACAAGTTTTTTTAAGTTTGTTGGTGATGGTTTCAATGGGCTTCTTGGCTATTGTAGGAGATTACACATGTTGTGGCTAGATGAGGCAACTAAAAAGAGACAAACACAATTTGCCTTCGACCAGCTTCAAGCGGCATCGACTAAGCAGATCAATAGTTTGATGTAGAGGATTAAAGAGCTCTCAGAGGAGCTTGAGGTGCAGAAGAATAATTTAGCGGATCGTGTGCGCACAATAAATCAATTTACCGATAATTATGTTCGTCTTCAACACTCCACTCGTAATCTTTGGCGTCGTGTTCACCATTTCACTCACCTTCTCATTGGATATCACGCAAGGCAAAGAAAACGTAAAGCTGTTGGGTTACTTTATAAGACAGCAGGCGCATGCAAGAGGCGTAAACAAACAACCAGGTAAAATTTTTTGTAGGAATTATAGTAACTTTGAGAAGCAATTAATGAATAAAGCATCTCTCATGGGTGACTCTTGCGATTGTAGAGCATGTGCAACAGCTATACTAGGATGTAACAACGCTGAGGACAATGTTAATGTCTCCCTTCTTCAGCATGTCCTTCAGGAGAAGGATATCATGGAAATGATAACAGGTTCTGGTAATGATAAGCTGCGGGAGACCCTTCGTCAACATTTCTTGAAGGAAATCAAAGAAATTGTCACACCCAAAGAGATGCTTGATATATGTGACTCAGCAGGTATTAGCCAGAAAGGTTACAGAGCAATGTACAGGTCAATCACTTTAGGGTTGCGAGCAAAGGGAGTTACGCAATCCTTGCTTCCAACACTTTATAGCTTACAGATGGCAAAGAAGTGTGCTAATGGTGATATTGCATCCATGTTTAATGGTGGGTACAAGTGGGTGGAGGATATTATGCCAATGCAACAATCAAACCCTTTGAATACAATGCATATAACAATGTCTACATTGACATGGAAGTGCTACAAAAAGCAATGATTCAGTACTATGGCCTCACACTTGAAGAGACAGGTGGAAATGCCGTGTTTGTCTTGAAGCTGGATGAATGTCAAGTGGTTAAAGGTCAAAGACTGGAGCGTGTTAGTTTAACCTTGATGAGCCGAGCACTTAGAGGAAAGCCTTTAGAGACCCAAGAGTTGGATGCAACTGAAGACAGCAACAATAGGGGTCAAAGGGCATAAGCAAGACTACTACGGCATTCAATCAGAGAAGAACATCTGGTGGCAAGCAGCATGGGTCCTCCCAAAAGAGAACCATGATACCTTGAGGTGGTATTTTGAACGGTTTGGCATTCAACATGTCCTCTTTTGTCAGGTCAATGGTCAAAAGCTTGATGTTCTCGGAATAGGCTGCTTTAACGTTGGGTGGCGATCTAAAAACCTTAAAGTGTATGTTGGGTTGTAAAATAGGTGCGAATACTATATTCTCATGTGTTTACTGTTGTCATTCCAAGACAGCAGTAGACTCAAGAGTAAAAGGGAAACAACCTAGCAAAGGCAAAAGTCAAAAACAGGTGGGTGCAAAAAAGCAATCGTTTTTTATGCTGAACAGAGGAAAGGATCAAAGGTATGGCATAATGGCATATTAAGTTGTGACCAGAGCAAGCCACCTAGTCGTGACCAGGAGGACAATGCTTGGAACCCAATCTTGGACATTCCACTATGTCAAGTGCATGTGTGCACATTACATGCAAGACTCAGGATTTTGGATAAGCTATTGATGCTCCACATAAACTATGTCTGGAACATGGAGCCCGAAGATCGACGAGAAGAGTCAATACGTGCACTAGAGGGTGTACTTTCCTCTATGGGATTACATGCTGGAGCAGTGGTCTTGACAAAGGACAAAAAATCAAACCCTACACAAGACAACCCTAATAAAATTTGCATGGGTGGATCAAAGGCAAGACACTTGCTATCAAACCACTTGGGTTCTCATAGCCACACTGACTTTGAAATTTGGAAGAATATATGTGATGTTACAACATATCGAGGAAATGATGCCAGGCTTGGCTTAAAACGTGCACATGTATGGGAGGTGTGTAATAAAATGGTCGATCTTCTAGAGCGACCTCACCTAGATGACCATGATATTGAGGCACTTAAACAAGCCACTTGTAGATTTATAGAAGAAATGGTCGAGGCATGGGGAGAAACACACATTACTCACTACATGGTAATGTTATATTTCTTGTGTCCTTGTAGTATGTTCTTCATACTGTTTGTTGACTTTTCGTAATTTTCTATGCAGCATATATTGTATGCACATGGGCCATACTTTCTCGATAGATATGGCTCTTTAGCACTTTGGAGCAATCAAGGCATGGAGAAGTCACATTACCAAGCAAAGGCCGTGTATTTTAAGGGAACTCGCCATGGTGGTGGTTGGCAAAGTCAAGAGTAATGTGCTCCATGAAATGTTCAACTGGTTCTATCGCATTCTGGTTGGCAAAAAAAGGCAGAAAGCTCAAGGTAATTTGTCTCTTAGGCATCAAATAATGAAAACTGTTAATGCAAGAAGAACTAAAGACAGATCAAATGTTAGGGAGAGACTACGGCAGTGGGTAGTAGCAAGCAAGCATCGGTGTGGTTCCTCATGGGCTTAAACTCTCTGATTATAATCTTTTTGTGTTTTTAAATTTTTTAAAAGTTTTAAAAATTTATATTTATAGACATATTTAAGTCATTTTTCATTTATAGCCACCACATTTCAAGTTCTTCTTTGTGCTCTACTATCTCTTGCCCTCCCACTATCTCTTGCACTCGTACATACCTAGGCCATGCCAGAAGAACAGGAGCAAGACTTGCGGTTTTTTGATCAACTCGGCCCACTACCTACTACAGCAAAAAGGACAAATCTACCTATAGTAATAGAGCAAGAGGCAAAGTAGATGAGAGAAGAAGAGCGCAGGAAGGAGGCCGAAGAAGCGCAACGCAGGAAGGAAGCTGAAGAAGCAGAGCCTAGTAGAGAAGCAAAAGAAGAGCGGCGTCGAAAAGAAGCCGAGGAAGGTCAAGGGCAACCACCGGAGATTGTTATTGAGGCTGACAACCTAGAACAGCTAGAGGTTATCTTACAGAATAGAGAGGTCGAGCTCTTGTCCTATGGCATCACGAAAGATACCATTGACAAAGAGTTTTCTCTTGTGAGGGCGGCTTGGGAGACAGAAATGCAAAAGAGACAGCAGCCCAAAGAGGATGCAAGGAGGGCAAGCCAAGCACAGCCACAAGAAGCCACAACATCCAGACGTCCAGTCAAGAAGTGTGGCAAAAGAATGGAGGGCAAGTTTCGAGACCAACAAGAAGAGGAAGAACATGCACAAAAGAAAAAGAAGTTCAGGTCTGAACGACCACCGTGGGAGAATCAAAGACCACCACCGCCTCCACCAGTTTACAAAGAAGAAGAGAAAATGGAGGCCAGGGACAGTCGCGCTACGAGAGATTAGGAAATATCAAAAAAGCATAGATCTTCTCATCCCCAAGGCACCATTCTCTCGACTGGTGAGAGAAACAATGGAAAAATTTACTGACAGGGTTGACTGCATACAGAGCACAGCTCTCGAAGCTCTTCAAGAAGCAGCTGCTGAAGATATTGTAGTTTCTGTTTTTGAAGACTCAGTGCTGGCTATGGTACATGCCAAGAGAGTCACTTTGAAGCCTGTAGATATGTCCCTAGCCCTACGCCTACGTTTAGAGCGTAGCCTTCTACCTCAATAGGCTAACCCACTTTGTAATTCTCCCTACAAAATTTTGTAATGTTCCCAAATTCCTTTGTAGCATTTTCACACATTAATGAAAGCTTTTTGAGTTGTATTACATTCTTTGTTGAGTCCAATTTTTTTTTGTATGCTCAGTGCCAATGAACATTTCATTAAAAAAATATAAAAGCACTATACACACAGGAAAACACACACACACACACACACACACACACACACACACATATATATATACACACATATATATATACATATACAAATATATATACATACACACATATATATACACACACACACACACACACACATATATATATATATATTTATATATACAAAAAAGGTAGAGCCTATAAAGTCACCTAGAGACCCTTATTGAGGGCCTTATGAACCTCAAGACCAAAAAAATAAAAAATAAAAAATAAAAAAAATACCATGTGTGCTACGGCGCGTTAATCGCCAGTTTGACCAGATCAAAATGTCGATTTTCGTGCCGTAGCACACATGGCATTTTTTTTGATATTTTTGGTCTTGTGAGGCTCATAAGGCCCTTTAGGTGCCCTAACAGTCCCAAAATCTTATATATTTATATAAGATATTATATATATTTATATATATCTTATAATAGTCCCAAAATCTTATAATATCTTATGTCTTATATGTATATATATATCCTATATATCTTTTATATATATATATATATATATCTTTCAATAGTCCCATAATCTTATATATATATAGGTACACACACACACACACACACACACACACACACACACACATATATATATATGTATATATATACATATATGTATATATATATACATATATGTGAGTGTGTATACATCTATAAATACAACATTTTTTCGTACCGCTCTAACCCAATCTCGATTACTTTTTTTAATCACGATCACATTTAAAATGAATCCTAAACAATATTTTCTATGAACACATGAACAAAATCTTGAAGTTGCAAGGCTTGAAATGGTATATCACAAGTACGCCAGGAAAAATCACAACTTACAATGCACAACTTACAATCACAACGTACAATGCACAACAAAATTTTTTTATTAAACTTGGAAGAGAAGTTTGCATTACATCTTTTTAATAAGCTCTTGGAAGAGCTCAGGAGAGAGAGTTCTAGAGGCTGGTTCCTGGCCTAAGCTTTGGAATATATCACTCGGCTCATTGATTCCTTGAGCCTGAGAAAGGGCACAATGGCCTAAAACTGAGCCGGGATGCTTGCCCGTAAAGCAATACAAGGCAGCTTCCCTAGCTACCAAAATACATTTATTTATGTTTGAGGCTAAGGGGTTCTCCGACAAGACTACACTAAGTGCTTTACATTTTAGGAGCTCGGCATAGGCGATCTCTGAATAGTCTAAATGAAAAACCCGCACTATGTCGGCACTGAGGGCAGGTATGTAGTGCCAAAGAGATGCATCTCGACCCTCTGACTTTGGCTGCATTCCTCCTACACGCATAGCAAACTTGTCCACTGCAAAAGCAGTATGTCAACATGTCAATATAGAAGTTAGGAAGCGTGAAATGATACAACTAAAAATAATTTGCTTCTAAGAAGTTAGGACATACCTCAGTTGCATCGTCACTTGCAACTAGTTGCTCATTTGTCAAGTTTATGCTTCCTTGGTCTTGAGCATCGCCAGCAACCAAGGGCATGTGTGGTTCAAAGGCAGCTACGCTCTCATAGAATTGCACATCTTGCTTTATTTCAACGAGCGCTTTGGCCACTACATCTTCCAAGGAACTGCTACCAATATCATATGCAAGCGCTTTTGTGAGGTTGTCATCTTCAAAAGAGATTTTCACTTTCCCTTTGTCTTGACCCCCAGCATTCACAGTAGTAATAGACAGTGCCTCATCCTCGCGAAACCCGAGTGTCTTGGCAATGTCATCCAAAAACAAAAATTCTTTCCCATCAATAATGATTGGATGGAAAGACATGATAACAAGGTGTGGGACCTCCTCAAGTACTTCATCGCCCTCTAGAACTAGGTCCGAAACCTCCTCGGGGACATTCTCTTGTAGAGCCTCCAATGCCATTGAGGCCTCCCATTGTTCTGTAACATTCTCTTCCTCAGCATGGGCCTCTTGGACCTGCTCCATTAGCTTTGCTTTTCCCTTTTCTTTTTCCTTGCCACTTTCTTTCGCCACACCCTCTTGTAACAGAAGGACCAAAACCATGTCCCAGCTCATGAAAGAAGTGCCGATGTTGCCCATTTGTAGATCCAAGAGTAAGTCTTCCTCCTCATTCCTGTAGTCCTTTTCTGTGAGGCATTTTAAAAACCTTGATAGGCAAAATCTAAAATTCTTGTCTTCCCTGAATATGTACTTGATGAGGTCAACTGGAACCCATAGGCCCTCATCACCCTCAAACATGATGGAGTACATGCTGATGTGTTCATCCATATACTGAATGACATCTGTAAAAGCATCTGCATGTAGATGCATTGTTGCACGCACATCAATTGCTCCCTCAAACATAGGGACAATCTCATCAACCCTATGAAGTAACTCAAGCTTTCCTAGCTGTGCAATAAGTGCGTCAAGTAGAGGTGCCATGACTATGAGTGATTGCAAGAAATAGAGAGTGTGTGATACAGAAAGGTGTGCGAAATTGAGAGCAAGTGTTAGGAGAGAACGATAATTGTCAATTGATGAAAATGAGTAAAGTTGAGTAAAGTATCGTTTATAAATGGGCAACCTTGTTATAAAAAATTTAAAAACTTTTAAAATTTTTAAGTACCAATTTTTTTTTAAAAAATGGTATGCGAAAGCAAGAACGTATCCTTCCATCGTCGCAAGGTCATTTCTAATTTACTAGTGGCTCAAGCCACAGATGCTTGTGTGACCAACCTTATACTATCACAAAAAAATAAAACTTGCACAAGACAATTGAAAAACCTTAATAAGACAGTGAGGCAAAAAAATTGAAATTGTATTTACTTCAATCCAAGATTACATATCCAGTGGTTATTTGATAGCTACACAGCCAGGGAAAGTAATTTCTCTACAAAGAAAAGATCATTCCTACCTTTTGCGCACTACTCTACCATTGATTATCAAAGCAAAATCACCACTCAGAAGAACTAAGTAGTCACGTAAGTTGGCAAGGGACCAGTCATCATTCACAGCAACATCTTCTACATCCCCACCTTGCATAGATATATATAGCACACCCTGTTCTGTAGAGGTTGTGTCGGAGTCTAACGCCTCCCATTCTCCATTTGTAAGCTTCCATCGCCTATAAGGAAACGCAATGGACAACTACTGCTTGGCAATATGGTAGCGTATCACAACCTTCTCAACTATTACTCCGCATCTGATGGTGTCTCCATTGTGTTGAACAACTTTTTTATCCCATGCAGGTGATAAGAAACAGGTCAGAGCTCTCTCCCCCTTTGCAATCCATAAAGTTGGGGTACGATGTGTGTCACTTGTACGGAACAGGTACACAAAGAGGTGTAGAGGTATGAAGCAGGTTATGGTTGCTTTGTGAGATCCATATGTGCACTTCATACCTCTACACAAAGAGGTGTAGAGGTTTGAAGCAAGTTATGGTTGCTTTGTGAGATCCATATGTGCACTTCATAGCATTTTGCACCTTGCTTTCGATCTACAAACAAGCCATGGCCACTGAAGCATTGTTTGGAATTGGCCATTCAATAGATGTGAGAGTTGGCATAGGTTCTGGAACTAATTTTCCAGTACCATTTGCTGTCATGGGAACCACATATGTATCCTCATAGAAGAAGATGTTTCGTGCAAGAAGTTGTGCAGCTGGATACCCTCCAAAGATTAAACTACCAAGCTCCACATGGTATGCTTCAAACAAAGGTTCCTGAAATTGCCTCCATAGGCTCCCACTCACTATAGTTTGAGGGAAAAATATCTACGCAGAGGAACCCAAGAACAATCAAAGCAATGCTCAGTATACCATTATTAGCACACAATTGATTTAAAAACAAGAATATAAAGTGGTGAAATAACTTACAATTTGCAGGAAATCGTTGACGCTGGTCATGGTCTGCTAGTTTCAGCTTTGTTGCCTTGTAAACATGTTGGACCTTGGCTAGCTTTTTTCCATCACGATCTTGTTTGAGCTCCAATATCCGCCCTTTCCAATGGTGACTTTGTATATCAACGTATCGCTTTGACACCTTGTGGGTTCCTCTTGTACTAGGCTGCATCGTAATCCAATTCCACTTCTCGTACTGTTTGACGTTCCAGTGCCCATCCTCATCTTGACCACTGCTACAAGAGAGAGATTGAATACTGATCGGAGGCCTTCTAGCTCTAGAAGAAGACATCAGATGTATATATTAGGGAGATTATAAACCTTGATGGCAAAGGAAAATAGAATGGTGAGAAAAAAACTTAGACTAGGGAGATGTACAAAAGAGAAGGAGTTGTAGAGCAAGTTTCAAGGGCTTGGCTGTGCTATTACTACACTTTGAAAGAGGATATTAGAGGGGGTGAGAGGAGACAATGAGTAAGATTATGAGAGCCAAAGCATTTGCAACTCAAGCTTCCATAGCTTGGCTCCGCTGTTACACTCTGTAAAAGGAGGTTGGACAAGGTAGGATGAAGTAAGGAAATGTAAGTGAGGATCAAACTTCCATAGCTTCTGAGAGGAGGTTGCAGATCAAGCTTCCATAGCTAAGCTCTGCTGTTACACTCTGTAAAAGGAGGTTGGACAAGGAAGAAGGATGAAGTAAGGAAATGTAAGTGAGGATCAAACTTCCATAGCTTTTGAGAGGAGGTTGCAGATCAAGCTTCCATAGTTAAGCTCTGCTGTTACACTCTGTAAAAGGAGGTTAGACAATGAAGAAGGATGAAGGAAGGAAATGTAAGTGAGGATCAAAATTCCATAGCTTCTGAGAGGAGGTTGCAGATCAAGCTTCCATAGCTATAGATCTAGGTTTCTGAGTGAAGAGAGAGGTAGATAGCTAAAAGAAGTAGTCTAGAGTGAAAAACGCCCTGCTATGAGAAAGGGGGAAGAGAGAGCATTTTGGAGGGAACGTGGGAGAGAGGGATAGTGGAAAGTGAAGGGGAATGTGCATTGAATGCATGGGAACTCATTTTTGGGCCTCTATCACTTTAGAGACCTTACTTAATGATGGCTGCAGGCTGCAGCTATCCTTTTCTATAAAAAATAGGGGAAAAATTCATATGCTTAAAATTTTTTTGAGCTTTAGTTGATTTTAAAGATTAAAAAAGAGCCTATTTAGCCTATTATTCTAAGTTTCCACTACCTTCTAGGCTCTTACAAACCATTGGTTTTAGTCCACATGTAATCTCCCTATTTGTCTATTTCTTAATCACCTCCATTAGGCAATGGCAAATTAAAGGGCCCAAAAAGACTCCATTGAGTTCCTAATGTCTACCTTACACAACCCACTTTCAACATCTGGTCTTCAAGCTCCAAGACAAATGATGTGGATAATCGATGAGTCCTCAAGTGAGGGCCATGGCTGGCATGTTCCAACTACTCTAGTCACTGCTCAAAGAAGGCCAGGCAAGAAGGAATTGTCAATTTGGCTACCCAAAGATGCGTACAAACTTGTACAATCTAGCCTAGTTGCTAATCCTAAAAAGCATATCTTTTCCAAGCCTAAGCCTCAGATTGTTACTCATTGGGTCCCAAAGCATGTTCTTAAAGCACAAGGCTATTATGAGGGTGCAATAGCTAACACTTTTGAAATAAAAATAAATACCTTTATGCATGTTTCTATGCATAAAAACAAAATTAATGCGAATAACTCTTTTGAAATAAAAATAAATTCCTTTATGCATCTTTTCATGCATAAAATCAAAATTAATGAGAATAACTCTTTTGAAATAAAATAAATTTCTTTATGCATCTTTCTATGCATAAAATCAAAATTAATGAGAATAACTCTTTGAAATAAAAATACATTCCTTTGTGCATCTTTCTATGCATAAAATAAAAATTAATGAGAATAACACTTTTGAAATAAAAATAAATTTCTTTATGCAACTTTCTATGCATAAAAAATAAAATTAATGAGAATAACTCTTTTGAAATAGAAATAAATTCCTTAATGCATCTTTCTTTGCATAAAATTGAAATTAATGAGAATTACTCTTTTGAAATAAAAATAAATTCCTTTATGCATCTTTTTTTGCATAAAATCAAAATTAATGAGAATAACTCTTTTGAAATAAAATAAATTCCTTTATGCATCTTTCTATGCATAAAATCAAAATTAATGAGAATAACATTTTTGAATTATGAGTAAAGTTCACTGTTTTTGGCACTTGGGAGAGGCAGGGTAACAGTGCAAAACACTATTGAGTTTCAACAAAGGGGAGGGCTTCTATTTATAGGAAAAAGTGAGCTTCTAACCAAGCCAACAGATTCTAGAATTTTCCAGATCAGTTTGGTCAATTTTTGACCATTTTTGGGTCAGTTTTGCTTACTTTTTGGATCTAGTTGAAACAGGAGACAGGAGAGATAAAAATATCTCATTATTTGGGAGTTTAAAACTCATTCAAGCATGTGAAATAGTTGCCTCCTTCATGAGGGTAATTTTCCCATTATTGAGGTGTCAAAAATGCATCATTTCACCTAAATATCTCTCTTTTTTAACTATTAACCTTGTCCTTAGTTAACTCTTTATCTTATGATTCCTTAATGCATCTTTCTTTACATAAAATTAAAATTAATGAGAATTACTCTTTTGAAATAAAAATAAATTCCTTTATGCATCTTTTTTTGCATAAAATCAAAATTAATGAGAATAACTCTTTTGAAATAAAATAAATTCCTTTATGCATCTTTCTATGCATAAAATCAAAATTAATGAGAATAACGTTTTTGAATTATGAGTAAAATTCACTGTTTTTGGCACTTGGGAGAGGCAGGTTAACAGTGCAAAACACTATTGAGTTTCAAGAAAGGGGAGGGCTTCTATTTATAAGAAAAAGTGAGCTTCTAACCAAGCCAACAGATTCTAGAATTTTCCAGATCAGTTTGGTCAATTTTTGACCATTTTTGGGTCAGTTTTGCTCACTTTTTGGATCTAGTTGAAACAGGAGACAGGAGAGATAAAAATATCTCATTATTTGGGAGTTTAAAACTCATTCAAGCATGTGAAATAGTTGCCTCCTTCATGAGGGTAATTTCTCCATTACTGAGGTGTCAAAAATGCATCATTTCACCTAAATATCTCTCTTTTTTAACTATTAACCTTGTCCTTAGTTAACTCTTTATCTTATGTGAGTATTTACTCATTTTTTGGGAGATTTTTCTTTTATTCTTCTATTTATCTCCTCCCTACATTTGGATGGATCTTATTGGTCCATAAGAATCTTAATTTAAAATTTCAAAAAAATCTTCACCCCCAGCATAATGCCTCTTGAACAGATTATACTTAATTTCTAATGCACCTTCTGAAAATCTTTTTGAACTTTTATTTCAGGGGAGCTTATTTTAATAAGATGAGGTATTTTTCTATCCAAAATATTTAAAAATTGAATTACCACTCTCTAGAAGATTTTCTCTCTTTAGGCCAAAATTGGTAGAAACAAGATCTTTTATATTTTTGAAGAGGGATTTGATTACACGGGAAGATGTCGGACATCTTGAGAGGATGGGGAGGAATCTTACAGATAGCACCGTTCTATAGACAGTCTTGAGCCTTCAGGTCTCTCTGAAATGTGTTTCCCCTCTGAGTTAAGTGCTTACTTTGGTTATCTGTAACACCTTAGCTGTGTTGATTATGTTAATAGGGTCTAGGTGTTTGCTCCACTCTTGACTTGCTTGCTGAGCCTCACAAGGCTATGATGCTTTGTCCTTTTGCATTCCAATGGTGTAGCAAACCACTGTTTGAGAGCTGTTGTAGCCTAATTAAGGTTGTATATGAACTTGAAACTTGAAATTATGCAGGAAATGATGTGCTTCTATAATAACTCTTTTCTGTAAGAACTTCAATCTGCATCTAACCCAACAGCCTACATGTCATCTGTGTCCTTAATGGCTAATACCGTGTATAACTTAGCCTTTTGTTGTCGCGCTTGCACTCTGCATCTATAAGAGAGATAAAGTAATCTTCTTCTCTCCTCTATAACCACCAACATAAAGAGATAAGAGAGTACATAGTGTAAGAGAAGTACTCTTCTACTATAACATACAAAAGTTGGCCCATAGTTGAGCTCGATATCTCAATAGGGTAGAGTGTCAAGGTCCATTGAATTGAGACAGATAATAGTGGGACCAATGTCCTTTCATACCAAGCAAATAGCCGAATGGGTGGCAAGATGTGTGTTAGCATGGCTACTTTGCAGAGCCAATGCTTGATTATCGATGGACAACCATACATCCAAGCTGGATGTGTCGAGTTCATCCAGCATTACTCTTGCATGAACATAATTCAAGCTTAGAAGGCTGTGAAAAATACCTAGCAAGTGTCCATTTTACAAGAACAAATCAAGTTGCTAGAGGTACGAACACATGAAATTTTGGCTTCAAAAGATTCCTTGCTTGCAACTATTCATCAAGACATGGAAAGGAGCCAACCACAAGTACAGTTATCCCAACTCCTAGCAAATTAGTCACAAAGAAAGACAACACCATTGTAGGCACACTACAAAAGAAAAGGGATTCATCAAAAGAAGCATCCCATCTCAGCCAAGACCCTTCCATGGAGAAGGCAACAACCCTATAGAGGCAATATTAAGCTACATGGACTCTATGGATGAGTATTTTGATATTGCAGGGTACAATGGTAGGATTAAGATAGCTCTTGCAAGTAGGTGTGGCCCGAACCGCCAATTCTACCCATGTGGTATCTAGCTCATATATATTACATATTAACCAAGGACAACCAAGGCACAATGAGAGGAGAGAAAAAAAGAAAACTTGGATTTCTAAAAAATAAGAGGAAAAAATCCCATCGATTGACCCTTTGTATTTTGATAGACCTTTTGTATTCGATTGACCCTTTGTATTTCGATTGATTCTTTGTATTCCAGCTTCCATTCCTGCGTTTCACTTCTTAATGTCTTTTACATACCGCAACAAAGTGCCGATTGAGTACTAGTATTAAACAATCTATGGAGAAGGTAACACTCCCACCTTAAAAGTTGTAAATTATTTATCAGGCATTTACATGAATTTGCAAAGTAAAAAAGTACTCAAAAACCTAGTGAAGTTACAAGCGCAAGACCCAGTGCATCGCGTGCGGTCGAGAATTTGGAGTCAAAGGGCTCCGTGAAGATCAATGGCCAAGCCACGCGATGCCAAGGCCAGCGACGAGTCCGGCGGCCCAAGAAGCATCCGTCGACCATATGTCATCGTCGGATTTTGATTCATCCGATTCTAATTCATTGGATTCTGATTCGCTTGAGCTCAGGGTAGAGGTGGGGACACGAATCACTCTGAGTGGAGTAGTCAAAGTGATACGTCTTTTGTCTGCCTCACCTGAGCTAGATGCTGAATCGTGGCAACGTCGCACAGTTCGTGGAGGTATTTCTGGATAGTCTAGTTGGTTGCTGTCGTCTCGTCGACCAAAAGCGAAATGACGTCCTCGCCTGTGAAAGCCCTTTGGCACACCAAACACCTCACCGTACATGTAGCTATGCTTTGTTCTGGAAGGATCAGGTAGAGTCAGGGCCAACAGAAGAGGTGCCATAGCCGGCCAGCACAACGGGTTGTGAAGCTTCACGCTTATTGCAGAGGCGGCAGGAGAAGCTTCACGATTGTTGTCGGTGTTGCTGATAAACGCAGCTAGGCAATCTTCAAAGTCAAGAGGTCATGGCATGTGTGAGGCTTGGGTGGGCACAAGTCTTATATGTACATGCCACTTTATGTCCACATCAGCTTAGATAAGATCCACATAAGCACCATGCCACCTTACCTTGCCATCTTCATCCTCCATGTAGACATGGTCAACCTCATCATCGTAGTAATCATCGTAGTTGACTTCCCACCTCATCATTGTAGTTTCTCATTAATGCCACATCTTCTTGTCCCCTTTGCATGCCACATCATGGAATGTCATGTCATGCATCATTCCACGACATCCCTCGATATGTTAACCCATGTAGATATGGGGAGTATAGCCACATCAACCATAACACTTCCACATGTCAATTAAGTGCCATGTGGCATGCATGCCTACCAGGTGGTGGCACCTCCTTCCCACATTCCAATTAAATTTTTAAAATATTTTTTTTATTTTTAAAAATTATATTGATATATATCAATATTTTGAAGATAACATCATACATGAGAAAAATACATAGAAAGAGGATAAAAATATAAAGTTTTAATATATTATTTTTATAAAGAAAAGAGATTAATATAAATTTTTAAAAAATAAAATATATAACTTATAGATATAAAGGAATTTAAAATCACTAATTTCAAAGGATTATATTTTTTAAACTAGATAAATAGTAAATTTTGAAAGTCTATATTATTTCATTTTTAAAATTTGATTTTTTGAATCTAATATTTCATGAAAATATTATTATGTGTAGAAAAAAACCTTAAATAAAATTATGGAAAAACACATTATGGAAGAAAATGTAGCTATATTATCAAAGAAATGAGTGATTTGGAGCTTCTTTGAGATTGGTCATGGGATGGGTGAGCATGATGGTGTGGGAGTGTGCGTGAAACATACTTTGAGATGTCATCAAGATGCTAAAAGTGGTTCAGAGATGAACGCCATGTGGTTGTGTGGTGTTCTTAGCATCTGTGCGGGAGCACACTTATAGATATAAAGGAATTTAAAATCACTAATTTCAAAGGATTATATTTTTTAAACTAGACAAATAGTAAATTTTGAAAGTCCATGTTATTTCATTTTTAAAATTTGATTTTTTGAATCCAATATTTCATGAAAATATTATTATGTGTAGAAAAAAACCTTAAATAAAATTCTGGAAAAACACATTATGGAAGAAAATGTAGCTATATTATCAAAGAAATGAGTGATTTGGAGCTTCTTTGAGATTGGTCATGGGATGGGTGAGCATGATGGTGTGGGAGTGTGTGTGAAACATACTTTGAGATGTCATCAAGATGTTAAAAGTGGTTCAGAGATGAACGCCATGTGGTTGTGTGGTGTTCTTAGCATCTGTGCAGGAACACAACATCATCATATCCCTTATGTGATGCTTCGATTGTCTGGAGATTTTTTGGTATGTGGATGGTGGCATTATTAACCATGGCAGCCCACATGATTATTATGACACAATACCAGGCATCTTGGGCTTACATTCCATCAAGAGCACGTGCATGGTGGCCCCCATAATTCACACACAATGGTTTGCATGCTTATATGGAGCATGTATGGATGATGATTGGTTAGGTTGTGCCTTGAGAGGATGGGAAGATACATTGATGTAATAGAAAGTGATCTCTCTTGATCATCCTTCATATTGTAACATGCCCATCTTCAATAATAATACATGCCCATGAATTTATGATCTTTGTGATGTGTAAATAAATCATTTCAATAAACGAATTGTCTCCACTTAGAATCTTAGAATTCTGAGTCCAAATTTGGAATCTGCACTTGATTTTACCCTAGTAAAGGATTTTGAAGCATCCAAAATGGACACCTCAGACATTTTCATCGAATTTTGTTTTTTTGCACCCTTGAGTGCTCCGGCACACATATTGAGGCCCGGTGCCCAAAACTAGGGGTCCCCGCCCCCAAGAAGATGTCATACACACACTCAGGCACTTGCACAAGGACCAAAAGCCGACCGCCCTAGTGTACAACTGCACAAACTGCCACGGGACGCCCATGCTATCTCTGACCCAGAAAGTACATGCATACCATAGCTTTTGCCCATGCAGAGGTACCATTCCTTTTCCCAAGCCTATGCAAGCCATAGGTCGATGTACTTTCACCATACACCATTCTTTGCACCCACGATTTGCTCTCTCTTTTTGTGCACCCGTACCCGTACACCTGCACCTATATAAACCCCCTAATACCTCGTGGTCGAGACACCCAGCACCCTGCTCTGCCTCTACCCGGCGCTCTATGCGGTACTGCACCTGTACAGTGCCCGATAGCCCTCTGCACCCCTCTTCTAGTAGGCCATTTTTGCCCATCTCCAAGTAAGCCCTCTTTTTTAGAATATTTCTTGCCTCCTCACCCTTAGAATCTTAGAATTCTGAGTCCAAATTTTGAATCTGCGCTTGATTTTACCCTGGTAAATTATTTTGAAGCATCCAAAATGGACCCTCAGACATTTTCATCGAATTTTGTTTTTTGCACCCTCGAGTGCTACGACACACATAATGAGGCCCGGTGCCCAAAAATAGGGGTCCTCGCCCCCCAAGAAGATGTCATACACACACTTGGGCACCTACACAAGGACCAAAAGCTGACCGCCCTAGTGTACAACCGCACAAACCGCCAGGGGACGCCCATGCTGTCTCTGACCCGGAAAGTACATGCGTACCATAGCTTTTGCCCATGCAGAGGTACCATTCCTTTTCCCAAGCCCATGCAAGCCATAGGTCGATGTACTTTCACCATACACCATTCTTTGCACCCACGCTTTTCTCTCTCTTTTTGTGCACCCGTACCCGTACACCTACACCTATATAAACCCCCCAATACCTCGTGGTGGGGCACTCTATGCGGTACTGCACCTGTACAGTGCCTGATAGCCCTATGAACCCCTCTTCTAGTAGGCCATTTTTGCCCATCTCCAAGCAATCCCTCTTTAGAAGATTTCTTGCCTCCTCACCCTTAAGGGTAGAGTGTCCTTAGTTGCTCTCCCCCTCTCCCCCCGCTCTTGCCCTCATGTGAATAGACTTAAGGGAGGATTCTCCCTCCTCTCCCGCGCTCCCCCCTCATGTGAATAGACTTAAGGGAGGACTCTCCCTCCTTTTCCTCCCCCGCTCCCCCCCTCATGTGAATAGACTTAAGGGAGGACTCTCCCTCCTTTCCCTCTAGCTCCAGCCTTCTTCTTGCAAATCTAGTTTAAGGAAACCTCCCTCCCCCCATTAGCGATTTAAGGGATTTTAGCCTCTTAGAGGTGATCCATACATAGGGGTTTTTTGCTAATAGCTTGAGCAAACGAGCTCCAAATTGGGATCCGAATGAAGAATTGGATTTGGGATGTCGTGGGCTACAATAAGGCAGGCAGAATGGCTCCTTCATGAAATTTCCAAAATATCATCTTGAGAGACGCGCACATCAATGAGTCTAGAGAGGTTTCTCGAGATGCTTCTCCCCTTGGGAGCCCACAAAGAAATAATCACCAGGCTAGGTTGGTCATTGTTTAAAAGGAGATTTTTTAAAATCTTTGTTGTTAACTTTAAAGAAGTTAAGAAAGAAGATGCCAATTTTCTTTATACCAAAATTTTTGTGACATTATTGTTTTTTGAAGATAAGTGATAAAATCTGCCATATTCTAGAGTTTAGTTTTTAAATTGTTATGTTGATAGAGTTAAGAACTCCCCACCTCAACGCTAACACCCTTTCCGTGCTTGTGTAGCCGGGCGGCGATGTTAGAGAGGCCCGGAGTCGACCCAAGGTATCCCCCCTCATACCATTGGGAGAATAAGATTTTGCTAATGGAGGTGAATAGTGTGATGCTGCCTAGTTCTGCACTCGGGGGGTCACTCACAAAAAAATGTGAATATCACGTGCGTTCAACAGAAGCATAATTTTAATTTATGAAACTTACAGAAATATATTTACATAAGGGTATGATTTAAAAATTTTCTAAAAAATTTTACAGATTCATAAAGAAAAGGGGATATTATATAGATTAAAAAATTCACAAATAAGGGATTTAAAATATAGGCCTTGAATACACGCGATAGGGATATTTTACATATAGTGACCCCCCCAAGGTTCTGCGAGCCTAGGCTAGTGCAGTGAATAATCCCTCCCTAGTGCGTAGACATCCCTTTGAGGGGGGCGGGGGAGGATCAAGTGATGGATCTTGAGAGAGCGACAAGCTAGCTTGAGTCCTCGCCAACTCCCGACGATGAGGTGTATGGTCCCGTAGGAATTGCCCAATCTATAGAGGCTCGAAGGATCATCGACACAATAAAGTAAAGAGCCTGGATTTGGCTAAGAATAATTTTGAACATTGTATCTATGTTTTTTAAAATCCTTGGTTTGTAAACATTGTGTATCATTGATAAATATTGTTTAAATGAATCATGTGTAAGGATTTTAATTAAGAAACTTGTTTATTTATGTTAAATAGAATGGTAGGATTAATTACAAAATAAATTCATACATGGGTTGAGTGGAAAGTGGGAGTACGGTGCCTTGAATGGCAACATCCTATGGACAGGTGGACCTATTTAGTCAAGTAACTTTTCAATAAATTAATCAAAGTGCTACGTTAGATAAATAAATCCCTAGGCAACCCTACTCTAGAGGACTAGGTCAGCGGGCTGTGCCTTGCATAGATGAGGAAAAAAGCGTTGTTTCTAGAAGTCAAGAATAGAGGTTGCCCAAGTTAAAGTCGATCACTCTATGAGTGTTTTGATTTTAGAAATCCTTTAAAAAGACCATGCTCCCCCTACGAGATAGAACTAGGTCATACCTACTAAAATCGTATCCTTGTACCTTACATGGTCAAGGTATCGGGATGAGTAGGAAACTATCCCAAGTTAGACTTAGTAGACTACCTTAAAAGTTTTCCGTATTTAGGAAGCACGGGACCTTACAAGTGGTATCTGAGCCGATCTTAGTTCCTAGGACTTATTAATAGAGATTGTTTTGGGATATATGTTTTACCTAATGATGATTTATAAAATAACTTACTAAAATAAATTGAATTGGTGATTGAATGATTGTAGGAAGAGGGTGATGCCTACTACTAAAGATTCTTAGTCTCCGAGTGAATCTTCTAGATGGCATGTCTCTCTTCAAATTTTGAGTTTCATGATACTATGGTGTAGATACTTGAGAGATTGTCCCTCCCTCATACTTCTCGTATCCAAAGAGGGTGGGGTAGAGATCACCTTTGGAATGGCCGGTCGAGATATTTTCATCAAGGCAGATCGAACTGGGAACATCACCACGCGGACTCGCTGGATCGAAAAGTTGAAGATAGTCTATTTATTTTGGTTCGTGGGGTACTCCTAGGCCTGATAGTTTCTTGACCATAGATGGGAATTGCATACCACAGGACAGCTGGGTATATGACCTAGTAATGCAAGACTTACCTGCTGTGTGACAGGGTAGCCGTTTTGGGAGACAGACAGCCCAATCTAGAGTCTACCACCCTTACAGTCTGTTATGTACATATTATATGTGCATATACTAGGAGGCTAACCCACCCTAGGCATGTGAACATGGGAGCATGGAAAATGCTCTAGTGGGACAAGGGTTAGTTCTAACCTTGGGTTGAGGTTAGGGTCAAGCAACCAAGGGTCACACATGGAAATGGAGAGTCAAGAGTTACTTGATGGCCCTCCTATATAATAGGGGCATAGGGCATTCTCAAGGGATGTTCTCTTGTGTAGAGCATTGTGTCTACTCTCTTGCCATTTCAAGCTAAAGCCAGGTGCTCATTAGGAAAAATCAGAACTCATTTTGGGCCCTTTTAGGGTTTAGGAAAAATAGCCCTCGACCAATCAATGGAGGGCCAACGTAACGTTGGAGGAAATAATCAATAGGAGGAAAAAAGAATAAAAGTCATATTTAGAAAGAGAACGGCGAGTTTGCATTGAATGAAGATATCTTTTTCATTTATTATAATTGATATTGTCATCTTTGGGTGCAGGATTTGCAATGCAAAATTTGGTGATTCGGACATCGCCGGCACGTCCGGAGTGGTCCAAAACCCCTAAAACGACCCCGAAAGCGCTGAAAACGGGCATCCGGAGGCCCGGAAAAGGCCGAAAAGTGTCGGCCAAGAAGATTCACCGGGAAAAGTGATTTGGTGTTAGTCTGGCAGAAAGGGCCGGCCAGGAAGATTTTTTGGGAAAAGCGATTTGGTGTCAGTCTGCTGCCAGACTGACACCGTGACGGCACGGGGGGGGAGGGGGGGCTGCGGGGGTCGCGGTGAATCTTCTTGGCCGGCCCTTTTTGGCCTTTTCCGGGCCTCCGGATGCCCTTTTTCAGCGCTTCCGGTGTCGTTTTGGGGGTTTTGGACCGCTCCAGACGCACCGGCGATGTCTGAATCACCTACTTCTAGACTGACACCAAATCGCATTTTTCGGCGAATCTCTGTAGTTGCATGTACTTGCTTTAATATTTTTGGTGATTTTGGGTGAAGAAAAATAAAAAAATTGTGAATTTCTTACAGGGCTCCAAAATGAGTTCCCTCTTTTCCTAATGGCTGGAGTGAAGTCATATCTCTTGGTGGTATGGGACACTAAGGTAAGATATATGATACTTCATTGTATTTATGTGTGCACCCTTGGGATTAGGGGTGTGGATGAGAATATGCCTGGTTCATGCATGTTTATGCAGGGTTATTAGGTAGAGAGATCTTTAGGGTTTTAATAGTGGTATCAAAGTTTTTGATGTTTTTCTCCTCTTACTTTTTCTCTCATTATTCAAAAAAATTTAGCATTTTAAGTAAATTTTAAACATTTACTAAGCAAAAAAATATAAATTTTTGGTTTATTTTGGTGGTCTATGCATTGGAACGTCAATGTGGCGGTTGGAAATTGGTTCTTCTCAACTTGGATAACGTATCGACGTTGTGGGGAAATTTCATGAGTGGAAATGTTCATTTTTCCTTATTTTTTATGGTTAAAATAAGCTTTTATGGATTTTTTAAAACCAAAATACCACACATGATATGTGCGTATTTTGCTAAAAAAGGATTTCCCTATATCTCAAGTAAATTTTGGATTTTTCTCCTTATTTTTAGGACATTGCTTGGGTATTTCATGGTAAAAAATCATTTTTAATGCACTTTTTTCCGGGTTTCTTGTCGCAGGCATGCTATCGCATTTCTGTCTTTTTTCTAACTGAATTTTAGTAGGCCCGGGGATAGCATGCCAATGTAGTGGGTTCTCTCCTATGTGCATGGTATTTTTTTCCATCTCTCAAATCTGAAATTTCCTTCATATTCTTATCCCTCATATGTGAACACCTCTTAGATGGAGTTGAATTATATTAAAGATGATTAAGTTTTAATCATGATTATCACATGATAAATATGATTAAATAGATTAATCATTTCACAGATTGTTGAGTGGAGAAGAAAGTTGAAGGAAGAGAGAGTGGAGATGGAGGATGTAGTGGGGGAGAGAGCTTGCTCATTTCCCCTCTCTTTCTCATACGTGCGCGCAAACCCGAAGGGGGGGGTTTGCTGCAGCTCGCCAACGCATAGAACCCCAACGGATATATCTTCAATAATTTTTTAGAAAAAGCTTTTGTTTAAGATCATTTAAAGCTTTAACTAGATTTAAATTAAAGCTAATCAAAATAAGCTTAAAAGCTTCAAAAAAGAGAAGAAAAAACTTCTTATTTCATTAGATTTTTTGTTACAAAAAAATCATTATGAGCCCTTTTGACCTTTAGGGTCCAATTTTCTCTTGGCCTTTCAAATTGTGGTATTTTTTGTCTTTTCATTTTCCAGCAACACTTGACTTTCCGTATTCTGGGACGAACTCTCGGGTTTCGATTTTTTTTTTCTGTTCAAATTCTAATGCGTTCGGGCTGCATTATTTTTTTAAATTTTTTTTAAAATTTATGAAAAATTAGAAAAAGGTTATTTCAAATTTTTTGAATATCTGAGTTTGCTAACCGGCATATGGTGTGTCCCCCACCATTAGGATGCCCATGACCGGTCAAAAGAGGGCAAGTGAAGTCAACTTCAAGTGAATTGTGATTTTTGAAGAATTTTATAACAATGGCTCATATTGACTTCTCAGTCTATGACAATGTTGATGAGATGAGTGATCATCCCAACTTGGGTGGGGAAGAGGTTGTTGGAAAGAGCAAATTTTTAGAAGTGACAGAGCGTCTTAAGGCAACTATTGCTAGATGACATGATGAGATAGAGTCGATAAGATGCAGATTTTGACTTTGCAAAAAGCTCTTTTGTGGCGGCACCTTCCTACTCCTACCAAAGCGGTTGCTCCGTCGTTTTGCACCAAAAGTGTATGGCAATGAGAAAAAGGAGAAGACTTAGGAATGTGTAGATGCCTGGCTCAATAGGTGGACTACACATTTTGCCTTTCATCCATTCAAAGATGCACAAAATCAATAGATGGCGTCGCTTATTAAAAGGAAAGGCATTAACTTGGAGGAAGGATCTCAAAGATGATTCCATTCCCACTACTTGGAAAAGTTTTGAGGAAGCTTTTAAGAAAGAGTTTGTCAAACTAGAGGATGAATTTGAAATAATTACCAAGCTTGTTAAAAATAGCATGGCAAATCAGTCATTTGACAATTTTGTGTAGAAATTTAGACAATTGGCTGCCAAAGCTAAATCTGATGATCATACCTTGTGAGGGATTCTCATCAATGGTAAGCCTCATGATTATCAATAGTACGAGGTAGATAAATGCAAGGTCAAAATGGCTGAGGATGCTATTCAGGGGAGTAGCTTAGGTTCTTCATAAGACTATGGTCGGTGCCAACACTTCAAACTAATTAAAAGTAATCCACATTCACGTTTTCAAATAGTGGACAAAAAAGAAAGTTCGTATTCACACAAAAACCAAAAAATTATAACAATGCCAGCCAAGAAGCAGACATTTGTGACATGTTTCAAATACAAGGAAAAAGGACACATGAAGAAATTTTATCCTTTTGAATGGAGCTACAGCACCTTCGGCACCTGGACAAAAGGTGGCACCAAAGAAATCTGTACGCATTACATAACTTCAAGGTAAATTTCTTGAAGTCAATTTGACAACATTGTGGTACAAAGGATGAAGCTGGAAACCACACAGAATGATCACATGTACAATGTGGGGATGGCTAGAGGATAAGTCCAATTTTGGGACAAGAAGGTGTCAAAACTACCATTAGACATCCAATTGTACTAAGATAGACTTGATTTTCATGTCATAAGCTTAGGTCATGTACACATAATTCTAGGGATGGAATGGTTTCATTAAAAAAAATGAGGATTTTTCTGTCCCATTAGGTCAAACATTTGATGTCTTTCCATCACAATGGAAACTTTGTTACTCTTAAGGGAAACATTGTTCTAACCAAGGAAACTTTTATTACTGATCTTGTAGCGGTAGGCACAGCTTTATTCTAGGATGGGAAGCCTATGGCCTTCGAGAGTAGGAAACTCAATGATGCACAGACTAGATACTCTATTCAAGAGAAAGAGTTGTATGCACTTATTTATGCTTTAAACTCAATGATGCACAGACTAGACACTCTATTCAAGAGAAAGAGTTGTATGCACTTATTTATGCTTTAAATGCATGGAGACATTATCTCTATGGGTCTCAATTTATGGTCTTGATAGATCATCAGTCTTTGTAGTTCATTTGTGATCAACTAGACTTGAAATGTAGAAAGGCTAGATGGGCTGAATTGATGTAGGACTTTGATTTCATGATTAAATATAGAAAAGGTGGCTTAAATAGCATTGTTGATGCATTGAGTCAAATTGGTCAAGTTAATGAAGATAGCTTCACATAAATTACTTCTAACTTGCACGATTTACTCAAGGGAAAATATTACAGAACCTTTTTTCCAAGTACTAGATTTCAACAAATTTTACAAATTAAATTACTTTAAATAAGTTAACTACAAGTTATTACATCACCCTTAGAAGAAGAATTAAATGAAAAAATATTTATGAACACAAGACAAAAGAATTGGGTCCAATCTGCCCCCCTATAAGACCCGCGTTCTCACATATGAGTATTTCAATGATTTATTACGGTATGAAGTAATTTGATACAATCATATATCTTCTCATTAGAGGAGAAAAGAGAAGATAGAAAGAAAAAAGAGCTTCATCCAAGGAACCTGCAATTCTTACAAACCATGTTTAATCTCTCTCTCTCTCTCTCTCTCTCTCTCTCATGAAATAATTAAACCATATAAGGAAAAAAGAAAAAAGAGCTTCATCCAAGGAACCTGCAATTCTTACAAACCATGTTTAATCTCTCTCTCTCTCTCTCTGTCTCTCTCTCTCTCTCTCTCTCTCTCTCATGAAATAATTAAACCATATAAGGAAAATAATAAGAGAACTAATACTCCCTGTAGTTATTTGCCTGTCACTCAACAGCCTGTCTTGGCTCCCTGTATACAAGTATAGGCCTGCAACTTGCACCCACTATATCTTTTGGTTTTTTGCTAGAATATAGTTGAGCTGTTACTTAAATTACGGGAATAGGCCGTGTCTACAACTCATCTTGGGTCGTTTGCTAAGCTCAATCGTATGCAAAAACCTACCTACTTTTTGGGAATCTTTATCATAAATATGCTATTTTTATCATAAATTTATTTTCTTTATCTTTTTCTAATTGTTTACAGATATTCATATACTCTCATCTCTAACTATAATTTTTATTGAATAAATATAATTAAATTCTCAAGAAAGTTCACTCACATAATAGTCCTCTGAGTTAAGAACGCAACTATCCTCGGTTGTTGCGTAGCTTGCAAAACCTGGTCTAGAAATTTGACAAAAGAAAAGTCCAACAAACCAGCAGGGGTTGTGCACATGGTACATTAGATCATACATTACTAATAAAGTGTGTTTGGAAAGTCTTACCAAAACCATCAACAAGGTATGCATGTTGTTAAATATATTTCTTTTTTTTTTCAAAAAATAATAACACTTGATAAGAAGCATACCCGTCATACCAAAAGTCCAATATTATTGTTAAGATATCAACCATATCGATCCATTGTGCTATATTCATGCCATATTCACCCTGGCTAATGAAGAAAATATGCTCACACTCTCTCCAACTATACTAATTGTCCACCATCACACAATGTCAGCAACTCACAACTACTAACCCTGACAGCAATCATCAGAACTAACCCGTACTCAAGTCTAGGTTTCTCTAAGCCATGGGCCTCCTCAATGACCCCAGAGGGTGATCAAACACATCAGATCAGTGCCTCTTTCTCAAGAAAACAACTGTCATACAATGTGTGGCTCTGAGAAAACCCTTCTCATTAATTACTCACACCATATCACCACCCATCATGTCCCAGCCATTCTGGCTTGCAAGCACAAAGCTCATATATCTCACCAACCTACACAAGGTTGTCCATTCAAACACACTTCAAGTTAGCAACACATGCTAAATGTCCACACGACAGCACATAAGTAGTAAATCCACTACTTAGTTCCAGCTATCCCTAATTTCATATGTCCTACACTTAGAATATTCAGAATCACCCAAGTGCCGTGCTACAAACATAGTGGTAATTAGGCATCCCCAATTAACCATAGAAAGATGGACATACAAATTGTGACAAAAAAGTAGTGAAAATATTATCGTTGGAAAATATTAGAATTTGGCAAAATCAAGGTGGAACTCTGGGGTAGATCAAAACCTCGTGAATCAAGGAAAAGCCAACCAATTTTTTATTCGGAATGGTCTTTTACTCCAAAATGATAAGGCTTGCATATCAGATGTGCCGAAAATTAAATTGAGGATCTTATTTAAGTGTCATGATGCACCATCGACGACAGGACATCCGAGGATACAACGTACCTTGGCTTTGGTTCGAAGGACTTTTTATTGGCCAAAAATGAAGGATTTTGTTTAGAATTATGTGGTCAAATGTCTTGTGTCAGATTAATAAGGCAGAGCGTCTTAAATCTGCCTAGTTATTACATCCTTTGGATATTCTGTCTTGAAAGTGGAAAAGTATTTCCATGGATTTCATTACGGGATTTCCATGCACTAGCAGGGGTCACGATGCCATTTGAAAGGGTGTGCTTTATTCATAAAGAAGCACAAATAAGGGGTTTTTTAAGTAGGCCTTGAATGCATGTGATACAGAGGGTTTATATATAGTTAAACCCCCCCAAGACTAATCAGTGAATAAGACAGTTCATGCCAAAGATAAGCCACATGGAACATGTGTGCACAATTAAGAAACAATTCTAATTGTACAACAAGTGGAGCTATAAAGTCATGTAGGCAACATAAAATCAAAGAACCAATCAACCCTACACAAAACTATTACCAAAGATCAATCATGTAGGACATGAAATTATAATCATAAATTGAACAAGAAGATGTAGATGCTTCCCTTATGATTAGAATCATTCTAATACCATCTTGAGAGAGGGACAGAGATGATACAAGAGACACCACATACGCTCCACAAGAATGAATCATATTAGTCACAAGTCACATATATATAGGCAAGACCTAGAGTGAGTTAGGGCTCGCTATATATAGCTCCAACATTGCCCACCTTTTGGACTCTAATCGGCTCTACTAAACAATGACCTGCAAAATAACGAGTGCTATTGGCAGCCCCGACATATCATGTGCAAGGCATGCATTGGCTAATCCCAAGGCTAATATTGAAGAGGCAACAAGAATAAGACATAGATCAAAACCAGAATTTAGAGCTTGTGCTACTCGTTTGGCGTAAAGACCATATTAGGGAGTTTAGAGAAATCCTATTACTTTGGGAATTTTCTTTCCAATCTTATTTTTGGTGTATCTTGATCATACCAATTCCAAAGTTGTCAGAGAATGTGGATTTAGAACCTACTCTTCAAGATCTTTCTAATGATATGTCACTTGAGGGGGTTTTGACAAAATCTTAAAAGGGTTCACAATGCCCCTCCATATTAGGGATTTTTCCAAACTCCCTAATACAGTCTTGGTAGGAGAATCTTGTGCAAAAAGACAAGAGGCTATTCGCCAAGTGTTGAAAGAGTTGCTTCTGTCGATGCTGCAGGTAACAAATATATGAATATTTGTCCTAGAGCTAGCCGTGCCAACAGTAGGTGGGCCAGTCCATAAGGTGTTTTCAGTATTGTGCACTTGCCCTGACTTTGTTACATGCACACGAATACCTTGCTGTATTGATCCATAGCCCTAAGCCTTGCTGTAATGATCCATAGCCTTAGTGTTGGTGTACTGATCAACAACAACACTATGTCTAATTAAGAATAAGATATTGATAAACACATGATTAAGACATAAGATAAAGATTGGGTGTCAGGTTTTCTTGTATTTAATATGGTACAAAAAGGTAACATGATGCTTGGACATAATGTAGGGCTATGGTCATCCCCATAGGGGTGACCCTAGCCCTTCTACATATCTTCTACGGATGTTATGGAATGAATGAATGTTGGAAATGACTTGTTGAATGCTGAATTCTAAATTATGCTTATATATATGCTGGAGTTGGCTAGCTGCTAACACAAGTCGGCATGTTGTGAACAATAAATCGAATAAAATACTGATAAATTATGCACTTTTATCTGATACCTTGCCACATCTTTTTCCCATGAACTACACATCTTTAGAATTGTATAGAGAGGCATGTTGCTATCCCCAACAACCCTTCTATACTCCTCATGATGATGATACTAATGATGCAGATGCTGACGATGGGGGGGGGTCACTCATAAATATGTAAGTACAGCACGTGGGTTCAATAGGAGGGATTTTAACACATTTTTTACACAGAGAAGGGTACCATTTAAAGGGGGTATTCACAGATTGAATAGAAAAAGGGTGTGTTCTATTCATAAAAAATCACAAATAAGGGGTTTTTTAAGTAGGCCTTGAATGCATGTGATACAGAGGGTTTATATATAGTTAACCCCCCCAAGACTAATCAGTGAATAAGACAGTTCATGCCAAAGATAAGCCACATGGAACATGTGTGCACGATTAAGAAACAATTCTAATTACAACAAGTTAAGCTATAAAATCATGTAGGCAACATATAATCAAAGAACCAATCAACCCTACACAAAACTATTACCAAAGATCAATCATGTAGGACATGAAATCATAATCATAAATTAAACAAGAAGATGTAGATGCTTCCCTTATGATTAGAATCATTCTAATACCATGTTGAGAGAGGGACAGAGACGAGACAAGAGACACCACATATGCTCCACAAGAATGAATCATATAAGTCACAAGTCACATATATATAGGCAAGACCTGGAGTGAGTTAGGGCTAGCTATATATAGCTCCAACATTGCCCACCTTTTGGACTCTAATCGGCTCTATTGTACAATGACCTGCAAAATAACGAATGCTATTGGCATATCATGTGCTATTGGCAGCCTCGACATATCATGTGCAAGACATGCATTGGCTAATCCCAAGGCTACTATTGAAGAGGCAACAAGAATAAGACACAGATCAAAACTAGAATTCAGAGTTTGTGCTACTCGTTTGAACACCATATTAGTGAATTTGGGAATTTCTCAATTCCCATTTTTGAATACTTAAAAAAGGGGACATGGATAACATGTTTGTAAGTTTCTCAAAACCCTATCATATGACCTATCATTGGAAAGCGCTTGAAAAATGGAATCTAAAGAGCTATAAAGCGCTCATTTTGGCTTAGTGGTGTTCAAGTTATGATTAATCCAAACTTTTGACCACGTGTCCCAAACTTGTGGGAAATTCCCATATTCCCCAATATGGTGTTTTTGACGTAAAGACCATATTAGTAGGGAGTTTCAAAAAATCCCATTACTTTGGGAATTTTCTTTCCAATCTTTTTTTTGGTGTATCTTGATCATACCAATTCCAAAGTTGTCAGAGAACGTGGATTTAGAACCTACTCTTCAAGGTCTTTCTAATAATATGTCGCATGAGGGGGTTTTTACAAAATCCTAAAAGGGTTCACAATGCCCCTCCATATTAGGAATTTTTCCAAACTCCCTAATACAGTCTTGGTAGGAGAATCTTGTGGAAAAAGACAAGAGTTGCTTTTGTCGGTGCTACAGGTAATAAATATATGAATATTTGTCCTAGAGCCAACTGTGCCAACAGCAAGTGGGCCATACCATAAGGTGTTTTTAGTATTGTGCACTTGCCCTGACTTTGTTACATGCGCACGAATACCTTGCTGTATTGATCCATAGCCCTAAGCCTTGCTATACTGATCAACAACACTATTTCTAATTAAGAAAAAGATATTGATAAACACATGATTCAGACAGAAGATAAAGATCGGGTGTCAGGTTTGCTCGTATTTAATATGGTACAAAAAGGTAACATGATGCGTGGACATAACGTAGGGCTATGGTCATCACCATAGGGGTGACCCTAGCCCTTCTACATATCTTCTACTGATGTTATGGAATGAATGAATGTTGGAAATGACTTGTTGAATGCTAAAATCTAAAGTATGCTTATATATATGCTGGAGGATGTAGTTGGCTAGCTGCTAACACAAGTCGGCATGTTGTGAACAATAAATCGAATAAAATACTGATAAATTATGCACTTTTATCTGATACCTTGCCACACCTATTGCCCATGAACTAAACATCTTTAGAATTGTATAGAGAGGCATGTTGCTAGCCCCAACAACCCTTCTATACTCCTCTCATGATGATGATACTATTGATGCAGATGCTGACGATGTGGGGGGGTCACTCATAAATATGTAAGCACATTACGTGGGTTCAATACGAGGGATTTTAAAATAAAATTTTAACACATTTTTTACACAGAGAACGGTACCATTTAAAGGGGGTATTCACAGATTGAATAGAAAAAAGGTGTGTTTTATTCATAAAGAAGCACAAATAAGGGGTTTTTTAAGTAGGCCTTGAATGCATGTGATACAGAGGGTTTATATATAGTTAAACCCCCCCAAGACTAATCAGTGAATAAGATAGTTCATGCCAAAGATAAGCCACATGGAACATGTGTGCACAATTAAGAAACAATTCTATAAAATCATGTAGGCAACATATAATCAAAGAACCAATCAACCCTACACAAAACTATTACCAAAGATCAATCATGTAGGACATGAAATTATAATCATAAATTGAATAAGAAGATGTAGATGCTTCCCTTATGATTAGAATCATTGTAATACCATGTTGAGAGAGGGATAGAGACGATACAAGAGACACCACATACGCTCCACAAGAATGAATCATATTAGTCACAAGTCACATATATACAGGCAAGACCTAGAGTGAGTTACGGCTAGCTATATATAGCTCCAACATTGCCCACCTTTTGGACTCTAATCGGCTCTACTAAACAATGACCTGCAAAATAACGAGTGCTATTAGCAGCCCCAACATATCATGTGCAAGGCATGCATTGGCTAATCCCAAGGCTAATATTGAAGAGGCAACAAGAATAAGACATAGATCAAAACCAGAATTTAGAGCTTGTGCTACTCGTTTGGTGTAAAGACCATATTAGGGAGTTTAGAGAAATCCTATTACTTTGGGAATTTTCTTTCCAATCTTATTTTTGGTGTATCTTGATCATACCAATTCCAAAGTTGTCAGAGAATGTGGATTTAGAACCTACTCTTCAAGATCTTTCTAATGATATGTCACTTGAGGGGGTTTTGACAAAATCTTAAAAGGGTTCACAATGCCCCTCCATATTAGGGATTTTTCCAAACTCTCTAATATAGTCTTGGTAGGAGAATCTTGTGGAAAAAGACACTTAGAGACTGTTGGCCAAGTGTTGAAAGAGTTACTTCTGTCGATGCTACACGTAACAAATATATGAATATTTGTCCTAGAGCTAGCCGCGCCAACAGCAAGTGGCCCAGTCCATAAGGTGTTTTCAATATTGTGCACTTGCCTTGACTTTGTTACATGCGCACGAATACCTTGCTGTATTGATCCATAGCCCTAAGCCTTGCTGCAATGATCCATAGCCCTAAGCCTTGTTGTACTGATCAACAACACTATGTCTAATTAAGAATAAGATATTGATAAACACATGATTAGGACATAAGATAAAGATTGGATGTCAGGTTTTCTCGTATTTAATATGGTACAAAAAGGTAACATGATACTTGGACATAGCGTAGGGCTATGGTCATCCCCATAGGGGTGACCCTAGCCCTTCTACATATCTTCTACTGATGTTATGGAATGAATGAATGTTGGAAATGACTTGTTGAATGCTAAAATCTAAATTATGCTTATATATATGCTGGAGGATGTAGTTGGCTAGCCGCTAACACAAGTCGGCATGTTGTGAACAATAAATCGAATAAAATACTGATAAATTATGCACTTTTATTTGATACCTTGCCACACTTATTGCCCATGAACTAAAAATCTTTAGAATTGTATAGAGAGGCATGTTGCTAGCCCCAACAACCCTTCTATACTCCTCATAATGATGATACTATTGATGCATATGCTGACGATGGGGGACTTCACTCATAAATATGTAAGCAGAGCATGTGGGTTCAATAGGAGGGATTTTTAAAACAAAATTTTAACACATTTTTTATACAAAGAAGCATACCATTTAAAGGGGGTATTCATAGATTGAATAGAAAAACGGTGTGTTTTATTCATAAAGAAGCACAAATAAGGGGTTTTTTAAGTAGACCTTGAATGCATGTGATACAAAGGGTTTATATATAGTTAACCCCCCCCCCCCAAGACTAATCAGTGAATAAGACAGTTCATGCCAAAGATAAGCCACATGGAACATATGTGCAAAATTAAGAAACAATTCTAATTACAACAAGTGGAGCTATAAAATCATGTAGGCAACATATAATCAAAGAACCCTACACAAAACTATTACCAAAGATCAATCTTGTAGGACATGAAATCATAATCATAAATTGAACAAGAAGATGTAGATGCTTCGCTTATGATTAGAATCATTCTAATACCATGTTGAGAGAGGGACAGAGAAGAGACAAGAGACACCACATACGCTCCACAAGAATGAATCATATTAGTCACAAGTCACATATATATAGGCAAGACCTAGAGTGAGTTAGGGCTAGCTATTTATAGCTCCAACATTGCCCACCTTTTGGACTCTAATCAGCTCTACTGTACAATGACCTGCAAAATAACGAGTGCTATTGGCAGCCCCAACATATCATGTGCAAGACATGCATTGGCTAATTCCAAGGCTAATATTGAAGAGGCAACAAGAATAATACACAGATCAAAACCAGAATTTAGAGCTTGTGCTACTCGTTTGGCATAAAGACCATATTAGGGAGTTTCGAAAAGTCCCATTACTTTGGGAATTTTCTTTCCAATCTTATTTTTGATGTATTTTGATCATACCAATTCCAAAGTTGTCAGAGAATGTGGATTTAGAACCTACTCTTCAAGATCTTTCTAATGATATGTCACATGAGGGGGTTTTGACAAAATCTTAAAAGGGTTCACAATGCCCCTCCATATTAGGGATTCTTCCAAACTCCCTAATAGTGATTGGAGAACCTTATGGGAGCTTGATCCAACCTGTACACCTCAAAAGGAATGAAGCATCTATCCATTTTCCATCAACTTCCATACTGGAATGACCTTCTAGTGAACCATCTTCTTGACCCAATGCACATTTTCAAGAATATAGCCGAGGTGCTTTGGAAAACCATCACAAGAGCAAAGGAGAGCAAGGCACAACGAGATGATTTACAAGAGGTTCAATGCATGCACCACTTATGGGCTCAACATAGAGCAGATGGAAAGGTGAAGCTACCAAATGCAGCTTGGGTCATGACAAAGGATGAGCAACAGCATGTAAAGAAGTGCATTAGTGAGTCTCGTAACCCTACAGGATGTATGCATTGTTTGAAGGGAGCATTTACAAAGGACGATGAGCTTAGTGGCTTGAAGAGTCATGATTGGCACAAATTCTTGCAATTCATGCTTCCTATAGCCATCAAGGATTGCCTCAACGATGACATTAGAGCAACAATTTATAAAATTGGTGCAGTGGTACGTTGGATATCAAGGAAAGAGATTAGTAGAGACACATTGGAAGCATCATGATTAAACTCCATTGAGGCTATTACAATGGCTAAGAAATACTTTCTAACAAGTATTTTAACCATTCAATTGCACTTGCTAGTTCATGTGGTTGATGAAGTTGCTATGGCTGGGGTTGTCCATAGCCGATGGATGTTTTTCTTGGAGAGATTTATGAATACACTTAAAGGATTTGTTCGTCAAAGAGCTCATCCTGAAGGTACTATGGAAGAGGGATGGCTTGTTCAAGAATCACTTGTATATATAACTAAATTTCTCAGTATGTCTGATCCCGATATACCAAGATTATGGACACAAGAAGAAGATGAGCGACTAGTTGGGGGAAGAGCCACAAGGGAAAGGCCTTGTGAGAACAATGGATGTAGCATTGCATGAGAAGATCAATAAATTTTGCAACTTAAACTCACATGCTATGGAGAAATGGATCGAGAGATATAACTTACTGAAGGCTGAAAGGGACCAAGCTCGTTTGAGTTTTAGAAAGACTCGAACAACCCGCACACTACCGTACCCAACAGAACTTACACTTCTTTCAGACTCTCCTTCTAATAAATGGCTTGAGCAAACCATACTACAAGCTAAACGCAATGGTGAATCAATAGGTGATGAGAGTGAGGAGGAGGAGCTTGCATATGGTTGTGATTTCCATGTATGTGAGTTAGAGATATCTATGCATTGTCTTTTATGTTGTTCTTTTGTAACAACATTTGATCGTGGTGTGAAGTTAAATTTCATGCAAGAAAGTTGTTCAAGTGCAAGTGATGGCAATACTAAAGTAGGCATGCTATATTATTGTGGAATAATCCAAGATATTATCAAGGTTGGATTCAGAAAGTTTGATATGTTCATTTTTGACGTAAAATGGTTCAAGTTGGTAACTCAAGGGGAACAAGTAACTGTACGCAGAGGCAAGAGTGGATTTCTTCAAGTAGACCACACAAAGATATGGATTGACCCCAAAGGGACACATTTGTGCTACCTGAGCACTGAGTCATCTTTGTGGAAGACCCGACAGATCATAAATGGTTGTTTGTGATCCAAATAATCCATGTGAAAAACAAATATTTGAAGAGGTGAAATAGCAGTTGACTATTTGCCAGATGTGGAGAAACTCCCCCCAGATCATATGACAAGAAGAAGACATACTAGTTAAGGAAGTATGTGAGGATCACATGGGATTAGGATCGGATGAAGGTGTACTCATTGAGCAGATACATCTTAAACGAGAAACAGACACTAGAGATAATCCAGCAGAAGAGATTCAAGCTTAGTATGATCATGAAGCATCGACAGCTCTCATTCTAGAGCTAGAAGAGGATGACGACATGGATGAATTGGCTTCTGCTACAAGACAATTGGTTCCACCAATTGACAACAATGATGGAGTATTTCTAGAAATAGATTTATTTGGAGCCATGGATCTTGCTGAGGATGAGCAAGTTGATGGTTGATGAACTTTAATTTCACTGTAAAATAGAGCACTTTCTTAATTGCATCTTAGTGATGAGAAGGAGGAGCTAGCATTTTTTCTCCTTCAAAGAGTCTGATGGAAGTTATACCCTCCTCTCTCTCTTAGCTCCCCCCTCTCTCTCTCTCTCTCTCTCTTTTTATCTATCTCTTTCTCTCTGATCATCTCTCTCTCTCTCTCTCTCTCTCTCATCGACACATATGGTTGCAAAGAGGTAGAAAGAGAAGGCTAAAAAACACCCCAAGGTGGGAACTAGCAAATATTATATATAAATTCAATTTTTTCTAAAAAGAAAAATTTTGATTGTTATTTCGACACATATTTCAACGACTTTTTCCATGCATATTTTGACTGTTATTTCGACCATGCGACCAGGCATGGAAAGTAAGTGTCAAAAACCAATGATTCTCTTGTAGTTCTTGTGCACCTTCTTCTTGCGTCGCTTTTTACTCACTCTTGTATCCATGTCATTGACATGGTGGGGGTCACCCATGGATGTTCTTCGCATATTTTTTTGCCATTCTTTATCGTTCTCTTTGATCCATTTTTGCATACATTTTGAATTATAGATCATGAAAATACTTAAATTCTCTCGTTCATCTCATGATCAAGACGTACTGGGAGTTCCTTTCAACATAACACCTCTTCTGATAATTTACTTGATTCTTCTACTTTCCAAATAGGCATAGCCTCCTCATCAACAAGTTGCAAGTACTTAGAGAGATAGTACATGCACTCATAATGCAATCATCACTATGCCATAGTTCCTTTGATCCTTGCCCTCTGATGCTCAAAACCCTTCAATATTCCTATGAATCTTTCAACCCAAAACATCCATTATGTGCTTACAACTCTAGCAACCTCTAGCTGCTGAACAAGGTGGATAAGAACATGGACTTGGATGGCAAAAAAGGATGTAGGAAACTCTTTTTCCATCAATCATATGAACTCTATGTAGTCTAACTTTTTTTTTGTAGAGTCTCTCGAGTGTCAAACACAAAATCGATAACTAACTTCAATTGCAAAGAAGAACCCTAGACACTTTTTTGAAGGAGCAGTACCTTGCACAAGAGACCCCAAATGGTATATAATATCTCCAATTCTCTCGATTAAGCATCCACAATTATAAGTGGCAACATATGTTACAAATAGTATACCTTTGACGTTAGTATCCCATAAAAATTAACGAATTCAAGAATAACATTCTGAGCTATGGCCTACCTTTAGGAAGTCATGCCAGTCATGTGTCTTTAATCTAGAAAGACTGTTATAGCCCGTAGTAAACATGTTTCACAATGATGCACCGTAGCTTGTAGGTGTACATATCGATCTTATCCTATTATTGATTGTGTTTATCTCGTCCTTCTCTTTATTAATGCCCACGGTGTGCCATGATAAGTTATCTTTCTTGTTTTAAGACTTACAATAGGCCACATAAAGATGAACAATAGTTTTGTTCTTTTAAATCCACCCTCATAGCTTTCGTATCTTTGATACCCAACCACAAGAATCTGTTTCCAAAGCGAGTGTCCAACATTTTTGAAAATATGCATGGGGCTAAGAATATTTGTGATTTTCAATTATTTCCAATATTCCAACCTATACCATATTGAAAGCTTGGGTTTCATCAATTTTTTCCCGAGCTATCTGCGACAATCCTTGTCTTCCTCATCACTTGTGAGCTCTGCATTTGGATCTATAATAGGCCCAATTGTCCATTTTTTGTACCAATCCATAGGAGTCATTTGTATAGGGCACACTCCACTCTCAATCCTTCTCTTGAATTGTCTTGCTTGTTATTTCCATCGTAATATGTGTCCTTCACAAAGAAATCTTCTATGTGGCAGATACATATTATGGTTGAGATTCTTGATATATTTTGATCATAGTCTATTCCCACATGGTGGACATGCCTTGTAACCCTTTGTTGTTGATAGACCTACAAACAATTGAAGTCTTAGGGAAATTGTTATCATCATTAGGGGAAATTTGGGCTCATTTTTGGGCCCTCTAAGGAATTTTTTGCCATCTTTACCTTGAAAATGGGGGCTGCAGTGAACATTTCTTACCTTATGTTAAAACCCCATCACATGACATATCATTATAAAGATCATGAAAAGTAGATCTTATAATTTCAAACTCCGTAACATTTGGAGTTGCTAAGCTCAAGTTATACCATTTTCCTCAAAATCAAGTTTAAAGGTTACCATAAATGGTCCACATCATCACTTTTGAACCTACTTTTTGTACATCTTCCATGGGTCATGTCCAAACCCCATCATGTTATATATCAATGGTAAGATCTTGAAGAGTAGATTCTATGTATGTAACCTTTGAAAAAACTGGAGTTGACTTACAAAAAAATTTACAATGGCCCCATTTTTGATGATGTGGCATTCCTTAGAGGGCCAAAAAATGAGCCTAAATTTCCTCTAATGACATAACTTTTAAATCCAAACAAAGTAACTCTAATCATGTACATGAAGAATAATGCAAGATAGTCAGAAATAGTCTATGTTAGAATGCCACGAACCTCAAAGCTTTGTTCGCCTATAGGCTTGGACATGTAAGCACTTTTATCCCTTTCCATAGTTATTTTTATATATCTTCGTTGTGAGTGACGCCTGCTGGTACACACTGATGTCTTTGAGTTGTCATTTTCTTGCATTGACGTGCTATATCGGGTCAGAGTTTTCAAGAAGCATAAATATATCGGGTACATACAATTTCAGATCATGTTGATTGTGCATGTACCTAGAATTAGTAAAATTAATATTAGATGCTCCTTATTTACGGACATGAATGGTGGTAGGTTTTAAATGATCAGCTATTGGCCACGTTGACCGCTTGCTTGATCTATGCAAAAATGGATTGATTCCATCGAGACTAACACAAAGTTTTAAGTGACGAGGTTCTCGACTAAATTTTGGCCATGTTCTATCAATGTGCTTAAAGCTTAACAATCAGACAGAATGCAGAGGATCCCGCCTTGTGGCTCACATTCTTTTCCACCCAAATCATAAGATTTGATCAATATGGGCGCCGAAATAGGTATTGTATTCGTGGGGATAATGAAAAATTTCTTAGAACCTTATCATAAAAAAGTGTTTCTCCCTCCTTAAAACGTGAAGCACCTCATTTGGGAAAGAGAACAAAGTTTTGATGTAAAATGCAATCATTAATGCATACATTGATTATTTTAGAGTCTTGTCATCATCTTTTTGTGCCTCGCTCCTTATTTTTGGGATGGTGTTATCGAGCATAGAAACTTACTAGAAAGTAATTTGACAACAATAGTTTATTAGGAAAAAAAACACCCTATCACATAGCATCCATGTATATGATCCACTTACGTTAGTAATTCCAAAATTGATACAATGCTCTAGAGTAGTGAGCTTGGAGGTTCATGATGAGGAAGGTCACACATAATCTCGTCATGATAGAACCCTCATAGATCTTCGTGAGTGATTCTTGGAGATGTTGTCATGAGGATCACTGTCAGTTGTATTACTCTAAAAAAAATCATTTCGTTAGCATCATGCTATGCATCGTCAGGTTGCTTTGTTTGACATGCTTGAAAAGTACTAGGATCCCGTGTTCTAAGAATTTGCATACATTCTACTCACAAATCGAGAGTGACCTTAAGTGACAATATATGTAAGATCCCCATCCCCTCCGCGCAACAGATTCTAGGTGCTAGCAGCGGAAGTAGCATATCTTGTGCAGGGCATCTTGTGCGGGGCAAGGTTCTACACTCGGGGTCTCGCCCCCACCACGGATATCCAAACAGGTGACTAATTCCTTGGTTCTTCCAAAACTGAACTTAGAAAAACTTCCCTTGCCCGGAAAGCACAGGCGATTCCTCCAAGATAAAATTTTACTCTAACGTAGTCAGTGTCATTACTGACCAAACTGATCCAACCAAACCTAAAGTCACTTGGTCCAATCAAGGAAGAAACTTGCGCTTGGATCATAGAGATCAACACTTTTTTCCCCATCGAGAGGCACAGCCGTTGATTCCTTTTTCCATAGAACAATTACTATCCAGGATTTACTTCATCTAGCGTACTACAATAGAAATTGAGTCTCATTTTATATGGATCCATCAATCCAGCCTAATCGCATCCAGTCCCATGGGTTAGCCAACCACCCAACCACTGTAGTGATGGGATCCAATTTAGAATTTGGTTAGGTTTTGTCCCGAGTGTACCAGGGAAAAGAGTTCCCATATCCCCTAGCCAGATGTTCATGCAAATATAAAACTAGTCACACCACTTACACTTGGTTATGGATCCAGTGTCTTGCTGTGCCGATTTTGATGTAAACACTCTTTCTATGGATGTTTGGAAAAGTAAAGTGTTAAACTCCATTAAGAGCAAATTTTCAGAATGTATTTCCTTGATGGATTACCTTATGGATTACCTCCGAAATGAGAGGTGGACCATAAGATTGAGCTAGTGCCGGGTGCAGAACTTGTCTGTATTCCTCCATATAAGCTTAGCTAGACTGAGGAAGACGAGGTAGCAAAGCAACTAGCTGATTACTTGAGGATGGGTCAAATTAGACCATGTAAGTCTCCTTGGGGTGCACTAGTTCTCCTGGTAGAAAAAAGATCAAGGTACCTGGCAGATGTGTATTGATTGCAAACGTCTTAACAAAGTTACAATTAAAAACAAATACCCATTACCTAGATCAGGGGATCTTATTGTTGATAGGTTGCAAGGAGCTAAGTATTTCATAAAGCTTGATTTGTGAACCGATTATCATCAGATTGTATTGTAGAGGAAGATGTTCCTAAAATTGCTTTTAGGACACGTTGATATCGAGCTCATCTAGTGAGGCAGTGGACACTGATGACCCACGTGGGGGATAGGCCCCACACTTACACCGCTGGCATGGTTGGTGAGATTTTGGGTGATATGCAACCAGTGGGATGATAGGCTGTGACAGCCATTCTAGAGACTAGCATAGTTATAGCGCCAGCTCATTTAGTTGGGTTCACAATATAGAGAACCCTAGTATGTATTTGGTTGAGTACCTTTCATATTTTGAGTACTCTTATCTTTGTACATGGTGTGTTGAGTGTTGAGTGAAGAAGAAGAAGATTTTCAGCCTCTCACCTTGTGTGCTCTCTTTTAGGGTTTTGTGAGTGTGTGTGTGTGCTTGCAAGAGCTCAAGCTCGCTTCTCCTGCATCTTTTCATGGTATCAGAGTCTGGTTCATGCTAAGGACTAAGTTGCAAGCAAGAGAAGCACAGGAAGCGGTACGAGGGTAAGAGCTTTAATCACTCTTCCCTATTTGTGTTGGCAACTACACCCTTGTCGAGAGCTCTACGGGAGGCACCGGCAAACGATATCTGATTGAGGAGCTTTCTTCGTGGGAGTAAAGCTATAGGGCAACTATTTGTTCTATCCTCCATCATTTTTTGGGTTGAAAATGCATTTTGGGCGCGTTACAACCTCCGTTTTTAGAAAGCAGGTGATTTCAAGCACTGCGAGGTAAGTCATCGATTCTCTGCTGTTGCAAAACTCTGTTTTAAGAACTGCAAGAAGACAGATTGGTTGTGCAGACACTGTGTGTAATGCAAGGAGGTCAACAGTTGCCATTGGGTGTATGTATGCACATTGAGGTCACTGGTTGTGACATTTGAGTGTAGTACAGTACCGCTGCAGAAAATACAACAATTTGTGCATGACAAACCAGAGTGCTGTTTCTGGCAAGATGTCAAATGATGGCATAAAACAGATTGTTGCTGAGAAACTTGATAAGAACAACTTCCATGCTTGGAGGTTCAGGTTGACGAATTTCCTGATGGAAAAGGGTTATTGGGACTACATAGAAGGTGAGCATGAAGAGGCACCGTAGATTAATCCGACTGCTGCAGATGTGAAAGAGTGCAAGGATTAGAAACCAAGGAGCCAGAAAAGTTATGTATTGGCTCTCTATCAGTATACAGGACATTGAGGATGCCAAGTCCCCCAAGGAGGCGTGGGACACCTTGGTAAAACTCTATGAAACAAATACCAAGGCACAAAAGATATAGTTGAAGAATGAACTTCATAGTATGGAGAAAAAGAGTATGTATGTGAATGACTATGCATTGAAGATAAAGGGTATTGTGGAATCCCTTGCATCTATTGGTGTTTCAGTAGATGATGTGATGACAAGGTGGAAGTCTGTCTACGTGGTCTCGGGCCACAATACGTCTTAACAAAGTTACAATTAAAAACAAATACCCATTACCTAGATTAGATGATCTTATTGATAGGTTGCAAGGAGCTAAGTATTTCATAAATCTTGATTTGCAAACTGGTTATCATCAGATTTGTATTGGAGAGGAAGATGTGCCTAAAACTTCTTCTAGGACACGTTATGGCCATTATGAATTTTTTGTGTCACCCTTTGGTCTCACTAATGCAATAGCAACTTTCCAACAGATGATGAATGATATATTTTGGGATCTGTTAGGAAAATGTGTGTTGGTTTTCTTAGATGATATTTTGATATATAGTAAAACTTTTGCTGAGCATGAGAATCATCTTAATGAGGAGAACCATATTGTAAATTATCTAAGTGTGATTTCTTTTAAAAGGAATTGTTATACTGGGGTCGTAAGATCTTTTGAGATGGCTTAAGTATAGATTTGTATCGCATCCAAAAGATTTTGGAATGGCCTATTTTGCGTACGGTCAAGCGGTTTAGATATTTCCTAGGTTTCATGGTATTTCTTCAAAAATTTGTTAAGGATTATTCGAAGTTGACAATGCCTTTTACCAACCTTCTTAAGGGTAAAAATACGAAGTCTAATTCTCTGATTGAGTGGAATGAGAAGCTACAGGAAACTTTTGATACTTTGAAATATAAAGTTTGAGATGCTCCTATGTTAGCCTTACCAGATCCTTGTAGGCCTTACATTGTAGAGACTGATGCTAGTGATTTTGCAGTCGGTGCATCTTTGTTCTAGGATGGGAAGCATGTGGCTTTTGTTCTAGGATGGGAAGCATGTGGCTTTTGAGAGTAAGAAACTCAATGATGCACATACTAGATACCTTATTCACGAGAAAGATTTATATGCACTTATTTATGCTTTAAAGGCATGGAGACAATTTCTCTACTACGGGTCTCAATTGATGGCCTTTATAGATCATCAGTCTTTGAAGTTCATTTGTGATCATTTAGACTTGAAAGTTAGAAAAGCTAGATGGGTTGAATTGATGCACGACTTTGATTTCATAATTAAATATAGAAAAGGTAGCTTGAATAGCATTGCTGATGCATTGAGTTGAATTGGTAAAGTTATGAACTTAGCTTCACAAAAATTACTTCTAACTTGCACGATTCACTCAAGGGAAAATATTACAGGACCTTTTTTCCAAGTAAAAGATTTCAACAAATTTTACAAATCACCTTAAATAAGTTAAATACAAGTTAATACACCAACCTTAGAAGAAGAATCAAACAAAAAACTTAAATGGAAAAATATTTATGAACACAAGACAAAAGAATTGGGTCCAATCTACCCCCCCATATGTAAGACCTGCAGTCTCACATATGAACAGTTTTCTCTAAGCCATGGGCATCCCCAATGACCCCAGAGGGTCATCAAACACATCAGATCAGTGCCTCTTTCTCGAGAAAACAATTGTCATCCTGAGAAAACCCTTCTTGGTAATTACTCACACTAATTACTCACACCATATCACCACAATCACGTCCCAACCATTCTAGCTTACGAGCTCAACGCTCGTAAATCTCACCAACCTACACAAGGTTGTCCATTCAAACACACTTCAAGATAGCAACACATGCTAAATGTCCAAGACAACACATAAGTAATAAATCATATAGTTAGTTCCAGCTATCCCTAATTTCATATGTCCTACACATGGAATATTTGGAATCATCCAAGTGCCATGCTACGAACATAGTGGGTAATTAGGTGTTCCCAATTAACCACAGAAAGATGGACAGACAAACTATGGCAAAAAATGTAGTGGAGATATTATCTTTGGAAAATATTAAAATTTGGCAAAATCAGGGTCCAACCAACTCTGGGGTAGATCAAAACCAGGTGAATCAAGGAAAAGCTAACCAATTTTTTATTCAGAATGGTCTTTTATTCCAAAATGATAAGGTTTGCGTATCAGATGTGCCGGAAATTAAATTGAGGATCTTATTTGAGTGTTATGATGGACCATCGACGACAGGACATCCGAGGATACAACGTATCTTGGATTTGGTTAGAAGGACTCTTTATTGGCAAAAAATGAAGGATTTTGTTCAAAATTATGTGATCAAATGTCATCAGTGTTAGATTAATAAGGCAAATTGCCTTAAATCTGCTCGGTTATTATATTCTTTGGATATTTTATCTCGAAAGTGAAAAAGTATTTCCATGGATTTCATTATATGATTTCCACGTACTAGTAGGGGTCACAATGCCATTTGGGTAGTCATGGATAGATTGACAAAGATGGCTACATTTTTACCTACAAAGACAACAGTTAAAGCTTCAGAATTCACTTACCAATTTGTCCAGCAAATTTTTAAACTTTATGTATAGTCTACCTTCTGATTAGCACGGTTGTGTATGAATCAAAACTACCTCCACATGTCAGAGTTCATCCAGGCTTTCATGTTAGAGTTCATCTAGGCTTTCATGTCAGTAGACTGAAAGAGAAGCAAGGAGGTGAGGATAACATAGTTACTCCTCAAGAACTCGTTGAGAACTCGTTGAAGTCAAAGATTTGTCTTATGTTCCATATGAACCTAAAAAGGTACTTGAATGCACGGAAAGGAAACTTTGTAGTCGCCTAATTCGTGAGGTTAAAATTAAGTGGAAAGACAGGAAAATTGAGGATTCAACTTGGGAGTCAATTGAGAACATTCAGCACAGTTTTCCCTCAGTTTTCCTTCAGTGCAATTTTTTGACAGAGGGGAAGTATATTATGTAAACATTATATGTGCATATACTAGGAGGCTAACCCACCCTAGGCATGTGAACATGGGAACATGGGAACATGCTCTAGTGGGGCAAGGGTTAGGTCTAACCTTGGATTGAGGTTAGGGTCAGGCAACCAAGTATCACACATGGAAATGGAGAGTCAAGAGTCACTTGAAGGGCCCTCCTGTATAATAGGAGGGCATGGGTCATTCTCAAGGGATGTTCTCTTGTGTAGAGCATTGTGTCTACTCTCTTGCTTAAAGAAAATAAAAGAATAGCAAAGGATAATGAAATGTGGACCAAAATATGGGTTGTGGGTAGTAATAAGGAGAATGGAAATGGCCAAGGTGTGGAGGCCAAAATGTGAAAAAGTCTCCAACCCTAACTAGTTGGGTCTAAAAGGAAAAAATGAAACATGGGCAACCATTTTTTTTCTCCCCTTCCTTCAACGTTGGCTACTCATGCTGAGCCTATGGGTGGAACAAGGTGATGAAGCATGTTTCTTTCCTTTTTTTGCTGAGAACTTACAAAGATGACTGATGTAGCTTCCCTTTTTGTAGGTTTGAAAAAAAGAATTCTAGTTTCTTGCTCTTGTTTTTGGTTAAAATTTAGCATTAGCTTGTTTTTTTTAAATAGTGTGGCTGCGAATGCTGAAATGCCTTTGTTGTGATCGTTTGTGTCTGTTGTGTGTGAAGAGAGGCTTTTGCTGAAACAAAGAAAAGGTGTGAGTTGGCTTGTAGGTTGAGATTTGTTTATGTTTTTTTAAAAGCAGGATGCTGAGGCTATGTTGCGATGTAGACAACAAAACAGTGTGTGCACTGTAGAGAACGAAATGAAGTGTGCCTTGTAGAGAATGAGATGACCACAGTAAACGTTGCTACTGGTAATGATGACTGCACTGAGCACTGAGCAAGAAACGAAGCTAAAAATGGCTGAGCATGAACGTCTAAATGTTGTGCCATAGACTACAGCTGTACACCATTGTCGTCCCTTGCCTGTCGCTCACATACTAGAGCTCCTCTTATATCACAACATGAGGCTTTAGTTTCTCCCACACTAGTTAGCTATGGCCTCTCATGATAGGATCCTCTTAGCTCACAACATCAGGCTTTCATTTCTCTCGTGGTGGTCGGCTATGGCCTCTTCTTGGCCCCTTCTCTTAGCCCTCAATGGCAACAAAGTGTAGCTCTCCTCTTAGTAGTGATGATTGAAAATAGACAATGAGACTGATCTCATACTTCACCCCTTGTCCCTTGGTCTAGAAACTATTTGGTTGCAAATGGTAATGCACACTGAAAAGCTCTACAGATGGTGCACTGCAACAAATGGTGATGCACAATTTTCCTGAATGTTTCACTTCCTCATGGCCACAATCGTGTGCGTTTTATCTAAACGTTTCACTTCTTGATGGCCACAATCCTAGTTGGATACAAGAGAGTCCAAGGGATTGAAGAAACTAAAAGGCCCTACACAATCGAGAACACAACTACATTAGTAGTTAGATGAGAGGGTAGCTAAGGTGAGAGAATGATGCCTACACCACACATCGTAGCTAGGCCAAGGTCAAACTACCTAAAAGTGGCTAAACCTCTGTTGCTTCTAATCCTTCATGATTTCCCCTTTTTTTATTGTTTGATTCTTGCAAAATACTCGGAACAAACTGCATGAAAGTGGTTGAGCGTCAAGGTGAGGCAATGAAGTTGTTGATTCTAAAGCTAATGTTGAAGGCACCCTTCTATAGACAGTCCTAAGCCTTCAGGTCTCTATGAAATGTGTTTCCCCTCTAAGTTAAGTGCTTGGTTTGGTTACACGTAACACCTTAGCTGTTGTTGATTGTGCTAATAGGGTTTAAGTGTTTGCTCCACTCTTGACTTGCTTGCTAAGCCTCACAAGGCTATGATGCTTTGTCCTTTTGCATTCGAATGGTGTTGCAAACCACTATTTGAGAGCTGTTGTACCCTAATGAAAAGGGTGTATATGAACTTGAAACTTGAATTTACTTAAGAACGATGTGCTTCTATAACAACTCTTTTCTGTAAGAACTTCAATTTGCATCTAACCCAACAGCATACATGTCATATGTGTCCTTAATGGCTAGTAGCCTGTATAACTTAGCCTTTTGTTGTCACTTGCACTCTGCTTTTCATGCTGTTCTTAAACATTATGCATGGAAAGCTAGAATCCCTTGGTGTAATGGAAGCACATTGGTCTAATCGGAGGTCTCAGTTCAAATTTGAGAGGGATTCTACCAGTTTTACAACATTTTTTTATGTATTACAGCTTTAACATGTGTACAAACATTAAATCTTTCACCATGTCAACATGCATGTTGCATTTTGATAGATAAATCTTACTGATCAATAGCCTTGAATAACAACTCTTTTCTGTAAGAACTTCAATTTGCATCTAACCCAACAGCATACATGTCATATGTGTCCTTAATGGCTAGTAGCCTGTATAACTTAGCCTTTTGTTGTCGCTTGCACTCTACTTTTCATGTAATGGAAGCACATTGGTCTAACCGGAGGTCTCAGTTCAAATTTCTACCAGTTTTACAACATTTTTTATGTATTACAGCTTTAACATGTGTGTAAACATTAAATCTTTCACGATGTAACATGCATGTTGCATTTTGATAGATAAATCTTATTGATCAATAGCCTTGAAAATGTTTGCAGAACAATAATAGAGTTAACTTAATGGCTTTTCTGGTTTTGTTGTTGAACTTTGTTGTTGTATGTTGATTTGCACTGCAGAACCTTGTTGTTGCCCAAGGAAAAAAACTTTTTTCAATAATTTGGAGAGTGTGTGAAATTTGTAAAATTTGCATCAAATCTTGAAAATGTGTACTAATTGTCATAAATTTTGAAATCTGCACCAAGATTTTACACTTTCTTGAAACTATATCAAATTTCTACACTGTACTTTGCAATTTGAATACTTTGTATCGTAATATTAGGAATCTAAGCCAAGAGCTCTGATACCAATGCAAGAGACTAGGGTTGGCCACTCAAATGGGAGTGACAACATGGGTGTGGGGGGTCGTCACCACCCCATGATCCTAGGTCAATAGCCAAGAAAGGCCATGAAAGCTTGGGAAAGAGCACCAAGAAGACATGAATGTCTATAGAGTGAATGTTATAAAAAAGGTTACAATGTCCATGAGCCCTATGCCTCATATAGCCCAAGGCACCCAAAAGTACACATGTAAATTTCCTTAAGCCCAAGTTCCTAGGCCTCATTCCCCATGTGCATGTGCACCCAAGCCTACTTCATTACACCATCTAAGCTTACATGTGGCACTCTCCTTTCTACATGAGTGGCCACAACTCACACCACACAATATCTCGCACTTTTAGAGTGCTTTCCCACACACATATAAAACGCCATACACACATAAACTGAGCTGACATATTTCAACACCTTGTAAGCAAAAACACACGAACAAATTGAGCTTATGTATTTCAACACGTTGCAAGCAAAAAAACACACATAAACCGAGCTTACATATTTCAACACCTTGCAAGCAAAAAAACACACATAAGAGAGAGAAAGACACAAGAGAGAGGAAGAGAGAGAGAAGACGGAGAGAGAGAGAGAGAGAGAGAGAGAGCAAGACACAAAAGAGAAAGAGTTGGCTAAATTTTCTTCTAATATCTTCTTCTCTTCTCTACACAACCACTAACATAAAGAGATAAGAGTATATGCTATAAGAGAGAGAAATTAATCTTCTTCTCTTCTCTATAACCACTAACATAAAGAGATAAGAGAGTACATAATGTAAGAGAAGTACTCTTCTACTATAACATACAAAAGTTAGCCCATAGTTGAGCTCGATATCTCAATAGAGTAGAGTGCCAAGGTCCATTGAATTATTGAGATAGATAATAGTGGGACCAATGTCCTTTCATACCAAGACAATGTCCTTTCATACCAAGCCAATAGCCAAATGGGTGGCAAGACATGTGTTAGCATGGCTACTTTGCAGAGCCAATGCTTGATTGTCGATGGAGAACCATATATCCAAGCTCGATGTGTCGAGTTTATCGAGCATTACTCTTGCATGTACATAATTCAAGCTTAGGAGGCTACGAAAAAAACCTAGAAAGTGTCCATTTTAGAAGAACAAATCAAGTTGCTAGAGGTACGAACACAAGAAATTTTGGCTTCAAAAGATTCCTTGCTTGTTGCAACTATTCAAGACATGGAAAGGAGCCAACCGCAAGTACAATTATCCAAACTCCTAGCAAATTAGTCACACGAAGAAAGACAATGCCATTGTAGAGGCACACTACAAAAGAAAAGGGATTCATCAAAAGAAGCATCCCATCTCAGCCAAGACCCTTCCAAGGAGAAGGCAACAACCTTATAGAGGAAATATTAAGCTAGATAGACTCTATGGATGAGTATTTTGATATTGTGGGATACAAGGTAGGAGTAAGATATCTCTTGCAAGTAGGTGTGGCCCGAACCGCCAATTATGCCCATGTGGTATCTAGCTCATGTCTATTACATATTAACCATGGACAACCAAGCCACAACGAGAGGAGAGAAACAAGAAAACTTGGATCTCTAAAAAATAAAAGGAAAAAATCCCTTTGATTGACCCTTTTGTATCCGATTGACCCTTTGTATTCAGATTGATTCTTTGTATTCCAGCTTTTATTCCTACGTTTTACTTCTTAATGTCATTTTGCTTCTTAATGTCTTTTACATACTGCAAAAAAGTACCGATTGAGTACTAGTATTAAACAGTCTATGGAGAAGGTAACACTCCCACCTTAACAGTTGTAAATTATTTATCAGGCATTTACATGAATTTGCAAAGTAAAAAAGTACTCAAAAACCTAGTGAAGTTACAAGCGCAAGACCCAGTGCATCGTGACTGCAGTCGAGAATTTGGAGTCGAAGGGCTCCGTGAAGATCAATGGCCGAGCCATGCGATGCCAAGGCCAGCGACGAGTCCGGCGGCCCAAGAAGCGTCCGGCCATATGTCAGCGTCGGATTCTGATTCATTGGATTCTGATTCATCCGATTCTTATTCATTGGATTCTGATTCGCTTGAGCTCAGGGTAGAGGCGGGGACACGAATCACTCTGAGCGGAGTAGTCAAAGTGATACGTCTTTTGTCTGCCTCGCCTGAGCTAGATGTTGAATCGTGGCAGTGCTGGTGTTCGTGGAGGTATTTCTGGATAGTCTAGTTGGTTGTTGTCGTCGTCGACAAAAACCGGAATGACGTCCTCGCCTGTGAAAGCCCTACAGAACCCCAACGGATATATCTTCAATAATTTTTTAAAAAAAGCTTTTGTTTAGATTATTTAAAGCTTTTAATTAAAGCTTTAACTAGATTTAAATTAAAGCTAATCAAAATTAGCTTAAAAGCTTCAAAAAAAAAGAGGAAAAAAACTTTTTATTTCACTAGATTTTTTGTTACAAAAAAATCATGATGAGCCCTTTTGACCTTTAGGGTCCAATTTTATTTTGGCCTTTCAAATTCTTGTATTTTTTGTCTTTTCATTTTCTAGCAACCCTTGACTTTCTGTATTCGGGGAGGATGACCTTTCTAGTTTCGATTTTTTTTTACTATTCGTATTCTAATGCGTTCAGGGTGCATTGGAAAATTAGACAAAGGTTATTTCAAATTTTTGGAATATCTGGGTTTGCTGACTGGCATGTGGTGTGTATGTTCGGACGCCCATGACCGGTCAAAAGAGGGCAAGTGAAGTCGAATTCAAGTGAATGGTGATTGTACGAGGTAAAGAAATGCAAGGTCAAAATCGCTGAGGATACTATTCAGGTAGCTCACATTTTTCATAAGACTATGGGCGGTGCCAACACTTCAAAACCATTGCAAAATGAAAAGAAATCCACGTTCACGTTTTCAAATAGTGGACAAAAAAGAGAGTTGGTTTTCACACCAAAACCAAAAAGTTATAACAATGCTAGAAGGAAGCAAAAATTTGTGAGCAAGGATAATATCACATGTTTCAAATGCAAGGAAAAAGAACACGAAGAAATTTTGTCCTTTGAATGGAGCTGCAGCACCTTCGGCACACCTGGACAAAAGGTGGTGTGAGGCGGCTCAAGAACACAAGGCCACTATAGCTCGCCGAATCACCACCTTCAGAACACTCACAAGCATAAGGGGCACCACGAGCTTCTCTAGCTGGAAAGAAAATCAGCAAAAACAGACCACACCTTTCATCATATCCTTACTCTTTTACCCTCATCCATTCACCACTATCACACACCACAAGCTCAAATTGGAAAAACAAGACACCTCTATTGCTTAATCTGCAATTCAATCAGCGGAGTACAGAGGGAAACTTACAATTGTCCAAACACAAACACAGAAAATAGTGATAGAAGCTTGTCGTGCTCCAGCCTGATCACATCAGCAAGCGAGCAATCACACAAAGACAAGTTCACAACTGCCACCACTTCCGTTATTAACACATCACACACTCCCTCTCATAGCTCACACAGCCTCACCAACCTTGCTCTTGTATCCAGCCCAAGCCACTGAAAGGAGATGGTGACCCCTTCTGCTTCAGCCATCGCCAACTCATAAAGGCCACCCTTTCTGTTGCAACAAAATCTTCAGCCAGGCCCTCCTTATTCAAGGCAGTTACCTCATACTAAACAGCTATGCTAAACAGCCATGGTTAACAACTTCTCCCAGCGACTACCAACTTCACTCTCTCTCTCTCTGTTCTTGGTGAAGCTCCTCTCGCCAGCAAAAAAAAGAAGAAGCCTGCCCCTCTCTATCTTCGCCTGCAGCTCCCTCTTTCTGCTGATGACCCCTATGGCTGCGCTCCACGTCCTCGTTCTCCACTTCCACTGTCTGACGACCGGTGCTTCACACACACAAAACCAGCGCTTCTCTACACTGTCTGCTCAGCGCCTTTCACTAATTCTGCTCCCCGGCTCCCTACTCCTTTTAGGCGGCCATCTTCACGTGCACCCGCCTCTGTCCTTGTAGCCACTTCAACGCTCTCTGTTGGCTCCCCAGAGCCGTCACCTCACACCTTCGAACTACCCCAGTGACTCTGCACTTCAGACTCTTCGCTCAATTACCCCTATGGCTGCAACAGTACCCGCCAGGCTCTTCACAAGGCAGCTACCAACGTCTTCACGTCTTCACGCCTTCACCAGCTGTAAGCTCTGCAGACTCTCTTGCAAGGCAATCCACACACCACGTCGGCTGTCTTAGCTCCAGCCCGGCCTCTGACTCGCGCCAACACAGAGCCTCTGCAAGCCTGCTCTTCAAAACCACCTCCAAGGCCGCCTCTTCGCTGGCTACTCCTCTTCTTTTTTCTCCTCGGACCCCCACTCCATTTCTTCGAAGCACCACCCTTCGACCGTCTTCCACATGGTTTCGCTGGCAGCCAAAAGATCGTCCACTTGGTCTCCTACAAATTGGCCGGTATCATATATTTTTTATTTAATTAAAGCCTTAAAGATAACCATACAATGTTCTTTTATCACTTTGTGCCTCAAGTTCACGTGTAGTGTCCACGACTTTCCAAAATTATGCGAGAGCTACCCACGGCTTGAATCATCGGCATCATCATACCAAACCCGACAATTTCCCAGTCGGTGCCTGCTTTAGTAACCATCTGCACACCATACAGTTGCCATTAAACTTCCAGATCTCAAGCATTTTCTCCCAAAAAAGGACACGTGCATATACCGACTCACTGTAAAACCACTCGGCCTGTACACTTGCCAGGGCATTCAGGGCAAAGTTTTATTGCACACCATGCATCCCATATGTACACGGACTCAAAATACCTTAACAGAAAAAACTTGACATACTTTGCCCAACCCCCAGCTTGCTGAATCATTCATGATCAGCAGTAAAAAGCATTTCAAGACCTAGATCCATATCCAAAAACTACCCTTCATCTGGAATCATATCTTCAGACACTGCATCCTGTACAATCACCATCAAACGTGCATAATACTTCTTCAGCCTGTATCCATTTACCCTAGAAGCATGTAAAGTCCCATCTAAATCTGCCAATTGATAGGTGCCATTTGCAAATCCTTGCATCACCAAGAAGGGTCCTTCCCACTTAATTTGGAACTTCTTATGAAAGGCATTATCCAGCCTGCTATTATAACGTAATACCAAATCATCCTTCATAATTCCTTTGCTTTTTATTTTCTCGTTGAACTTCTCCAACATCCTTGCCTGCATATCTTCATAATGCTTCAAAGCATTATCCGTGTTCAGCTGTGCTTCTTGTAAATATAACAACCGCCACTACAAGACAATGCTGCCATACACGCGTTTCATACACGCGATAAATTACGAGCGCGTGCATGGTTGCGCTTGTATTTGAATAGAATCGGGCGCGTGTATTTTAGCATTTAAGTTCGCGTGTATATTTGCATTTATCAACGCGTGTATAAATGCGTTTATATACACGCAGTAATACACGCAGATATCTATACACGCTAATATTCACGGATTAATACACACTATCATACACGGATTAATACACGCTACTATACACGGATTAATACACGCATGGCAGAGAAAAACTGAAGAAAAACTGAATTCCTTTTCAAAATTAAAAACTATTTTCTTTAAACCATCTCATAGTACATTACAGTATACATCATTACACAATCCCACTACATGCATTTACAACAATGAAATATATTCAAAAATAAATCATGTATAGATGTGGATCGCATCCAAAAGTTTTTGGAATGGCTAGTTTTGCATACGGTCAAGCAGTTGAGATCTTTCCTAGGTTTCCTTTGTATTTCTTCAAAAATCTATCAAGGATTATTCGAAGTTGATGGTGCCTTTTACCAACCTTCTTAAGGGTAAAACTAAGAAGTCTAATTCTCTGATTAAGTGGAATGAGAAACTACAGGAAAATTTTGATACTTTGAAAGATAAAGTTTGAGATGTTCCTATGTTAGCCTTACCAGACCCTAGTAGGCCTTACATTCTAGAGACTGATGCTAGTAATTTTGTGGTAAATGCACCTTTGTTCTAGGATGGGAAGCCTATGGTCTTTGAGAGTAAGAAAATCAATGATGCACAGACTAGATATGTTGTTCACAAGAAAGAGTTGTATGCACTTTTTACGCTTTAAAGGCATGGAGACAGTATCTCTATGGGTCTCAATTTATGGTCTTGACAGATCATCAGTTTACCAACCTTCTTAAGGCCAGATGGGCTGAATTGATGGAGGACTTTTATTTTCATGATGATTAAATATAGAAAAGGTAGCTTGAATAGCATTGCTGATGTATTGAGTTGAATTGGTCAAGTTAATGAACTTAGCTTCACAGAAATTAAGTTGCTTGAGCATTGAGTTGAATTGGTCAAGTTAATGAACTTAGCTTCACAGAAATTACTTCTAACTTGCACAATTCACTCAAGGAAAAATATTGTAGGACCTTTTTTCCAAGTACAAGATTTTAACAAATTTTACAAATTACTTTAAATAAGTTAACTACAAGTTAATACATCAACCTTAGAAGAAGAATTAAAAAAAAAACTTAAACGGAAAAATATTTATGAACATAAGACAAAAGAATTGGGTCCAATCTGCCCCCCCATATGTAAGACCCGGGAGTCTCACATATGAGTATTTCAATGATTTATTAAGGTATGAAGTAGTTTAATACAATCATACATCTTCTCATCAGAGGAGAAAAGAGAAGATAGAAAGAAAAGATAGCTTCATCCAAGGAACCTACAATTCTTACAAACCATGTTTAACATCTCTCTCTCTCTCTCTCTCTATCTCTCTCTCTCTCTCTCTCTCTCTCATGAAATAATTAAACCATATATGGAAAACAATAAGAGAACTAATACTCCCTATAGATGTTTGCTTGTCTTAGCCTGTCTTGGCTCCTTGTATACAAGTATACATGCCTACAACTTGCAGCCACTGTATCTCTCTTGTTTTTTGCTAGAATATACTTGAGTTGGTACTTAAAATTATAGGAATAGGCCTAGTCTACAACTCAGCTTGGGTCGTTTCGCTAAATTCAACCGTATGCAAAAACGGACCTCCTTTTTGGGAATCTTTATCCTAAATATGTTATTCTTATCAAAAAAATTATTTTCTTTATATTTTTCTAATTGTTTAAAGATATTCATATACTCTCATCTCTAACTATAATTTTATTGAATAAATATAATTAAATTCTCAAGAAAGTTCACTCACATAACAGTCTGACAAAACCTAGTCTAGAAATTTGACAAAAGAAAAGTCCAACAAACCAGCAAGTTGTGCACATGGTACATTAGATCATACATTACCAATAAAGTGTGTTTGGAAAGTCTTACCAAAACCATACAATAAAGTATGCATGTTGTTAAATATATTTCTTTTTTTTATTTCAAAAAATATTAACACTTGATAAGAAGCATACCCGTCATACCAAAATCCCGATATTGTTGGTAAGATATCAACCATCTCGATCCATTGTCTTATATTCATGCTATATTCACCCTGGCTAATGAAGAACATATGCTCACACTTTCTCCAACTATACTAGTTGTCCACCATCACACAATGTCAGCAGCTCACTACTACTATCGACAACAATCATGAGTACTAACCCATACACTCAAATCCAGTTTTCTCTAAGCCATGGGCATCCCCATTAACCCCAAAGGGTGATCAAACACAATAGACCACTGCCTCTTTCTCTAGAACACAACTGTCATCTAGTGTGTGGCTGAGAAAAACCTTCTTAGTAATTACTCACCATATCACCACCATCATGTCCCAACCATTTTGGCTTACGATCACAAAGCTCGTAAATCTCACCAACCTACACAAGGTTGTCCATTCAAACACACTTCAAGTTAGCAACACATGCTAAATGTCCATGATAACACAAAAGTAATAAATCCAATACTTAGCTCCAACTATCCCTAATTTCATATGTCCTACACATGGAATATTTGGAATCACCCAAGTCCATGCTACGAACATAGTGATACTTAGGCATCCCCAATTAACCACAGAAAGATGGTCGGAACAAAAAATGTACTGTAGATATTGTCTTTGGAAAATATTAGAATTTGGCAAAATCAGGGTCCAAGGGTAGAGCAAAACCTGGCGAATCAAGAAAAAGCTAACCAATTTTTTATTCGGAATGGTATTTTATTCCAACATGATAAGGTTTGCGTATCAGATGTGTCGAAAATTAAATTGAGAATCCTATTTGAGTGTCATGATGCACCATCGCGATAGGACATCCGATGATACAACGTACCTTGGCTTTGGTTAGAACTTTTTTCGGCCAAAAATGAAGGATTTTGTTCAGAATTATGTGGTCAAATGTCATCAATGTCAAATTAATAAGGCAGCAGAGCGCCTCAAATCTTCTCCGTTATTACATCCTTTAGATATTCTATCTCGAAAGTGGGAAAGTATTTCCATGGATTTCATTACGAGATTTCCACGTACCAGCAGGGGTCACTGATGACATTTGGGTAGTCGTGGATAGATTGACAAAGATGGCTAGATTTTTACCCACAATGACAACAGTTAAGGCTTCAGAATTGGCTTAATAATTTATCGAGCAATTAATTACATTGTATGGTCTACCTTCTAATATTGTGAGTGATTGGGACTCTAAGTTCACGGCTCATTTTTGCTAAGAAGTTTTCAAGAAATTGGAAACTACTTTGAGTATGAGTAGTCTGATGGGCAAAAAGAGCATGTAAATCAGGTTATTGAGGATATGCTTCGTGCACATCTCTAGAAAACCATCGAGTTGGGAAAAATATCTTCCAATGATGGAATTTGCCTATAATAGTTCTAAGCATTCGTCTACTAGTTATAGTATGTTCATACTTATGTATGGGTATCAACCTAGGGTACCTATTGAGGTCGATCTTAAGGAAATTAAGCATAATGCATCGAGGGATTTCTTACGAGATATGCAAGAAATGTTGACACAAGGTCAAGATTCTATGAGGATGCTCAGGATAGAGCATGGTTTTATGCTCCTAGGGGACGCTCACCTCGATCTTTTGAGCCATGGGCGTTGGTTTATTTGAAATTTTTTTCAAAGATTCTCAAGATTTGTCAACAGGAAAGTGCTCAAAATTATTCACTAGATATTGTGGTCCATTGCAAATTATACATCGGAGTTGCGTATGAATTAAAACTACCTCCACATGTCAGAGTTCATCCATGCTTTCATGTTAGTAGACTTAAAGAGAAGCTGGGAGGTGAGGATAACACAATTACTCCTTAAGAACTTGTTGAAGTCGAAGACTTGTCGTATGTTCCACATGAACCTGAAAAGGTACTTGAATTCAAGGAAAGGAAACTTCGTAGTCGCCTAATTCTTGAGGTTAAAATTAAGTGGAAAGATAAGGAAATTGAGGATTCGACTTGGGAGTTAGTTGAGAACATTCAGTGCAGTTTTCCTTCTTTTCATTGCAAGAGTGTAATGTTTTGAGAGAGGGAAAGTATATTATGTGCACATTATATGTGCATATACTAGGAGGCTAACCCACCCTAGGCATGTGAATATGCACAGTATATGTGCATTATACTAGGAGGCTAACCCACCCTAGGCATGTGAATATGGGAGCATGGGAACATGCTCTAGTGGGGCAAGGGTTAAGTCTAACCTTGGGTTGAGGTTGTGGCAAGGCTACCAAAAGTCACACATGGAAATGGACAGTCAAGTTGTTGAAATATATAAGTGAATATGGTGTGTGTGGGAACAAGCTCTTGGTTAGAGGCTGTAAAAGAGGAGATGTAATTGTGAAAGAACCTGTGAAAAGGTGATAAGAATCTACTGGGAGAGAATAATGGGTAGCATGAGGGAATTTAGGAGTGTGGAGTTATTCTGGGAGATATTCAGGGAAAAGAGAAGAGGTGGAGAGAATCAGGCAAAAGGTGGAGATATTCTGGGAGTGAATCATGGAGAAATCAATGGGATTTGATTCTTGATGTAAACTCTATAAATTGAGGCATAGCCCTAATGAGAATTTGCTGGTTTTTGAGTATCCATGCCTACATTAATCTATTTGCTAATTATTCACTAATTACATCTTAATCATTTGCTAATCACTTTGTTAATGATGTTGATTCTAGTGTTTGATCCACCATAGCTCATCATTATGCTCAAATTTCAACATGGTATTAGAGCCATGCCTAGAGTCAATTAGGTTTATGAGCCCATTAGTTAATTAATGAGGATTAGTAGATAATTAGCAAAAAATCAAATTTTTAGTGAGTTTTCCACTTCCCCCTTCACCCCCAGCTAGTGGAGGATCTCTAGCACCTTGCACACTCTAAATTAGGGCACAAGATTCTAGCACATGGTAGCTAACTTCTTTCGCTACAAGCCCATCAAGAAAACGCAGCAAACCGCCGGTGCTGTCAGGAGAAATCGACGTTTTTTCCAGCGCAGTTTTTTCTGACAGTTTTGCAGATCTTGTGCTCATCAAGTCAACTTACTTCAATTCCTCCTAGCCCAAGGGGTAATCAAGCATGCTCTACAAGCTGGTGAAGACAAAAATCAATTTCATCAAGTATACAGTGAGATCCAAGCTCTTCATCAAATCTGCAGGTGACTTTGGTAAAACAGAGATTAAGCTTTCAATATTTGGTCAAATCTTGTGTTTCTTGGCTTAATCCTCTACTAGACTCATTGCTATTGATGCTTTTGAAAGCATTTGAGCTCATTTGAAGTGGAAAGCACCAGATCTGGACTCCCCGCATACTCTGTTTTCTGGACACAAAACAGAGCAGTAATTTGCTAATCAGTGATTAATCAATGCTAATCACTGTATTTTGGTACAATTGAGGGTTCAAATTAACCATTAGGTATCTGATATACAGATCCCTAAAGCTTCAGATTGCAAATCAGAGTTGGTTTGATACTCTAACCATCCCGTATAAATTGGTTACCCTTAATTTAATGTAATTTTTATTGATTTTATGCTGATAAAATTGTTGTAATCATAGATTGAGTTGTAAAAGGATAGACACTGCCCTTGAATCTTGAATTTGGATCAAGAGGTAAGACCCCCTTCACATCACCATGAGTTCAGCACAGGAAATAGCCAAATTTAATGGGGAACAGTTTTATACATGGCAGACAAAAACCATGTATTTGCTGATGAGGAAAAATCTGTGGGGATTAGTTGAAGGGAGAGATGAATGCCCAGAGAGAGGAGAAAATGAGTGGAAGAGTAGGAATGAAAAAGCATTGGAACTTATTGCACTCAGTTTAAATGATGAAATCATTCATCACATCACAGGAAAATTGGACATGAAGGAAAGTGAACCTTTAATCACACACTTGAACAAATATAAAAGCATTAAGCAATAGCTGGCAGCTATTGGCAAAAAGGTAGAAGATGATGAAGCATTATCTGTACTTCTAAAGAGTGTGGACAAAGGAGATTATGAAAACATTGTAGCAACACTAAAGAATGTACCTGAATTGAAGATACACGAGATAGAAGCAGCTCTACTAGAGCAAGAGAGCAGAGGCAAAGAGAAGAAAGGGCTCGACTCAACAGCAGGAGAGGAAAAAGCATTCTTCACCCGAAACGGATTCTCTCGAGGACGAGGACGAGGAAGAGCCAGAGTAGGAGGGAGGACCTTCACTTGCCACAAATGTGGAAAGCCAGGACACATGGCGAGAGACTGCTATAGCAAACCCAGTGAAGAAGGAATGACATCGGCAAACTTCATGGAGGCTCCAAGGGAAGTGGAGTCGGATCATCTTTTCTGAGAGAGAGAGAGAGAGAGAGAGAGAGAGAGAGAGAGAGAGACCCCACAACCCAATGTCAAGGTCACGGGCACTTATAGTAGCCTTGGACACATAGAGAGAGAGAGTGTCAAGGACTATGGAGTTTAGGGACTTGAGGCACTGGTCGCGGACTATCAAGTAAGAGGGAAACTTGGTATAGGGTCTAGGTGTGCTAGGATTATTCACTTGAGGGGAGATGTTGAAATATACAAGTGAATATGGTGTGTGTGGGAACAAGCTCTTGGTTAGAGGCTGTAAAACAGGAGATGTAATTGTGAAAGAACCTGTGAAAAGGTGAGAAGAATCTACTGGGAGAGAATAATGGGTAGCATGAGGGAATTTAGGAGTGTGGAGTTATTCTGGGAGATATTCAGGGAAAAGAGGAGGTGGAGAGAATCAGGCAAAAGGTGGAAATATTCTGGGAGTGAATCATGGAGAAATCAATGGGATTTGATTCTTGATGTAAACTCTATAAATTGAGGCATAGCCCTAATGAGAATTTGCTGGTTTTTGAGTATCCATGCCTACATTAATCTATTTGCTAATTATTCACTAATTATATCTTAATCATTTACTAATCACTTTGTTAATGATGTTGATTCTAGTGTTTGATCCACCATAGCTCATCATTATGCTCAAATTTCAACACAAGTCACTTGAGGGTCCTCCTATATAATAGGAGGGCACGGGGCATTCTCAAGGGATGTTCTCTTGTGTATAGCATTGTGTCTACTCTCTTGCCATTTCAAGCTAGACCCGTGCTGCTAGAGTGAAGTCATATCTCTTGGTGGTATGGGACACTAAGGTAAGATAAGTGATACTTCATTATATTTACATGTGCACCCTTGGACTCGGGGGTGGTTGGGTGGATGAGAATATGCTTGGTTCATGCATGTTTATGCATGGTTATTAGCTAGAGAGATCTTTAGGGTTTTTACACTATTCGTCTTCTGTGTCTTAGAAACTACGATAGAACCACCATATTTCACCTATGTGGGTCGCTCTAGTCTCATGTCTAGTTGAGCCTATGATTTTTCTTTTATGATGAATAAGACTAATTATATTAGTCTCAAACCTTTTTAATAAAACTTATCCTTGTAAATATTTGAGAAAAAAATAATTTCAAAAGTTTTACTTTTAAAAGCAAGAGCGTAATGTAAAGTATGAGTCTTGTAATCCTAGAATGTTATCTTGCAATGATGACCAGGATGATCAGCCTCCACTCCCCAATGCATTATATATGGATGTCCAAGAGAAGAAGCTCCCGCTCAAGCAAATGCAACTTCCCTCTTTTAAGGGCGAAGGTTCAAAGATTGAGAAGGATGCTCATGTTTGGATCGAAGCAATGGATGATTATTTCTCAGCTGTCGATACTGGAGCGGCACACCAATCCATGCTTGCATGATTTCAACTCACCGAGGATGCTAAGCTCTAGTGGAAACAATGGTGCCGTACAAAGGAGTCAGTGAACACTCCCAAACATAGGAGGATATCAAGGAGGCTGTTTAGATTCATCACTCTTTGAATGTATGCCCCGGCCATGACAACTTCCTAGCAAGTGGCTGGTTTCTGCCAAGGCTTGAATGAACCCTTAGATTCTCGCCTCAAAGCAATGAGGCCAAGCACATTACAAGATGCTCTTATACGAGCAAAGCCTCTTGTGAAAGAGCTAAAGTCTAGTAAGGACAAGCCTCAGAAGAGATATTACCCTGAAGCAAACCCTAAAGATCAACCTTACAAGAAGCCCCAAGAAAATGCTCTCTACTACAATCAAGGGTGGGAAGCCAACTCTTTTGTTCCCTGCTCATATCTACTTCTTCTAGATAGGCCCCTCTCTGTTTCGAATGCAATGAGCCGGGACACTTCATGGCCAACTGTCCCAAGCTAGCATCATCTCTACCTCAAAGCGGTAGATCAAATCAAGGCCATGGAACCCCCACCACCAAGGTGCAAGGGGTGGTGGACGTGGTAGAGGCTGCAGAGCAATTGCTCGCACCACCTATGCTATAAGCGAAGAACCAACTCTGGAGATAGCTGAAGAAGAATGTGCCATAGTCTATGCGGTGGTAGAACACCAAGGTCCAAATCAACAATTTGGTGTTATTCAAACCCTAGCCACAGTAAGCCATTCTAGCTTTTGATTGATTGTGGCAGTACCCATTCATTTCTTTCTCCAAGGTGCTTACAAAAATTAAACTTTTGTAAAAAACTAGCTGTAGGAAACCTTGATTTCTGATTGGGTAGTGAGCAAACTCATGGTCATTTTAGAGTCATACCATTAGGAATTTATGATGGGATCCTCTCTGAATGGACTGGTTAATTGTAAGCAATGCCAGTATTCACTGTAGCCAGGGCAGTATCACTTTTAGCAATGAGCATGGCCAAGTAACATCAGTTTAGGAAAAGACAGATAAACCTAAAGCATCTTCTCAAAGGAGCACGTGTTGCCTTTTTCCAAAAATCTAAAGTAGTCAAGTGCCATATTCCAGCTCTATTTTCTCAATCTTGGAAGAGAACTAGGGTACAAGGTTTTGTGTGGAGTATGTCCATATGTTGTAAATGAATCATGTCAAACGTCATAAGATTTTGACACCAAGAGCTAGGTGTTTGTAGGTGTGAAAAGTAACTATTTGATTGCTGCAGTCAGGACTGCATAAGGACCAGGGGGACTAACATGCTGTCGGGGGCCTTCTCCTTTGAAGTTGGGCATGAAACTTGATATGTGGGCCTTATACAAGTCAAGGAGAAAATATACTTTTTGGGTCTACTAATGAGGAGGTGCAGCAAAAGGGTAAGTGTTTGGTCCAACTCATCTCCAAGTGCTAGCTTGCAGCCATCTTAGAGGGCTAATGGAGGGCTTGCTAAAGGAGATTTGAGTTGGAGCTTGGTGTGCATGTGAACAGAGGTAGAGGATTTCTTCCATCAAGTTTGGTAGTGTTTGGAGAAGTGGGAGTGGTTCTCGGTTGACATGCTCCACTGGAGTTGACATGATGCCAGATGCCAACCTAAAGGTTAGTGCAATACACTAAACCACCAAACAAGCCTCAGCTATTTCTCCACAACCTGGTACATCTTTGTAGATCTCTAGTCAACCTTGTTGAGAGAGAAGCAAATACTATTTAGCGTATAGAGAGAGGAACAAAGCCCGGTGGGATTAGAGCAATAGGGTGTGCCAAACCCGATGACACTCATTTGTTTACATGGCAAATGTATTGGAAGTTGCAGGTGGGGCATAGATCTCAATGGTTCAAAGATGTAAGCCATTGGGTTCAGTGAGGGTATCGGCCCATGTATTCCCTCTATCATTGCCATGTTTGATGCTGTCAATTTCTCCTTAATGAGCAAGCACACCTGTGCTCACAACATGTTACAGCCTCAGGAAGCGTGGTGTGCTCTTCATTGGGTCAAACGAGTGTTTGTTTTCCCTAATTAGCTTAGGTGATACATGCACGTGAATGACCTTAGGGATATTTTTTCAGAAAAAGTGCATGCTAGTAACTTCCCGGATGGAAGAGGAAGTCCTAAAACCTATTTTCCTTCACTGTCTTACGATGGAAAAAATTTTTGAGAATTTTTTCCCTGTTTCACCACATTTTTGACAGTGTTTCAAAAGGAATTTGGAAAAACTTTGTATCCGAGAGTTGTAGTATTTTTGGAGTACTACAACTTTGTCTCCCTGATTCATTCGTGATTTTATTGTTTAAACCCTCAAAAGATAGCCAGAATATGGTTTAAAGTTGTTTTTGCACTATTTTTTACGATTTTATTTTTGGGCTGTTTTTTACCTCCATTTTCGTGTCGAATTTTAAGGCTGTTGGTCGGAGGCCAAAACGATCAATTTTGACATTGGACGGCTAGACCAAATTTGAAGAGCTAGATATCCCCTTTCGGATGAGCACTAGAGCGCCTTCATCAGATTTACAATTTAGGAGATACGAGCGTCCAAACAAGGGTGTTTTCTAGAGTTTTTTTTTTTGGCCACCAAAACGGACCCCCCTTTTATGTCGTGAACTAGCAGGGTGCAGTTCACGGCATGAAGCGAACTTCATGAATTTTATCAATTTTGATTTTTTTTCAAAATATTGTTTCACGCCGTGAGATGCCTAGTGCTTCATGTCATGAAATGCTCAGTGTTCCACATCGTGAATTGTCCGCTTCACGAAAAATTTAACATTTTTTTTAAAATACTGTTTCACGTCGTGAGATACCTAGTGCTTCACGTTGTGAAATGCTTAGTGTTTCATGTCGTGAACCGAATTTTATGGAAAAAATAAATTTGATTTTTTAAAATATTGTTTCACGTTGTGAGATGCCTAGTGCTTCACACCGTGAAATGCTTAGTGTTTTACACCATGAACCGTACTTCACGAAAAAATTAAAATTGATTTTTTTTTTTGGGCATGAGCCTTTAGGCCGTGAGACCGTAAGACATGAAACTATAGAAAATGGTTCATACGTGTGAAACATTTTTTTGAGATTTTTTTTTTGGGCGTAAACCTTTAGGCTGTGAGACCTAAAGGCGTAAGTGCAAAAAATGGTTCAAGTGTGAATCTTTTTTTTGAAATTTTTTTTTGGGCCTGAATCTTTAGGCCATGAGACCTTAAGGCATGAGAGTGTAGAAAATGGTTCACGCGTGAACTAATTAATTCACACAATTGAGCACATCATTGGATACAGCAAAGGAATCTCTAAGCTATGTACATCATGTGTAAATTAATTTATAATTTGAGATTAATTAAGCTCTTAATTTTGGTCTCTTCTTTTAAGGCAAAATTAAACAAAGAGAGTCAAATTCCTCCGATTGATGTAATCTCAAAACACTCAAGAAAACTAATTTTGACTACTCACATGATCAATTTAGACCTCCAATAAAACATTTTCTAAATGTCTGATCTCTTGAAGTGGATTAATTACTCTTAATGAAAAAAACCAATCCATTAAGAGAAATCTCTTGTGAGGATCTTTCCAATGGCCAACCTCGTAACCCTTGAGGTCGCCAAGCTCTACAACTCCTAGAGAAGCAATTCCACCATGCCTCCCATGAGCATTGTTACATTGTCACATTGCACTACGGGTACTCGTCCCTCCTCTCACCTCACTTCACTCACACACACTCACTAGTATGAATTAGGGAGAGAGATTAGCAAGAGCAAGACTCAATTGCACAATGGGGGAGCATGTTGTATTATGAGAGAAATTCACTTATATACATGGCCGTAAGTGTTCACACTCACTTAAACTGTGGCCAACCGGGCACTCTAGGCTCATAAGAGGCCTAATGCTATTACAATGACTACTTTCATAATATACATGGCCGTAAGTGTTCACACTCACTTAAACTGTGGCCAACCGGGCACTCTAGGCTCATAAGAGGCCTAATGCTATTACAATGACTACTTTCATAATATATCCATGAATTACATCACTTGGTACTTCATCCTACATGATATCACCTGCTCTTGAAAAGGGAATTGCCATAAGTATTCCGTCACACCATTATGGACGCCTATTCAAGTTGTAGCTTTAGACACCATTGATTCATATCTTGAATGTATGGCCCTTTGGTGTATCTACCTTGACTCCTTGATGTAAGATAATGGTGGTAGCTCTTGTTAACCACCCTAGTAATGGGTTAACAAAGGTGTGCTTTTTAGTTGGGTTTTTTGGAGTGTTCCTGAGATGACTGAAGTAGCCTTTCCAACTCATTTACAAGTTGAGTTTGTGAGATCATGATGTCTTCTAGTCCTTTAATAGATTGCTTGTACACACCAAGCATAGTTTCAGCCATATTTGTGTGTTGATGAAAAATAGTAGCTTGATTATTCAATCTTGAGCAATATTGAAATAATCCTTTTCTACCATCCCTAATGAATCGAACAAGATCATGCAAGGTTTTTTCCAAGACTAGTCCTTGAAACTCAGGTATAATCCTACTTCTCCAATCATTCCCCTAGTTTCAATGTGTCACATGCTTTTAAAGCTTTCAAACATCACACATACATTTATTTAGTCTTTCAAACAAGGTTGCATATTATTACCGTGCATTATCCATCCAATAAATTGCACACTCCTATAGTACACCCTTGTGGCTCCAGCCGACCCCCAACTCTCACTCTAGTTGTGTGATGACAAAGTTGCTGACCTCATCCTAGTACTTGCATTTAAATGAAAATTCTATGTCTATTAGTGAGTTTTATTAACTTCACAACCACCATCTCATATTACAATCAAAGATCTATTACCTCCATAACATGTGGAGCTCAGACATATAAAGGTCCATGAGGTCTCACAGAAAACCTTGCCTCCATCTCGGTCCACAATGTGTCCTTGCTTATCAATGGAGCACTCTATGCCCACATCCCCTATAGAAGATTGTGTCACCAATAGTGGTGGGACTGGCTGCTCAGGCAGATCTATGATAGTCTGCTCTTCTATAAGGAAATTAAAACCATTAGGGCCAAAAATGGAAAAAAAGGGCCGTGTAAGGATTAGATTAACTTTCTTAATCAAAGTGATTTAACTAAAATAGTAGAGACAAATAACTATATTAAATGCATCTCTTTTACTTATATCTAGAGGAGAGTGTCTCTAATATGCCATCCATCACGTATCTAAATTCTTTAATTCACCTATCCTTTGGCGGCCCTCTTGCCTACTTTAGTACACGTTTTCTAAAAAATCTAATTTTAAATATTTGAATACATAACATACTTCTCTCTTCCATAGGGAATGACGTGAGTGTTTCCCTCTCTTTTCTTTCTATTGTCTTTTTTCTCTCCCTGCCATCTCTTGCTTTCTCTTTGGATCATTTTTATTACTATGGCAACTCCAAGAGTTGATCCACACTTAAAAAAAGAGAGTTGATCCACACGTGGAGAAGTATTCATCAACGAAGCTCTACGTGATGTGAGGATGAAGCTCAAAGACTACGTGCAGAAGGAAAGAAGCATGTAGATTTGTGGGTTCAAGGAGGTCTATATCCGCATGACCCATCAACTGATAAGCCTCCATCATTTTTCTTTTAGTTCCTCTTCTATTAAGTCCAACCTTGGTGGTATAGGTAAAGTTGACATTACATGCTCAGCTACCAACTCAATGCTAAAATCATGGAGATTTTTCCCCCCCTCATCCTCGTCTTCCTCTTCCCATTCGTCATTCACATTAGATGGTTCTAGTATATCTCGTTGAGAAATCACCATCATGTTGAGGTTGGCATGTGTACACTTCTCCTCGGCCATTGTTGTATCTTCCTGAATATCAATATAGTTGATATCCTTGAGCAAGGAGGCCAGTTTGCTATACAAAATTCATCGACCTCAAGGATTGTCTTGCACAATTTTCCACCATGTACTACCATTTGGATTCTTCTAAAGAATGCTTGTTCACAATGCATTAGAAGAAGGTAAGGTTCTTTGATTGCTTGTAGCAACTTGGAGGAGTCGATAGACCAAAAACCCATGGGCTCTCTTTTCAAGGTAGCATCTTTACCTCTAGATTGTGTACGAAACTAGCAAACCATCAAAATGACCTATAATAAACATGCTTTCGAATTAGCATCAAATACACCAACATGTGAGCGAATGAATCAATTTCTAGTTGATCAATACTTGTTTCAAAAAATGATATTAATTTCATATATTCTCTCTAGAACCCCAACGTAACCTAGCTTGTCATCTCGTGACAAGGTTCATGTCACTTGCACTTGCACGAGATTGTTGTTGAAATCATTAGGAACTCAATGGAGTCTTCTTGGGCCCTTTAATTTGGACGTTTAGTGAAATTCTTAAAATGCTAATCCATCTTTGACCAAGCCTAGAGGCCTAGTCCTAAAAGCATATATTTGATTTTTCACAAAAATAAAAAAAAATTTAAAAAAGGAGATATTCTTAGATCTGGCCACCTAGGTGACTTTAAAGCTTTGTAATGGGCTGTCAGTCAGTTATCATAGCCTGCAGTAACCTTTTCGAACTCCAAACATTCCAAAAATTCGTCACTTTCTTCTCCCCTTTTTTGTGTGTACACCAGATCTCTTTCTCTCTCTAAATCTTCTCTCTAAAACGACCTGCACTCCTTCTCCATGGAAAAAAGTGTCTTTCTCTACTCCAGAAGCCATAGCTAGCAGTTCTGTACTCCTAAATGAGCCTTCTCTCTCCAAACCCACAGTAGTAGCCATGGCTTGCACGGAAGAAGCTTACCATGAGCATTCTCTCTATAGTACTTGGTCCTCTCTCTCCATAGCTAGCAGGTCTGTACTCCTAAATGAGCCTTCTCTCTCCAAACCCACAGTAGTAGCCATGGCTTGCAAGGAAGAAGCTTACCACAGTAGTAGCCATGGCTTGCACGGAAGAAGCTTACCATGAGCATTCTCTCTACAGTACTTGGTCCTCTCTCCATAGCTAGTAGGTCTGTACTCCTAAATGAGCCTTCTCTCTCCAAACCCACAGTAGTAGCCATGACTTGCATAGAAGAACCTTTTCATGATGTATTCTCTCTCTATATTGCTTAGCAGCCATAGCTTGCACTAAAGAAGCTTCCCATGATGCATTGTCTCCTTTGCATTTTCGTCTCACCATTGCCAACCCTCTCTATGTTTCTTTGGCTCCCTTTCTGGCTTCTTTCTCTATCCACAATGCAGCTCTAGAGAAGCAACCCTCATCTCCATTCTTCCCATTATTTTTTGATACCATATCCTTCTCCTTCCACTCCTATTCAACCCAAGCTTACAAGCCTACTTTCTTGTAGATGGCACTACAAGACATCACCAATAAGCCTTCTAAGATCCGCCTTCAGGTTGATTTGGAGACAGAATACCCAACCCTACGCAGTAGGCATGTTGCACCAAATATTTCATACGATCAGCTTCGAATGCAAGGAGGAGCAAAGGCCATTGATCTTTGGATTGATGGAAATCTTTATCCACCAGATCCAATATCTGGTGCCCCTCCACCATTCAAAAGCATTACAAGTTTTCTTAAGTTTGTTGGTGATGGTTTCAATGGGCTTCTTGGCTATTGTAGGAGATTACACATGTTGTGGCTAGATGAGGCAGCTGAAAAGAGGCAAACACAATTTGCCTTCGCGACCAGCTTTAAGCGGCATCGACTAAGAAGATCAATAGTTTGATGCAGAGGATTAAAGAGCTCTCAGAGGAGCTTGAGGTGCAGAAGAATAATCTAGCGGATCGTGTGCGCACAATAAATCAATTTACCGATAATTATGTTCGTCTTCAACACTCCACTCGTAATCTTCGACGTCATGTTCACCATTTCACTCACCTTCCCATTGGATATCACGCAAGGCAAAGAAAACGTAAATGTGTTGGGTTACTTTCTAAGACAGCAGGCGCATGCAAGAGGCGTAAACAAACAACCAGGTAAAAAATTTTGTAGGAATTATAGCAGCTTTGAGAAGCAATTAATGAATAAAGCATCTCTCATGGGTGACTCTTGCGATTGTAGGGCTTGTGCAATAGCTATACTAGGATGTAACAATGCTAAGGACAATGTTAATGCCTCCCTTCTTCAGCATGTCCTTCAAGAGAAGGATATCATGGAAATGATAACAGGTTCTGGTAATGATAAGCTGTGGGAGACCCTTCGTCAACATTTCTTGAAGGAAATCAAAGAAATTGTCACACCCAAAGAGATGCTTGATATATGTGACTCGGCAGGTATTAGCCAGAAAGGTTACAGAGCAATGTACAAGTCAATCACTTTAGGGTTGCGAGCAAAGGGAGTTATGCAATCCTTGCTTCCAACACTTTATAGCTTACAGATGGCGAAGAAGTGTGCTAATGGTGATATTGCATCCATGTTCGAGGGTGGGTAGAAGTGGGTGGAGGATATTATGCCAATGCCAACAATCAAACCCTTTGAATACAATGCATATAACAATGTCTACATTGACATGGAAGTGCTACAAAAAGCAATGATTTAATACTATGGCCTCACACTTGAAGAGACAGGTGGAAATACCGTGTTTGTCTTGAAGCTGGATGAATGTCAAGTGGTTAAAGGTCAAAGACTGGAGCGTGTTAGTTTAACCTTGATGAGCCGAGCACTTAGAGGAAAGCCTTTAGAGACCCAAGATTTGGATGCAACTGAAGACAGCAACAATAGGGGTCAAGGGCATAAGCAAGACTACTACGGCATTCAATCAGAGAAGAACATCTGGTGGCAAGCAGCATGGGTCCTCCCAAAAGAGAACCATGATACCTTGAGGTGGTATTTTGAACGGTCTGGCATTCAACATGTCGTCTCTTGTCAGGTCAATGGTCAAAAGCTTGATGTTCCCGGAATAGGCTGCTTTAACGTTGAATGGCACTTGGGTGGCGATCTAAAAACCTTAAAGTGTATGTTGGGTTGTAAAACAGGTGCGAATACTATATTCTCATGTGTTTACTGTTGTCATTCCAAGATAGCAGTAGACTCAAGAGTAAAAGGGAAACAACCTAGCAAAGGCAGAAGTCAAAAACAGGTGGGTGCAAAAAAAGCAATCGTTTTTGATGCTGAACAGAGGAAAGGATCAAAGGTATGGCATAATGGCATATTAAGTTGTGACCAGAGCAAGCCACCTAGTCGTGACTAGGAGGACAATGCTTGGAACCCAATCTTGGAAATTCCACTATGTCAAGTGCATGTGTGCACATTACATGCAAGACTCAGGATTTTGGATAAGCTATTGATGCTCCACATAAACTATGTCTGGAACATGGAGCCCGAAGATCGACGAGAAGAGTCAATATGTGCACTAGAGGGTGTACTTTCCTCTATGGGATTACATGCTGGAGCAGTGGTCTTGACAAAGGACAGAAAATCAAACCCTACACAAGACAACCCTAATAAAATTTGCATGGGTGGATCAAAGGCAAGACACTTGCTATCAAACCACTTGGGTTCTCATAGCCACACTGACTTTGAAATTTGGAAGAAGATATGTGATGTCACAACATATCGACGAAATGATGCCAGGCTTGGCCTAAAACGTGCACATGTATGGGAGGTGTGTAATAAAATGGTTGATCTTCTAGAGCGACCTCACCTGGATGAGCATGGTATTGAGGCACTTAAACAAGCCACTTTTTTACAGAAGAAATAGTCGAGGCATGGGGAGAAACACACATTACTCACTACATGGTAATGTTGTATTTCTTGTGTCCTTGTAGTATGTTCTTCATACTGTTTGTTGACTTTTTGTAATTTTCTATGCAGCATATATTGTATGCACATGGGCCATACTTTCTCGATAGATATGGCTCTTTAGCACTTTGGAGCAATCAAGGCATGGAGAAATCACATTACCAAGCAAAGGCCGTGTATTTCAAGGGCACTCGCCATGGTGGTGGCAAAGTCAAGAGTAATGCACTCCATGAAATGTTCAACTGGTTCTATCGCGTTCTGGTTGGCAAAAAAAGGCAGAAAACTCGTGGTAATTTGTCTCTTAGGCGTCAAATAATGAAAACTCTTAATGCAAGAAGAACTGAAGGATACAACAGATCAAATGCTAGGGAGAGACTACGGCAGTGGGTAGCAAGCAAGCGTCGGTGTGGTTCCTCATGGGCTTAAACTCTCTGATTATAATCTTTTTGTGTTTTTAAATTTTCTAAAAGTTTTAAAAAATTATATTTATAGACATATTTAAGTCATTTTTCATTTATAGCCATCACATTTCAATTTCTTCTTTGTGCTCTACTCTCTCTTGCCCTCCCACTATCTCTTGCACTCGTACATACCTAGGCCATGCCAGAAGAACAGGAGCAAGACTTGCGGTTTTTCGATCAACTCGGCCCACTACCTGCTACAGCAAAAAGGACAAGTCTACCTATCGTAACAGAGCAAGAGGCAAAGGAGATGAGAGAAGAAGAGCGCAGGAAGGAGGCCGAAGAAGCGCAACGCAGGAAGGAAGCTGAAGAAGCAGAGCCTAGTAGAGCAGCAGAAGAAGAGCGGCGTCGAAAAGAAGCCGAGGAAGGTCAAGGGCAACCACCGGAGATTGTTATTGAGGCCGACACCCTAGAACAGCTAGAGGTTATCTTACAGAACAGGGAGGTCGAGCTCTTGTCCTATGGCATCACTAAAGATACCATTGACAAAGAGTTTGCTCTTGTGAGGGCAGCTTGGGAGACAGAAATGCAAAAGAGACAGCAGCCCAAAGAGGACGCAAGGAGGGCAAGCCAAGCACAGCCACAAGCAGCCACAACATCCAGACGACCAGTCAAGAAGTGTGGTAAAAGAATGGAGGGCAAGTTTCGGGACCAACAAGAAGAGGAAGAGCGTGCACAAAAGAAAAAGAAGTTCAGGTCTGAACGACCATCGTGGGAGAATCAAAGACCACCACCGCCTCCACCAGTTACAAAGAAGAAGAGAAAATGGAGGCCAGGGACAGTCGCGCTACGAGAGATTAGGAAATATCAGAAAAGCACATATCTTCTCATCCCCAAGGCACCATTCTCTCGACTGGTGAGAGAAACAATGGAAAAATATTCTGACAGGGTTGACCGCATACAGAGCATAGCTCTTGAAGCTCTTCAAGAAGCTGCTGAAGATATTGTAGTTTCTGTTTTTGAAGACTCAGTGCTAGCTATGGTACATGCCAAGAGAGTAACTTTGAAGCCTGTAGATATGTCCCTAGCCCTACGTCTACGTTTAGAGCGTAGCCTTCTACCTCAATAGGCTAACCCACTTTGTAATTCTCCCTACAAAATTTTGTAATGTTTCCAAATTCCTTTGTAGCATTTTCACACATTAATGAAAGCTTTTTGAGTTGTGTTACATTCTTTTTTGAGTCCATTTTTTTTTGTATGCTCAGTGCCAATGAACATTTCATTTAAAAAATATAAAAGCACTATATACACACAGGAAAAAACACACACACACACACACACACATATATATATATACACACACAAACATATATACACACATATATATATACATATACAAATATATATACATATACACATATATATATATATATATATATATATGTACACACACACACACACACACACACACATATATATATATATTTATATATACAAAAAAGGTAGATCCTATAAAGTCACCTAGAGACCCTTATAGAGTGCCTTATGAGCCTCAAGGCCAAAAAAATAAAAAAATAAAAAAAAAATAAAAAAAATAAAAAAACATGCCATGTGCGCTACGGCGCGTTAATCGCTAGTTTGACCAAGTCAAAATGTCGATTTACGCACCGTAGCGCACATGGCATTTTTTTTTTTTGATATCTTTGGTCTAGTGAGGCTCATAAGACCCTTTAGGTGCCCTAACAGCCCCAAAATCTTATATATTTATATAAGATATTATATATATTTATATATATCTTATAATAGCCTTAAAATCTTATAATATCTTATGTCTTATATATATATATATATATATCCTATATATCTTATATATATATATATATATATTATATATATATATCTTTCAATAGCCCCAGAATCTTATATATATATATATAGGTACACACGCACACACACACACATATATATATATATGTATATATATACATATATGTACATATATATATACATATATGTGAGTGTGTATACATCTATAATACAATATTTTTTTATACTGCTCTAACCCAATCTCGATTACCTTTTTTAATCACGATCCCATTTAAAATGAATCCTAAACAATATTTTCTATGAACACATGAACAAAATCTTAAAATTGCGAGGCTTGAAATGGTATACTCTGATTTTATATTCACGTGATCATAATTTTTTTTTTTGTTAATAACATGTGTGAACATGTTATTAACATGTTCACATGTTAACATGTTCTCAAAAAAGCCGGTGGCAAGCGACCTGGTAACCGGGAAAAATCCCGCCGGGCTTTTGATATACCCGGCGGGCCCGCCGGGATAAAGCAAAGCCCGGCGGGCCCCTGCGGGGTCGTCATAAAGCCCGGCGGGGTACAATTTTCTATATATATGGGCCCGGGGGGCCCTTTGGGATTTCATTACTGACAGCATACATAGGTAATGAAAACTTGTGTGTGTGTGTGTGTAAGTGGGTGTGTTCGTGCGGGCAGCCGCCCACTGTCGCAATGCGCGGCAGGATGTGGGTGGTCCGCCACACGAGGGATGTGCGTGTGGGTGAGTTCGTGCGGGCAGCCGCCCATTGTCGCAATGCGCGGCAGGATTTGGGTGGCTCGCCACACGACTGGTGTGTGTGTAAGGCCATTCTTCGAGGAATGGTGCTTACCCTGGGGCACTTAGTCGGTAACGCGGCTAGTCTGTGTCCTATGGTAAGTATGACACACCGTAGCGGTACTAGTCGGTAACGCGGCAAGCATAGTATCGTTATGGCGATGTCACCTTCCCTTCCCTTCCCTTTGTCAAATGCGGACATATGGTCGGTAACGCGGCCAGTGTATGTTCGTATCCTATTGGTATTCCCATAGAATCGGGCGGCATTTTGTCGTTAACACGGCAAGTTGGTGTCGTCCGCTAGTGCATAAAATGTTTTTTGCATATTGCGGCATTTGATCGTTAACGCGGTCGAAAAAGTGTCGTAAATTTGCTTGCGTATTTCGGCATATGATAGTTAACGCGGTCGAATAAATGTCGTAAATTTGTTTGATTTGACTTGTATTGTTTTTATTGTGTTTGATCCATGCGATACTTGGTTGCTAACGCGGCATTAGTATTTCATGGATCAAAGTTTACATCATATTGTCTAAACGTTTTATTTTATAATATCGTGATTCGTAACTCGAAAAATATGAATCTCTCTCTTCTTACCCTCCTCTCTCTCTCATGATACACTTCACAACTCTTTCTCTATCTCTCTCATGATTCACTTCACAACACGATAGATGTGTAGATAATGATTTTTTTTATTTCTCTTAAAATATACATACTTCTTAATAATTTCTTTTTTCTCCCTCTATTTACTTAAAAATTGGCACAACTCTCTATCTGTCACAACTCTCTCTTCCTCTCCTCTCTCTCTCTCTCTCTCATGATACACTTCACAATTCTCTCTCTCTCTCTCGCAATGATACACTTCACAACTCTTTCTCTCTCTCTCTCTCTCATGATACACTTCACATCTCTCTCTATCACGATAGGTATGTAGATGAGGAGTGCTTTAGGATTACAAAACATTATTTTTCTCTCTTTAGGAACTCACAAAATTATAAAAAATGTTATTTAATTTTTCCTCTCTCTATCTGTCACACCTCTCTCTCTTCCTCCCCCCCCCTCTCTCTCTCTCTCATTCCATAATGTATACACTTCGTAAGTAATAATGCGCTTGTTGCGGTTGTCTCACGTTCGATAATGTATTGCATGATGTTGAGTTCAGTAATGTTGTTTGATATATTCTGTTTTTGTTTGATCATTGATAAGTAATGATACACTTATTGCTGTTTTCTCACGTTTGATGATGTATTGGATGATGTTGAGTTCATTAAAATTATTTGATATTCCGTTTTTGTATGAACATTGACGATATTGATATACTTGTTGTTGTTTTCTCACGTCTGCTTGATATTTATTTCAGTAATGTTTGATATTCTGTTTTTTTGTGTTTAGTGTTATTTGCTAGATTTACGAAGACGATCAACATGCTTTCTCCCGAAGAGCGCAAAATTGTTCTGCGAGCAATTCCCGTTGAAGCGGTCATCACAGTATCACAATGTACTGATGATGTCGTCAAAAAGATCAATGAGTCTGAGATACTCATGCGAGATCTCATAGACCAAATATGGGAAAATGCACAACGTCGCGGAGGCAACGCTGAGCTGCTAGATAGACAGAAGATAGCAGATTTCAACCATCAGCACATAACACGAACCATTTTGGGGAGCATGCGTGTCGCATGCAGTGATCTTAGAGATGCTGCCCCGCCTGAAGCCAATATGCAACGTCTACAGTTATGGGACGTTGTATGGAGCGAGCAAAGAGCCAAGAGCAAGCGCATGAAGGCGTTGGATGCAGAGTCCCTCCCCAAAAGAGTGCGCATTACCCAGGACGTCGCTGCAACGTCCAGTCAGGCAGATGCAAGTGGTACAGGTGTCATTAATCATACCATCTACAATTCTATGTGCACACATCTTATTGGCATCCCGCACGAAGCACTTCACGAAGGACGAACAATAGGCTCCGGCGTGTTTGGAACAGTAAAAGAGTATGCAATTAAAGGTATATCATTTTTACCGGAGCACATCACTTTTTGCGGAAAGCACTACAAAGGAGAAGGCAGCACGAAGTTCGAGAGCTTCCAGGCAGAGCAGGGTATGCAAGTGCTACATCCATCGATTGTCCGATGCATTGCCTTTACAAAAGAGGCTCCTTGGATCACAATTTTCCCGTACTATAACGGCGGCGCTCTTGGTGATACTCTTCTGAAGGTTCCCTTCAAATTCAGTGAGTTCACCAAAGCCATTTTTCGTTTGGATCGAGGATGGAGACAACCCCCGCCTGATAATATCCCTTTAAGTCATCTAGAACTTTCAAAAATAATAGAGGTAGTAATAAACATGCCACATATTATGCATGCCCTGGTGGAAGGTCTAGGGGCAGCACATATGGCAGGTATTGTACATACCGACCTACATCCTTTCAATGTAGTGTTGGATTATACAAAAGAGCTAAAGCCACGCATAGGTATTATCGATTGGGGGTTGCTGCTGAGAGCGCCCAAAAAACGGGTGTCTCTCAATTTTGTTTTTGAAGCAAACAAGAACCTCGAGAAGGTGGCACAGGTAGTCTCCCACGCAGACAGAGAGCGAAATAAACGGCCATGGATAGCCCCAGAGCTTTATGATCCATTTTTGGCAGATGCATACACTCCTGCATCCGATGTTTTTGCCTTGGGATATTTATTACAAACTTTATATGACTTTTGGCAGAAAGTGCAAGAGTTGTGGATGGATAATAGTTCCCATGACAAAGTTACCATGGAAACTATTATTCATAGAGTCAAAAATTGGATGTTTCTGCCTAATCGCGATGAGCGAAAATCAATTTTGCAAGTAGTTGAATTTTTTAGATCACTAAAGACTGACCCTACGAGGGCACAACGTCCTCTTGTAGAGCTATCGGTGGCATTCACCCCAACTTTGTAATGATACAGTATCAAGAGATTAAGTTTCAGGAATGGCATTTTGTTTCTCTCTTCAAAATTTGATGTGTCCAATGTTTCAAAATTTTGTTTCTCTCTTCATTGAGTCTTTGCAACATCTCTCTCCTCTTGTGGTGTTTAAGTTTATGTTTTCTCTTCAAAATTTGATGTGTGAGCATTGTTTGAAGTGTTTTTGGAGTCAAGTGGATATTTCTCATCGAGTCTTTGCAATACATATCTCCTCTCGTGGTGTTTGACTTCAAGATTTTGAGAGTAATGGTCAATTTATCTTACGTTGATCTTTACAGTTCATTAAAATCCTAAAGTCATTTACGTTCATGCAGATATGGAGCAGGCGCAAGCGAACGAGCATCAGGAGTTAGCCAAGAAGGCATACGAGCGAATGAAGGCCCTTGCACATGGCCTGACAGCCCGCGAAGCTACAAGAACAGCATGCAGGTTATCGAAATGGACAAATCCAACTTATGCCCAATGGAAAGACATAAACAAACGCGTAACCACAGAGATGATAAAGGAAATATGGCCATGTCCAGATGGCGAGATTAAGAAGCGAAGATGGAAGATTTCTCGTTGCACTCACAATGATATCAAAACTAATGCCGAGTGCATTTTCTTGGAGGTGTACGGTCGTCCTCTCCATAACGCCGACGCTCCACTCTATTTTGCTAAAATGCTATATGCTCACTTTATCCTAGAAACTCCAGTGGACTTCGCCTCCAGAGAGGCCACTGTCAACACCCACGACATACGTGAAGAGACAGTGACATTCACAAGAGAAGAACTTGCTCTCATGGTGGAGGGCACTGGATTGGAGTTAAACCAGGTCAAAGAAAGCTTAGGGGCACAGCTAGCAGAGAAGGAGAAAGAAGCTGACCGATTAACTCAAGCGTCAACTCCTCCCCCGGCCAATAGAGGGATTCAAGAGCAGCTAACAAAGATCAGCCAAGATGTGCAGAGCATCTCCTCACGTATTGCTCCTGTGCGCCAAGGAAACCACATCTCTCATTTTTTGATACATCCTGATCTTGTGGGAGTTTCTGCTGAGGCTACAAGTTCCTCCACCCCCAATGTCCTGTATGTTACAAAGTATTCGATGGGTGGAGCGGCCAGTATATACTACCATGTGGACACTATTACCACTTAATATGTTTAGTGAGACAAATGCAAAATACTTCCACATGTGCATTGTGCAATGTCCCAATAAATCAAGGTATTTATACAGTGTTCGGCATGGCTAGCGAATATAAACCACCAGGACCTTTAGATGCAACTCCTAGTGCAATTCGCAATTTATTTCAAGATGAGAGCTAAGAAAAACAAATTCTACTTTTGTATTGATAATTTCTCCAAATATGATCATTTGTACAAGTACTTTTTATTAAATTAATAAAGTGACTTCTTCCTCTATGTCAGTGTCTTGCTCCAAAATTCTTTCACCGTTTACTCTCTCGTCTGCTAAATTAAGCTCATCTAAGTCAATGTCTAAATTGTCTTCTATCTCAAGGGTGGTGCACAACGTACGTCCAACATCAAAGTTCTCGTCTACTACATCTTCACAATTGTACATCCATCTGGGCATATCTTCTTCATACTCTTCGCTTTCGATGTCTCGCAAGATCTTTTCATTGCAGTACATGTAAACAAGTTTATCTGCTCGATCTGCAAGAAGTCGATTGCGAATAGTACTGTGAATATATTTGTACATGCTCCAGTTTCTTTCTGAGCCTGAGTTTGAAGAGCACTGACTTAGAACCTTCATTGCAAGGTTGCGCAATAAAGCATAATGCTCACCACCATTCATCATCCACCACTTCCATGCAGGTTGCTCTTTAGCCATTTGTTGAACAAGGGAGTTGGAAAATAAACCCTCTTTCAACCGAAATGAGGTCATCTCCTTTATGCACTGTACACGATCATCATCATTATTATAGAAAGTGTTTACCACTTTATAAAAATCTTGCACCACCTCAACGTTGGACATCAAATCCATATTCCAATATTCAGGATCTAACATGTAAGCAGCACTGTGTAGTGGTGAATGAGCTCCAATCCATCTAGCATGAAAGTACTTCAACAGAACTTTTCTTTGTCTACTAGAGAATGGTACACGCCATTGCTTTTCCACCACTGAATGCTCTAATTTCTCAGGACACTCCAAACTCCGCTGGACAGTCCACCATTGCATCCATGCTTTTCCGAGATTAGGCGCTCTTTGATCAAGACTTCGTACAGCATACATAACATGCATCATTACATGGTATGCATCCATCACACTGTTCCACCAACTTCTTCTCGTAAGTGCTCTCTTCAAGACTTTGATTTTCTCTTTCACTTTTTCAAGTTGAGTGTTCTCCCAGTCATGAAATGCCATGCATGTAAATGTTTCACAAACTGCATCTTTATTTCTAAGAAGAGACTCAAAAGTGTAAAAGTGAGTGCAAAACCTAGTCTCCGCTGGAAGCTTTAACATAACTGACATGCGAGGTCGAAACATATCTAAAACTCTCTGTCTCTTGAGCATGAATTTCACAAGCTGGCGAGCAATGTCGATGATTGAGACAAACCATTTGGTATCATCAGATTTATACCAATCTTTTAATACAAGATTCAAACTATGAGTATTACAGCCTACCGGAAAAATATGTGGATATTGTCGCTGTAGGATTCTGGATGCATTTTTACAATTTTTTGCATTGTCCATGACGACTTGGACTACATTTTTGGCACCCACTTCCTCTATCACAGAGCTAATGACTTGAGCAATGTAAGCCCCAGTTTTGATTGAACCAGCTGAATCCACGGCATGGATGAAAGTCTCACCTCTAGGTGAAATAACCATTACATTAATTAATGGTTTTCTTTGCACATTAGACCATCCATCACTTACTATACTACATCCAGAAAGCTCTATATTGCTAAGAATTATTCTTTGTACACGTTCTTTTACATGCGCATAACATTTCTCTAATAGATCATTTCGCATAGCATGGTACGTAGGCGGTGAAAACCCTGGTCCAAACTCACCAATTTTCTTCCATGCTCTCTTCCAATGCTCACTGTCCACCATCATCATAGCACTCCCAGAAAAGTAAATCGCTTCAGCAAGGACGAGTTGTGCATCATCGAGTCGACCTTGACATAGGCTTTCTTGCAATGAAGTTTGACGCATGGGTATATTTCCTACGTCAAAGTTTCGCTTGCAAGAAGATGCACTAGGTAGATTACTTTCTGGTTGCACATTGCCGTTTGGGGTACAAGTAGGCGATGTAGTGGGAGTTTGAAGATTAGAACAACAGTGTTCTTGCTGCCTTGATACATTAACGGTAGGAGTGTCATGTTTTCTTGAATCTTTCTTTTGAATTTCTTCTCTTATGCGTTTGGCCACTATAGGTGCAGAGGGGTGGGTACATGACTTTTTCTTCGGTCCGCCTAAAAAGTGTTCTCTTAGTCGAGGCGCCCCACCTGATTTTACTGCATGGCATAGCTTACACTCCCAATCTATGAATCGATCACCAACGTTAATTGCATATTGCCACTCTATCCCAGGTGCCTTTTTTTTTCTACTATTTGAAATTTTGACTCTATTGGAGGTATCACTGGATCCAACATTGTCCTCCATCTCAACAAATAACCTATTCAACCAAGCATATAACAATGAATACACAAATGAAAAAATAACAAATCACTCACGTATGACAAAACATACATCTGCAGACAAAGTACTTCGAAACTATCTTGACAAATACAAAAGATCATCACATAACATAAAACTACTTCAAACTATCTTGCAAGGTCTTACTACAAAACTACTTCGAGACTATCATGCACATTGCACCCCCAATGAAGGATGCCTTTTGTACCCAATTAAGGATACTTTATACAATCAAAGATCTATGCTTACCCAATACTCTAGTATAGGACAATAGACCTTCTCTAACATTCACAAAAAAAATCAAAGATCTATGCTTGCCCAATACTCTAGTATAGGACAATAGACCCTTGTCTACTCTAAACTATATCAAGTATCAAGAACCAAAACAAGCCCCTAAGCAGGACTCTTGGCTCCATCAAACCATTCATAAAGCAGAATGAGGTAGGTAGATTACGTACGTGGCTCAAATGCAAAGCTGAATGACTCCAAATTTGTCCCTAAATCTCCGCAAGTATTAGCTACGAACCACACCCTGCCCCCAGTTCAAAGAACTAAGGACGAGTGGCCCAATAGCCTTAGGAGTGCCTACAAGGAAAGACGACAGCCCCTAAAATAAGGACGTTCTTCCCAAGAGGACACTTCTAGCAACTCGAGAGCTCTACAAGTACTTTGAGGAGAGATATCACGCCCCCAAAATAAGGACTATCTTTCCAAAAGTTGTACGATGGGTGTCGGGCAGTGTTTATATACAGAATAATACCCCGCCGGTGTTTCTTATTTTTCCCGGCGAGCCCGCCGGGCTTTTGTCTTTCCCGGCGGGCCCGCCGGGAAAACTCTGTATCCCGGCAGGCCCGCCGGGAAAGATAGAAGCCCGGCGGTGTTACTGGACTAGTGGGTTCCGACAGGTCATTTCTCAGGTCATGTGAATATACAATGTGATCACAAGTTTTAATATGTTAACACTAGGTTTTGTTAACGTGATCACGAAATTGTGAAGACGTTAATGAAATCCCTGATGGTATATCACAAGTACGCCAGGAAAAATCACAACTTACAATGCACAACAAAATTTTTTTATTAAACTTGGAAGAGAAGTTTGCATTACATCTTTTTAATAAGCTCTTGGAAGAGCTCAGGAGAGAGAGTTCTAGAGGCTGGTTTCTGGCCTAAGCTTTGGAATATATCACTCGGCTCATTGATTCCTTGAGACTGAGAAAGGGCACAATGGCCTAAAACTGAGCCGGGATTGTTGCCCGTAAAGCAATACAAGGCAGCTTCCCTAGCTACCAAAATACATTTATTTATGTTTGAGGCTAAGGGGTTCTCCGATAAGACTGCACTAAGTGCTTTACATTTTAGGAGCTCGGCATAGGCGATCTCTGCATAGTCTAAATGAAAAACCCGCACTATGTCGGCTCTGAGGGCAGGTATGTAGTGCCAAAGAGATGCATCTCGACCCTCTGACTTTGGCCGCATTCCTCCTACGCGCATAGCAAACTTGTCCACTTCAAAAGCAGTCTGCCAACATGTCAATATAGAAGTTAGGAAGCGTGAAATGATACAACTAAAAATAATTTGCTTTACAACTAAGAAGTTAGGACATACCTCAGTTGCATTGTCACTTGCAACTAGTTGCTCATTTGTCAAGTTTATGCTTCCTTGGTCTTGAGCATCGCCAGCAACCAAGGGCATGTGTGGTTCAAAGGCAGCTAGGCTCTCATAGAATTGCACATCTTGCTTTATTTCAACGAGCGCTTTGGCCACTACAACTTCCAAGGTACTGCTACCAATATCGTATGCAAGCGCTTTTGTGAGGTTGTCATCTTCAAAAGAGATTTTCACTTTTCCTTTGTCTTGACCCCCAGCATTCACGGCAATAATAGAAAGTGCCTCATCCTCACGAAACCCGAGTGTCTTGGCAATGTCATCCAAAAACAAAAACTCTTTCCCATCAATAATGATTGGATGCAAAGACATGATAACAAGGTCTGGGACCTCCTCAAGTACTTCATCGCCCTCTAGAACTAGGTCCGGAACCTCCTCGTGGACATTCTCTTGTAGAGACACCAATGCCATTGAGGTCTCCCATTGTTCTGTAACATTCTCTTCCTCGGCATGGGCCTCTTGGACCTGCTCTATTAGCTTTACTTTGCCCTTTTCTTTTTCCTTGCCACTTTCTTTCGCCACACCCTCTTGTAACAGAAGGACCAAAACCATGTCCTAGCTCAGGAAAGAAGTGCCGATGTTGCCCATTTGTACATCCAAGAGTAAGTCTTCCTCCTCATTTCTGTAGTCCTTTTCTGTGAGGGATTTTAAAAACTTGGATAGGCGAAATCTAAAATTCTTGTCTTCCCTGAATATGTACTTGATGAGGTCAGCTGGAACCCATAGGCCCTCATCACCCTCAAACATGATGGAGTACATGCTGATGTGTTCATCCATATACTGAATGACATCTGTAAAAGCATTCGCGTGTAGATGCATTGTTGCACGCACATCAATTGCTCCCTCAAACATAGGGACGATCTCATCAACCCTACGAAGTAACTCACGCTTTCCTAGCTGTGCAATAAGTGCGTCAAGTAGAGGTGCCATGCCTATGAGTGATTGCAAGAAATAGAGAGTGTGTGATATAGAAAGGTGTGCGAAATTGAGAGCAAGTGTTAGGAGAGAACGATAATTGTCAATTGATGAAAATGAGTAAAGTATCGTTTATAAATGGGCGACCTTGTTATAAAATTTTTAAAAACTTTTAAAATTTTTAAGTACCAAAAAATTTTAAAAAAATGGTATGCGAAAGCAAGAACGTATCCTTCCATCGCAAGGTCATTTCCAATTTACTAGTGGCTCAAGCCACAGATGCTTGTGTGACCAACCTTACACTATCACAAAAAAATAAAACTTGCACAAGACAATTGAAAAACCTTAATAAGACAGTGAGGCAAAAAAATTGAAATTGTATTTACTTCAATTCAAGATTACATATCCAGTGGTTATCTGATAGCTACACAGCCAGGGAAAGTAATTTCTCTACAAAGAAAAGATCGTTCCTGCCTTTTGCGCACTACTCTACCATTGATTATCAAAGCAAAATCACCACTCAGTGAGAATCGAAGAACTAAGTAGTCACGTAAGTTGGCAAGGGACCAGTCATCATTCACAGTAACATCTTCTACATCCCCACCTTGCATGGATATATGTAGCACACCCTGTTCTGTAGAGGTTGTGTCGGAGTCTAATGCCTCCCATTCTCCATTTGTAAGCTTCCATCGCCTGTAAGGAAACGCAATGGACAACTGTTGCTTGGCAATATGATAGCGCATCACAACCTTCTCAACTATTACTCCGCATCTGATGGTGTCTCCATTGTGTTGAACAACTTTTTTATCCCATGCAGGTGATAAGAAACAAGTCAGAGCTCTCTCCCCCTTTGCAATCCATAAAGTTGGGGTACGATGTGTGTCACTTGTACAGAACAGGTACACAAAGAGGTGTAGAGGTATGAAGCAGGTTATGGTTGCTTTGTGAGATCCATATGTGCACTTCATAGCATTTTGCACCTTGCTTTCAATCTGCAAACAAGCCATGGTCACTGAAGCATTGTCTGGAATTGGCCATTCAATAGATGTGAGAGTTGGCGTAGGTTTTGGAACTAATTTTCCAGTACCATTTGCTGTCGTGGAAACCACATATGTATCCTCATATAAGAAGATGTTTCGTGCAAGAAGTTGTGCAGCTGGACACCCTCCAAAGATTAAACTACCAAGCTCCACATGGTATGCTTCAAAGGTTCCTGAAATTGCCTCCATAGGCTCCCACTCACTATAGTTTGAGGGAAAAATATCTACGCACAGGAACCCAAGAACAATCAAAGCAGTGCTCAGTATACCATTATTAGCACACAATTGATTTAAAAACAAGAATATAAAGTGGTGAAATAACTTACAATTTGCAGGAAATCGTTGACACTGGTCATGGTCTGCTAGTTTCAGCTCTGTTGCCTTGTAAACATGTTGGACCTTGGCTAGCTTTTTTCCATCACGATCTTGTTTGAGCTCCAATATCCGCCCTTTCCAATGGTGACTTTGTATATCAACGTATCGCTTTGACACCTTGTGGGTTCCTCTTGTACTAGGCTGCATCGTAATCCAATTCCACTTCTCGTACTGTTTGATGTTCCAGTGCCCATCCTCATCTTGACCACTGCTACAAGAGAGAGATTGAATACTGATCGGAGGAGCTCTAGAAGAAGACATCAGATGTATATATTAGAGAGATTATAAACCTTGATGGCAAAGGAAAATAGAATGGTGAGAAAAACACTTAGACTAGGGAGATGTACAAAAGAGAAGGAGTTGTAGAGCAAGTTCCAAGGGCTTGGCTATGCTATTACTGCACTTTGAAAGAGGATATTGGAGGGGGTGAGAGCAGACAATGAGTAAGATTATGAGAGCCAAAGCATTTGCAACTCAAGCTTTCATAGCTTGGCTCCACTATTACACTCTGTAAAAGGAGGTTGGACAAGGTAGAAGGATGAAGTAAGGAAATGTAAGTGAGGATCAAACTTCCAAAGCTTTTGAGAGGAGGTTGCAGATCAAGCTTCCATAGCTAAGCTCTGCTGTTACACTCTGTAAAAGGAGGTTGGACAAGGAAGAAGGATGAAGTAAGGAAATGTAAGTGAGGATCAAACTTCCATAGCTTCTAAGAGGAGGTTGCAGATCAAGCTTCTAAGAGGAGGTTGCAGATCAAGCTTCCATAGCTAAGCTCTGCTGTTACACTCTGTAAAAGGAGGTTGGACAAGGAAGAAGGATGAAGGAAGGAAATGTAAGTGAGGATCAAACTTCCATAGCTTCTAAGAGGAGGTTGCAGATCAAGCTTCCATAGCTATAGATCTAGGTTTCTGAGTGAAGAGAGAGGTAGATCAAGAGGTAGATAGCTAAAAGAAGTAGTCTAGAGAGTGAAAAATGCCCTGCTATGAGAAAGGGGGAAGAGAGAGCGTTTTGGAGGGAACGTGGGAGAGAGGGATAATGGAAAGTGAAGGAGAATGTGCACTGAATGCATGGGAACTCGTTTTTGGGCCTCTATCACTTTAGAGACCTTACTTAATGATGGCTGCAGGCTGCAGCTATCCTTTTCTATAAAAAATAGGAGAAAATTCATTTACGTTTTAAATTTTTGAGTTTTAGTTGATTTTGAAAATTTAAAAAGAGCCTATTTAGCAATTATTCTAAGTTTGACCACTACCTTCTAGGCTCTTACAAACCATTGGTTTCAGTCCACATGTAATCTCCCTATTTGTCTATTTCTTAATCACCTCCATTAGGCAATGGCAAATTAAAGGGCCCGGAAAGACTCCATTGAGTTCCTAATGTGATGTAACAATGCGCAAGTCTTGACTAAGACAAATATCATCAATCCTTTTGACCCAAAGATGTTGTCCATAGGCCCACATGCTGATATATGTTCAAACCTAAAACCACAAGTGCAAAGAATATTAACATCAAAAAACACAAGCGTAGAGAATATTAACATCACATAACACACACATATAATATTGAAAGTGTGGGCCATGCCATATGTTACCTCCTTTTCACACTCGAGATTAAGCTTAAGCTCCTCACATGTAACTTCACTACAAGAAGTGGGGCCATTATCCACGCTTTTTTTGACGCTTTAGAACTAAGCTTAAAATCCCCTAAACCTCAAAATACCCATTGAAAAAAGCATTGAAATAGAAACATCGAAATAAGCGCCAAAATAAGTGTCAAAACCGGAGTCGAAAAAAGTAATTTTACCATGCATTTTTCGACGCTAGTTTCGACAACTATCTTGACTGACATTTCGACTACTATTTTGACAGTTGTTTCGACTGCAATTTCAACTGGTATTTTGATACTTCATTCGACTATCATTTAGACGCTGTTTTCAACGGATGTAGGAAACTTTTGACACTGTTTTTGATAGATGCAGGAAACTTTTGATGCTATTTTCGACAAATGCAGGAAACTTTCAACGCTTATTTTGACACGTGCAGGTATTACGTTTTTTTTGACATAATGGTGCATCCAGTTGCAGTCTTGTAGGATGATGCACCATTATGCCAAATTTATAGAGTACCAAAGGCAACTGTATATGAATAACGAAGCGAATTTGTTGAAAAAGTTAGAGAGAGTGCCATAATGTTTTTGACATTACAAAGTGTTAGAAGTCAAGCTCAGTTCCCGTGTGTTCCTTCTTTATGTGTTAGATCATGGCCGACACCAGCTATAGCTAGATACGGCTGGACATGTGTGCCGTAGTTAATAAGCCGATAACAGCTAGATATTATGTGAGTAGGTCTCTTTTATGAGTGTGAGTGTGAAAGTAATGGATATAGGAGAAGGTGAGCCTATGGGCTCTGTGTTCTGCTCCTCTTTCTCTGTCTCTCCCTCTCTTCCAATATGGTATTAGAGCCTAACCAATTTGGCGTGCAGCTCCACTAACAAGAACACGGACGGGATCCTTGGCCATGGCGAAGCTCAAGAGGTAGAGTTAGGGTTAGGTCTTGGCTTGTTTTCTACTCCTCTATGTAGTGGAGAACTGAAAAGACTGGTTATGAAGAAGAAGAAGATGGGGTATGCTATGGCTGTGGTGACAAGGCTGTTCGGGTGTGACGAATGCAAAGCTTGCTGTTGTTCAAGCTTTGTTCTGTAGCTTGTTTGGGAGGATACAGGAGCTTCATTGAGCACATTAGATTGCCTGGTCATCATCAGTTTGGAGCAACATTTACAGTTTTAACGTATGAATTGTCTACATGGGAATTCTGCTAAGTGAAAAGCACAGAGCTCGTGGTTATGTGGCAGAATAGCACACTACCTGCGTGGATTTTGCCTAGAGAGAACAACACTTTGGCTGCATGCATATACATTGTGGAAAGTGCTAGATAGCTATGGCATGCTATTACCTTGTTGAATGCACATCTGTGAGCTGTAACAGAGCTCTCTACCATACCCAGAAGGCATCATTGGAGCATAGGAATATGCAAGAGCATGATGCCTGTGGTTGCCCATATGGTCATGTACTGATCCTGACACACTGAAATGAATGTATGACATGACTTAAGGACTTTGTGGAGCTAGATAAAGCTTCTTATGCTGAATACTTGCTGACTGCAATCTGTGAGAGCAAGGGTTTTAACACTTGTACTTGCTGTTTATGCACTGATTTGTGCATGTATGGTTATGTGAGGAGTGCTACATGTGCTAGCAGATGTCTGAAGGTTTGGGACATGTATGACATGTATACGACTCAGTTTTGGTATTGAATAAGCTACTGGTTTGATAGTTTACAGTTTACAGACTGCATGTATGTACCCTGACAGTAAGGTTGCAGGAGATAAAGCTAAAGCAACTACATAGCATATGTATTGACCATCGTACCTACAGGTGGGACTACTTATTTGTGGACTATTTTGAGCTGCTAAAGGGCTGAAATATCCTGGTTTTGACAGTGAACTTGTTGCAAAAAAACTGTCATAAATAGTTAAGGACTGCACTTGGGCAGTTATACTTGTTGGCTTATAGGAAGTCAGGCAGACATAGTCTACTGAACCTTGGCTAATGCACAGGGCACCGACAATATTACCTAGATCGTTGGATAGAAGCTGGATAACAAGAATTTTGCCTTGTGGAAGTTCAAGATGAAGAATTTTTTGGTTGGCAGAGTATATTGGAATCTATGTATAGGTGATGAAGCTGAACTTAAGATCAGAGAAGAGCTCATAAAGCACTGGCAGAGAGAGCATGCAAAGTGTTACATTGGTTTTCTTTATGTATATCTGATGCTATGGCAATACAAATCACTGGATGTGAGTCCCCAAAGGATGCTTGGGACATACTCATGAAGAACTACGGAAATGTAACACATGCAAGGAAGATTCAGCTGAAACAGCAGTTCAACAACATGTCTAGAAGTGGCAGAAGCATCCAGGTTTATACGATAGAGGTTAAGACCATAGCAGACCAGCTTGCCACCATTGGATCGCAGGTATGTGAAGATGATATGATTGCTATCACACTAAATGGACTTGGCAAGGAATACAAAGCATTCGATACATCTATTTCTGTTAGAGCTGAACCCCCTGACTGGGATGAGCTAGTTGCTTTGTTGTTGCATGAAGAAGTAAAGCTTGGATTGAATACAGGTTCTAGTGCATGTCAGAGTAGAGACACTATTTTGTACTCTAGCTAGCGTGGCAGAGGCGACAGAGGCCGTGCTTCGTTTCGAGGTCGTGGTGATACTCGAAACACCTATGGTCAGCAAAACAACAGAGTAATTGGCGTGATACAGATACACATGGCCAGTGTGGATCTGGCAACTTTAGAGGCAGGGGGAGATCACCCCTTGGCAGAGGTTCATGGCAGTCAAATGATCAATCTAACAGGGACAAAGACTGTCATCAGGGATTTAATATTCACGTGATCACAAGATTTTTTGTGATAATAACACATGTGAACAAGTTATTCACATGTTCTCATGTTATCGTTCACAAAATAACAAGTCACTTGCCATTTTGGGAACCCCTTAAAAGCTTGGCTACACATGGGAATAAGCTATTCACATGTTCTCATGTTACCATAATCACATAATAGCAGGTCAGTGGCCACCTAAGAAGATTTTTTATGCCCGACAAAGATAATTTTTAAAGGCCCTTGTGAAAGCTTTGTGAATATAACATGTGATCACAAGATTTTTTGTGTTATTAACATATGTTATTAACATGTTCACATGTTTTCATTTACGTCAGTGAAATCCCTGACTGTCTTTACTGTGGTAAATATGGACACATAGAAAAGGATTGTTTCAAGAAGCAAAGAGATATGAAGGCAAAGGGCAAACAGCATGGGCACTATGCATCTAACAGGGACAAAGACTGTCATTACTGTGGTAAATATGGACACATAGAAAAGGATTGTTTCAAGAAGCAAAGAGATATGAAGGCAAAGGGCAAACAGCATGGGCACTATGCATCTTCTAGCGGTGCTCATGATGAGTAGGTTGATAGATTGTTTGCCATGCAGCATGTGTCCAAGAATGCACCTAGACAAAATAGAGATCAGAGATGGTACATTGACTAATCACATGACACCCCACGAAGAGTGGTTCGATGAGATGGTTGCAAGTTCACATGGTTATGTATGTACTGGGGATGATACCCAGCATGATATATAGCACACATGAATTGTTCCATTGATGATGCCTAATGGCAAGAAGAAGAGCCTGCATGATGTATAGCACACAGGAATTGTTCCATTGATGATGCCTAATGGCAAGAAGAAGAGCTTGCATGATGTACTGCATGTACCGTCAATCACAAAGAATCTTTTGTCTATGGGACAGATGGTTGAACAAAATCTGCAGGTGAGATTCAATAAAGATGGTTGCTTTATTGAAGAATATGGTAATGGCTGTAAATTAATTGCTACAGGTGGAAGGGATGGCAGGATGTTCACCTTGGATGCATCCATTCCTGAACTTAAGGCAGCCATGTTTGCACATGATGAGGGTGCTATTCGGAATGTTGAGATTTGGCACAAGAGGATTGGCCTATCTTGTCTTAGGTCAGATGGAGGCGGAGAATATGTCTCAAGGAGTTTGACAGATATCTTGCAAAGTATGGGATAAGAAGGCAGCTCACTTGCACCTATACACCGCAGCAGAACGGTGTTGCAGAGAGAAAAAATAGGGTACTGATGGAGTCTGCCTAATGCTTAGTGGGCTGAAGTAGTGATGACTGCTGTCTATGTGCTGAATCGAACCCCTATAGCAGGGATTCATGATGTTACACCTTATGAGAAGTTGTATGGTCATACACCTGACATTAGGCACTTGAAAGTTTTTGGCAGCATTGCGTATGTGCATATACCAAATGAAAAGAGAAAGAAATTGGATCCTAAGGCAATAAAGAGCGTGTTTTTGGGTTATGCATAGGAAAGAAAAGCCTATAAATGCTATGTGCCGTCTACACATGAGACACTGATAATCAGAGATGTTGTCTTTGACGAGTCAGCTTCCTGGTATGGGAATCTAGTTGCTGTGCCTACTAATGGATCAGCCAGCACAAGTAATGCTGAAAATAACCCTGCAATCAGTACATCCATGAGTGGTCAGCGGCGGTGGGTGATGTATCATCTATAGTGAGTCCTTGGTCTTGGTCTGGCAGATTGCAGAATCGCACTCCTACGTCCACTGACACGAACATGTCAGTGAGTGACGGGGAGATTAGATAAGGGAAAATAAAAAATGTTTGAAGATGTAACAGGACCACTTACTGCAGGTTATGAGTCGTCCAGCAGTGATAGCTTGGAAAGTGAGTTGGGGATTCCATCTGTCATGACACTAGGTGCTAGGCAGAATCGTTATGTACCGCCTCATGAGAGGCAAGCTCAGAGTGAGCCATAGTTGAGGAGATCTGAGAGGGTTAGGAGACCCATTGACAAGTACACTTACACTGGATATACAACACATCATTATGCTTACATGACAAAAGTGACAAGTTTTAAAGAACCCACTAAGTTTGATGAGGCAGTTTGCAGATGAGAAGTGGTGTGCTGCCATGGATGAGGAGTATTCAGCTTTGGCTGAAAATGGAACATGGGATTTAGTGCAGTTGCGTTTTTAGGTTGTGCTTTCATGAATTTATACAATAAAAGTACTTATGTATTGTGCTTGCAATATCGTAAGTTTGGGGCAATTTGGTCACGCGGACGTCACTTTTAAGTAGAAGGAATAGATAAAAAGAGAACAACATTTGATTGTGGTGTGAAGGCTAATTTCATGCACAAGAAAGTCGTTAAAGTGAAAGTGATGGCAATACTAAAGTAGGCAAGCTAGATTATTATGGAACAATCCAAGATATTATCAAGGTTGGATTCAAAAAGTTTGATATGTTCATTTTTTGATGTGAAATGGTTCAAGTTGGTAACTCAAAGGGAGCAAGTAACTGTATGCAAAGACAAGTGTGGATTTGTTCAAGTAGACCACACAAAGATATGGACTGACCAAAGAGACACATTTGTGCTACCAGAGCACTGTGAGCAAGTCATCTTTGTAGAAGACCTGACAGATCATAAATGGTTGTTTGTGATCCAAATAAATCCACATGGAAAACAAATATTTGAAGAGGTGAAAATAGCAGTTGACTGTTTGCCAGATGCTAAGGAACTCCCCCCAGATCATCTGATGGTTGTGCATACACCACTAGCACCTATTGAACAACAAGAAGAACAAGAAGAAGACATACTAGTTCAGGAAGTAGTTGAGGCTCACACACGAGATTAGGATCAGATGAAGGTGTACTCATTGAGCAAATACATCTTGAACAAGAAACAGACACTAGAGATAATCCAGAAGAAGAAGAGATTCAAGCTGAGTATGATCATGATGCATCGACAGCTCTCATGCTAGAGCTAGAAGAGGATGACGACATGGATGAATTACCTTCTACTACTACAAGACAATTCGTTCCACCAATTGACAACAATGATGGAGTATTTCTAGAAATAGATTTATTTGGAGCCATGGATCTTGCTGAGGACGATCAAGTTGATGAGATGAACTTTAATTTCATAAAATAGAGCACTTTATTAATTGCACCTTAGGGATGAGGAGGAGGAGCTAGCATTTTTTCTCCTTCAAAGAGCATGATGGAAGTTATACCCTCCTCTCTCCCTCCGCTCCCCCCTCTCTCTCTCTCTCTCTTTATCTATCTCTTTCTCTCTGATCATCTCTCTCTCTCTCTCTCTCTCTCTCTCTCTCTCTCTCTCTCTTATAGATACATGTAGTTGCAAAGAGGTAGAAAGAGAAGGCTAAAACACACCCCAAGATGGGAACTAGCAAATAATATATATAAATTCATTTTTTTAAAAAAAAATTTGACTGTTATTTCGACGCTTATTTTGATGATTTTTTCCATGCACATTTCGACTGTTATTTCGACGCATTTTTCCATGCATATTTCGATGCACATATCGACGACGCAACCAGGTGTGGAAACTAAGCCACGAAAAACAATGATTCTTTTGTACTGCTTGTGCACCTTCTTCTTGCACCGTTTTATACTCACTCTTGTACTGCTTGTGCACCTTCTTCTTGCACCGTTTTATACTCACTCTTGTATCCATGTCATTGACGTGGTGGGGGTCACTCGTTGTCTCTTGGATGTTCTTCGCATATTTTTTCGCCGTTCTTTATCGTTCTCTTTGATCCATTTTTGCATACATTTTGAATTATAGATCATAAAAATACTTAAATTCTCTAGTTCATCATGATCAAGACGTACTGGGAGGAGTCGCTTTCAACATAACACCTCTTCTGATAAATTACTTGATTCTTCTACTTTTCAAATAGGCGTAGCCTCCTCATCAACAAGTTGCAAGTACTTAGAGAGATAGTACATGCACTCATAATGCAAACATCACTGTGCCATAGATCCTTTGATCCTTGCCCTCTGATGCTCAAAACCCTTCAATATTCCCATGAATCTTTCAACCGATCAATTTATATACTTTGTACTCTTATATGCTTACATATATATACATGAGCTTTTATTTTTGTTCAACTTTGTGTACAACTGTAAATTGTTGAAGTATAATTATGTTCTTCCCAGAGTTATAATCCTCCATATTGAACTGATCTTTGCTTACTTGTGTGCTCGACCTGAGAGAGAGGAATTCTTTAATGTGTGCTCAATCAAATTTGAGTAGAGAGAGAGAGAGAATGAGTACTTTGATATTGAATATATGTGTCTGAGAGAGATAGGAGTACTATAATGAGAGAGCAAGAGAGATAGAAAGAACCATTGCACTGTAATGTGTATATGGAGAGAGACAAAGGGAACCAATGCACTGTAATGTGCATATGTGAGAGAGATAGAGAGAACCATCGTATTGTAATGCGCATATGTGAGAAAGAAAGAGAGAACCCTCGCACTATTACGCCATTTTTTAATTGAACTCAAATTTAGGAATTTTGGGAAATATGCACAATTTTGGGACAATTCTTTGTTAGATCCAATACAATGTTTGCTGTGCGATATGCAAGATTTATTATTGGATGTTCTCAACAAGCATTCTTTGTTGTTAGATCCAATACAATGTTTACTGTACGATATGCAAGATTTATTATTGGATGTTCTCAACAAGCATTTGAATAATGCGATATGATTTATATACTATTGTACATTTGTAACAAGTGTATATGATGTTGGTGGTGGGATGTAAATTTGCCTACACACACACACACACATGCACACCAGGAATTAAGCTTGTTATATCACATAGCCTCCAGCAGTTGACCATCAAACACAGAAACTTTAACAAAGAAAGGATATTCAATGTAACTTTAAGTTGTAAGAAAGTCTAGGTGATAGAATTAAAAAGATCACCATCTGTATTGAATCAAAATTCTTGAACAATGGGTGAACCATAAATCTAAAAGCTTAAGAAAGCCTTACAATCTGAATAATGATCGAACTATGAGTTTGGTAGCTTCATACAACATTGCTAAAAGATTACGAAGCTAGTTGCCCATATGCTAACAAATCATTCTTGCTCAACTGCACTGACATGTTGATTCAATTGATTCTGTTTGGCCTTCAGTATTATAGCCTTTGGAATCTTGATTTTCTCTGGAAGTCGTCCACCCTTGCGCTTCCATGCCCAAATGATGCAGCTAGTATCTTCCCAGCGCTGAGAATCATTTCTGTTCTCTCGCCAATACTTGTTCCAGCAATCCTTATAAACCTCCACATCACTTGCATTCTTCTTCTTTGAAATTGGTGCCCAATATTGTATCTGAACTTGTAGGTAGTTTATCGAGTTGTTGTTTTGATCAACATCACTTGTTGTCACTCCCAACCATATTGGGTAATTTGCATCACAAGGTTGTACAAGCGCAAAATCTCCTTTAGACACATCAAGAGTCGGGTTGAACTCTTCAGCAGGTTTGTTGCGCATTGGACCACAATAATGGTCCTCATTTACATCAAACCCTTCATCTACATTATCCTCCACTTGAAGGTTAAGAGGCTCAGCTTTTTCGCATACACTCCTTGGCCAAAAGTCATAAAATCCAATGTCTTTCCTTGCACTAGGGGTTTGCATGTTTAGCATAAGATTCTCCCAATAGGCAAGGACCGGATTGATCTACTTAGCATAATCACTTTGGTCTCCTTTCTCTTGCAAGTGCTCTTTCCACCAATTGACATGTTTTTTTAAGCCCTCCACAACCTTCTCATTTTCCTTAACATACTCAAAGGGTGGCAATACTTTTGGAAAACCTTCAGGAAGCTTGGGTCCTCCCTGGTCATTTCTCTTCCATAACTCTATACCGCTTTCTGGTAACCAATCAACATTTTTGGGATGTACTTTGTATTGCATCAAAGGTATTCCATCACTCATATAAAACCTGAATTGCAATGGCTTTGAATGTCCAATCAAGCTATCGGCTCCATCATGTAAGCATCCCTTGACAAAGCCTTTGAAGTCTGCCACCTTTTGTAGGAGAAAGGGTGCTGGATGCATGCTAACACACTCATTAAAGATCTTCATCAAATGTGGAAATGTGAAAATGGTTTGTTTCCTTAACTTCTCAGAGAAGCGACTGAACAATGCATCAATATCTTCATGAGTATGACCAACCATAAGAAAACCAAGCTGTACCATGTCAAACACTCCTCGTGCAACCAATAGGGATAGATAGGCAAATACATAACGGTTCTTATTTTCAGAACCACAATTGTCAAGTTGCAACAACAACGTCCTTGGCAATCTCTTAAAAAATGTCCTTGAATTTGATGGCATTAAACTTGACGCATTTCCATTGCCCCTATCTTGCACATGTGTGTTAGTATGAAAGACTGACTGCATATGTGAAGAACAATTTTCCTCTATATCCACATTTGTTTCTGTCTCTGCATCTGCATCCTCAATGCTCTGCTTGCAATATGCATTTCTCTCCTTCAGTACTTCCATATGCTGATACAGGGCCATAGTAGACAAAACACAATCAAAAAGATCTGTTCGTGGTTCAGCATCTGAGTTTTGTGAGCTCAAGTCACCATACATGTGTTGCTCTCCTCTTTCTAAGTTTCTTAAACATTTTGAGAGAGATGAAATTGTGAAGTTGGGATCACTTGGCCATAACCCCAAGGCAAAGTGACCATAAGCTATTTGTCCATGTCCATGAGTGAGCATTCTTGTTAAGGATACTGGAAGCCTCTCAACCCCATTGAGAGATTTAGGAACTGGTTTAATTTGTGGTATGGCAGTCTTGCTCTGGTCCATCTTATCATGTATAATACACAAATACCTGTTTGGGTTCATTTCGGAAGAGCTCCTCCAAGCATAGTATAGATTTCTACAACTCATTTGTTTCAACATGTGTGCCCTTCTTTGTGCCATGTATCTGGCACGCTCCTCTTGATTTTTTGTTGATTCCAACTTGACCTTGATTGCCGTACAAATGTCGCATTTTGAGAAGGTGCTGGTTTTTGATAAACTAACTGTCTTGAACTCTGTGTTCCACAATCTTGAGAATGATGGTTGTGACAGTGGCCGGTATTCGAACGAGACAAGTGTGTCATTCACTTCACGCAATATGTCCACCTGTTTGTACATTGTTGGTAGAACACGTTGGGTCTCGCGGGCTCCATGCATAGTTGTCCTTGACCTATGTGGCATTTGATCGGCATTATTATCTATGAAGCCCTGTATGATTGATTTTGCCATCTCAACATGTGTCATGCCCTTCCGTATTATCCCACTGTTGCCATGACTGACATTACATGCACCATTCAAGAACTTCTTTCTGAGCCTATAGAACGTTGACTTACCGATGCCATGCATTACATACCATGCTTTACTACAAACCTTCTTCCCATCAAATGTGAACTCAAAGCACTCGTCATCTTGACCTTGTCTATAGGCCATGCCCATGCAATCTAGTACAAATGTGTATCGTGTACTATAGCTCTGTCCCCAAAAGTGTACCCTAGCTTGCATGATTTTGGATCTATCTCCAATTTGACAACATCGGTTCTCGCAACAATCAATGGTTGCGACGTTGTGAATGTTTGCAACATCACATTTTTTGCCAGCTCCATGGGTTTTATCGTAATTTTTCATTACCCTTACCCTATGGACATAGCTCCTTTTCTTATTTGTCCCTTCAATGATATCATAGTCAGTGATCATGGCATCATGGTGTTTGTCATCAGAACTATCGCCATCATTGCCCTCTACACCATCATCCTCTTTTTCATCACTTGAATTGTTTAGGCTGTCAATATTTTTTTGCATGAAGTGATCTTGAATACCCTCATCAATAGAAGAAGATTCTGTGTCCTTCACTAATGGTTCACCATTCTCAAATGTGAGTTGCCTGATCGGCCAACTAACCAAATTCAAACCTGAAACACAAGTTGAACTTGGATGCAAAGATCCTTCTACAATGACACCCAAGCTACTCTCCCCTAGTTCTCTACAATTTATAGCCTCGTATGGGTGGACCAGCAATACTACTCCATTGCCAAGTTTTGTAGATCTGTTGTCATCCCAGAGGATGACACTTTTCTCTTTCCAGCTCTCCCTATCTATAAAGTGATCTTCTTGATCAACAAGAAGTTTCGCAAAATTATCCTCTTTGGTATTAGTAATGTCTCTGTCCATAACAAGGTTGACCAATGGCCATTTGATGATGCTTCCAACTGCTTGAGACATTGTTCTTGCATCCATTGTGGCAAATGGAATGAGAAATGTGTCATCAAAGCTTTGTTGAACATGTATTGCTGCACATGTCTCACCAATGAATTGAAAACCACATGTTTGAGATGCATCAATAGAATGAATAACCCCGCGTGCCTTCCTTGCAGAACCATCAATGAGAAACACTGAAGCACCTTGTTTTAGACCCTCCAATCCCTGAAAAAATCAAAATCTCAATAAGAAAGACTGAAGCGATGTTTTTGCGGTAGTACACAAAACTATAAATGTAATTCAATCTCAACATGAGTTCAGGCTCCAACCAAAGTTTGAATCTCACCTATCAATGCTAATTTGCTAAGAGGGAAGCTAGGATAATCCAATAGAACAAGTGGGGTGTGGGTGAAGATGGGTATATAACCAAAAGTGAAAGTAACTATAATCAAAAGACCTGGGACCTGGGCCTGTGGGCTTGGGCTTGGGGAATGAGCCATTGTGCATTATATAGATTTTAGTTGAATTTTTAATCGCATAGTTTATAAGTATATTTGGGTGTATGAGAAAAATAGGAAAGAAAATAAAAAATCTCAAGTTCAAGGTCAAGTTCAAGGCTCGAACTTGAGTTGGAGCCTTGTCTATTACACAAGTAAGTAAGAATAGAGAGGGAAGCTAGGATAATCCAATAAAACAAGTGGGGTGTGGGTGAAGATGGGTATATAACCAAAAGTGAAAGTAACTATACTCATGGGACCTGGGACCTGGGCTTGGGGAATGAGCCATTGTGCATTATATAGATTTTAGTTGAATTTTTAATTGCATAGTTTATAAGTATATTTGGGTGTATGAGAAAAATAGGAAAGAAAACAAAAAATCTCAACGTCAAGGTCAAGTTCAAGGCTCGAACTTGAGTTGGAGCCTTGTCTATTACACAAGTAAGTAAGAATAGAGAGGGAAGCTAGGATAATCCAATAGAACAAGTGGGGTGTGGGTGAAGATGGGTAACTAACCAAAAGTGAAAGTAACTATAATCAAAAGACCTGGGACCTGGGCTTGGGCTTGGGCTTGGGGAATGAGCCATTGTGCATTATATAGATTTTAGTTGAATTTTTAATCGCATAGTTTATAAGTATATTTGGGTGTATGAGAAAAATAGGAAAGAAAACAAAAAATCTCAAGGTCAAGGTCAAGTTCAAGGCTCGAACTTGAGTTGGAGCCTTGTCTATTACACATGTAAGTAAGAATAGAGAGGGAAGCTAGGATAATCCAATAGAACAAGTGGGGTGTGGGTGAAGATGGGTATATAACCAAAAGTGAAAGTAACTATAATCAAAAGACCTGGGACCTGGGCCTGGGCTTGGGCTTGGGGAATGAGCCATTGTGCATTATATAGATTTTAGTTGAATTTTTAATCGCATAGTTTATAAGTATATTTGGGTGTATGAGAAAAATAGGAAAGAAAACAAAAAATCTCAAGTTCAAGGTCAAGTTCAAGGCTCGAACTTGAGTTGGAGCCTTGTCTATTACACAAGTAAGTAAGAATAGAGAGGGAAGCTAGAATAATCCAATAGAATAAGTGGGGTGTATGGGAAAAATAGGGAAGAAAACAAGAAATCTCAAGCTCAAGGCTCGAACTTGAGTTGGAGCCTTGTCTATTACACAAGCAAGTAGGAATAGAGAGGGAAACTAGCCTAATCCCATAGAACAAGTGGGGTGTGGATGAAGATGAGTATATAACCAAAAGTGATAAGGACTATTATCAAAAGACCTGGGACCTGGGGCCTGGGCCTGGGCTTGGGCTTGGGCTTGGGCTTGGGCTTGGGCAATGAAACCGAAACCGAAACCACCTTTTTGCCGGGCCGTCTCGGCGCTCCTCCGTCACAACGTCCTCCTCCTCTCCCAGCATTGGTGCACAGACCCGCCCCCCTTCCGCGTCCTCCTCCCGACGTCGGCGCACAGGCCCGCCATCGCCGCCCACAGACCCCCCTCCTCCTCTCTCTCGGCGCACAGGCCCGCCCACAGCCCCCCTTCCGCGTCCTCTCCCGGCGTCGGCGCACAGGCCCGCCCCCCTTCCGCGTCCTCCTCCTCCCGGCGTCGGCGCCCACAGGCCCCCCTCCTCCTCTCTCTCAGCGCACAGGCCCGCCCACAGCCCCCCTCTCCCGGCGTCGGCGCACAGGCCCGCCCACAGCCCCCTTCCTCCTCTCTCTCGGCGCACAGGCCCGCCCCCCCCCTTCCGCCGTCGGCGCCCACAGCCCCTCCTCCTCCTCTCCCGGCGTCGGCGCACAGGCCCGCCCCCCCTTCCTCCGGCGCGCACCAGCCCCCCCTCCTCCTCCGTCGTGTGGCGCAGCAGAACCAGCCCCCCCTCCTCCGTCACGGCGCGCCGCCCAATTCAAAATTCAAAAGTTCCCCCCCACGGCCGCCGAAATCGAATTCAAATTCAAAAATTCCCCCCCAAATTTAAATTCGAAATTCCGCCCGCACCCCGAAATTCCCTGCCGACCCCTAAACTTTTTTCGCCTTCTCTCTCCGAAAAAAATCGCAAAAAACAGAATCGACCGACCTCGCAAACGAAACCTGCGCACCCGCCTTCGCTCGCAGAAAGGAAAAACGACCGACCTCGCGTTTCGCCCATACAAAAAACCTGCGCACCCTCGACCAAATCTCTCGTAGCAATACTCTTCGCTCCTTCTGTCTCTACAGCCCTGCGTCTCGCAGAAAGGAAAAACGGCCGACCTCGCGTTTCGCCCATACAAAAAACCTGCGCACCCTCGACCAAATCTCTCGCAGCAATACTCTCCGCTCCTTCTGTCTCTACAGCCCTGCGTTTCAAGCGCGCCCTCTGCAGCCCTGCGTTTCAAGCGCACCCCGGAGCAGATCTCTCGCAGCAATAATCTCTGCAGCCCTGCGTTTCTAGCGGTTTCTTTTCCACGAATACCTCAAGCATCCGTCAAGATCAAGACTGTGCAACATCGGAGACTTCAGCAAGTAAGTCCTTCTTTAATTGATTGTCTGCACTAATATAAACGCTTACTTGATTGCACGCTAAGTGTGTCATTTGTCGATCGTTGCTCGTCGTAGATGGTTTCCACCTCTTGCTGCTCTCTTTTGTATCTTCACATATGTCAAGAACCTGTAAAACTGATCCAAGATAGACTCCACAACTTGGATATAGACTCCACCTTAAGTTCGAGCCTCCTCTACATAGAACTTATGTGTTAATGCTCGACCTAGATTGAGACTTTGTTCTCCATACTAGTGCACCGGCCTTAAGGCTCGAACTTGAGTTTGAGCCTTTGCTCTCCATGCTAGTGTACACCGCCCCAGCCTTAAGGCTCGAACTTGAGTTGGAGCCTTTGTTCTCCAATCTAGTGTACACCGGCCTTAAGGCTCGAACTTGAGTTGGAGCCTTGGCTCTCCCCAGCCTTAAGGCTCGAACTTGAGTTGGAGCCTTGGCTCTAGCCAGCCTTAAGGCTCGAACTTGAGTTGGAGCCTTGGCTCTCGATGCTAGTGTACACCGGCCTTAAGGCTCGAACTTGAGTTGGAGCCTTGGCTCTCGCCAGCCTTAAGGCTCGAACTTGAGTTGGAGCCTTGGCTCTCCCCAGCCTTAAGGCTCGAACTTGAGTTGGAGCCTTGGCTCTCGATGCTAGTGTACATCGGCCTTAAGACTCGAACTTGAGTTGGAGCCTTGGCTCTCGATGCTAGTGTGCTTAAGGCTCGAACTTGAGTTGGAGCCTTGGCTCTCCCCAGCCTTAAGGCTCGAACTTGAGTTGGAGGCTTGGCTCTCGATGCTAGTGTACACCGGCCTTAAGGCTCGAACTTGAGTTGGAGCCTTGGCTTTGAGTTGGAGCCTTGGCTCTCGATGCTAGTGTACACCGGCCTTAAGGCTCGAACTTGAGTTGGAGCCTTGGCTCTCGATGCTAGTGTACACCGGCCTTAAGGCTCGAACTTGAGTTGGAGCCTTGGCTCTCCCCAGCCTTAAGGCTCGAACTTGAGTTGGAGCCTTGGCTCTCGATGCTAGTGTACACCGGCCTTAAGGCTCGAACTTGAGTTGGAGCCTTGGCTTTGAGTTGGAGCCTTGGCTCTCGATGCTAGTGTACACCGGCCTTAAGGCTCGAACTTGAGTTGGAGCCTTGGCTCTCGCCAGCCTTAAGGCTCAAACTTGAGTTGGAGCCTTGGCTCTCGATGCTAGTGTACACCGGGGCCTTAAGGCTCGAACTTGAGTTGGAGCCTTGGCTCTCCCCAGCCTTAAGGCTCGAACTTGAGTTGGAGCCTTGGCTCTCGCCAGCCTTAAGGCTCGAACTTGAGTTGGAGCCTTGGCTCTCGATGCTGGTGTACACCGGTCTTAAGGCTCGAACTTGAGTTGGAGCCTTGGCTCTCGCCAGCCTTAAGGCTCGAACTTGAGTTGGAGCCTTGGCTCTCCATGCTAGTGTACACCGGCCTTAAGGCTCGAACTTGAGTTGGAGCCTTGGCTCTCGCCAGCCTTAAGGCTCGAACTTGAGTTGGAGCCTTGGCTCTCGATGCTAGTGTACACCGGCCTTAAGGCTCGAACTTGAGTTGGAGCCTTGGCTCTCGCCAGCCTTAAGGCTCGAACTTGAGTTGGAGCCTTGGCTCTCGATGCTAGTGTACACCGGCCTTAAGGCTCAAACTTGAGTTGGAGCCTTGGCTCTCGATGCTAGTGTACACCGGCCTTAAGGCTCGAACTTGAGTTGGAGCCTTGGCTCTCGATGCTAGTATACACCGGCCTTAAGGCTCGAACTTGAGTTGGAGCCTTGGCTCTCGATGCTAGTGTACACCGGCCTTAAGGCTCGAACTTGAGTTGGAGCCTTGGCTCTCGCCAGCCTTAAGGCTTGAACTTGAGTTGGAGCCTTGGCTCTCGATGCTAGTGTACACCGGCCTTAAGGCTCGAACTTGAGTTGGAGCCTTGGCTCTTCCCAGCCTTAAGGCTCGAACTTGAGTTGGAGCCTTGGCTCTCGATGCTAGTGTACACCGGCCTTAAGGCTCTAACTTGAGTTGGAGCCTTGGCTCTCGCCAGCCTTAAGGCTCGAACTTGAGTTGGAGCCTTGGCTCTCGATGCTAGTGTACACCGGCCTTAAGGCTCAAACTTGAGTTGGAGCCTTGGCTCTCCCCAACCTTAAGGCTCGAACTTGAGTTGGAGCCTTGGCTCTCGATGCTAGTGTACACCGGCCTTAAGGCTCGAACTTGAGTTGGAGCCTTGGCTCTCCCCAGCCTTAAGGCTCGAACTTGAGTTGGAGCCTTGGCTCTCGCCAGCCTTAAGGCTCGAACTTGAGTTGGAGCCTTGGCTCTCGATGCTAGTGTACACGGGCCTTAAGGCTCGAACTTGAGTTGGAGCCTTGGCTCTCGATGCTAGTGTACACTGGCCTTAAGCCTCGATCTTCAGATTGAGCCTTTGTTCTCCATGCTAGTGTACTCTGGCTTTAAGGCTCGAACTTGAGTTTGAGCCTTTGCTCTCCATGCTAGTGCACCCCGGCCCCTTAAGGCTCGAACTTCAGATTGAGCCTTTGTTCTCCATGCTAGTGTACTCTGGCTTTAAGGCTCGAACTTGAGTTTGAGTCTTTGCTCTGCATGCTAGTGCACCCCGGCCCCTTAAGGCTCGAACTTCAGATTGAGCCTTTGCTCTCCATGCTAGTGCATCCCGGTCCCTTAAGGCTCGAACTCCAGTTTGAGCCTTTGCTCTCCATGCTAGTGCATCCCGGTCCCTTAAGGCTCGAACTTCAGATTGAGCCTTTGATCTCCATGCTAGTGCACCGCGGCTCCTTAAGGCTCGAACTTCAGATTGAGCCTTTGCTCTCCATGCTAGTGCATCCCGGTCCCTTAAGGCTCGAACTCCAGTTTGAGCCTTTGCTCTCCATGCTAGTGCATCCCGGTCCCTTAAGGCTCGAACTTCAGATTGAGCCTTTGCTCTCCATGCTAATGCACCCCGGCCCCTTAAGGCTTGAACTTAAGTTTGAGCCTTTGCTCTCCATGCTAGTGCACCTCGGCCTTAAGGCTCGAACTTGAGTTGGAGCCTTTGTTCTCCATGCTAGTGTACACCGGCTTTAAGGCTCGAACTAGAGTTGGAGCCTTGGCTCTCGATGCTAGTGTACACTGGCCTTAAGGCTCGAACTTCAGATTGAGCCTTTGTTCTCCATGCTACTGTACTCTGGCCTCTTAAGACTCCAACTTAAGTTCAAGTCTCCCATACATGGAACTTCGCCTTAAGGCTCAAACTTGAGTTTGAGCCTTGTCTCTCTATGCTAGCGTACCCCTAGCATATGAGTGCACAACTTGGATCTAGGCTCCAAGTCGAGCTTCTGTATAGATTAAGTAAATGCAAGTGAGGCTCTTGCTATTCAAGATAACTTTTTGTAGCATGCATTAAGTTTTTTAAGTTTGATAGGTTTTGATTTGATATGTAGCATTTAAATCCATTTTTTTCTAAGGTTTTGAAACTTTTTTTTTTGCATCACAGGAATGGAAGCTAGCAGAGCGCCCGCTACCTCGCAACCACATGGTGCACCAATCTTTACTCTGGATGCTCTCGAAACAACAACTCAAGCTAAAAGTGTCACTCCTAGAAATAAGGTGGATAAAACCTTCGAATTGAGTAACAAAGAAGGAGTAAAATGGTTTGTGGATAGCTACGATGCTAGTGCAAACTTCAAAGGAGTCCTCCATTTGTTTTTGTCTCAAGGTGATACATCATATGGAGATATGGGGATTGTGGTAGGCGCTAAGGATGATGTGGATGCAAGAGCAAATCCATGCTTCACATGCACTGTATTGCCAGAAGGAGAAACTACAAAAGCAAATAAGTTTTGCTTATCATTGGAAACTTTTCACCCAGCAGACATGACTGGCAGTAAACTAGGAAAGGACAATTGTATTGTAAAGTTAGGATTGAAGATCATTGACTTTTCCAATCAAGAAGACTCAGGGGTGGATAATGTGGAGGACCTGGTGAAAGCAGTGAGGCATGCAAAGAAGGCTTTGGATTCACGAAAAAAGTCCATACCTGAAAAGGAGACAACAACCACTCAAGTTAGGAAAATTGTGGAGAAAAAAGGCAGGGCCATAGTGAAGAGTGCACTTGAAGCATCTACAAATGCTGGTGCAACTTCTTCAAAACATAAAAAGGAGGGTGACAAAATAAAAGTCCTTGATGTAAGCACAATAGCAGCTGAAGACATGGCAGGCTCTCAGGTGCAAGAAGAGGAGCAAGCACTTGCAAAGAAGAGAAAGGCAAAGCACTCTACAAAGGTTCAGGAAATCTCTTTAAAGAGGCAAAGGACAAAACCAGCAAGTGGTTCAAAGGAGATAGATGCGTCCGAGGACGAGCTAATGGAGGTTGAGACTCTAAACAAGGGCAGCAAAGCAATTATCTCATTAGAAATAAAGAAGGGATATTATCCCTTTGGTCTAAATGAGGTCTTCAGCATTGATGTGATGAAATGCTATCCTGCTCCTTCAAACTATGTGTATAGAAGGTTAAATAAGGATTGGGTTCGTATTTTGACCCAAGACTTTATTGAGGACCCAAAGCAAGAGGAGATACTTGCAATTTTGATGCCCTGTAATCGTGCTACAAAACAACCCCTTGATAAACTCGCAAAAGAAGATATTCATAAAGTTGAATATTGGATTATCTCTGGTCAACACTCCATTAGTGCTGCAAAAAGCTTGCAAGCTCTAAATATGGCTAAAGTGACCCCTCCACTGCGTCAGCAATTCAGGTTCAGGAGATGTAAGATAATTGTAAATTGCCCGCCCAAGATTTCTCGTGACATTTCCAAGGATGCGAATTTATCTGTTGCAAAGTCAATGCAAAAGGAGCCATTCCTCGATCAACTTCTACAAGCTCGAGCACAATGGCATGCAAACGGTCGTCCTAGTAAACCTTTGCCTGGTGTCAATCAACCCAAGATGGACGAGTCTTGGAAGGTACTCTTTTGATTCTTTGCTATATCTTGGTAAATCATAGACCTACATTACTTCTTCTTTACTTCTTCATAGATCTATAGTTTTAAGTATAGCAGTAGCATAAGAAAGATGCATGTAAGGCTTCTTCTCAAACTACATAAACTTAATAGTTTGGTTTGAAATTGAACTTCAAGCCTCACCTCTCTGTGATGGTGTAGCACTTGCATATCTAATTATGGCTCGAACTTAAGTTGGAGCCTCACTTGCAAGTGCTAGATTTGCATACGGAGGTGATGCTCAAACCTAAGATCGAGCATCACGATTATATACTAGTTTAGCACTGCAAGTGAGGCTCAAACTCAAGTTTGAGCATAAGCTCCAAATGATTGAAAACCCATAGATGCATAATTCCTCCTAATATTTTGTGATATCTATAGTGAGGGGGCTAACTTCTTACTTTGCAACTTTGCAGGCCTTTGTGGAGACCACGGAGCACACATTACATAAGAACTTTGTCAAAAATGATTTATACTTGCTTCTATGTGATGATGATGTATGGCAGAACTGGGTTAAGATCATGAGGCTTTATGCAAAAGGCTTGCTTCCAAATACAAAGGGCGAAACTCAAACTAAAGGTCTTGATCAAAATCCCAGACTTCCAACTTTGAAGAGTGGGCAAATTCAGCAGGCACCAGGAACAGTCCAACTAGGCCCAACGCTGTTTAGGTGCATTTTAGGCCTTCAGAAGAGTGAAGTTTTGGACATTCAAACATCACTTCTTGACAAGAGAATACTGCTTAAAAAGGGAAAGCAAACCCATCAAAGAATGGATATGGAGGAGATGGCTTGGAAGCTAAAAACAGATCGAGTTCTCAAAGATGCAATAACCGCCTTCTATTTTGATCTCACAAGGGAAAAGATGACTTGGGAACAGGTGTGTGAGACATATAAGCTAGGGGAGTATGAGTATAATCAATTGAGGAGCTACAGCCAGTCCTTTGTTAGGGATGCTCTCAATCCTTCAAAAAAAAATCCTTCACTTTCAAAAAGTGTAGTAACTTTACTGAATCACCTATATAGAGCATCTATGGGTATTGTATCTCAACAAGAGTCAATTCCTTGGAAAATTAGGGGGGTGGGTTTTGATATGACAAAGATTATAGCCTTCTGTAGTGAAGAGCATGTACCATTTCAGCTCGCAATCATGGACCTACATGGTACAAAGGAGCAGCTCTCGTCAGAATTTTTCTCCAAGTTGGCACTTGCTTTGAACACACTAAACTCACAATATGAATATATTCTTGTGTGTTTTGTTGATTTCATCACCATTGGAATGCTTATCGAAGGGATTTCTAGCCAGTCAACAAAGGTGCACTATGAATTTGGTGTGATCCACACACAAAAAGATGATGCCTGGACATCTGGAACAGTTGAGATTGCAACTGTTATTCTTTTCATCAGCAAGGTTGACAAGTTTGAGGCCATTGATAAGGTTCTCACAAAAAAGGTATTCATCTCAGGATCTAGTGGCCAAAATAGAGAATTCATCGACAAAGGCTTTATTGATGGTCTCATCACAGGGTTTTGTCCTGAACAGAGCTATGTTGTAGAGATATATTGTGGTGGAGTTGTGCTAGAGGAGAGCTTGCTAAAGAAGAGACGATGTATTGCTTTATGCAAAGATGATTTGGAAGCGATGGCATTAGAATCAAAGTGCTCTGCTCTTTTAGATGGTCACCCGTCCTTGCAAGAGTGGTGTGGTGCAAGTGGCGGCACAAAAAAGCAAACACTAGATGATGCAGAAAAAGAGAACCTTCAAAATCTTCACATTGATGACCCACCAAGTACAGAGGACGAAGAGGAAGGTGATGATATTGATAACAAAAATGACGCAGATGATGATAAAGAAGTTGGGGATGCTATAGACTTTGAAGATGCAAGGCAAAGGAATGAAGAGGACAAAGGGAATGATGCTCTATTCAATGAGGATGCCGAAGACAATTTTGAAGATATTGGAAGGCATGAAAATGATGATGAAGGTGGGAATGGTGATGATATATTGGATTCTGCAAAAGCCATGGAAGCTACAAATGTTGGGGTTGCTATGGCCGTTGAGAAGATTGGGGATACAGATGTCAACAAGGCTTTCCATGCTCATAGCCCATCAAGCTCTCAACCAAAGAAAGGTAGAAAAGTGCATTGATAGTGCTTATTATGAATGTACAACGAATCATTGAAAGGAGCTTATCAACAACTAATATTAGCAAAGGTTTTGTTCAAAGTGTGGATTTGTTGAAATAATAATTTGTCTTTTGATTAATACATTGGCTTTTTTGGATTCACTTTTAACATTTTTCTATTAAAGTGAATATTTCTATTCTATTTATCCTTTATTTCATGCCAACGTCTAGTACAAATGATGATGCACACTTACTATTAAGAAATTTCTCCATATCCTAGTGTAGCAGTGAGCCTCAAAATTAAGTTTGAGCCTAATACAAATGATGACGCACACTTACTATTAAGAAATTACACTTACTCCATATTCTAGTGTAGCGGTGAGTCTCAAACTTAAGTTTCAACCATACCTCCACTTATGTCCAACCTTGGGGATGTCTTCCAGCACAAGGCACAATCTCAAGTTGAGCGATCTTTACGTTGCCCTTGTAAGTGAGGCTCAAACTCAAGTTTGACTCTTATGTTATGGTTCCTAATTCATTATGGTACATCAGTCGAAGTTTAGTAATCTAAGTTTGGATACAAAGTATATGTGTAGATATAAAAATGACTAGTATTGTATTAGCCTTGTTGTATTATTTAAATCCTAAAAGTAATAGCATTTTATTTTAATCTTACAGATATATACAAAGAAGGGAAAGACGAAGATAACATTGCTCAACTAGAACATCATCATGAAAGCCCTACTAGAGAGATCAACTCTCATGATTTAAATGCTAGAAATAATGAAGACAACATGGTGGAGGTAGATCACATCAATGATTCAGCTTTGCAAACATCTTCAAGGCCTTCAAGTGATAGGACTAAAGAGACTAAGGACATTCCTAATTTGAAAGTTAATGTTGAGGTTAGTGAGAATAAAGATAAAGTCAATGAAGAGCTTCAAGAGACTTCTGCAACCAAGGAGAGACAAGAAGAGATTGTTGAACAAATGGATGAGGCTACATATGCTACAAATAAAGGAAAAATAGTTGAAATCAAGGACTCTGTGGCAAAGGGTGTTGAAGAAATTGATGAGGCTACATATGCTACGAATAAAGAGAGAATAGTTGAAATCAAGGACTCTGTGGTGGCAGAGGGTGCCAAGAAAACTAAAGGTATATCTTTTTCAATAGGATGTTATTTAAGATGATTTATTCAGCAATTTTGTGTGTTAAAAAGTATGTTTCTCAGCGAGAGTTATTTTTGCAGGTATAGCTGCTTCTAACAATCACAAGTTAAGTACGCAAGAAATAGAGCAACGTGTTGAGGAGCTACGTTCCGATACACAAAAGAGTAGGCCTCTAGGAAGTTTATATTCTTTTGAGAGAGATGGAGATAGATTAGTATTTCAATCTTCACCAATCAATAGGGAAATGCAATCACGTCTAGGAGCCATCGTCATAGATGAATATGGGAGCATGAAACGAAAGTAAACTTGTGGATGTTTTGTTGTAATTAGCTCTCATTGATAATATAGGATCACTTGTTTTAATATTGTTAAGTATGTAAACACATTAAAGTGTTATCATTCTTCTGTATTGTATGCAGAAAATATTCCTCGTGCAATCACCATAAAGAAACATGCACTTATACTTGATCTTAATGGAGTTTTACTCAACAAGGAAGAGAAGAGGCATCCACAAACAAATTGTATTCGAATTGATATTGGTCGCACCACAGTTGTTATTCGCCCCGGGTGTTTTGAATTTTTGGATGAGATTTGCCAGTACTTTCATGTTGGTATTTGGTCCACCATGCTACACAAGAATGTTTGTGCCTATGTAAACACTCTTGAACAGTATGCACATAAGAAATATCATTTTTTTATGGTGTGGGGACAAGAAGAATGTTATATCCATAATCTTCGAAAAGTGTATAGGCCAGATAAGCCTACTGTTGAGGCTATGTTTAAACTTTACTCAAGGTTTGGAATCAGTTCCAAGATATTTGCAATAAGAAGAATACATTGCTTATTGATGATAGCCCTTTCAAGGGATGTGTTAATCCAAAAGACAACTATCTCTTCCCTGAAAGTTTTCAAGGAGGGCACGACTACGTACTGTGCAATGACCTTCTACCCTACCTTTTAAATCTAAATAATACAAATGACATTAGGTCTATTATTTTGCTTAATCGGCTAGGTCAATCTCCTATCACACATGGCCATAATTTATTTATCGATTTTCAAGATGTACTGGAAGAATGGCTCCAATTCACCTCCCTATTTTTGCGAGAAGAAGTGGAAAACTCATCTTCTGCATCTTCACACTTACCATTATATGGTGATAAGCTAAAGTATGTCCAATCAAGAGGGGAAAAAAGAGAAGTAGAATCTATAAGCAAGGATCTAGCAATGTTGGCATCCAAAGCTGGAGTACCATTACTATCCAAAGACCAGCTAAGCTTGTTAAAAGTGTGTTACAAAAGAAGGATTTTGAGTGATCAACACGCTATTGCTTATGCTACTCGCTTGGGATATGATCGTGGTCATCTCATAAGTGGAGTTGCAGCAAAAGCATACATATCAAGGCTACAAAAGGCTTACTTGAGCTTATGGGTAGGATAATGTCTGGTTTCATTAAACATTGAGTGACAGTATAATCAGATTCCAACCTAACCCAAACTAGTTATTGCTGTGCAGGTCAAAGGAAACCATTTCTGAGGTCTAAACGTGCAGTTTGAAGTATGAGATCTGTACAAATATCAAGACTTGTTGGGTGCAGAATGTTTGGAGCCATTTTGTACCTAAAAGCCCATAAGATAGACTTAAGCTTTGGCCAAAACAATGTACTTAGATGGGTTTAATTTTTGGATTGTACGAGCCAAATCTTTACACTATTGTATCAAGAAATCAAATGCCTTCAAACTTACTGTCATTTGATTATCTCTTTTGTCAATATTTGCAATTCGATTGCAATAAAGATGTGTTTGTTTTTTATTGAATATATTGCCTTGTCAAGGTGTAAGGCTATGAATATCATAATAATTTAATTTGGATAGACTCAATTATCTCAATAGTGAAAATCTTTTATACATCATATTCAATAAATTTGATGAAATTTAGCATTGACAATATACTCGCTCTTTTATTTTTTTGGTTGAACTAATGAGGTATTGGAGCATTTGTCTATGAAGGTTTAAGACCATCCATATCATGGATGAATTTATGTTGTTGGCACATAATATATTTATTCAAAATTTTGAATGTACATTAACCAAACATTTTGTTTTCAACAGGATATGTTGAAGCATATAGCTTTGATTTCAAGTGTACAGAAAACTTACTATTGAGGTGGCACCAATCATTGGTGACTTATGTACCTAGAGGCAAAAGAGTTCCACCACCCCCAGATACAATAAGGAAACAAAGAAGAGTATTGATACTTGAACTCAATGGTGTTTTACTTAAGACCATTGAGATGCAACATGGTGATGTATGTCCAGACTGGGCCAAACATATGCATCTTGTGGAAGAGAATGCAAGTGTTTGGCATTTGATTCGCAAAGATGCATTCACTTTCCTTGATTTTTGTATGCAATGGTTTGAGGTATGGATCTGGAGTACTAATAGACTACAAAGGACTCGACGCATTCTTGAGTTGTGCTTTCCTCGGCACCATCAAAAGTTTAAGGTCGTAGCAGGGCATGCAGCATGTCAAAAGACGGATCTTCTTATTGGATATCGATTTGTATACCACAAAAACTTAGATGTAGCATGGAGAATTTTTCATGACCTGGATGGAAATAACACACTAATTTTTGATGATACCCTCTACAATGTAATGTGGAATATGCCCGGAACCTACTTGATTTTTCCAAAGATGTGGAATCAAAATATAGAGGAGCTTCAAAGTTTTTTGGAGACAACAATCAGCGCATGGTTACTTGGTTGGATTTATGCAAAGAACAAACGGGAGTATACTTGCAACACTTTAGTAAATGAAGCAGCTTATGATAGAGAAACTTTGTATGTATTGGAGCAATACATGAGAAAACGCTATGTTTGAGATACAATTTGTACTCAATTATTATCTTGACGAAGAATTTTTATCTTCGGATAAATTGTAAACTTGAATGTAACAATCTCATTGAATGTAACAAGTGTTCTTTGGCATTATCATCCCATGTTTTTACTTCAATGTCCCTCAAATTTGAGCATATATATCATGATTTATAATCTTGATATAGTGTCTAAGATGGGTTTTTATCTGTGGATCAATCGTAAACTTAGCATATTGTTACTGTCATTGAGATTTACTTTTTGTTTTGTTGTTTCTAACACCACACCCTTTAGAGATCTCTCATTTTTAAGGTTCCTTTTTATAATGATATTTAGAATTCTTTTGGCAAATTAAATAAACCCCATGTTTTTACTTCAATGTCTCAAAGTGGAGATAGTATTTAACATTATCTTCTTCATATGAAAGGTGTTGTATAATCTCAATTAAGTTTAGTGTCACGTATGTATCTATACAACTACAAACAAATACGCCAAATAGTTGTGTCAAGATATAATCTATTGGCACAAAGAGTGCACCAACAAATAGATGTTAGCTCAAACTACACAAAAATACCGAGTTTCCAACCAATCCTATAAGAAATGGGACTCGAATAATTCCCAAAATTCCTAAATTTGTCTTATTGGGTAAAATAGCTGTTAGGCATCGCTTACAGGTTGCCCTTCATTGCTTTAGTGATGCACTAAAGGGACCCTCTTTTAGCAACAACAACCATGTAGCATGCATCATTTAAACCATGCTACAGGTGTAGCTTAAGCGATGCTCTTTTACTGCTTAAGCGACTTCTAAACATCGCTATGGGCATCACATAAGTGATGCAGCATAGCTACACCTGTAAGAAACGAAAACATGCATCACTATGGAGAAAGTGTGTTGTAGTGATCAAAGAGGGAAAGAGCTATAAATACCCTTACTTATTTACTGCTTCCTTACTTACCTTGTTCTTGCCACTTGCTTGACTCCTTATCTCTCACATGAACCGAAGATCTGGTACCATAAAGAGAATGTGGGAGAGAGGGAGAGCTTGTGTTCCTTGTGTTAAGATCCTAATATGGGATTGATCATAATGATTAGCATAGATTAAGCATGATAACTAAGGTGGGTTGAACCACACTAAGAAAGCCATTGCTAGAGGGAGAGAATAACACACTCAACATAAGATCTCTATTGCATATGTTGTTTTGAATCATACAATGAGGCTTCTAATATAGATGGCCACCCATCCAACTTTAGATGTGGCACTATCCTTTCCACATGAGTGGCCACAACTCATATCACACAATATCTATCACTTTTAGAGTGTTTTTCCACACATGAATAAATCGAGCTTACATATTTCAACACCGCCTCTCAAGTGCCATGTACCTCACTCACCCATCACCCATACAATTTAGCATTGCCCTCGTGTAACGCGTCTCTCAACACTCCCCCTCAATGCAAAATTGGAATGTTTATCCAAATAATGTGTGTGCATGTGTCTTTCATTTTGAACAAGAAGTCCATTTTGAGTCCTCGCTCATAGCGGAACCACACTCAGTCCAATTTGAACATAAATGTTTGGGTGGGAACCAACCCATGCGTATGCACCTTTTGCACATGTATCGCCCATGCACACTACTACAAAACCATTTTGAACTTCTTGGCACTCGGGGGTACGGTTGCCCTCATACCATGGGTGAAGATGATTTACAAACCATTTTGGTTGCTCTCTGCCGGAGTACCCATCCATAAATTGATCATAATCCTTGGCATTTAAATTTACAAACCATTTTGGTTAAAGCAGGGTAGGATACCCATCCATAATTGGATCATAATCCACTGCATTTAATTTTAAAAAAACTAGTATTTGCTCGCTTTTTTAAAAAAATTGATATTTGCCCACTTTTTAGGGCTAGAGGAGAGTATGTGTGTGTGATACAAATTTATTTCTAAGGTTTTAAAAACTTATCAAGAAGTGGTTTTTTTAAAAGAATTAATATTGAAAAACTGCTAGCTCATTGAAAGCGTTGTGCTATGCCAGGCTTATTTCTTCAACCTGTCCAGATTCCAGCTACGTGGCAAGACAGTTTGCACTACACCTGGCTTAGTTATTCGGTTGCAATAATAATTGGACCACTATCTCCACTGGCAACGTTCCGATTTGCAGCATCTATTGCTTTAGCCCTTCTTTTTCATAATGCCACACTCTACCTCGGCTAGCTGTCTACTGCTGCTCTGTCGACTTTGCTCAGGCCGTTTCTATAATATTAACTTGTTATGTTGCCATATGATGATGGAGCTAGCTTTAGGAGCCTCGTCATCATAAATTCTAACCACAAGACCATGCCCAAAAAGAAAAGACATATACACGTTACTATGTACAAAAGTTAAAAATCACATCCATGATTGAATGTTGATGTAGCGAAAGACCTGTGCGTGAATCATATGACTCCCTGGGTTAAATGCAAAGCATAGAGGGATCTTATCGATGATGAGGCTATATATGCAACCTCCTAGATCAAAAAGAAATTTAAGGCATGCAAAATCCAAGAGGCAATGGTCCCATTATAATCTTGTGCAAGTGGAGAGGATAAGGAACTATTGTCGATGATGAAGCTAGTCGAGTATCCTCCGAGATCAAAGGGATATGTGTGGTATACACCCCAAACCCTCGAAGCTGAAATGGTAGTAGCTCTTGGATCAAAAGGAAAGCTTGACTCCAAAGAGATAGTAGGTCTAGGGTCGAAGTAAAAACTCATAAGCCCATCCTCACGACTACACTGTGAATCTGGCATGAAAGGTATCCATCAAAGAAACTCAAAAATCCTAGCCAGAATGTCAAATGGTCCCGGCACAAAAGAATCATCATGTAGGCCAAGACTAGAATATGTCATAGATGCATTTGAATGTCAAGCCACATATCCAAAAACTATGCTCCTCAAATGGATGCATCCAAAGAAAAATGTCCTAGCTCCAGAGAACAAAGGCTCGTGCTGACATCCGTAGGAGCCAAAAGAACATAACTCAAGGTCGGCCTCATGTAGAGTCAGATGTGAACTCATGCCACTGTCACATGTAGCACCACTCAAAAAATTGAAGGCATGATCCACCATATTAATGTATGTATAAACATGATCTGACCCATGTACAATATCTCCATGTGCAAGACACTCTATATGTGTGTGCCCCTCTAAAATAAAAGCTAGATCATCATAAAGATCATCATCACTAATTACTGATAAAGTGTCTACACAAGAGTGATAATTGGTATCAAACACCTGACTATCAACGAATCTCCAAGGCCACCAACGGAATCTCCAAGGCCACTAAGGTCATCCCCAAAATACAGACAATCTCCACCAATGGTATCCCTACATGACCTAAATCCCATGATAAATCAATCTCCAATAACAATGGATATAAAAATACCTAGATCAAATGTAAAGCTCTCGAGGTCAATGTCATAGGATATGCTAAAAATATGATCGATAGGCATACTCCTACGATGTCTCACCTCTATGAACTCATCACTACTCTCATGCACTATTCCTGATGATTGTTCAATCACAACAACTGAATCCACCAGAATGCTGCCAGGAATACTATGAAAACTAGGAGTAGTGGTTGTCTCCAAAATCTCTCTACATGTAACAAATCTAGAGGAGTAGCCCAAAACATCTAATACTAGAACCTTGGGTCTATGCTTCTCATGGTTTATGATGTGCTCAACGACATGTGAAGTGTCAATCCCATGTGTAACTAGGGATGTATAACTAGCCGAATGATCATGACTAGTCAAATTACCATCAAGATCATGGAATGCATCACTCGCAGCAAGTACATTAAAGCATTACGAGCATCATTGAGCTACCTATCTATATTCCTATTGATCACTATGGTCATCTAATGTATCCCTATGATCAATAGGAATATAGATAGGTAGCTCAATGATGCTCGTAATGCTTTAATGTACTTGCTGCTATCTTTTCCCTCGAGATCATGTCCAAGTGATCTAACTCACACACATCACCCTCACTATCAATATCACTATCACATGTCATCATCATGTGCATATGTGTCAGTGGCATCACATGCATGTGTATCACTATCATCATGTGTATGTGTGTGCGATACATCAATATCATCATGTGTATGTGTGAGTGTACAATACAACATCATCCTCATCATCATCACCCCACCATCATAATACAATGAATGAGTCGGTCTAAGTAAGTGAGAATCAATGAGATGATGGCTAGTCAATGTCGTGGGTGAGTCATAGAAGCTCTCAAGGCCCATGCAAATACCACTGTGATAGCAATGAAAATGGTAGCATGCTCAATCTATGTCTTCCAAGGATCCAAACGTGTCCTGCCATAACTCAAAAAATGTATACCAATGAAGTAATTTGATACAGCCACACATCTTCTCATCAGAGGTGAAAAGAGAAGACAGAAAAAAAGAGAGCTTAATCCAAGAAATATGCAATTCTTACAAACCATGTTTAATCTTTCTCTCTCTCTCATGAAATAATTAAACCATATAAGAAAAACAATAAGAGAACTAATACTCCCTATAGTTGTTTGCCTGTCTCAACCTGTCTTGGCTACCTGTATACGAGTACAGGCTTGCAACTTGCAGCCACTATATCTCTCTGGTTTTTTGCTAGAATATAGTTGAGTTCCACCTTAAATTACAAGAATAGGTCTGGTCTACAACTTAGCTTGGGTTGCTCACTAAATTCAACCGTATGCAAAAACCGACCTACTTTTTGGGGATCTTTATCATAAATATGCTATTTTTATTTTCTTTATATTTTTCTAATTATTTAGAGATATTCATATACTCTCATCTCTAACTATAATTTTTATTGAATAAATATAATTAAATTCTAAAGAAAGTTCACTCACATAACAGTCCTCCCGGTTAAGAAAGCAACTATCCTCAGTTGCGTAGCTTGCAAAACCTACTGTACAAATTTGATAAAAGAAAATAGCAGGTTGTGCACATGGTACATTAGATCATACATTACCAATAAAGTGTGTTTGGAAAGTCTTACCAAAACCATCAACAACAAAGTATGCACGTTGTTAAATACCATACCCTTGATACCAAAAGCCCAATATTGTTGTTAAGATATCAACCATCTCGATCCATTTTCTTATTCTCATGCCATATTCACCCTGGCTAATGAAGAACATATCCTCACACTCTCTCCAAAACTATACTAATTGTCCACCATCACAAAATTTGAGCAACTCAACTACTAACACCGACATCAATCATGAGTACCAACCCGTACTCAAGTCCGATTTTCTTTAAGCCATGGGAATCCCCAATGACCCCAGAGGGTGATCAACCACATCATATCAAGGCCTCTTTCTCGAGAAAACAACTGTCATAGAGTGTGTGGCTGACAAAACCCTTCTTGGTAATTACTCACACCCTATCACCACCCATCACATCTCAGCCATTTCGGCTTACGAGCACAAAGCTCATAAATCTAAACAACCTACACAAGGTTATCCATTCAAACACACTTCAAGTTAGAAACACATGCTAAATGTCCACGACAGCACATAAGTAATAAATCCAGTACTTAGTTCCAGCTATCCCTAATTTCATATGTCCTACACATGGAATATTCGGAATCACCCAAGTGCCATGCTATGAACATAGTGGTAATTAGGTATCCCCAATTAACCATAGAAAGATGGATAGACAAACTATGACAGAAAATGTAGTGCGTATATTTTCTTTGAAAAATATTATAATTTTGTAAAATCAGGGTCCAACTCTAGGGTAGATCAAAACCTGGTGAATCAAGGAAAAGCCAACCAATTTATTATTCAAAATGGTCTTTTATTCCAAAATGATAAGGTTTGTGTATCGGATGTGCCGAAAATTAAATTAAGGATCCTATTTGAATGTCATGATGCACCATCGATAGGACATCCTGGGATACAATGTACCTTGGCTTTGGTTGTAGAAGGACTTTTTATCAGCCAAAAATGAAGGATTTTGTTCAAAATTATGTGGTCAAATGTCATCAGTGTCTGATTAATAAGGCAGTGCGCCTTAAATTTGTTTGGTTATTACATCCTTTGGATATTCTATCTCGAACATGGGAAAATATTTCCATGGATTTCATTACGGGATTTTCATGTACTAGTAGGGATCACGATGCCATTTGGGAAGTCATGGATAGATTGTCAAAGATGGCTAGATTTTTACCCACAAAGATAACAATTAAAGCTTAAAAAATGGCTTACCAATTTGTCGAGCAATTTTTTAGACTGTATGCATAGTCTACCTTCTGATATTATAAGCAATCAGGACTCTAAGTTCACAACTCATTTTTGGTAGGACGTTTTCAAGAAATTGCAAAATACTTTGAGTATGAGTTTCTCTGATCACCCTCAGTCTGATGGGCAAACAGAGTATGTGAATCAGTTTATTGAGGATATGCTTCGTGCATATGTCTCTAGAAAACCATCTAGTTGGGAAAAATATCTTCCAATGATGGAATTTTCCTATAATAGTTCTAAGCATTCGGCTAGTAGTTATAGTCTGTTCATACTTATGTATGGGTATCAACCTCGCGGGGTTCACCTCAAAAAAATTTAGTGTACGACGTGCGATCAAAAGAAGGGGTATTTTAATTGAAATTTTGAAAAAATTTTAACAGGATTACAATAACAAGAGGAGTATTTTAATTTAACTTTAAAAAAAAATCCGTTAGTTCATAAGTAAAGAGGGGCGGTTTTATTGCGGGAAATTTTTAGTTAAGGGATTTTTTATATGCCCCTTGAACGCACGTGATACATATGATTTTTTAAAAGGGCACCCCCTGAGATATCAACCCAAGGCACCTATTGATGTTGTTATTAAGGAAATTATGGTTGATGCATCGAGGGATTTCTTGCAAGATATGCAAGAAATATTGACCCAAGCTCAGGATTCTATCAGGAGTGCTCAGGGGATAGAGCACGGTTTTATGCTGATAGGGGATGCTCACCTCGACCTTTTGAGCCACGGGCATTGGTTTATTTGAAATTTCTTAAAGATTGTCAGAATTTTTCAACATGAAAGTGCTCAAAGTTATCTCCTAGATATTGTGGTCCATTCCAAATTATACATCAGAAATGGATGGTTGTATATGAATTAAAACTACCTCCACATGTTAGAGTTCATCATCCAGGCTTTCATGTCAATAGACTGAAAGAGAAGCTAGGAGGTGAGGTTAACATAGTTACTCCTCAAGAACTCGTTGAAGTCAAAGATATGTCTTTTGTTCCACACATGAACTAGAAAAGGTACTTGAATTCAGAGAAAAGAAACTTCATAGTCAACTCATTCTTGAGGTTAAATTTAAGTAGAAAGATAGGGAAATTGAGGATTCGACTCGAAAGTCAGTTGAGAACATTCAACACAGTTTTCCTTCTTTTCATTTCAAGAGTGCAATGTTTTAACAGAGGGAAAGTATATTATGTGCATATACTAGGAGGCTAACCCACCCTAGGCAATGGAACATGGGAGCATGGGAACATGCTCTAGTGTGGCAAGGTTTAGGTCTAACCTTGGGTTGAGGTTAGGGTCAGGCAACCAAGGGTCACACATGGAAATGGACAGTCAAGAGTAACTTGAGGGCCCTCCTATATAATAGGAGGGCATGGGGCATTCTCAACGGATGTTCTCTTGTGTAGAGCATTGTGTCTACTCTCTTGCCTAAAGAAAATAAAAGGATAACCAAGGATAATAAAATGTGGACTAAAATATGGGTTGTGGGTAATAGGGAGAATGGAAATGGCCAAAGTGTGGAGGCCAAAATGTGAAAAAGTCTCCAGCCCTAACTAGTTGGGTCTAAAAGGAAAAAAAATGAAACATTGGCAGCCATTTTTGGTTCTCCCCTTCCTTCAACGTTGGCTACGTATGCTGATCCTATGGGTCAAACAAGGCGATGAAGCATGCTTCTTTCATTTTTTTTGTTGAGAGCTTACAAAGCTGAGCGATGCAACCTCTCTTGTTGTAGGTTTGAAAAAAAAACCTAGTTTCTTGCTCTTGTTTTTGGTTAAAATTTAGGAATAGCTCGTTTTTTCTAAAATAGTGCGGCTGCGAATGCTGAAAGGCCTTTGTTGTGATTGTTGCTGTCTGTTGCATGTGAAGAGAGGATTTTGCTGAAACAAAGCGAAGCTATGAGTTGGCTTGTAGGTTGAGATTTGTTTGCATTTTTTAAAAGCCGGACAGTGAGGTTGTGCTGCGCTATAGAGAGAACAAATCCGTGTGTGCACTCTGTAGAGAATGAAATGGAGTGTGCCCTGTAGAGAACGAGATGACCACGGTAAATGTTGCTACTGGTAAGATGATTCTGCACTGAGCACTGAGCAAGAAACGAAGCTGAAAATGGCTGAGCATGAACGTCTAAATGTTGTGCCATAGACTACAACTGTTCACCACTGTCGTACCTCGCCTATCGTTCACATACTAGAGCTTCTCTTAGATCACAACATGAGGCTTTAGTTTCTCTCGCGCTGGTCGGCTATCGCCTCTTCTCAGGAGATCCTCTTAGCTCACAACATCAAGCTTTTGTTTCTCTCGTGCTGGTTGGCTTGCTATGGCCTCTTCTCGGCCCCTTCTCTTAGCCCTCAATGGCAACAAGGTGTAGCTCGCCTCTTAGTACTGATGATTCAAAATAGATGATGAGACTGAGTTCAGACTTCACCATTGTCCCTTGGTCTAGAAACTATTTGGTTGCAAATGGTAATGCACATTGAAAAGCTCTACAGATGGTGCACTGCAAATGGTGATGCACAATTTTCCTGAATGCTTCACTTCCTCATGGCCACAATCATGTGCGTTTTATCTAAACGTTTCACTTCTTGATGACCAGAATCCTAGTTGGGTACAATAGAGTCCAAGGGATTGAAGAAACTAAAAGGCCCTATGCAATCGAGAACACAGCTACATTAGCAGTTAGATGAGAGGGTAGCTAAGTTGAGAGAATGATGCGCTCGTCTACATCGGACATCGTAGCTAGCCCAAGGTCAAACGGCCTAGAAGTGGCTGAACCTCTGTTTCTTCTAATCCTTCATGATTCCCCCTTTTTTATTGTTTGGTTCTTGCAAAATAATGGGAACAAACTACATGAAAGTGGCTGAGCCTCAAGGTGAGGCGATGAAGTTGTTGATTCTGAAGCTAATGTTGAAGGCACCCTTCTATAGACAACAGTCCTGAGCCTTGAGGCCTCTATGAAATGTGTTTCCCCTCTGAGTTAAGTGCTTGGTTTGGTTACACATAAAACCTTAGCTGTTGTTGATTGTGTTAATATGGTTTAGGTGTTTGCTCCACTCTTGACTTGCTTGCTAAGCCTCACAAGGCTATGATGCTTTGTCCTTTTGTATTCCAATGGTGTTGCAAACCATTGTTTGAGAGTTGTTGTAGCCAATGAAAAGGTTGTATGAACTTGAAACTTGGAATTATGCAGGAATGATGTGCTTCTATAACAACTCTTTTCTATGAGAACTTCAATCTGCATCTAACCCAACAGCCTGCATGTCATCTGTGTTCTTAATGGCTAGTAACGTGTATAACTTAGCATTTTGGTGATGCTTGCACTCTGCTTTTCATGCTATTCTTAAATATTATGCATGGAAAACTAGAATCCCTTGGTGTAATGGAAGCACATTGGTCTAACCAGAGGTCTCAGTTCAAATCTGAGAGGGATTCTACCAGTTTTACAACATTTTTTATGTATTACAGATTTAACATGTGCAAACATTAAATCTTTCACCATGTCAACATGCATGTTGCATTTTCAGTATGATAAATAAGTCTTATTGATCAATAGCCTTGAAAATGTTTGCAGAATAGTAATAGAGTTAAACTTAATGGCTTTTATGGTTTTGCTGTAGTACTTTGTTGTTGTATGTTGATTTGGACTGCAGAACCTTGTTGTTGCCCAAGAAAAAAACTTTTTTCAATAATCTTTAGTGAAATTTGTAAAATCTGCACCAAATATGTACTAATTGCCATAAATCTTGAAATCTACACCAAGATTTTACACACTTTCTTGAAACTATATCAAATTTCTGCACAACAAACTATACTCTGCATAAACTTTGCAATATGAATACTCTGCATAAATTTTGCAATATGAATACTCTGCATAAACTTTGCAATATGAATACTCTGTATAAACTTTGCAATATGAATACTCTATATAGTAATATGAAAATTTACAATAATAATCCACATAGTTTTTTGAAAACTCTGCCAACAACCTAGATTTTTTGTACAATAACCAGTTTCTTGCAATGTTTCTTCCAAGAACTCAAGATCTGGGAATCTAGGGATTGTTCTTTAAGAATTCAGAGCTTAAAAGTTTATTATTTGAAACTCTGGGCTCTCTAAGCCATATAATACAAGAAAATCCCTCAATATTGGTTGCTAAAATATCTGTAATCCCCCTAATTTGAAAATAAAGAAAATTAAGATCAAGAAGTTTAAGAAATCAAATAGTGAAGTAGATTAGGGTTTTGAAAATAGTGTTTAATACAAATGCATAAATGATTAACAGAAATTTCTTTGCTAATCTTGTCAAGAAATTAGTAAATTTGAAAATTGTGTAAAAATTAATTTTAAAAATAATTAACACTAATCAAGATTAAGAAAATGCATTTCAAAAAACTTGATTAACAGTAATCCAAAAATGATTATCATTAATCAAGATCAAGAAAAAGCATTCTGAAAATTGGATTTAGCATAATTCAAAAATAATTATTATTAATCACTCCCTTAGCACTAAGCCAAAATCTTTAATCCTAGGGATCTAAGCCAAGAGCTCTGATACCAATGCAAGAGACTAGGGTTGGCCACTCAAATTGGAGTGACAACATGGGTGTGGGTCACCATCCTAGGGCAATAGCCCAGAAAGGCCATGAAAGCTTGGGTAAGAGCACCAAGAAGACATGAATGTCTATAGAGTAAATATGATAAAAAAGGTTACAATGTCCATGAGTCCTATGCCTCATATAGCCCAAGGCACCCAAAAGTACACATCTAAATTTCCTAAATCCCAAGTGCCTACGTCTCATTTCCCATGTGCATGTGCACCCAAACCTACTTCATTACATCATCCAACTTTACATGTGGCACTCTCCTTTCTACATGAGTGGCCACAACTCACACCACACAAAATCTCACACTTTTAGAGTGCTTTCCCACATATATATAAATCGCCATACAGGCATAAACCGAGCTTACATATTTCAACACCTTGCAAGCAAAAACATATGAATAAATCGAGCTTATGTATTTCAACACGTTGCAAGCAAAAAAACACACATAAACTGAGCTTACATATTTCAACACCTTGCAAGAAAAAATACACAGATAAGAGATAGAAAAACACAGGAGAGAGAGAGAGAGAGAGAGAGAGAGAGAGAGAGACAAAAGAGAGAGAGTTGGCTGAATTTTCTTATAATATCTTCTTATGTTCTTTACACAACCACTAACATAAAGAGATAAGAGTACATGCTATAAGAGAGATAAAGTAATCTTCTTAACCACTAACATAAAGAGATAAGAGAGTACATATTGTAAGAGAAGTACTCTTCTACTATAACATACAAAAGTTGGCCCATATTTGAGCTCGTAGAGTGCCAAGGCCCATTGAATTGAGATAGATAATAGTGGGACCAATGTCCTTTCATACCAAGCCAATAGCCGAATGGGTGGCAAGATGTGTGTTAGCATGGCTACTTTGCAGAGCCAATGCTTGATTGTCGATGGACAACCATACATCCAAGTTGGATGTGTCAAGTTCATCGAGCATTACTCTCGCATGCACATAATTCAAGCTTAGGAGGCCACAAGAAATACATAGCAAGTGTCCATTTTACAATAACAAATAAAGTTGCTAGAGGTACGAACACATGAAATTTTAGCTTCAAAAGATTCCTTTCTTGCAACTATTCAAGACATGGAAAGGAGCCAAGCGCAACTACAGTTATCCCAACTCCTAGCAAATTAGTCCCATCTCAGCCAAGAAGCATCCCATCTCAGCCAAGACCCTTCCAAGGAGAAGGCAACAACCTTATAGAGGCAATATTAAGCTAGATAGACTCTATGGATGAGTATTTTGATATTGCAGGGTACAATGGTAGGAGTAAGATAACTCTTGCAAGTACGTTTGGCCCAAACTCTCAATTATGCCCATGTGGTATCTAGCTCATATCTACTACATATTAACCATGGACAACCAAGGCACAATGAGAAAAAAAACTTGGATTTTTAAAAAATAAGAGAAAAAAATTCCTTCGATTGACCCTTTGTATTTTGATAGACATTTCATAATTGATTGACCCTTTGTATTCCAATTGATTCTTAGTATTCCAGTTTCCATTCGTGCATTTCGCTTCTTAATGTCATTTTTCTTCTTAATGTCTTTTACATACAGTAACAAAGTGCCAATTGAGTACTAATATTAAACAATCTATGGATAAGGTAACACTCCCACCTTAAAAGTTTTAAATTATTTATCAGGCATTTACATGAATTTGCAGAGTAAAAAAGTACTCAAACACCTAGTGGTGAAGTTACAAGCGCAAGACCCAGTGCATCGCGACTGCGGTCGAGAATTTGGAGTCGAAGGGCTCCGTGAAGATCAGGAGAGGATCAATGGCGGAGCCACGCGATGCCAAGGCCAACGACGAGTCCGGCGGCCCGAGAAGCGTCCGGCCGTATGTCGTCGGATTCTGATTCATCGGATTCTCATTCGCTTGAGCTCAGGGTAGAGGCGGGGACGCGAATCACTCTGAGCGGAGTAGTCAAAGAGGTACGTCTTTTGTCTACCTCGCCTGAGCTACGCGGTGCCGCACAGTTCGTGGAGGTATTTCTGGATAATCTAGTTGGTTGCTGTTGTCATCGACAAAACCCGGAATGACGTCCCCGCCTGTGAAAGCCCTCTGGCACACCAAACACCTCTGGGAGGATCGGGTAGAGGCAGGGCCAACAGAAGAGGTGGCCACGCCGGCCAGCACAACGGGTTGTGAAGCTTCACGCTTGTTGCAGAGGCGGCAAGAGAAGCTGCAATCGACCATAAGCGTCGATCCGTGTGCAGCTAGCAGTAGCATCGAAGAGGATCAGCATCGATCAGCGAATCGACGCTGATCGACAAACAGCGAATCAACGCTTAGGATAAAAGGATGTCAAGGATCAGCGAGTCGACAAAAAGCCTGGATCCGTGCGCAGCTAGCCCAGCACCGAAGAGGATTTCTCTAGCACGCCAGGCGGTAGTGCTACTCACGCCTTCACGTGTGCCATATGCTTGGAGAAGGCATCGACGCCTGTTGTAACCACCTGTGGCCACCTTTTCTGCGGCCCGTGCCTCCAGAAGTGGCTGGAGAAGCACAGGTCTTGTCCGTCCTTGCTGGAGGTGGACCGCGGAAAAGGTGGCCACAGGTGGTTACAACAGGCGTCGATGCCTTCTCCAAGCATATGGCACACGTGAAGGCGTGACCGCCTGGCCTGCTAGAGCAATCCTCTTCGGTGCTCGGCTAGCTGCGCACGGGTCGACGCTTTTTGTCGACTCGCTGATCCTTGACATCTTTTTATCCTAAGCGTTGATTCGCTTTTTGTCGATCAGCGTCGATTCGCTTATCGATGCTTTTTGTCGATTCGCTGATCCTCTTCGATGCTACTGGCAACTGCTAGCTGCACGCATATTGTCGATTCGCTGATCGCGAGATATCATGAATTATTTGAGCCGGATATACGTATTACTCCTTCAATTTGCTCCAACGCCCTCTCCCACCACTCAAGTTTGAGTTAGAGATACCCCGGTGGTACTCACGTCGAACCTTGAGTGTAATAACAACAAAAATCTCCCCCTCACATAGCTTCAAATTATACACTCACAAACACCCAAACTTTCCAATTTTTCTTGCATGGTTAATTTACACACTCACAAACACCCAAACTTTCTTAGTGGTCAAGATAAGTTTATCTAGTCTTGTTTAGTGGGCACCTTTGGGTCTAGCTTGAAAACAAGTAATTTTTCAAGAAGAAAACTCAATCTTTCCTAGTTAGCCAAGGAGTTTCGTTTCAAGGTCTTCTAATAAAACATCACATACAAAGTTGGGTAACTAAAACTATAATCTGATCGAATATCCAATAATTACAGATTCTTTTTTGTTTGAGCATAAAAATTGTACATAGGCCCTGTCCCACGTTTGGACAAGTATACTAAATGTGAGTAAATTACCTATAACTTTTACATTATTACTCATAGGATGTTCTCACTTTGCATATCACAAATTCACATAACATTGAGCTTAACTTGATTTATTGAGTAATGTTTTATGTGTTTTTCTATTTTTTATAATATTTAAAAGATATTAAAATTATTTAAAAATGAATAATTTTGTTCTCCTACCACATCTACCATTTAAAATGCTCCATTTATATGGATTTGGTGATGATTGGATTGAGGGAGATTAGTAGAATGTGGATCTAAGACAAAATTATATATCTAAAAATTAGATTTTTGTACGTGTAATTTGTAAAATTTGTTATGAACTGATAGATGCCCATTAAATCAATTGATTCTAGAAAATAAAAAATATTGAATATTTTGATATAAAAACTCTAGGGATCACTATAGTTGTACCCAAATTTTAATTAAAAAAATTTGGCTTAATTTGAGTACAGGAAGGTCCATTTTCAACCTTCCCAAGTGAAAATTACTATATTATGTCCACTCTCCCCTTTTCAAGTCTAAAACCAATCCTAGTTATGTTTGTAAATCTAGGCTTTGTAATCTTCAAAGTCTAGAGGTCATTCCATGGGTGAGGCTTGGGTGGGCACAAGTCTTATATGTACATGTCACTTTATGTCCACATCAGCTTAGATAAGATCCACATAAGCACCATGCCACCTTACCTTGCCACCTTCACCCTCCATGTAGACATAGTCAACCTAGTTGACTTTCCACCTCATCATCGTAGTCATCATTAATGCCACATCTTCTTGTCCCCTTTGCATGTCACATCATGGAATGTCATGTCATGCATCATTCCACAACCTCCCTAGGTATGTCAACCCATGTAGATATGGGAAGTATAGCCACATCAACCATAATAATGTCACATGTCAATTAAGTGCCATGTGACATGCATCCACCTCGCACCTCCTTCCCACATTCCCATTAATTTTTTAAAATATTTTTTATTTTTTAATATTATTTTAATATATATTAATCTTTTGACGATAACATCATACATGAGAAAAATACATAGAAAGAGGATAAAAATATAAAGTTTTAATATATTATTTTTTAAAAGAAAAGAGAATAAAAATATAAATTTTAAAGAATAAAATATATAACTTATAGATATGAAGGAATTTAAAATCACTAATTTCAAAGGATTATATTTTTTTAAAACTACATAAATAGTAAAATTTTAAAGTCCATGTTATTTTATTTTTAAAAATTAATTTTTTGAATCTAATATTTCATGAAAATATTATTATGTGTAGAAAAAAACCTTAAATAAAATTTTGGAAGAACACATTATAGAAGAAAATGTAGTTATATTATCAAAGAAATGAGTGATTTGGAGCTTCTTTGAGATTGGTCATTGGATGGGTGATCATGATGGTGTGGGAGTGTGTGTGAAACATACTTTGAGACATCATCAAGATGCTAAAAGTGGTTCAGAGATGAACGTCACGTGGTTGTGTGGTGTTCTTAGCATCTATGCAGGAGCACAACATCATCCTTTGTTGATGCTCAGATTATCCGGAGATTTTTTGGTATATGGATGGTGGCCTTATTAACGGTAGTGGCTCACATGATTATTATGACAGAGTACCAGGCATCTTGGGCTTAAATTCCATAAGGAGCACGTGCATGGTGGCCCCCATATTCACACACAATGGTTTGCATGCATGGATGATGATTAGCTAGGTTGTGCCTTGAGAGGATGGGAAGATGCATGGATGTAATAGAAAGTGATCTCTCTTGATCATCCTTCACATTGCAACATGTCCATCTTCAATAATACTACATGCCCATGAGTTTATTACCTTTTGTGATGTGAAAATCAACAATTTTAATAAACGAACTATTTCCACTTAAAATCTTAGAATATGAGTCCAAATTTTGAATCTGCGCGTGATTTTACCCTAATAAAGGATTTTGAAGCATCAAAAACGGACACCGAATCGAGCCTATGCATAATTTTTTTGGTTATTATGAGTAAAATATGGTAAACTTAAACCTTAATAAATGCACTACCGGGTGTCCGATTGACAAATGGTCAGCACTCCTATGAAAAGATGCAGGGGGGAAGAGAGCTTGAGCTCTTGCAAGCACACACACACACTCACAAACCCTAATAGAGAACACACTAGGTGAGAGGCTGAAAATCTTCTTCTTCTCTACTCAACACTCAACACACCATATACAAGATAAGAGTACACACAATATGAAAGGTACTCAACCAAATACATACACGGGTTCTCTATAGTGTGAACCCGACTAAAATGAGCTGGCGCTATAACTATGCCAGTCTCTAGAGTGGCTGTCACACAGCCTGTCATCCCGCTGGCCGCATATCACCCAAGATCTCACCAACCATGCCAGTGGTGTAAGTGTGGGGCCTATCCCCCAGGCGGGTCATCAGTGTCCACCGCCTCACTAGAGCTCGATATCTCAACACTCCCCCTCGAGCTCAACTCCATCTCATGTACACCAAGCGAAGCCCTGAATCTGCAGAGCTTCTCTGTACCCAATGCTTTGGTGAAGATGTCAGCTACCTGATCCTCTGTGCTGACATAAACAAGGTCAAGGTCTCCTGCCAAGACCTTCTCTCTGACGAAGTGGTAGTGGACCTCTATGTGCTTCGTACGAGCATGAAAGACTGGGTTCCTGGCCAACTGTATACTGCTAATGTTGTCACAGAAAATGACAACTTGTCTATCCACTGATAGACTCAAATCTGCAAGTAGCTTTCTCAACCAAGCTACCTCACATGCTGCCATAGCAGCTCCTCTGTACTCGGCCTCCGTACTCGATAGAGCAACCGTAGGCTGCTTCTTACTGCTCCAAGTCACAGCAGCACTCCCCAAAGAAAACATGAATCCACTGGTAGATCTTCTATCTGAGATACTACCAGCCCAATCAGCATCTGTGTATTCATGTACACATATCTCTGTCCCAGTCTCATAGAATAGTCCATAATGCAAAGTAGACTTCACATACCTCAGTATGCGTCTCACAGCATCCAAATGCGGTTTCCGTGGAACCTGCATAAACTGACTCACCAACCCAACAGCATAGCTCAAATCTGGTCTGGTGATCGTCATGTAGATCAAACTTCCTACTATGCTCCTGTACATAGTAGGATCCTCCAAGATCTCTCCTGAATCTGCACTCAATTTGCCATTCTGATCCAATGGCACAGAAATAGGCTTACAGCCTGTCATACCATACTTGGACAACATGTCCAAGCCATACTGTCTCTGCAGTATTCCAATACCATGTGGTGACCTAATCACCTCAATGCCCAAGAAATATCTGAGCTCCCCCAGATCCTTCATCTCGAACTTCTGTCTAAGCAAGATCTTTACATCAAAGATCTCTGCATCATGGTCCCCCGTAATGATCAAGTCATCTACATAGATGACAACAAGCACAACCCCTCTATCACCATGTCTCACATACAATGAGAAATCTGCATTGGCTACATGAAAGCCAATAGTGACAAGATATTCAGAAATCTTGTCAGACCATGCTCTTGGTGCTTGCTTTAAGCCATACAAGGCTTTCTTCAACCTGCAAACATGCTCGGGGTGACCCTCATCCTCATAACCAGGTGGCTGCAACATATACACCTCTTCTTGCAAATCCCCATGCAAGAATGCATTCTTTACATCCATCTGATGTAAAGACCATTTCTTTGACGCAGCCACTGCTATCACAACTCTCACCGTTGCCATCTTGGCAACTGGGCTGAAAGTTTCCTCATAATCAATCCCATATGTCTGCGCATATCCTTTGGCTACCAATCTAGCCTTGTACCTGTTTATGCTTCCATCACTGTTATGTTTAACTTTGTACACCCACTTGCAGCCAATGGCTTTCTTGCCTTCAGGCAATTGCACTAAATCCCAAGTTTCATTTCCATATAGTGCATCCATCTCCTCATCCATAGCTTTCTCCCAACACACATTTCCAACAGCCTCATCAATGCATGTGGGCTCTACAACCTGCACAACTTTTGCCATATATGCATAATGATGTGTCACATAACCATCATATGTAAATCTCTGCACAGGGTTCTTCACTCTCCCTGATCTTCGCAGCTTTTCATTCATGGCTTCCATAGCCTTCTTTACACCAGGTGTTCTCATAGCTGGGATCCCAAGCTCCTCATCAAGGCTCATATCTGAGCCACTAGACTCTCCATCAACATGAGAATGCCCTGCAGAAATGTCAGGCATACCAAGGGGCTCAACCACTTTCTCTTTTCCTTTTCGTGATGTACTAATCACATTTGCAGGGCTGGTATTATGACGCAGCCTGCCACTCCATGGTCTATCAACAGACCCACTAGATGAGGACTCTCCTGGTCCACTCAAAGACTGTGATTGCTGACCTGCATTCTGTGCAACCACACTTCCACTCACATCAGCCCCGACAGCTTCTTTTTCAGCAGCATACCAGCTGCTCATCTCATCAAAGACAACATCCCTGCTTACCCTCAACTCACGTGTAGCAGGGTTATAACACCTGTATCCCTTTTGCTCAAGGGAATATCCAATGAACACACATTTTTCAGCTTTCGGATCCAGCTTAGTTCTTAGCTCATCTGGCACATGCACATATGCAATGCATCCAAAAACTTTCAGATGAGACAAATCTGGTTTTCTGCCAGTAAACCTCTCCTCTGGAGTTACATCGTGTATGGCTGCAGTTGGAGTCCTGTTCATGATGTATACTGCTGTAGAAACAGCTTCAGCCCAATAGCAATGCGGCATATTCTTCTCTTCCATCAATGCTCGCGCGATCTCAGCAATGTGCCTGTTTTTCCGCTCAGCAACTCCATTTTGCTGCGGAGTATATCTGCATGTGAACTGTCTCCGAATACCATTCTTCTTCAAGAATTCAGAGAACTCATTGGAGAAGTACTCTCCCCCTCCATCTGACCTTAGGCACTTTACATATTTCCCTGTTTGCTTTTCAACCAAAACTCTGAAATTCTGAAAGTGAGTGAACACCTCACTCTTCTCCTTCATGAAATATACCCACACTTTTCTTGTGTGGTCATCAATGAAAGTGACATAGTACCTGCAGCCTCCCATAGACACGGTCTTCGTAGGACCCCATACATCTGAATGCACAACATCTAGTGCATTTCTGCTCACATATCTGTTACGTGGAAACACATGCTTTGTTTGCTTCCCAAATTGGCATGCTTCACAGATTTTATGCATACCTTCCACTTTAAATTTTGGCAACCCTGTTACAATTCCTTTTGTCTGCATAGACTTCAATCTCTGCACATTCACATGTCCAATTCTTTTATGCCATATGTCTGTGTCTGCAACAATTCCTGAACCATTTGCAAACATCGCAGCACTCATTTCAGGCATGTCTACATCCAACGTAAACATTCTGCCCACTCTGTTGCCTTTTGCAACCAACCTGCACTTGTCTTTGAAATCTTCAACATAACAGCCATCAGGGTTAAACCGAACCTGCAACCCCTGCTCAATCATCTGGCCAACTGAAACCAGATTCTTTGTTATGTTCGGTACATGAAGTACATCTGCAAGGTACTTCACTTTGCCATCCTGCATAGATAATGGCACATCTCCAACGTGGGCAATTGGATGAGCAGTGTCATCCCCTGTTTCCACAAAACCTGGTCTTTCCGGGTTCTTCATCTCCTTGAACCACTCCCCATGACTCGTCATGTGGTTCGAAGCGCCTGAATCCACATACCAAACATTATCTTTTTGTGCTGCATCAACATTTTCAGACATGGCATTCACGACATGCTGCATAACAAACAACCTCTCATTATCCTCATTATTTCTGCTTGAGGATGCATAGTTGTTTTGCTGCACTTTCCCATTTTGCATGTCAGCCTGCTTTTTATAACATTCTGCCTGCACATGTCCAGGCTTACCACAATAGTAGCATTCACGTGCATCATTATATTGCCTTTGCCAATTTCCACGGCCTCTTTGACTCCCCCTGCCTCTGAATTTGCCTCTTCCACCTGCGTGTTGTTGTTGTTGTTGATTCTGGGACTGTTGTTGCTGCTGCTGCTGCTGGCCATAATTCTGATTACCTGTTCGGCCACCTCCTTGACCGCGTCCACGACCTCCTCTACCTCGTCCTCTTCCTGAACTCGTGTAGAAGGCCTGTTGCTCTGAACTGTTTTTACTTTGTGAAGACTGTTGGTCTTCACCCAAGTTCTTCTCTTCGATAATCAGCATGGACACCAAATCTGTAAAGTTGGGAATGTTTTCCCGAGTCTGAATAGACGTCTTAAACGCCTTGTATTGTGGCCCGAGACCACGTAGACAGACTTCCACCTTGTCATCATCATCTACTGACACACCAATAGATGCAAGGGATTCCACAATACCCTTTATCTTCAGCGCATAGTCATTCACAGACATGCTCTTTTTCTCCACAGTATGAAGTTCATTCTTCAACTGTATCTTACGTGCCTTGGTATTTGTTTCATAAAGCTTTACCAAGGTGTCCCACGCCTCCTTGGGGGACTTGGCATCCTGAATGTGCCCAATCATGGTGTCCTGTATACTAATGGAAAGCCAATACATTACTTTCCTAGCTCCTTGGTTCTAGTCTTTAAACTCTTTCACATCTGCAGCAGTCGGATTTATATCCGGTATCTCCGGTGCCTCTTCATGCTCACCTTCTATGTAGTCCCAATAACCTTTTCCCATCAGGAAATTCGTTAACCTGAACCTCCAAGCATGGAAGTTATTCTTATCCAGCTTCTCAGCCACAATCTGTGTTATGCCATCATTAGACATCTTGCCAAACACACAATTTTACCAGAAACTGCACTCTGGTTTTTCCTGCACAACTGCTGTATTTTCTGCACAGCGGTACTGCAGTCCACTCAAATGTCACAACCAGTGACCTCAATGCACATACATACACCCAATGGCAACTGTAGACCTCTTTGCAGCACCCACAGTGTCTGCACAGTCAATCTGTCTTCCTGCAGTTCTTAAAACAGAGTTCTGCAGAGAATCGATGACTTACCCGCAGTGCTCGAAATCGCCTGCTTTCTGAAAAACGGAGGTCCAGACGCGCCCGAAACGCGTTTTCGGCCCGAAAATTTCAGTCCAAAGGACTATATAGTTGCCCTGTAGCTTCACTCCCGCGAAGAAAGCTCCTCAATCGGAGATCGTTTGCCGGTGCCTCCCGTAGAGCTCCCGACAAGGGTGTAGTCACCAACACAATAGGGAAGAGTAGTTGTAGCTCTTACCCTCGTACCGCTTCTTGTGGTTCTCTTGCTTGCAGCTCAACCCTTAGCACGAACCAGGCTCTGATACCATGAAAAGATGCAGGGGGGAAGAGAGCTTGAGCTCTTGCAAGCACACACACACACTCACAAACTCTAATAGAGAACACACTAGGTGAGAGGCTGAAAATCTTCTTCTTCTCTACTCAACACTCAACACACCATATACAAGATAAGAGTACACACAATATGAAAGGTACTCAACCAAATACATACATGGGTTCTCTATAGTGTGAACCCGACTAAAATGAGCTGGCGCTATAACTATGCCAGTCTCTAGAGTGGCTGTCACACAGCCTGTCATCCCACTGGCCGCATATCACCCAAGATCTCACCAACCATGCCAGTGGTGTAAGTGTGGGGCCTATCCCCCAGGCGGGTCATCAGTGTCCACCGCCTCACTAGAGCTCGATATCTCAACATCCTACAACTAGGGAGACACCTCAAACATTTTCATTGATTTTGTTTTTTGCATCGTTAATCACTCCGACACACATATCGAGGCCCGGTGCCCAAAATTAGGGATCCCCGCCCCCCAAGAAGATGTCATACACACACTCAGGCACCCACACAAGGACCAAAGGCTGACCCCCCTAGTGTATGGTCCGCACAAAATGCCATGGGATGTTATCTCTGACCCGGAAAGTACATGCGTACCATAGCTTTTTCCCACGCAGAGGTACCATTCCATTTCCCAAGCCCATGCAAGTCACAGGTCAATGTACTTTCACTATACACCATTCTTTGCACCCACGCTTTGCTCTCTCTTTTCCTGCACCCGTACCCGTACTGGACCTAATAAACCTCCCAATACCTCGTGGTTGAGACACCCAACACCCTGCTCTGCCCGTACCCAGCACTCTGTGCGGTACTGCACCCATACAATGCCTGATAGCCCTTTGCACCCCTTTTCTAGTAGGCCATTTTTTCCCATCACCAAGTAAGCCCTCTTTAGAATATTCCTTGCCTCCTCTCACCCTTAAGGGTAGAGTGTCCTTAGTTGCTCTCCCCCCACTCCCCCCTCATGTGTGAATAGACTTAAGGGAGGACTCTCCCTCCTCTCCCGCTAGCTACAGCCTTATTCGTGAAAATCTAGTTTAAGGACACCTCCCTCCCCCATTAGCGACAATGACTTTAGTAAGAGATTTTAGCCTCTTAGAGGTGATTCATACCTATGGGTTTTTTGCTCATAACTTGAGCAAACGAGCTCCAAATTGTGATCCGACTGAAGTGTTGGATTTGTCACATCACGGGCTACAAGAATGCAGGCATAATGCCTCCTTCATGAAATTTCCAAAATATCATCTCGAGAGACGCGCACATTAATGTGTAGAGAGGTTGCTCTAGATGCCGCCCCATCTCTCCCCTTGAGAGCCCACAAAGATAGAATGACCAGGTTAGGTTGGTCATTGTTTAAAAGGAGATTTTTTAAATTCTTTAATGTTAACTTTAAAGAAGTTAAGAAAGAAGATGTCAATTTTTTTAATACTAAAATTTTTGTGGCATTGTTGTTTTCTCAAGAAAAGTGATGAAATTTGTCATATTCTAGCGTTTAGTTGTAAATTATCATGTTGATTGAGTTAAAAAGTACAGATATATCTTCTACCCACCTCGACACTAACCCCGTTTCCATGCTTGTGTAGCTGGGGGCGAGCGACGATGTTAGCGTGGCCTGGAGGAGTGGACCCAAGGTATCCCTCATACCATTGCGAGAATAAGATTTTGCTAATGGAGGCAAATATTGTGATGCTGCCTAGTTCTACGAGCCTAAGCTAGTGCGGTGAATAAGCCCTCCCTACTTTTAGGCATCTGATAGCTCTGTGACCATAGATGGGAATCACGTACCACAAGACCGCTGGGTATATGACCAAGTAATGCAAGTCTTACTCGAAATTTCTTCAAAAATCTGTCAAGGATTATTCAAAGTTGTCAGTGTGTGTTACCAACCTTCTTAAGGGTAAAAATAAGAAGTCTAATTATTTGATTGAGTGGAATGAGAAGCTACAGGAAACTTTTAATACTTTGAAATATAAATTTTAAGATGCTCCTTTGTTAGCCTTACCAAATCCTAGTAGGCCATACATTGTAGAGACTGATGCTAATGATTTTGCGGTAGGCACAGCTTTGTTCTAGGATGGGAAGATTGTGGCCTTCGAGAGTAAGAAACTCAATGATACACAGACTAGATACCCTATTCAAGAGAAAGAGTTGTATGTACTTATTTGTGCTTTAAAGGCATGGAGACAGTATCTCTATGGGTCTCAATTTATGGTCTTGACAAATCATGTCTTTGCAGTTCATTTGTGATAAACCAAACTTAAAAGGTAGAAAGGCTCGATGGGCTGAATTGATGTAGGACTTTGATTTCATGATTAAATATAGAAAAGGTAGCTTGAATAGCATTGCTGATGCATTGAGTCGAATTGGTCAAGTTAATGAACATAGTTTCACATAAATTACTTCTAACTTGCATGATTCACTCAAGGGAAAAATATTACAGGACCTTTTTTCCAAGTACAAGATTTCAACAAATTTTACAAACTACTTTAAATAAGTTAACTGCAAGTTGTATGGTTTTCAGGGACCAATGCTTGATCTGAGTGAGGGCTCTGCAAAGAGTGGCCTTGCCCATGTCTTTCCCCTTGTACATACATAATTTGGTCAGCTCACATCTTTGTTTCAGCTTGTATAGATTGATCTGAGTGAGGGCTCTGCAAAGAGTGGCCTTGCCCATGTCTTTCCCCTTGTACATACATAATTTGGTCAGCTCACATCTTTGTTTCAGCTTGTATAGATTGTATGCAAAAATTTTGGCTTATCTCGTCAGAGCTTGATATGTAAATTTCAATTTTGGCTTATCTCGTGAGAGCTTGATACGTAAATTTCACATCTTGCAATATAATTTGGCCATTGTTTGCACTTGTGTGAATTGTGTACCTACTTTGTATTGGAAGAGAGGGAGAGACAGAGAAAGAGTGGAGCAGAACACAGAGCCCACAGGCTCACCTTCTCCTATCCATTACTTTCACACTCACACTCATAAAAGAGACCTACTCACATAATATCTAGCTGTGACCGGCTTATTAACTATGGCACACATGTCCAGCTATATCTAGCTATAGCTGGTGTCAGTCATGATCTAACACATAAAGAAGGAACACACGGGAACTTAGCTTGACTTCTAACACTCCCCCTCAAGCTCAAACCATCTGCAACACTCCAAGTAGCTGCCTAAAATAGATGAACTTATCTTTACCAAGTGATTTAGTAAAGATGTCCGCTACTTAGTCTTCAGTCTTCACATGATGCAGCAAGTCAATCTGCTCTGCAAGTACCATTTCTCTGATGAAATGGTAATGAACCTCAATGTGTTTCGATCTTGCATGGTAGACAGGATTGCTCGCAAGCATAACACAGCTCATATTGTCACAATACAGCTTCACTTTGCTATCCAAGTAAATCCCAAAATCATTCAGCAGCTTTTGTAACCAAACAGCTTCACATGCTGCTAAAGCACCACCACGATACTGAGCTTCTGTACTAGACAATGCAACTGTAGGTTGTTTCTTACTCTGCCAACAACTGATCATGCTGATTCCCAATCCAAATGCATAGCCACTGGTTGACCTTCTATCATAGGCACAACCAGCCCAGTCACCATCAGTATACGCTGTAAAGTCAAGGGGTTTCCCATATGCATAAAACACCATAATCTGTCATAGCCTTTACATATCTCATAATTCTCCTGACAGCATCCAAATGCGGCTTGCGAGGCTTCTGCATGAATTGACTAATCATCCCCATAGCATAACTCAAGTCAGCCTTCTTCATAGACTTTGAGTATCGAGCCTCAAGTTGCAGCTCACATAATCGACATCCATTATACCTTGACACTGAAAGCCCTATAGAACATCAAAAAAGATTGTAGTAGCAGGTAAGTTTGGATGACAATGATGACTTAAGAGAATATGTTAACAAGCTACAGTATTACCTGAGCACTCTCCATAATATGCTTTTGCTCGCGACTATGGTCCACTGGCATCTCATTCTCTTCTGGCAATATTTGATGTTTTGATAAGCTGTTACACAAAATAATCAGGCTAAGAAAATGCATATAAAGGTACATAAATCACTAATTGCATATGATATCATCACTTACGCAAAAAGTTTTGATACACTCGTATCAGACCATCCAAAAATTGATTGCAAGTTCAATATGGATAGGCAAGCATGTAAAACAGACACATGTGCTCTACAATACAGTGGAAGACGAGCTAGCCTGCATAGCTATTTCTCTTCTTGGGAAGCGTATTCTACACATTGTGTGTTTTCTTCTACCCCTTCATGCTCCAAACCTCGATCTTTTGTTCCATCGTGTAAGACATTTATCATGTCATCCATGTCATGTTCTAGTATTTGCTCCGAATCTGCCTCAAGTTTCTCGGGTTGTTGGATCACCTCGTTTGTGGTGGCTACTCTTGTTGGTCTCCATCATTCAAGCCAGAGACATCCACTAGTTCTTCATTGTTGAAGCGCGCATTGCCACTAATTAGATGTTCCAATCGCTCCACTAGAAATATTCCTCATTTTTTGTATGATCATTACAAATTTGTCAACGTGGAGCGACTTGGTATTTAGGGAGTACATGGGCAAAGTGTCTTCTCCTCTAAATCAACAAACTTTGAGGGTGTGGCATCGTCCATGGTTTCCATATTGATTTGCAAAATGGGAACGAATGCTTATTTTTGGAGGGGAATCCTCCCTTAAGTATTTGTGGAGGGTGGTAGTCCCTGATAGGTAATTTGAAATGTCGGGGGCGTGCAAGATCTGATTTGAATGAAAAAAAGCGATCGTCAAAATAAACGTCAAAATATCCCCGTCGAAAAGAGTCCTTTCCTCACCCTTTTGTTGGTTTTGTAGGTCTTCTAATTTTCTCTTTCAATATCACCAAAAAGAGGTAAGTGCTTTCCTCTCTTTCCTATCTTTTTATCCTCTCTTTCCTCTTTTTTTATCTACCGAAAAGAGGGGTTTTATTTTGAAGGTCCTCTATGCATAGAGCTTAATGCACATGCATAGAGCTCTAATCATAGAGATTAATCTATGCATTAAGATCTATTCATATAGCTTAATGCCTAGATTAAGCTCTATGCATGCAGTCATAATGCATAGAGATATATGCATAGATTAAGCTATATGCATAGAGCTTAATGCATGCATTAAGCTCTATGCATGCATAGAGCTTTATGCATAGTGCTAGGATACGGTTTAGTTTAGTGTATTGAGCTCTATCTATGCATGCATAGAGCTTTATGCATAGTGCTAGGATATAGTTTAGTTTAGTATAGCATGGCTTGCATAGTGCTTTATGCAAAAGCCTCATGCATAATGCTTTATCAGTCCTATGGGTTAGCCAAGCACCCAACCACTGTAGTGATGGGATCCAATTAGGAATTTGGTTAGGTTTTATCTCGAGTACCAGGGAAAAGAGTTTTCCAAGCCCCCTAGCTGGATATTCATGCAAATTTAACGTCAGTCACACCACTTATGAAATTGTCTTTTTCACAGATTCAGTTATCTTTAAAACAATCATTTAATGAAACCATAGTGTCACTGATCATAATCCTCTAAATCTCTGGTTGAATCCTTATTTCCAATCATTCCTTCATCGGTGTACCTATGGCATCATTGGCAACCAAAACGCTCACCACATGTCCACTCAGGGGCCTTCTCATTCTTAGCTCATAGTAACCGGAAATATAATCACATAAGAATATCGAGATGGAATCTTCGTTGAAGATCAGCAAGATGAACCAACACATCCACATAAAAGAGCCATGGACTCATCCGTTGAGGACCATCACTTACCAGAGGCTGATCCGGTCTCTTTGTTGGTATTGGTGCATCATGACATCTTCCAAAAAAATTTCTCCCTGAGCATCTATTTGCGCGTCTATAGGTGCATCTGTTTGCTATCTTTTAAACGCGCCTTTAGATGCGGGTCTGTAGACGCGCTAATAGACGTGCAAATAGACGCGCTAATAGACGTGCTAATAGACGCGCTAATAGACGTGCAAATAGACGCGCTAATAAACGTGCAAATAGACGCACTCGTAAGTTTTTTTTAGTTGAGTAAACGCATCTGTGTGCGCGTCTGTAGGTGCTTTGTCTTGTTGTGATCCTTTGAATAGAGCTACAGTAACTTCGGCACACCTGGACAAAAGGTGGCACCAAAGAAGTTCATACCAAAGAAATCTGTACGGATTACAGACCTTCAAGGTAATATTTTTGAAGTCAATATTACACATCTTGGAGAAAGCCAATGTTCAGATTATACTTTCAGTAAAGACGTTTTTAGTCCAAACGAATTATTTTGTGTTTTTGGATCAATAAATGGACATCAAGTTCATATTCTGTTTGATCGTGGTAGTACTCATAATTTTTTTGACAACATTAGAACCTACAATTCTTACAAATCATGTTTAATCTCTCTCTCTCTCTCTCTCTCTCTCTCTCTCTCTCTCTCTCTCTCTCTTGCACTCTCTCTCTCTCTCTCTCTCATATTAGGAATAATTAAACCATATAAGGAAAACAATAAGAGAACTAATACTCCCTATAGATGTTTGCTTGTCATAGCCTGTCTTGGCTCCTTGTATACAAGTATACATGCGTGCAACTTGCAGCCACTGTATCTCTCAAGTTTTTTGCTAGAATATACTTGAGTTGGTACTTAAAATTACGGAATAGACCTAGTCTACAACTCAGCTTGGGTCGTTTTGCTAAATTCAACCGTATGCAAAAAACGACCTTCTTTTTGGGGATCTTTATCTAAATATATTATTTTTATCATAAATTTATTTTCTTTATATTTTTCTAATTGTTTAGAGATATTCATATACTCTCATCTCTAACTATAATTTTATTGAATAAATATAATTAAATTCTCAAGAAAGTTCACTCACATAACAGTCCTCCCGATTAAGAAAGCAACTATCCTCAGTTGCAAAGCTTACAAAACCTAGTCTAGAAATTTGACAAAAGAAAATTCCAACAAACCAGCAAGTTGTGCACTTGGTACATTAGATCATACATTACCAATAAAGTGTGTTTGGAAAGTCTTACCAAAACCATCAACAATAAAGTATGCATGTTGTTAAATATATTTCTTTTTTTTATTTCAAAAAATAATAACACTTGATAAGAAGCACACCCGTCATACCAAAAGCTCGATATTGTTGTTAAGATATCAGCCATCTCGATCCATTGTCTTATATTCATGCTATATTCACCCTAGCTAATGAATAACATATGCTCACACTCTCTCCAACTATACTAGTTGTCCACCATCACACAATGTCAGTAGCTCACAACTACTAACATCGACAGCAATCATGAGTACTAACCCATACACTCAAGTCCAGTTTTCTCTAAGCCATGGGCATCCCCATTGACCCCAGAGAGTGATCAAACACATCAGATCAGTGCCTCTTTCTCTAGAAAACATCTGTCATCCAGTGTGTGGCTACTGAGAAAACCCTTCTTGGTAATTACTCACACCATATCACCACCATCATGTCCCAGCCATTTTGGCTTACGATCACGAAGCTCATAAATATCACCAACCTACACAAGGTTATCCATTCAAACACACTTTAAGTTAGCAACACATGCTAAATGTCCACGACAACACATAAGTAATAAATCCAATACTTAGCTCCAACTATCCCTAATTTCATATGTCCTACAAATGGAATATTTGGAATCACCTAAGTGCCATGCTACGAACATAGTGGTAATTAGGCATCCCAAATTAACCACAGAAAGATGGTCGGACAAACCATGACAAAAAATGTAGTGTTGATATTTTCTTTGGAAAATATTAGAATTTGGCAAAATCAGGTCCAACTCTGGGGTAGAGCAAAACCTGGTGAATCAAGGAAAAGCCAACCAATTTTTTATTTGGAATGGTCTTCTATTCCAAAATCGTAAGGTTTGCGTATCTGATGTGCCAGAAATTAAATTGAGGATCCTATTTGAGTGTCATGATGGACCATCGTCGCAGGACATCCCAGCATACAACGTACCTTGGCTTTGGTCAGCAGAAGGACTTTTTATTGGCCAAAAATGAAGGATTTTGTTGAAAATTAGGTGGTCAAATGTGATCAATGTCAGATTAATAAGGCAAGGCAGAGCGCTTTAAATCTTCTCGGTTATTACATCCTTTGGATATTCTATCTCGAAAGTGGAAAAGTGTTTCCATTACGAGATTTCCACGTACCAGCAGGGGTCTCACGATGCCATTTGGGTAGTCATGGGGATAGATTGAAAAAAATGGCTAGATTTTTACCCACAAAGACAACAGTTAAGGCTTCAGAATTGGCTTAACAATTTGTCGAGCAATTAATTACATTGTATGGTCTACCTTCTAATATTGTGAGCGATTGGGTCTCTAAGTTCAAGGCTCATTTTTGGCAAGAAGTTTTCAAGAAATTGGAAAATACTTTGAGTATGAGTTCCTCTGATCACCCGTAGTCTAATGGGCAAACAGAGCGTGTAAATCAGGTTATTGAGGATATGCTTTGTGCATATGTCTCTGGAAAACCATCGAGTTGTGAAAAAATATCTTCCAATGAGGGAATTCGCATATAATAGTGTATGCATTCGGCTACTAGTTATAGTATGTTCATACTTATGTATGGGTATCAACCCAGGGCACCTATTGATGTCAATCTTAAGGAAAAACCAAGGGTCACACATGGAAATGGACAGTCAAGTCACTTGAGGGCCCTCCTATATAATAGGAGGATATGGGGAATTCTCGAGGGATGTTCTCTTGTGTATAGCATTGTGTCTACTCTCTTGCCAGTTCAAGCTAGAGCCAAGTGCTGCCAGAGTGAAGTCATATCTCTTGGTGGTATGGGACACTAAGGTAAGATAAGTGATACTTCATTATATTTATGTGTGCACCCTTGGGCTTGGGGGTGGTTGGGTGGATGAGAATATGCTTGGTTCATGCATGTTTATGCATGGTTATTAGCTAGAGAGATCTTCAGGGTTTCTACACTATTAGTCTTCCATGTCTTAGAAACTATGATGGAACCACCACATTTCACCTATGTGGACCGCTCTAGTCTCATGTCTAGTTGAGCCTAGGATTTTTCTTTTATGATGAATAAGACTAATTATACTAGTCTCAAATCTTTTTAATAAAACTTGTCCTTGTAAATATTTGAGAAATAAAATAATATTAAAAGTTTTACTTTTAAAAGAATGAGTGTAATGTAAAGTATGTGTCTTGTAATCCTAGAATTTTATCTTGCAATTATGACTAGGATCAGCCTCCAGTCCCCAATGCATTATCTATGGATGTCCAAGAGAAGAAGCTCCCGCTCAAGCAAATGCAACTTCGCTCTTTTAAGGGCGAAGGTTCAAAGATTGAGAAGGATGCTCATGTTTGGATCGAAGCAATGGATGATTATTTCTCAGCTGCTGCCGATACTAGAGCGGAACACCAATACATGCTTGCATGATTTCGACTCACCTGGGGATGCTAAGCTTTGGTGGAAACAATGGTGCCGTACAAAGGAGTCAATGAACACTCCCAAACATGGGAGTATATCAAGGAGGCTGTGAAGGAACGATATCAAGTACCTTTTCAGGTTCATCACTCTTTGAAAGTATGCCCCGACCATGACAACTTCCTAGCAAGTGGCTGGTTTCTGCAAGGCTTGAATGAACCCTTAGATTTCCGCCTCAAAGCAATGATGCCAAGCACATTACAAGATGATCTTATACGAGCAAAGCCTCTTGTGAAAGAGCTAAAGTCTAGTAAAAACACAAGCCTCAGAAGAGATCCTACCCTGAAGAAAACCCTAAAGATCAACCTTACAAGAAGCCCCAACAGAATGCTCCCTACTACAATCGAGGGTGGGAAGCCAACTCTTTTGTTCCCTACTCATATACTACTTCTTCTAGATAGGCCCCTCTCTGTTTCGAATGCAATGAGCCGGGACACTTCAGGGCCAACTATCCCAAGCTAGCATCATCTCTACCTCAAAGAGGTAGATCAAATCAAGGCCATGGAACCCCCACCACCAAGGTGCAAGGGGTAGTGGATGTGGTAGAGCGCAGAGCAATTGCTCGCACCGCCTATGCTTTAAGCAAAGAACCAACTCTCGAGATAGCTGAAGAAGAACGTGCCACAGTCTATGCAGTGGTAGAACACCAAGGTCCAAATCAACAATTTGGTGTTATTCAAACCCTAGCCACAGTAAGCCATTCTAACTTTTGATTGATTGTGGTAGTACCCATTCATTTCTTTCTCCAAGGTGCTAACAAAAATTAAACGTCTGTAAAAAATTAGCTATAGGAAATCTTGATTTCGAATTGGGTAGTGAGCAAACTCATGGTCATTTTAGAGTCCTACCATTAGGAATTTATGATGGCATCCTCTGAATGGATTGGTTAATTGTAAGCAATGCTAGTACTTCATGTAGCCAGGCTAGTATCACTTTTAGAAATGAGCATGGCCAAGTAACATCAGTTTAGGAAAAGACAAGTAAACCTAAAGCATCTTCTCAAAGGAGCACGTGTTGCCTTTTTCCAAAAATCTAAACTAGTCAAAGTGTCATATTCCAGCTCTGTTTTCTCAATCTTGGAAGAGAACTAGGGTACAAGGTTTTGTGGGGAGTATGTCCATATGTTGTAATTGAATCATGTCAAATGTCATAAGATTTTGACACCAAGAGGTAGGTGTTTGTAGGTGTTAAAAGTACCTATTTGATTGCTTTAGATTGCATAAGGACCCGAGGGACTTACATGCTGTCGGGGGCCTTCTCCTTTGAAGTTGGGCATGAAACTTGATATGTGGGTCTTATACAAGTCAAGGAGAAAATATACTTTTTGGGTCTATTGATGAGGTGCAGCAAAAGGGTAATTGTCTGGTCCAACGCATCTCCAAGTGCTAGCTTGCACCCATCTTAGAGGGCTGATGGAGGGCTTGCTAAAGGAGATTTGAGTTGGAGCTTGGTGTGCATGTGGAACAGAGGTAGAGGATTTCTTCCATCGAGTTTAGTAGTGTTTGGAGAAGTGGGAGTGGTTCTCCACTGACATGCTCCACTGGAGTTGAGATGATGCTAGATGCCAACCTAAAGATTAGTGCAAGACACTAAACCACCAAACAAGCCTCAGCTATTTCTCCACAACCTGGTGCATCTTTGTAGATCTCTAGTCAACCTTGTTGAGAGAGAAGCAACTACTGTCTAGCCTGTAGAGAGAGGAACAAAGCCCGGTGGGATTAGAGCAATAGGGTGTGCGAAACTCAATGACACTCGTTGTTCACATGGAAAATGATATTGGGAGTTGCAGTTGGGGCATAGATCTCAATGGTTCGAAGATGTAAGCCATTGGGTTCAGTGAGGGTATCGGCCCACGTATTTCCTCTATCGTTGCCATGTTTGATGCTGTCAATTTCTCCTTAATGAGCAAGAACACGTGTTCTCACAACCTGCTATACAGCCTCAGAAAGCGTGGTGTGCTCTTCATTGGGTCAAGCGAGTGTTTGTTTTTCCTAATTAGCTTAGGCGATACATGCACCTGAATGACCTTAGGGATATTTCTTCGAAAAAAGTGCATGTTAGTAACTTCCCGGATGGAAGAGGAGGTCCTAAAACCTATTTTCCATCACTGTCTTAAGATGAAAAAAAATTCGAGAATTTTTCTCTGTTTCACAGCACGTTTTTGACAGTGTTTCAAAAGGAATTTGGAAAAACTTTGTATGCGAGAGTTGTAGTATTTTTGGAGTACTCAACTTTGTCTCCCTGATTCATTCATAATTCTGTTGTTTAGACCCTCAAAAAATAGCCAGAATATGGTTTGAAGTCATTTTCGCACTGTTTTTTACAATTTTATTTTTGAACTTTTTTTAACCTCCATTTTCGTGTCGAATTTTAAGGTTGTTGGTCGGAGGCCAAAGCGATCGATTTTGACATTGGATGGCTAGACCATGACGATGGCTCCTAGACTTGATTGCATTTCCCTATTGATTGGTGAAGATTGAAATACTAATCTATCTCCATCTCTCTCAAAAGAATATAAACTTCCTAGAGGCCTACTCTTTTGTGTATCGGAACGTAGCTCCTCAACACGTTGCTCTATTTCTTGCGTACTTAACTTGTGATTGTTAGAAGCAGCTATACCTGCAAAAACAACTCTCACTGAGAAACATACTTTTTAACACACAAAATTGCTGAATAAATCATCTTAAATAACATCCTATTGAAAAAGATATACCTTTAGTTTTCTTGGCACCCTCTGCCACCACAGAGTCCTTGATTTCAACTATTCTCTCTTTATTCGTAGCATATGTAGCCTCATCAATTTCTTCAACACCCTCTGCCACACATTCCTTGATTTCAACTATTTTCCCTTTATTTGTAGCATATGTAGCCTCATCCATTTGTTCAACAATCTCTTCTTGTCTCTCCTTGGTTGCAAAAGTTTCTTAAAGATCTTCATTAACTTTATCTTTATTCTCACTAATGTGAGATCCCTGTTCCCAGCGAGCAACAGATTCGGGGTACTAGCAGTGAAAGTAGCACTTCTCGCGCGTAGGACAGGGGTCCCACATTCGGGGCCTCGTCCCCACGGATATCCGGACAAGAGACTAATCTGTCGATTTTTCCAAAAACCGGACTCGGAAAAACTTCTCTTACCCGGAAAGCACGGGCGATTCCACCAGGATAACTTTTTTCTCTAACGTATTTCAACTCTTCATCTTATGTGAAATATGCACCTCCTTTAAAGAACTCCCCTTCCTTACATATGTGTCAAAATGGAATCATTATACCCAAAATATCTCATATTTTTAATATTGCTCATAGTTTTTTACTAATAAACCTTGTACATTTTCAACTCTTCATCTTATGTGAGCATTTACTCATTTTTGGATACCCAAATTACCTCATATTTTTAATATTGCTCATAGTTTTTTACTAATAAACCTTGTACATTTTCAACTCTTCATCTTATGTGAGCATTTACTCATTTTTGGGTATCTTCTTTTACAAATTGGATTTATCTCCTCCCTACACATGGATTGATGCTATTGGCCCATAGGAACCTTAATTGGACCGTAATCCAAAAATTTGTGAAAATCTAGACCCTTAGGCTAAGGTCCTTCATATCCATTTTCAAGTAATTCTAATTGCACATTGGAAAGTTCTTTTTGAATTTCTGTTTCAGGGGAACTTATTTTAATAAGATGAGATAATTTTCTATCCAAAAATATTAAAAATCTGAATATTCTCTCTCTAGAATATTTTCTCTCTCTAGGTTAAAACAGTTAGAAACAAGGTCTTTATATTTCTGAAGAGGGATTGATTACAGGGGAAGATACTAGACATCAAAAGGGGTTGGGGGAGGAATCTTACAACTAACCTCAACATTAACTTGCAAATTAGGAATGTCCTTAGTCTCTTTAGTCCTATCACTTGAAGGCCTTGAAGATGTTTGCAAAGCTGAATCATCGATGTGATCTACCTCCACCATGTTGTCTTCATTATTTCTAGCATTTAAATCATGAGAGTTGATCTCTCTAGTAGGGCTTTCATGATGATGTTCTAGTTGAGCAATGTTATCTTCGTCTTTCCCTTCTTTGTATATATCTGTAAGATTAAAATAAAATGCTATTACTTTTAGGATTTAAATAATACACCAAGGCTAATACAATACTAGTCATTTTTATATCTACACATATACTTTGTATCCAAACTTAGATTACTAAACTTCGACTAATGTACCATAATGAATTAGGAACCATAACATAAGAGTCAAACTTGAGTTTGAGCCTCACTTACAAGGGCAACGTAAAGATCGCTCAACTTGAGATTGTGCCTTGTGTTGGAAGACATCCCCAAGGTTGGACATAAGTGGAGGTACAGTTGAAACTTAAGTTTGAGCCTCGCTGCTACACTAGGATATGGAGTAAGTGTAATTTCTTAATAGTAAGTGTGCGTCATCATTTGTATTAGGCTCAAACTTAATTTTGAGCCTCACTGCTACACTAGGATATAGAGTAATTTCTCAATAGTAAGTGTGCATCATCATTTATACTAGACGTTGGCATGAAATAAAGAATAAATAGAATAGAATTATTCACTTTAATAGAAAAAGGCTAAAAGTGAATCCAAAAAAGCCAATGTATTAATCAAAAGACTAATAATTATTTCAACAAATCCACACTTTGAACAAAACCTATGCTAATATTAGTTGTTCATAAGCTCCTTTCAATGATCACCATTCGTTGTACATTCATAATAAGCACTATGAATGTGCTTTTCTACCTTTCTTTGGTTGAGAGCTTGATGGGCTATGAGCATGGAAAGCCTTGTTGACATCTGTATCCCCAATCTTCTCAACGGCCATAGCAACCCCAACATTTGTAGCTTCCATGGCTTTTGCAGAATCCAATATATCATCACCATTCCCACCTTCATCATCATTTTCATGCCTTCCAATATCTTCAAAATTATCTTCGGCATTCTCATTGAATAGAGCATCATTCCCTTGGTCCTCTTCATTCCTTTGCCCTGCATCTTCAAAGTCTATAGCATCCCCAACTTCTTTATCATCATCTGTATCATTTTTGTTGTCAATATCATCACCTTCCTCTTCGTCCTCTGTACTTGGTGGATCATCAATGTGAATATTTTGAAGGTTCTCTTTTTCTGCATCATCTAGTGTTTGCTTTTTTGTGCCGCCACTTGCACCACACCACTCTTGCAACAAGGACGGGTGACCATCTAAAAGAGCAGAGCACTTTGATTCTAATGCCATCGCTTCCAAATCATCTTTGCATAAAGCAATACATCGTCTCTTCTTTAGCAAGCTCTCCTCTAGCACAACTCCACCACAATATATCTCTACAACATAGCTCTGTTCAGGACAAAACCCTGTGATGAGACCATCAATAAAGCCTTTGTCGATGAATTCTCTATTTTGGCCACTAGAGCCTGAGATGAATACATTTTTTGTGAGAACCTTATCAATGGCCTCAAACTTGTCAACCTTGCTGATAAAAAGAATAACAGTTGCAATCTCAACTGTTCCAGATGTCCAGGCATCATCTTTTTGTGTGTGGATCACGCCAAATTCATAGTGCACCTTTGTTGACTGGCTAGAAATCCCTTCGATAAGCATTCCAATGGTGATGAAATCAACAAAACACACAAGAATATATTCATATTGTGAGTTTAGTGTGTTCAAAGCAAGTGCCAACTTGGAGAAAAATTCTGACGAGAGCTACTCCTTTGTACCATGTAGGTCCATGATTGCCAGTTGAAATGGTACATGCTCTACAGAAGGCTATAATCTGTGTCATATCAAACCCCACCCCCCTAATTGTCCAAGGAATAGACTCTTGTTGAGATACAATAGCCATAGATGCTCTATATAGGTGATTCAGTAAAGTTACTACACTTTTTGGAAGTGAAGGATTTTTTTTGAACGATTGAGAGCATCGCTAACAAAGGACTGGCTGTAGCTCCTCAATTGATTATACTCATACTCCCCTAGCTTATATGTCTCACACACCTGTTCCCAAGTCATCTTTTCCCTTGTGAGATCAAAATAGAAGGCGATTATTGCATCTTTGAGAACTCTATCTATTTTTAGCTTCCAAGCCATCTCCTCCATATCCATTCTTTGATGGGTTTGCTTTCCCTTTTTAAGCAATATTCTCTTGTCAAGAAGTGATGTTTGAATGTCCAAAACTTCACTCTTTTGAAGGCCTAAAATGCACCTAAACAACGTTGGGCCTAGTGTGTCTGTTCCTGGTGCCTGCTGAATTTGCCCACTCTTCAAAGTTGGAAGTTTGGGATTTTGATCAAGACCTTTAGTTTGAGTTTTGCCCTTTGTATTTGGTAGCAAGCCTTTTGCATAAAGCCTCATGATCTTAACCCAGTTCTGCCATACATCATCATCACATAGAAGCAAGTGTAAATCATTTTTAACAAAATTCTTATGTAGTGTGTGCTCCGTGGTCTCCACAAAGGCCTGCAAAGTTGCAAAGTAAGAAGTTAGCCCCCTCACTATAGATATCACAAAATATTAGGAGAAATTTTGCATCTATGGGTTTTCAATCATTTAGAGCTTATGCTCAAACTTGAGTTTGAGCCTCACTTGCAGTGCTAAACTAGTATATAATGGTGATGCTTGATCTTAGGTTTGAGCATCACCTCCGTATGCAAATCTAGCACTTGCAAGTGAGGCTTCCAACTTAAGTTCGAGCCACAATTAGATATGCAAGTGCTACACCATCGCAGAGAGGTGAGGCTTGAAGTTCAATTTCAAATCAAACTATTAAGTTTATGTAGTTTGAGAAGAAGCCTTACATGCATCTTTCTTCTTATGCTATTGCTATACTTAAAACTATAGATCTATGAAGAAGTAAAGAAGAAGTAATGTAGGTCTATGATTTACAAAGATATAGCAAAGAATCAAAAGAGTACCTTCCAAGACTCGTCCATCTTGGGTTGATTGACACCAGGCAAAGGTTTACTAGGATGACCGTTTGCATGCCATTGTGCTCGAGCTTGTAGAAGTTGATCGAGGAATGGCTCCTTTTGCATTGACTTTGCACAACAGATAAATTCGCATCCTTGGAAATGTCACGAGAAATCTTGGGTGGGCAATTTACAATTATCTTTGATCTCCTGAACCTGAATTGCTGACGCAGTGGAGGGGTCACTTTAGCCATATTTAGAGCTTGCAAGCTTTTTGCAGCACTAATGGAGTGTTGACCAGAGATAATCCAATATTCAACTTTATGAATATCTTCTTTTGCGAGTTTATCAAGGGGTTGTTTTGTAGCATGATTACAAGGCATCAAAATTGCAAGTATCTCCTCTTGCTTTGGGTCCTCAATAAAGCCTTGGGTCAAAATACGAGCCCAATCCTTATTTAACCTTCTATACACATAGTTTGAAGGAGCAGGATAACATTTCATCACATCAATGCTGAAGACCTCATTTAGACCAAAGGGATAATATCCCTTCTTTATTTCTAATGAGATAATTGCTTTGCTTCCCTTGTTTAGAGCCTCAACCTCCATTAGCTCGTCATCGGACGCATCTATCTCCTTTGAACCACTTGCTGGTTTTGTCCTTTGCCTCTTTAAAGAGATTTCTTGAACCTTTGTAGAGTGCTTTGGCTTTCTCTTCTTTGCAAGTGCTTGCTCCTCTTCTTGCACCTGAGAGTCTGCCATGTCTTCAGCTGCTATTGTGCTTACATCAAGGACTTTTATTTTGTCACCCTCCTTTTTATGTTTTGAAGAAGTTGCACCAACATTTGTAGATGCTTCAAGTGCACTCTTCACTATGGCCCTGCCCTTTTTCTCCACAATTTTCCTAACTTGAGTGGTTGTTGTCTCCTTTTCAGGTATGGACTTTTTTCGTGAATCCAAAGCCTTCTTTGCATGCCTCACTGCTTTCACCAGGTCCTCCACATTATCCACCCCTGAGTCTTCTTGATTGGAAAAGTCAATGATCTTCAATCCTAACTTTACAATAGAATTGTCCTTTCCTAGTTTACTGCCAGTCATGTCTGCTGGGTGAAAAGTTTCCAATGATAAGCAAAACTTATTTGCTTTTGTAGTTTCTCCTTCTGGAAATACAGTGCATGTGAAGCATGGGTTTGCTCTTGCATCCACATCATCCTTAGCGCCTACCACAATCCTCATATCTCCATATGATGTATCACCTTGAGACAGAAACAAATGGAGGACTCCTTTGAAGTTTGCACTAGCATCGTAGCTATCCACAAACCATTTTACTCCTTCTTTGTTACTCAATTCGAAGGTTTTATCCACCTTAATTCTAGGAGTCACACTTTTTGCTTGAGTTGTTGTTTCGAGAGCATCCAGAGTAAAGATTGGTGCACCATGTGGTTGTGAGGTAGCGGGCGCTCTACTAGCTTCCATTCCTGTGAAAAGCACAAAAAAAGTTTCAAAACCTTAGAAAAAAATGGATTTCAAATCAAAACCTATCAAACTTAAGAAACATAATGCATGCTACAAAAAGTTTTCTGCTTGGATAGCAGGGGCCTCACTTGCATTTACTTAATTTATACAGAAGCTCGACTTAAGCTGGAGCCTAGATCCAAGTTGTGCACTCATATGCTAGGGGTACGCTAGCATAGAGAGACAAGGCTCAAACTCAAGTTTGAGCCTTAAGGCGAAGTTCCATGTATGGGAGGCTTGAACTTAAGTTGAAGTCTTAAGGGGCCGGGGTGCACTAGCATGGAGAGCAAAGGCTCAATCTGAAGATTGAGCCTTAAGGGACCAGGATGCACTAGCATGGAGAGCAAAGGCTCAAACTCAAGTTCAAGCCTTGAGGCCAGAGTACACTAGCATGGAGAACAAAGGCTCAATCTGAAGTTCAAGCCTTAAGGCCAGTGTACACTAGCATCGAGAGCCAAGGCTCCAACTCAAGTTTGAGCCTGAAGGCCGGTGTACACTAGCATGGAGAACAAAGGCTCCAACTCAAGTTCGAGCCTTAAGGTCGAGGTGCACTAGCATGGAGACCAAAGGCTCAAACTTAAGTTTGAACCTTAAGGGGCCGGGGTGCACTAGCATGGAGAGCAAAGGCTCAATCTGAAGTTCGAGCCTTGCATGGAGAGCAAAGGCTCAAACTCGAGTTCGAGCCTTAAGGGGCCGGGGTGCCCTAGCATGGAGAGCAAAGGCTCAATCTGAAGTTCGAGCCTTAAGGGACCGAGATGCACTAGCATGGAGAGCAAAGGCTCAAACTGGAGTTTGAGCCTTAAGGGGCCGGGGTGCACTAGCAAGAAGAGCAAAGGCTTAAACTCAAGTTCGAGCCTGAAGGCCAGAGTACACTAGCATGGAGAACAAAGGCTCAATCTGAAGTTCGAGCCTTAAGGCTAGTGTACACTAGCATCGAGAGCCAAGGCTCCAACTCAAGTTCAAGCCTTAAGGCCGGTGCACACTAGCATGGAGAACAAAGGCTCCAACTTAAGTTCGAGCCTTAAGGCCGGTGTACACTAGCATCGAGAGCCAAGGCTCCAACTCAAGTTCGAGCCTTAAGACTGGTGTACACTAGCATGGAGAACAAAGGCTCCAACTCAAGTTTGAGCCTTAAGGGGCCGGGGTGCACTAGCATGGAGAGCAAAGGCTCAATTTGAAGTTCGAGCCTTAAAGGACCGGGATGCACTAGCATGGAGAGTAAAGGCTCAAACTCAAGTTCAAGCCTTGAGGCCAGAGTACACTAGCATGGAGGCTCAATCTGAAGTTCGAGCCTTAAGGCCGGTGTACACTAGCATCGAGAGCCAAGGCTCCAACTCAAGTTTGAGCCTTAGGGCCGGTGTACACTAGCATAGAGAACAAAGGCTCCAACTCAAGTTCGAGCCTTAAGGCCGGTGTACACTAGCATCGAGAGCCAAGGCTCCAACTCAAGTTCGAGCCTTAAGACCCCAAGTGTACACTGGCATGGAGAACAAAGGCTCCAACTCAAGTTCGAGCCTTAAGAGGCCGAGGTGCACTAGCATGGAGGGCAAAGGCTCAATCTGAAGCATCGAGAGCCAAGGCTCTAACTCAAGTTCGAGCCTTAGGGCCGGTGTACACTAGCATGGAGAACAAAGGCTCCAACTCAAGTTCGAGCCTTAAGGCCGGTGTACACCAGCATCGAGAGCCAAGGATCCAACTCAAGTTTGAGCCTTAAGACCGACACTGGCATGGAGAACAAAGGCTCCAACTCAAGTTCGAGCCTTAAGGGGCCGAGGTGCACTAGCATGGAGAGCAAAGGCTCAATCTGAAGCATCGAGAGCCAAGGCTCCAACTCAAGTTCTAGCCTTACACTAGCATGGAGAACAAAGGCTTCAAGTTCGAGCCTTAAGGCCGGTGTACACTAGCATCGAGAGCCAAGGCTCCAACTCAAGTTCGAGCCTTAAGACCGTACACTGGCATGGAGAACAAAGGCTCCAACTCAAGTTCGAGCCTTAAGGGGCCGAGGTGCACTAGCATGGAGAGCAAAGGCTCAATCTGAAGTTCGAGCCTTAAAGGACCGGGATGCACTAGCATGGAGAGTAAAGGCTCAAACTCAAGTTCAAGCCTTGCGGCCAGAGTACACTAGCATGGAGAGCAAAGGCTCAATCTGAAGTTCAAGCCTTAAGGCCGGTGTACACTAGCATGGAGAGCCAAGGCTCCAACTCAAGTTCGAGCCTTAAGGCTGGTGTACACTAGCATGGAGAACAAAGGCTCCAACTCAAGTTCGAGCCTTAAGGCCCCGGTGTACACTAGAGCATGGAGAACGAAGGCTCAATCTGAAGTTGGAGCCTTAAGGCCGAGGTGCACTAGCATGGAGAGCAAAGGGTCAAACTTAAGTTTGAGCCTTAAGGGGCCGAGGTGCACTAGCATGGAGAGCAAAGGGTCAAACTTAAGTTTGAGCCTTAAGGGGCCGAGGTGCACTAGCATCGAGAGTAAAGGCTCAAACTAGAGTTTGAGCCTTAAGGGGTCGGGATGCACTAGCATGGAGAGAGCAAAGGCTCAAACTCAAGTTCGAGCCTTAAGACCAGAGTACACTAGCATGGAGAACAAAGGCTCAATCTGAAGTTCGAGCCTTAAGGCCAGTGTACACTAGCATCGACGAGAGCCAAGGCTCCAACTCAAGTTCGAGCCTTAAGGCCGGTGTACACTAGATTGGAGAACAAAGGCTCCAACTCAAGTTCGAGCCTTAAGGCCGGTGTACACTAGCATCGAGAGCCAAGGCTCCAACTTAAGTTTGAGCCTTAAGACCGGTGTACACTAGCATGGAGAACAAAGGCTCCAACTCAAGTTCGAGCCTTAAGGCCGGTGTACACTAGCATCGAGAGCTAAGCCCAAACTCAAGTTCGAGCCTTAAGGCTGGTGCACTAACATGGAGAACAAAGACTCAATCTAGGTCGAGCATTAACACATAAGTTCTATGTAGGAGATGCTCGAACTTAAGGTGGACTCTATATCCAAGTTGTGGAGTCTATATCCAAGTTGTGAACCCTTATCATTTAGATTATATAATGTGCACAAAGATCAGTTTTACAGGTTCTGGACATATGTGAAGATACAAAAGAGAGCAGCAAGAGGTGCAAACAATCTACGACGAGCAATGATTGACAAATGGCACACTTAGCGTGCAATCAAGTAAGTGTTTATATCGGTGTAGACAATCAATTAAAGAAGGAATTACTTGCTGCGTAAAGTATTCAATTAGACGAGGGAACACACGAAACGCAGATGGGCGCACGAAAGTCTCCGATGTCGCACAGTCTTGACGGATGCTTGAAGTATCCGATGGCGTGATGGTTCTGCACGAAACAGAGGTCGGAACGAATGAAGACGTGCCGATTTGCGGGAGGAAAAGAAACTGTTAGAAATGCAGGGCTGCAGACACAGAAAGCCTCCAAGATTATCGCGCACGGAGAACAACTGTTTGAAACGCAGGGCTGCAGAGACACAGGAAGCAGAGATTATTGCGAACAGAGAATTGCTCTAGGGTGCGCAGCTTTTTGTCTGGGTGAAACGCAAGGTCAGCCGTCATTTTTTTTGGCGAGGGAAGCGAAGGCAAAAAAAATTTTTTTGGTGCGATTGAGGTCGGCGAGGGAAGGCAAAGGCGAAAATTTTTTAGGGTCTACGGGGAAATTTCGGGGTGCGGGCGGGGGGGATTTCGAAATTTGACCGTTGTGGGGAGAAGTTCGAATTTTGAATTTCGTTTTGGGGGGAAGTTCGAATTTCGAAGAGGAAGGGGGTGGGGGCTGGTTGCGCGCCGGGAGAGGAGGAGGGGGTGGGGACTGGTTGCGCCGGGAGAGGAGGAGGTGGGGACTGGCGTGCGTCGGAAGGGGGTGGGCTGCGCCGGAAGGGGGTGGGCTGTGCCGGGGGAGAGGAGGGCCGGCCGGTGGAGAGGAGCGGCAGAAAGCCGGGTTTCGGTTTCATTCCCCAAAGGCCCAGGCCCCAGGTCTTTTGATAATAGTTACTTTCACTTTTGGTTATATACCCATCGTCATCCACACCCCACTTGTTCTATGGGATTATCCTAGCTTCACTCTCTATTCCTACTTACTTGTGTAATAGACAAGGCTCAAACTCAAGTTTGAGCCTTGAGCTTGACCTTGAGCTTGAGATTTCTTGTTTTCTTCCCTATTTTTTCCATACACCCAAATATACTTATAAACTATGCGATTAAAAATTCAACTAAAATCTATATAATGCACAATGGCTTATTCCCCAAGCCCAAGCCCAAGCCCAAGCCCAGGCCCAGGTCCCAGGTCTTTTGATTATAGTTACTTTCACTTTTGGTTATATACCCATCTTCACCCACACCCCACTTGTCATGTTCTATAGGATTATCCTAGCTTCCCTCTCTATTCCTACTTACTTGTGTAATGGACAAGGCTCAAACTCAAGTTCGAGCCTTGAGCTTGACCTTGAGCTTGAGATTCCTTGTTTTCTTCTCTCTTTCCCCATACACCCAAATATACTTATGAACTATGCGATTAAAAATTCAACTAAAATCTATATAATGCACAATGGCTCAAACTTGAGTTTGAGTCTCACGAAGGAGAAGAGTCTCAAATCCAATGTCCATTTGCTCATTTCCATGTCACATTCTCTTCACTAGCATATCGTTTCTCTCTATTGCTTTCTCTTTGCCTTTGCTGCTGTTGTAACCACTCACCTTTGCCTTTTGTAGCTATGAAACATTGATGGCTAATTGACACCATATCTTGACTCAATATCCCAATGAAATGGTGTGGCCAGATGCAGAGGGTGATGAAGCCTACCTCTTGGGAAACTAGCATATACATGAGGTGAGGATTATCACTTCAATTGGGACCTCTTAATAGCAAACTAGCATATACATGAGGTGAGGATTATCACTTCAATTGGGACCTCTTAATAGCAAACTAGCATATGAAGGTGAGGCTCAAACTTTGGTTGGAGCCTCCAAGCAAACTAGCATCTGTGGTTTAGGTTCAAACTTTACTTTCAGCTTCCTAGAAGCGAACTAGCATCCGCAAGTGAGGCTTTAACTTTTGTTGGAGGAGCCTACCATTCTAGCTAACATATGCAAACTAATATATGATGAAAGTGAGGATGATAACTTTAACTGGAGCCTCCTAGCAAACTAACATATGATGGTGAGCCTCATGGAGCCTCCTACTAACAAGCGAGCATATGCAGGCAAAGGCTCAAGCTTTAGATGGAGCCTAGCCTCATAGCAAATTAGCATTGATAGGTGAGATTCAAACTTTGGTTGGAGCCTAAACTCATGTTGAGATTGAATTACATTTATAGTTTTGTGTACTACCGCAAAAACATCGCTTCAGTCTTTCTTATTGAGATTTTGATTTTCTCAGGGATTGCAGGGTCTAAGACAAGGTGCTTCAGTGTTTCTCATTGACGGTTCTGCAAGGAAGGCACGCGGGGTTATTCATTCCATTGATGCATCTCAAACATGTGGTTTTCAATTCATTGGTGAGACATGTGCAGCAATACATGTTCAACAAAGCTTTGATGACACATTTCTCATTCCATTTGCCACAATGGATGCAAGAACAATGTCTCAAGCAGTTGGAAGCATCATCAAATGGCCATTGGTCAACCTTTTTATGGACAGAGACATTACTAATACCAAAGAGGATAATTTTGCGAAACTTCTTGTTGATCAAGAAGATCACTTTATAGATAGGGAGAGCTGGACATTGCACTTTCTCATTTCTAGAGAATTGTCTCTCTCAGTGTGCATATGGTTGATAATTGAGTCGATCTGCTCCTGCTTCTCGCCGTCGCGTGTCCCCCTCTCCCCCCCCCGCCATCTCCTCCGCCTCTCTCCCGCGCCTCCTTCCTCGCTTCCTCCCCCGCCATCTCTCCCCCCCCGCCTTCTCCTCCACTTCACGGCTCTTCCCCCCGCCTTCTCCCTCACCTCCCCCTCCGTCTCGCCCCTCCTCCCACCGCTAGCTCCCTTGCCTCAGCTCCCCCCTCCCCCCCCGCTCTGCCCCCGCTATCCTCTCTCCTTCTGCCTCTCCGTTTCCTAGTAGGGCTGTGTCCCTTCTGTTGGTGACCCCGGTCTCTGGCCTTTTCACTCTGGAGGACTCCATGGAAGCCGCTCCGACTACCCCTGCCGATTCCGATCTCCGTCTGGAGTTCACAGATGCAGATCATCAGTTGTTTGTTTCCACAGTATCCGCTCTTGAGGCCTCCTCCTTGGTCTGTAAGATAGTGGATAGCCGTCCGGATGCGGAGAGAGCTTCGCGACCTTCTGCAAGGCAGCCTCATTGGCGTGCCTGCCAAGATCGTCAGCGTCGATTTTTTGGGATGTGGCTACTACTAGGTGGATTTCGAGTCCCCCCAGGCAGCTCAGACGGTGCTGGCTCGGAGCCCCATTGCCCTCTGCTCATCCCAGGCGTTCTTGGCGCGCGATGGACTCACGGTTTTGACCCCGCTTCTGACCCACTAGCAGGCGCGACACAGGTTTCCCCATCACTATCTGCTTTCCTGGACTCCGCAGGGAGTACTTACCCCTCTTGTCATCCATTGGCAATGCGTTCGAGCAGGTGGTGGAGACGCCTCAGACAGCGGCTTCAGTGATAGCTCGGGCAGCAGGACTCTCGGCCATTCGTGTTGTGGTTCCGCCGGAGTCCCTCCCAAAGATGATCCTCCTCCTTTGTCTTTCTGGAGGACATCTGATACAGTGCGTGGAGTATTCGGGCCTCCTCGGCCAGTGCTACATCTGTCGGGAGATGGGCCACCTCGCACGCGCCTGTCCCCGCAAGGGGGTTCATCCTTCATGCTCTGCCGCCTCTCGACCCCCTTCAGGAGGCCCAAGGGATGGCCATCCACCTCAGAGACCAGACATCCCTGGCTCGTCTCAGTAGGCGCCATCATCTGACGAGTAGGCCTCGGCGAAGGATGCCGCACAGAACCAGGAGGCTGGCGGATGGCAGGAGGTTCGTGGGCGGAAACGCCCGGCCCGCAGGGACCGTCGCAGACGCCAGGAGGCAGCACAGGCTGGCGCGGACAGGCTGGCGGACACGCGACTCCGGCTGGCGTCTAGGCACCTACCCGCACTTATGCTCCAGTCAGGGATAGGCGGCCAGCAGGTCCCACTCCGATGGACGAGGATTCAGTCTCAGTGCCCGTTGAGGCCGCCGGTGGAGCCCCCCACGTGGAGACCCCGCTCCCGCCTCCCCCCTCGCCGAGGGGCCCCGCCCCCTCCATGGAGCAGATTCCTGAGGATCCCGGGCCGCACTTTGCAACCCCCGGCCCCTCTTCCCCTCACTCGGAGAGCACTCCTTCCACCCCCCTCTCCCCCCCAACCCCCCCTCCCGCCTCCCCCGCCGGCGGCCCCCCCTGACACCTCTCCTCTGGCAGATGCCTCTCCATCCTCTCCCCGCTCTCCCCACTCCTCTCCGCCAGCCACCATCCCTCCCTCAGCCTCTCCAGGATACTCCTCCAGACCACCCACTGTCCCAGGGCAGCGCAGCTGGGTAGGCCAGAGTTCAGTTCAGCGGGCTGTTCCACCGCCACTCCAGGCCGGTGGAGATGGCGATCTTAGCTTCGCCCGCCACAGAGTTCTCTCCATCACTCAACAGGGGCCTCCCCTGGGGGGCCCCTGTTGAGTGATGGGGCTCCCAGTGGATTACGGTTTTTTCAGGTGTCTCCAGCTGGATGCTGGCCCGTTGGAGACACTGGTCGCACCCTTGCGAGTTTGCATGGTGTGCCATCCCTCTCATTCTCCTTCAGTGGTGAGAGCAGCATGGTGGCCTTCTCCTTTCCTCTCAGTGTTGCCCCAGACACAGCATGGGATTGCAACTCTATAGAGGAAGTTTTGCCTGATCAGATACTGGAGTTTTCTCACCACTTCAGTGACTTGGGGCTCATGGACCTATTGCAGACCCGATTACACTCCGCATGAGCTTGTTTGGTATAGGAGATTGGCGGGCAGATCTGGTCCACACCTCAGTTGAGGCGGTGCTACTGATTCTCCTCCACGCCGCCCCGAGGATGCAGCCTACCTTTAGATACATATATGTAGAGGATTGGTCTCACGCCTATGCCCTGGACAGGGCGAAGGTGGAGTGGGGCTGGACAAAGAGATAGGTCACCCTTTTTTTTGGAGAGACTCCGCACCCAGACAGACAGTGACTATTCTCCCTCCAAGCTGGTGCCCAAGACTCACAGAGTGGAGGGCAGCTCATCCGGGCCGGCTGAGAGGGGTGAGCTAGTGGTCGGCTGCTTCACTTGCCATAGCTCATCCATGAGGATCCTCTCATGGAACATCCAGGGTCTTGGTGGACCTCGCTGCTACATTGGTCGGGGCAGACTTCGCCAGGAGATCCAGAGGGCTCTCGTTGGAGGACCCATAGATATCCTTTTCATCCAGGAGCACCACCTTTCTGCCGGGCGTACCCGTATCTGTGGGAAGATCTTGCCAGGTAGGAGTCACACTTTTTGGTCACCGACATATGGCTCCCAGGGGAACCAGGGTGGAGTATGCATCTCAGTCAGCGACGAGCAGCTTCTATCTGAGGTTGTGGATTCTGGCACTCTGGTCCAGGGTCGAGCGCAGTGGATCATCCTTCGAGTTGGGGAAGACCGCATTGGCTTCCTCAACTTTTACGCCCCTAATGGGGCGACCGGGAGAGCTGAGTTCTGGAGCACCATTAGGCAGTCCCTCCCCATGGGCAGACCACTAGTGCCTAGGGGGGATTGCAACATGCTGGAGGATGCAGAGGACAGGATGGGGGGCAGACCACTGGTGCCTAGGGGGGATTGCAACATGCTGGAGGATGCAGAGGACAGGATGGGGGGCAGCCAGGAGACCATTCATGGGCCGGAGCTCGCTGCCTGGGAGGAACTAGTGCTGCAGGTGAGAGGCCAGGATCCGTGGACTCTCTCGGAGTTTGGCAGGTTGCAGGGGAGTTTATCTTTCTCGCGCTCGGATAGACGGGCCACAGGAGTTAACCTTTCCCGCATCGACAGGTTTTACATTGATGAGTGGGCTTGCAATAGAGGTGGCACTGTGGGTATACTTGCGGGCTCCTCATTTTCAGACCACTTTCCAGTGCTTCTCCAGATCGAGGACCCTACGAGAGGAGAGCGAGGCCAGAGCATCCAGATTCCAGATTGTCTCATAGAGGAGCCCGAGATTGCGACCAGAGTTGAGCAGGTCTAGCAGGAGCTTCAGTTCAGGAGAGGATCGGCAGCTAGCAATCTTGACAGGGGTTTGGAGGAGATCAGTAGGATGCTCAGACAGGCTGCCCTGGACCGTCTAGAGGCTTTCAGAGAGGAGGAGAGGAGCCTGTGGAGGAGTCTAGCTTCCCTTCAGAGACTTCAGGAGAGGGATCCTACGAGCCCTTGGATTTCAGAGCAGATGGAGTCAGCTCGCACAGAGATCAGATCCATCGAGGAGAGGAGGGTAGAGTTCCGATTCCATGCTCGGGCTTCTTTTTGGACACAGGCTGGAGATAGAGTGACTCAAGATTTCTTTGAGGCGACAGGGCCTCGCTTCAGACGAGAGGGTCTCAGGCGTCTTCGGCAGGCTGATGGCCAGGTAGTGGTGGATCCCCCCAGGGTTCGCGGGCAATCGCCACAGATTTTTACAGGGATCTGCTCTCTGCTGAGCCAGCAGAGATGACAGGGTGAGAGAGGCTCGGGAGGCAGTCTGGAGCTTCACGAGACCGGTTGTGCCGGCCCATTTGCAGCACTCCCTTCTCTCCCCCTTCTCGGATACGGAACTGGAGGAGGCTCTTCTGGCACTTCCTCGGGGCAAATGCCCAGGAGAGGACCGTCTCTCAGTGGCTTTCTTCCAGAGGTATTGGGGTCTCTTGCATAGGGGTTTCAGATTGGCATTCCAAGAGATCATGGAGACGGGAGACATGCCGGACAGCATGGCAGAGGGGTTGATTCACTTGATCCCCAAAGAGGGAGGAGACAGACTGGAGATTAGACAGTGGAGACCGATCACCTTGCTAGGCACGACCTACAAGGTCCTAGCTAAGGTGATCAGCAGGCGGCTTCAGCCTCACCTTCCGGACATCATCCACTCCACGCAGACAGGCTTCATCCAGGATAGGAGCATCCTGGATAACATCTTCTCTTTCTGGGAGGCTACGTCTTTGGCTAGATTTCAGCAGGAGGATTTGGCAGTGCTCCTTCTCGACTTCGAGAAGGCATATGATCGGGTGGACTGGGCCTTCTTGGAAGACACTATGGAGAGGATGGGCTTCCCCCCTCAGTGGATCCGTGGGGTCTCTGCACTCTACACATCGGCTCATACACAGGTGCTGATACATGGCGTGCGCGGAGAGAGGTTCCAGCTCTCGTGCTCGGTGCGGCAGGGGTGTCCCTTGGCGCCCTTTCTTTTTCTTTTTGTGGCGGAGGCCATGAGCACTTTCTTGACGGCATAGGATACAGGTCTGCGGGGCCTCCAGCTCCCCATCCGCACCTCGGCGGAGGAGCTCCTAGACTCGGAGTTTACGGATGACACTGCTGTCTATCTTCAAGGAGGGGAGGAGAACCTCCGCCGCTTCGCCTCAGCCATGGACAGGTTTTGCAGAGCTTCGGGCGCTTTGATCAACTGGCACAAGTTGTGTGGGTTGTGGGTCAGTTCTATGCCCCCCGACTTGTAGGCCAGTTGATGGGTTTCAGTGGCTGCCCCCCGGCACTACAGTGCGCTATTTGGGATGCTATGTGGGCATTGACATATCTCGGGAGCAGCAGATAGCCCCCCTTCTTCTGAGCATTCGGAAGAAGCTTCTGTATTGGAGTACCGCTCGTTTATCTCTGGCTGGCCGAGTGGTTGTGGCCAACCAGGTTCTGCTTGCTACCATGTGGTACATCACTTCTTGCTGGGCTTTCTCTCGAGCGTGCATTGGCCATGTGTAGAGGCTTATTAGGAACTTTCTTTGGTCCGGTGGCGACGGGCGGCCCGCCAGGGCCAAGGTGTCATGGGCTGTGATCACTCAGTCGAGGGAGAGAGGCGGCCTGGGCATAGTTGATCCTATTTGTTAGAGCCGAGCTTTGCTTGGCAAGTTGGTGGTTCGTGGCCTCCTACCAGGCACTGAGCCGTGGAAGGAGTTTCTTGTTTCCAGGATTCTCAGCCGCACTCCTTCTCTTAGCGGCCCCTGGACCCCTAGCATCAGGTGGATCTTTACAGAGCAGCGATCCAGAGGAGTGGGCCTTGGCTTCGAGGAGCGGTTTGCAGCTAGCCTTATGAGGGCTAGCCTTCTGAGGGCCTGGGAGCATCTGAGGCCATCACTCTTCCAGACTCCCCCGGGCACCGATGAGGAGCGCCTGAGGCAGCCTTTGATCTGGAACCCCTTGATCTGACTTCCCACCAAGTGGTCATATGGTTGGATCGCGATCTCATGTGTTGTGGGGCCCGTTGAGCTCTGGCCCACAGCCCAGTCCCTAGACGACTGGATATGTTTTCAGTAGCTGCCTCTAGAGGTTCAGGAGAGGAGACTCAGCGGGATGAGGGGCAGAGAGTTGATGAGGCAGGACATTGAGGCGGCCAACCCCCGGGAGTGGCGGACTCCAGTACAGGACCCTCCACCTCCATAGTGGATGGGCGTCTTTACTCGGCATGAGATCCTTCTAGCGGTCTGCGGCTCAGCAGAGAGAGTCACTCCACTCACCTTCGACGTGGGAGAGGGAGGCCAGCTCCAGAGGACCCGACTAGATTTGGATGAGTTCCAGGGTTGTATCTTTCAGAGGGTGCAGGTGGTCGGCTTTCATCAGAGACAGTGGCATGTAGACCCCTCACCGGCCTCGATAGGGGAGGACTATTCTTGGAGATTATGGGCTTGGGACAGCAGGCCTCTTATTCGCCTTCAGTGGGATCCAGGCGAGTGGCTTTGGCGAGATCCCTACTCGGCCCCTACCAGCCCAGGCACCCCCTTTTTTCAGTACACAGTGAGGCTGGGGCGGCGGATCCAGAGGCACAGGATAGCGGGCACCCCGGCGGCGGCGGTCGAGCATTGGCGGCGGCGATAGGGACTCTCCCTTGCCTTCCTCAAGGACTTCTGGCAGCGCCTTTGGGCCAGCTTCCGGCCCCGGAAGGTGACGCTTTTTCTCTGGCTTACAGCGCATAGAGGACTGGCTAGCTTTTGGCAGACACCCAGCATCCTACCCTCGGTGCGGCCATGCACAGGAGTCGCAGCGGCACTGCTTATGGGATTGCCCACAGGCACAGCAGGTCTGGCAGCGCGCTCTCAGGATGGTTTTTGCAGGCTTGCCAGGTGAGATGATGGTGACGTGGGGTGCGGTGGCTTGGGCCACGGACAGCGGCCCGGCCCTTGGTTACGAGGACGTCCCTGGCAGTGTGACCATCCAGGTCTCTGAGACAGGGCTATGGCGGTGGTTCTGACGCCAGACTTCTCTTCGGCAGTCTCCCAGGAGAGGGACGGGCACAGATGGGAGATGATCAGCAGCATGACGTCTTGGCACATATGGAGAGCCCCCGATGCAGGGAGGCCATAGACCGCCAGGCGACTCCACCGGCGAAGGTCATACAGGCCCTCTGGGTGGACATCATTCACACCTTGAGAGGACACTGGTGGGGGAAACTTCAGGGCAACTCGGATCGCATGAGAGGTCGCCGCAAGGCGTTCCTCCGCACTTGGCAGCCTGGCCCTTTCCTCATCGTGAGGGGCGAGGATGTCACTTGGCACTACAGGCCTCTAGTTTGGCTCTTCTCACCTCCCGCATGTACTACTAGTAGGTAGCCCCCCCAGAGAGCGGCCAACCACCACGGGGGTGGAGCTCTGGTGTTCACTGTGTTTATTATCCCTCCTTATGAGGTGAGCTTTGTAGCCTTATGGCGTTTTCTCATTAACTAATAGAAGGATCATTTTTCCAAAAAAAAAAGATAGGGAGAGCTGGAAAGAGAAAAGTGTCATCCTCTGGGATGACAACAGATCTACAAAACTTGGCAATGGAGTAGTATTGTTGGTCCACCCATACAAGGCTATAAATTGTAGAGAACTAGGGGAGAGTAGCTTGGGTGTCATTATAGAAGGATCTTTGCATCCAAGTTCAACTTGTGTTTCAGGTTTGAATTTGGTTAGTTGGTTGATCAGGCAACTCGCATTTGAGAATGGTGAACCATTAGTGAAGGACACATAATCTTCTTCTATTGATGAGGGTATTCAAGATCACTTCATGCAAAAAAATATTGACAGCCTAAACAATTCAAGTGATGAAAAAGAGGATGATGATGTAGAGGGCAATGATGGCGATAGTTCTGATGACAGACACCATGATGCCATGATCACTTACTATGATATCATTGAAGGGACAAATAAGAAAAGGAGCTATGTCCATAGGGTAAGGGTAATGAAAAATTATGATAAAACCCATGGAGCTGGCAAAAAATGTAATGTTGCAAACATTCACAATGTCGCAACCATTGATTGTTGTGAGAACCGATGTTGCCAAATTGAAGAAAGATCCAAAATCATGCAAGCTAGGGTACACTTTTGGGGACAGAGCTATAGTACACGATACACATTTGTACTAGATTGCATGGGCATGGCCTATAGACAAGGTCAAGATGACGAGTGCTTTGAGTTCACATTTGATGGGAAGAAGGTTTGTATTAAAGCATGGTATGTAATGCATGGCATCGGTAAGTCAATGTTCTATAGGCTCATAAAGAAGTTCTTGAATGGTGCATGTAATGTCAGTCATGGCAACAGTGGGATAATACGGAAGGGCATGACACATGTTGAGATGGCAAAATCAATCATACAGGGCTTCATAGATAATAATGCCGATCAAATGCCACATAGGTCAAGGACAACTATGCATGGAGCCTGCAAGACCCAACGTGTTCTACCAACAATGTACAAAGAGGTGGACATATTGCGTGAAGTGAATGACACACTTGTCTCGTTCGAATACCGGCCACTGTCACAACCATCATTCTCAAGATTGTGGAACACAGAGTTCAAGACAGTTAGTTTATCAAAAACCAGCACCTTCTCAAAATGTGACATTTGTACGGCAATCAAGGTCAAGTTGGAATCAACAAAAAATCAAGAGGAGCGTGCTAGATACATGGCACAAAGAAGGGCACACATGTTGTAACAAATGAGTTGTAGAAATCTATACCATGCTTGGAGGAGCTCTTCTGAAATGAACCCAAACAGGTATTTGTGTATTATACATGATAAGATGGTGGACCAGAGCAAGACTGCCATACCACAAATTAAACCAGTTCCTAAATCTCTCAATGGGGTTGAGAGGCTTCCAGTATCCTTAACAGGAATGCTCACTCATGGACATAGACAAACAGCTTATGGTCACTTTGCCTTGGGGTTATGGCCAAGTGATCCCAACTTCACAATTTCATCTCTCTCAAAATGTTTAAGAAACTTAGAAAGAGGAGAGCAACACGTATGGTGACTTGAGCTCACAAAACTCAGATGCTGAACCACGAACAGATCTTTTTGATTGTGTTTTTTCTACTATGGCCTTGTATCAGCATATGGAAGTGCTGAAGGAGAGAAATGCATATTGCAAGCAGAGCAGCATTGAGGATGCAGATGCAGAGACAGAAACAAATGTGGATACAGAGGGAAATTGTTCTTCACATATGGAGTCAGTCTTTCATACTAACACACATGTGCAGGATAGGGGCAATGGAAATGTCTCAAGTTTAATGCCATCAAATTCGAGGACATTTTTTAAGAGATTGCCAAGGATGTTGTTGTTGCAACTTGACAATTGTGGTTCTGAAAATAAGAACCGTTATGTATTTGCCTATCTATCCCTATTGGTTGAACGAGGAGTGTTTGACATGGTGCAGCTTGGTTTTCTTATGGTTGGTCATACTCATGAAGATATTGATGCATTGTTTAGTCGCTTCTCTGAGAAGTTGAGGAAACAAACCATTTTCACGTTTCCACATTTGATGAAGATCTTTAATGAGTGTGTTAGCATGCATCCAGCACCCTTTATCCTACAAAAGGTGGCAGACTTCAAAGGCTTTGTCAAGGGATGCTTACATGATGGAGCTGATAGCTTGATTGGACATTCAAAGCCATTGCATTTCGGTTTTATATGAGTGATGGAATACCTTTGATGCAATACAAAGTACACCCCAAAAATGTTGATTGGCTACCAGAAAGCGGTATAGAGTTATGAAAGAGAAATGGCCAGGGAGGACCCAAGCTTCCTGAAGATTTTCCAAAAGTATTGCCACCCTTTGAGTATGTTAAGGAAAATGAGAAGGTTGTGGAGGGCTTAAAAAAACATGTCAATTGGTGGAAAGAGCACTTACAAGAGAAAGGAGACCAAAGTGATTATGCTAAGTGGATCAATCCGGTCCTTGCCTATTGGGAGAATCTTATGCTAAACATGCAAACCCCTAGTGCAAGGGAAGACATTGGATTTTATGACTTTTGGCCTAGGAGTGTATGCGAAAAAGATGAGCCTCTTAACCTTCAAGTGGAGAATAATGTAGATGAAGGGTTTGATGTAAATGAGGACCATTATTGTGGTCCAATGCACAACAAACCTGCTGAAGAGTTCAACCCGACTCTTGATGTGTCTAAAGGAGATTTTGTGCTTGTACAACCTTGTGATGCAAATTACCCAATATGGTTGGGAGTGACAACAAGTGATGATCAAAACAACAACTCGATAAACTACCTACAAGTTCAGATACAATATTGGGCACCAATTTCAGAGAAGAAGAATGCAAGTGATGTGGAGGTTTACTGGAACAAGTATTGGCGAGAGAACAGAAATGATCCTCAGCGCTGGGAAGATACTAGCTGCATCATTTGGGCATGGAAGCCCAAGGGTGGACGACTTCCAGAGAAAATCAAGATTCCAAAGGCTATAATACTGAAGGCCAAACACAATCAATTGAATCAACATGTCAGTGTAGTTGAGCAAGAATGATTTGTTAGCACATGGGCAACTAGCTTCGTAATCTTTTAGCAATGTTGTATGAAGCTACCAAACTCATAGTTCAATCATTATTCAGATTGTAAGGCTTTCTTAAGCTTTTAGATTTATGGTTCACCCATTGTTCAAGAATTTTGATTCAATACGAATGTGATCTTTTTAATTCTATCACCTAGACTTTCTTACAACTTAAAGTTACATTGAATATCCTTTCTTTGTTAAAGTTTCTGTGTTTGATGGTCAACTGGAGGCTATGTGATATAAACAAGCTTAATTCTTGGTGTGCATGTGTGTGTGTGTGTGTAGGCAAATTTACATCCCACCACCAACATCATATATACTTGTTACAAATGTACAATAGTATATAAATCATATCGCATTATTCAAATGCTTGTTAAGAACATCCAATAATAAATCTTACATATCGCACAGTAAACATTGTATTGGATCTAACAAAGAATGCTTGTTGAGAACATCCAATAATAAATCTTGCATATCGCACAGTAAACATTGTATTGGATCTAACAAAGCATTGTACCAAAATTGTGCATATTTCCCAAAATTCTTAAATTTGAGTTAAATGATTAATAGGGGAATGAAACGGCATCTTTTTTCTCTTCTTTGATGCACTAGTGCCAGCAACTGGTGGAAGTGGCGAGTTAGGGTCATCAGGCATAATTGCATTATTGAGGATAATGTTTATTGCCTTTGTCGCACGCTCCATGGCTAGAACTCGTCTGAGAGAATAGACTACACGACAACATAAAAGTCAATTAGAATAATACAGGATCTGTCCATGAAATGAACATAAAGAATTTATATTACAGTGACACGAGCAAGGTCCTCGTCGGACCTCGACGGGTCAATCAAGATAGTTGATACTAAAGGATCACAAATATATACTTGCTTTACCTAGTCTGGCAAAAGCTCTTTCAACAGTACCCTACAGATTGAATTAAAAACATTAGGAAAGGGAAAAAAAAATCAAAATAAGAATGCATTCAAAAAAAGGCGAAGAGTACACACCGTAAACAAGTAAGCACAATACTGTCATTGATCTCTCTATTCTTTTCAACAACGAGCATATAAACATCCGTTGGAGCGATATGGAGGTAATCCTCCTACTCGATGCTATATGAGACATTGCATATAATCTCACCAGGCACCGCCTTAAGTCTGCCATTATTCTCTCCCCCTCCAACTTTAGAAGGTTTTCTGCCCAATCATCCCTATTGACATTCTCTTCTAATGTCTCCTTTCCTTTCAGATCCGCCTCCTTTACAAGCCTCTTAAGCCCTTGTGGACCTGTTGTTGTCACCTCTTCAATAACCACCTTGTTAGAAGCCGTGTTCTGCTTCAAAGCAGGAGGAATGGAAAGGATTTCTGCTACCTTCCTATCCTTGAATGGTAGAGGTCGCATGAACTTATCATACCTATACCTAACTTTGCTTACTTATTTCATTTCCTTGTCCATTAGTGTGACCCTGGCATGGGCAACACAAATGCTACTATCATTTAATAAGTCTATAAGGAAGTCCTCGTGAAGACATGCGACAGTGCTACTATGCTATTTAAATTAACATTTCCACTTTATTATGTCGCTTATGGATCTGACAATCCTCAAGAAAGGAGCTTTGGAGGTGAGGAGATTGACAGTCGCCTGTGCCTTCCTTATCTCCGTAAACATTTTTGTTTGCCTCTGCAAAGTGACCTTGGCCTTTGAAATGTTCCTGCTAGTGCTGGCTCTGACATCAGGAAGCATAGGTTCACTTAAGATGTCCTGACGGTCTGTTTTCTCTGGAATATCTGGAACCGAAACTCGATTTGCCATTAGATCGGGCACTAGATCTGGCTCTAGCACTGAGACTCTCCTGACACTCTGTTTTGTGTGTGCCATTACAGCACTAGAAAAGAGAGGGCAGAGTAATTAGCCAAGTCACATGATCACCATCCCCCACCGCGAGATAAGGGGAATCCAAATCTGGACCAACGTTCTTTTCGTGCACGGTGAACGAAACAAGAACTTATAAATAAAATTTTCAGACCCGTCCACGAAGCGATATTCCAATTCCAAAATATGGAGAATAGATATATCGCACGGTGAACAAAACAAGAACTTAAGTATAAATAAAATTTTCAAACCTGTCCACGGAGCGATATTCCAATTCAAAAATATGGAGAATAAATACATCGCATGGTGAATGAAACAAGAACTTATCAATAAAATTTTAAGACTCGTCCACAGAGCCATATTTCAATTCGAAAAAACATGGAGAATAAATATATCCAACCATGAACGAAATCTCTATTCAATAAAATTCACCCAACCATGAACGAAATCTCTAATCAATAAAATTCACCCAACCATCCACGGAGAATAAATATATCCAACCATGAACAAAATCTCTAATCAATCAAATTCACCCAACCATCCACGGAGCAATATGTCAATTCGATTTCAAATGGAAAATAGCCATATCGCACCGTGAACAAAATCAACGAAAGAAAAGGGGAAGAGAGAGAAAAACTTACAAGTACTTGAAACAAGTGCTGGGATGGATCGATAGAGCAAGCTGCACGAGCAAAGTGTGGAGAAACACAATTGGGAAAAATCATGGAAAAGAAAATATTCCTCCTTTTTATAGAGCAAAATGCAATCATGCGTTGACTGCGTCAGCCCTACACGTGGCAATTCGTGAATCAACGATGATGTAAGCCCTTCGACACATGGCGTTCGATCCTCAATCATGTGACGTCAGCCCTATTATTTGACCATATAAAGATGGTGCGAGTTTTTTTTCTACTTTTCTCTGCACTCAAAATTTTCTCTCTTTCCATACTGTCCACAGTGCATCCAGGATGCGAGTCAGCTTTTTCCATGGCCATACCATCCACGATGAGATAGGTGCATTCCGACGTTGTTGCTTTCCCCTTATCGCATGATGAACGGATTCCACTCGGACATTTCATTCAAGGTTGGTCACTAAATCGAGGTTACATCGATTATTACTATAATGTCTTTCTGAGTAAGCTAGTCATATTTTTTGATCAATGGGTAATCGATGGAATTATCAATGGAACTAGTGTTTTGAGCCTTTTTGGTGGGGAGGGTGCAAAATACGGGGGAAGTGGTAGAATTTCTTATTATTCATTTGGATTATTATTGGAATTATCCCACTACTATTACTAATAGTTTTCGCTTCTCGAGTTACTTAAGAAAGGCTCCAGTTTGTGTTCATTTCTTCTGACTACTCCTCATCTTCCCCGGTTCAGAGAAGTGATGGAGGTTAAGGGTTCTCACTTGTACAATGCTGCAGATGATGTGGATGATTTTTTGCTGGAGGAGATTAAGGACGAGCCTAGCGCCACACAGCATCTCTTTGATCTGCTGAGGAGGGCTGGGCAGGAGAAATCCCTTTGCCATGTAGAGCCTATGTTCAACATTCCTTTCAGTCTGGAGGAGATTATCAAGGACATGGCAAGGACATCCCTGGAGGGAGAGTGAACAAACTATTGCAATTTGACCAGTCGGCGGAGGAACCGTCTCTTATGGGTCCATTACGTATGTCCACATGTCAAGCCTCACAATCACCTCGTCTCCGAATTCAAGCATGTCAAAGAGGTGGGACACTTACTTAGATGATCAACGTATCAAGATTTGTGTTGACATGTGCCCAGTGCATGGCAGGAAATGCAGGTTTCTAGAATATCATTTTGGGTTTGTTGCCCTTCTCTTTCTTCATGCTGGTAAGGAGGATTACATAAAAGAGGAGCTCAAAGGAAGGACTGATAAATCAAAACAATCCTTTATTTCAAGTACTTAGTCTATAGAAGAAGAGGTCCTGAACCTTGTGCCCGAGAAGGAGGAGGAACTTCTCTCAACATAAATTTTGTTGTGGCAGAGTTTAAGGCCACCACCATCATTGATGAAGGAACGTCATCCGTCCATGGGGAGTGATTGATGTCCAATTTTGTCATGCCTGGGCTACCATCCTTCCTAATTAATTGAAAGTATTACCTCCTCCTCTCCCACATTCAAAAACTCTATAATTTTAGGGAGGATTACTATCTTGCTATAGTAGTAGACGGTTGTGAAGCTGCGTCCGGTGTTCTCGATGTAGAGACTGAGCATAAGGATGAATTTCTCGCATTGGACACAAAAGTGACAGAAAACTTCTTAGAGGCCCCAAAAGCAATGTCCTTGTGCTTTAAAAAAGCCAAGGAGAATGAAGCTTCTCTTCCTTCAGAGGAAGAATTTCAAGCCCTTTAGTAGGATATGGGCGTTTCTGATTTTGGTAAGGAACCTGTTCCCGAACTTGACCAAGAAAATGAAGAGGGCTCCATCAACATTTGGGGTGCAGCGAAGTTGGAGGGGGATGAGAACCAGAAGGTAAATTATTGCTTTTGTTACCTGAATTAATTATTTCTTTAGTTTGTCTGGTTTAATTCTTATTGCTTCAGTCTATTTGATTTATTTCTTACTTTAGTTTGTTTGATTTATTTCTTACTTCAGTCTGTTTGATATATTTCTTACTTTAGTTTGTTCCCTCTTGGTTCTTTGTCAATGCAGATAGAGCTTGAGGACGCCGATGGATTTCTTGGACGAGGTGGTGCTGGTCGTGCAAGAGTTGGGCAAGATGCCACTCTTGCACAATATCGACAAAAATATATTTATTATATATCATAGCAAGTACTCCAGGGTTACAGAGATTCCACTCCTTACACTGAAAGCCCTATTTAGGTATACAGGGTATGTATTTATACCTTATAATATACATAAAGTCATGCTTATAGAGAAGTGTTCTGCCATCCATATCTTTGGATACTTGAGCAGGTTATCTTCTATGTTATTCAAGCTATGTCCTAGGTGTAGGAGTGGAGGATGTAAAGTCACACAAGGGCTATAGTCGTAAGAGGTTTTTGCATTATAGAGAGAAAATGCCTACCGAAGAGGGGGAGCAAGAAGAGAAGAGACTCAAGAGCAATTAGCTCTTTTCGTTGTAAATACTTTCACTGTAAAAGCAACCTTTATTCTTGACTTCTAGAAACAACGCTTTTTTCCTCATCTATGCAAGGCACATCCACTGACCTAGTCCTCTAGAGTAGGGTTACCCCCAGGGATTTATTTATCTAACGTAGCACTTTAATTAATTTATTGAAAAGTTACCTGACTAATCAGGTCCACCCGTCCATAGGATGTTTCCATCAAGGTATTCCATACTCCCTTTCCACCCAACTCCTACATCAATTTATCTTCTAATTAATCCTACCACCATGTTTGACATAAAAAAACAAGTTTCTTAATTAAAAGCCTTACACATGATTTGTTTAAACAAACTTTATCAATGATACACAATGTTTACAAACGAAGGATTTTAAAAAAAATCGATACAATGTTCAAAATTATTCTTAGCCAAATCCAGGCTCTTTACTTTATTCTGTGATGATCTAGAATTCGACCTTCCATCCTCTATAGATTGGGTAATCTCTATGGGACCATACACCTCATCATTTGCGGCACGCGAGGACTCAAGCTCGCCTGTCGCCCTCTTCGGATCCATCGCTTGATCCTCTCGCCCCTCAAAGGGATGTCTATGTGCTAGTGAGGGCCTATTCACCGCACTAGCATAGGCTTGTAGAACTAGGCGACATCACAATATTCGCCTCCATTAGCGAAATCTTATTCTCCCAATGATATGAGGGATACCTTGGGTCGACTCTGGGCCTCGCGCTAACATCGCCATCCGGCTACACAAGCATGCAAACGGGGTTAACATCGAGGCAGAGAAGATATACCTATACTTATTAACTCATTCAAGATAACAATTTACAAACTAAACTCTAGAATATGATAGATTTTATCACTTTTTTTGAGAAAACAACAATGTCATAGACATTTTGGTATAGAGAAAATTGGCATCTTCTTTCTTAACTTCGTTAAAGTTAACATTAAAGATTTAAAAAAATCTCTTTTTAAACAATGACCAACCTAACCTAGTCGTTATTTCTTTGTGGGGCTCCCAAGGGGAGAGATGGGACGGCCGCCGCCGCTGGAAAAACCTCTCTAGACTCATTGATGTGCGTGTCCATCAAGATGATATTTTAGAAATTTTGTGAAAGAGCCATTCTTCCCTCCTTCTTGTCGCCCGCGATGTCACAAATCCAACGCTTTAGTCGGATCACAATTTGGAGCTTGTTTGCTCAAGTTATGAGCAAAAAACCCCTAGGTGTGAATCGCCTCTAAGAGGCTAAAAACCCTTACTAAAGTCACCGCTAATGGGGGGAGGGAGGTGTCCTTAAATTGGATTTATATTAGGGAGAAGGCTACAGCTAGAGGGAGAGGAGGGAGATTCCTCTCTTAAGTCTATTTACATGAGGGGGGGGAGGGAGAGAGCAGTTAAGGACACTCTACCCTTAAGGGTGAGAGGAGGCAAGAAATATTCTGCAGAGGGCTTACTTGGATATGGGAAAAAATGGCCTACTGGAAGAGGGGTGCAAAGGGCTATCGGGCACTATATGGGTGCGGTACCGCACAGAGTGCCGGGTACAGGCAGAGCAGGGTGTCTCAACCACACAAGGTATTGGGGAGTTTATATAGGTGCAGGTAGTACGGGTACGGGTGGACAAAAAGAGAGAGCAAAGCGTGGGTGCAAAGGATGGTGTACGGTGAAATTACATCAACCTGTGTCTTGCATGGGCTTGGGAAAAGGAATGGTACTTGCGCGTGGGCAAAAGCTATGGTACGCATGTACCTTTCGGCTCAGAGATAGCATGGGCATCTTGTGGCGGTTTGTGTGGATAGTACAACACTAGGGCGGTCGGCCTTTGGTCCTTGTGCGGGTGCTCGAGTGTGTGTATGACATATTTTTGGGGCGGGGATCCCTAATTTGGGGCACCGACCTTGATATGTGTGCCGGAGCGCCGGACGGTGCAAAAAAACAATTTCAATGAAAATGTTTGAGGTGTCTCCCTGGTCGTAGGGGTGCTGACCATTTGGTAATCAAGCACCCGATCGTGCATTTATTAAGGTTAAAGTTTACCATATTTTAACAGAAAAATAACAAAACATTTTATGCATAGGCTTGATTTGGTGTCCGTTTTGGATGCCTCAAAATCTTATATTAGGGTGAAATCGTGCATAGATTCTAAATTTGGACTCAGAATTCTAAGATTCTAAGTGGAAATAGATCGTTTATTAAAATTGTTATTTTTCACATCATAAAAGACCATAAATTCATGGACACGTATTGTTATTGATCCATACATGCTCCACAGAAGCATGCAAATCATTATGTGTGAAATATGAGGATCGCCATGCACGTGCTCATGATGGAATATAAGCCTAAGATGCCTGGTATTGTGTCATAATAATCATGTGCTGTGCTCCCGTACAGATGCTAGGAACACCACACAACCACATGGTGTTCATCTCTGAACCACCTTTGGCATCTTGATAATGTCTCAAAGTATGTTTCACACACACTCCCACACCATCATGCTCACCCATCCCATGACCAATCTCAAAGAAGCTCCAAATCACTCAGATACTAGACTGCACATACCACCTATAAACCCATAAAAACAAGTCTTGGTTATTGTTTTCTTTATGATGTCACCTAGTGAATTTAGGTTATTTATGACTCCTTAAAAACTATAAGTACTACCTATAGAGCTAATAGAATTGTCATGCCGACTTGAACTGTGCACCACAACCATCCGACCAAACCCATTATTGATGCCATGTGACCCCATAATCTCGTAAATATCATCATGGAAATGGAAACATCAATGATGAAATAATACTAGAGATATGTGTGGGATAGTACTAGAGATGTATGTTTATATAAAAAAAATAGCTTATCCACTTCACATCTCATTGGATTTCCTATCTATATAGTACATGATTGATTGGATAATTAAGATAAACATAAGATAAAAAGAAATATATTATCTACTTAAAAATATATTATTAATTATAAATATAAAAGTTTATTATTACTATATATATATATATAATTATATTTTCTTTAATAATATAACTATATTTTTGTTCATAATGTGTTTTTCTAAAACTTTATTTAAGGTTTTTTTCTACATATAATAATATTTTCATGAAGTATTAGACTCAAAAAATAAATTTTTAAAAATAAAATAACATGAACTTAAAAAATTAACTATTTATCTAGTTTTAAAAAATATAATCCTTTGGATTCATTAGTAAATGGGTACCCTACTCTACAGCAACCAAAATGGTTTGTAAATTTAAATGCCAAGGATTATGATCAATTTATGGATGGGTAACTCGGCAAAGCACTACTAGAGGTTTAGGGCATACCGACGTTAGAATACCGACGTAAATGTCGAACGTCGGTATGCCCGTCGTAAACTTGGAGGCGAAAAGTCGGGCGGATAATTTTTAAAATTTCATATACCGACGCGTATACCGACGCATATACCGACGCGTATACCAACAAATATACCGATGCTCGTAAGTTTTTTACAGCCGAGAACCTATTGTTCTCTATTTTGCGCGACGTCGAACTGCATCCAGAGAAGGTATGCGTCCGTCCATCTCCTTCAAGCTTTCGTCTTTTTACCGACGCGTATACCAACAAATATACTGATGCTCGTAAGTTTTTTATAGCCGAGAACCTATTGTTCTCTATTTTGCGCGACGTCGAACTGCATCCAGAGAAGGTATGCGTCCGTCCATCTCCTTCAAGCTTTCGTCTTTTTACATTCAACCCACTCTTGTTGTTGTTGTGTGTTTTTCTCCTCTTCTCCTTCTCCACTTTAACTTATCCTCTTGCTTTTACTAATATGCTCTTGCTTTTGCTTTTTAGGATATAGGGCGTTTAGGGTTTTGTGATTTTTTTGGCTCTCTATGCATGTTGAGAGCTCTCTATGTATGCATAGATCTCCTAATGCATGCATAGAGATTTTAGGGTTTTGTATTACTTGTGTATTAGTTCTTATTCTTATGTTTAATTTACTAATTTCTTTGTTTAATATTTTGTTTTGCAGGTCTTTCACCAATCTTTCACCAATCCTCTCCTTCAGCTTCGCAAAAAAGAGGTAGTTCCTCTTTCGATTTTCCTTGTTTATGCTTTTTTCTACGTATTATTGCACCCTTGGGTGCCAGGTTTAGGGTTATTTTAGGGCTCTTGCAAGCTTATACATAGGATTATTGCAAGATCTATGCATAAAACCTATCTATAAGCTTGCAATCTCTATGCATAACCTTCTTGCAAGCTTTATGCATAAGCTCTATGCATAGAGCTTGCGAGCTTATAAAATCTCTATGCATAAGCTCTATGCATAGGCTTTATGCATAGAGTTTGCAAGCTTAAAAAATCTCTATGCATAGGTTTCTTGAAAGCTTGCATGGACATTATACATAGAGCTTGCATAGCCTTCTTTCAAGATCTTTGCATAGCCTTCTTGTTGAAAGCTCTATGCATAGCCTTCTTATAAGCTTAATGCATAAGCTCTATGTATAGGCTTTATACATAGAGGTTGTAAGATTATGAAAGCTCTATACATAGGGCTTGTAAGCTTATGTAAGATCTATACATAGAGTTTAACACCATATTGGGGAATATGGGAATTTTCCACAAGTTTGGGATACGTGGTCAAAAGTTTAGATTAACCATAACTTGAACACCACTAATCCAAAATGAGCGCTTTATAGCTCTTTAGATTCCATTTTTCAAGCGCTTTCCAACGATAGGTCATATGATAGGGTTTTGAGAAACTTACAAACATGTTATCCATGTCCCCCTTTTTTAAGTATTCAAAAATGGGAATTGGAAAATTTCCAAATTCACTAATATGGTGTTGTTTATGCATAGAGCTATATGAATCTAGCTGAATGCATGAATTAAGATCTATGCATAAAGCTTAATACATAATGTTTTATGTATAAATCTTATGGATGAGCTTTATGCATAAGGCTTTATGCGTTATGTTTTTATGCATAAAGCTTTTTTTGATGTAGAGTGCCTTGCATGGATGGAGAGCATAAGCTTTTTGAATTTTTATACTCTCTTATACATATAACATATATTTCTTATGCTCTGTTTTTCTATGCATAAGGTATTCTCTTTATTCATAGAGTTTATATATGTATAGATATAGTGTGTTACTAATCATTTTTTTTCATGTTATGTTTTGTAGGTCTTAGATTGTTATCCCCTCCTTCAGCTTGACATTATCAAGGTAAGATCTCTTATCCATGTAAGACAAGATCATGTTTATTACACGCTTGGGTGATGGGTTTAAGGGTTAGCATAGTGCATAAGGCTTATAGCATAGAGCTTATGCATAAGACTTATGTATAAGGCTTATGCATAGAGCTTATGCATAAGTCTTGCAACCTTATTATGCAAGCTTATACTTAAGGCTTGCAAGCCTTACTATGCATACGATTGCATAAACCTTATTCATAAAGCTTGCATAAGACTTATGCATAGAGCTTATGCATAAGTCTTGCAACCTTATTATGCAAGCTTATACTTAAGGCTTGTAAGCCTTACTATGCATACGATTGCATAAACCTTATTCATAAAGCTTGCATAAGACTTACGTACAGAGCATTACACATAAGCTTATGTATAGATCATTATGCATAGGCTTTATGCATAAGGCCTTTATAAATAGCTATTGATGAATAGAGCTATCCCCTCTCTCCATCCTTCTTCTAATTACCTTCTTAATTTTGTATGGAGAGAAGATTTGTATGTGTGTTGTGAGAGATGTAGAGAGTGAGAGAGCTTGTGTATGTGAATCTATTACTAAAACAGGGATTTCACTGACGTAAACGAAAACATGTGAACATGTTAATAACATATGTTAATAACACAAAAAATCTTGTGATTACATGTTATATTCACAAAGCTTTCACAAGGGCCTAAAAAAATTATCTTTGTCGAGCATAAAAAATCTTCTTAGGTGGCCACTCACCTGCTATTATGTGAAGATGGTAACATGAGAACATGTGAATAGCTTATTCCCATGTGTAGCAAAGCTTTTAAGGGGTTCCCAAATGGCAAGTGACCTGTTATTTTGTGAACGGTAACATGAGAATATGTGAATAACTTGTTCACATGTGTTATTATCACAAAAAATCTTATGATCACGTGAATATTAAATCCCTGATTACTAATGTATGCAATGTGTGTGTAGGTTTGTTTCTTCCACGTGTGTCTTACCTTGCAGATCTGCTTCGAACACGCACTATCCAATCCACATTTAAGAGGTAAGCATATTACCAATTATGTTGTTTTATTAATATTACTTCTCTTTTTGTTCTCAATTTGTAATTTTTAATAGAAATTTAGTATGCAAGCATGTTGTTTTTAATTTGTTCTCAATTTGTAATTTTTAATTGAAATTGAGTATGCAAGCTTGTTGTTTTATGCACATCTATGCTAATATTAGCATAGATGTGAGTGCATACGAAATTAATGTATGTGCTTATTTGTCTTTATACACACATACACACTTTGAAAGAGAGAGAGAGAGGGAGAGAGAGAGAGAGAGAGAGAGATTTTCTTCCTAGTGCTTACCCAAGGCGTTTCGGTCTCTTTTTCAACTTGAAATCTAATGTCTAAGACATGCATGTGAACGCTATGTCTATATGTATATACTCTAATGTATTTGCCTAAAGCACATATCCATAAGCTAATGTATAAGTTATTTTTAAAATCTCCCTCAACGGCTGGGGAAAAGAAGCCCGTTTGATGCTTTTTTTAATATTTTTAAAATCTCCCTCAACGGCTGGGAAAAAGAAGCCCGTTTGAGGCTTTAAATGTTATTTTTAAAATCCCCCTCACAGCTGGGGAAAAGAAGCCCTGTTTTATGGTTTACATAATACTTTGTTTAATGCATAATGATTTGCATTTAATGAGCTACATATACATGTTATCCTGCTAGATGGAGCCTCTCAATCTTGAAGAGAGAATAGCGTGTCCATGCATGCGATGTAAGTACCAAATCTTTCGAAAACGAAGGATTTGCAACCAGCATATTCATAACGCTGGCATATTTCCAATGGAGCGCTTGCAAGATTTACGGTTTCAATCATACAACCAAGCAAGTGTGCAGCCGCATCTTGATAACATTGCGCCTATGAATTCTCGTCCCCAACAAAGGATGAGAATATCGAAGGAGGGAGTGACAGATGGAGCTCAATTAAGAGCACCCGAGGGAATGGAAGAAGGTCAGGAAATGGAAGAAGGTCCAATGGAGGAAATGTTGGATGCCTTCATCGAGCAACAAGAAGCTCTCTTCGAGGAGCATGAACATGAAGATCATCAACCACGACATTCTCAACGGTCAAATTATGAACCAGAGGAAGAGGCCATGCGTAAACTTGCACGCCTTCCACTATACAATGGTGCCAAGATATCTGTATTGTGTGCATCTCTTACGATGCTAAATTTATAGTCAATTTTTGGATGGTCTAATACAAGTGTCACTGAACTCTTCAAGTAAGGATTTTTTGGAGATTACACCTAATGTTGAAATGATAAATTTTCAACTTGTATTTGACTAAATCTTAATAGTAATGATCAGATATTGCCATACTTGCAGGCTTTTGAAAGACCAGATATTGCCCCCCGGCAACGAGATGCCTCCATCTCGTGCAGATACCAAGAAGTTATTGAAATCCATAGGCATGGATTACAATAATATTCATGCTTGTCGCAATGATTGTTGCCTCTTTCGCCATGAATATGAGCATTTGCAAGAATGTCCCCATTGTGGCTCTAACAGATACAGAGAAGATGTTCAGGGGGAAGCTGTCCCGATAAAGGTTCTTAGGCACTTTCCAATCATCCCAAGAATAAAAAGCATGTTCAGGTGCAAATCTATAGCAAGCTTGATGACATGGCATGCCACAACTCGATCCATAGATGAAGTGATGCGTGTGCCTGATGATTCACCCGCATGGAGACACATTGAAGAGAAATGGCCGGCTTTTAGGTAAGATCCTCGTAACCTCCGTCTTGGCCTAGCAATGGATGGTGTAAACCCTTTTGGTTTAAGGAGCTCTTCATGGAGAACATGGCCTGTTTGCCTTGTGAATTATAATCTTCCGCCATGGTTAGCAATAAAGAAAGGTCATTTGTTGCTCTCATTAATAGTTCCAGGAAAGTACAAGGTGAAGAACATGGATGTATATTTGGCACCACTTATTGATGAGTTACGCACCTTGTGGAACGGAATTGAAGTGAAGGACATGTCAAAGCAGCAGAGTGGCCAAAGACTTGCAAACTGTGCAAGGTATTCTCATGTGGACAATGCATGATTGGCCTGGCTATGGAGAATGCTCAGGTTTGTCTATATCGGGTTACAATGCATGTCCTGTATGTGGTCCTCGACTTGATTCAAGATACTTAAAAGCATTACAAAAGAATGTCTACCAAGGACACGTTAGGTATCTTCCAGAAAATCATGAATTGCGGGATGGTAATCTAGGAAGACCTCCTCCAAGTGCACTGAAGGCAAGCGATTGGAAGATCAAATGGGAGGAATGTGGCAACTTGGCATGTCTTGGGATGAAGAGGCTCTCTATCTTTCACCAACTCCCCTATTGGGGTGATCTCCTTATAAACCATTTGCTTGACCCGATGCATATTTTCAAGAATGTAGCTGACATTCTGTGGAAGACCATGACAGGAAAAAAGGAGACTAAAGGCCAAAGGGACGACTTGGAAGAGATAGGTTGCATGCAAGAGTTGTGGGCTCGCACTAGACCCAATGGAAAGGTGCTACTTCCAAGAGCCCCATGGGTTTTTAGTAAGATGGAGGAACAACAAGTGAAGAGGACAATTTTAGAGTTTCAGACTCCTACAGGTTGTATGCATTGCTTGAAAAGTGCATTTACAAAGGATGATGATCTTAGTGGCCTCAAGAGTCATGATTGGCACAAGTTTCTACAATTTGTGCTACCCATAGCAATAAAAGATTGCCTCATTGAAGACATTAGAGCTACTATCTATAAGATTAGCACATTGGTGCGCTAGATGTCTTCAAAAGAGATAAAGAGAGATACTTTGGAGACAGCGCGTTTAAACTCCATAGAGGCAGTCTGCATGGTAGAGAAGTTTTTCCCTACAAGTTTATTAACAATCCAGATGCATCTGCTAGTTCATGTTGTAGATGAGGTTGCAGTTGTTGAAATAGTCCATTCAAGATGGATGTTCTTTTTGGAGAGATTTATGAAGACATTAAAGGGATTTGTTCGCCAAATGGCTCGCCCGGAGGGTAGTATGTCAGAAGGGTGGCTGATACAAGAGTCCCTTGTTTACATCACTGAATATTTAAGTTCTTCAGATCCAGAGATACCTCGACTATGGAAAAGTCTAGGATGGGATGGGATCCCCAATGAGGTTTTTACGAAGTATGTTGATGAGTTGAAGGTCCCTCTCGGAGTCTAACAGGCGAGTCATTGGTGAGGAACCTTAAGGCCAAGGCATTAAGAGAAAGAATTTGATGGAAAAAATCAACAAATTTTGCATCTTAAACTCTCATGTAATGGAGAAGTGGATTGAGACATATGAAGCTCTCGAACGACAGCGAGTACAAGATCGTTTAAGTTTCAGAAGGAATCGCACTACAAGAAATCTTCCATATCCAGAAGGTATGCAAGCTCTTCCGGACTTTCCCACAGGTAGATGGCTAGAAGCTACAATTTTAGAAGCCAAACGTGCTGGTTTAACTATAACAGAGGAGGAGGAGGAGCTTACAAAAGGATGCGATTGGCATGTAAGTGTTTAAGTTCTACATGTCTCTCTTTTTTTTCTCTACATGTCTTAGTTTTTGTTTGTCCATCAACAAGCTTTATGTGCTATTTGTAGTATCACAAATATGGGGCGTTTTGGTCACATGGACATCATTTTTGAGTAGAACGAATAGACCAAAGAAGAGCAACCTTTGATTGTGGTGTCACAACACAGTTTGTTCAAGAAAGTCGTGTAAGTGCAAGTGATGATAACACAATTATTGGAATGCTTGATTACTTTAGAACCATTCAACACATATTAAAGGTTGGCTTTAGAAGTTTTGAGTTGTTTATCTTTGATGTGAAGTGGTTCAAGGTAATCACAAATGGGCCACATGCAACTGTACATAGAGACAAGAGTGGCCTCATCCAAGTGGACTCCACAAAGGTATGGACCGATTAGCAAGATACTTTTGTGCGCCCAGAGCATTGTGAGCAAGTTGTCTTTAAAGCGGATCCAAAAGATCCACGCTGGCTATTTGTGGTTCAAGTCGCCCACCCGCAGTAAGCAAATTTTTGAAGAATTTGAGCTACAACAGGGTGATGTGGATCCCCAGGGTGGTGGGGAGCAGCAAGAACAAGCCGATATCAACAATGAAGAGGAGCAAGCAAATGAAGAGGAGCAAGTAGAGCAAGATCCAAATGAAGAGGTGCAAACCAATGAAGCCGGAAAACATGTTGAGGAAGAAGACATAGATGATGAGGACATCCTTCATCAAGGGACTTTTAATGATGAGGATGCTGAAATGTACATAGACATAGATCTCTTTGGGGCTACTGATCTTAATGAGGATGATAGAATAGATAATGATTTTTAAAATGATGTATCTTAATGATTATGCAAATAGTTATGACATATTTGTAATGATTTTATGACATTGAAGGTGCAAAGTGATATGGTTTACCATTGTTGTTTAGGAAAGTTAATGTTTGTCATATGGTCCTTTCATTGTTTACCATTGTTAATGTTTACCGTCATAATCACTAGTGCAGGTGTAAATTGATATGGTTTTACCATTGTTGTTTATCATTGTTAATGTTTATCATATGGTTCTTTCATTGTTTACCGTGTAATTTTCATTTCGCACAAGTTTGTCATATGGTTTTTTGTCCAACAGGCCATGGGTGATGACTCACCACCGCTCGACTACAGTCCTGATTTCTCATTTAACCCTACACCGCACGGCATGAGTCCCCAGCAGTTATATGGTTTTCTCTCGTCCATGACTCCAGAGGAGAGAGCCATGGCTTAGAGTTATTGGGGTTCTGGAGTAGGGACATATGGCTTAACGACGCCAATTCCCACACCCGTAGGTACGACAGCAGCTCCCACACCTCATACCACATAGCCTTCCACTCCTCTTACAGCTCGATCTACCACCTCTTCACATAGACGTCGCTCACATAGTAGGTCTTTAGGGGGAGGTTGTTGTGGTGGTAGTGCCACAGATGCTGTGACACCACCACCACGTGAGCGTCGTCCTTCGCTCTCATCTATTGATAGCACACCCATAGGTTCACCTTCCACTCCCTGGGGTGCACATGACCATGACAACAGCAAGATATACACAATTAGGGATGGGGCACCAATAATGAATAGTGCAAGGAAGGCAATGAAGACACGAATTCGACAATTGTGCACTATACAGTTTCACAACTCTGTCATGACTAAATGGGATCAGCAAGATAAGAAGAAGAAAAATTACATAAATACAAAGATAAAGCAAGAGTTTCAGCCATCTGACCCTATGAATGTCGTCTCTAATGAGTGGATACAGTATACAGCTCGCATTTTGATGGGGCATCGTAGGTCAGAGGCGAGGGATGCATTTAGAGAGAGGAAAGAGAAACCTGTTTGGCTAGATGACAGGGAGTGGGAAGCCATTGCTCAAGAGCTCACAGAGACACCAGAGAGGTTTCAACAACAAAGAGAGGCGGCAAGGGCAAGACTCCAAACAGTAGGGGCTTCTCATCTTGGGAGTGGGGGTTACAAAACCATGTGCCATGAATTCGTAAGTATTTGTAGCAATTTTGTTTATCTAAATGTATGTATGTGGGCTAAATGTTGATTTCTAAAAGTTGTAATTGTTAATCGTTTGTGTAGGAGTTGGCCATGAATCGCCCACCAAGTAGGCGAGAAGAGAAGTACGCTCACAAACATGGCCTTGTGGCCATATTTGAGATGCTTGAAGAAGAAGGAGAGACCGTCAATTGGGAGGCATTACCATAATATAAGACGACCTTCAAACTATTGGTATATGATCAAAAGATTCTTGAGTATTAGTGTTTAATTTAATTTCTTGTTTATCTGAAAAATAAAAAAACGAGCACGGTTGTCTTTTGTGCTCTATTTTAGACAGAATGGTGCTGTCTGTTTACTGCTATTGAGTCCTGTTCATTGCAGGCAGCCAGGCAACACCAGGCAACAGCCAGGCAACACCATTCTGTCTAAAAGAAATTTCTACTATAGCGTCGGTATATTCCCCGGTATAGATACCGGTACAGGCGCCGGTATATGTGCCGGTATAGATGCCGGTATAGGCATCGGTAAATTCCCTGATATAAGTACCGGTACAAGTGCCAGTATAGTTGCCAGTATAGGCACCGATATGCTCGTCGGTATAGGCGTCGGTGTAACGTCGGTATAGACACCGGTATAGGTGTCGGTATTAATCCCCGAACGCTTATACCGACGTCATCGTTCCAGCACAGATACCGGCGTTTATACCAATGACGGGGCTTTTTTAGACCCCTTTTAATGACGTCGGTATAAGCACCGGTATTAGGCTATCATGTAGTAGTGAAGTAGCCAAAATGGTTTGTAAATCCTCTTCACCCATGGTATGAGGGTAACCGTACCCCCGAGCACGCCAAGAAGCTCAAAATGGTTTTGTAGTAGTGTGCATGGGCGATGCACGTGCTAAAGGTGCATACACATGGGTTGGCTCCCACCCAAACATTTATGTTCAAATTGGACTGAGTGTGGTTCCGCTATGAGTGAGTGGGCTCAAAATGGACTTCTTGTCCAGGAAGGTAGACACATGCACACACATTCTTTGGATAAACACTCCAATTTTGCATTGAAGGGGGGAGTGTTGAGAGACGCGTTGCATGAGTGCAATGCTAAATTGTATGGGTGATGGGTGAGTGAGGTACACCGTGCTTAAGAAAGGATGTTGAAATATGTAAGCTTGATTTATGCATGTGTGGGAAAACACTCTAAAAGTGCTAGATATTGTGTGGTGTGAGTTGTGGCCACTCATGTGGAAAGGAGAGTGCCACATGTAAAGTTGGATGGATGGCTATCTATATTAGAAGCCTCATTGTATGATTCATAACAACATATGCAATAGAGATCTTGTGTTGAGTGTGCTATTCTCTCTCTCTAGCAATGGCTTTCTTAGTGTAGTTCAACCCACCTTAGTTATCATGCTTAATCTATGCTAATCAGCATGATCAATCCCATATTAGAATCTTAACACAAGGAACTCAAGCTCTCGCTCTCTCCCAGATTCTCTGTATGGTATCAGAGCTTTGGTTCGTGCGGGAGATAAGGAGTCAAGCAAGTGGCAAGAACAAGGTAAGTAAGGAAGCGGTAAACAAGTAAGGGTATTTCTACCTCTTTCCCTCTTTCATCACTACAGCACACTTTCTCCATAGCGACGCCTATTTTCATTGCTTACAGGTGTTGCTATGGTGCGTCACTTATGTGATGCCTATAGCGATGTTTAGATGTAACTTAAGCACTAAAAAAGCATCGCTTAAGCGAAATCTATAGCATGGTTTAAATGATGCATGCTACATGGCTGTTGCTAAAAGAGGGTCCCTTCAGTGCGTCACTAAAGCGATGAAGGGCAACGCGTAAGAGCGATGCCTAACGACTATTTTACCCAATTAAAAAATGGAATAATAGTGCGAGGCTACTCTCTTTCTCTCTCACATATTCACATTAGAGTGCGATGGTTCTCTCTCACATATACACATTACAGTGCATTGTTTCCCGTTGTCTCTCTCACATATACACATTATAGTGCAATGGTTCTCTCTATCTCTCTCTCTCTCTCTCTCATTATAGTACTCCTATCTCTCTCACACACATACATACAATATCAAATACTCACTTGTAAGCTTCAATTCTGGTTTCATGCCTTCAACTGGTCTCGGACGCTGGCCCTTGAAGAGGTGACTGCTCAATACCCACACACACATGGCAGCTCATGTTCGGCTTAACCAAACACATGTACACACTCTGTGCTCAGAGGTGGCAACTCAACAAGAAAACACACAAAAACTCTCTACTCTCTCAGACACCGTCCGCCGCAGCAGCTCTATTGCCATCGCCATCACTCCCTTTATAGGTGAGCAATACCTTTGCAGCCCACCGTCTCAACACAACCAAGATCACCCTGCAGATTAGCCGCCATATTTACCACCGCATTTACCATCATAAGGGCCTGAACGACCTCAGAAGCCTCCGCTGTCACTTCGAGAGGGCCCTTCACTACTGTAGCGATCACTCATATATGCTGCAATGGCCACAACCATCCTTTCTTGCAGAGCCGCCACAAGTTCTCGATTAGCTACATCATAGATTACCAAATATGGCCACTGCCCATGTACTGCCAACCATCTTCATATGCTTACTAAATATGGCCAACACCTATACACTATAGGCGCCAGAGAATGGCATCCAAAATGAGCCCAGGATCAACCAGCCATCATGCCAATTGGAGTTCCCATAAACTTCCACGTGGAGGCATTACCAAGAGCTCGTAAAAAAGCATAAAACCACCCTGTTGTTCCAACATACATACATCAAAGCCCAAAGGCTGCCACATGTTGGAGACCAACCTTCCTCAAGGCCATACACATAGCTACAATGAAAAAAAAAAATCAAACCTCAAGCACCTGCTCCCAGAAAAAAACCATGCATGTACTAGCCTACTACAAAGCCATCCACTCTGTACACCTGCCACCAGGGCATTCAGGGCAAAGCTTTTTTGCATGCCATGCATCCATATGTACACAAGCCCAAAACACTTTTACAAAATTTTATCCAAAGGAAGTACATGAGGATCTTGAGGGAAATCTGCCTCAAAAAACATATACTCTTCAAGGGCATCCTCTATCATAAAATCAGTCGCTACTTCCTCGCATTCTTCCTGTACGGCCTGTTCTTATTGGGCAAACTTATCACCAAGCACTTCCTCATCAATAACTAGGGTAGCCATCTCTGCATCCTCCTCACTGGGATGAAGTGTTCTGTGTTCCCTCACTAGTAGTAGTGCTACTAGTCGTGTCATCAACACTCGAATCTACTTCATCCTCCCCTTCATCATCAACAGGCTTATGATTATCCATATTAAATTGCTTTTTATCCCCTCGCCTGTCATATAGAGTAATGACCCCTTTCCTCCAATCTTGAACAGCTTTCACCGCTCTCAGCCATGGTCTTCCCAAAATGATGGGGAACACACCCATTCCTGCCAGCATAGCATGATAGTCCACAAGCACCTTTACATTAAAAGCCGACAATTCTAATCCCTTGATCACACCTAAGCATTTGGCCTTTTGGTGATTGGCCAACCGAATACGAAATCCAGACGCTTCAGTAATATGAAGACCAAGCCTCTCCATAGTTTCTAGTGTGATTAGGCAAATTTGTGCATCTGTATGCTTCTCCCAGATTTTTCCCTTTGTGCCATACATCCACCACATGACATATATCAGGTAACTCCAGTCACTATCCCTCTAGCAGGCTCTTTCTCTCTCGAGTTCACGAGTCTTTTCCATTGACATTTCAATTTGGGAGCTAATTCTATCAATTGCCCAAAAGTAATATTAGCTTTCCTTCCAGCCATGTCCTCCTGCAAATTGTAGCTATCCTGCCCAACCCCTAGTGGAAAATCAGTCACTTGAAACTTCCTACGAGGCTTTCGCTTCCGCTTGACCTTAACATCCCCTCCTTCCTTCGCTTTACCTTTCTTCCTGCTAGGCCCTGTAGCATCCCTGTCTTCCCTTTCCTGTGGCATCCGTTTCCCCAAAGGCATTACATCAGCTTCTGTCTCCTTTGTCTTCTCAAGGGTGACCACATTCACCACCTTAGTTTTGTTGAAATGTAGAGAGAAAGAGACGAGACAAGAGACACATCATGTACGCTCCCAAAGACTGATTCATATTGAGGACAAGATACATATATATAGGTGAGACCAAGTTAGGTAGAGTGAGCCATATATAGAGCTCCAACACCCCCACTCAAACAAGGGTCTCTAGCTATGGATGAAAAAACCCTTGGGGAGTACAAGGGAAAAACCCAAGCCCCTATACAAATGTGAAAATATGAACCAGAAGTAATGATGTGAAAGTGCATTGTGCATCTATGTACAAATATACAAAAGGACCAAGAGGTCATAGTGAGCAATTGTGGAATGTGCAAAGTGCATGGTGTCTAGAAGATTACAACGATATATGTACAAAGCTACCATAAGAGTAAAGAGCCTAATCTAGAAAGAGTGAGCCCGAGGCAACTCCAAGCTCTGAGCGCAAGAGAATGATGCGTGACTCATTGAGACCTTTGGTAAGAATATCTGCAATCATCTGGTCACTTGGACAATGTTCAATCATGATAGTGCCTTTGCGTACTTCCTATCGAACATAATGGTAATGCACAGCAATATGTTTTGACTTGTTATGTTGTACATAGTCTTTTGCAAGACTAATAGCACTCTGATTATCACACCGCAAGGGTGTACTAGAAGGAGGAGAATGGCCGATATCTGTCAACACTTGTCGAAGCCAAATGAGTTCACGAGCTGCAAGTGATGCCGCAACATATTCAGATTCGGTTGTAGAAACTGCAACACAACGTTGTTTCTTGCTGGTCCAAGAAATAAGACAACCATTAATGAAGAAACAATTGCCACTAGTAGATCGCATAGATAAATGTGAGCTGGCCCAATCTGCATCTGTGTAACCCAAAAGAGGAAGAGATGGAATGGAGTCGGATGTGAATTGTCGTTGATAAACCAAACCATAATCTATAGTGCCTTTCAAGTATTTCAACACGCGCTTTGCTGAAGACCAATGCTTAAGAGAAGGACATGCAAGGTGTTGCCCGAGATAGTTAGCAATAAACAAAATGTCAGGACGAGTGTTCAAACCAACAACTTGAAGACATCCAACCAAATTAGCATATGGTTGATTTGTAACAAGCTGGCCACCACCATCAGAAGTGTTTTTCATGGAGCTCGCAAGACAAGGAGTAGTTGCTGAATGTGCAGATTCCAAACCAAACTTCTTAATAGTATCTTCAATAAACTTTGACTGTCGAAGTAATAAAATACCTTTACTGCGAACCCTTTGAATCTGAATGCCAAGACACGAGTGAAGCTCTCCAAGATCCACCATATCAAATGCCGAAGATAACAACTGCTTACTTTGGTGTAGAAATCCCAAATCATTGGAAACAAGGATTGTATCATCCACATAAAGGGCAAGGATTACAAAACTACCATTTTGGTGTTTGGTAAATAAGTTGGGATCAGAAGAGCAAGAGAGAAAACCATGGGATGTAAGAAAAAGATCAAACTTGATGTACCAGGCCCGTGAAGCTTGTTTAAGACCATATAAAGCCCTATGAAGACGAGCAACAAGATCTTCCTTCCCTGCAATAACAAATCCTTCTGGCTGCTCCATGTAAATTTCTTCATTCAAATCTCCATTCAAGAAAGCTGTGCGCACGTCCATCTGATGAATTTCTAAGTCAAATTGAACAGCAAATGCCAATAAAACCCGAATACTAGTAATGCGAACAACTGGTGAAAAGGTTTCGTGATAATCAACGCCAGCAACTTGAGAATAACCTTTGGCAACTAAACGTGCCTTGAATTTGTCAAAGGATCCATCTGCTTTAAATTTTGTCTTATATACCCACTTACACTTAATGGCAGTACGGCCAGGAGGTAGCTCAGTGAGTATCCATGTACCTTTAGAGATAAGAGAATCATACTCTGCTTCCATAGCCTCTTGCCATTGATCCTTTTGTGGAGAACATATAGCATCACTGTACGTGGCTGGATCTTCAGAAGTAGAGAAAACATTAGCCTCAAAATCTTCATCATAAACATGACAAGAACCATGCTCAAAATCAATAGGCAGATCAATAAAAATGTCAACATCATCAATGACAGCATTCGGAATCAATGGTTGTGAAGAGGAAAGTTGCTCTTTAGATGGTTGTGAAGAGGAAATTTGCTCTATAGAAGAAGATTCATCATCACACAAGAATGGAAAAGCTTGAAGCAAAGATTTAGTATCATCAGAATCATCCATGGACCATGTATCGTCCATAAGCTGTTCATTGAAAATAGCATCACGATTCACAAGCACTTTCTTGGAGGACGGGTCATAGAATTTGTAGCCTTTGGAAGTGTCAGAATACCCAATAAAAATAACTTTAAGGCCAGGAGCATCAAGCTTTGCTCGTGTTTCTTTAGGAACATGAATGTAAGCAATACATCCAAAGGTTCGAAAATGAGATACAGAAGGAATTTCACCTGTCCATGCTGTGATGGGTATCTTACCAGAAGGAGCAGTAGTAGGAAGATGATTCTGAACAAAGAGTACTGTCAAGAGAGCTTCACTCCAGAAGACACGAGATAACCCAGAATGAATCAGCATACATCGTATAGCATTGATAATAGTGCGATTCTTACGTTCAGCAACACCGTTCTGTTGAGGTGAATATGGAATTGTGTGTTCATGATGAATACCATGGTCCGTACAATAACTCTCAAACTCACGAGACACATATTCTCCACCATTATCGCTGCGAAGTTTCTCGAGGCGACGTCCAGTTTGAAGTTCGGCAGCCTTGTGAAATTGCTTAAAAACAGATAACGCCTCAGATTTTTGTTGAAGCAAGAAAACAACTGTATACCGTGAGTAATCATCAATAAATGTAATGAAATAACGATGTTGTGTTCTCGATGGAGGCAAAGGTCCACAAATGTCGGTATGAACAAGATCCAACAAATCATGAGAATGAACTGAATTCGAGAGAGGAAAGGGTTTACGATTGTGTTTGCCAAGAGCACAAAACTCACAGATTCCCATATGAGGATGAGCTTTAAGATCCATTCCGCGTACAAGACCTTGACGATGAAGATTAAGAAGCTTTGAGAAATCAGCATGAACAAAGCGATGATGCCATATCTTGCAATCATGATCCCCTGGAGCAGTGACAACATTTGCTACAGCATCATTAAGAGAGAGCTCAAACAAATTGCCATTACGAGAAGCAGTTGCAATAATCTGTCCATCTTTCTCAATGCGGCATTTGGTGTGGTCGAATCCAACAAACAAACCAAGATCAACAAGTCTTGCAACTGAAAGAAGATTACGTTGAAGTTCTCGGACATGTAAAACCCCTCGTAAAACTCGAGTTGAAGAAGATAAGGTGCCAAGATATAAATCTCCAATGCCCTTGACTTGGCAAGTTGTATCATCAGCAAGATAAACAACACGCTTAACAGGTAAAGAATGATAGTTATGTAGCCACTTAGATTCATATGTCATATTTCCTGTAGCACCAGAATCAATAATGAAAAGTGAACCATCACGTACATGAAGTATTCTGTCTGGGGGAACTGAACATAAAACACTTGTTTCAGGCATAACATTATCATGATGCTCGGCTGCATATGCTCGATTTCGATCTACATCAAATCGACGCTTAAAGCACATGGAAGAGGGATGATCAGATTTTCCACAATAATCACAAGAAGAAGAATCTCTAGATAAACATGGTTGTTTTGTGGTAATGTTGTGTTCTTCATCATATTGACGTGCCCAACAGTCATCTTCAGTATGACCATTCCTATTGCAGTAAGAACAATGCTTGTTAGGAAATTTGAGACGAGAGAAACTACCACCACGACGACCACCTCTACGGTTGCCTCGTTGAAAAGAACGCCTTCGCACATTAAAGGCCCGTTCCAACTATTGTGACTCAGGCTCCTCTTGTTGTGAAAACATAACTGCATCATGACCAACAGTACGTCGTTGTTGACGTTGAGAATACTCAATCAAAGATATGCAAGTTTGGTCAAAATCAAGACCGTCCTTGTTAGAAAGAATGGTAACAATGTTGTCATAAGACGGATCCTTTATTGTATCAAGAAGAATTGTAATAAGTTGCTTTCGTGAAACACGATCACCCGCAGCAGCAAGTTGATTAATAATAGATTTGAAAGAATCAATATGTCCCGTCATAGCAGTACCAACTTCATACTGTAACTTTGAAAGCAAACCTCTCAAATAAAGTGTTTCTGTAAATAACAGACTTTTTTTGAAAATTTGCTATAAGATACTCCCATACGTCATGGGAAGTAGGAAAGTCATACACATCAAGCATGAGAGAATCACTAAGAGCAGAAAGAATATACCGACGAGCTGCTTTATCACGCCTCTGCCAATCCATATAAGCAAGACGCCATGCATCAAAAACAGGGCCTTCCGTGATAAGAACGTTGTCAGAATTCGGAATAATAGGCTGAGACGGACATAGAGAATTGCCAATAACAACATCTGAGAGCTCATCGCCTTCAAGAATTAACAGCATCTTTGCTTTCCAACCGGGAAACCCTTGGCCTTGAAAAGAAGGAATAGAACGTTGGCCAGAAGGAAAACCATTGACGAGAACAGTCATAGCCATATCTATCTGTGAGAAGACGTATAAGATAAAATCACAAAATTTGCACACCATAGACAAGGACGACTGCAAGAGGTAAGAGACGTCAATAAGAAAAGAGTCCTCAAAATAGCGAGACGTGGGATGCAAGATTCATTGGTAGACGCTGGATGAAAAAGCTAGATTGGTCGCTTTGCTAAAAATAGCAAAATCCGAGACGTGGGACGCAAGATTCATTGGTAGACGCTTGACGGAGAAGCTAGATTTGGCGGTTTGCTAAAAACGCTTGACGAACGAAGACGAAACCTGTGTGCTCACAAAGACACTTAATGAAGACGAAACCTGTGTGCTCACACAAAGAACCTGTTTTGCTGTTTTACAGATGCAGTTTGCTTGAACTGTCATAACTTTTGACTCACAACTCCGTTTGACAAACTTTTTTTGATAGGATTCACCAGCACAATACAATCTACGCACCTGCCACCTGGTTTTGGTTTTAAGGACGTGATTAAGAAACAACTCTAATTACAACAAGTTAAGCTATAAAATCATGTAGACAACACATAATCAAAGAACAATCTTGTAAGACATGAAATTATAATCATGAATTTAACAAGAAGACATAGATGCTTCCCTCATAGATGCTCTGATACCATGTTGAAATGTAGAGAGAAAGAGACGAGACAAGAGACACATCATGTACGCTCCCAAAGACTGATTCATATTGAGGACAAGATACATATATATAGGTGAGACCAAGTTAGGTAGAGTGAGCCATATATAGAGCTCCAACAAGTTTTACCCTTCTCCTCATTTGTCAACCCACTGGTCCCTGCTTCACCTTTAATTTCAATTCCATAATCATTTGCCCTATTGGGAATCTGAGAGGATAAGGGATACATATCACCCCCCATTCGCGGCGGCTTATCACAGTCGGGACTTATATGCCCCAATTCACCACAATTCCAACATGTAGGAATAAACCGTCTACCCCTACCAAAACCACGGTCACTTCCATAGCCTATCTGACCTTCAACCCCTTCGTGATTATAACCTCTGCCTCGGCCACGTCCACCACCACCTATGTTCAAACTCAGATTCTTCATACAATCCACTTTTTGCCTCATGTCCTGTTGAAGCCCTTCATCAGAAGCCGTAACAGCTGTGGATGCCACCTTTGTCCCCTCTGGTGTGGCATTATTCATTTGAGCTTCTTTTGGTTGCACTCTTTTCAGCACGGTTCTCATCGGTATCGCTTCTACCCTTCTAATTTCAAGCCTCACTACCATTGGAACCATCCCCAGCTGGTTCATCCGCTGCAACTTCCAATCCTTTGATTTAGCAATCTCCACAGCATCCTCATAAGATTTGGGCTTCTTTAGTTCAACCTTCCAGTGAATTCCTCCCTTCAATCTTGCAACAAAACGATCCTTCTTCATCATGTCCGAGGCACTTGATCCTCCCCCAAATCCCTGCACAAGATCTCCCATAGCAAGGAGAATTTCTTTACATAATCATCAATTGGCTCCAATTCGCTCTGTGTCAACACCTCCACTTCATGCGAGACTCTGTCTGGATCCTCAACCATCTTGAACCTGTTCAAAAGTGTAGTCTTCAATCCATCCTCGGTCATTGGAATGTGTGGCTCAGCATCCCTTAACGACTCTTCAAAAGTTCTGAACCATGTCCTTGCATCTCCCTTCAAACATATACTCAGCAACCGCAATACCTGTGCCAGTTCACTGATGTCATTGCTTATGCACGCAACCTTCATCCTTTCAAGAAAATTTGCTACATATTCACTAGGATCACCAAAAAACTCTGGATACGACATCATTTTGATCCCCAAGCTTCACTTCAAATCCCAAGAAAAACACCTTCCCTGAAACCTTCAACTCCTAGGGCATACACCCTTGTAGGCGAAGAAAAACACTTGGCTCTCCTAGTGGGGGCACCAAAAAGCTGTTGGAAATTTCGGACCACGGAATCACCTGCCTCTATAGCTGTCCATCCAACAGCCTTGGAAACACCACGAGCATGGGGCACCACTAGCACACTGGCTGGAACACTACTCACACGGCTCACCACACCACCCACACCAGAAAATCAGCACAATGACCCTCTTCTAATTACAACAACCTGTGGATCTTTTACGGAAGAGGAAAACACCCGAACGCATATGAGATTACATTCACACTCCTCTCAAACCTTTGGAGTCAACACTGGGCCGCCTAGCACGCAGCACCGGCTACCCACTACTACTCCACTAGGATCTTTTACAGAGAGAAGGTTGCTATGTTTACACGCTTCTATTCTCTAACTCCTGACCTGGAGATCTTTTACAGAGTATAGTAAAGGTGGTACTACACTAGGAACCATATTGGGAACACCCTGTGTCCACATAAACTCACACTTCCAACACTTTCACAAACACCCAACCACTCAGGTTTCGCTCAGGTACCTGCTTGCAAGCTTCAATTCTAGTTTCATGCCTTCAACTGGTCTCGGCGGACGCTGGCCCTTGAAGAGGTGACTGCTCAATATCCACACACACATGGCAGCTCCTGTTCGGCTTAACCAAACACACGTACACACTCTGTGCTCAAAGGCGACAACTCAACAAGAAAACACACAAAAACTCTCTACTCTCTCAGACACTGGCCGCACAGCAGCCCTATTGCCATCGCCGTCACTCCCTTTAGAGGTGAGCAATACCTTTGCAGCCCACCATCTCAACACAACCAGGATCACCCTGCAGATTAGCTGCCATATTTACCATGATCATAAGGGCCTGAACGACCTCAAAAGCCTCCGCTATCATGCCGAGAGGGCCCTTCACTACTGTAGTGATCAGTCATATATGCTGCGATGGCCACGACCATCCTTTCCTGCAGAGCTGCTATAGGTGCTCGATCAGCTACATCATAAATTACCAAATATGGCCACTGCCCATGCACTGCCAACCATCTTCACATGCTTACAAAATATGGCCAACACCTACACACTATAGGTGCCAGAGAATGGCATCCAGAATGAGCCCAGCAACCAGCCATCATGCCAATTGGAGTTCCCATAAACTTCCACGTGGAGGCATTACCAAGAGCTCGTAAAAAAGCATAAAACCACCCTGTTGTTCCAACATACATACATCAAAGCCCAAAGGCTGCCAACATCAAAGGCCTTTCGCAAGCTTTCCACACGTTGGAGACCAACCTTCCTCAAGGCCATACGCACAACTACAATGGAAAAAAAAAACTTCAAACCTCAAGCACCTGCTCCGAGAAAAAAACCATGCATGTACTAGCCTACTACTCTGTACACCTGCCAAGGCATTCAGGGCAAAGCTTTTTTGCATGCCATGAACATGTAGCTCTGCTTTGTTCTGGAAGGATCGGGCAGAGGCAGCGCCAACAGAAGAGGTGGCAACAGCCGGCTAGCACAACGGGTTGTGAAGTTTCACGCTTGTTGCAAAGGCGGCAGGAGAAGCTGCAATCGTTGTCGGTGTTGCATGAGATGCTGATAAACGCAGCTGGCTCCTTGTTGGAGGTAGGCGGCAACCTTCCCCAGCAGGGCGGACAAGACCTCTGCCTCTCCAGTCACTTCTGGAGGCACGGACCGGAAAAGGTGGCCACAGGTGGTTACAACAGGCGTCGATGCCTTCTCCAAGCATATGGCACACGTGAAGGCGTGAGTAGCACTACCGCCTGGCCTGCTAGAGCAATCGTCTTCGCTGCTATTGCTAGCTGGACATCTTTTTCGCTATGGCTGATCGCGAGATATCCTGAATTAGACTAGCCGGATATATGTAATAACAACAAAAATCTCCCCCACACGGAGCTTCAAATTATACACTCACAAACACTCAAACTTTCTCGCATGGTTAATTTACACTCTCGCAAACACCCAAACTTTCTTGCATGGTTAATTTTATTTAACGCTATAGAGATGATTTGATTATTTAGTCTCTCCTTAAATTTTAGCCAAGAAATGACCGGATTTTCACCTCAGGTGCATCGCTACAAAGGAGTTACAATATTTGAGTACACAAGGGAAAATTTTCTAATAAGGTTCACATAACACAATGTTTACATTTATAAGAGCTCCATCATTTACTAAAATATATAGCTTGCTTCTTATTCGCCTTCACAAAGGCCCATCAGATTTCATTAATATAAGAAAGAATGCGTCAATTCACAACTAGATGTTGAAATAAAGGGTCCCTCAGTAGGCCTTCCTTTGTTTTCCCAAGGTGGTTTACAAGATACGGTTATCTAGTTTTGTTTACTGGATACCCTTGGGTTTAGCCTGAAAATAAGTAATTTCTCAAGAAGAATAGTCAATCTCTCCTAGTTAGCCAAGGAGTTTCATTTCAAGGTCTTCTAATAAACCATCACATGCAAAGTTGGGCAACTAAAACTATAATTTGATTGAGTATCCAATAATTACAAATTCCCTTTTGTTCGAGCATAAAAATTGTATATAGGCCCTGTCCCAGGTTTGGACAGCTACACTACATGTGAGTAAATTACCTATAACTTTTATATTATTACTCATAGGATGTTCTCACTTTACATATCACAAATTCACATAACATAGAGCGTAACTTGGTTTATTAAGTAATTTTTTATGTGTTTTTCTATTTTCTATATTATTCAAAATGTATTAAAATTGTTTAAAAATGAATAATTTTGTTCTCCTACCACATCTACCATTTAAAAAGCTCAATTTGTATGGATCTGGTGATGATTGGATTGAGGAAGATTAGTAGAATGTGGATCTAAGCCAAAATTACATATCTAAAAATTGGATTTTTGTAAGTGTAATTTGTAAAATTTGTTATGACTGATAGAGGCCGATTAAATCAATTGATTCTAGAAAAAAAATTATTAAATATTTAAATATAGAAACTATATTTAAACTCTAGGGATCACTATACTTGTTACCAAAAAATTATTTAAAACAATTTGGCTTAATTTCAGTACAGGAAGGTCCATTTTCAATCTTCCAAATTCTATATTATGTACACTCTCCCCTTTTCAAGTCTAAAACCAATCCTAGTTAACTTTGGAAATCTAGGCTTGGTAATCTTCAAAGTCTAGAGGTCATGCCATGTGTGAGGCTTGGGTGGGCACAAGTCTTATATGTTCCACATAAGCACCATGTCACCTTACCTTGCCATGTTGACATGGTCAACCTAGTTCACTTCCCACCTCATCATCCTAGTCATCATTAATGCCACATCTTCTTGTCCCCTTTGCATGCCACATCATGGAATGTCATGTCATGCATCATTCCACAACATCCCTACTTATGTCAACCCATGTAAGTATGGGGAGTATAGCCACATCAACCATAATACTGCCACATGTCAATTAAGTGCCATATGGCATGCATGCCTACCACATGGCACTTCCTTCCCACATTCCCATTAATTTTTTAAAATATTTTTTTATTTTTAAAAATTATTTTAATATATATTAATATTTTGAAGATAACATCATACATGAGAAAAATACATAGAAGGAGGAAAAAAATATAAAGTTTAAAAATATTATTATTATTTTTAAAGAAAAGAGAAAATTTTATAAAATTTTAAAGAATAAAATATATAACTTATAGATATAAAAAAATTTAAAATCACTAATTCATAATCCATGGCATTTAATTTAAAAAAATCGACATTTGGCTGCTTTTTAAAAAAAATTGATATTGGCCTGCTTTTTAGGGCTAGAGGAGAGTATGTGTGTGAGATATAAATTTAGTTCTAAGGTTTTAAAAAATCCTATCAAGAAGTGGTTTACCTCACGGAGGCTGGGTGTGTGTGTTTCAAAAATTTCCTGTACCTTCAAAAAAAGAAAAATAAAATAAAAATTAATATTTAAAAACTGCTAGCTCATTGAAAGTGTTGTGCGGTGCCAGGCTTACTTTTACAACCTGTCCAGATTCCAGCTACATGGCAAGACAGTTCGCACTACACCTGGCTTAGTTAGTCCGATTGGCGACCTTCCAATTTGCTACATCTATAATTTGCTGTCTACTGCTGTCGACTTTGCTCATGCCTTTTGTATAATATTAACTTGTTATGTTGCCATGGCAAGACAGTTCGTGGCTTAGTTATTCGACTGCAACAATAATTGGACCACTATCTCATCTTCACCCAGGACTCTGTAGCTCCGATGGCGACCTTCCAATTTGCATCATCTATTGCTATAGCCCTTCTTTTTCTGTAGCTGTGTGCTGCTGCTGTCGACTTTGCTCATGCCTTTTCTATGATGATGGAGCTATATGATGACTTCCTATGTTGCCATATGGAGTGATGTGGACATAGAGCAACTTCCCTAGCACAAGTCAGTGTGGTCCGTTCTCTGATGGGTTCCCGGATCCTCAACTTCTAACTGTCCGAATCCGGGTTCTCGAAAAAGATGCACGAGCGTGCCAAATGACGGGAATTTCTAACCATGGCCCAAACGTCGCCGAAAAGGCATGAAAAACAAATCATGCATGGACAAATGTGTGGCAAGCAACCCGGATCTTTCTTGTTGTGTTCAGATGCGATTCGGACTCATTTCAGGTCCGAAACTCTGTTATGGCGATTCTGCACTATCTTTGCCGGAACCCAACTTTGACGCGCTGGGAGAATTGATTGTGATGCCCAAATCCATGCACCACGTGATGTGAACATAGAGCAACTTCCCTAGCATAAGTCCGTGTGGTCCGCTCTCTGATGGGGTCTCGGATCCTTAACTTCTAACTGCTCGAATCCAGGTTCTCAAAAAAGATGCAGGAGCATGCAAAATGGCGGAAATTTCCAACCATGGCCCAAACGGCACCGAAGAGGCATGAAATTCGAATCATGTATGGACAAATGTGTGGCAAGCAACCCGGATCTAGCTGTGTACCATGCAGATCAACAAAACTAGTTACTCTAAGAAGAGACCTACTTCACATGACGAGAACCAAGGAGCTACAATTGCATTCGATCTAGCTCTACCATGTGGTGGAGCTAGAATGCATCGATCTAGCTGTGTACCATGCATATCAACAAAATCAATAACTCCAAGAAGAGATCTACTTCACATGATAAGAACCAAGAAGCTATAATTACATTTGATCTAGCTCTACCACCTGGTAGAGCTGTATCCAACCTAGACCACATCGTAGAGCTAGAATGCTCTGAGGTCTAGCTCTACCATGTGGTGGATCTAGAATTGCATTTGAGGTCTAGCTCTACCATGTGGTAGAGCTATAATGCATTGATCTAGCTGTGTACCATGCAAATCAACAAAACCAATTACTCCAAGAAGAGACCATGATGAGAACCAAGGAGATAAACAAGTGTGTTGAAATGGCGCTAGGACCCAATTTTGACACGCTGGGAGAAGTGATTGCGATGCCCAAATCCATGCACGGAGTGATGTGGACATAGAGCAACTTCCCTAGCACAAGTCCGTGTGGCCCGTTCTCTGATGGGGTCCCGGATCCTCATCTACTAACTCTGCAAATCCGGGTTCTCGAGCGAAAAAGATGCACGAGCGTGCCAAATGGAAGAAATTTCCAACTGTGGCCCAAACGGCACCAACGAGGCATGAAAATTGAATCATGCATGGATAAATGTGTGGAAAGCAACCTGGATCTTTCTTGTTGTGTTCAGATGCGATTCGGACTCATTTCGGATCCGAAACTCTGTTATAGCGATTTTGCACTATCTTCGTCGGGACCCAACTTTGACGAGCTAGGAGAATTGATTGTGATGCCCAAATCCATGCACGGAGTGATGTGGACATAGAGCAACTTCCCTAGCACAAGTCAGTGTGGTCCGTTCTCTGATGGGTTCCCGGATCCTCAACTTCTAACTGTCCGAATTCGAGTTCTCGAAAAAGCTGCACGAGCGTGCCAAATGGCGAGAATTTCTAACCGTGGCCCAAACGGCGCCGAACAGGCATGAAAAACGAATCATGCATGGACAAATGTGTGGCAAGCAACCCGGATCTTTCTTGTTGTGTTCAGATGCGATTCGGACTCATTTCAGGTCCGAAACTCTGTTATGACGATTCTGCACTATCTTTGCCAGGACCCAACTTTGACGTGCTAGGAGAATTGATTGTGATGCCCAAATCCATGCACCGAGTGATGTGGAGATAGAGCAACTTCCCTAGCATAAGTCCGTGTGGTCCGTTCTCTGATGGGGTCTCGAATCCTTAACTTCTAACTGTTTGAATCCGAGTTTTCAAAAAGATGCACGAGCGTGCCAAATGGCAAAAATTTCCAACCGTGGCCCAAACGGCACCGAAGAGGCATGAAATTTGAATCATGTATGGACAAATGTGTGGCAAGGAACCCGGATCTAGCTGTGTACCATGCAGATCAACAAAACCAGTTACTCTAAGAAGAGAGCTACTTCACATGACGAGAAGCAAGGAGCTACAATTGCAATCGATCTAGCTCTACCATGTGTGGTGGAGCTAGAATGCATCGATCTAGCTATGTACCATGCAGATCAACAAAATCAATTACTCCAAGAAGAGATCTACTTCACATGACAAGAACCAAGAAGCTAGAATTGCATTTGATCTAGCTCTACCACGTGGTAGAGCTGTATCCAACCTAGACCACATCGTAGAGCTAGAATGCTTTGAGATCTATCTCTACCATGTGGTGGATCTAGAATTGCATTTGAGGTCTAGCTCTACCATGTGGTAGAGCTATAATGCATTGATCTAGCTGTGTACCATGCAAATCAACAAAACCAGTTACTCCAAGAAGAGACCATGACGAGAACCAAGGAGATAAACAAGTGTGTTGAAATGGCTCTGGGACACACGCTGGGAGAAGTGATTGCGATGCTTAAATCCATGCACGGAGTGATGTGGACATAGCACAGGTCCGTGTGGTCCGTTCTCTGATGCGGTCCCGGATCCTCATCTACTAACTCTGCAAATCCGGGTTCTCGAGCGAAAAGATGCACGAGCGTGCCAAATGGCAGAAATTTCCAACCGTGCCCCAAACGGCACCAAAGAGGCATGAAAATTGAATCATGCATGGACAAATGTGTGGAAAGCAACCCAGATCTTTCTTGTTGTGTTCAGATGCCATTCGGACTCATTTTGGATCCGAAACTCTGTTATGGCGATTTTGCACTATCTTCGTCGGGACCCAACTTTGACGCGCTAGGAGAATTGATTGTGATGCCCAAATCCATGCACGGAGTGATGTGGACATAGAGCAACTTCCCTAGCACAAGTAAGTGTGGTCTGTTCTCTGATGGGTTCCCGGATCCTCAACTTCTAGCTGTTCGAATTCGGGTTCTCGAAAAAGCTGCACGAGCGTGCCAAATGGCAAGAATTTCTGACCGTGGCCCAAACGGCGCCGAAGAGGCATGAAAAACGAATCATGCATGGACAAATGTGTGGCAAGCAACCCGGATCTTTCTTGTTGTGTTCAGATGCGATTTGGACTCCCGAAACTCTGTTATGACGATTCTGCACTATCTTTGCCAGGACCCAACTTTGACGCGCTGGGAGAATTGATTGTGATGCCCAAATCCATGCACCGAGTGATGTGGACATAGAGCAACTTCCCTAGCATAAGTCCGTGTGGTCCGTTCTCTGATGGGGTCCCGAATCCTTAACTTTTAACAGTTTGAATCCGAGTTTTCAAAAAGATGCACGAGCGTGCCAAATGGCAAAAATTTCCAACCGTGGCCCAAACGGCGCCAAAGAGGCATGAAATTCGAATCATGTATGGACAAATGTGTGGCAAGGAACCCGGATCTAGCTGTGTACCATGCAGATCAACAAAACCAGTTACTCTAAGAAGAGAGCTACTTCACATGACGAGAACCAAGGAGCTACAATTGCAATCGATCTAGCTCTACCATGTGGTGGAGCTAGAATGCATCGATCTAGCTATGTACCATGCAGATCAACAAAATCAATTACTCCAAGAAGAGATCTACTTCACATGACAAGAACCAAGAAGCTAGAATTGCATTTGATCTAGCTCTACCACGTGGTAGAGCTGTATCCAACCTAGACCACATCGTAGAGCTAGAATGCTTTGAGATCTATCTCTACCATGTGGTGGATCTAGAATTGCATTTGAGGTCTAGCTCTACCATGTGGTAGAGCTAGAATGCATTGATCTAGCTGTGTACCATGCAAATCAACAAAACCAATTACTCCAAGAAGAGACCATGACGAGAACGAAGGAGATAAATAAGTGTGTTGAATTGCGCTGGGACCCAACTTTGACACGCTCTTGGGAGAAGTGATTGCGATGCCCAAATCCATGCACGGAGTGATGTGGACATAGAGCAACTTCCCTAGCACAAGTCCGTGTGGTCCGTTCTCTGATGGGGTCCCAGATCCTCAACTTCTAACTGTCCGAATCTAGATTCTCCAGAAAGATGCACGAGCGTGCCAAATGGCAGAAATTTCCAACCGTGCTCCAAACGGCACCAAAGAGGCATGAAAATTGAATCATGCATGGACAAATGTGTGGAAAGCAACCCGGATCTTTCTTGTTGTGTTCAGATGCGATTCGGACTCATTTCAGATCCGAAACTCTGTTATGGCGATTTTGCACCGGGACCCAACTTTGACGCGCTAGGAGAATTGATTGTGATGCCCAAATCCATGCACGGAGTGATGCGGACATAGAGCAGCTTCCCTCCTAGCACAAGTCAGTGTGGTCCGTTCTCTGATGGGTTCTCGGATCCTCAACTTCTAACTATCCGAATCCAGGTTCTCAAAAAAGATGCACGAGCGTGCTAAATGGCGGGAATTTCTAACCGTGGCCCAAACGGTGCCGAAGAGGCATGAAAAATGAATCATACATGGAAAAATGTGTGGCAAGCAACCCGGATCTTTCTTGTTGTGTTCAGATGCGATTCGGACTCATTTCGGATCCAAAACTTTGTTATGGCGATTTTGCACTATCTTCGTGGACCCATTTTTGACATGCTGGGAGAAGTGATTGCGATGCCCAAATCCATGCACGGAGTGATGTGGACATAGAGCAACTTCCCTAGCACAAGTCCGTGTGGTCCGTTCTCTGATGGGGTCCCGGATCCTCAACTACCAAAACTGTCCGAATCCGGGTTCTCGAGCGAAAAAGATGCACGAGTATGCCAAATGGCGGAAATTTCCAAACGTGGCCCAAATGGCACCAAAGAGGCATGAAAATTGAATCATGCATGGATAAATGTGTGGAAAGCAACCCGGATCTTTCTTGTTGTGTTTAGATGCGATTCGAACTCATTTCGGATCCGAAACTCTGTTATGGCGATTTTGCACTATCTTCGTCGGACCCAACTTTGAGGCGCTAGGAGAATTGATTGTGATGCCCAAATCCATGCATGGAGTGATGTGAACATAGAGCAACTTCCCTAGCACAAGTGAGTGTGGTCCATTCTCTGATGGGTTCCCGGATCCTCAACTTCTAACTGTTCGAATCCGGGTTCTCGAAAAAGATGCACGAGCGTGCCAAATGGCGGGAATTTCTAACCGTGGCCCAAACGGTGCCGAAGAGGCATGATAAACGAATCATGCATTGATAAATGTGTGGCAAGCCACCCGGATCTTTCTTGTTGTGTTCAGATGCGATTTGGACTCATTTTGGATACGAAACTATGTTATGGCGATTTTGCACTATCTTGGGCGGGACCCAACTTTGATGTGCTGGGAGAATTGGTTGTGATGCCCAAATCCATGCACCACATGATGTGGACATAGAGCAACTTCCCTAGCATAAGTCCGTGTGGTCCGTTCTCTGATGGGATCCCGGATCCTCAACTTCTAACTGTTCGAATCCGGGTTCTCAAAAAAGATACACGAGAGTGCCAAATGGCAAAAATTTTCAACCGTGGCCCAACGGCGCCGAAGAGGCGTGAAATTCAAATCGTGTATGGACAAATGTGTGGCAAGAAACCCGGATCTAGTTGTGTACCATGCAGATCAACAAAACCAATTACTCTAAGAAGAGAGCTACTTCACATGACGAGAACCAAGGAGCTACAATTGCATTCGATCTAGCTCTACCATGTGGTGAAGCTAGAATGCATTGATCTAGCTGTGTACCATGCAGATCAACAAAATCAATTACTCCAAGAAGCGATCTACTTCACATGACAAGAACCAAGAAGCTATAATTGCATTTGATCTAGCTCTACGACGTGGTAGAGCTGTATCCAACCTAGACCACATCGTAGGGCTAGAATGCTTTGAGGTCCAGCTCTACCATGTGGTGCAGCTAGAATTGCATTTGAGGTCTAGCTCTACCATGTGGTAGAGCTAGAATGCATTGATCTAGCTGTGTACCATGCAAGTCAACAAAACCAATTACTCTAAGAAGAGACCATGATGAGAACCAAGGAGATAAAAAAGTGTGTTGAGTGGCGCTGGGACCCAACTTTGACACGCTGGGAGAAGTGATTGCGATGCCCAAATCCATGCACGGAGTGATGTGGACATAGAGCAACTTCCCTAGCACAAGTCCATGTGGTCCATCCTCAACTTCTAACTGTACGAATCTGGATTCTCCAAAAAGATGCACGAGCGTGCCAAATGGTGAAAATTTCCAACCGTGGCCCAAACAGCGCTGAAGAGGCATGAAAATCCAATCATGCATGGACAAATGTGTGGCAAGCAACCCAGATCTTTCTTGTTGTGTTCAGATGCGATTCAGACTCATTTTAGATCCGAAACTTTGTTATGGCGATTTTGCACTATCTTCGCCGGGACCCAACTTTGACGCACTGGGAGAATTGATTGTGATGCCCAAATCCATGCACAGAGTGATGTGGACATAGAGTAACTTCTCTAGCATAAGTCCGTGTGGTCCGTTCTCTGATGGGGTCCCGGATCCTCAACTTCTAACTATTAGAATCCGGGTTCTCGAAAAAGATGTACGAGCGTGCCAAATGGCAGAAATTTCCAACCGTCGCCCAAACGGTGCCGAAGAGGCATGAAATTCGAATCATGCATGGAGAAATGTGTGGCAAGCAAACCGGATCTCTCTTGTTGTGTTCAGATGCGATTCGGACTCATTTCAGATTAGAAACTCTATTATGGAGATTTTGCACTATCTTTGCCGGGACCCAACTTTGACACGCTAGGAGAAGTGATTGCGATGCCGAAATCCATGCACGGAGTGATCTGGACATAGAGCAACTTCCCTAGCATAAGTCAGTGTGGTCCGTTTTCTGATGGGGTCCTCAACTTCTAACTGTCCGAATCCGGGTTCTCGAAAAAGATGCACGAGCGTGCCAAATGGTAGAAATTTCCAACCGTGGCCCAAACGGCACCAAATAGGCATGAAAATCGAATCCTGCATGGACACATGTGTGTGCCAAGCAACCCAGATCTTTCTTGTTGTGTTGAGATGCGATTCGGACTCATTTCAGGTCCGAAACTCTGTTGTGGGGATTCTGCACTATCTTCACCGGGACCCAACTTTGACACGCTGGGAGAAATGATTGTGATGCCCAAATCCATGCACCGAACGACTGATGTGGACATAGAGCAACTTCCCTAGCATAAGTCCGTGTGGTCCGTTCCCTGATGGGGTCCCGGATCCTTAACTTCTAACTGTTCGAATCCGGGTTCTCGAAAAAAATTCACAAGCGTGCCAAATGGCAGAAATTTCCAATAGTGGCCCAAATGGCGCCGAAGAGGCATGAAATTTGAATCATGCATGGACAAATGTGTGGCAACAAACAACCCGGATCTAGCTCTGTACCATGCAGATCAACAAAACCAGTTACTCTAAGAAGAGACCTACTTCACATGACGAGAACGAAGGAGCTACAATTGCAGTCTATCTAGCTCTACTATGTGGTGGAGCTACCATGCATCGATCTAGCTATGTACCATGCAGATCAACAAAATCAATTACTCCAAGAAGCGATCTACTTCACATGACAAGAACCAAGAAGCTAGAATTGCATTTGATCTACCTGCTCTACCATGTGGTAGAGCTGTATCCAACCTAGACCGCATCGTAGAGCTAGAATGCTTTAAGGGTCTAGCTCTACCATGTGGTGGATCTAGAATTGCATTTGAGGTCTAGCTCTACCATGTGGTAGAGCTAGAATGCATTGATCTAGCTGTGTACCATGCAAATCAACAAAACCAATTACTCCAAGAAGAGACCATGACGAGAACCAAGGAGATAAACAAGTGTGTTGAATGGCGCTGGGACCCAACTTTGACACGCTGGGAGAAGTGATTGCGATGCCCAAATCCATGCACGGAGTGATGTGGACATAGAGAAACTTCCCTAGCACAAGTCCGTGTGGTCCGTTCTCTAATGGGGTCCCGGATCCTCAAATACTAACAGTCCGAATCCGAGTTCTCGAAAAAGATGCACGAGCGTGCCAAATGGCGTAAGTTTTTAACCGTGGCCCAAACAGCATCAAAGTGGCATGAAAATGGAATCATGCATGGACAAATGTGTAGAAAGCAACCCTGATCTTTCTTGTTGTGTTCAAATGCGATTCGGACTCATTTCGGATCCGAAACTCTGTTATGGCCATTTTGCACTATCTTCGTCGGGACCCAACTTTGACGCGCTAGGAGAATTGATTGTGATGCCCAAATCCATGCACGGAGTGATGTGGACATAGAGCAACTTCCCTAGCACAAGTTAGTGTGGTCTTTTCTCTGATGGGTTCCCGGATCCTCAACTTCTAACTGTCCGAATCCGGGTTCTCGAAAAAGATGCACGAGCATGCCAAATGGCGGGAATTTCTAACCGTGGCCCAAACGTCGCCGAACAGGCATGAAAAACAAATCATGCATGGACAAATGTGTGGCAAGCAACCCGGATCTTTCTTGTTGTGTTCAGATGCGATTCGGACTCATTTCAGGTCCGAAACTCTGTTATGGCGATTCTGCATTATCTTTGCCGGAACCCAACTTTGATGCGCTGGGAGAATTGATTGTGATGCCCAAATCCATGCACCACGTGATGTGAACATAGAGCAACTTCCCTAGCATAAGTCCGTGTGGTCCGCTCTCTGATGGGGTCTCGGATCCTTAACTTCTAACTGCTCGAATCCGGGTTCTCAAAAAAGATGCAGGAGCGTGCAAAATGGCGAAAATTTCCAACCGTGGCCCAAACGGCACCGAAGAGGCATGAAATTCGAATCATGTATGGACAAATGTGTGGCAAGCAACCCGGATCTAGCTGTGTACCATGCAGATCAACAAAACCAGTTACTCTAAGAAGAGACCTACTTCACATGACGAGAACCAAGGAGCTACAATTGCATTCGATCTAGCTCTACCATGTGGTGGAGCTAGAATGCATCGATCTAGCTGTGTACCATGCATATCAACAAAATCAATAACTCCAAGAAGAGATCTACTTCACATGACAAGAACCAAGAAGCTATAATTGCATTTGATCTAGCTCTACCACCTGGTAGAGCTGTATCCAACCTAGACCACATCGTAGAGCTAGAATGCTTTGAGGTCTAGCTATACCATGTGGTGGATCTAGAATTGCATTTGAGGTCTAGCTCTACCATGTGGTAGAGCTATAATGCATTGATCTAGCTGTGTACCATGCAAATCAACAAAACCAATTACTCCAAGAAGAGACCATGACGAGAACCAAGGAGATAAAGAAGTGTGTTGAAATGTGTAACATACCCATTGTAAATAACAATGTACTTGCTTCTGAGTTGAAAAATATAACTTAGTTTGTCATTTTTAGATTAAAAAACTTCTATTTTTGGAAAATGAGCCATTTTTGCTTAGAAATTTGTAATTCTGAATCCAAATTTGGAATCTACGCGTAATTTTACGCTTAAAATAGTTTTTTTTGAACTAAAAACGGGTACCCGGAATGGGTTTAATTAAGCTTTTTAGCCTTTAATCTGCGAACTTCCGACCAAAAATAGTAACTATTCAGGCGTCTAATCAACGAACGGAACACGCCCCCATGGTCACGGGGCAAGGCCGGACATTTCCGTTAAAAAAAATTTTTGACCTCCTGGGACGACGGTGGGCGACCGGCGTGGGCCCCACCACGGGCGCCGCCCGTGAAAAAAACGGACAATCTGCCCGGGACACCCAAGCGTGTACACGCCCTAGACGCACCCTCCAGCACACCCCTACACGTACCCCCTCCTCCCAGAACCCTCTATCCACAAGTGTCGCGCTCTCTCTCTCTTGGGGACACCTCTACCCCCATGTGTCACACTTTCTCTCTCCTCGAGACACCTCCACCCCCAGGTGTCTCACGCCCACACTCTCTCCCGGACACCTACACCACCTAGGTGTCACCTTCCCGCACCCGGACGTCCACCCTCCAGCACCTATAAAAGGACCCTCCCAGCCCCCTTCTCCAGAGAAGCCCCCAGCAAGCCCCTACGCGCGCAAGCCCTCTCTCAAGCTCTAGGACATGTCCTACACTCTTCTCCCCCCGTGTGAATAGACTTAAAGTGTGCTTCTGCTCTAACCCTTGCCTTACTCTTCCCTAGGCCTCCCTAGACGTACACTCTTCTCAAGAGCTCTCCAAGTTAAGGACACCCTCTCAATTCCCCCCCATATGCGGCGACTTAAACTTAGGCTAAGAGGTCGTTCCTACCCATAAGCCCAACAAGCTTTTCCTACCCCAAACGGACTCCGTTTTCGAATCCGTTTGAACCAGTAGAATTCTCTCTTTTCTCTCCACGCTCCCAACCTCTTATATTCACCTTGTTTTCTCTCTATCCTCTTAAAACTCTAGTGCTTCCTATGGCGTCGAAATGCCGCCGAATTGAAGAACCACGCGCTGCCCAAGGAGGGAATGAAGCGAATCGCGTCCCTGCAATCGACTTCGCCCCTCTTGAAGCGAATAGGCACGAAAACGATAACCAGGTTGGTCATTTAACAAGTTTAAGTAAAATTCTCTCTTATGAAGCTTAATGCAAAGATTTGAAATAACAGGAAAGGAACCAAGGTTAAACCCCTAGTATAGATGGCCTAAAGTACCTTATGGTTACTCTTAAGTAAAGTTATAGGAAAATAATCTTGCTTTTGAATCATTGTCTTTCCGAAACGATGGTTTTTGTTAATGTGTGAATTCATTAAATAAAGGCTATGTCTCTTTTTATTGGATATACTGCTGGTTTATTGCTAACATGTAGGTACAGCTTCTCCCCCCCTTAGCTAACTCCGTGCTTGCCTGTGTAGCCGGGCGAAGGATATAGCGAGGCCGGGAGTCGGCCCAGGGCAATCCCCTCCTATGCCACTGGGAATTGGTTTTCACCACCAGGGTGATGTATATATGCTGCCTAGTTCTGTGCGTCTAGGCTAGTGCGGTGACTTAACCCCCACCTCCTGAGGAGACGTCCCCTCCGAAGAGCAAGAGGGTTTGGTACAAGCGTCAGTACCTGAGGGGGTGACAGGACGGCTTGGCCCTCATCGGGCTGGCTGACGACGAGAGGAGATGGTCCGTGAGGTTTACCCACCTGGTTAAGGCTGGAAGATCGAATTCTAGATCATCGGTGTGGTTGTGGTTGTGGTTGTGATTGGATTGTGGGTGTGGTTATGGTTATGGTTTGGACATGAAGTTTGGATTGGAATATCGACCCGGTTTCAGGGTCTTTGTAAATATTTTTCACTATAAGTATGTTTGTTGATTTCAATGTTGTGCTAAGGAAGATTTTCTTTAAGGAATCAAGTGTAATTAATTAACAAAGGAATTTGTTTTTAAGTGTTTTCACAGTGTGGTAGGACTTAATTAGAAAACAATTGAACGGGTGAGTGTGTGGAAAGTGGGAGAATGGATGCCCTGACGGTACCATTCTAAGGATGGGTGGACCCGATCAGTCGGGTAGCTTTCTACTAGTCGTAACTTACGATACTTAGGGAATAGTAGAGTCACGAACAAGACTTGTTTTAGGGGACCGAGCCAGCGGCCGTGCCTCATGAAATACGGGGGAAAAAGGCATTGGCTTCATTGAACCAAGTGTGGGTCTTGTTCCATCCATGCACATTTCGTGCTGGGGATTAGAATTTCCTTTAGGATGACTATGCTTCCCCTGCGAGATAGAGTTAGGTCCGTCCGTTTGCTCGTAACCTCGTATTTCTACGAGATCGAGGTGTCGTCAATCGGAAAGTAACACGAGACTTGACCGCCTATCAAAAGGATTCTCCCGCCCTACGGGTCGGGGGCCTTACACGTGGTATCATTCCCTACTAAAAAGAACTCGAGATGTCCTCATCTCGGCACGAACTCTGGGTAATTCTTTTGGAGGGTTGACTCTTCCTCCCAAGTGGCATCCTCCTCAGGGTAATCTTTCCATTCCACTAAATGTTCCCTAAGGATTCTATTGCGAAGCACTCTTTCCGTAGAGCCGATGATTCTATTAGGTCTCATTTCAAGGACTCCCTGAGTTGGCATTACAATTTGTTCATCATCAAGAACATGATTAGGATGAGGCACATATGGCTTTAGTAAGCTTACATGGAATACATCATGGATTTTGAGGTGGGTTGGGAGGCGAAGTTTGTAGGCATGTTTTCCCAAACATTTGATGACTTCATAAGGCCCACAATACCTTGGACTCAGCTTCCTAAATTTTCCAAGAGATAAAGAACTTCTCTTTGGCCGCACTCGAAGAAAAACTTTGTCTCCTTGCTGGAAAATTCTTTTAGATCTTTTGGTATCAGCATAATGCTTCTGTCGATCCTGGGCGGCTTTAATATCCTTACGAATAGCTTTGGTTTGTTCTTCCATTTCTTCAAGCATTATCCTGGAGGCTTCAACCTTTAGTGTGGGGTCAGAGAAATTTAAGGGAGACAAACATTCCTGACCATAAAGAGCTTTGAATGGTGACATCCCTATGCTTTGGTGATAGGATGTATTGTAAGAGAATTCCACTAGAGGGAGATACTGAATCCACTTCCTTGGTTCACGCCCACAATAGGCTCTCAGGATGTCTTCTATAACCTGATTAATTACTCTCTCAGTTTGACCATCTGTTTCTGGGTGGTAAGCTGTACTGAAACAAAGTTGTGTTCCAATAGCCTGGAATAATGATGTCCAGAACTTTGAAGTGAAGTCAGAGTCCCGGTCACTGATGACTATTCTTTTTTGCAATCCATGAAGCCTAAAGATTTCCTTGATGAAAAGGCGGGCAATATCAGAAGATTTAAATGTCTTCTTTACTGGGATAATATGGGTCACTTTGGTAAGCATATCCACAACTACTAAAATAGAATCATACCTCCTTGTGTTGTGGGAAGACTTGTGACAAAATCCATACTGATACATTCCCACTTCATCTGAGGAATGTCCAGAGGTTGGAGTTTCCCGGGCATTTTGATTCTTTCAGCTTTAATCCTTTGACATGAAAGGCATTGTCTGATGTATTGAAGGATATCTCTCTTCATTCCAGGCCAAAAGTAACTTCTCCTTATGGCATTCAAGGTTTTTGCATAGCCTGGGGTGTCCTGCTCTACGGGGCTATCATGAGCTTCATACAAGATCATCTTCTTTAGTGTAAGATCTTTGGGAATACATAACCTATGCATGAAGTAGAGGCATTCATCATCGAGGGTGTATCCCTTGATCAATACATTTTCCTTTTCTGTGGGTGCCTCCTTGTGAACTAGGCTTATTAGCTTTTGGTAATTAGGGTCATGAGGTGAAACCTGCTTTACCTTCTCTAGGATGGGGTTATTTGGCATAGAAATTGCACTTAGGAAGGATTTGTGACTAAGGGCATCTGCTACAACATTATCCTTTCCAGGACGAAATTTGATATCAAAATCAAACTCTTGTAGAATCTCAATCCACCTCCTTTGCCTCATGTTGAGATTGGGCTGGGTGAAGATCCACTTTAAACTCTGGTGGTCGGTTACAAGCAGAAACTTACGGCCTAGGAGATAGTGTCTCCATAATTTGAAACAATGAACAACTGCAAGGAGTTCCAAATCATGGGTGGCATAATTGACTTCATAGGATTTAAGCTTACGAGAAGTGTAAGCCACAGGCCTTCCTTCTTGAATTAAGACACCACCAAGTGCAAGGCCACTAGCATCAGTGACAACCTCAAACTCTTTGGTGAGGTCAGGGAGCTTCAGAACTGGTGCTGAGGTGAGGATAGCCTTAAGTTGGCTAAAACTGATTTGGTGGACTGGTAACCATACTATCTTACATTCCTTCTTGAGGAGATCAGTTAAGGGTGCGGCTATCTTGGCATAATCCTTGATGAAGATCCTATACCATCCTGTGATGCCTAGAAACCCACGGATTTCTTTGACTGTCCTAGGGGGTGGCCATTCCAATATATCCTTGACTTTGGCAGGGTCTACTGAGATGCCCTTTGAGGAGACAATGAAACCTAGATATTCAATTTGGGAAGTGAAGAAGGTACATTTGCTTTTCTTGGCATAGAGCTTATGTTCGCGTAGTATTTGCAATACTTTGCGTACATGCTCCTCATGTTCCTCTTTTGACTGAGAATAGACCAAGATGTCATCAAAGAAGACAAGGACAAATTCATCCAAGTAGGGTCGGAAGATATCCTGCATCAGGCGGTTGAAGGTGGCGGGAGCATTGGTTCATCCGAATGGCATGACTGTAAATTCATAGTGGCCATAGTGGGTATTGAAAGCGGTTTTGGAGATATCTGATTCCTTGATCCTAATTTGATAGTAGCCAGACCTTAAATCCATCTTGGAGAAAACTTTGGATCCATAAAGTCTGTCAAGAAGTTCGTCGATGCGAGGAATAGGGTATTTGTTTTTTACAGTGACCTTGTTTAGGCCTCGGTAGTCAATAAAAAAATGAAGCGTGCCATCCTTCTTTCTCTGGAAAAGAATAGGCGTTCTCCATGGGGAATTACTAGGGCGAATGAATCCTTGCTCAATGAGCTGCCTAAGTTGTTCCTTGAGCTCTATGGCTTCAAGAAGAGACATTTTGTAAGGTCTCATTGAAACTGATTCAGCACAAGGGATTAACTCAATCCCATGATCTACTTCTCGAGATGGGGGTAGTTTTGTAAGTTCCTCTGGAAAGATATCTTTCCTCTGGAAAGATATCTGAAAACTCTTGGAGCCAAGAGGGTTCTAAATCTGGGTTGCTTTCTTCTACCTTGTTGAGTTTGACAAGGAAGATCTGTTGGCCCTTGCGCACTCCCTTAAGAAGGCGATTAGCTTTGACCAAATGAAATTTGGGTTTACCTGTTTTTCCCTGGGCTGATACTACCTGCCCTTGACTATTCTTAAAGGTGATGCTTCCTTCAGCACAGTGAATGTCAACATTGTTTGGAATTAACCAGTCCATACCAAGGATTCCATCATAAATTCCTAATGGTAATCTTCTGAAATACCCATGGGTTGATTCACCACCCAATTCAAATTCAAGATCTCCCACACAATGTCGGGATACTTCTTCTTTTCCACTAGCTAACTCAACAATCATTGCTTGGGCTGGTTTTTGATCTAACTGTAACTTACGCAAGCATTTTGGAGAAAGAAATGAATGCGTACTACCACAATCGATCAAGAGCTGGAAAGATCTACCTTGATAAGTAGCCGGAGTTTGGATAACAGAAAACTGCTGATTAGGTCCTTGATGTTCTACAGCTGCATGAATGGTGGCTTGCTCTTCTTCTTCCATCTCTAAAGTCGGTTCACCAGTCACTCCACGACCTCTACCACGTCCACCACCACCTCGTCTAGCCTGGCGGTTATTAGGAATCCCACGACCTTGAACTACCCGGCCGCCTTGTGGAGCAGCAGTGACACTAGGATTGAGAGAGGGTCTTGCAAGTTTGGGGCATTCATTCCGGAAGTGGCCAACTTCATTGCAATAAAAGCACCTTTGGTCCCAATAGGATTCTGAAGTGGAATTAGCATAACTGCGGGGGATAAAAGTATTGGGGTACTGACCAATAGTGTTGTGGCGGAAATTCGATTGGTAATTCCTCTGAAGGCACCCCCTTGGGTTAGACTCAAGATAGACTCTCTTCTTTGCTTGACCACTCTTTACTTCTTTAGCCAGAGGTTTGGCTCGGGTAAGAGCATCTTGTAAGGTAGTTGGCCTCATTGCTTCAAGGCGAGGATCCAAAGGTTCATTCAGCCCTTGGCAAAATCGGGCCACTTGTTGAGTGATCGACATAGGTGGGGCATATTTGCCAAGTGTGACAAATTTTGAGTAGTATTCCTCCAAGGTTGCTTGAGGCTGAAGAACTCGTTCATTTTAATAGATTCATGAGATGGGGGAAGATAACGGCCCTTCACAGCTTGCTTAATGTCACTCCAGGTTTGGGTATCTTCAGTGACGCCCTTATCTCGGCACCATTGCTTCCACCAAAGTTTGGCGTCCCTCGTAAGACGGAATCTAGCAAGCATGGATTGATTCCCAATTCCTGTACCAGCAGCCGAAAAGTAATCGTCCATGGCTTCTATCCAAACTTCTGCATCCCTTTCAATCTTTAAACCTGCCCCATTAAATGAGGGAGGTTGCATTTGTTTGAGGAGAAGCTTCTTCTCTTGTGTATCTGTATATAATGCATTGGGAGCAAGAAGTTGACGATCCTGGTTATCAATATGAAGCTAAATTTAGAATCATGTCACTTAGGCGGTTTAATACACATAAGACAATGCATGTGAAAATCAAAACCTTTTATTCCAAGCTTTAATATTTACAAGTAAACCAAGCCATTTACAAGGATTGGACTAAATCCAATCTTATTTATTTACATGGTAGTCCTGTAGGGAACCTAATAAAGATCTGCGGTGGTAGCATTGAAAAAGTAGGGGGTTTCTCCCATGGTTTCAAGAACTCGATAAGTCTCTGGTAGGGGAGGTAAACCTCGTCTAGAAAGACGGGTAACGGCTACTCTATCAGGGGATACAACTTGAGTCACCCTATCATAAACCCATCGATTCTACAGCATGCGATTCCCATCGATAGTGACATAGGTGTTACGAGGAGTGCCAATAAACCAGAACAGGCGAACCATCCGCAACATCTCGGCATATCGGATCTGCCTCAAGTCGTTGGTGAGATTGCCGACGTGCTCAGCTCGAATGATGAAATAGGTAGATCGACGATGCCAATACCCAGCTCTGTTCCATCCCCTTTCGATGCGAGTGTAAAGAGAAAGGGTTAGCTTGTCTAGAATGTGCATCATAGTGTCACGGAACTCAAATTTGGAAGAGCGACAAGCAGTCATCATGAACATGCATTGGAATACCAGGAAGCGAGAATAGGGATCCATCTCGTCCTCCTGCGTCCAGCCATAACTAGATTAGTTTAACAAGAATTCCTAGAGCAACAAGAGAATACAATATGAAATCACCCAAGTCTAAACCCGCTCTGATACCACGTGTAAGGCCCCCGACCCGTAGGGCCGGGGGAATCCTTTTGATAGGCGGTCAAGTCTCGTGTTATTTTTCGATTGACGACACCTCGATCTCATAGAAATACGAGGTTACGAGCAAACGGACGGACCTAACTCTATCTCGCAGGGGAAGCGTAGTCATCCTAAAGGAAATTCTAATCCCCAGCACGAAATGTGCGTGGAGATGGAACAAGACCCACACTTGGTTCAAGGAAGCCAACGTCTTTTTCCCCCGTATTTCATGAGCCAGCGGGGCCGTGCCTCATGAAATACAGGGGAAAAAGGCATTGGCTTCCTTGAACCAAGTGTGGGTCTTGTTCCATCTCCACGCACATTTCGTGCTAGGGATTAGAATTTCCTTTCGGATGACTACGCTTCCCTTGCGAGATAGAGTTAGATCCGTCCGTTTGCTCATAACCTCGTATTTCTACGAGATTGAGGTGTCCTCAATCGGAAAATAACACGAGACTTGACCGCCTATCAAAAGGATTCCCCCGCCGCCCTACGGGTCGGGGGCCTTACAAAATGGCACTAAGACCCAATTTTGACACGCTGGGAGAAGTGATTGCGATGCCCAAATCCATGCACGGAGTGATGTGGACATAGAGGAACTTCCCTAGCACAAGTCCGTGTGGTCCGTTCTCTGATGGGGTCCCGGATCCTCATCTACTAACTCTGCGAATCCGGGCTCTCGAGCGAAAAAGATGCACGAGCGTGCCAAATGGCAGAAATTTCCAACCGTGGCCCAAACGGCACCAAACGAGGCATGAAAATTGAATCATGCATGGACAAATGTGTGGAAAGAAACCTGGATCTTTCTTGTTGTGTTCAGATGTGATTGGGACTCATTTGGGATCCGAAACTCTGTTATGGCAATTTTGCACTATCTTCGCCGAGACCCAACTTTGACGCGCTAGGAGAATTGATTGTGATGCCCAAATCCATGCACGGAGTGATGTGGACATAGAGCAACTTCCCTAGCACAAGTCAATGTGGTCCGTTCTCTGATGGGTTCCCGGATCCTCAACTTCTAACTGTCCGAATTCGGGTTCTCGAAAAAGCTGCACGAGCGTGCCAAATGGCGAGAATTTCTAACCGTGGCCCAAACGGCGCCGAACAGGCATGAAAAACGAATCATGCATGGACAAATGTGTGGCAAGCAACCCGGATCTTTCTTGTTGTGTTCAGATGCGATTCGGACTCATTTCAGGTCCGAAACTCTGTTATGATGATTCTGCACTATCTTTGCCAGGACCCAACTTTGACGCACTGGGAGAATTGATTGTGATGCCCAAATCCATGCACCGAGTGATGTAGACATAGAGAAACTTCCTTAGCATAAGTCCGTGTGGTCCGTTCTCTGATGGGGTCCCGAATCCTTAACTTCTAACTGTTTGAATCCGAGTTTTCAAAAAAGATGCACGAGCGTGCCAACTGGCAAAAATTTCCAACCGTGGCCCAAACGGTGCCGAAGAGGCATGAAATTCGAATCATGTATGGACAAATGTGTGGCAAGGAACCCGGATCTAGCTGTGTACCATGCAAATCAACAAAACCAGTTACTCTAAGAAGAGACCTACTTCACATGACGAGAACCAAGGAGCTACAATTGCAATCGATCTAGCTCTACCATGTGTGGTGGAGCTAGAATGCATCGATCTAGCTATGTACCATGCAGATCAACAAAATCAATTACTCCAAGAAGAGATCTACTTCACATGACAAGAACCAAGAAGCTAGAATTGCATTTGATCTAGCTCTACCACGTGGTAGAGCTGTATCCAACCTAGACCACATCGTAGAGCTAGAATGCTTTGAGATCTGTCTCTACCATGTGGTGGATCTAGAATTGCATTTGAGGTCTAGCTCTACCATGTGGTAGAGCTAGAATGCATTGATCTAGCTGTGTACCATGCAAATCAACAAAACCAATTACTCCAAGAAGAGACCACGATGAGAAGGAAGGAGATAAATAAGTGTGTTGAATTGCGCTGGGACCCAACTTTGACACGCTGTTGAGAGAAGTGATTGCGATGCCCAAATCCATGCACGGAGTGATGTGGACATAGAGCAACTTCCCTAGCACAAGTCCGTGTGGTCCGTTCTCTGATGGGGTCCCGGATCCTTAACTACTAATTGTCCGAATCCGGGTTCTCGAGCGAAAAAGATGCACGAGCCTACCAAATGGCGAAAATTTTACAACCGTGCCCCAAATGACACCAAAGAGGCATGAAAATTGAATCATGCATGGACAAATGTGTGGAAAGCAACTCGGATCTTTCTTGTTGTGTACAGATGCGATTCAGACTCATTTCAGATCCAAAACTCTGTTATGGCAATTTTGCACTATCTTCGCCGGGACCCAACTTTGACGTGCTAGGAGAATTGATTGTGATGCCCAAATCCATGCATGGAGTGATGTGAACATAGAGCAACTTCCCTAGCACAAGTGAGTGTGGTCCGTTCTCTAATGGGTTCCCGGATCCTCAACTTCTAAATGTCCGAATCCGGGTTCTCGAAAAAGATGCACGAGCGTGCCAAATGGCGGGAATTTCTAACCGTGGCCCAAACGGTGCCGAAGAGGCATGATAAATGAATTATGCATGGATAAATGTGTGGCAAGCACCCGGATCTTTCTTGTTGTGTTCAGATGCGATTTGGACTCATTTTGGATACGAAACTATGTTATGGCAATTTTGCACTATCTTGGGCGGGACCCAACTTTGATGTGCTGGGAGAATTGATTGTGATGCCCAAATCCATGCATGGAGTGATGTGGACATAGAGCAACTTCCCTAGCATAAGTCTGTGTGGTCCGTTCTCTGATGGGATCCCGGATCCTTAACTTCTAACTGTTCGAATCCGGGTTCTCAAAAAAGATGCACGAGCGTGCCAAATGGCAAAAATTTTCAACCGTGGCCCAAACGGCGCCCAAGAGGCGTGAAATTTGAATCATGTATGGACAAATGTGTGGCAAGCAACCCAGATCTAGTTGTGCACCATGCAGATCAACAAAACCAATTACTCTAAGAAGAGACCTACTTCACATGACGAGAACCAAGGAGCTACAATTGCATTCGATCTAGCTCTACCATGTGGTGAAGCTAGAATGCATTGATCTAGCTGTGTACCATGCAGATCAACAAAATCAATTACTCCAAGAAGAGATCAACTTCACATGACAAGAACCAAGAAGCTAGAATTGCATTTGATCTAGCTCTGCCACGTGGTAGAGCTGTATCCAACCTAGAATGCTTTGAGGTCTAGCTCTACCATGTGGTGGAGCTAGAATACTTTGAGGTCTAACTCTACCATGTGGTGGAGCTAGAATTGCATTTGAGGTCTAGCTCTACCATGTGGTAGAGCTAGAATGCATTGATCTAGCTGTGTACCATGCAAATCAACAAAACCAATTACTCCAAGAAGAGACCATGACGAGAACCAAGGAGATAAAAAAGTGTGTTGAATGGCGCTGGGACCCAACTTTGACACGCTGGGAGAAGTGATTGCGATGCCCAAATCCATGCACGGAGTGATGTGGACATAGAGAAACTTCCCTAGCACAAGTCCATGTGGTCTATCCTCAACTTCTAACTGTCCGATTCTGGATTCTCCAAAAAGATGCACGAGCGTGCCAAATGGTGAAAATTTCCAACCGTGGCCCAAACAACGCCGAAGAGGCATGAAAATCCAATCATGCATGGACAAATGTGTGGCAAGCAACCCACATCTTTCTTGTTGTGTTCAGATGCGATTCAGACTCATTTTAGATCCGAAACTCTGTTATGGCGATTTTGCATTATCTTTGCCGTCGGGACGACCCAACTTTGACGCGCCTGGGAGAATTGATTGTGATGCCCAAATCCATGCACAGAGTGATGTGGACATAGAGCAACTTCCCTAGCATAAGTCCGTGTGGTCCGTTCTCTGACGGGATCCCGAATCCTCAACTTCTAACTATTAGAATCCGGGTTGTCGAAAAAGATGTACGAGCGTGCCAAATGGCAGAAATTTCCACCTGTGGCCCAAACGGTGTCGAAGAGGCGTGAAATTCAAATCATGCATGGAGAAATGTGTGGCAAGCAAACCGGATCTCTCTTGTTGTGTTCAGCTGCGATTCGGACTCATTTCAGATTAGAAACTCTATTATGGAGATTTTGCACTATCTTCACCGGCGGGACCCAACTTTGATGCGCTAGGAGAAGTGATTGCGATGCCGAAATCCATGCACGGAGTGATGTGGACATAGAGCAACTTCGCTAGCATAAGTCAGTGTGGTCCGTTCTCTGATGGGGTCCTCAACCTCTAACTGTCCGAATTCGGGTTCTCGAAAAAGATGCACGAGCGTGCCAAATGGCAGAAATTTCCAACCGTGGCCCAAATGGCACCAAATAGGCATGAAAATCAAATCCTACATGGACACATGTGTGTGGCAAGCAACTCGGATCTTTCTTGTTGTGTTCAGATGCAATTCGGACTCATTTCAGGTCCGAAACTCTGTTGTGGCGATTTTGCACTATCTTCGTCGGGACCCAACTTTGACGCGCTCAGAGAATTGATTGTGATGCCCAAATCCATGAACCGACTGATGTGGACATAGAGCAACTTCCCTAGCATAAGTCCGTGTGGTCCGTTCCCTGATGGGGTCCCGGATCCTTAACTTCTAACTGTTCGAATCCGGGTTCTCCAAAAAGATGCACGAGCGTGCCAAATGGCAAAAATTTCCAATGGTGGCCCAAACGGCGCCGAAGAGGCATGAAATTCGAATCATGCATGGACAAATGTGTGGCAACAAGCAACCCGGATCTAGCTGTGTACCATGCAGATCAACAAAACCAATTACTCTAAGAAGAGACCTACTTCACATGACGAGAACCAAGGAGCTACAATTGAAGTCCATCTAGCTCTACCATGTGGTGGAGCTAGAATGCATCGATCTAGCTATGTACCATGCAGATCAACAAAATCAATTACTCCAAGAAGAGATCTACTTCACATGACAAGAACCAAGAAGCTAGAATTGCATTTGATCTACCTGCTCTACCATGTGGTAGAGCTGTATCCAACCTAGACCACATCGTAGAGCTAGAATGCTTTAAGGGTCTAGCTCTACCATGTGGTGGATCTAGAATTGCATTTGAGGTCTAGCTCTACCATGTGGTAGAGCTAGAATGCATTGATCTAGCTGTGTACCATGCAAATCAACAAAACCAATTACTCCAAGAAGAGAACATGACGAGAACCAAGGAGATAAACAAGTGTGTTGAATGGCGCTGGGACCCAACTTTGACATGCTCGGAGAAGTGATTACGATGCCCAAATCCATGCACGGAGTGATGTGGACATAGAGAAACTTCCCTAGCACAAGTCCGTGTGGTCCGTTCTCTGATGGGGTCCCGGATCCTCAAATACTAACTGTCCAAATCAGGGTTTTCGAGCGAAAAAGATGCACGAGCGTGCCAAATGGCATAAATTTTTAACCGTGGCCCAAACAGCACCAAAGTGGCATAAAAATTGAATCATGCATGGACAAATGTGTGGAAAGCAACCCGGATCTTTCTTGTTGTGTTCAAATGCGATTCCGACTCATTTCGGATCTGAAACTCTGTTATGGCGATTTTGCACTATTTTCATCGAGACCCAACTTTGACGCGCTAGGAGAATTGATTGTGATGCCCAAATGCATGCACGGAGTGATGTGGACATAGAGCAACTTCCCTAGCACAAGTCAGTGTGGTCTTTTCTGTGATGGGTTCCCGGATCCTCAACTTCTAACTGTCCGAATTCGGGTTCTCAAAAAAGATGCACGAGCGTGCCAAATGGCGGGAATTTCTAACCGTGGCCCAAACGGCACCGAAGAGGCATGAAAAACAAATCATGCATGGAAAAATGTGTGGCAAGCAACCCGGATCTTTCTTGTTGTGTTCAGATGCGATTCGGACTCATTTCAGGTCCAAAACTCTGTTATGGCGATTCTGCAATATCTTTGCCGGGACCCAACTTTGACGTGCTGGGAGAATTGATTGTGATGCCCAAATCCATGCAGCACGTGATGTGGACATAGAGCAACTTCCCTAGCATAAGTCCGTGTGGTCCGTTCTCTGATGGGGTCCCGGATCCTTAACTTCTCAAAAAAGATGCACGAGCGTGCCAAATGGCGGAAATTTCCAACCGTGGCCCAAACGGCGCCAAAGAGGCATGAAATTCAAATCATGTATGGATAAATGTGTGGCAAGCAACCCGGATCTAGGTGTGTACCATGCAGATCAACAAAACCAAATACTCTAAGAAGAGACCTACTTCACATGACGAGAACCAAGGAGCTACAATTGCATTCGATCTAGCTCTACCATGTGGTGGAGCTAGAATGCATCGATCTAGCTGTGTACCATGCAGATCAACAAAATTAATAACTCCAAGAAGAGATCTACTTCACATGACAAGAACCAAGAAGCTATATTTGCATTTGATCTAGTTTTACCACCTGGTAGAGCTCTATCCAACCTAGACCACATCGTAGAGCTAGAATGCTTTGAGGTCTAGCTCTACCATGTGGTGGATCTAGAATTGCATTTGAGGTCTAGCTCTACCATGTGGTAGAGCTATAATGCGTTGATCTAGCTGTGTACCATGCAAATCAACAAAACCAATTACTCCAAGAAGAGACCATGACGAGAACCAAGGAGATAAACAAGTGTGTTGAAATGGCTCTGGGATCCAATTTTGACACGCTGGGAGAAGTGATTGCGATGCTTAAATCCATGCACGGAGTGATGTGGACATAGAGCAACTTCCCTAGCACAAGTCCGTGTGGTCCGTTCTCTGATAGGGTCCCAGATCCTCATCTACTAACTCTGCGAATCCGGGTTCTCGAGCGAAAAAGATGCACGAGCGTGCCAAATAGCAAAAATTTCCAACCGTGGCCCAAACGGCACCAACGAGGCATGAAAATTGAATCATGCATGGAAAAATGTGTGGAAAGCAACCTGGATCTTTCTTGTTGTGTTCAGATGCGATTTGGACTCATTTCGGATCCGAAACTCTGTTATGGCGATTTTGCACTATCTTCGCTGGGACCCAACTTTGACGCGCTAGGAGAATTGATTGTGATGCCCAAATCCATGCACAGAGTGATGTGGACATAGAGCAACTTCCCTAGCACAAGTCAGTGTGGTCCGTTCTCTGATGGGTTCCCGGATCCTCAACTTCTAACTGTCCGAATTCGGGTTCTCGAAAAAGCTGCACGAGCGTGCCAAATGGCGGGAATTTCTAACCGTGGTCCAAACGGCGCCGAAGAGGCATGAAAAACGAATCATCCATGGACAACTGTGTGGCAAGCAACCCGGATCTTTCTTATTGTGTTCAGAGGCGATTCGGACTCATTTCAGGTCCGAAACTCTGTTATGACGATTCTACACTATCTTTGCCAGGACCCAACTTTGACGCGCTGGGAGAATAGATTGTGATGCCCAAATCCATGCACCGAGTGATGTGGACATAGAGCAACTTCCCTAGCATAAGTCCGTGTGGTCCGTTCTCTGATGGGGTCCTGAATCCTTCACTTCTAACTCTTTGAATCCGAGTTTTCGAAAAAGATGCACGAGCGTGCCAAACGGCAGAAATTTCCAACCGTGGCCCAAATGGTGCCGAAGAGGCATGAAATTCGAATCATGTATGGACAAATGTGTGGCAAGGAACCCGGATCTAGCTGTGTACCATGCAGATCAACAAAACCAGTTACTCTAAGAAGAGACCTACTTCACATGACGAGAACCAAGGAGCTACAATTGCAATCGATCTAGCTCTACCATATGGTGGAGCTAGAATGCATCGATCTAGCTATGTACCATGCAGATCAACAAAATCAATTACTCCAAGAAGAGATCTACTTCACATGACAAGAACCAAGAAGCTAGAATTGCATTTAATCTAGCTCTACCACGTGGTAGAGCTGTATCCAACCTAGACCACATCGTAGAGCTAGAATGCTTTGAGGTCTATCTCTACCATGTGGTGGATCTAGAATTGCATTTGAGGTCTAGCTCTACCATGTGGTAGAGCTAGAATGCATTGATCTAGCTGTGTACCATGCAAATCAACAAAACCAATTACTCCAAGAAGAGACCATGACGAGAACGAAGGAGATAAATACGTGTGTTGAATTGCGCTGGGACCCAACTTTGACACGGTGTTGGGAGAAGTGATTGTGATGCCCAAATCCATGCACGGAGTGATGTGGACATAGAGCAACTTCCCTAGCAAAAGTCCGTGTGGTCCGTTCTCTGATGGGGTCCCAGATCCTTAACTACTAATTGTCCGAATACGGGTTCTCGAGCGAAAAAGATGCACGAGCGTGCCAAATGGTGGAAATTTCCAACTGTGCCCCAAACGGCACCAAAGAGGCATGAAAATTGAATCATGCATGGACAAATGTGTGGAAAGAAACCTCGATCTTTCTTGTTGTGTTCAGATGCGATTCGGACTCTTTTCATATCCGAAACTCTGTTATGGCGATTTTGCACTATCTTCGCCGGGACCCAACTTTGACGCGCTAGGAGAATTGATTGTGATGCCCAAATCCATGCACAGAGTGATGTGGACATAGAGCAACTTCCCTCCTAGCACAAGTCAGTGTGGTCCGTTCTCTAATGGGTTCGCGGATCCTCAACTTCTAACTGTCCGAGTCCGGGTTCTCGAAAAAGATGCACGAGCATGCCAAATGGCGGGAATTTCTAACCGTGGCCCAAACGGTGCCGAAGAGACATGAAAAATGAATCATGCATGGACAAATGTGTGGCAAGCAACCCGGATCTTTCTTATTGTGTTCAGATGCGATTCGGACTCATTTCAGGTTCGGAACTCTGTTATGGCGACGCGTTGGGAGAATTGATTGTGATGCCCAAATCCATGCACCGAGTGATGTGGACATAGAGCAACTTCCCTAGCATAAGTCCGTGTGGTCCGTTCTCTGATGGGGTCCCGGATCCTTAACTTCTAACTGTTCGAATCTGGGCTCTCAAAAACGATGCACGAGCGTGCCAAATGGCAGAAATTTCCAACCGTGGCCTAAATGGCACTGACAAACGACGCCAAAGAGGCATGAGATTCAAATCATGTATGGACAAATGTGTGGCAAGCAACCCGGATCTAGCTGTGTACCATGCAGATCAACAAAACCAGTTACTCTTAGAAGAGACCTACTTCACATGACGAGAACCAAGGAGCTACAATTGCATTTGATCTAGCTCTATCATGTGTAGGAGCTAGAATGCATCGATCTAGTTGTGTACCATGTAGATCAACAAAATAAATTACTCCAAGAAGAGATCTACTTCACATGACAAGAACTAAGAAGCTAGAAGTGCATTTGATCTAGCTCTACCACGTGGTAGAGCTGTATCCAACCTAGACCACATCGTAGAGCTAGAATGCTTTGAGGTCTAGCTCTACCATGTGGTGGATCTAGAATTGCATTTGTGGTCTAGCTCTACCATGTGGTAGAGCTAGAATGCATTGATCTAGCTGTGTACCTAGGAGAATCGATTGTGATGCCCAAATCCATGCACGAAGTGATGTGGACATAGAGAAACTTTCCTAGCACAAGTCAGTGTGGGCCGTTCTCTAATGGGTTCTCCGATCCTCAACTTCTAACTGTCCGAATCCGAGTTCTCGAAAAAGATGCACGAGCAAGCCAAATGGCGGGAATTTTTAACCGTGGCCCAAACGGCATCGAAGAGGCATGAAAAACAAATCATTCATGAACAAATGTGTGGCAAGCAACCCGGATCTATCTTGTTGTGTTCAGATGCGATTCGGACTCCTTTTGGATCCGAAACTCTGTTATGGCGATTTTGCACTATCTTGGGTGGGACCCAACTTTGTCCTGCTGGGAGAATCAATTGTGATGCCCATATCCATGCACGGAGTGATGACATAGAGCAACTTCCCTAGCATAAGTCGGTGTGGTCCGTTCTCTGATGGGATCCCGGATTCTGAACTTCTAACTGTTCGAATCCGGGTTCTCAAAAAAGATGCACGAGCGTGCCAAATGGCGGAAATCTCCAACCGTGGCCCAAACAGCGCTGAAGAGGCATGAAATTCGAATCATGTATGGACAAATGTGTGGCAAGCAACCCAAATCTAGCTGTGTATCGTGCAGATCAACAAAACCAATTACTCTAAGAAGAGACCTACTTCACATGACGAGAACCAAGGAGCTACAATTGCATTCGATCTAGCTCTACCATGTGGTGGAGCTAGAATGCATTGATCTAGCTGTGTACCATGCAGATCAACAAAATCAATAACTCCAAGAAGAGATCTACTTCACATGACAAGAACCAAGAAGCTAGAATGGCATTTGATCTAGCTCTACCACGTGGTAGAGCTGTATCCAACCTAGACCACATCGTAGAGCTAGAATGCTTTGAGGTCTAGCTCTACCATGTGGTGGAGCTAGAATTGCATTTGAGGTCTAGCTCTACCATGTGGTAGAGCTAGAATGCATTGATCTAGCTGTGTACCATGCAAATCAACAAAACCAATTACTCCAAGAAGAGACCAGAGAGATAAACAAGTGTGTTGAATGGCGCTGGTACCCAACTTTGACATGCTGAGATGCCCAAATCCATGCACGGAGTGATGCGGACATAGAGCAACTTCCCTAGCACAAGTTCGTGTGGTCCATTCTCTGATGGGGTCCCGGATCCTCAACTTCTAACTGTCTGAATCCGAGTTCTCAAAAAAGATGCACGAGCGTTGCAAATGGCGAGAATCTCCAACCGCGGCACAAACGGCGCCAAAGAGGCATGAAATTCAAATTATGCATGGACAAATGTGTGTCAAGCAAACCGGATCTTTCTTGTTGTGTTCAGATGCGATTCGGACTCATTTTGGATCCGAAACCCTATTATGGAGATTTTGCACTATCTTCGCCGGGACCCAACTTTGATGTGCTGGGAGCAGTGATTGCGATGCCAAAACCCATGCACGGAGTGATGTGGACATAAAGCAACTTCCCTAGCACAAGTCAGTGTGGTCCATTCTCTGATGGGATCCCGGATCCTCAACTTCTAACTGTCCAAATCCGGGTTCTCGAAAAAGATGCACAAGCGTGCCAAATGGAAAAAATTTCCAACCGTGCCCAAACAGCACCAAAGAGGCATGAAAATCAAATCATGCATGGATAAATGTGTGGCAAGCAACCTGGATCTTTCTTGTTGTGTTCAGATGCGATTCGGACTCATTTCGGATCCGAAACTCTGTTATGGTGGCGATTTTGCACTATCTTCGCTGGGACCCAACTTTGACGCGCTGTGAGAATTGATTGTGATGCCCAAATCCATGCACGGAGTGATGTGGACATAGAGCAACTTCCCTAGCATAAGTCCATATGGTCCGTCCTCTGATGGGGTCCCGGATCCTCAACTTCTAACTGTTCGAATCCGGGTTCTCGAAAGAGATACACGAGCGTGGCAAATGGCAAAAATTTCCAACCGTGGCACAAACGGCACCGAAGAGGCATGAAATTCGAATCATGCATGGACAAACATGTGGCAAGCAACCCGGATCTGGCTGTGTACCATGCAGATCAACAAAACCAATTACCCTAAGAAGAGACCTACTTCACATGACGAGAACCAAGGAGCTACAATTGCATTCGATCTAGCTCTACCAAGTGAGAATGTAATACAAGTTCAAGACACAACCAATGGCTCCTTATTTTTACAATTTTTGTAGATTTTTTCAAAGAAAGAAAAACAGAGTATCGCCCTGCTCGTTCACGTTCACGATTCTGGTGATACAAACATCAAAATTGAAAGGAAAAAATAGTGGAGCTTTCCTCCAAGGCCACTCCAATACACAACCACACAACAAAAACAACCAATTTCTCACAACTTTTCACTTCCACTCAAATCGTATCCATTCATTCCATACACAGTGCACTACCAGAATGCAAAGACAATGATGAAACTTATGTAATGGAGGGAGATGAAACTCAAAGAGGATGGAAGAAACAAAGGTGTCTCCTGGCAGCGGCGCCAAAAATGTTATGGGCTACCACACCTCCAAGAAGGAGCTCAATGCATTCACCTTTGGAAAGAGCAATAGAACACAACTGTCGTAGGGTACTTACCAATGCTTCAAGCTCATGTCCCTTGAGGTCTCCAAGCGAGAAGCTCCACCTCCACGCTATCACCGTAGAGTCGCTCACACCACCACACAAGGCAACCACTCTCTCTCACTCCTCCATATAAGCATACAACATACAAGTATAGAGAAGGCACATGTGCTAGAGTACTCTCTCTCAATCTCTCTCTCAAGACAAAAGCAAGAACTCTCATAGCACAAAAGGAGATTGTGTCCATTCATTGAGAAAATGCCTTATATACAATTGGCCCTTATTCACACTTGGGCTCCAAAAACTTACTTAACTAAGGCCTTGGGTGGCCAATATCTCATGATGTACAATGTTTATATTGCCTTTGCATGACACTTATTAATGTCCTCAAATGGAGGAGCATATTTGGGTGGTTGTAAGATGAGGGTACCTAGTTTTGTCCACTAAGGCACCCTACTATAAACAGTAAAAAAACACTCATTTGTTTCCCTATAGTGGCTAATATCTCCTAGTTAATGAAGGAATTTCCTTTCAAGTTCTTTTGTTGTTTGGAACATCACATGAAAAGTTGGAAATATAGTTTCATAATGTGATTAAGCATTAGATAGTTAAAAGTCCTCATTTCCTTAGGTACAAAGTTAATGTATACACCCTATCCCAAATTTGGACTGATTCCATAAAATACTAATATCTTTTATATATGAACTCATATGAGATTCCCACTTTGAATCTTAGATCTTCACATAATAGAATAAATGTGGATGTGTATGTGAAAGAATGGATGTGGATGTGTGTGTGAAAGAATGGATGTGGATGTATGTGAAAGAATGGATGTGGCTGTATGTGAAAGAATGGATGTGGATGTGTATGTGTGAAAGAATGTGATGTGAGGTGTGTAAAGAGATGTGATGTGAAAGAATGGATGTGGATGTGAAAGAATGGATGAGGATGTGTATGTGAAAGAATGGATGTGGATGTGTATGTGTATGTGTGAAAGAATGTGATGTGAGGTGATGTAAAGAGATGTGATGTGATGTAAAGAGATGTGATGTGACATGAATATATGTGGATGTGAAGTGATAGATATGAATGTATGGATAGATATGGGTAGTTGTACATGTGAACGATTAGATGGATGTGGATGAATGAGATGAGATGTGTATGAATGAGATATGATGTGGATAGATGTGATTTGATGTTATGTGGATAGAATGTATGTGATGGGATGGTGATGTGAATGAATGAGATGTGATGTCATGTGAATTGGGATGTGAATGGATGGGATGTGATGTGATGTGAATCCGGATGTGAATGAATGAGATGTGATGTCATGTGAATCGGGATGTGAATGAATGATATGGGATGTCAATGGATGAGATGTGATGTGATGTGAATCGAGATGTGAATGAAGATGCATAATTCCCTTGTTGTAGCTTCCCACTTTTTATGTCATTTGGCTTTCTATAACACTCCTTTGATATATGACCTAGTTTACCACAATAATAGCACTCCATACTATTTCCATTTTGGTTTCTTTGCCATCCACCTCGCGATGTTTGGCTCCCCCTACCTCTAGAGTAGTCTCTTCCACCTATTTGTACATGAGATTCTTGTTGTTATTGCTGCTGCTCATAATTTTTGTTTCCAAACTAGCCTACACCACTTCCTCTATCTCTACTTGTGTCTCTGGCTTGCTCTTTCATATTTTTGGAAGATGACTTACTCCTAACAATCATCTTCAGTGGTGATAAGGGCTATAAGATCCTTGAGGTTTGGGAAGTATTCCCAAGTTCAGATAGATGTCTGAAACTAGTCATACTCTTTACCAAGCCCATTTAATGTGACTGACACCACCAAGTCATTGTTATCCACACCATAGGAGCTCCAATAGTCCCAAGGGCATCTGTAATACTTTTTATCTTCAATGAGGAATCACTTATAATCATCTTATTCCTCTACACATTATGCAGCTCTTGCTTTAACTGTGTCTTTCTTACCTTTTAATACTTGTGATATATAACTCAAACAAGGTATCAAATGCATTATTAGGTGTTGTTGAATCCTATATATGACCTATCAGAGAATCCAACATTTCTACAAAAAAATTCACGCGTGAAAAACTATTCAAGTTTTTCACAACAACTGATAAATATTAAGCTTTGCATTTGTCTTTAACTTCATCATTCCATTAACATACCATTGCAACTAACATGCATTACTTCAGTAAAATATTAACCTTTTTTAGGCATAAATATGCATGGATATGAAAAACTAGGCTCTAGTTTTTCATGCCATAAAAAGTATACATAGTTGACATGATTTCTACTAATTCCATATTCCATAGGCAAGGAGGATCCCCTACTAGCCAATTGATGTAGGTTGACGTTATTGATGTCTAATGATGTTATAGGGTAGCTCCTCCTGCTAAGGAGAACAAAGATTTTGACTATGCATCTTCAAATCTAGAGCTTAACTTAATTTTTTTAGGAAAAAATTAAGCTATTTGTCTATTTTCTTTAAATATTTCAAGGTCTTTAAAGTGTTATAATATATGCCACTATTTGTACCCACAATAACTACCACTTAAAATGCTCAATCTTGTAAATCAAAAGAGTGGTATATAGTGAGACATTAGTAGAATTTGGTGGTTAGTTAAAATTAGAAATCCAATGGTTGGATTTTTAATGTTCTCTTTTCCAAAATTCTTCTAGGCTATCAAAAGGCTTGTAAATATTAATAATCTAATTAATAAAATTATATTTTTGATGTAGATCATCTAAAACCTATAGGGACTAGTGTAGTTGTAATGGTGTATCTATGGAAAAAAAATTTGGATCACTCTAAGTATGGAAAGATCATTTTTAAATCATTTTATCTTATTTTATATTAATTTTGATTAATTAGACTAATTTATATTAATTTAAGTTATATTGGGTTAATTTGAGTGCATGTGTATTTTCTATTAGTTGCTTGATCTCATTTGAAGTACCTTGCCCCCCCAAATTTTCCTCAAAAGCTTAGGCTATTAGGAGGTCACACAAAGATGGCTTGTCACACTTAACATCTCTGGCACAACTAGGTGAGTTAGAGAAGGATGACTCAACAAAATAGGAGAGATTGAAGAAGCAACCAGGAAGAGACAAGAGGAAGGGTCTATGAGGAAAAAGCTAGCAAAGGAGGCAGAGGAGGCAGAGGAGAAAGAAGCAACAGTAAAAAGAAGTAGACAAGAAGAGATAAGAGGAGGAATCTAAGAGGCAAAAGCAAGCAAAGGAGGCAAAGAAAAAATGCCTTGAAGCCAAATCTGCCAAACGTGAAGAAGCAAACAAGGGTAAAGCAAAAGCAACCTCAAGTGGAGCTGAAAAGAAGATAAAGATGGAGCTAGAGGTGGATCTGGAGGATCAATGTCCCCACACCCACCAATTCCACCAATTCTTCCAGAAGTCATGAGATAGGGAGATATCCAACTTGAGGTTGCTTTTGCTTTACCACCAATTCCACCTCCAGTCAAAGATGGAGCTAGAGGTGCATCTAGAGGATCAATCCCCCATAGCAACGAGGAAGCTTAGCTACAGCAACACAACAACCACCACCTCTACAATCACCAGCTCTCTTGAGGAAATGCACTGTCAGATCAGCAAGTGAAGGAGTTGTGGAATAAAGTACAAAGGCTGACAAAGTAGCTGAATGAGAAAAAGGAATTGGAGATCAGGTTGGAACTACTCCAAGAACAGGAATTGGAGATCAGGTTGGAACTACTCCAAAAACAGTTGTTAGCAGCCAAAGGCACCACAGGAGAAGGCTCAACGAATCTAGCTGTTGTTGGACCAACAAAAATAGATAGCAATACTTAAAAAGCAGTTGGAAAATGAGCAATAAAAAAATAAATCTAGCACTAGCTAGGGGAAAAAAACCAGTATAGCAACTGGATCCCAAAAAGAAAATAATAGTTGGCACTAAGCATGCCATGGATCAGATGTCACCAAACTAGCTGAAAGAGCAAATCATATTCTTAGAGAAACAAATGCATGTGTAACAAGATGAGAACACAACTAGATATACTGCCATGCTAGAGCTAGAAGAGGTGTTCAAAAACATAGACAAGGCATTCATGCAGGCTTATACAAAGCTAGATAAGAAAAAAGCAAAGCTAATTCAACTAGAAGAGTAAGCCGTGGAGACGAAAACCTTCCCAAAAGTAAGGTCTCAATGAAAGTCGAACACAGTTGCACACTAGTACGAAACCATCAACGCAAAGAAGTTGCAACATCTATGCAGTTTGAAAGAAGAAAACTCCAAGATGAACTCCTAGTTGCAAAAAACCCTTTGATAGGAGTTGAAAGCCATCAAGGAAGAAGCTAGTAAGCAACAAGAAAAACCGAATCAACTGACAAAGTCATTCAAGAAGAAATTGGTAGAGCTACAAAAAGAAATTCAACTAAGGGACACAAGACTGGCCAAAGCAAATCAAACAGAACTGGAGCTCAACGTGTAAGGACACAGCAAATGCAAGAGCAAAGTAAACAATGGAAGTTGCACGAAGAGCTGCTATCAGTCAAGCAAAAAATTTGAAATCATCAACTCCGCCCAGCCGCCACACAACAAATCAGGTGAACCTACATTAGGCAAAACAATGAGATAGGAGGCATAGGCAACAGAGCAACTAAAGGCCAGAGCATAAAATCTCGAATATGTTGCCTACTCGCTTTGTAAGTTCAAATAGAAGTATGAGAAAGAGGGATCGGGCCCACATATAAACCCCCACAAGCTCAATGAATTTCTCAGCAAAAATAAACCAGAGGAGAAGTCCACATCCCAAACCCCCCCGGATCTTCATTGAAGGCATATCCCAAATGATGGTGCGCCGCTCCTATAGGGCAAGATGAGTTCGAAGCTAAACCAGATATCCATGATGAAGACTGAGAGGCCCTGTAGAGCTAGAAACCAACCCACAGATACACATGTCTACTAAATTATTCTTTCATTCTTTAAATTACCAAGCTATACATGCTGATGCAATTAGAGTTTTTTATACAATTCAACCCCATGATAATAGGGGAGCCTTAGGATGTGATCCCCAATAAGAAGCAAACTAGGCCACCCCACCCATCCCCATCAATCATTTTCGATCAACCTCTAAGGCAGTTGCTCTGGTGGCGCAGAGCCACCAAACATGCCAGGTGTTGACCAAAGCTGGAAACTGGTGGAGCCTGAAGAACTCGCCAAAGAACATAGGCTGACAGTAAAACAACAATGCACAAATGGTAGCGCCACATCTATGCACTTATTGTAATCATATGTGCACTTATTGTAATAGTTTGATAATAAAATTTTCTTGTAATATTAAGGGCAATGGTAGGACGGGACAAGAAGAGGGTCCCTCCAAGATAGTAAAGTATGAAGCAGTTAGTAGTAAAAGGAGATAGAGATATAGAGGGATAGAGAGAGAGAACGGTCAAGGCAGTGTTAGTCTTGAGCAAAGTAGCATTGTACAAGTTTAAGGAGCACAGAGTGCTTGAACATTATTCATTGTATAATGTCTCAGTGAGCGAGTCATAGAGTGATCTTTTGTGTTATCTGTGTGCATTCTCTGATCAATCTGTGAGATTGTGAGTTCTGAACCCATTGGGCTTAGGCATTGATAGATTTACTTCCCACTAGTAGTGACTGTCTTTCCCATTAGATCGACCACAGTCAGTACTCTTTCCATCCACTCTCTAAAGCACTCTGTAGATAAGCGGTTTAGTTAATTTCCATCCACTCTCTAAAGCGCTCTGTAGATAAGTGGTTTAGTTAATTTCCAACCAACCACTTTGCAGAGTGGACCACTTTGAAGAACACCTTCCATCCTAGTAACTATGAGGACCACATTCTCTAGCAACTCAGGAGGCTACAACTACTACCAAGGGAGAGGGTGTTGAAACTCATGACATGGACCATATTGCTCGTGGCTCACTTATTACCAACTTACCTTCTTGCGACTTCATGGTACATCAGTGGTGGGTGACACAAGAATTACCTAGGTCCACCCAATAGAAGATTCAAGAGAGTGGGCACCCACTAACTACATGTTTGTGGAGTTCCAAGAGCTAGCCTCTCAACTTGAAAATGCATGACTCATGTTTGAGCATGATGTGGGCTCTGTACATCCAATGGTGGCACCAATCGATGACCTGGTGGCTCAGTTAACGTTGGAGCTTAAGGCACTCAAACTGAGCTAGAAATCTACGAGCAAGGAAAGTACCTACTCCAATGCAAACGGGAGATTAAATAATTGAAGAATCAATAAGAAGCCAAGAAGGGCCTGTGATGTGCTATATGCCAGTCACTTGGACACATCGTCCAACAATTCCCAAAGAGGAGGTATTGATCTTTTGTGAAAAAGGAGGACATAGACAAAGATTGCTACTACCTAAAGGGGTTCCGTCAACTTCATCAGAGTAACAAAATCTTCACCTCGCTCGACAATCCCCAACTTAGCCCATTATGCTAATAGTAGCCACCCTTTCCGTTCCGTAAACCTTTCACACCGCTACACCTTCCCCTTACCAATCTACTCCTCAGGTGACCTACCTCCCACCACCACCACTCATTCCTAATTCTCCTGCACCAGCCACCATGGCAACAGCCCCATGAGCCGTCCTACTTCTCCCCAACCCCGCACAATCGTCCCATCCTCTGCCTATAGAGGTGGGGAATATGGATAGTACCAAAGACAATGCTCACTTTCTAAAGGTGCTCTCCCTACAAACACTATCCAAAATCCAGAGATCATTATATCATTATACCCGAGATTGTCCCAAGCAAAGGGAATCCACTTCCTTTGACTTCACATTCCCAACCTCTACCACTCACTTAGTCTCAATAGGACATCCACTGTCCACTTTTCCCCCTTCCTCTCCCACCCTTGGTGTGTTCATCACACCCACACCAACCATTCACGAGGATCCACCATCCACCATAGTGGTCACCCAATCACAAAGGAAGGCCATGTCTGAAGAAGAGATAATGGGGATGAGCCCAATGATAATGTTCCTCCACTCCTCTTCACACTCATGATGAGTTCTTCAATTACCTCCACAACTCTGTGTTAGACAAACCATCTACACCCTCCCTCCCACATTCCAAACCTCAGCTTACATCTTTCTTTGTGGAGGATCTCCTCAAAGAAAATACAATGACAGTGAGCCTCTTTGATCTTCTCCAAATTAGCCCTAGTGTCTCACAATATCTAAGTGCACTACTGGAGTAACTTAATGGTACACCAACCAACTCTAGTGGTGGACAGTATTATGGAGAGTTTCTACTACTATCGATTACATGGGTATCAGTCATACTAGTCCATCCCTTATTGACTACTGAAGCCCTTGCCTCTCTGTGGTGGAGATTCATGGTACCCCACTTTCCGGGGCAATTGTTGATAGTGGCTTTGTTGGCAAACCTCATGCCAGGATTCACACTCCATGCAGTAGGTCTCAAGGTAGCCCGACCAGCCAACTTCTATGTTCAGATGGTCGACCAACAAGAGGTGACCCCCATCGGCTTGGTAGAAGGTGTCACTATAGTTATCCAAGGGATTCTATTCCTACTAGACTTTGTGGTGATCCGGCTTCCTTAAGTCAAAGGGGGCCTACTCATTACTCATCGTCGGTTGACCATGGCTTCTAAGCAATGATTTGGGGTTTGATTAATTGTGGATTCCTCAAGATCATGGTCAATAAGAGCTAAAATTGGAGGAAGGTCTGGACCAAGAGATCTGTGGTGCCACAGTAGCCCCCACTTCATCTTCCTAAACTCTAAAGCCCACCTCTTAGCCCATGCAAGAATAAGGCCTTGTTCCTCATAGTGATGAGTTGGAACTACTTAACTCGCAGCAGCAAGAGAAGGCTTTATATCCTACATGGTCGATATCACGGAGGTACCAAGCAACTCCACCAACCCTTCCTCCGAGCACTATGAGGATGTAGGACTAGGAGAACCCATCATGGGTCAACATAGATGGCGAAACATGGTCCCATCCCTCTCCCACAAGGCTGACAAGCACCCAAAATAAGCTTGACCACTTCCCCACTGACCTAGCAGAGAACCACCATAGGTGTCTATTGAAGCAACAACTTTTCCTGTGGTGGGGGACTGTCCTAAGTCCTAGATGGAAGACCACTATGGCACCTTCCCAATTTACCACCAGCTGAATCACAACCCCACTCTCCTTTCTAAAGCAGCTCTGAGACAGGGGAACCACTTAGCCTTCCACCTTGCTAAGATACCTTTTAGGAATTCAATCTCAGCACTTCAAAGGAGCCTCATCCCATCATGTTAGCCTCTTGGCTATGGGAATTGAGAAAGCCGCCACCTTCATCTAATCTTATAAGTATATCTTCACCTGGACATACAAGGACATGGAAGGTGTTCCAACCAACATTGTTGCTCACACCATACCTCTCTAGGAGGGAACTTGACCCATTTGTGGGTAGGCCTAAAATCTCAAGGTGGAGCTGGAAAAGATGGAGGATGCCTAAATCACTCCCCAATGGAGGACTCCGAAGATGGATTTCCCCTCCCGTTCATGGATTGGTTTTTAGAAGATGTTGTGGGGCTCCCTGTACAACTTTATGGATGGCTTTAGTGGGTACAACCAACTCTCCATCCATTCGCACAACCACCCCAAGTCAGCTTTTGCCACACCATGGGGTACCTACACCTTCAATAAGATATCCTTTGGGATGTGCAATGCTCCGACCACCTTCTAGCAGATCATCATCCAATATCTTTAGGGAACACCTCCTCAGCTTTCTCCATGGGGTACCTAAACCTACAACAAGATCATCCCTCACAAACAGACCCTCTAAGAGAGAGAAAGCCCTTAGAGGGTCAGTTTGTGAGTCCAAAAGATGTTGTGGGGATCCTTGTACAACTTTATGGATGGCTTTAGTGGGTACAACCAACTCGCCATCCACTTGCACAACCACCCCAAGTCAGCTTTTGCCACACCATGGGGTACCTAAACCTACAACAAGATGTCCTTTGGGATGTGCAATGCTCCGACCACCTTCTAACAGATCATCATCAATATCTTCAGGGAACAGGTCCTCAGCTTTCTCCATGGGGTACCTAAACATCCCGGACAAGGTGGCAGTAGAGCTCTTCCTCCCTCAAATCCAAGACCTCAAGGACATCTTGCATGAGCAAGTACTCAAACCATCTATAGTGATGGCACTCAATGATGCAAGTTTTGCATTCTCAGTAGGATGGGCTGCCTCTTGGTGGATAGTCAACAAGTCCAAAGACAAGCTACATGCCTCCTCTTATTGCTTGCCCAGGATTGTCTCCTCTGGCTCCTTCTCTTCATAGGTGAGAAGAGGCACTGCAACCGGAATCTTATTCTAGGAATTGATTGTGGAAAGTAGAGAATTAATTCAATCATAAAAACCATTGCTTGTAAGCTTCAACTAAATCAAATCAATTGAAAAATTAAAATACTTAAACAAAAATACTTAGCTCCAAAAAGACCATATTGGGTGCAATCTTCCCCCCTCTTGTGCGTGGCCTCTCCCCACACAAGAGTATTTCTTTATTAGCTTTCCTTTTCACCAAAATTAGGCCATAGCCCCCAAAATACAAGATGTGCTTTTTAGAGAGCACGGCACTCTTCTTTAACAAAAATAGAGTGTAAAATTGGGACTAGGGTAAAGCCATAGGCTTTAATAAATTCCACAAAAATAAATGTATCTTTCCTGAAGTTCAAAATGGAAAAATCATTTAATAGGATTACAAGCTACTATGCTTGCCAAAAATGAAATGTGATGATCCAAGACATTTCTTCCAAAGTAAACTCTTCAATTCCCATAGTCTTCATCACCTGAAAATATAAGCCCAATTAATTATTAAATTAATCCCACAAATATTAAACAGGCACAAATCATCACCAACTCATGACTACCAGGCGTAAGTACCCCAGGAATCACCCTGCCATACAAACCTAACTGAAATAATCATAGGTGGCCTCAAACATACGTCATATACCGCACGTATTAATATTTATAGTGGTGTCACCCACGATATTAACCTAGCCGGCATGACGCAAGAGTAATCTAGGCATCTCCAAATTACTCAAGAGGGGATAAATAATATTTTTCTAGAGGACTTAAAATATATTCTCATGACATCCCTCTTGCTTGAGTTTGCAATTGTCCTCAATTGCGGATTTGCTGGGTTTGAAAAGAATGAAGAATTTCAGGGTAAACTCGGAAAAATTTCTCAGGCATCCATTTAGCATCTTCTTGTGGATGATTCTTAAAAGTCAAAAGATACTTGAAGTATTGATTACCTGTCCTTGTTGTTGTTATCTCTTGGTCAATGATTGCATAAGGAACTAAGACTTCTTCCTCTCCTTCAATAAGAGGTGGTTCCTCATATGTTGGGTGAGTAGGAAGTGTTCCTCGAAAAGGTTTTAAGAGATGGATATGAAAAGAATTGTGGATATTCCAATTAGATGGAAGCTCTAGTCTATAGGCCACATCATTAATCTTTTAAAGGATTTTAAATGGCCCATAATATCTAGGCGCTAGCTTCACTGCAAGGAATTTGTCCACACTCTTTAATTGACGCTTTTCAATTCTCAAAAGTACATAATCACCTTCTTGAAATGAAAAATCTTTGCGCTTCCTATTTGCTTGAGATGTATACTTCTCTTGAGCTCTTTGAATACAATCACGCACTTCAGATAGAATGCGATCAAAGTCTCTAATATATTGGTCGGCTGCTTCAATCTTATGAGAGAGTCTAGTAGCCGGAATAGGCAATGCTCTTCCATAGATAATCTCAAATGGTACTCGACCAGTAGCAGTATGAGGAGTATTATTATAAGCAAATTGGAGTAGGTGTATGTACTTATCCCATGCACTAGGTTGCTGGGAAACATAGGCTCTAAGCATATCTAAGATAGTGCTATTTGTAACTTTGGTTTGTCCATTCGATTCCGGATGGAATGCCGTGGAAAAATCTAACTTAGTGCCTAAGTTTGAGAAAAGAGAAACCCAAAAGTGACTACAAAATTTAGAATCTCTGTCAGAAACTATCACTTTGGGTAGACCATGATGAACAAAAATTTGCTTAACAAATATGTTCGCGGCTTTTGCTGAGTCTTTTTGCATGGAATGAAATAGGCTTGCTTACTAAATCTGTCCACTATTGTCCAAATCATGTCATGGTGACTGGAAGTAGTAGGGAAGCTAGTAATGAAATCCATAGACACTTGTTCCCATGGTCTATCAGGAATAGGTAGAGGCATAAGCAATCCTAAAGCTTTGCCTTTGTAGCTTTTAATTGTTTGGCAAATGTTACATTCAGTGACAAACTTAGCTACATCATTCTTCAAATGAGGCCAATAGAATTCTCGAGAAACTACTTGGAGTGTTGCGGAAACTCCTCTATGTCCCACAAATGGTGGTTGGTGCATCTCTTCCAAGACAAGCTGTCTGTAAGGTTGAGTAACACACAATCTTTTCTCAAAGAAAAGATAGCCATCATTATGAGAATAACTTCCTTGAGGTGTCCAATTGTTTTCACGCAATTTAATCCATATTTGAGAAAAATCTGGATCAACTTCGTAAGTTTCTTTCATAAGGACAAATGGTTCACTTTCAATTATAGAAATGTTGTTGATATTTGGTCTTCGACTCAAAGCATCGGCAACAACATTTTCTTTTCCAGGTTGATATTGAATCATAGGTTGGAAACTTTGAATGAAAGCTGCCCATTTGATATGCCTATCTGAAATAAGAGTTTGCGTAAGCAAATGCCTAATGCTTTGTTGGTCTGTCTTGATAAGAAATTCAGAGCCCATTAGGTAATGCTTCCAGATCTTCAAAGCATGCACTACTGCTGCTAATTCCTTGTCATAAGTGCTATAATTTTGCTCTGCAAGCTTAAGCTGTTGAAGAGTTTACTTTGGAAGAAATGTCTTGGATCATCACATTTCATTTTTGGCAAGCATAGTAGCTTGTAATCTTATTAAATGATTTTTCCATTTTGAACTTTAGGAAAGATACATTTATTTTTGTGAAATTTATTAAAGCCTATGGATTTACCCTAGTCCCAATTTGACACTCTATTTTTGTTAAAGAAGAGTGTCGTGCTCTCTAAAAAGCACATCTTGTATTTTGGGGGCTATGGCCTAATTTTGGTGAAAAGGAAAGCTAATAAAGAAATACTCTTGTGTGGGGAGAGGCCACGCACAAGAGGGGGGAAGATTGCACCCAATATGGTCTTTTTGGAGCTAAGTATTTTTGTTTAAGTATTTTAATTTTTCAATTGATTTGATTTAGTTGAAGCTTACAAGCAATGGTTTTTATGATTGAATTAATTCTCTACTTTCCACAATCAATTCCTAGAATAAGATTCCGGTTGCAGGCACCACTAGATCCTCATCATTCTCCTCTTCAAAATCAGACCATAATATATAAATAGCAAAGGCAATATCCCACTCGATGAGATCAAGCAGGTTTGCCTCCTCAAAAGTGAGAGGCACATAGGTAGATCGGAAAGGGGGGGGGAAACATGTGCAAGTGCTCTTTGCACAACCTTTCTATGGTTGTCACCACTCTTCATTGGAGAAGAGGAACTCTAGGGGTATCCACCGAGCAGTGGAGCCAGGAATAAAAAATGTGATATCATCACATCTCGCGTAAAAAAAATGCAAGCACTGAGCTATCGGGCTCTAGAGTCCTAAATATATTCTCTAGCTCAACACTCTGACAAAACCTAGGGTAAATCTGGTCCCACATCTGACCGTAAACAGGTTTCACTCATCCACTGTGCGAACGCATCATGATGAGAAGCCATGGTGAAGGCATAAAGGGAGCAACAAGCAAGGTGGATAGAAAGTGAGAGATAGAGAATGCAATAGAAGTGAATGAAAATAACCCCTACTTGTACTTATAAATATAAGTTTATATATTATTTCATTAAAACTTTAATAAAGTAATATATATTTTATTAAAATTTTAATGGAGTAATATTTATTTCATTAAAACTCATGAGAAGGTGATGGCACTCAATGAAGCTAGTGGTGGGTCATGACTTTGGGTCTCGTAAGACTGGATGGATGTAATTTATACTTATGTTTATTATTTTACTTAAAATATCTATAAACTTATATTTATTTTAATACCTTATGTTTATACTTTAGTAAATAAAGGACACTTAAAATATAATAAATAATAAATCATACTTCTTTTTCTTGTTACATATTATTATTATTATATTTTATTAGTTACAAAGTTACTTATATTATTATTTACACTTAAATATATACTTAAAGTTATATTTATTTTTATACTTATACTCATAGACTTAAAATTAATGACACTTCATTAAAATATAAGAAATCATATATCATATTTATATTTCTAGGATAATTAATTATATTATTGTTTACACTTAAATATATATTTATACTTATATTTACAATTGTACTTGTTTATACTTATCTTTATTTTCATGGGTTCAAAACACAGTAGACTTAAAAAAACCACTAAAATTTATGAAAATTGAATAAAATTAAATTTATAACACTTTTAGAGAAATAGTTTTTAGTATTCACTTGAAAGAATAAGAATTACATGGACTCTACAATTTCAAGGATGTGTGGAGCAACACACTGCTTGCATGTTTTGCAATGTTCACTTCAACTCCCAACCTTCCTACCATCCAACTTAAACTAAAGATTACAAGGGGGATCATTGGACATGAGTTGGATTTCCTGCCTCAGAAAACTAAAGGGCCAATGACTTTCTACATTAACGTTAAAAGGGTCATGACCCTCCCAAAGAATATTCACACATCAATGAGTGCTGAATGTGTGCCATCTCGCATGTCTTGGTCCAAGCGGAGCCACTCCCCTCTCGTAGAAGTCGCCACCTCCTATACTTGAAGTGAATGCACAAAGTTTGTCTTGCAATGAAGTACTTGTTCAAATAAAAAATAAACAACCAACATAAAAACATAAATTCAACAATCAGTGTCTTGCAATGAAGTACTTATGAATAAAAACCATCAACAATCAACAAACATAGTAATTCTACAATCTTACCCAAAGGTAACATCTAACACAGTAATTTTACACTCAATGATATCATCGTGGTGAGTTCTCTTGAGATGCCATGACTCACCCAGTAACTGAGTCATCCAATACTCAGATTGGCACTTGCATTGATAAGTAATCTTAGTTTCTTAACTACTTCATAGGATCCAAACAAATGTGCAAACAAACCAAATGGTACAAACCAACTTAGATGCACATCTCTAGATCCTGTGGATGGTTTCATGGTAACATGAACATCAATTTTTATCTTTACCCTACATGCTTCTGACATGTCTAAGCTGGGATTATACCATTCCTGGCTAGACAACGGTGGTAGTGGAATATACTCCAAACTATGTCTCTCCACATCATACACTGAATCATAAAAGTAAGCATTCTGAGATGCCAATTCACTTGCACTCTTGTTGTCATAGATCAAGGCACCTATCTCTGCATGTAAAACATTTAGCTTTCCACTAAAACATTCTACATTCTGCCATTCATGCAGAGTGGATGGATATAAAGCTGCAAGAACAAATATGCTTGTATTAAAACATGCAGAGTGCATGGACTCAAAGCACAAGGACACAAAGCACAGAGATATAAACTTAATGTTAGGCTTATGTCTTTCACACTGAAGTTATCATGATGCACTCGAATCTCTTTGTGCATATAAACATGTTGAATGAAAGCCTCTGTTATTGTACTCATACCATTTGTGCGTCTCTTGAACTCTATGATTCTACCTTTCCATTGCTTGTTGGGGTCTATGACATCTTTGAGCTTGACCTTGAAATTGCCACAAGTACTTGGTTTTAAGTTAATGCTCAACATCAAGTCCAAGCTTTAAGTTGATGCTCAATATTAACTTGAAGCTTCAACTCGAATGGAACAAGATTTCTATATCTAAATGGACTTGATGTACTATTTACTAAGAATTTGGAACAATAGGAATACTAATGATTTTCTATGTTATGTAGTTGCACATTTTAAATACCAAAATTTATTGAATATCTCGGTGTTTTTTAGGAAGAACAAAATTTTTGTATGTTAAAAGGCCACTTTTCCTATCGTTTTTTGGAAACACTCTACTCTTGAGTAAGACAGTTTTGAAATCTTGTTAAAATTTGGCATTTTTTAGCGGAATCTATTGGATGTTTCTTTTAAGCTAGTGATATCACATAATCGACACGCAATAGTGTTCTATGCTTTGATAATAAAGACATTGTCTATGTCTAGCCAAAAGAATCCCTTTCTTATAAGCATGTCCAATCTTGGATTTTCTTATTACAGATGTATCTATATTTTAAAAACTTCCCCTTTTGGGCATAGGCCATAAGGAATTAACATTGAAGTTCATTTCCTTGTCTCTTGCTATTGACAAACACAATTTTGGATCACATGATCATTGAAAAGCTTACAACTATAGGATCGCTTCCTTTATATGTGAGTATGCAAGGATCCAACAATAATTCGGTCTTTAAGTTGCTTCCAATCTAGAATACATGCAGTACTTTACAAGGAAGAATGAGTTTATGAGTAATCCTTGGTCGTATCAACACCCTCAATCATGCTAATAATCTGTCATAATATTGAAATACTCATTTATCCTCTCTAATTTAAAATAAGGTGAATAGGAATTAAATAATCCCACAGCAGTTCATTCCATGATTTTTCACCTTCTCTTCCATTGGGGTGGAAGCATGTTAACGTGCAACACTTAACAAGGAAGAATGAGTTTATGAGTAATCCTTGGTCGTATATCAACACCCTCAATCATGCTAATAATCTATCATAATTGAAATACTCATTTATCCTCTCTGATTTAAAATAAGGTGAATAGGAATTAAATAATCCCACAGCACTTCATTCCATGATTTTTTATCTTCTCTTGCATTTGGGTGGAAGCATGTTAACGTGCTACACTTTTTTGTGTCCGAGAGACAACGCTAGTTAGCATGACTTTTTAAAATGATTTTTGGATCCAAAGATGACCCACAATGCAAATTTTCCTATCATGCTACACATAATTGGAAAGCTCTTGATAGAAGAGAATCTTTATGTATAATCTCCGAAAAATTTACCACATGCCCATTTTTTATGTTAGCACTTACTAAAAAGCACAGCTAAAAACCTTAAAAATCATAGCACGTTATCATGCTTCCACCCATTTGCAAAACCCACCATGGATATAAAATACAAGCTGATTTGTACATACATAAATAGACGGATCCTCCTCATCTACCTCATTATCTAGATGGTTCCTCCTCATCTAATCTAGATGGATCCTCCTCATCTAACCCATTATTGAATGGATCCTCCTCTTCTACTCCATTATCTAGTTATACATAGAAATTTTATTATGGATTCAAATGTCTCCCTTTGGGCCTAACCACTAGAAACTAAATGAAAATCTATTTTTCCACTAAACATATATCCATGATTTAGAGTAGTTCATTGAATTTCAAGGCAACTTATGTATCATATAAATTGTGCCCAAGCGAACTATACCTGATAGACTATAGTCAACGGAGCAAGATGCCACCGTCCACGTGGCTCCTACATGGGATATTCCGTGACAGGAGCGCATGCTGAACGTGTCAGTATATGTGTTGAAAAGAACGACCAAGAGGAAAAGCGTGTCTTGTTGGCACAAGTGAGAAGGGACACCTGGACCTGGTATTAGGTTTGCTGGCGGCTGACGTGGCATGATTCTTTCTGTGCAGCTGACATGGTCAGCTCATCAAATTGATGTTTGCTGGCTGCCATTTCATGCTTGATAATTATGACGTGAAAACTATTATATTAAAAATGCTTTTTTGTGAAAAAAAAAGGATCTAAGACTCTAAGACAACATTACACATGCACTCGTGTGCCTGGGGGTTGATAATTAAATGGACAAGATTTCGTAGCTGGCTTGAACTGCGCAACAGCTCACTGTGGGCTGGGAAATATTGCCAATATCTGAGGGCCAATTTCCATTAAAAATACCTTGCCCTTCTCATATTTCCATTATAAATACCTTACCCTTCTCGTATTTGGCTTGAACTGCGCAACAGCTCACTGTGGGCTGGGAAATATTTCTAGAAGCTGTCATTATCCCTCTCCCACCAGAAAAATAATTGATCCACAAAACCTATATTGCAAATTCTGATTATTATTCAACCTTTTGAAAACAATTGGCCACTTGGCAGAAATGAGAAGAAGCAATGGGTGAATTCTACTTGGTTTTCTAATAGCTTTTTTTTTTTTTTTTCTGAGGGCCAATTTCTATTAAAAATACCTTGCCCTTCTCATATTTCCATTATAAATACCTTACCCTTCCACATTTCGTACATCTCTCTCTCTCTCGATATTGTTTCCATTCTACTATCATGGCACCCCACAAAGTGTCTTCTGCTGCCATGGTTCTTATCGTGCTCCTCTGCATGGTCTGTGCTTAGCTCAAGCCCTTATTATCATCAAATTAAGCTGCTTTATCTTGCTAAATATCAAATAATCTGTGCTCAAGTTGTATACTAATGGTCAAGTGTTGGATTGTGGCTTTATGCAGGCGCTTGTGGTTTCTGCTCAAGAGGAACCCTCTGTGCTGATCAAAGGAAGGCATTTGTTGCAAAGCATTGGTGAGATTACTCTTAACCCTCTGTTACTACACTTGCTAAGCAATATTGGTGGGATTGTAGTGGTATTATTGATACAACAGCATGCGCATGCAACGCCAATCCTACTCATTTATGCTTTTCTCGCGGCCCTTTATATTAATTTTTACACGCAGGAATGAAATAATTGGATGGTATGTTAAGATTACCTGCTTAATACATGTACGTAATTAAGTTGGATTGCACGTGCAGATTGTGCGAACAAGTGTGCGTATCGGTGCAGCACGGCTAGCCGAGCCAAGTATTGCATCAAAGACTGTAACGTGTGCTGCAAGACATGCAACTGCGTGCCTCCCGGCACGGCCGGTAACCGAGAGGCGTGCCCTTGCTACGCCAACCTCAAAAACTCCAAGGGCACCGGCAAATGCCCTTAACTCCCCTCGCCGACCTTTGGTAAATAACACACTCGTGCGACAAAATAACACACTCGTGTGCTTGTCACAATCGTGACAAGATTCTGCATAACCTTGTAGTTTTACACTCTCTTTAATGCTTTATTCAAGTACCACTTCTCGTCGTGTGTTCATGCTATAAGAAGGTGGATTAATAATAAAGATACGCATACCTTTCATATTTATTTCACAATAAGTCTTCTTGTACTTTACACCACTTTATTTGTGCTCTCAATTCATCCTCCTTGTAGCCTACGAGCACCCTAGACCCGCCTCTCATGGATCGATTGTTGACGGTGTAAAGCACTCTACATGCGGTTTGCGTCTACAATACATGCATATGTACAATACACATGTACAACATGTACATGCACACATACATAGATGCATCACGTAAACATTCATGCATAATAGATGAGTGCGTGTGCACATGCCATTTTTTGAGGTATTACACATACATGCGAAGAGAAGACAAAAACTTGTATCCATCATACAAAAGAACATGTAACCTAAGATACCTTAAACACCAAATGTTTGGGATATAAATCCCAATAAGATATTAAATATATATATATATATATATATATAACACATTGTGCATGGATTTTTTGTGCATTTCAAAAGTAATGCTATGTCGTTTCCATTGGTGACCCACACATTAATGTGCTATATACTTGTGTATGACATTTCTACTCTGCCTTTCGATTTTTACACCTTTTAGAAAGAAATTTCTCAAACACAAATATTGTCAACTCTTTCACTCTCGTCCAAGACAATTTACAATAAAAATCAAAATCAGCATGCATGAGAGAGAGAGGAAGAGGGAGAGGGATGTACGTACATGCATGCATCTATACATGTATGGTTGTGCGAGCATTTGTTAGAGCATTTGCTAGAGACACACAGAGAGTAAGTGTGTGTGGGGGTTTTTTTTTCACGAGCTTATCACGTGAGCTTTTTAGATTCTCTTGAGATGCCTTTGAATCCCATAGTGTTCCCAAAGTGTGGACTACATTGATGATCCATTCATTGTTTCTCTTTATAGACATACTTTGCTGCTTTATTCACCAAAGTATGCATGATGCAAGTTTATTGAAGGATGCACAACATGGGTTGTTCTAAATAAATCTTCCCATTTGAAAGGGTAATATTTTGATCCAAAATTCCATTAGACCTTTGAATACAATTTTGGTGATCTTTGAATATGGTTTTTGATGGTCCTAGTTCACTCTAGAATGCATGATGAGGATTGTTCTAAATAGATCTACCTAATTGAAAGGATAAAAAATCCATTCAGAGATTTAGTAAGACCTTGTAATTTTTTGATGGTCATCTTTTCCCTTAAGAATGCATGATGAGGGGTTGTTATAGATAAATGTACCCAATTGAAAGGATAAAATATCCATTCAAGAAATCAGTAAGACCTTGTGATATCGTGGCAAGCAATAAACCTTACAATATGGTATGATACTACAAAGAGAGCTTAGAGAAATGTGAGGTTGTTGTATCATTGTTTGCTAAAAAAAGTAGTATCTAATAGCCAAGTAACCATTGGTTGGCCAAAGTGACACACTCTTATTCTATTACCACATCTACTAAAAAAACTTCTTAATGCAAAAAAGGGAGAGAATGCAATAACAAGAGAGTTGCAACTTCATAGAGATGAGGTGGGTGAGGGAATGAGAGAGAGTGGGTGTATATGTGACTTTTTGTGTGTGGAAAGAGAGAGAGAGAGAGAGAGAGAGAGAGAGAGAGAGAGAGAGAGAGAGATTCTTAAAGGCATGTATTAATTTTCTAAAAATAATAAAATGTCTAGGTACATGCAATGTAGTCAACAACAAGTAGCAATAATTATGCCAAGTCATGTTATACACATGAATGAAAAATTTGAGAATAAACTTTAGTAAGAACTTCAATGAACACATCAACAATACTTTCATCATTAATGATAAGGCAACAAAGGGGAGGAATTTTTTTATACAACAAGGTGAACACTTTTACTAAAGCATACTAAGGTATAAGGAGCGTTATGCTCCTTATACCTTAGTATGCACAGCAAGGTGAACACTTTTACTAAAGCATACTAAGGTATAAGGAGCATTATGCTCCTTTTACTAAAGCATACTAAGGTATAAGGAGCGTTATGCTCCAAGTATATGTGAGCTACACATTTGACAAGCTTATAAAATTTTGTTTTCTTTGATGAATAACACATATAACTTTCCAAGTGTGCTTTGCAATATTGGCATAGTATTGAGTAGTATGGGAAGTGAAGATTTCATCTTCATCCTTCTATTTTATTATTTTTCACCAGATAATTGCTTAGTGTAATACACACTATATCAATGGGGAACCTTTCATCATTCATCATTTTTTTTGAAACTTTGGGTAGTTATGTGATTATACTTTTCTCTACCATGTTTGTTATAATCAACGATTTTGTCTCTAGTTTATTTCATCCGTGAGTGACAAAAGCGTACACGGTGACAAAAACCTTAATTTTTGTACACTTGTGTGACATCGCTAATATCTTATGAGGAACCCTCCGTGGTCTGGCAGCTCCTCGTCTCTCTCTGGGAGGAGGAGAGTTTTGCACTAGCTCGCCACATGGGGGGGCTCCCTTCTCACTTGCCTCCACTTTGACCTACCATAGAGCTCTCCTTTGACCTATCAAAAATGGGTTAGCGTAAACGTCTGACCTGCAAACATCAAATCCGCTCCGACCTACCAAAAATGGTGTGTAGATGTCTGACTTGGTGGATGTCAAGATCATCTCCCCTTCAACTTGTCAAAATGTGTGCGGTGTAGAGGTCCGACCTACCAAATGATGTCAAATCATATCTCAAATCTACCTCCCTCTAACGTTCCGGCAGGCAGACAATGTGCCTCCCCTCTGACCTGTCAAAAATGATGCGTAGACCCTCCATGGCATGTTCATGCCAAAACTATACTAATTTCTTCATTGATCTATCATGCCAACAAAACATAAGAGTTAGCTAGCTACCTTCATTATCATCACGCATACTTGAATCCATGCTTGCATGTCCCACCACCACCACCTTGTGAACCATCACCACAAAGCAATCCACTAACTCCAGCTCCAAACAAGTCTCGTCCCAATTTCATGTTTTATTCTATATCTCTATCCACATCGAGTGGTGGGTATGATGCAAACCCACATGAAGGGTCCCATGACAACCATTCATTTGTCTCATTTGGGTGCTATATGAGGTGCCCACTCTTCATGAGATATGAGAGCCACCTTTAAAACCCCACAAGACACAGAATCATCTCATAAGCCAATTGTAAGAGTAAAAGTGATGTATCTTAGACTTAAGCTTTATGTGTACACCAAATGGCAAGGAAACTTTTCAATTTCTAGTTGTTTGTCCATAAGCTCGCCATTCTTCATTGTAGCCTCTCTAAGTATGTAATGGCTTTTTGGAAATGATGCATCCTCATGTCCTTCAAATATGCCTCATTGTAAACCCCATTTTGGGATTAACTTAGCATCTCTCCATTATATATGAGAGATAGCATAACAAATGTCATAAAACGAGACTCTAAATGTTGTAATTATGAGAATACATTAGGAAAAAAGGGAGCTCATTTTGGGGCCCTGTAAGAAATTCACTATTTTTTTATTTATTTCTCTCCTAAAAGACCTCAAAAATAATAAAATATGGAAACGTGGCTCAGAACTGTCAGTAAGGACTACCGAACTGTCAGTTCAGAAAAGAATAAGATAATCTTTTGTCTAACTAACACGATTTTGCATTAAATATCTCCTTAATTTTTTTTTGTTTCTCGAAGATTTCGCATCTCTTTTGACGACGTGTGCAGGCCTCTCATAAAGAATCTATCACTGAACTTAATGATTGTATGAATACCGCCACACTTCGACGATTCATGTTACAAAAATACTATGAGATTGACAAGCAAACTTTGCAACCTCAGAAGCACAAAAAATGGCCGATACTAGTGAGTTACAATCTCAGAAGAAGCGATTACACCATCTTCACATCGACTTAGAAGAACAATATGCTCCAGCACAAAAAAGACGAAAGGATACGGTGTTGAATGCTCAACAACGAAAAAATATGAGAAGAGAAGGGCTCCAACATATTGACTTATGGTGTGATGGAAGTATATATCCAAAATGTCTAGTAAAAAACTCTACACCTCCATTTGTCAATCCAACCACACTACTGAGGTTTGCGGGCGATGGACAAAATGGACTTCTTGGTTATATTTCAGCACAGTCTACATTTGCAGAAACATATAAAACAATGTACCTACAAGAAAAGGGGGCCATGATTCAAGAGATAGCTATTCGTGCAAAATTGGAGCAGCAGTTTGCAGAATGAAATTGAGGAGCATTCAAAGAGTAAAAAAGAGTTGACAAGATCAAGAAGGAAGAGAACCGTGCTTGGAGACAGACAACGAAGTAGGAAGATTAAAAACATTGCAAATTTGAAGGCTGGGACTGGTGGATGCAAGCGAAGAATTCAGGAAGCAAGGCTAGTTTGTAATTTTTTATTTTTTATACTCAAAAATGCTCTCACATAACTATATCTATTTTGTCCATTAACGCAAAACAGGATTGGAAGTGTTGAATAATATAGGCATATTGTGTTGTTACTATAGGAAACTATTGGAGCCTGCAAAAGAAAATATGGATCCCAACCTTCTTCCAGTTAAACAAATGAAAGGATTGCTTTCTTGTGGTGTAGCAAAAGGTTTGATTGAAGAAAAAAATACAAAACAATCAAACGCAATGTTGTAGAGGACTTTATATTCAATAATCAAGTTGATGGTACTATAATCCAAGAGGCTCTTGATGTTAGTGGAGTTAGCAGGAAGGGATATAGTTCGATTTTCCATGCGATATTCTCAACTTTGAGAGATCAAAGGATTAAACGAGTTTTACTGCCAAATCCAGCAACAGTGTGGAAGATAAGAGGTCATTTGAATGAAAGTATAGATGAGTTTATTGGACAATATATCCATATTGAAGAAATATTTCATGGTGGTAAAGGAACCACTGTGTATGACCCTTAGAACAATATATTTGTAGATCTACAACAAATTCAAAGAAGAATGGTCGAGTTTTATGGAATAACATTTGAAGAGTGCAAAGGCATTTTGAAATTTGTTATCAAACTGGATGAGTGTGAGGTTGTAAAGGAAAAGAAAATGGAAAGGATTACTATTACATTGATGAATGGAGCACTTGATACATCATTGACTGAAGCGAGTTCGAAGTATTTTAGTGTGCAGTCGGAGAAACACATATGGTGGTTAGGCTCGTTCCAGGTATGATCATTTTTTGTTTCGTACTTGATTTTAGTCAATGTTTTCAAATCTTTTATAGTAAGACTTTTGTTTTGTATAATCACAGATGAAGACAGAAGACCATGAAACACTAGATTGGGTGTTTCACCACACGAAAATACCAAGAATAATTAAAAGACAAGTGCAAGGAGAGAATCTCCATGTTGCAGGAAAAGGTGATTTTCAAGTAGAGTGGCACATGGCGGGGGATCTTAAAACACTTAAGTGCATGTATAACGTTAGTAAAGGAGGTAACTCAAAGTCTCCTTGTCTTTACTGCAAAGAATCAGCTCAAGTAATGGATTCCAAATGGTGGAAGAGAGCACCTAATAGAGATAAAGTTGACCCTGACTTCAAGGCCATTCTTGACATTCCACTATGTAATGTTCACATATGCACATTGCATGCTCTATGTCGAATTATTGAGAAATTGGTATTTTTGTATATTGGATTTGCTTGGAAACTCCGTCCCGAAAGAAATAGAAAGGATGCTCTTCATGCATTGGAAAAAGTGTTATCCGATATAGGTCTGCATGGAGGTGATGTTCATATCACAAAGGATTTTAAAAAGTCTACCAATGGCAAGGAGGTACCAATCAAGCCCTCTATTGGTGGTGTTAAGGCAAGAAGATTCTTGTCTCGACCCAAACACAGTAGTAAGCAAGTAAGGCAAAGTAGAACAGTTTCAAGGATTAGTTATGGATTGTGGAAGCAAGTCCATAATGCCGTGAAAGATCATGAGGTAGATGGGGAAGCACGAAATGTGAAGGCAGAGGTGTGGAGGTCTCTTGATCAACTCTTCATGTTCTGTGACAATGTAACATGGACAAAGAGTGATTACAAGAACTTTGAAGAGGCAATTAAACATTTTGGGAAGTCAATGAAAGACGCGTGGACAGCCTGCAATATAACTCACTACATGGTAAAGTGATGTCTTCTTCTTTTACTTAAGTGTGATCCTCTTTTCTTTTATAACTTATTATGAATTCTTATGTCTCTGTGAAAATAGCATATCATCTACAACCACCTTCCCTATTTTGTCAAAAAGTATGGATGCCCAGCAATTTGGTCTACCCAAGGCATGGAGAAGTCTCACTACATGGCACGTAATGCATTTTTCAGACACACACAACACTATGGAGGGAGTCAAAAGGTAAATAGTCTGAAGGAAGTCTTCCAATGGTTTTACCGAGGAATTCTACAAAGGCTGCATGCTAAAAGAAAAGTTGCTAGTTCCAAAGTCAAGCTTGCTTTTATTCTAGCCCAAAAGCAAAGACGAAGACAAACTTTGGACAATTCAATGGCAGCAGAGAGACATAGACAATGGAGGGATTCAAAGATATTTAGAAACCATAAATGGACAAGTAAACATGAATAGCAGTTTGTAACTTATTGGTGTTATGTCCACATGTTTTCAAACTCAATCAATAGATTTTTATTCTGTGGAACAAGTGACTCTTGGTGTTATGCCTAAATATTTTGAGACTCCATGAAAAGTATTGAACAAAAATTTATATATCATAAATTCTATATGCTGACATATGCAATCAGGTAATGTATAGGATATCACCAAACAACTCTCTTCATGAGCACACATGAATCACCTGGTGATTGCTGTGGTCTGAGTATAGCAGCAAAAAAGTCCAACTTCCTCTTGAAAGGAGGGGCCTGAGAATCAACTGTTCCAAAGCAAAAACTTTTCTCATCATCAAGAAAGAAATCCCCAGGGACATAGAAAGCAAAACAATAAGGAAAAAGTGAAAACCAAAAGGGACACAAGAATTTGCAAGAAAACACGATGGAGGGCCATTTGGAAAATGTCAAGTTCTCTCCTCGCATTTTGTTGCAAATTCTCCATTTCTATTGACATCCATCTCCAATCAAATGCTAGGAACATCTCACAATGTTCTGGACAATAAATGACACTAGGAGGAATTCCCCAGGGCAAAAGAGAGCAAAACAAAGAGGAAGAAATAAAAACTGAAACTAATATCAGAATTTGTAAGAAAACACGATTTGGACAATTTGGAAAATGTAAAGCACTCTCCTCACATTTTGTTGCAAAATTATAAGTCCTATTCATATCCATCTCTAATCAAATCCTAGGGTGATGTACCAGATTCCTAAGCAGTAAGACTCAAGAATTCTATAGATGGAAGAAATATATATCAGAAAACATTGAAAGGAGTATAGATCTCTGACCTTTCTTTTCCTCTTCCATACTGTTGGAGTTGCCCTGGTGATTCTCTTGCTCTCTTCCAAACTTGAGCTGCAGCCCAGGTAACCTGGAGATCTGGTAGTGGTAGTAGTCTTCAGACAGGTTGCAGAGTGGGTGGAGTGTGTTGGGTAGGAAGTGATCAGAGGGGGAAGGAAAAGGATGATGGGAGGGTGCTGGCAGGGATGGAAGACGGGGAGGGAAGAGTGTTAATGGATCTGATTATGAAATCATGATTGGCACAATTTCCAAGGCAAAAAGTGACTTTCACACGTGTCAAATTTCAAATTCCAAAAGATTTGGGTGGGCCCCACACGTGTGAAAAAACGACTACATTTCACATGTGTGGTATTTAATAGCTACTTTATTTGTATTTTGTAATAATCTATTCTCCTAACTCAGCTCTCTTGCATCTCTACCTCCCTACTCTACATCATCAGCATCCAGACCAGCAGCACAGGTTCATCCCCAGCACAGGATACTCATCATCAGCACAGCAACCTACAGATAGCTTCCAGGTCAGTAAGACACTCTATTTCCTTCTCTTCTTGTTTAATAGTATATTAGGGTAAGGTACTGATTGATGTGATGTAGGTTAGATATTATGATAAATATTATATGCATTTCTTAGATTTTTTCCACTGCAAGTAGAAGCAGGAAGACTTTTTAATTGGGCATGTGTGAGAGCTTGATCACTTCTTGCTCTCTATAGACTCAATCCATCTTGCACCAAGTTGTAAACACACTGAAATGACTGAAGGCATGCTCCAGTATGCTGCCTCAAGAATTTGCAGTAAAACGGGAGGAGGCCGGGGCTTTAGAAATCCCAAACAGCCCAAATTGCATTTTGTTGCAAATTTGAAATTGCTGCTTCATCCACCCCTATCATTGTGATTTTGTGTCTTTCTAGGCTATTCAAGGCTGTATACTCCTTGCATAAACTCAATCCATATTTTTTGTAGTTGTAAAGACAAATAATTCACTGTAGGAATGCAATAGCATGTTGTTTCAAGTATTTGCAGAAAAACGCGATGATGAGCTGTTAGAAATTTTAAATTATCATAATCGTGTTTTGTTACAAATTAGTAAATTTTGCTTTATCCATTTTGTCATTGCCTTCTTTTATCATTCCATGTTCTCCATGGTTGTAATCTTTTTCCATTGCTTTGTATGCAGCTTTTCAGAGTGATGGCAAGAACCAAGGCAACTGCAAGGAGGTTTGGCAAGGGGCCAGGGCTTGCAGCAGCAGCAGCTTGGGCTGATATCAAGAAATCTAGTGTGCCGTTACACATGGCAGGAAGGGGAAGCCAATGAGCATGCTCCAACAAAAGTCAAAGAGATTAAAACATTCTGCAGGTGTGCTAAACGAGATCAGGAAACAACAAAAAGCTATAGGCTTTGCAATCCCCAAGGCACCTTTTTCAGAGACTAGTGAGAGAAATATGTGATAGTTGGCACCTTGGTTTCAGGTGGAAGAGGACTGCCATTCTTTCCTTACAGGAAATGGCAGAGGATTACTTGGAGAAGTACTTTGAAGATGCAATGCTTGTAGCAGCCCATGCTCACAGGGTAACTCTGATGGCCAAGGACTTCAACACTTTGTCCAGAGTGAGATGGAGGTATGACAAGCTGGTCCATCCTGTGGAATGGCAGGACATAAAAATGAGAGACATATTATTAATTCCACCTACAAGGAAATTGAAGGTAGATAAGGTGAAGGTTGTTGAAGTGACCCACTCAAAGAGCACGGAAAGCTGCTTATAAGAAGTCACTGAAGCATCAAATAGAAGAATCCAAATCTGCTATAGATGTGGAGACTGTACAGATGGAGCTGCAGATATAGAGAAAGCTGCAGGAGCTGGGCCCTAACATAGTTGTCCATATTGAAGATGAAACTTCAGAGAATAATTTTGACTTGACAAAAGCATGCTTGGCAGCATTGGCTCATAAGAATGAGTATTGCTCAGATACTATCATTCTTGCAATGCTCTAGTAAGTGTCTTTTATTTTACATTTATTTTACATTTGTTTGCAAAATAATCCTTATTGTACCTCCTCCCTTACATCTTACCCTAATTATTGTTTTGTTCGATGTAGCATGATGAGAAGCTGGCTGAACCATGCTGTACAGCATACAGTTTATATTATTGATCCTGCAATTTCCTTCAAGTTAAGAGATCCAAAGGAAACTCCCATGGATATTTCCAATTGGTTCAGACACTGTGATTTTGATCATGTTGATATTTTGCTACTTCCATACCATAACAAGTATGTGGGTGACTGCTTCTTTTGGGATTTTTCTTCAAGATTGAGTACTCTTGTAGCCTTTGATTTCTTAATGCTTTTTTCCTTATGCAGTGACCACTAGAGCTTTGCTTCTATTGACATCCAGCAGAAGCAATGCTTTTTATTCAACTTTCTTAGAAACACACACAGAGAGGTGAAATTGTAAGTGGTTTGTGTGCTATTTTTAACTTTAAACTTCATTATTTGGATTTAATGCACACTAACTGAATTATATGTATTGCAGTTGTATTAGAAGGCTTCTAGATGCATTGGATCACTGTCCTCCTAATGTCAATCTTTTGGATTCAATAGAGCCAATAGATTTAGAGGTAGAAAGTTGTTCCCTCTACTGATGTCGATTTCATGCTATGCCTTTGAACTTATTGAATAATTTTATTTTGTTCAGATATTAACAATTTCTAACATATCTTTCCAACTACCCAGACACCACAACAAGATGATTCAAGTAGCTCTGCGGCGGCTGAGAGTGCTGATTAGTGCCAAATATATACTTTCAAGCTATTTTGAGATAGGACAGCCAGAGCTTGTAAGAAAAAATAATTTTCATTTAGCTTCAAAAAATTTGATATTGGTACAAAGTGTTCTAAATCATCATATCTCATTGCAGATGAGAGAAGATAGCTTCAGCTCGAACTATGTATATAGTTTCAGAGCTGATATAATTTGGAAGTTTTTGAAGTATGCCTCCCCCAAACCTATTGTACCAGCTACTGTCGAGTTGGGTGAGAGATCTAAAGTCCGAGAAGGTGTCATACACCTTGATGACACAGATGATGCAGATGTGGTGCCACAGGAACAAGACCTAGTGCTGATGAGGAGAAGCCACAAGAACAAGGACCTGCTGCTGTTGATGTTATTGAGGAGATGATGGAGCAGCAGCAAACAGATGCTCCAGGGACAGTAGAGGAGACAATGGAGCAGCACCAAGAGACTGTACACGACAGGATGGAGCAGCACCAAGAGACTGTACACGACAGGATGGAGCAGCAGAAAATAGATTCTCTAAATAAAGATGATACGGTGAGCTTGGTTCATGTAGAGCAGTCTCTAGATCAGCCTGTAGATAAATAGAAAATTGTTGTCAAGAATATGTTCTACATATATAATTAAACACTTCTGTACAGAATTTTACTTTATTGAATATAATACCTTTGTTTATGGAGTCTGTGTTATCTCAATTTTCAAATTTTCAATGTCTTTGCATTTTATTGAACTCTCTCTTCTTTTGAGCACCTGCAAAAAAGCAATATGAAACAATAGGGTAAAGTAAACTAATAGCAGTGCTTAATGAGACTAGGATAAGTCACATGGTATACCTTCTTATTGTTGTAGATAAATAAAAAGTCCTTTGAAATAGAACCTTCTGTCTCAAATAGAATGTCATTGCGCAATTGAGCTAGGGAGCAACATTGTCTTAATGAGATATTGACTAGCACATCACCATTCTCAACAACATCAATATCAAGAAGTTTATTTTCTGCACCAAAAGAATCTTCATCTTGATCCATTGGGACTAGTTTTGTACCTAGCATTCGACTGCGCTTATAATAAAAAGAAAAAATAAAATTTTGTGATGCAACCATGTACTTCAGTTGCATAGAAGGTTGGACAACCTCACAAAACACTGAACTACATGTCTTCTTATCCCGACCTTTATCCAAAAATTGTGGCATGCATGCCAGACTTGTTGCTTTAATTGTGAACATTGTTTTTGAAACCTTCACTGGAAAGGTATTAAACAAGTCTACAAAAACTGTGAGGCATGCATAAAGAAATTTTTATTATCCTTGTGGAAATATTGGGCCTCAGAGCTTTCTGTACTTCTTTGAAAAGCTTTGCCCTATATGCCTCTGTAACACTAAAATGTGGGAGAGGCCAATCCACTGAATTCCATGCCGGAAGCCATGTGTGTTTGCATTGTCCAGCAACTGATAAAAATGATCAGTAAAAAATATACCGGATTGAGCTAGCTCTGTTGCACATCGACCTTGGTATTGTTGTTCTCCTATCGATCCATGCAAAACATCTATAAATCCCAGAATACAATCGATGTTTTGCCATGTCTCATACGATGAAGGGTATAAATCTGAAATAAAATAACATAAGAATGTCAATAAGCAAAGAAAGAAAGCTTTATCTTAAAAATCCATACACCTCATAAAGAACAAAACCACAATAGAAAAATATACAATTAGGCTTGTGTTGCGGAAGATCATTTGGATAGTCTCGCAAGACAAGTTCTTTATGCATGTACACATGCTGAATCAAAACTTCTTTCACCGATATCTTCCCTCTGGTGATTTTAAAATCTCGTACTCTTCCCTTCCATGATGCCAATAAAATATTTTTTGTCTGGGGTCTCTTTCTTTTGCTAGGTTGCATGAGCACCCATGCTCCTTTCGAAACACTAAACCTTTCCCAAGTTCCTTCCGTTTTGACTGTACTTGAATTCTCTACCAAAGAAATAGAAGAAGCAGGTCGACGGGGTAAGGATGTGTGGTATAATTCTGCCTTCATAGCATTATCATCCATAGAGCGTCTTCCACAAGAATGGCCATAGTTTTTATTCACCATGGAGACCTTGTGAATCTGTAACCACATCAAAGTAATGTAAACAAGATAACAAAGTAAAGTTTCAAGAAAGAGAAAGTGGGCAGACAGACAAATGACAAGAAACATCTTACTCTAAGCCAAACAGGATCAAGGGAGCAGTTTTGGAAAAGAAGAGGCTGCTGCACAATGAGGCAGTGGTGTAGAATGGTAGAACTTTCGAAGGAAAGGTAGCACAACATTTCAAAGTTCAAAGGAAGGTGGAAGCGGGAAGGCCCTTGTCAGAGAAAATGTCAGACTAGATTCTATCTTCATGTCCAAAGATCTTGTGAGAATAAAAAACCAATCTCCACATTAATGTAGCATGCTTGTACCTACATAAAATAGTTTCTTTTATCTATTTTCTCTTATTTTTGTGAATTTCCAACGTTACATTGGCCCTCTCATTGGTTGAGAGCTTATTTTTCCAAACCGTAAAAGGCCTCAAAATGAGCTCCCTTTTTTCCTAATGGTTGGCTATGCCATAAACTATCTAATTTGTAAGCATTTATCTCACCTTTCATTAAGTTTTGGGAACCCAAGTGTGAATAAGGGCCAGCGATATAAATAAAAATAATTCTCATAATACAAGACACAATCCCCAGGCTTTGTGCCATTAGAGATTCTACCCTTATCTCCTTGCTCTCTTGCTTGTCTATGGTGAGAGAGAGAGAGAGAGAGAGAGAGAGAGAGTTGAGAGAAGAGAGAGCTACATTTTTAGTACACGTTCCTTTCATGATTGTACTCTTAAGTGTGAGAGTAGAGAGGAGTGGAAGTACATGTATGAAGAATGGCATCCTCATGATGATAGCTTTAGGATGAGGCAAGAGAGTGGTGCTAGCTACCACTAGAAAAGCTTGAAGTCTACTGAGATATGAGCTTGGACACCAGCAAGTTCCTTCACGAGACGACACGCTTGTTGATTGGTGCACCAAGTCACCCAAATGTTCATGCAAGAGAAACGTGACCAACCGGAGGATTATCAATTTCCTTTTCAAATTGAGCCAGATTTGCCAAATGAAACTAAACTTATGAGACAAGGTGACTGGAGAGAACTCAATATGTTGTACAAAGGTGGAATGATTTCATTAGCTTATTGCAATTGTAAACTAGAAGCAAATGAAACCAAACTTGTCCATGCATCATCTTCTACAAATCTTCCCATAAACCATACTCTGGTAATGGGTCAACTATCTGCATTTCACTTGCCACAATCGGAGATAACATTTGTACCCCTTTCTCTTATTCACTCCTATCTTGGTGTTCCTGCCCTTTGAGTGGGTTGGTTCTTTCCTCTGTGCTTCCCTCGCATCCCTTTGGAATCTCCTTGCAGTTCACTCTTGTTATCTTACCAGCTCCCTAACTCGGTAATGATACTTCCATCCCTTTTTGGACTTGTTGCACACCTTTCTTGCATCCTTCTAGTGCTTTCGGCACTTTCTGTCTCGATTTCACACCTTTTCCACTTGATTCCAGTACTTTCGAAACTTTTTGGCATTTCTCTACACCCTATTGTCTATGGACGTCCTTCAGACATTCTACTACCACCGTGATTAGCTACGAAGCCATATGCACATTTTGAAGCTCACCATGTGCTTCCTGCACCAACTTGGTGACCTGGTTCCAGACCTGTCATTGCTCCTCCCAATTCTAGGGTTTATCCTTTGTCCTTAGTCGATTCCGATTTTTCGTATCAATCATTGGGTGTTGTGCCCTCGTGACTGCCATGACAGCTTTTGAAGACTCCACTTCCTCTCGAATTGACTGAATATGCATTAAGCTAATTGCTGGAGACTGAGTTGAAGTGGACTCCTCTCCTTGTGCTTTCTAGAGTTCCATTTGATGTTGCTCTACGAGATTGCATGCAGAACAAAGTGACGAACACCATCCAAATCTAAATGAGAACACAAAGGCCAACAGAGGGAGGACTTAACAAATAGCAAACGATCTGCCACTTAACCGGCAGGGGTTGAAGAGAATCCTCCCATGCCAGTTTTGTGAAGTATTTTACCTCAGCGTTTTTTAAAGTATTTTGCCTCAAAGTTTTGGTTTGAGCATGGATGCGCTCAAGAGGAAGAAGGGTTGCTATGAGAATGAGATTTGCAGATCTCATGGCTCTTTGCATTGGCAAAGAAGCATGTTAAGGTGTATAGTTGCTTGGCTCGAGAAAGCAAGTTTGTGGGCTCAATTTGGAGCCCGTGTGTGTGCATCAAGAAGAGGATGCACTTGTGGATATTGCTCAAGAAGATGATCAAAATGGTTTGGAAACCATGAAAGGCTTATACAATGTTTTTGGCACCTTTAGTTTTTCAAAAGAGAAACTTTGAAAAGAGCACCCTTGAAAAATTATTGCATATGAGAGTGGAGCATGGAAGTTTAAAGCTCAATGTAACCATAATGATGTGTTGTTGGAACCCATGGAAGAGGGTTGTGAAGGCACATGAAGAGATTGAGGTCTCAAATAGCTCATGGAGCTCAAGAAGAGGCAACAATCCTCTCTCCAGCTTTGGGGCCAGGGAGAGGAGGCCATCGCTTAGGACAAGCTCAGTTGGTAGAAGCCATGACATTGGAAGTCGCCTATAGAAGCTTGCAAGAAGAGGGCGGCCATATGGAGTAGACAAGGATTGTTAGAGAAGATGAGGAGCCTTGAGTAGCAAAATCGTAATCGTAGCGTAGATGGAATCGTTGGGCAAGCAAGGAGACCGTTGGTGACTTCATGCAAATCTATCCACCACCAAAGCAAGGAGACAGTTGGTGACTTCATGCAGTCATTAACATCACAAAAAGGCTTGGTAGGAAATATCATTAGCAATAGCCGCCGTCAATACCAACGTATGAACGTTGAAGAAGGCGATAGATGGCAAGAAGGCTAAAAAGAAGCTATTGGAGTAGCTATGGCGAGTTGAGAAACTGCAGCAGCTTTTGTCCAATAGCAGGCGCATCCTGCTTATCATTTGAGGCCACCCGCAAGAAGGCAACCCCATCAATAAGGTCTTGTGGTTAGAATTTATGATGACCAAGCTCCCAAAGCTAGCTCCATCATATGGCAACATAACAAGTTAATATTATAGAAAAGGCATGAGCAAACTCGACAGCAGACAGCAAATTATAGATGTAGCAAATTGGAAGGTCGCCAATCGGACTAACTAAGCCAGGTGTAGTGCGAACTGTCTTGCCATGTAGCTGGAATCTGGACAGGTTGTAAAAATAAGCCTGGCACCGCACATCGCTTTCAATGAGCTAGCAGTTTTTAAATATTAATTCTTTTTAAAAAACCACTTCCTGATAAGGTTTTTTAAAACCTTACAATTAAATTTTTATCACACACACATACTCTCCTCTAGCCCTAAAAAGTAGGCCAATATCAAATTTTTTTAAAAAGCGGGCAAATACCGTTTTTTTAAATTAAATGCTATGGATTATGATTTATTTATGGATGGGTACCCTACTTTGCAGCATCCAAAATGGTTTGTAAATTTAAATGCCAAGGATTATGATCAATTTATGGATGGGTACCCCTGCAAAGCAATCAAAATGGTTTGTAAATCATCTTCACCCATGGTATGAGGGTAACCATACCCCTGAGCATGCCAAGAAGCGCATTTTTTTTGTAGTAGTGTGCATGGACGATGCACGTGCAAAAGGTGCATACGCATGGGTTGGTTCCCACCCAAACATTTATGTTCAAATTTGACTGAGTATGGTTCCACTATGAGCGAGTGGACTCAAAATGGACTTCTTGTCTAGGATGGGAGACACATGCATACACATTCTTTGGATAAACACTCCAATTTTGCATTGAGGGGGAGTGTTGAGAGACGCATTGCATGAGGGCAATGCTAAATTGTATGGGTGATGGGTGAGTGAGGTACACCACGCTTAAGAGGGAGTGTTGAAATATGTATGCTCGATTTATGCATGTGTGGGAAAACACTCTAAAAGTGCTAGATATTGTGTGGTGTGAGTTGTGGCCGCTCATGTGGAAAGGAGAGTGCCACATGTAAAGTTGGATGGGTGGCTATTTATATTAGAAGCCTTATTGTATGATTCATAACAACATATGCAATAGAGATCTTGTGTTGAGTGTGCTATTCTCTCTCTCTAGCAATGGCTCTCCCTCTCTCCCACATTCTCTCACTACAAGGGATCGGGCTCATACCCGCGCTCCTAGCCGCTAAAAATGACTTGTGAAAAAAAGTAAGGGGCCCGTGTACCAGCGCGTTATCATCGCAGCCACAGACATGCGTGTAAAAGCGCGTGTATAGGACCTCTCAGACGTGCTTATACACGGGTGTATAGCCGCGTTCTTTTCGCAGACGCGTTGAAACATGCGGCTATACACGCGTTTCTTTAATTTAGACGCGCTTATACACGGCTGTATAGCCGCGTTCTGTTCAGTTCAGATGTACTCAGACGCGTTGATACCTGCGTCTATACACGCGTTTCTTTAATTTAGATGCCCTTATACACGCGTAATTGTCAGTTTTGACGCATTAATACACGCGTATTTTACAGATTATCCGCGTATATACACGCGAGTTTTAGCAGTTCTGACGCATTTATACACGCGAACAGAGAGCAAAAAAAAAAATCCAGAGAGTGCTATTTGGTGCTTGAATACTGTTCCAGCATTCCAGCACCCAATAACACTCTCTGGATTTTTTTTTTTGTGCATTAGACCATCCACGAAGAACATATGCACGAGGGAGATTAAGACAAGAACGACATGAATGCATACATTGTCAATACACGATTCAAGACAGACATGAATGTAATACTATCGATTCACGATTCAATATTACTATCAAAATTTCATACATGTATACAAGGGAGTCCATATCTCAAAGTAGCCCATGGCTTCAGTTTACAAAAAAATATATACAACCACATCCTCAATATGGAATGTGATACTATAAGTCTGAGTACTACTCAGACCCAGATGATGACTCGATGCTCCCTCCATGCTCACATGAGCTCACATCGGTCGGAATGTTCGATGAGTAGTGCTCACGTCCACCCTCTGCAGTGGCGGCGGGTGGATCATCAGCAGCTTGTGCCTGTTCAAGTAATATATAGTATATAAGTATATATATATGTAATTCAATAAACCAAAATCATTCGTTTAGAATTTTCAAGTACCTGTCGACCGTATGGTCTCATGGCTATCTCAAACTGCGCGTCTGTAATACGTCCCTCGGCTCTGAAGATGGCCCACGTGTCACGTCTGCTATGCCGGCGAGCATACGCAGTATCGTGGGTTATGGGCTTCCTCCCCGTAACCCGTCGCTGTATCATAATCAACACAATTTGTAAGATTAAAACAATCATAGAATCAATGAATTAAGTAAACAATCAAATAAAGTGGCAAGCTACTTACGAACTCTGCCTCCCATAACTCGACGCCGCCAGATCCGAAATGCGAAGATCCAATGGTCTCCATCTGGATCCGTCGTGCCTCCACATGCTGTCTGCTCTTCACGCCACCCTCTGCTCGTTTCTTTGCCTCCTTCCACTCGCGTTTGTGCACAGTGGCAGGTTTCTCGGCAGGATAGCCACCCGCAGCTACATTTAGCCGGTCATCGTACGCGAGTTTTTTAAGGTGAGATCTTTTATTACTTAAGATCTCCCTTATTCGCGTCCTTCCCCATACATCCGAGAATGTAGCATGTGGGGGATTGGGGTACTGACTATGTACAGCCTCTATCACCTCCCCAACTAATCGGCTATTTTGATCTTTAAATTTAATAAAACAATTTCTATATGAGTTTGATACTACCCCACGCATGTACTCCATTACCTCCCTCCCCCTCGCATCCCCATCACTATCCCGCCCCTATCGGTCACATCATAGCAGATCACTCTCTCCACCTCTCTCATCTCCTCCTCTTCCGAACTGTCTCCTCTAACTCTTCTCCCTCTATCTCCTCTCTCACCGCGTGCCCTACTACCTCCCCCACCTCCCCCACCTCCCCCACCTCCCCCACCAAAGCACCCGCCGCATCCTCCACTCCCACTCTTCCTACTGCTGGGTGGAGTCACGACTGGGGGATTGTTTACGTGACGGTGGCTGTGAGCCCTGACGTGACGGTGGCTCTGAGGGAGCACATGATGGTGGCTGTGAGGGTGTGCGTGAGTGTGTCTGGGACGAGGTATGTCTCCTCGGTGGACGTGGAAGAGGAGAAGCTGCATGCCGTCTCGTCGGACTCGTAGGAATAGACGGCACTGGAGTTCCCTGGATACTCGCGGTAGGGGTATAGACACCAGGCAGGGAAGGAGGGGGATGGGCATACATATACTTTGTAAGCTCAACTGGACCAGGATGGCGCCCAAAATGATTCAGCATCTCCATCAGCCAATTGCTGTACGCAAATGGATCGGATGAAGAACCTGGAATATCCATAAAGAACCTGCAACACAAATCCTGCAGCACATCATGGGCTGTCTCTTGACTCACACAAATATCATCATTCAAGTCAGTTGTGTTGCCTGCAAAGCATAGAAACAAAAAACGCAGTCTCGTGTATACACCCGTGCAGAAACGCGTGTATACACTCGTCAGAAAACGCGTGTATATACTCGTCCAGAAATGCGTGTATATTCACGTGAACAGACTCTGCAGACAGGGTACACGCGCTTTTACACGCGACCTGCAAAAAATTTTTTTCAAAAGGATCGACCTCCGACAAAGACAAAGTGTCCTTATAAAAGGTCCACTGTCGCCCCTGTCAGAACCATTCACCCAATCGTGTGCACAGAAGCAAAAGGATGGAGACAAACCCAAAAAGCAAAGAGAAAATAGCATAAACAAATCTGAGGAAGGAGACAAGGCAAAGGACAAACTGACTCACCTCTGAAAAAGTGAGTCTTCTTTCTTGCTCGGTTTCCTCCCGTGTGTGCTCCTTCTCTGCTCCCGTGTGTGCTCCTTCTCTTCTCTTCTCGGTTTTGTTTCTGTTGGAAGAGGCAAAAATGAAAGCAGTGTTGATATGTTAGTTCAAAATCTATATTTGGGGAAGGCGGGCTATTTTTAGTTTAAACAGACCGTCGCGTTTATAAACGCGTGTATGTTCGCGTGTATGAGAATTTAGCTACATTTATACACGTGTTTTGCAGGAATTACCCGCGTTAATACACGTGATTTTTAGGAAATAGCCGCGTAAATACACGCTATTTTTAGGAAACAGCCGCGTCAATACACGCGATTTTTATACTGTCATTAAAAACATATTATGATTTTGTGTTTTCTGGTTTGTACATAGGATGTCATCAACCTCTTCAAGCAGTTCTGGGGAAGATGAGACAATGCGTCATCGTAATCGCGATGTGTGGTTGGGACAACGGATCAAATGTATGTGTAATCGATGTCAAGGATGCATTGTACGAGCACGTCGAATTACCTTGAATCACATCTCCATGTATGGAGAATGGAATCAAACACGTTTAGAGGTGAGTAGATGTAAATTGATGGTATTCAAATGACTCATGGTATCCAAATTAAATTAATAGAGTTGTAATATATAAACTCTAATTGAAGCAGAATGCAGTACCACACCCTAACATGGTACCCTACGCGTGACGAGAGCACGCAAAGCGTCGACGAGATGATGCTGGAGCTTCGAGATCTATTGTCAGAGATGAGTGGGAAAGGGATGACAATAGCCCTGCACCCCACGAAGTTGTGGAAGAGGAGGTGCTTGATGATATGGTGCGGAATCTTTTTAAGGATGATCCCAAAGGTATGGACGATGATGATATGGAACAAGAGCATCTTTACAAGGCTTCATCGACACCGGTGTTTGAAGGGTGCACATTCTCTGTTTTATGTGCTTCACTTGAACTACTCAATATACAAATAGTTTATGGATGGAGCAATGCAAGTCTTGACGCATTATTGAAGTAAGCATTCTAACTTACAAATTTGAATTAGTGGTTTAAGGTTTAGGATTTAAGACTAATTATAATTGATGATATTGGATGCAAGCTATTATCAAACATGCTTCCAAAGGAAAATAGACTACCCACCTCAAGAGACATAGCGAGGTGCTATGTGATCTCTTGGAGGACTGGATTATGATCGCATACATGCATGCGTCAATGATTGCATTCTCTTTCGTGGGACGCATAAGGAGGCTCTACATTGTCCCACTTGGGCACATTCGTCTTCCGCCTGCACCATGGATTATATCAAAGAAAGAGGAGAAGCAGGTAAAGCAGGCCATCACCACTTTGCGTACTCCCACTGGATGCATGAGATCATTGAAGGGAGCCTTTACAACCACTAAGAAAAGAGGCGTTGAGCAACTATATGGGTTGAAGTCCCATGATTGGCACAAGATGCTTCAAGTAAGTGTTTTCCAAGTCTTGTACGTACGTTGAAATTAAATTTTGTAATGCCATAAACCATACATACATGTGCTCTTATGTGCGCAGTTCATACTACCTACTAGCATCGACCATTGTGCAAATAAGAGTTTGAAAAAATTTATTTATAAGATGGGCGAGCTTGTGAGGTATGTAAAATCCATGTCAGATCACCCTTCATTATACCTTGCAAAATGAACGTGCATGAGGTATAACGTACTATTTATTTATTTTTCAGATATGTTAGTTCCAAAGCAATTGATCCAGCCACGTTGGATGATGCGCGTGTTATGGCAGTGGAGGTGGTTTGTTTGGTAGAGGAGACTTTTTCGCGAACCATTCTCACAAGTCAACTACATCTCATTGTGCATTTAGTGGACGAAATCGCTTTATGTGGTACTGTGCATGCACGTTGGATGTTCTTCCTAGAGCGCTTCATGAAGACCTTAAAAGACTTTGTGAGGCAAAGTGCAAGGCCTGAAGGAAGCATGGCCGAGGATTGGTTGATACAAGAGTCTCTTGTATATATTTCAGAATTTCTTGGTCAGGTGGACAGCTCTTTGCCACGACTATGGAGCAATGAAGAGGACTTGAGGATGACCTCTATTGTGCCTCAAGGAAAAGGACAGAGTAAAGTAATTGACAGAACATTGATTGATGATCTCAATTTCACTTGTATCCTTAATAGTGATGTGATGAGCAGATGGGTTACAAGATATGAGGATGCAAAGACAAAAAGGCAAGCAGAAAGAGCTCTCTTTTGGAGGCAACATGGCTCTCGGAAGGCGTACTCTAAGCATCTAGCAACACTTCCGAATGATATCCATGTTGATTGGTTGCATGAGGAAATGGAGAGAGCAGAGAGCGATGAGGGGCTGCATATCACGGCGGAAGAATGGGAGTATGCACGAGGATGCATGTCAAAGGTACATAGAACTAATGTTTTGCATTAGTTGTAAGTGATTTGCTTTTAATATTTATTCACATTGCTTACACAAATATTGCTTCTATTTTGGTCCAGTGCACTATGTTCAATGCTATATGGTGTGAAGGCAAGCATTTTCGAACACAAAGAATTGATGAAAAGAGAAATACACAAGATTGCGGTGTCATTAGTAGCTTTGAGGGAGCTAATGGAAAAGTGGATGATTATTGTGGCATAATCCAAAACATATTTAGGCTTGACTTTCGTCGCTTCTTTGTGTATGTTTTGGATGTCAAATGGCAAATGAACGTGGTGGAAAAAGGGCCTGATGCAACGATAAAACGCCATGCAAGTGGATATGTAACTATTGACTCTACAAAGTTCTGGAAAACAAAGAAAGATAGGCTCGCATTGCCACAACAATGTGAGCAGGTATGCATTTTTTTACTAATGTGTTTCATGTACATATATATCTAAGCTCGCGTACCCCTTGACTTTTGATATGCTAATTAATTACTGTACTATGTGTATTTGAGTAGGTTATCTATCTACCAATGGTGCATGACATCAAATGGTGGTACGTCATCCCTATTGCACCACGTTCCAAGGTGATGTATAATACATTCACTGATATGGAGCATATGGAGGATATAACAAGCCGCAATGAAGATGATGTCGAACATGCCATTGAAGATGTTGTGAGATGATCAAGAAATAAGAGATGATCATGATAATGAGGATGAGCATGCCATTTCTCATGATCATGAGAATGACCCTACCATTGAGGATGATGGTGATGTTGATGAGGATGATCAGGACATCGATACCATTATCAATGGAGTACAGAATATCGATAGTGGAATAAATTTAATCGTAGCCTTACAAATTGATCAAATGGATATTGATGTTGATCGTTTGGCAAGGATGGATCTTATTGAATATGAGATCGAACCCTAACCAATCCGTCACTGTATGTTCTAAATTGATGACATTTCTATCATCTCATATGCATGATTTATTTTTGAATATATTTCATTGTTGTAAATGCATGTAGTGGGATTGTGTAATGATGTATACTGTAATGTACTATGAGATGGTTTAAAGAAAATAGTTTTTAATTTTGTAAAGGAATTCAGTTCTTCTCTACCATGCGTGTATTAATCCGTGTATAGTGGCATGTATTAATCCGTGTATGATAGCGTGTATTAATCCGTGAATATTATCGTGTATAGATGCGTGTATTACTGCATGTATATAAACGCGTTTATACACGCGTTGATAAATGCAAATATACACGCAAACTTAAATGCTAAAATACACGCGCTCGATTCTATTCAAATACAAGCGCGACCATACACGCGCTCGTAATTTATCGCGTGTATGAAACGCGTGTATGGCAGCATTGTCTTGTAGTGTCTTTATGGTATTAGAGCTTCGGTTCGTGTGAGAGATATAGAGTCAAGCAAGTGGCAATGACAAGGTAAGTAAGGAAGCGTAAACAAGTAAGGGTATTTCTACCTCTTTCATCACTACAGCACATTTTCTCCATAGCGACGCCTATTTTCATTACTTATACAGGTGTCTCTATGGTGTGTCGCTTATGTGATGCCCATAGCAATGTTTAGATGTTGCTTAAGCACTGAAAGTGCATCACTTAAGCGACACTTATAGCATGGTTTAAATGATGCATGCTACATGGCTGTCGCTAAAACAGGGTGCCTTCAGTGTGTCACTAAAGTGATGAAGGGCAATGCATGCGTAAGCGATGCCTTACGGCTATTTTAGTACCCAGTAAAAAAATGGCGTAATAGTGTGAGGATTCTCTCTTTCTTTCTCACATATGCACATTACAATGCGATGGTTCTCTCTATCTCTCTCACATATACACATTACAGTGCATTGGCTCCCTTTGTCTCTCTCACATATACACATTACATTGCAATGGTTCTCTCTATCTCTTTCTCTCTCTATCATTATAGTACTCCTATCTCTCTATCATTATAGTACTCCTATCTCTCTCACACATATACATAAAATATCAAAGTACTCATTTTCTCTCTCTCTCTCTCTCTCTCTCTCTCTCTCTCTCTCATTTGATTGAGCAAACATTAAAGAACTCTCTCTCTCTTAGGTCGAGCACACAAGTGAGCCAATATTAGTTCAATATGGAGGATTATAACATCGGTAAGGATATAATTATACTTCAACAATTTACATTTGTACACAAAGTTAAACAGAAATAAAAGCTCATGTAAATATATGTAAGCGTATAAGAGTACACAGTATATAAAGTGATAAAATTTCTGTAAATTGTAAAATATGATAAGTAAATATCTAGAGCAAGGAGGACTCAGGGGCTTCTAGTCTCCATGAGCTGTACCCTCATCGTCCTCATGATCATCATCCCCTGCGATGATGTAAGCTACTCCGTTAACATAGATTTGTGCCCAATGGCACTTTGTCAATCTACCTCCATCATGTCCTTGTCATCGTGCAACTCCCACACTTTGGAAAACTTAATTAGCTAATTTTTGAATACTTTAATTAGAATTTGAATGACATTTAATCAAGATTAGTCATTAAAGTAGCCTGGTGAAGGTAGCTGGGTCTTGAGATGCCTATAACCCTGATAGGTGGTCGTCTTTATCTCTTGAGGAGTGGGCTCACAACCATAGTCCTTCACTTGTTATTTAAAAAACACATGAGTTATCGGTTGATTTAAACAACATATGATACACGCCTACATACATGTATAATACCAAATGTAAACATTCTAATAATTACTTTTACAAAAATGGCAATAAAGCCCTACTTGCCCATCCTACCAAGACATGATGTATACCTAGCTTGTAGCCTAGCTCGTGCTACATCCTATAGAAATATGTTAAGAATCAAAAAACATGTATACATAGACCTAATATTTAAGATAGACACTAGTACATAACTAGAGAGTAAATATTACATATCTTCTGCGCTGATCCCAACATGTCCTGAGTCGCATCCCCTGCCAAAAGGCCCTCCATGACTCAGGATGCATACTAGTGGGGCAGGTATTATCCGTCCCACCGATAAATATCTCCTACACATTTTAAAGTCCCATCCAAGAAGTTAGAATAAAAAATGAATGCATGTGTCAACAACTGTGAGCTGTGAAACACTTGCCCATCAAGTCACCAAATTTCATGTCACATAGACATAGGTTGTTGTCAAACAATGAGTCTAAATATAGATTACGCAACTAGAGATAATATTTACTAGGTTCATATGAGTGAAAAATGTGAACATGCTATGAATAGTTTCACTAAAAACTTATCTATAAACTGTCTTATGAGTAGTTGCTCTAATTTTACTTTTTTTCCAATGGCAAACATCTCCGACTCATCCTCTGGTACACCACCTCCTCTAGCACCACGTCTTCGTCTTCATTGACATCTTTTGTCATGGCCTCTAGATCTGTGTAGCATAAAGTTGATGAGGCATAGACATACTACGGGTAGAGAGTTCCATGTTGGTGTGTGAACTGTTGAGGCACTCATCGATGGACACCTGCTGGGGGGGGGGTCACTCATAAATATGTAAGCATAGCACGCGGGTTCAACAGAAGGGATTTTTAAAATCCCTTTTTTACATATTATTTACATATAGAAGGGTACCATTTAAAGGGGGTATTCATAGGTTGAATATAAAAAGGGTATGTTTTATTCATGAAAAATTCAGAGCAGATAAAGGATTTTAAAAATATGCCTTGAACGCACGTGATAGAGAGGGTTCACTTATAGTGAACTCCCAGAGGAAGGACACGACAGCAATCTTGTATCCACGAGCTAGAGTTTGGAAGATGTCATGATGCACCGATATGAGAGAGACCGGATCAGCCTACAGATGGAGGCATGTGCACACCAATTACCTCCTAGTTCTCAATCTGAGACATCTGACAATCATTCCTTACCTAGTCGCCTACTACCTCTCTTATGGTGGCTGGTTAGGAACATCACTTTCGGCTGCTCATGGAGAGTTTTTCAGCTTTTGGGTACTCACTATGTGATCATGCTATCTACAATTGCCAGTGGAGATCGTCTTTTTATTGCATAGGATTTACATGTCCTAGTTCACTCCGAGATCACTCTCAGGACATTTTTTGGACCTATATATATTCATGGAGTTTGTGGCACAATATTGCTTACTACATCAGGAGTATGACCACATATGGGCTATGTGCTAATGCTACCTCTCTCGCTGCAAGAGGCATTACCCATACGAATCAGAGAGATTGTATATCGATGTGCCAGACCTTACACTCAAGGAAATATATCGGGGTTACTCAACAGTAGCAAAAATAATTATACTTTTAAGGAGTGTGACAATGGTCATGAGCTAGTACTAGCACATGAATAGAAATGTGCCTAGATACATTGTAGTCAATGCTATTAGATCATTGCATCCTAGTGAGAAGTTGCTAGTGAATCATGGTTGGTGTCAGGCGTTTTTCTGAGAGGCGTTTTGGGCCTGTGTATATATGGATGCGTGGCGTGTGTGAAGATTTGGCTTTGGAGGGCGTTGCCAGGTGTATAGCGTGGATGGATTTAGTTTTGAGCTTCTTGCAGGCCTATCTGGAACATGGTTTGATGGAGGTGGTTTCAACTGTTCGGCCGTTTGAATTTGTGTACACGCCCAAGTATGAGTGGGCATTGGAAGGCTGTGTTTGAATGTGTATGGAAGCATGGGCATTTAAGGTTGAAGGGACAGTGTTGCCTTGGGCATTTGGTGTGAAAGGAAATATAAGTGTGGCCATCTTGTAGGCCTTGGAAAATAAATAAATGATTTACGTGGCCATAAAATTGAAAAGCCACTTGGAGGCTTATTAGGCTAGTGCAGCCACCACAGACGCGGACAGAGCCGTGGAAGATGTGGTGTAGCCGTCGTGTAGAGACTGGTTGACGGGCTGACAGTGTGGGAGAGCTAGCGAGCGAAGACAAGGTTGGTTGGCGCAGTGGGTGGCGCAGAGAGGGAGGTGCAAGGTTGACTCTACAGGGAGCTGACATGTGAGAAGCTGCAGAAGGTGCTGCAGTTGCAAAAGGCGCCAAAAAGCGACTGGCAGCTGACTGACGACTGGCATCAAAGGGACGCTTGTGAAGTGAAGGTAGAAGGTGTCAAAGGTAACTGTAGAGAAGTTCGAGGTGATGGCCGTTTGCTGCTGACAGGCTTGGCTGGAGTGGGTAGCTGCTGCTGCAGGGAGTAGAGAAGGCCGCCAGGGTGTAAGGGTCGAGGAAGAGAAGACCAGGTGGTCGTGTGGAGCGCAGCTTTGCTGGTGTGGACAGGTGTATGGAGGCCGCCTAGGAGCTGCTGGTCGACAGTGGCAAGGCAGGCACAATAAGGAGACAGGCTGGTACAGAGCTTTTGGGAGGCCGCCTTTGAGGTGTGGACAAGTTGCAGGTGCAGCTGGATGGAAGCAAAGGAAGGTGACAGGTTTAAGAAGCGTAGGCTGGTGTGGGCCGCGTAGGTGAAGTGGACAGAGAGCAGGGTGCCGAGTAAAGACAGAGAGAAGGACGATGTTGCTACTTGGTGGTGGGCCGGTAGCACTGCAGATAAGCTGCAGAGAAGTGGCAGAGGAAGTGTTCGTGGGTGAGGCTGGCAGAGGATCAGCACAGTACAGAGAGAGAGAGAGGTTTGGGTAGTAGGTCTATCAACAAAGGGTTACAAGGCATGTCCACCATGTGGGAATTTACTATGAGCAAAATATATCAAGAATCTCAACCATAATATATATCTGCAACATAGAAGATTTCTTTGTGAAGGACACATATTGTGATGGAAATAACAAGCAAGACAATTCAAGAGAAGGATTGAGAGTGGAGTGTGCCCTCCTGTATGAATGACTCCTATGGACTGGTACAGAAAATGGACAATTGGGCCTATTATAGATCCAAATGCAGAGCTCACAAGTGACGAGGAAGACAAGGATTGTCGCAAAGACAGCTCCGGGAAAAATTTGATGAAACCCAATATTTCAATATGGTATAGGTTGGAATATTGAAAATAATTGAAAATCACAAATATTCTTGACCCCATGTATATTTTTAAAAATGTTGGACATTTGCTTTGGAAACATCTTGTGGGTATCAACAAAGATACAAAGGCTGTGGGGGTGGATTTAAAAGAACAAAACTATAAACCATCTTTATGGCCTATTGTAAAGTCCTAAAACAAGAAAGATAACTTATCATGATGCACCGTGGGAATTGATAAAGGACAAGATAAACACAATCAATAATAGGATGATATTGATATGTACACCTACAAGCTATGGTGCATCATTGTGAAACATGTTTACTATGGGCTATAACAGTCTTTTTGGATTAGAGACACATGAGTGGCATGACTTCCTAAAGGTAGGCCATGGCTCAGAATGTTATTCTTGAATTTGTTAATTTTTGTGGGATACTAACGTCAAAGATGGACTATTTGCAGCATATGTTTCCACTTATAATTGGTGGATGCATAATCGAGGGAATTGGAGATATCGTATACCATTTGGGGTCTCTTGTGCAAGGTACTGCTCCTTCAAAAAAGTGTCTAGGGTTGTTCTTTGCAATTGAAGTTAGTTATCGATTTTGTGTTTTATCATAGACACTCGAGAGATTCCACGAGAAAAGTTGGACTACATAGAGCTCCTATGATTGATGGAAAAAGAGTTTCCTACATCCTTTTTTGACATCCAAGTCCATTTTCTTATCCACCTTGTTGAGGAGGTAGAGCTTGCTAGAGTTGAAAGCACACAATGGATGTTTTGTGTTGAAAGATTCATGGGAATCTTGAAGGGTTTTGAGAATCAAAGGGCAAGGATCAAAGGATATATGGCACAGGGATGATTGCATCATGAGTGCATGTACTATCTCTCTGAGTCCTTGCAACTTGTTGATGAGGAGGCTATGCCTATTTGGAAAGTAGAAGAATCAAGTAAATTATCAAAAGAGGTGTTATGTTGAAAGGGACTCCCAGTACATCTTGATCATGACGAGCGAGAGAATTTAAGTAATTTCATGAGCTATAATTCAGAATGTATAAAAAAATGGATCAAAGAGAACGATAAAGAATGGCAACAAAATATGCAAAGAACATTCAAGAGACAGCAAGTGACCCCCACCATGCCAATGAACTGGATACAAGAGTGAGTAAAAACGACACAAGAAGAAGGTGCACAAATTACATGTGAAGAGCTCGAGCTTAATCTCGAGTGTGACAAAAGGAGGTAGCAGATGGCATGGCCCACACTTTCAATATTCTATGTGCGTGTTTTGTGATGTTAATATTCTCTACGCTTGTGTTTTGTGATGTTAATATTCTTTATGCTTGTGGTTTTAGGCTTGAACATATATCAGCATGTGGGCCTATGGATAATATCTTTGAGTCAAAAGGATTTATGATATGTGTCTTAGTCAATACTTGTGCATTGTTACATCATTTCAACAACAATCTCGTGCAAGTGCCCATGACACATTGTTACATCATTTCAACAACAATCTCGTGCAAGTGCCCATGATGACAAGCTAGGTTACGTTGGGGATCTAGAGAGAAGATATAAAATTAATTATCACTTTTTGAAACATGTACCGATCAACTATAAATTGATTCCTCACATGTTGGTGTATTTGGTGCTGATTTGAGATCATGTTTATTATAGGTCATTTTGAAGGTTCGCTAGTTTCATACATAATACAGAGGTAAAGATGCTACCTTGAAAAGAGAGCTCGTGGGTTTTTGGTCTATCGATTCCTCCAAGTTGCTACGAGAAATCAAATAACCTTACCTTCTTTTAATGCAAATGGTGGTACATGGTGGCAATTGTGTAAGACAATCCTCGAGGAGGTCGATGAATTTTTGATAGCAAACTAGCCTCCTTGCTCGAGGATTGCAACCATATTGATATCCAAGGAGATACAACAATGGCTGAGAATAAGTGTACACATCACAACCTCAGCATGTTGGTGATTTCTCAAGGAGATAGACTAGGACCATCTAATGTGAATGACGAATGGGAGGAGGAAGACGAGGATGAGGGGGATGAAAATCTCGATGATTTTAGCATTAAGCAGGTAACTGAGCATGTAATGTCAACTTAACCTATACCACCAGGGATGGACCTAATAGAAGAGGAACTAAAAGAAGCTAGCAAGGATAACGATGAACCTCTTTTACATTGAGATTTTTCCCAAGAATAGTCCTTGAAACTTAGGTATAATCCTACTTCTCCAATAATTCCCCTAGTTTCAATGTTACATGCTTTCAAATCTTTCAAATCTTTCAAAGCCTTCAAACATCACACATATGTTTATTTCCTTAGTCTTTCAAAGATGGTTGCGTATTATTATTGTGCATTATCTATCCAATACCTTAGTAAAATTGCACACTCCTGTAGAACACCCTTGTGGCTCCAGCCGACCCCCAACTCTCACTCTAGTTGTGTGATGACAAAGTTTTTGCTCACCTCGTCCTCGTCCCTGCATTTAAATGAAAACTCTATGTCTATTAATGAGTTTAATTAAATTAACAACCATCTCATATTACAATCAAAGATCTCTTACCTCCATAACATGTGGACATCAGACATATAGAGGTCCATGAGGTCTCACGGAAAACCTTGCCTCCATCTCGGTCGACAATGTGTCCCCGCTTATCAATGGAGCACTCTATGCCCATGTGCCCTACACAAGATTGTGTCACCAATAGTGGTGGGACTGGCTGCTCAGGTAGATCTATGATACTTTGCTCATCACTCCTATAAGGAAATTAAAACCATTAGGGCCAAAAATGGAAAAAAAAGGCCCATGTAAAGATTGGATTAACTTTCTTAATCGAAGTGATTTAACTAAAAATAGTAGAGACAAATAGATATATTAAATGCATCTCTTTTACCTATATTTAGAGGAGAGTGTCTCTAATGTGCCATCCATCACGTATCTATAGTCTTTAATTTACCTATCCTTGCGGCCCTTTTACCTACTTTAGTACACGTTTTTTGAAATAAGCTAATTTTAAATATTTGAATACATAACATAATTCTCTCTTCCACAAGGCCTGACGTGAGTTTTTCCGTGTCTTTTCTTTCTACTGTCTTTTTTCTTTCCCTTCCATCTCTTGCTTTCTCTTTGGATCATTTTTATTGCTATGGCAACTCCAAGAGTTGATGCACACTTAAAAAAAAGAGTTGATCCACACGTGGAGAATTATTCATTACAAAGCTCTACATGATGAGTCTGAAGCTCAAAGACTACATGAAGAAGGAAAGAAGCATGTAGATTTGTGGGTTCAAGGTGGTCTATACCCGCATGACCCATCAACTGGTAAGCCTCCATCATTTATCACCTTGCATGATCTTGTTCGATTCCTGAGGGATTGTAGAAAAGGATTATTTGGATCTTGCTCAAGATTGAATAATCAAGCTACTATTTTCCATTATCAACACACAAATATGGTTGAAACTATGCTTGGTGTGTACAAGCAATCTATTAAAGGACTAGAAGACATCATGATCTCACAAACTCAACTTGTGAATGAGTTGGAAGGGCTACTTCAGTCATCTTAGGAAGAGGTAACAAAGCTTAGATAAACTAACCAAGAACTGGAGGAACATGCACTCCAAAAAACCCAACTAGAAAGCACACCTTTGTTAACCCATTACTAGGGTTAACAAGAGCTACAACCGTTATCTTACATCAAGTAGTCATGGTAGATACATCAAAGGGTCATACATTTAAGATATGAAGCAATGGTGTCTAAAGCTACAACTTGGATAGGCGCCTGTAATGGTGTGACGAAATACTTATAGCAATTCCCTTTTCAAGAGTATGTGGTATCATGTAGGATGAAGTCCGAAGTGATGTAATTTATGGATATATTATGAAAGTAGTCATTGTAATAGCATTAGGCCTCTTATGAGCCTAAAGTGCCCGGTCGGCCACAGTAGTTTAAGTGAGTGTGAACACTTATGGCCATGTATATAAGTGAATTTCTCTCATAATACAACTTACTCTCCCACTGTGATATTGAGTCTTGCTCTTTCTAATCTCTCTCCCCCTAATTCATGCTAGTTTATGTGTGTGAGTGAAGTGAGGTGAGAGGAGGGACGAGTACCCGTTTTTCCATGAAAAATATGTGGATTTGTGTGTGATTTGGTGTAGAATAGCTCTCTTTTTTGTCTTTGTAAAGCCTTTGTTTGCATTAGAGTGTTAGCAAGCATTCGGAGTAGCTTAATCCTTAAAAAAATTTCTCAAAACCATCAAAAAACCCTTGCATTCGACTAATTTCTCTTAATGGATTGGTTTTTGTCTACATCCCAAGTACCCTGAAAAAGAGTTTCTTACATACACCAAAGGGTCATACATTTAAGATATGAAGTAATGGAGTCTAAAGCTACAACTTTGATAGGCTCCTGTAAGTAATGGTGTGACGGAATACTTATGGCAATTCCCTTTTCAAGAGCATGTGGTATCATGTAGGATATAGTTCCCAAGTGATGTAATTCATGGATAGATTATGAAAGTAGTCATTGTAATAGGATTAGTGCCCAATCGGCTACAGTTTAAGTGAGTGTGAACACTTATGGCCATGTATATAAGTAAATTTCTCTCATAATACAACATGCTCTCCCATTGTGCAATTGAGTCTTGCTCTTGCTAATCTCTCTCCATAATGCATTCTAGTGAGTGTGTGAGTGTGTGAGTGAAGTGAGGTGAGAGGAGGGACGAGTACCCATAGTGCAATGCGATAGTGTAACAACGCTCGTGAGAGGCACGGTGGAGTTGCTTCTCTAGGAGTTGTAGAGCTTGGCGACCTCAAGGGTGACGAGCTCGGCCATTGGAAAGATCCTCACGACAGTTTGCAGTTCACTAGGTAATCTCTTGTTGGATCTGTTTTAAGGAGGGTTAGGGTGAGCCATAACATTTTTGGCGTCGTTCATCGTTTTTCCTCTAAATCAACGCATTAACCATTATCCATTATCTTGATTAATGGTTTTCCATGAAAAAGATGTGGATTTGTGTGTGATTTGGTGTAGAATAACTCTCTTTTTTGTTTTTGTAAAGTCTTTGTTTGCATTAGAGTGTTAGCAAGCATTAGGAGTAGATTAATCCTTTAAAAAAATTCTCAAAACCATCAAAAAACCTTTGCATTTGACTAATTTCTCTTAATGGATTGGTTTTTGTCATTAAGAGTAATTAATCCACTTCAAGAGACAAAACATTTAGAGTATGTGTTATTGGGGGTCTAAATTGATCATGTGAGTAGTCAAAATTAGTTTCCTTGAGTGTTTTGAGAGAATCTAGATGCATTAAAACACCTAATTACATCAACTGGAGAAATTTGACTCTCTTTGCTTAATTTTACCTTAAAAGAAGAGACCAAAATTAAGAGCTTAATTAATCTCAAATTATACATTAGTTTACACATGATGCACATAGATTAGAGATTCCTTGCTGTATCCAATGATGTGCTCAATTGTGTGAAATAATTAGTGATTAGGAGTTAATTAGAGGTCTTGATTAGTGTAAAGATGGAATGTTTAGTGAAAAGATTAATCTTTTATTAATTCTTTATCACTTTTTTACATAACTCATTAAGGCTAATGAGCGTTGAATGAGTAGATGCTCATGAGTAGATGCTCATGAGTTGTCAAATTGTCCATTTTGGGTGTCATTTATAAAGGGTGTAAGGGGGTGTCATAAAAAGGATGACTTTTTTATTCCCACTTACCTTTTTGGGAAAATTTTCATATCTCCTTAATTTTAAACTCAAAAAATATCCCCCCAAAACAAGGAAATTCATATTTCCCATTGGAGTCCCCAAAAAAAAATTAAAAAAATGGTTCACGCGTGAACCATTTTCTGCACTCTCATGCCGTAAGGTCTCATGGTCTAAAGATTGACGTCCCCAAAAAAAAATAGAAAAAAAGGTTCACCCGTGAACCATTTTTTCACTTATGCCTTAAGGTCTCACGGCCTAAAGGTTCACGCCCAAAAATAAAAATAAAAAAAATGGTTCACGTGTGAGCCATTTTCTACACTCTCACACCTTAAGGTCTCATGGCTTGAAGGTTCATGTCCCAAAAAAAAATCAAATCTGATTTTTTCGTGAAATCCAATTCATGGCGTAAAACACTAAGCATTTCACGATGTGAAGCACTAGGCATCTCATGATGTGAAACAATATTTTAAAAAATCAAATTTAATTTTTTCGTGAAGTCCGATTCACAACATGAAACACTAAGCATTTCATAGCGTGAGGCACTAGGCATCTCACCACGACGTGAACCAGTATTGAAAAAAATTAAAATTAAATTTTTCGTGAAGCAGACAGTTCACGACGTGAAACACTAAGCATTTCACAGTGTGAAGCACTAGGCATCTCACGACGTGAACTGTATTTTGAAAAAAAATCAAATTTGATAAAATCCATGAAGTCCACTTCATGCCGTGAACTGCACCCTACTAGTTCACGACGTAAAAGGGGGGTCCGTTGGCAAAAAAAACCCCTAGAAAACACCCCTATTTGGAGGCTCGTATCTCCTAAATTGTAAATTCGATCAAGGCTCTTATCAGAAAGTCAACATTGAGCTCTTCAAATTTGGTCTGCTATCCAATGTCAAAATCGCTCGTTTTGGCCTCCAACCAACAACCTCAAAATTCAACACGAAAATGGAGGCAAAAAATAGCCCAAAAATAACAATCATAAATAGCCAAAAATTGTGCGAGAATTACATCAAACCATATTCTGGCTACTTTTTGAGGGTCTAAACAACAAAATCATGAATGACTCAGGGAGACAAAGTTGTAGTACTCCAAAAATACTACAACTCTCTCACACAGAGTTTTTTCAAATTCCTTTTGGAACACATGCAAAAACGTGTTGTGAAACAGGAAAAAAATTCTCAAATTTTTTTCCCATCTTGAGATAGTGATGGAAAATAGGTTTTAAGACCTCCTCTTCCATCCGAGAAGTTACTAGCATGCACTTTTTCCGAAAAAATATCCCTAAGATCGTTCACGTGCATGTAGCGCCTGATTAGGGAAAACAGACACTCGTTTGACCCAACAAAGAGCACACCAGGCTTCCTGAGGCTGTAAACAGACTAAGAGAAAATCTAAAAAGCAAAAAAAAAAGTGTACTTGCTCATTAAGGAGAAATTAACAGTATCAAACATGGCAGCGATAGAGGGACTACGTGGGCTGACACCTTCACTGAACCCAATGGCTGTTACCCTCACCTCCTAGCTCCTCTTTTCAGTCTATTGACATGAACGACTGGATGAGCTCTGACATGTGGAGGTAGTTTTAATTCATACGCAATCGTGCCAATATGACGTATAATTTGGAATGGACCACAATATCTAGGAGATAATTTTGAGCACTTTCCTGTTGACAAAGTCTGAGAATCTTTAGGAAATTTCAAATAAACCAATGGCCTTGGCTCAAAAGATAAAAAATCGTGCTCTAGACCTAAGCACTCCTAATAGAATCTTGAGCTTGGGTTAACATTTCTAGCATATCTTGTAAGAAATCCCTCGATGCATCAAGCTTAGTGTCCTTAAGACCGACATCAATAGGTGCCCTGGGTTGATACCCATACATAAGCATGAACGGACTATAACCAGTAGTAGCTGAATGCTTAGAACTATTATAGGAAAATTCCATCATTGGAAGATATTTTTCCCAACTCAATGGTTTTCCAGAGACATACGAACGAAGCATATCCTCAATAATCTGATTCACACATTCTGTTTTCCAATCAGACTGCGGTGGGTGATCATAAGAACTCATACTCAAAGTAGTTTCCAATTTCTTGAAAACTTCTTGCCAAAAATGAGCTGCGAACTTAGAGTCCCGATTGCTCACAATATCAGAAGGTAGAGCATACAATCTAAACAGTTGCTCGATAAATTAGTAAGCCAATTTCAAAGCTTTAACTGTTGTCTTTATGGGTAAAAATCTAGCCATCTTTGTGAATCTATCCACGAGCATCGTGATCCCTACTGTTACTTGGAAATTTCGTAATGAAATCCATGGAAATACTTTCCCACTTTTGAGATGGAATATCCAAAGGATGTAATAACCGAGTAGATTTAAGGTGCTCAGCCTTATTAATCTGACACGCTGATGACATTTGACCACATAATTCTAAACAAAATCCTTCATTTTTGGCCAATAAAAAGTCCTAACCAAAGTCAAGGTACGTTGTATCCCCGGATGTCTTATTGATGGTACATAAAAAAATTGATTGGGTTTTCCTTGATTCACCAAGCTTTGATCTACCCCAGAGGTGGACCCTGATTTTGCCAAATTCCAATATTTTCCAAAGAAAATATATGTACTACATTTTCCCTTGAGTGAATGGTACAAGTTAGAAGTAATTTCTGTGAAGCTAAGTTCATTAACTTCACCAATTCAACTCAATGCATCAGCAATGCTATTCAAGCTACCTTTTCTATATTTAATCATGAAATCAAAGTCTTGCATCAATTCAGTCCATCTGGCCTTTCTACCTTTCAAGTCTGGTTGATCACTCACAAATGAACTGCAAAGACTGATGATCTGTCAAGACCAAAAATTTGATACCTATAGAGATACTGTCTCCATGCCTTTAAAGCATAAATAATTGCATACAACTCTTTCTCCTAAATAAGGTATCTAGTCTATGCATCATTGAGTTTCTTACTCTCGAAGGCCATAGGCTTCCCATCCTAGAACAAAGCTACACCTACCGTAAAATCACTAGCATCAATCTCTACAAGATAAGGCCTACTAGGATCTGGTAAGGCTAACACATCAGCATCTCAAACTTTATATTTCAAAGTATTGAAAGTTTCTTGTAGCTTCTCATTCCACTCAATCGGAGAATTAGACTTCTTATTTTTACCCTTAAGAAGGTTGGTAAAATGCATTATCAACTTAAAAAAATCCTTGATAGATTTTCGAAGAAATACTGCAAAATCTAAGAAATATCTTAACTGCTCGATTGTACACGAAACTAGTCATTCCAAAACCTTTTGAATGCGATACAAATCTATACTTAAGCCATCTCGAAAGATCTTATGACCCAAGTATAACAATTCCTTTTTAAAGAAATCGCACTTAGATAATTTACAGTACAGTTTCTCATCTTTAAGATGATTCTCATTTCTTCTTAGCCAAAGTTTTACTGCTTATCAAAATATCATCTAAGAAAACCACCACACATTTTCCTAACAGATCCCGAAATATATCATTCATCATCTATTAGAAAGTTGCTGGTGCATTAGTGAGACCAAAGGGTAACACTAAAAATTCATAATGGCCATAATGTATCCTAAAAGAAAATTTAGGAACAACTTCCTTTGCAATACAGATCTAATGATAACCAGTTCGCAAATCAAGCTTTGTGAAATACTTAGCTCCTTGCAACCTATCAATAAGATCGTTTGATCTAGGCAATGGATATTGGTTTTTAATTGTAACTTTGTTAAGACATTTGTAATCAATACACATCCGCTAGGTACCTTGATCTTTTTTCTTAACAAGAAGAACTGGTGCACCCAAAGGAGACTTACATGGTCTAATTTGACCCATCCTCAAGTATTTTACTAGTTGCTTTGCTACCTTGTCTTCCTCACTCTGGCTAAGCCTATATGGAGGAATACTAACAAGTTCTGCACCCGGCACTAGCTCAATCTTATGGTCCACCTCTCGTTTAGGAGCTCGTTTATTAGGAGGCAATCCATGAGGTAATTCATCAGGAAATACATCCTAAAATTTGTTCTTAATGGAATCTAACACTTTACTTTCCCAAACATCCATAGAAACATTGTTTACATTAAAATGAACACATGAAGACACTGGATCCATAACCAATTGAAAAAAGTTCATAGTTAAAAAGATTTTTCATTAACTTAAGCTCATTAATAAAAGTTTCCTTGGGTAGAACAATGTTTCCCTTAAGAGTAACAAGGTTTCCATTGTGATGGAAAGAAATCAAATGTTTGACCTAATGAATAGAAAAAGCCTCATTTTTTTTAATGAAACCATTCCATCCCTAGAATTATGTCTACATGACCCAAGCTTATGACATGAAAATCAAGTCTATTTGAGTACAATTGGATGTCTAACGGTAGTTTTGACACCTTCTTGTCCCATATTTAGACTTGTCCTCCAACCATCCTGACTTTCTTTTCATTAGATGATGGTTTTAACGTGTTGGCATCGACCATAGTCTTATGAAAAACCTGAGCTTCCTGAATAGCATCCTCAACTGTTTTGACCATGCAATTTTTAACCTCATATTGATAATCACGAGCTATAACAGTGATGAAAATCACACACAAGGTATGATCATTAGATTTGGCTTTGGCAGCCAATTGTCTAAATTTCTACACAAAATTGTCAAAAGATTGATTTGCCATGCTATTTTTAACAATCTTGGTAATTATTTCAAATTCATCCTCTGGTTGGGTAAACTCTTTCTTAAAAGATTCCTTAAAACTTTGCCAAGTAGTGGGAATGGAATCATCTTTGAGATCCTTCCTCCAAGTTAATGCCTTTCCTTTCAATAGACCCTATGCCATTTGTAGATTTTGTGCATCTTTGAATGGATGAAAGGCGAAGTATGTAGTCCACCTATTGAGCCAAGCATCTACACATTTTCGAGTCTTCTCCTTTTTCTCACCGCCGTACACTTTTGGTGCAAACGACGAAAAAACAGCTTTGGTAGGAGCAAGAGGTTCCGCCAAAAGAGCTTTTTGCAAAGTCAAAATCTGCATCTTTACTGACTCTATCTCATCATGTTATTTGGCAATAGTTGCCTCAAGACGCTCTGTCACTTCTAATAAATTTCTCTTTCCAACAGCCTCCTCTTCTTCAACTTGAAATTTTAGATCTTCCCCACCCACGTTGGGATGATCACTCATCTCATTATCATTATCATTAACTGAGAAGTCAATATGAGCCATTGTTATAAAATTCTTCAAAAATCACGACTCACTTGAATTCAACTTCATCGGCATTCTTTTGACCAGTCACCACGAGCATTCGAATGGACACACCACATGCCGTTCACCAAACACAGATATTCCAAAAATTTGAAATAACCTTTGTCTAATTTTCCATGAATTTTTAAAAAAATGTAAAAAATTTTAATGCACCCCAAACACATTAGAATACGAATAGTAAAAAAAATCAAAACTTGAAAGGTCATCTCGGAATGCAAAAAGTCAAGGGTTACTAGAAAAATGAAAAGATAAAAAAATATCAGAATTTGAAAGGCCAAAAGAAAATTAAACCCCAAAGGTCGAAAGGACTCATCATGAATTTTTTGTTAAAAAATCCAATGAAATAAGAAGTTTTTTCCCCCTATTTTTTTGAATCTTTTAAACTAATTTTGATTGGCTTTAATTAAAAGCTTTAAATAATCTTAAACAAAAGCTTTTTTTAAAAAAAATTTATTGAAGATATATACGTGGGGGTTCTGTCCCATCGGCGGCTGTAGCAAACCCCTTCCCGCCCATCTCCACTCTCTCTTCCTTCCACTTTCTTCTCCACTCAACAATCAATGAAATGATTAATTTGTTTAATCATAATTATCATGTGAAAATCATGATTAAAACTTAATCATGTTTAATATAATTCAACTCCATCTAAGAGGTGTTCACACACGAGGGATAAGAATATGAAGAAAATTTCTGATTTGGGAGATGGAAAAAATGCCAAGCACATGGGAGAGAACCCGATACACTGACATGCTGTCCCCTACTGAAATTCAACAGAAAATTGATAGAAATTTGATAGCATGCCTGTGTGAAACCCATAAAAAATGCATAAAAATGGTTTTTAAACCATAAAATGCTCAAACAATGTCCTAAAAATCAAGAAAAATTTCCTAAATTTATTTGAGATGTAAGGGAATCCTTTTTAAACAAAATACCCACATATCATGTGTGGTATTTTGGTTAAACAAAATTCGTAAATGCTTATTTTAACCATTAAAAAAAGAAAAAAATAGCATTTCCACTCATGAAATTTCTCTACAGTATCGATATGTCATTCAAGTTGAGAAGAACCGCTTTCCAACTGCCATATTGATATTCCAATGCATAGACCACCAAAACAAACCAAAAAATTATATTTTTTTGCTTAGTAAATGTTTAAAATTTACTTAAAAATGCTAAAAATTTTGAAATAATGAGAGAAAAAATAAGAGGAGAAAAACATCAAAAATTAACTAGAGACTACTTTGATACCACTGTTAAAACCCTAAAGATCTCTCTAGATAATAACCCTGCATAAACATACATGAACTAGGCATATTCTCATCCAACCAATGACCCCACGCCCAAGGGTGCACACATAAATACAATGAAGTATCACATATCTTACCTTAGTGTCTTCACTCCAGTAGCACTTGGCTTTAGCTTGAAATGGCAAGAGATTAGACACAATGCTCTACACAAGAGAACATCCCTTGAGAATGCCCCATGTTCCTATTATATAGGAGGGTCCTCAAGTGTCTTGATTTCCATGTGTGACCCTTGGTTGCCTGACCCTAACCTCAACCCAAGGTTAGACCTAACCCTTGACCCACTAGAGCATGTTCCCATGCTCCCATGTTCACATGCCTAGGGTGGATTAGCCTCCTAGTATATGGACATATAATGTGTGCATAACAAACGGTAAGGGTGGTAGACTCTAGGTTGGGCTGTATCCCAAAACGGCTACCCTGTCAAACAGCAAGTAAGACTTGCATTACTTGGTCATATACCCAGCGGTCTTGTGGTATGAGATTCCCATCTATGTCACAGAAATGCCAGGCCACCGCTTGGGAGTACCCACAAACCAAAATAAATGGACCATATTCAACTTTTCAATCCAATGAGTCCACTTTAAATCGGTGGTGATGTTCCCAGTTCGGTCTGCCCTGATGAAAAGATATCTTGGCCCGCAATTCCAAAGGTGATCTCTACCCCACCCTCTTTGGATACGAGAAGTATGAGGGAGGGACAATCTCTCCAGTATCTGCACCATACTATCACGAAACTCGAAATTTGAAGAGAGACATGCCGTCTCGAGAAGATGCACTAGAAGACTAAGAATCTTGAGTAGACGTCACCCTCTTCCTATAATCATTCAGTCACCAATTCAATTTATTCTAGAAAGTTATTTATAAATCAGCATTAGGTAGAATATATATTTAAAAACAATCTCTATTAACAAGTCCTAGGAACTAAGATCGGCTCTGATAGCACTTGTAAGGTTCCCCGCTTCCTAAATAGGGGAAACCTTTAAGATAGTATACTAAGTCTAACTTGGGATAGTTTTCTACTCGTCGACACCTTGACCATGTAAGATACAAGGATACGATTAGTAGGTATGACCTAGTTCTAGCTCGCAGGGGGAGCGTGGTTGTTCCACAGGAACACTCACGGGAACACGGATTATGGAAGGAGGCCAAAAGCAATTAATGCGAGAGAGCGGGATTGTAGCCATGGGAACATAAAGACGCATATAATTTTTCCATATTTTTGTGCCGAAGTGCAATGTAAATCGTTTTAGGCCAATGAGGGTTCTAAATGAGAGTTCTAAGTGTAAGGCTCACTTATGGGGTTGTCCGCCCATGTGTGAAAGAGGCTAGGGTTAGGGTTAGTGACATCTCTATAAAAGAGATGTTAACTAAAGAAAGGGTACATTTTTGGCCATTCTCATAAGCTATTGAGTGAAGCTCTTGAGCTTTCAAGCTATGGCAACTCTCTAACTCTTTCTCTATTGTACTCTAATGAGCATCAAGCTCCAATGAGTATAGCTGCACATCTTTCTCTTAATCTGTTTTAGCATCATTGAAGTAGATTAATCTATGATTAGTTGAATGCTTCTTTCTTTCTCTTGTTGCTGCATGCTTGTAGTGTGTGTGTGTGTAGTCTCCATTGATGCAAGCTCTTGCCCACTTCATTGGCAATGAGTTATTCATGGGGATAGACTCTCTCTATGAGCTTGTGGGTTTGTGAATGCTACATTCTATGCTTGCTTAAGCTTGTGGGTGAGTAGATGCACGCTTATGGGTTTGCTGGCATTTGGAAAAGCTAAGATTTATTCAATGTTTGAATGGGATTAAGAGATTGCCATGCATTGCTTCTTCTCTTGATTAGTGTAGTGGATTAAGGGATTGAGAGATTGATTGAGGTGTTGAATGGTTGAATCGTCAAGTGGTGGTTCGTGTATGTGAGCTCTCCCTCATGGCATAAGCCTTCATGCACTAAATCGGGTCGAGTCCTCGGATTGACATTGTGTTTCTTAACACATTTGTTGATCGGTAGTACTCTATGAGCACTATATTGCACGCTAGAGAGAACCGCTCTACAATGGCGCCGCTGTCGGGGAGCAAGTGCCTATATTAGTTGAGCACCATACACACACTACCACTCCTTGTTAAGCTCCAATTGGTTACAAAATTGTTGGATAGGAGAGCAGGCTTTCGGACTAATTTTGGTACTTATTTAAGACTAATCTGTTGTTAAATTCTCTTTATTTGTCTTGCAATTTGAGTGCGATTGGCTAGCTACGCTTCTCCTTGAGATCAAGACAAGGATTCAACACACGGGAAGGATTGGAGGTAGGCGCTAAACCTGCCAATTTCAATTTGTGTGTGAAAGAGAGAGGCTCGTTATTGCATTTCTATCATTCTGTTTGAGGATAATTTTTACATTTTCAATTTTCTGCATGTTCGTTTTATTTTCTGTTCTTAGCTTAGTTTAGTTTTTTGCATCTTTAATTTTGTGCATTTTAGTTCTCTGTTAAACCTGCATTTTAGTTCTCTGTTAAACCTACACCTGTAGAGAAACTGAAATCTGTACACACACATGAAGACTAAATATTTCGAATTTGCTGCGAATCTCAAAACTGCACACGCATTGAATTCGCTGATCTCACAAAACTACACACGCATTGAGTTCACTGCACACGCACTTCAAAAAAGAAACAAATAATAATAATAAAAGGAGGCGACTGTGCCTGAACAGCGCACCGCGCGGAGAGACCCACACACCGCACCATAAAGACCGCCACCGCACCGGATAAGGGGGTGCAAAAAAAAAATTCTGTCGCAAAAAGTTGGGAGGTTATCTAACTTTTCGAGAGGAGTTAGAAAACACCCATCATCGAAATTTCGGTCCCGGAACCATTTTCCCATAGTGAGTCAGTATGGGAAACTGGTAAATTTTAGGCAATTTTCGATCTTGAAAAATACGCTATTTTTTTGGCCTAATGTGTTCGAGGGGGTTCAAAATGGGTTCTGGCAAAGTTTGAACCAACTTGAAAAATTTTGGATTTTTTTGAAAAAAAACCTTAAAATTTGACCTTATGCACTTGCGGTCGGGACGTCATATAGACACTGCCATAGGGTCCAGGGTAGCTTCTAGAGTACCTATGCAGGAAAGTGGGACCCAATCGGTAGGAAATTTGGCAGATATTGTTGAAACCTTTTTCGAATCCCAATCTGATACCCTTTCCAGGACAACTAGCTCATTGTCTAATCTAGGGCCGTCAAATAGTCATCCCTTAGCCCCAAATAGGACACCCACAAGATCTTTTAATCCATTTGAAGCTCACACCATGGGGTTACCACTCAATGTGAGACTTCAATATGTCTACACGAATGCTCAAGGAGCTGAGATCTTTAGGGATCCACAACAACAGTATCTCGTTAAGATTGCGGACTTTTTCTCAGAGCTTGATAGAGCATCTCTAGTCAATGACCAGGGTAACATGTACATGGGTGGAGATGGTGTTCTCTATGAAGTCACCTATCATCTAGAGAATGTAGACAAATTAGGAGAGCTCTCTAAGAGTGAGTTCCTAGATTTATCAAAGCCTTCCGGAGCAAGGGAGTCTAGAGATGATTGGCTCATTGAGCCGGACATGCCTGGACCATCCAATGCCCAGTCCTCCTCAAAGCCATCCATAGATGATTTACTTTTTATAGATCTAAATTTGGAAAGGGACACGAAAGGCAAGAGCAAAATGGATCAGGGGGCTGAGAACCAATGGGAGTTTGTACGACAAACTCTAGTGACAAAGGTCTTTCAGGATGACCCACTTCAAGAGGTCTATAAGGACTCTTTAGAAGGATATTATGCCACAGCTAGATTGCGAGAGCTAGATCTTCCTCTAGCACTTGTGGTGGTAGTCGAGAAGCTTGCAGGATACAAGAACTGAATCATTGATAAATGGGCCAATGAATACCGAACCTTAGATTGGAAGGAGATTCGTGAGCTCACGTGGAGAGAACCATTATTCATGGAAGTGTTCTCTACTAATATAGCTAAACCAGGAGAGACAGCCTTTCTTGGAGAAATTGTTGCTCCTCCTCTACGAGAGTTCACTAGAGAGGGACCATCAACATCAAAGTGGACCACTGCAAGTAGCCCAACTCTAGCACCAAGATATTATCCTACACCAAAAGTGCGACCACAGATCACACCACAACAACGTTTCTCTCACTATGACAATCAAAGGGTAGGGGAGCCAACTCGGCCTCCCATAAATGCACCTCCTGAAATGCGGGTAATAGGATCTTTGGAGAGGGTTGGTGAGGCAGGTAATAGGGGACCCACAGCAATTCGGGATACATGTGGACCACCTTACCAAAGAGAGGAACTACTGAGAGTGAGAGGCCGTAGGCCTGATGATGAGTATTCAAGACAAAAGCTGGTAAAGAAGTACGAAGGGTCGGGAGATCCATATGACCATGTAGCAGCATTTAGGCAAGCAGTTCCAGCTGAGCAAGACAAGCATACGCAAATTGAAGGGTTTGGGCTCACTCTTGAGGGAAAGGCCCTTTCTTGGTTTCAGGCACTAAAGGCTTCAGACAAATCTTCTTTACGAGTTTTGGAAGAGAGATTCATTGCTGCTTTTTCCTTGATGGGGATTCAGCATGACACAGTAGCAAACATCTACTCTTTCAAGCAAGGCGAGACTGAGAGTGTTAGAGATTGTGTAAATAGGATGAAGCAGTACATTAATCGTTGCCCAGAAGATGAGAAGCCCACCCAGAGTCGATTAATTTCTCTCTTCTTAAAAGGACTCAAAAATTCAACACTGCATACACATCTCTATGCAAAGAAGCATACAAATTTCAATGAGTGTTGCTATGATGCTATGGATTTCACAGATAACTTCAAATTCCAAGATGGTACTGGCCCTGAGGTGCAACCTAGAGATTAGTGGGTTGATGACCAAAGTTCAGGGTCTAGCACACTAGTAAATCCAGACCACATAGCTAACCTAGTACTAAGGAGATTGGGACAAACCTATCGCCCACCCATGCAGCCACAACAATAGCAGCACAGCAAATGAGGAGTGTACTACCTACAGGTCCTCATCTTTGTGGAGCATGTGGCGGTAACCATAAAACCGAAGAATGTAATACCTTTTCTTCTCTAGTCACAAACCAACCCACAAAGAAGTGGTGCCAGGCCTGTGCTTGGAATTATACCCACACCACACAGGAATGTACTCGCATTGCAAGAATGAGACAAGAACGTGAGTAACAAAGGGGTGTAATGGCTCCACAAATGCATCAATAGTACACTAATTTTGAACGTAAGCCACCGATGGCACAAGAGCAAGCACGACCTGTACTTGGAGCTCAACCTCCTGCTCCTGTGAGGTTTGTTGACTATGACAATTCAAATATGTGTAGAGACTTAGTAAACCCAAGCTATGTGGAGGAGGAATATGCATCATATTCATCCAAGGAAAATCTCTTTGAAAGTCCCGCATATCCAAGCCAAGCACTGGAGCCTCAACCGTGGAGCCTCAACCGGGGGAACAAAATTCTTTGATGTTGCTAGGCGGCTACCAACCTAGGACTCCAAGCCCCTCAGGTCAATGGCAACAAAGGAAAGTAGAAGCCAAACTAATGGGTCCCTATTATGAGTGCGGAGAACCCCATTGGGCTCGTGATTGTCCACATCGCCCAAGGCAAGCAGCTCGATCCAATACAACAGTACCACACTTTCCACCAATTGAAAGATATTGTCTAGGGTGTTGTGTAGAGCACTTTCCAAAGGATTGTTTGCTGAAACCACATGAGGAAGGCACCTCTCAACCAAAGGTCTCACTCAACTTTGTAGAGGCAGTTCCATCGCCACCTTAATCAGAGAATGAGAATGTCGTGCCACTTAGAGTCATGACTAGATCACAGACACGAAATGCCGAAATGCAGACTGATGAGACACCTTGAACTAGGGATGCAAAGGTAAATCTAGTGGACAAGACCCTACATTCCAATAGAAAAAGAACCACTAGGAGGAAAAAGAACCGTAACAAGCAAACTAAGAGTGCATCCACTAGTTCTCAAGAAGTCTCTAAACAAAACATGAAGGATCAAGATTTTACATCCCAATAAGTGTATGAGGAGCATCAACCTCAACCTGGGCCTAGTGCTAAACAAGATGAGGCTAGTACAACCGTTAGGGGTTCTGTTTTTGTGGATAAGGTGAACGAGACTCTAGATGCCATCATTGATGCTCATAGAAGTCGCATTGCAGCTTTATCTGAGCTACCCAAGAAGCTTCAAGAATACCCAAACCCTCGTGAGGAGAAGATCAATCTAGCTGTACATCAGCAAACTCATTAGGGAAGCTCAATCAATACTTGAGGGCCCACCTGCACCTATCCCTCGGGGCCCAACCTCTCTTAAGCCAACATTAGAAACCATACCAGAAGTGTCATCAAGTTGGGAAATGAAAAGTGAGGTAATCTCACAAGCTCATAGCGAGAAGTTTGCACCAATTGACACCCCATTGAAAGAAGGCATTCTGCCACCACCTAGTCTTGCCTTCCCATGCAATGATGAAGTTATTGATGCTAACGAGGACATTGCAAATGAGATGTGGGCAACAGTTCATGAGAAAGTTAATGAGAATATGTCCTCTATTATTTCACCTCCATTCTTTGAAGTGGATTTTACCAGGGGCACAGAAAACAACTTTAGACGCCCAAGCCTCCAAGAGGAAGTTCAAACAATTGTTTCTCCTAGAAGTAAGCATACAATGAAAACCTTACCATCTTATTTGGGAGAATATGAGAATTGTTCTCAAACCTTGAGGATACCCTCCATGCATAGAAGGTTGACAAAGGAGATGGATATGGGTATCGTGCAAGCTATTTTGTCAGCACCAGTGGCTTGTACCTTACCTTTGCTTGATTTGATAAAGCTTCGACCTGAGTTGTGGAATGATATTGCCACATGTTTGTCAGCGCAGGTATTGCTACAAAAGGGTCATCATCAATGTACTATACACCCTGAGACAAAGCATGTTATGCCAGTTCCTATCAACAAAGTAGGAAAATTTTGTGAGGACGATCAGGGAAATGCTACCCTCCCATTAGAAGTGCGAAAAGTAGCTTCAACTGCAATACTTGATAGTGGTGCAGGAGTGGGCATTGTGACAAGGTCCATTTAGAAAAAGTGGAGCAAACCAGCTATTAGGAGTACAAGGATGCACTTGCAGCTAGCAGATGGAAGCTTAGAACATCCCATTGGGCTGCTAGAGAACATATTGGTCACCACATGTGGGATTGAATATGAGCACACATTTGCAGTAGTGGATTTTGGAAAGCATCCAAACTATGAAGTGATATTGGGTAGACCATTCATGCGACAATTTCAAATGATTCAGGATTGGGGATATAATTATTTGTACCTCCGAAATGATTCTGTCATCACAAGGGTCAACCTAAAGAATCACTCATATCGCGATGTAACGCGGTCTCCAATAGATGAGTTTGATTCTGCTTCATCTGAGGGCTCAAGAGTTACATTGTCACATGGGCAAGAAGATCTGTGGATGTGTGGAGCCTCATGTAAGGATTTCAACACTGAAAGACTTAAGGGTAATCGAAGTGTATCAAATGAGGCATACATTCCACAACCCTTCCCTGAGCACTTAATTGATCCCCTAGAATGGTCATGTCCTTGCAACATTATCGACATGTGCTTTACCTAAGCCAATTCAATTTTGTGACTCAGATGGATATGACATTATTCCTATATGAATGGTACAACCACGTGACCTTCTAGATGATTTGTACTATGGGGTTGCATCCACAGCATTGCATGTAGAGGAAGTCTTAGTGGAGGATTTAACACTCGAATCGGCTAATGATGCTGATAAGGAAGACAGATGGGACTCTGATTTTGATGATGATGTGATAATCCCCGAGGAAGAGTTAGGAAAGGCACACCTACTCTTGAGAGGAAGGGAGGTTCAAATAGAGATCCCTCGAAGCCGACCCAAATGTAAATGCTGTAAGAGCGATAAGAGAATCCGTAAACAAGATAAGAGGGAACGACGTGAGAGAATACACAAAGAAAACGAGGAGTTTAAGAATGAACACTCTCGACCACCACCTCACTTCTCAGGAAAGAATGGATATCTATACTATGTCCAAGCACAAGATAGTATCAAAGACCAAGTAAAACGATCAGATGGATTCCAACCAGGAGAAAAGCTAAAAACTGTTAGCAAAAATTGTAAAAAAACAAACAGACCAAAACAAAAACTCAAGTCTCAAACCGATTCAAAAGAGAGTGTCGGAAGTGTAAAGATAACGGTTGAACAAAAAACTCTAATGCAAGATTGCAAAAGAGAGCTCAAAACCGCATGGTCTTGAAGTAGTGATGACTCAAGTGGACAAGAACAAGGTCTCAATGTTCCCCCCAACTTCACACAGTACACTCTTCAAGATCGAAAGATTGTTCTTCAACAGCCCATGCGACAAAAGCCAAGCATACCAGGGGTTTCATATGATGGTCCAGAAGATGCAAAAAAAATTTGATATCGCTAAGCCAGGAGAAGAGCCTCGCTATGTGTGGATTGCCACAGACTTGTCCTTAGATGAGGAGAAGTCATTAATTCAAACAATAAAGGAGTATCGCGATGTTTTTGCTTGGAGTTTTAAAGATCTCAAAGGAGTTGATCCAAGCATATGTCAGCATACAATTCCATTGCGAGAGGATGCAAAGCCTTTCAAGCAACGTCCTTATACTTACAATGCGAATTTCGCACGAAAGATAAAAGAAGAAATAGACAAGCTCTTAGAGGCAAAATTTATCTATGACATTGAACACACTGAATGGGTCTCCCCTATTGTAGTGGTGCCCAAGAAAAATGGAAAACTTCGAGTATGTGTAAACCTCAAGAAGGTAAATGCAGCTACTGTACGTGATCATTACCCACTTCCAATCACCGATCATGTTTTGGAACGTGTTGCAGGGAAAAATACATATAATTTCTTGGATGGATTCTCCAGTTACAATCAAGTGTCAATTGATCCGAAGGATCAACACAAGACAGCCTTTGCAACTGAAGATGGCATCTTTGCCTATCGTGTTATGCCATTTGGTGTAACAAATGCACTTGCAACCTTTCAGCGGTTAATGAGTCATGTATTCAAGGAGTACCTTAGGCTATTTGTTGAGATCTTCATGGATGATTTATGTGTTCACTCACAAGAGCGTGATGATCATATAGAACACCTTAGACTTGTGTTTCAAAAGTGTCAAGTTTATCGTATATGCTTGAATCCTGACAAGTGCAAATTCATGGTAAGACAAGGGAAGATTTTGGGCCATATTGTTTCTCGCAACGGTATTTCAACAGATATGGATAAAATTGATGTCATTGTCTCATTACCTCGGCCTATCAACCCTAAAGGGGTACAAATATTCATGGGACATTGTGGCTATTATCGTCGATTCATCTACATGTACGCTGTCCTAGCCAGACCATTATATGCTCTTCTTGTAAAGTTTAATTGGACTGATGAGTGTGAGGAATCCTTTGAAAAGTTGAAGCAAGCATTAGTGTCTGCACCCATCTTACGGGCACCAGATTGGAACCAAATCTTTTATGTCCATATTGATGCTTCAAACTTTGCAATTGAATGTAATTTGGCTCAATCAGGAGAACATAATAAGGATTCCCCAATCTCATATGCTAGTCGATAGTTAAACAATGCTGAGAAGAATTATACCACAATAGAAAGAGAAGGTTTGTCCATGATATATGCAGTGAAAAAGTTTTGCCATTACCTTTTGGCAAACAAATTTATATTTTTTGTGGATCATCAAGCACTGCTATATTTGATGAATAAGCCTTGTGCAACTGGAAGGATTGTGAGGTGGTTTGTCATCCTTCTTGAGTTTGATTTTGAAGTGGCAGTCCGAAAAGGAACAACTCATCTTAAGGCAGATCATTTGTGTCTCGAATCACCTCTGGCGAAGCTCCTGTGGGTGTGGATGATGATATGTTAGATTCAACACTTTTCCTTGTGCTTGCTTAAGCTTGTGGGTGAGTAGATGCACGCTTATGGGTTTGCTGGCATTTGGGAAAGCTAAGATTTAATCAATGTTTGAATGGGATTAAGAGATTGCCATACATTGCTTGTTGTCTTGATTAGTGTAGTAGATTTAAGGGATTGAAAGATTGATTGAAGTGTTGAATGGTTGAATCGTCAAGTGGTGGTTCGTATATGTGAGCTCTCCCTCATGGGATAAGCCTTCATGCACTAATCGGGTCGAGTCCTCGGATTGACATTTGTTTCTTAACACATTTGTTGATCGGTAGTACTCTATGAGCACTCTATTGCACGGTAGAGAGAACCGCTCTACAGTGGTCTTTTTTAAGGATTTATAAAATCAAACCACTCATAGAGTGATCGAATTTAACTTGGGAAACCTCTATTCTTGACTTCTAGAAACAATAGTTTTTTCCTTATCTATGCAACTGCTGACCTAGTCCTATAGAGTAGGGTTGCCTAGGGATTTATTTATCTAACGTAGCACTTTAATTAATTTATTGGAAAGTTACTCGACTAATCGGGTCCACCCATCCATAGGATGTTGCCATCAAGGCATTCCATACTCCCACTTTCCACCCAACTCACGCATCAATTTATTTTCTAATTAATCCTACCACCCTGTTTGACATAAATAAACAAGCTCCTTAATTAAATGTCTTACACGTGATTTGTTTAAACAGTCTTTATCAATGATACACAATGTTTACAAACAAAGGATTTAAAAAAAATAGATACAATGTTTATTATTATTCTTAGCCAAATCCAAGCTCTTTACTTTATTATGCCGATGATCTAGAATTCGGTCTTCCAGCCTCTATAGATTGGGCAATCCCTACGGGACCATACACCTCATCGTTTGGCAAGTGGCAAGGACTCAAGTTGGCATGTGGCCCTCTCAAGATCCATCTCTTAATCATCCCACCCCTCAAAGGGATGTCTACGCTCTAGTAAGGGCTTATTCACTAGCGTAGGCCCGCAGAACTAGGCAGCATCACAATATTTGCCTCTATTGGCAAAATCTTATTCTCCCAATGGTATGAGGAATACCTTGGGTTTGACTCCGGGCCTCGCTAACATCGCCGTCCGGCTACACAAGCCCAAAAACGGGGTTAGCGTCGAGGCGGGGAGAATATATACTTGTACTTCTTAACTCAATCAAGATAACAATTTACAAACTAAACTCTAGAATATGACATATTTCATCACTTTTCTTGAGAAAAAAAAATGTCACAAAAATTTTGGTATAAAGAAAAGTGGCATCTTCTTTCTTAACTTCTTTAAAGTTAACATTAAAGATAAACAAAATCTCCTTTTAAATGATGACCAAGCTAACCTTCTCATTATTTCTTTGTGGAGCTCCCAAGGGGAGAGATGGGGCGGCATCTGGAGAAACCTCTCTAGACTCATTGATGTGCGCATCTCTCGAGATGATATTTTGGCAATTTTATGAATGAGCCATTCTGACCACCTTCTTGTAGCCTACGACGTCACGAATCCAATGCTTCAGTCAGATCACAATTTTGAGCTCGTTTGCTCAAGGTATGAGTAAAAAATCCCTAGGTGTGAATCACCTCTAAGAGGCTAAAAGTCCTTACTAAAGTCACCGGCTAATGGGGGGAGGGAGATTTCCTTAAACTGGATTTGCAGGGAAAAGGCTGCAGCTAGAGGGAGAGGAGAGAGAGTCCTCCCTTAAGTTTATTTACATGTGGGGGGGGAGAGCAGCTAAGGACACTCTACCCTTAAGGGTGAGAGGAGGCACTAAATATTCAGTAGAGGGCTTACTTGGAGATGGGCAAAAATGGCCTACAGAAAGAGGGGTGCAAAGGGCTCTCGTGGGTGTAATACTGCACAGAGTGCCAGGTACAGCGGCAGAGCAGGATGATGGGTGTCTCGACCACAAGGTATGGGGGGGTTTATATAGGTGCTGGTACGAGTATGGGTGTAGGAAAAGAGAGAGCAAAGCGTGGGTGCCAAGGACGGTGTATGGTGAAAGTACATCGACTTGTGGCTTGCATGGGCCTGGGGAAAGGAATGGTACCTGTACGTGGGCAAAAGCTATGGTACACATGTACCTTCCGAGTTAGAGGCAAGATGAGCATTCACGTGGCGGTTTGTGTGGACCGTACACTAGGGTGGTCGGCCTTTGGTCCTTGTGCGGGCATCCGAGTGTGTGTATGACATATTTTTGGGGCGAGGACCCCTACTTTGGGGCACCGACCTTGATATGCGTGTTGAATGCTTGACGGTGCGAAAAAGATTTTGACGAAAATGTCCGAGGTGTCTCCCTGGTCGTAGGGGTGATGACCGTTTGTCAATCAGACACCTAGCTGTGCATTAATTAAGGTTTAAGGTTATCATATTTTAACTAAAAATAACAAAAAAATATGCATAGGTATGATCCGATGTCTGTTTTGGATACTTCAAAATTCTATATTAGAGTAAAATCGCGCACAAATTTCAAATTTTGACTCATAATTCTAAGATTCTAAGTCGAAACAGCTCGTTTATTAAAATTGTTGATTTTCACATCACAAAAAACCATAAATTCATGGGCATGTATTATATTTAGTGAAGATGGGCATGTTACAATGTGAAGGGTGATCAAGAGAGATCACTTTCTATTACATCCATACATCTTCCCATCCTCTCAAGGCACAACCTAACCAATCATCATCCATACATGCTCCACAAAAGCATGCAAACCATTGTGTGTGAATTATGGGGGCCGCCATGCACATGCTCCTGATGGAATGTAAGCCCAAGATGCATGGTACTGTGTCATAATAATCATGTGGGTCTCTACGGTTAATAAGGCCACCATCCACATACCAAAAAATCTCCTGACAATCTGAGCATCACATGAGGAATAAGATGATGTTGTGCTCCTACACAGATGCTAGGAACACCACACAACCACGTGGCATTCATCTCTGAACCACTTTAGCATCTTGATGACATCTCAAAGTATGTATCACACACACTCCCACATCATCATGCTCACCCATCCCATGACCAGTCTCAAAGAAGCTCCAAATCACTCAGATATAGACTGCACATATACGACCTATAAACCCATAAAAACAAGTCTTGGTTATTGTTTTCTTAAGATGTTCTAGTGAATTTAGGTTATTTATGGATCCTTAAAAACTATAAGTACTTCCTATAAACCCATAAAAACAAGTCTTGGTTATTGTTTTCTTTAAGATGTTCTAGTGAATTTAGGTTATTTATGGATCCTTAAAAACTATAAGTACTACCTATAAAGCTAACAGAATTGTCATGCTGACTTGAACTATGCACCACAACCATCCGACGAAACCCATTACTGACGTCATGTGACCGCATGAACTCGTAAATATCATAATGGAGACGGAAACATCAATGATGGGATAATACTAGAGATATGTGTGGGATAGTACTAGAGATGTATGTTTATATAGAAAAATTAGCTTATCCACTTCACATCTCATTGGATTTTCTATCTATATAGTACATGATTGATTGGATAATTAAGATAAACATAAATATATAAAAAAATCTATCATCCACTTAAAAAAATATTATTAATTATAAATATTTATAAATTTAAATATTTATCATTACTAAATATGTATATATATATAATTATCTTTTCTTTGATAATATAACTACATTTTCTTTTATAATATGTTTTTCCAAAATTTTATTTAAGGTTTTTTTCTACACATAATAATATTTTCATGAAATATTAGATTCTTAAAATCAATTTTTAAAAATGAAATAATATGGATTTAAAAAATTTACTATTTATCTAGTTCTAAAAAATATAATCCTTTGAAATTAGTGATTTTAAATTCTTATATATTTATAAGTTATATATTTTATTCTTTAAAATTTTATATTTTATTCTCTTTTAAAAAAATAATATATTAAAATTTCATATCTTTATCCTCTTTCTATGTATTTTTCTCATGTATGATGTTATCTTCAAAATATTTTTAAAAATTTTAAAAAAAATTAATGAGAATGTGGGGAGGAGGTGCCACGTGGTAGGAATGCATGCCACATGGCTCTTATAATTGACATGTGGTAGTATTATGGTTGATGTGGCTATATTCCCCATATCTACATGGGTTGACATATGTAGGGATGATGTGGAATGATACATGTCATGGCATTCCATGATGTGGCATGTAAAGGTGACAAGTAGATGTGGAATTAATAATGATTAGGATGATTAGGTGGTAAGTCAACTAGGTTGACCATGTCGACATGGAGGGTGAAGGTGGTAAGGTAAGGTGGCATGGTGCTTATGTGGATCCTATCTAAGCTGATGTGAACATAAAGTTGCATGTACATATAAGACTTGTGCCCACCCAAGCCTCACACATGGCATGACCTCTAGACTTTGAAGATTACCAAGCCTAGATTTCCAAACTTAACTTTAGGATTGGTTTTAGACTTGAAAAGGGGAGAGTCGAAATAATATAGGGATTTTCACTTAGGAAGATTGAAAATGGACTTTCCATATTTTCTAGAATCAATTGATTTAATGGGCCTCTATCAGTCTATAACAATTTTTCCAAATTACACCTACAAAAATCCAATTGTTAGATATGTAATTTTGGCTTAGATTCACATTCTACTAAACTTCCTCAATCCAATCATCACCAAATCCATACAAATTGAGCATTTTAAATGGTAGATGTGGTAGGAGAACAAAATAATACATAAGCTCTATGTTATGTGAATTTGTGATATGTAAAGGGAGAACATACTATGATTAATAATGTAAAAGTTATAGGTAATTTACTCACATTTAGTGTACTTGTCCAAACCTGGGACAGGGCCTATATACAATTTTTACGCTCAAACAAAAGGAAACTTGTAATTATTGGATATTCGATCAGATTATAGTTTTAGTTGCCCAACTTTGCATGTGATGTTTTACTAGAAGACCCTTGAAATGAAACTCCTTGGCTAACTAGGATAGATTGGCTATTCTTCTTGAGAAATTACTTGTTTTCAGGCTAAACACAAGGGTGCCCACTAAACAAAACTAGATAACCTTATCTTACAACCACCTTGGGAAAACAAAGGAAGGCCTATTGAGGGACCCTTAATTTCAACATCTAGTTGTGAATTGACCCATTCTTTCTTATGTTAATGAAATCTGACGGGCCTTTCTGAAGGTGAATAAGAAGCAAGCTATATATTTTAGTAAATGATGGAGCTCTTATAAATGTAAACATTGTGTTATGTGAACCTTATTAGAAAATTATTTCTTGTGCACTCAAATATTATAACTCCTTTGTAGTGATGCACCTGAGATGAAAATCCGGTCTTTTCTTGGCTAAAATTTAAGGAGAGACTAAATAATTGAATCATCTGTATAGCGTTAAATAAAATTAACCATGCAAGAAAGTATGGGTATTTGTGAGTGTGTAAATTAACCATGCAAGAAAGTTTGGGTTTTTGTGAGTGTATAATTCAGGATATCTCGCAAATCAGCCAGAGCAACCAGAAGAAAAAGATATCAAGGACAAGCGAATCGACAATAAGCGTCGATCCGTGTGCAGCTAGCAGCAGCATCGAAGAGGATTGCTCTAGCAGGCCAGGTGGTAGTGCTACTCACGCCTTCATGTGTGCCATATGCTTGGAAAAGGCATTGACGCCTGTTGTAACCACCTGTGGCCACCTTTTCTGCGGCCCGTGCCTCTAGAAAATGGACAATTGGGCCTATTATAGATCCAAATGCACAGCTCACAAGTGGCAAGGAAGACGAGGATTGTCGCAAAGATAGCTTGGGAAAAAATAGATGAAATACAATATTTCAATATGGTATAGGTTGGAATATTGGAAAGAATGTAAAATCACAAATATTCTTGACCCCATGTATATTTTAAAAATGTTGGACACTCGCTTTGGAAACATCTTGTGGGTATCAAAGATACAAAGACTGTGAGGGTGGATTTAAAAGAACAAAACTATAAACCATCTTTAAGGCCTATTGTAAGTCCTAAAACAAGAAATATAACTCATCATGGCGCACCGTGGATATTGATAAAGGAAGAGATAAACACAATCAATAATACGATGAGATTGATATGTACACCTACAAGCTATGGTGTATCATTGTGAAACATGTTTACTATGGGCTATAACAACCTTTTTGGATTAAAGACACATGACTGGCATGACTTCCTAAAGGTAGGCCATGGCTCAGAATGTTATTCGTGAATTTGTTAATTTTTGTGGGATACTAATGTCAAAGGTGGACTATTTGCAGCATATGTTTCCACTTATAATTGGTGGATGCTTAATCGAGGGAATTGGAGATATCGTATACCATTTGGGGTCTCGTGCAAGGTACTGCCCCTTCAAAAAAGTGTCTACGGTTGTTCTTTGCAATCGAAGTTAGTTATCGATTTTGTTTTTTATCATAGACACTCGGGAGATTCCACAAAAAAAGTTGGACTACATAGAGATCCTATGATTGATGGAAAAAGAGTTTCCTACATCCTTTTTTGACATCCAAGTCCATTTTCTTATCCACCTTGTTGAGGAGGTAGAGTTTGCTAGAGTTGTAAGCACACAATGGATGTTTTGGGTTGAAAGATTCATGGGAATCTTGAAGGGTTTTGAGAATCAAAGGGAAAGGATTGAAGGATATATGGCACAGGGATGATTGCATCATGAGTGCATGTACTATCTCTCTGAGTACTTGCAACTTGTTGATGATGAGGAGGCTACGCCTATTTAGAAAGCAGAAGATTCAAGTAAATTATCAGAAGAGGTGTTATGTTGAAAGGGACTCCGAGTACGTCTTGATCATGATGAACGAGAGAATTTAAGTATTTTCATGATCTATACTTCAAAATGTATGCAAAAATGGATCAAAGATAACGATAAAGAATGGCAACAAAATATGCGAAGAACATCCAAGTGACAACGGGTGACCCCCACCATGTCAATGACATGGATACAAGAGTGAGTAAAAATGGTGTAAAAAGAAGGTGCACAAATTACATGTGAGGAGCTCGAGCTTAATCTTGAGTGTGACAAGGAGGTAGCATATGGCATGGCCCACACTTTCAATATTATATGTGTGTGTTTTGTGATGTTAATATTCTACACTTGTGTTTTGTGATGTTAATATTATTTATGCTTGTGGTTTTATGTTTGAACATATATCAGCATTCGTGTGGGCCTATGGACATCTTTGAGTCAAAAGGATTGATGATATGCGTCTTAGTCAAGACTTGTGCATTGTTATATCATTTCAACAACAATCTCGTGCAAGTGCCCGTGACACGAACCTTGTCACGAGACGACAAGCTAGGTTACGTTGGGATCTAGAGAGAATATATGAAATTAATTATCATTTTTTTGAAACAATTATCGATCAACTATAAATTGATTCATTCGCTCACGTGTTGACGTATTTGGTGTTGATTCGAGAGCATGTTTATTATAGGTCATTTTGAAGGCTTGCTAGATTCGTACAAAGCTGCTATGAGAAATCAAAGAACCTTACCTTCTTCCAATGCATTGTGAACAAGCATTCTTTAGAAGAATCCAAATGGTAGTACATGGTGGCAAATTGTGTAAGACAATCGTCGAGGTCGATGAATGTTTGATATAGCAGACTGGCCACCTTGCTCGAGGATAGCAACCATATTAATATCCAGGAAGATACAACAATGGCTGAGGAGAAGTGTACACATCCCAACCTCAGCAAGATGGTGATTTCTCAAGGAGATAGACTAGGACCATCTAATGTGAATGAGGAATGGGAGGAGGAAGACGAGGATGAGGGGGATGAAAATCTCCATGATTTTAGCATTAAGCAGGTAACTGAGCATGTAATGTCAACTTTACCTATACCACCAAGGCTGGACCTAATAGAAGAGGAACCAAAAGAAGCTAGGAAGGATAACGATGAACCTCTTTTACATTGAGATTTTTACCAAGACCAGTCCTTGAAACTCAGGTATAATCCTAATTCTCCAATAATTCCCCTAGTTTCAATGTGTCACATGCTTTCAAAGCTTTCAAACATCACACATACATTTATTTCCTTAGTCTTTCAAACAAGGTTGCGTACTATTACCGTGCATTATCTATCCAACACCTTAGTAAAATTGCACACTCCTGCAAAACACCTTCTCACCAGCTGACCCCCAACTCTCATCACTCTAGTTGTGTGATGACAAAGTTTTTGCTGACCTCGTCCTCGTCCCTGCATTTAAATGAAAACTCTATGTCTATTAATGAGTTTAATTAAATTTACAACCATCTCATATTACAATCAAAGATCTCTTACCTCCATAACATGTGGTCTCAGACATGTAGAGGTCCATGAGGTCTCATGGAAAACCTTGCCTCCATCTCAATCCACAATGTGTCCTCGCTTATCAATGCAGCACTCTATGCCCACGTCCCCTACACAAGATTGTGTCACCAATAGTGGTGGGACTAGCTGCTCAAGTAGATCTATGATACTTTGCTCATCACTCATATAAGGAAATTAAAACCATTAGGGCCAAAAATAGAAAAAAAAGGGGCCGTGTAAGGATTGGATTAATTTTCTTAATCAAAGTGATTTAACTAAAATAGTAGAGACAAATAGCTATATTAAATGCATCTCTTTTACCTATATTTAGAGGAGAGTCTCTAATATGCCATCCATCATGTATCTAAAGTCTTTAGTTCACCTATCCTTTTGGTGCCCTGTTACCTACTTTAGTACATGTTTTTTAAAATAAGCTAATTTTAAATATTTGAATACATAACATACTTCTCTCTTCCATAGGGCATGACGCTAGTTTTTCCCTCTCTTTTCTTTCTATTGTCTTTTTTCTCTCTATGTCATCTCTTGCTTTCTCTTTGGATCGTTTTTATTGCTATAGCAACTCCAAGAGTTGATCCATAGTTAAAAAAAAGAGTTGATCCACACGTGGAGAAGTATTCCTTACATAAAGCTCTACATGATGAGGCTGAAGCTTAAAGACTACATGGAGAAGGAAAGAAGCATGTAGATTTGTGGGTTCAAGGAGGTCTATACCCGCATGACCCATTAGCTTGTAAGCCTCCATCATTTAGCACCTTGCATGTTCTTGTTCGATTCATTAGGGATGATAGAAAAGGATTATTTGGATATTGCTCAAGATTGAATAATCAAGCTACTATTTTCCATTATCAACACACAAATATGGTCAAAACTATGCTTCGTGTGTGTACAAGCAATCTATTAAAGGACTAAAAGACATCATGATCTCACAAACTTAACGTGTAAATGCATTGGAAAGGCTACTTCAGTCATCTACGGAAGAGGTAACAAAGCTTAGATAAACTAACCAAAAATTGGAGGAGCATGTACTCCAAAAAACCCAACTAAGAAGCACACCTTTGTTAACCCATTGAGGTCATCCTTAGGTCTTCATCATCTCTCCATAGTCGTGGGAGAGAGCTATCCACATCAACAAGAATCATCATTTCAACCTGTGCACAGAGGTAAGTGTCTAGTTGGCTCTTCTTTTCGATCAAAAGACACCAAGTTTTATTTGGGGATAGAGAGCATGGTTGTGTGCAAAGAGAGGATTTGGAGCCCTCTACTCGAGGTGAGAGGTATTTGGGGGAAAGGATAGAGACTTCTTGATCATCTCAGTGCCAGAGCAGAGCAGTAAGGATCACTCTTTTTGGGATCGGTAGCACGGAAGGATAGCTGGGCGAGTGGGTTGTGGGGGATCGGTATAGTAAGTGGGATTGGTCTGAAACTTGAATCGGCACAGATAGTGGGCACTCAGTCAACTCGGATTGAAACGATCCTAGAGTCATAGTCACCCATGATCCTTAAAAAATAGAACATTGATTGAGTAGGGTTTTGCCATATTTTTGTAAATTGTTCTTGCACAAGAAGAATGGATGCATGGTTGGGCCTATTATAGATCCAAATGAAGAGCTCACAAGTGACGAGGAAGACGAGGATTGTTGCAAAGACAGCTTGGGGAAAAATTTGATGAAACCCAATATTTCAATATGGTATAGGTTGGAATATTGGAAATAAATGAAAATCACAAATATTCTTGACCCCATGCATATTTTCAAAAATGTTGGACATTTGCTTTGGAAACATCTATTGTGGGTATCAAAGATACAAAGGCTGTGGGGGTGGATTTAAAAGAACAAAACCATAAACCATCTTTATGGCCTATTGTAAGTCCTAAAACAAGAAAGATAGCTTATCATGATGCACCATGGGAATTGATAAAGGACAAGATAAACACAGAGATTGATATGTACACCTACAAGCTATGGTGCATCATTGTGAAACATGTTTACTATGGGCTATAATAGTCTTTTTGGATAAGAGACACGAGTGGCATGACTTCCTAAAGGTAGGCCATGGATCAGAATGTTATTCTTGAATTTGTTAATTTTTGTGGGATACTAACGTCAAAGATGGACTATTTGCAGCATATGTTTCCACTTATAATTGGCAGATGCATAATCGAGGGAATTGGAGATATCGTATACCATTTGGGGTCGCTTGTGCAAGGTATTGCTCCTTCAAAAAAGTGTCTAGGGTTGTTCTTTGCAATTGAAGTTAGTTATCGATTTTGTGTTTTATCATAGACACTCGAGAGATTCCACGAGAAAAGTTGGACTACATAGAGCTCCTATGATTGATGGAAAAAGAGTTTCCTACATCCTTTTTTGACATCCAAGTCCATTTTCTTATCCACCTTGTTGAGGAGGTAGAGCTTGCTAGAGTTGAAAGCACACAATGGATGTTTTGTGTTGAAAGATTCATGGGAATCTTGAAGGGTTTTGAGAATCAAAGGGCAAGGATCAAAGGATATATGGCACAGGGATGATTGCATCATGAGTGCATGTACTATCTCTCTGAGTACTTGCAACTTGTTGATGAGGAGGCTATGCCTATTTGGAAAGTAGAAGAATCAAGTAAATTATCAAAAGAGGTGTTATGTTGAAAGGGACTCCCAGTACATCTTGATCATGACGAGCGAGAGAATTTAAGTAATTTCATGATCTATAATTCAGAATGTATGCAAAAATGGATCAAAGAGAATGATAAAGAATGGCAACAAAATATGCAAAGAACATCCAAGAGACAGCAAGTGACCCCCACCATGCCAATGAACTGGATACAAGAGTAAGTAAAAATGACGCAAGAAGAAGGTGCACAAATTACATGTGAAGAGCTCGAGCTTAATCTCGAGTGTGACAAGAGGTAGCATATGGCATGGCCCACACTTTCAATATTCCATGTGTGTGTTTTGTGATGTTAATATTCTCTACGCTTGTGTTTTGTGATGTTAATATTCTTTATGCTTGTGGTTTTAGGCTTGAACATATATCAGCATGTGGGCCTATGGATAATATCTTTGAGTCAAAAGGATTTATAATATGTGTCTTAGTCAATACTTGTGCATTGTTACAGCATTTCAACAACAATCTCGTGCAAGTACCCATGACACGAACCTTGCCACGAGGACGACAAGCTAGGTTACGTTGGGGATCTAGAGAGAATATATAAAATTAATTATCATTTTTTGAAACAAGTATCGATCAACTATAAATTGATTCCTCACATGTTGGTGTACTTGGTGCTAATTTGAGATCATGTTTATTATAGGTCATTTTGAAGGTTCGCTAGTTTCATACATAATACAGAGGTAAAGATGCTACCTTGAAAAGAGAGCCCGTGGGTTTTTGGTCTATCGATTCCTCCAAGTTGCTACGAGAAATCAAATAACCTTACCTTCTTTTAATGCAAATGGTAGTACATGGTGGCAATTGTGTAAGACAATCCTCGAGGTCGATGAATTTTTAATAGCAAAATAGCCTCCTTGCTCGAGGATTACAACCAGGGATTTCATTAACGTCTTCACAATTTTGTGATCACGTTAAGAAAACCTATTGTTAACATATTAAAACTTGTGATCACATTGTATATTCACATGACCTGAGCAATGACCTGCCAGAACCCACTAGTCCTGTAACACCTCCGGGCTTTTTGTTTTGCCGTCGGGCTTTTTAATATCCCAGCAGGCCCGTCGGGAAAACAAAAAAACCCCGGCGGGGTTCTGTTCTATTTATAAACACTGCCCGACACCCACCGTAGAACTTTTGGGGAGATAGTCCTTGTTTTGGGGACAAGATATCTCTCCTCAAAGTACTTGTAGAGCTCTCGAGTTGCTAGAAGTGTCCTCTTGGGAAGAACGTCCTTATCTTAGGGGCTGTCGTCTTTCCTTGTAGGCACTCCTAAGGCTATTGAGCCACTCGTCCTTAGTTCTTTGAATTGGGGGTACGGTGTGGTTCGTAGCTAATACTTGCGGAGATTTAGGGACAAAGTTGGAGTCATTCAGCTTTGCATTTGAGCTACGTAGGTAATCTACCTCATTCTGCTTTATAAATGGTTTGATGGAGCCAAGAGTCCTGCTTAGGGGCTTGTATTGGTTCTTGATACTTGATATAGTTTAGAGTAGACAAGGGTCTATTGTCCTATACTAGAGTATTGGGCAAGCATAGATCTTTGATTTTCTTTGTGAATGTTAGAGAAGGTCTATTGTCCTATACTAGAGTATTGGGCAAGCATAGATCTTTGATTGTGTAAAGTATCCTTAATTGGGTACAAAAGGCATCCTTCGTTGGGGGTGCAATGTGCATGATAGTTTCGAAGTAGTTTTCTAGTCAGACCTTGCAAGATAGTTTCGAAGTAGTTTTGTGTTATTATGTGATGATCTTTTGTGTTTGTCAAGATAGTTTCGAAGTAGTTTATCTGCTCATGTATGTTTTGTAATACATGAGTGACTTTGTTGTTTTTTCATTTGTGTATTCATTGTTATATGCTTGGTTGAATAGGTTATTTATTGAGATGGAGGACAATGTTGGATCCAGTGATACCTCCAATAGAGTCCAAATTCCAAATAGTAGGAAAAAAAGGCATCTAGGATAGAGCGGCAATATGCAATTAACATTGGTGATCGATTCATAGATTGGGAGTGTAAGCTATGCCATGCAGTAAAATCAGGTGGGGCGCCTCGACTAAGAGAACACTTTTTAGGCAGATCGAAGAAAAAGTCATGTACCCACCCCTCTGCACCTGCAGTGGCCAAATGCATAAGAGAAGAAATTCAAAAGAAAGATTCAAGAAAACATTACACTCCTACCGTTAATGTATCAAGGCAGCAAGAACATTGTTGTTCTAATCATCAAACTCTGGCTACATCGCCTGCTTGTACTCCAAACGTCAATGTGCAACCAGAAAGTAATCTACCCAGTGCATCTTCCTGCAAGCGAAACTTTGACGTAGAAAATATACCCATGCGTCAAACTTCATTGCAAGAAAGCCTACGTCAAGGTCGGCTCAATGATGCGTGCAACTCGCCCTGCTGAAGCGATTTACTTTTCTGGGAGTGCTATGATGATGGTTGGACAGTGAGCATTGGAAGAGAGCATGGAAGAAAATTGGTGAGTTTGGACCAGGGTTTTCACCACCTATGTACCATGCTATGCGAAATGATCTATTAGAGAAATGTTATGCGCAAGTAAAAGAACGTGTACAAAGAATAATTCTTAGCAATATAGAGCTTTCTGGATGTAGTATAGTAAGTGATGGATGGTCTAATGTACAAAGAAAACCATTAATTAATATAATGGTTATTTCACCTAGATGTGAGACTTTCATCCGTGCCGTGGATTCTGCTGGTTCAATCAAAACTGGGGCTTACATTGCTCAAGTCATTGGCTCTGTGATAGAGGAAGTGGGTGCCAAAAATGTAGTCCAAATCGTCATGGACAATGCAAAGAATTGCAAGAATGCATCCAAAATCCTAAAGCGACAGTATCCACATGTTTTTTCGGTAGGCTGTAATACTCATAGTTTGAATCTTGTATTAAAAGATTGGTATAAAAGTGATGATACCAAATGGTTTGCCTCAATCGTCGACACTGCTTGCCAGATTGTGAGATTCATGCTCAAGAGACAGAGAGTGTCAGATATTTTTCGACCTCGCATGTCAGTTATGTTAAAGCTTCCAGCGGAGACTAGGTTTTGCACTCACTTTTACACTTTTGAGTCTCTTCTTCGAAATAAAGATGCAGTTTGCGAAACATTTACATGCATGGCATTTCATGACTGGGAGAGCACTCAACTTGAAAAAGTGAAAGAGAAAATCAAAGTCTTGAAGGCAGCGCTTACGAGAAGAAGTTGGTGGAACAGTGTGATGGATGCATACCATGTAATGATGCCTGTTATGTATGCCGTACGAAGTCTTGATCAAAGAGCGCCTAATCTAGGGAAAGCATGGATGCAATGGTGGACTGTCCAGCAGAGTTTGGAGTGTCCTGAGAAATTAGAGCATTCAGTGGTGGAAAAGCAATGGTGTGTACCATTCTCCAGTAGACAAAGAAAAGTCTTATTGAAGTACTTTCATGCTAGATAGATTGGAGCACATTCACCACTACACAGTGCTGCTTACATGTTGGATCCTGAATATTGGAATATGGATTTGATGTCCAACGTTGAGGTGGTGCAAGATTTTTATAAAGTGGTAAACACTTTTTATAATAATGTTGATGATCGTGTAAAGTGCATAAAGGAGATGACCTCATTTTGATTGAAAGAGGGTTTATTTTCCAACTCCCTTGTTCAACAAATGGCTAAAGAGCAACCTGCATGGAAGTGGTGGATGATGAATGGTGGTGAGCATTATGCTTTATTGCGCAACCTTGCGATGAAGGTTCTAAGTCAATGCTCTTCAAACTCACGCTCAGAAAGAAACTGGAGCATGTACAAATATATTCACAGTACTATTCGCAATCGACTTCTTGCAGATCAAGCAAATAAACTTGTTTACATGTATTGCAATGAAAAGATCTTGCGAGACATTGAAAGCCAAGAGTATGAAGAAGATATGCCCAGATGGATGTACAATTGTGATGATGTAGTAGATGGGAACTTTGATGTTGGACACACGTCGTGCACTACTCTTGAGATAGAAGACAATTTGGACATTGACTTAGATGAGCTTAATTTAGCAGACGAGAGGGTAAATGGTGAAAGAATTTTGGAGCAAGATATTGACATAGAAGAAGAAGTCATTTCATTAATTTCATAAAAAGTACTTGTACAAATGATTGTATTTGGAGAAATTATCAATACAAAAGGAGGATTTATGTCTTTCTTAGCTTTCATCTTGAAATAAATTGCGAATTGCACTAGGAGTTGCATCTAAAGGTCCTGGTGGTTTATATTCGCATAGCCATGCCGAACACTGTATAAATACCTTGATTTATTGGGACACTGCACAATGCACATGTGGAAATATTTTGCATTTGCCTCACTAAACATATTAAGTGGTAGTAGTGTCCACAGGGTAGTATATACTGGCCGCTCTACCCATCGAATACTTTGTAACATACAGGACATTGGGGGGTGGAGGAACTAGTAGCCTCAGCAGAAACTCCCACAAGATCAGGATGTATCAAAAAATGAGAGATGTGGTTCCCTTGGCGCACAGGAGCAATACGTGAAGAGATGGTCTGTACATCTTGGATGATCTTTGTGAGCTGCTCTTGAATCCCTCTATTGGCCAGGGGAGGAGTTGACGCTTGAGATAATCGCACAGCTTCTTTCTCCTTCTCTGCTAGCTGTGCCCCTAAGCTTTCTTTGACCTTGTTTAACTCCAATCTAGCGCCCTCCACCATGAGAGCAAGTTCCTCCCTTATGAATGTCACTGTCTCTTCACGTATGTCATGGGTGTTGACAGTGGCCTCTCTAGAGGCGAAGTCCACATGAGTTTCTAGGATAAATTGTGCATATAGCATCTTAGCAAAATAGAGTGGAGCGTCGGCGTTATGGAGAGGACGACCGTACACCTCCAAGAAAATGCGCTCGGCATTAATTTTGATATCATTATGAGTGCAACGCGAAACCTTCCATCTTCCCTTCTTAATCTCGCCATCTGGACATGGCCATATTTCCTTTATCGTCTCTATGGTTACGTGTTTATTTATGTCTTTCCATTGGGCATAAGTAGGATTTGTCCATTTCGACAACCTGCATGCTGTTCTCGTAGCTTCGCGGGTGGGGGCTGTCAGTCCATGTGCAAGGGCCTTCATTCGCTCATATGCCTTCTTGGCTAACTCTTGTTGCTCATTTTCTTGTGGTTCTACCATATCTGCATGAACGTAAATGACTTTAGGATTTTAATGAACTGTAAAGATCAACGTAAGATAAATTGACCATTACCCTCAAAAACTTAAAGTTTAACACCACGAGATGAGATATGTATTGCAAAGACTCAATGAGAAATATCCACTTGACTCAAAAAATACTTCAAACAATGCGCGAACATCAAATTTTGAAGAGAAAACATAAACTTAAACACCACAAGAGGAGAGAGATATTGCAAAGACTATAATATTTCAAACAATGGGCACATATCAAATTTTGAAGAGAGACAAACAAAGCGCCATTTTTGAAACTAAATCTCCTGATACTGTATCTTTACAAAATTGGGGTGAATGACACCGATAGCTCTACAAGAGGACGTTGTGCCCTCGTTGGGTCAGTATTTAGTGATCTAAAAAATTTCACTACTTGCAAAACAGATTTTCGCTCGTCGCGATTAGGCAGACACATCCAATTTTTGACTCTATAAATAATAGTATCCATGGTAACTTTGTCATAGGAACTATTGTCCATCCACAACTCTTGTACTTTTTGCCAAAAGTCATATAAAATTTGTAATAAATACCCTAAAGCAAAAACATCAGATGCACGAGTGTATGCATCTGCCAAAAACGGAACATAAAGTTCTGGGGCTATCCACGGCCGTTTCTTTCGCTCTCTATCTGCTTAGGAGACCGCCTGTGCCACCTTCTCAGGGTTCTTGTCTGCTTCAAATACAAAATTGAGAGACACCCGTTTTTTGGGCGCTCTCAGCAGTATACCCCAATCGATAATACCTACGCGTGGCTTCAACTCTTTTGTAAAATCCAACACTACATTGAATGGATGTAGGTCGGTATGTACAATTCCTGCTAAATGTGCTACCGCTAGGCCTTCCACCAGGGCATGCATAATATGTGGCATGGTTATTACTATTTGTTTTATTTTAGAAAGTTCTAGATGACTTAAAGGAATATTATCGGGCGGGGGTTGTCTCCATCCTCGATCCAAACGAAAAATTACTCTGGTGAACTCACTGAATCTGAAGGGGACATTCAGAAGAGTATCACCAAGCGAGCTGCCATTATAGTATGGAAAAATAGTGATCCAAGGAGATTCTTTTGTGAAGGCAATACACTTGACAATTGATGGGTGTAGAACTTACATGCCCTGCTCTGCTTGGAAGCTCTCGAACTTGGCACTGCCTTCTCCTTTGTAGTGCTTTCCACAAAAAGTAATGTGCTCTGGCAAAAATGATATACCTCTAACTGTATACTCTTTTACTGTGCCAAAAACACCAGAGCCTATTGTTCGCCCTTCGAGTAGAGCCTCGTGCGGGACGCCAATGAGGTGTGTGCACATAGAATTATAGATAGTACGATTAATGGCACCTGTCCCACTCGCATCTGCCTGGCTGGACGTTGCAGCGACGTCTTGGGCAATGCGCACTCTTTTGGGGAGTGACTCTGCATCCAGCGCCTTCATGCGCTTGCTCTTGGCTCTTGGCTCGCTCCATACAGCGTCCCATAACTGTAGACGATGCATATTAGCTTTAGGCAGGGCAGCATCTCTAAGATCATTGCATGCTACACGCATGCTCCCCAAAATAGTTCGTGTTATATGTTGATGGTTGAAGTCTGCTATCTTTTGTCTATCAATCAACTCAACGTTGCCTCCGCTTCGAAGTCGACGCTGTGCATTTTCCCATATCTTCTCTAATAGATCTCGCATGAGTATCTCGGACTCATTGATCTTTTTGACGACGTCATCTGCACATTGTGACACTATGATGACTGCTTCAATGCGAATTACTCGTAGAACGATTTTACGCTCTTCAGGGGAAAGCATGTTGGTCGTCTTCGTAAATCTAGCACATATCACTAAACACAACAAAAACAGAATATTAAACAACATTATTGAAATCAACATCAAGCAAACATGAGAGAACAGCAACAAGTGTATCATTACTTATCAATGATCAAAGAAAAACGGAATATCAACAAATAATATTACTGAAATCAACATCATCCAATGCATCATCAAACATGAGACAATCGCAACAAGTGTATCATTACTTATCAATGATGAAACAAAAACGGAATATCAACAAACAATATTACTGAACTCAACATCATACAATACATTATCGAACGTGGGACACCCGCAACAAGTGCATCGTCACTTATCATTACTTATCAAGTGCATACATGTTGCACTCCTCATCTACACACCTACCGTGAGAGAGAGAGAGAGAGAGAGAGAGAGAGAGAGAGAGAGTTGTGAAGTGTATTATGAGAGAGAGAGAGGGGGAGGAAGAGAGAGAGGTGTGATAGATAGAGAGAGAGGAGACATTAGATGACATTTTTAATAGTTTTGTGAGTTCCTAAAGAGAGGAAAATAATGTTTTGTATTCCTAAAGCACTCCTCATCTACACACCTATCATGACAGAGAGACAGAGAGAGCGAGAGAGAGAGAGTTGTGAAATGTATCATGAGAGAGAGAGAGAGAGTTGTGAAGTGTATCATGAGAGAGAGAGAGAGAGAGTGAGAGAGAGAGAGAGAGAGAGAGAGAGAGGGGACAGATAGAGAGAAAAAACATTAGATGACATTTTCAATATTTTTGTGAGTTCCTAAAGAGAGGAAAATAATGTACTATTTTATTTTTTAAGTAAATAGAGGGAGAAAAAAGAATTTATTAGGGATTATGTATATTTTAAGATAAAAGAAATCCTCATCTACACATCTATCGTGTTGTGAAGTGTATCATGAGAGAGAGAGAGAGAGAGAGAGAGAGAGAGAGAGAGAGTTGTGAAGTGTATCATGAGAGAGAGAGAGGGGGGAGGAAGAGAGAGAGAGATATTCATTTTTTTGAGTTACGATATTATGAAATTAAACGTAAAGACAATATGATGTAAACTTTGATCCATAAGATACTCATGCCGCGTTACCAACCAAGTATCGCATGGATCACACACAATAAAAACAATACAAGTCAAATCAAGCAAATTTACGATATTTTTTCGACCGCGTTAACGATCACATGCCGTAATATGCAAGCAAATTTACGATATTTTTCCGACCGCGTTAACGATCAAATGCCACAATATACAAAAAACAATATATGCACTAGCGGACGACACCAACTTGCCGCGTTAACGATAAAATGCCGCCCGATTCTATGGGAATACGAATAGGATATGGACATACACTGGCCGCATTATCGACCATATGCTCGCATTTGACAAAGGGAAGGAAAGGGAAGGTGACATCGCCATAACGATACTATGCTTGCCGCGTTACCGACTAGTACCGCTACGGCATGCCATACTTACCATAGGACACAGACCAGCCGCGTTACCGACTAAGTGCCCCAGGGTAAGCACCATTCCGAAGAATGACCTTACACACACACCCCTCGTGTGGCGAACCACCCACATCCTGCTGCGCATTGCGACAATGGGCGGCTACATGCACGAACACACAAACACACACACCCACACAAACACACACACCCACAACTCTCATTACCAGCAAAGGGCCCCCCGGGCCCATATATATAGAAAATTGTAGCCCGCCGGGCTACATGACGACCCCGGTGGGTCCCGCCGGGCTTTTAGTTTTCCCAGCGGTACCGCCGGGAAATGTAAAATCCCGACGGGATTTCAGCCGATTATCAGGGAACCTCCCATCGGCTTTTTTGGGAACATGTTAGCATGTTAACATGTTAATAACATGTTAACACATGTTATTAACAAAAAAAAATTTGTGATCACGTGAATATAAAATCATTGATTGCAACCATATTGATATCCAGGGAGATACAACAATGGCTGAGAATAAGTGTACACATCCCAACCTCAGCATGGTGGTGATTGCTCAAGGAGATAGACTAGGACCATCTAATGTGAATGAGGAATGGGAGGAGGAAGATGAGGATGAGGGGGATGAAAATCTCCATGATTTTAGCATTAAGCAGGTAACTGAGCATGTAATGTCAACTTTACCTATACAACTAGGGATGGACCTAATAGACGAGGAAATAAAAGAAGCTAGCATTGATAACGATGAACCTCTTTTACATTGAGATTTTTCCGAAGACTAGTCCTTGAAACTTAGGTATAATCCTACTTCTCCAATAATTCCCCTAGTTTCAATGTGACATGCTTTCAAATCTTTCAAAGCCTTCAAACATCACACATATGTTTATTTCCTTAGTCTTTCAAAAGATGGTTGCGTATTATTACTGTGCATTATCTATCCAATACCTGAGTAAAAATGCACACTCCTTTAGAACACCCTTGTGGCTCCATCCGACCCCCAACTCTCACTCTAGTTGTGTGATGACAAAGTTTTTGCTCACCGCGTCCTCATCCCTGCATTTAAATGAAAACTCTATGTCTATTAACGAGTTTAATTAAATTAGCAACCATCTCATATTATAATCAAAGATCTCTTACCTCCATAACATGTGGACCTCAGACATATAGAGGTCCATGAGGTCTCACCGAAAACCTTGCCTCCATCTCGGTCCACAATGTGTCCCCGCTTATCAATGGAGCACTCTATGCCCATGTGCCCTACACAAGATTGTGTCACCAATAGTGGTGGGACTGGCTACTCAGGTAGATCTATGATACTCTCCTCATCGCTCCTATAAGGAAATTAAAACCATTAGGGCCAAAAATGGAAAAAAAAGGCCCATGTAAAGATTGGATTAACTTTCTTAATCGAAGTGATTTACCTAAAAATAGTAGAGACAAATAGATATATTAAATGCATCTCTTTTACCTATATTTAGAGGAGAGTGTCTCTAATGTGCCATCCATCACGTATCTACAGTCTTTGATTCACCTATCCTTTTGGCGGCCCTTTTACCTACTTTAGTACACGTTTTCTGAAATAAGCTAATTTTTAATATTTGAATACATAACATAATTCTCTCTTCCACAAGGCATGACGCGAGTTTTTCCCTGTCTTTTCTTTCTACTACCTTTTTTCTTTCCCTGCCATCTCTTGCTTTCTCTTTGGATCATTTTTTTTGCTATGGCAACTCCAAAAGTTGATCCACACTTAAAAAAAAGAGTTGATCCACACGTGGAGAATTATTCATCACAAAGCTCTACATGATGAGTCTGAAGCTCAAAGACTACATGCAAAAGGAAAGAAGCATGTAGATTTGTGGGTTCAAGGTGGTCTATACCCACATGACCCATCAACTAGTAAGCCTCCATCATTTGTCACCTTGCATGATCTTGTTCGATTTCCTGAGGGATGGTAGAAAAGGATTATGTGGATCTTGCTCAAGATTGAATAATCAAGCTACTATTTTTCATTATCAGCACACAAATATGGTTGAAACTATGCTTGGTGTGTACAAGCAATCTATTAAAGGACTAGAAGACATCATAATCTCACAAACTCAACTTGTGAATGAGTTGGAAGGGCTACTTCAGTCATCTTAGGAAGAGGTAACAAAGCTTAGATAAACTAACCAAAAACTGGAGGAACATGCACTCCAAAAAACCCAACTAGAAAGCACACCTTTGTTAACCCATTACTAGGGTTAACAAGAGCTACCACCGTTATCTTACATCAAGTAGTCACGGTAGATACACCAAAGGGTCATACATTTAAGATATGAAGCAATGGTGTCTAAAGCTACAACTTGGATAGGCGCCTGTAATGGTGTGACAGAATACTTATGGCAATTCCCTTTTCAAGAGTATGTGGTATCATGTAGGATGAAGTCCCAAGTGATGTGGATATATTATGAAAGTAGTCATTGTAATAGCATTAGGCCTCTTGTGAGCCTAAAGTGCCCGGTCGGCCATAGTTTAAGTGAGTGTGAACACTTATGGCCATGTATATAAGTGAATTTCTCTCATAATACAACATGCTTTCCCATTGTGATATTGAGTCTTGCTCTTTCTAATCTCTCTCCCTAATTCATGCTAGTGAGTGTGTGTGAGTGAAGTGAGGTGAGAGGAGGGATGAGTACCCATACCTGTCATGCCATAACTCAAAAAATGTATCCCATGAATGATCACTACGATCATCAACACCAATATAATCATTTGTAGTCATAGCATGGTCATCATCTCATCACTATCCACATCATCACCCACTGAATGCATGTCATAATGATACCTATCATGAGGTATATATTCATCTTTTATCACAAATGTAGGGCACTCAAAATACAAATTAGGCAATCATAAAGATTAAATAATTCATAATAAGACAAGTTTGAACAAAGTAATAAGACAAGTGACAACAAAGCACGAGTAAACACATTTGCAAAGTCTCATCAAATTCCGACATCATGTACACATGTTGTTTCAAATATACTCAAATTAATAGGACCTTCAACTCCACAAGATATAATAAGTGAAAAATATAAATATGCTACAAGAATGTCATGGATTGAAGCCCATTACAAAAGACATGTGCACTAAAAATGTTATAAATATATATATTCTATATGTGAAGCTGGCAGTCACCTACGCCAACCATGATTCACTAGCAACTCCTCACTAGTACGCAATGATCTAACAGCATTGACTACAATGTATCTAGGCACATTTCTACTCATGTGCACTAGCTCATGACCATTGTCACACTCCACAAAAGTACAATTAGCTCTCCTACTGTTGAGTAACCCCGATATATTTCCTTGAGTGTAAGGTCTAGCACATCGATATACAATCTCTCTGATTCGTATCGGTAATGCCTCTTGCAGCGAGAGAGGTAGCAGTAGCACATAGCCCATATGTGGTCATACTCTTGATGTAGTAAGCAAGATGGTTCCACAAACTCCATAAATATATATAGGTCCAAAAAAATGTCATAAGAGTGATTTTGGAGTGAACTGGGACATGTAAATCCTATGCAATAAAAAGACCTTAATCCCCACTGTCAATTGTAGATAGCATGATCACATAGAGAGTACCCCAGAAGCTGAAAAACTCTCCATGAGTAGCGGAAAGTGATGCTCCTTAACCAGCCACCATATCTCTAAGAGAGGTAGTAGGTGACTAGGTAAGGAATGATTACCAGATGTCTCGGACTGAGAAGTAATTGATGTACACGTGCCTCCATCTATAAACTGAAGAACAACTTGACTATGGCACCTGCGAGGAAGATTAGATCAATCAAGCCCATGAAAGCCATCGTCATCATCAAAAAGGTGTACAACTGGATTTGACCATGATGATTGTACCTAGATGCATGTTATATATCACTTTGTCTATCAAGATCATATAGAATTTAAATGAGTCAATGTAGAATGCTTCTAGAAAAAGAAATATCACTTACCATAGGTTGATCCGGTCTCTCTGGTATTGGTGCATCATGACATCTTCCAAACTCTAGCCCGTGGATACGAGATTGCTGTCATGTCCTTCCTCGGGGAGTTCACTATAAGTAAACCCTCTGTATCACGTGCGTTCACGGCATATTTTTAAAATCCCTTATCTATGAATTTTTCATGCATAAAACATACCCTTTCTCTATTCAACCTATGATTACCCCCTTTAAATGGTACCCTCCTATATGTAAATAATATGAAAAAAGGGATTTTAAAAATCCCTTCTGTTGAACCCATGTGCTACGCTTACATATTTGTGAGTGACCCCTCCCCCCCCAGTAGGTGTCCATCGATGAGTGCCTCAATAATTCACACACCAACATGGAACTCTCTGCCTATAGTATGTCTGTGCCTCATCAGCTTTATGCTACACGGATCTAGAGGCCATGACAAAAGATGTCAATGAAGACGAGGAGGTGGTGTACCAGAGGATGAGTCGGAGCTGTTTGCCATTGGGAAAAAAGAAAAATTAGAGCAACTACTCGTTAAAGACAGTTTATGGATGAGTTTGAAGTGAAAGTATTCATAGCATGCCCACATTTTTCACTCATATGAACCTAATCAATATTATCTCTAGTTGTGTAATCTATACTTACACTCATTGTTTACTGCAACAACTTATGTCTATGTGACATGAAATTCGGTGACTTGATGGGCACTTGGCATTTAAATTTACAAACCATTTTGGCTGCTACAGAGTAGGCTACGCATCCATAAATAAATCATAATCCATAGCATTTAATTTTAAAAAAACCCGTATTTGCCCGCTTTTTTAAAAAATTTGATATTGGCCCGCTTTTTAGGGCTAGAGGAGAGTTTGTGTGATTGATAAAAATTTAATTAAAAGGTTTTAAAAAACCTTATCAAGAACTGGTTTCTTTTAAAAAAATATATTTAAAAACTGCGAGCTCATTGAAAGCGTTGTGCGGTCCCAGGCTTATTTTTACAACCTGTCCAGATTTCAGCTACACCTGCCTTAGTTATTCGGCGGCAACAATAATTGGACTCTAGCGATTGGCGACCTTCCATCTATTGCATCTATTTGCTGTCTGCTGCTGTCGACTTTGTTATGTTGCCATCATAAATTCTAACCAAAAGACCTTTCTTGGTGCTTCTTGCGGGTGGCCTCAAATGATAAGCAAGACGCGCCTGGTATTGGACAAAAGCTGCTGCAGTTTCTCAACTCGCCATAGCTACTCCAATAGCTTCTTTTTAGCCTTCTTGCGATTGTGCCTTCCTCAACGTTCACATATTGATGGCGGCTATTGCTAATGATGCTTGTCTCTCTTCCTCTACTGTGATGATATTTCCTACAAAACCTTTTTGTGATGTCACATTGCTTTCCCGAGCCAAGCAAATATACACCTTAGCACGCTTCTTTGCCAATGCAAAGAGCCATGAGATCTGCAAATCTCATTCTCATAGCAACCGTTCTTCGTCTTGAGTGAATCCATGCTCAAACCAAAACTTTGAGGCAAAATACTTCAAAAAACTAACCTATTTAATCTTCTTGTTAGTAGCTTCTTTGGTGATGATGACTCCATTTCCACCCTCCTTGATGCAAAATCTTTATAAGACTTCTCTTGGCAGCTTCAATCTTCCATGGCATCATTCTATGTAGCAAAGTCTCCATTTGCAACCCAAAAAGGCAGTTTCATACTCTCTAATGCAATGATAATTATGTAATGAGTATGCATAATTTTTTTCTTAATCAAAATAGCTAAAAACATAAACATGCTTAATCAAAGAACCACACATTCTAATGCACATAATTAGCACCATGATCAAGAGCCCACCTAGCTTTGATACCATGTTAAGATCCTAATATAGGATTGATCATGGTGATTAGCATAGGTTAAGCATAATCACTAAGGTTGGTTGATCCACAGTAAGAAAGCCATTGCTAGAGATAGAGAGAGAGGCGCACTCAACACAAGATCTCTATTACATATGTTGTTATGAACCATACAATGAGGCTTATAATATATATAGCCACCCATCTGCAAGAGACTAGGGTTCGTCACTCAAAGCATGGAGTGACAACATGGGTGTGGGTCACCATCCTAGCAAAATAGCCAAGAAAGGCCATGAACGCTTGGGCAAGAGCACCAAGAAGACATGAATGTCTATACTAGAGTGAATATGATAAAAATGGTTACAATGTCCATGAGCCCTATGTCTCATTTAGCCCAAGGCCCCCAAAAGTACACATGTAAATGTCCCTTAGCCACCCCAGTTCCTAGGCCCCATCCCCATGTGCATGTGCACCCAAACCTACTTCATTACAAACCATCCTCTCCTCCAATGATTTCATACTCAAAATCAAAGGATGGCCATGCCCAAAAACAAAATACATATACAAGTGGCTATGTACAAAAGATAAAAATTACATCCATGACTGAATGTTGATGTAGTGGAAGACCCGTGTGTGAATCATATGACCCCCTGGGTCAAATGGAAAAGATAGAGGGCTCCCGTTGGTGATGAGGCGATCTATGAAACCTCCTAGATCAAAAGGAAATCTGGGGCATGTAAAATCCAAGACAATGGCTCCATGATAATTTGGTGCAAGTGGAGAGAATAAGGAATCACTAATGATGACAAAGCTAGTCGAGTATCCTCCAGGATCAAAGGGATATGTATGGTATACACCCCAAACCCTCAAAGCTGAAATGGTAGTAGCTCCTAGATGAAAAGGAAAGCTCGACTCCAAAGAGATAGTAGCTCCAGGGTCGAAAGGAAAAATCATAAGCCCATCCTCACGACCACACTGTGAATCTGGTGTAAAAGGTATCCGTTGAAGAAACTCGAAACTCCTAGCTAGAATGTCAAATGGTCTTGGCATAAAAGAGTCATCATGTAGGCCAGGACTGAAATATGTTATAGACGCATCTAAATGTCAAGCCACATATCCAAAAATTATGCTCCTCATGATTCTGGGGTTCTTTAAATAGGTCGGCTCCCCACATAATCATGGAGTAAAGATACTCATATAGAACACATTATCAGATAACAATTCATTCAGAATATCTCATTCATATCTTTAACACAATAATGGTCCATCAGACTGAATTTTTCCATCTGAACAGTCCTCCATGAGGATTTCAATTTTTCAGATTTTTAATTTATCATCCCCTAACTTGATCCACTGATCAAAAGTTAACAGTAGTAATCTACTAGCACAATTCACTAATCTCATAGTGATTTGCTGAAGTCATTAACGTCATTCCAGTTATGAACATCATCACAGGGACTCGTCCCATTCATCCTCATTGTGGTTTTGCTCAGCTTATTACATTTCAACTAAATTTCAGGAATCATCATTTTTCAATCAGAATTCAAATCAACTCATTAGTTCACAACCAGAATTCAAAAATCATATCAACCACATTCAAATTCATAGCATTAATGCTTATAATTTCAAGTCTTAGATTTACTCGTATATACTGCTAGTAAAGAGCTGCAGTTATACCCTCGGTATATACGGGTAGTCACGGTCCTTCGAACTATAAGGTAAAGACCATCATGTCTAGGCCTCAAGCAAGTCAGGAATTCCATGCAATTGTGGTACTTCCATCTGAAGACCCAATTACTAATTTATGAATTTCAGTTCAAATAACAGTTTGTATGAATTTCATCAAACAATTTTGATCTTATACTGCTACTTCATAAATTTTTGACATTTTTGGTTGATCCTTATTAGTCAAATTGCTCTGATACCAGCTGTAAGATCCCCGTCCCCACCGGGCAACGGATTCGGGGTGCTAGCAGTGGAAGTAGCACATCTTGCGCGGGGTAGGGTCCCACACTCGAGGCCTCACCCACGGATATCCGGACAGGTGACTAATTCCTCGGTTCTTCCAAAACCGAACTTGGAAACCGAACTCGGAAAAACTTCCCTTGCCCAGAAAGCACAGGCGATTCCTCAAGGATAATTTTACTCTATCGTAGTCAAGGTCATTACTAACCAAACTGATCTGCCCAAACCTATAAAGACACTTGGTCAGATCAAGGAAGAAACTTGCACTTGGATCATAGAGATCAACGCTTTTTTCCCCATCGAGAGGGACAGCCATTGATTCTTATCCATAGAACAATTACCAACTGGGATTTACTTCATCTATAGAATTATAACAGAATTGAGTCTCATTTTACGGATCCATTAGTCCAACCTAGTCCCATGGGTTAGCCAACTGCCCAACCACTATAGTGATGGGATCGAATTTAGAATTTGGTTAGGTTTTGTCCCGGGTACCAGGGAAAAGAGTTCCCAGGACCCTAGCCGGATATTCATGCAAATTTAACACCAGTCTGCCCAGCATTCTTGACATAAAACAATCATTTACAAATAGGTCACAATTACAGTTTCTATAATGAACTCTCGTCTTTCCACATTATCCCTCATCAGACCACATTACTTATTCCACATTCCATTCATATGTGTACTCATTCTTATCCAATCACATCATTTTCCATCTCATTCTTATCCAATCACATCATTTTCCATCTCATCACATCAGATTCATTCACATCACACATCATTTATTCACATCCCAATTCACATGTCATCACATCTTATCCATTCACTTATATCGATGTCACATCATTTCACATACACATTCGCATTCATTATTCCACATACACATCCACATTCATACATCCACATCCATACATCCACTTCCACATCCACATTCATACATACATATCCATATGCACATCCACATTCATACATACATATCCATATCCACATCCATACATCCACATCCACATTCATACATTTACATCCACATCCATACATCCATTTCCACATCCACATCCACATCCATACATCCATTTTCACATCCACATTCATACATCCATATCCACATCCACATTCATACATCCACATCCCCATTCATATTCATACATCCACATCCCCATTCATATTCATACATCCACATCCACATCCACATCCACATCATCCATTCATCCATCTACATCAATCCACATCATTCACACATCAAACCACATCATCCATACATCCATCCACATTAAACTACATCATTCACACATCAAACCACATCATTCATACATTAATCTACATCATTCACAATCAATCCTCATCATCCATTCATCCATCTACATCAATCCACATCATTCACACATCAAACCACATCATCCATATATCCATCCACATTAATCTTTCAAAATTGATGAAAAAAACTCTTTTGAATTAAAAATAAAATTCTTTATGCATCTTTCTATTCATAAAATCAAAATTGATAAGAATAACTCTTTTGGAATAAAAATAAAATTCTTTATGCATCTATTTATGCATAAAATCAAAAATGATGAAAATAACACTTTTGAATTAAAAATAAAATTCTTTATGCATCTTTCTATGCATAAAATCAAAATTGATAGGAATAACTCTTTTGGAATAAAAATAAAATTCTTTATGCATCTATTTATGCATAAAATCAAAATTGATGAAAATAACTCTTTTGAATTAAAAATAAAATTCTTTATGCATCTTTCTATGCATAAAATCAAAATTGATAAGAATAAATCTTTTGGAATAAAAATAAAATTCTTTATGCATCTATTTATGCATAAAATCAAAATTGATGAAAATAACTCTTTTGAATTAAAAATAAAATTCTTTATGCATCTTTTTATGCATAAAATCAAAATTGATGAAAATAATTCTTTTGAAAAAAAATAGATTTTCTTTATGCATCATTCTATGCATAAATTCAAAATTGATGAGAATAACACTTTTGAATTAAAAATAGATTTCTTTATGCATCATTCTATGCATAAAATCAAAATTGATGAGAATAACTCTTTTGAAATAAAAATATATTTCTTTATGCATCTTTCTATGCATAAATCAAATTTAGTAGGAATTACACTTTTAGAATAAAAGAATTTCTCTTATGCATCTTCCCATGCATAAAAACTAAATCCAATGAAAATAACTCTTTTAAAATAAAAACTTTCTTTTATGCATCTATTTATGCATACAAATCATTTATGATGAAAATCACTCTTTTAATATAAAAGAATTTCTTTTTTGCATCCATTTATGCATAAAAATCATTTATGATGAAAATCACTCTTGTAATATAAAAGAATTTCTTTTATGCATCCATTTTTACATAAAAGTCATTTGTGATGAAAATCACACTTTTATAATCAAAATAAAAATTTCAATATGCTTCCTTCTATGCATAGAATTTAATTCTAAAGAAAGTAACACTTTTTTAATAAAAATATTTTTAAGATGCATTTTTCTATACCTAGGATGAAAAATAACACTTTAAGAATACATATACAATGGGAATTACTCTTTTTGAATAAAAAGAAGTAAAACTTATTTTTACAATTTTAGAAAATTTTGCCATAACCTCCTTTGTATGGCTGACCATTTTTTTATTTTTAACTCTCTAAAATTAATTACAATTTCACCAAGAGTATTTCAATCATTCTAATGTAAACATTTTCTACTTATTTAAGAGAAACATTATGAAAAACTTGATTTTATCCATTAATCATTCTTCATCTAGGATAAAGAATGGTTGGATTTACTAAAGAAGAGAGGGGAATGCCTTTTTTCAATGAGGCATAACATCATATTCATTTTAGAGAAGACAAAAATCATAAAAACCTTAAAATGAAATAGAAAAGAGAAGAATCTCCAACTTACAAGGAGAATATGAGAGCTTTCCTTTGGCTTGATGGTTTGAGGGATCTACTCTTGTTTGATACAAGAGTGGCCACCAATCTTTAGAAGAGGGAAATGTCAAAAACTAATGAATTATGAGTAAATTCATAGTTTTTGGCTCTGGGGAGAAGTAGAGTAATAGTGCAAAAACTATTAAGAGTTTGGTCAATTTTTGACCATTTTTAGGTCAGTTTAGCTCACTTTTTGGATCTAGTTGAAACAGGAGAGAGGAGAGATAAAATATCTCATTATTTGGGAGTTTAAAACTCTTCCACACATGTGAAATAGGCGCCTCCTTCATGAGGGGAATTCCCCCATACTAAGGTGTCAAAAATGCATCATTTCTTCTAAATATCTCTCTTTTTTAACTATTAACCTTGTGAACTCTTCATTTTATGTGAGTATTTACTCTCTTCCATTTATCTCCTCCCTACATTTGGATGAATCTTATTGGTCCATAGGAACCTTAATTTAAAATTTCAAAAAAATCTGGACCCCTAGAATAAGGCCTCTTGAACAGATTATACTTGATTTCTAATGCACCTTATGAAAATCTTTTCAAACTTCTGTTTCAGGGAAAATTATTTTAATAAGATGAGATATTTTTCCATCCAAAAATATTTAATAACTGAATCATCTCTCTCTAGAAGATTTTCTCTCACTAGGTCAAAACAGGTATAAACAAGATCTTTTATATTACTGAAGAGGGATTTGATTATAGGAGGAGAATTTGGACATCATGAGGGGCTGGGGGAGGAATCTTAAATTCTACCCTACTTAAAAAATGCGAGATGTCCTCATATCGCAGGTGGAGTATGATCTCTTTCATCTTCTTCTTCTTCTTCAATCACTTCTAGCGTTACTGCCTTGGAAGTGTACAGCCGATTTGGGAACAATTCTCTTTGGCTTCCCCTATTCTGAGGTGGAGGTCTTGCATTACTTTAGATTGAAACTGCAGGTTGGATAGAGGGTCTACTACCTCTGGGATTTCCCTGATTTTGGCGGGATAGAACCCTGATTACTCAATAAGGAAGGTGCTGGAGTCTGGAATCTTGATCCCTGATTTCCCTGCCCTGAAAACCTTGATCCAAAAGGAGTTGGGCAATCCATACAATGATGTCCAAATCCCTGACAGTTATAGCATTTCACTCTCTTGTTTAAGGGTGGAACTTTTGAAGTTGAAATCCAGGGGATTGAGTTTTGGGAAAAGGACATTTCTTCCATTCTGGAATTTTCCATATCCTGGGTTTGACCTTGATATCTCTTAGGCGGAGAAAGGTTGGAATCATCTTCTGGAATAAAAACCTTTTGAAAGGTGATGGTGCTGGCTTTGGCGAGACTTTGACATCAAAGGCTTTGGCGAAATCCTTTGCCATTCGAACTGCTTCGGCCATGGAAACTGGCTTGGCATTCTTCACCAGGATATTCAAAGGTTCGTTCAGTCCCCGAATGAACCTGGCCATCAACTGTTCTTCATCCAGCGGAGGCGAGTATCTAAGGAGGAGGGCGAATGCTTGGTGATATGCTTCAATAGTTCTACTCCCCTGGGTTAACTCTAAGAATTCGTTCATCTTTGTTTCTAAAAAGCCGGGAGGACAGAACCTCGTCCTTAGGTAAATTTTGAGATCAGTCCAGGTTTGGGTATTTCGATCGAGACGGTTTGTCTCGCAATGATTCCTCCATGCAACCCTGGCCGTTTCCACAATCTTTAACCTGGCGAGAGCCATCTTGCTTCTCTCATTGTAGTCAGTTACATCAAAGTATTCCTCCATGGCCTCAATCCACTTTTCTACAACTTCACCTAACTGTTCCCCTTCACCCTTGAAGGGACCAGGCTGTGAACTATGAAGAGTTTTACGAACATCCAGGTCGAGCTCTTCTTCATCGAGTTGGGGGTTAACATTTCTACCACGACGACCTCGATCCATGTCCTATCAATACGAAAATTCTTGTTAAGTTTCTTTATTTATGATTCAATCCAATTTTTGATTCAACTGATTTTGGGGTTCTTTAAATAGGTCGGCTCCCCACATAATCATGGGGTAAAGATACTCATATAGAACGCATTATCAGATAACAATTCATTCAGAATATCTCATTCATATCTTTAACACACTAATGGTCCATCAGACTGAATTTTTCCATCTGAACAGTCCTCCATGGGGATTTCAATTTTTCAGATTTTTAATTTATCATCCCCTAACTTGATCCACTGATCAAAAGTTAACAGTAGTAATCTGCCAGCACAATCCACTAATCTCATAAGGATTTGCTGCAATCATTAACGTCATTCCAGTTATGAACATCATCACAAGGACTCGTCCCATTCATCCTCATTGTGGTTTTGCTCAGCTTATTACGTTTCAACTAAATTTCAGGAATCATCATTTTTCAATCAGAATCCAAATCAACTCATCAGTTCACAACCAGAATTTAAAAATCATATCAACCATATTCGAATTCATCATCTGGATAGCATTAATGCTTATAATTTCAAGTCTTAGATTTACTCATATATACTGCCAGTAAAGAGCTGCAGTTATACCCTCAGTATATACGGGTAGTCACAGTCCTTGGAACTATAAGGTAAAGACCATCATGTCTAGGCTCAAGCAAGTCAGGGATTCCATGCAATTGTGGTACTTCCATCTGAAGACCCAATTACTAATTTATGAATTTCAGTTCAAATAACAGTTTGTATGAATTTCATCACACAATTCTGATCTTATACTGCTACTTCATAAATTTTTGACATTTTTGGCTTTTTGGTTGATCCTCATTAGTCAAATTGCTCTGATACCAGTTGTAAGATCCCCGTCCCCACCGCGCAACGGATTCGGGGTGTTTTAATAAGATGAGATATTGTTCTCGAAAAAGATGCACGAGCGTGCCAAATGGCAGCAATTTCCAACTGTGGCCCAAACGGCACCAAAGAGGCATGAAAATCATCCAAAAATATTTAATAACTGAATCACCTCTCTCTAGAAGATTTTCTCTCTCTAGACCAAAACAGGTATAAATAAGATCTTTTATATTACTGAAGAGGGATTTGATTATAGGGAGAGAATTTGGACATCATGAGGGGCTGGGGAAAGAATCTTACACTACCACTTTCTTGCTATCAAAGTGGTGTTCATATGGGCCTTGAGAGCTTCTACGACTGACCTACGACATCGACTAGCCATCATCTCATTGATTCTCACTTACTTAGATCGACTCATTCATTGTATTATGATGGTGATGATGAGGACGATGTTGATATTGTATTGTACACACACACACACATGATGATATTGATGTATCGCACACACATAAACATGATGATAGTGATACACGTGCACTTGATGCCACTTGATGATAGTGATACACGTGCACTTGATGCCACTGACACATATGCACATGATGATGATGTATGTGATAGTGATAGTGAGGGTGATGTGTGTGAGTTAGATCATGTGGACATGATCTCGAGGGTAGAGATGGCATCGAGCACATCGAGCATTACGAGCATCATAGAGCTACCTTTCTCTATTCCTAGTGATCATATGGATACATTAGATGACCATAGTGATGCATTCCATGATCTTGATGGGAATTTGACTAGTCATGATCATTCGGCTAGTCATACATCCCTAGTTACACATGGGATTGACACTTCACATGTCGTTGAGCACATCATAGACCATGAGGAGCATAGACCTGAGGTTCTAGTATTAGATGTGTTGGGATACTCCTCTAGATTTTTTACATGTGGAGAGATTTCAGTTACAACCACTACTACTAGTTTCCATAGCATTCAGGTGGATCAAGTTGTTGCGATTGATAGATGCGTAAAGAAATCTTATATCAAATATGACAATTCTCTTGTATTCTATAAATAGATATGGGAAATGATAAGATTTGATAAGATACATATGAGATGAGTTAGGATGTGATAAGATGAGTTAAGAAGTGATAAGATGTGTATGGGATGAGGTACGATGTGTATGGGATGAGGTAAGAAGTGTATGTGATGGGATAAGATGTATATGGGTTGTGATAGGGTGAGAATATGGATGTGGATGTGGATGCATGAGTATGGATGTATGGATGTGAATGTGGATGGGTATGTATGGATGTATGAATGTGGATGTGGATGCATGGATGTGAATGTGGATGTGTATGTATGGATGTATGCATGTAAATGTGGATGTGGATGTATGGATGTGAAATGTGGATGTGGATGTGGATGTGGATGTATGAATGTGAATGTGGATGTGTATGTATGGATGTATGCATGTAGATGTGGATGCATGAGTATGAATGTATGGATGTGAAAGTGGATAGGTATGTATGGATGTATGAATGTGGATGTGGATGTATAGATGTGAATGTGGATGTGTATGTATGGATGTATGCATGTAGATGTGAATGTGGATGTGGATGAGTATGTATGGATGTATACATGTAGATATGGATGTATGCATGTAGATGTGAATGTGGATGTGGATGAGTATGCATGGATGTATGCATGGAGATGTGGATGTATGCATATAGATGTATGGATGTGAATGAGAAAGTAGATATGGATGTATACATGTAGATGTGGATATATGCATGTAAATGTAGATGTATGGATGTGAATGTGAATGTGGATGTGGATGTATACATGGAAATGTGGATGTATGCATGTAGATGTAGATGTATGGATGTGAATGAGAATGTAGATGTGGATGTATACATGGAAATGTGGATGTATGCATGTAGATGTAGATGTATGGATGTGAATGAGAAAGTAGATATGGATGTATACATGGAGATGTGGATGTATGCATGTAAATGTAGATGTATGGATGTGAATGTGAATGTGAATGTGGATGTGGATGTATACATGAAAATGTGGATGTATGCATGTAGATGTAGATGTATGGATATGAATGAGAATGTAGATATGGATGTATACATGGAAATATGGATGTATGCATGTAGATGTAGATGTATGGATGTGAATGAGAATGTAGATCTGGATGTATACATGGAGATGTGGATGTATGCATGTAGATGTAGATGTATGGATGTGAATGAGAATGTAGATATGGATGTATACATGGAAATGTGGATGTATGCATGTAGATGTAGATGTATGGATGTGAATGAGAATGTAGATGTGGATGTATACATGGAGATGTGGATGTATGCATGTAGATGTAGATGTATGGATGTGAATGAGAATATGGATGTGGATGTATACATGCAGATATGGGATTGGATGTATGATGTGGATGTACGAACAGGGATGTGTATGTAGAATAATAAATGTAAATGTGTATGTGAATTAATGTGTCGTCGATATGAGGGAAGGGATGAGAATGAGTATACATTGAATGGAATGTGGAATAAGTAATGTGGACTGAGGAAGGATAATGTGGAAAGACGAGAGTTTGATATAGAAACTGTATTTTGTGACTGTTTGTAAATGACTTTTTTATGTCAAGAATGCTGGGGAAGCATTTTGACCGTCTTGTGGATTAAAGTCATGGAGACCTAACTGATAAAGTTGCAACTGCTGACGGAGAGTCAATGGAGGACGTCTCGCGTAGCAAGGTCGGCCTATCATCAAACACCTCCTCCTCCACGGCTTCATGAGGTAATGGCGGAGGGCTACTATCACCATCACTCCATGCATCCGTAAAACGGTCCCTCTTGAAGATCCCACCTCATATCGCCGCCGACGCTTTGCCTCCTCACCACGAGATGAGCATAGGGCAACATATGCGGGTGTGGCACTGCATCCTGTATCAAATTAAAACGGGATCATAACTCAAACATATGAACACCCATAGGTATCTCAATCAACCTTAACTCTTTAACACTTACCGAGTTTATGGCCGCATCCCATTCTCCATACTTTGAGATGTGATTGAGTGTAATCCTACGTGCACGATACATGTTTCCTCGACGTCGTGATCACACATACATTTGATTTTTTGCTCCAACCACATTTCGCGATGGTGGATACGGAGGGATTCATCCTCACTGGAGCTACTTGTTGAAGATGAAGACATCCTACAAATAAACAACCCAAAAAAATTGCTCTTGTATCAAATATTTAATCTAAAAACTCTCTGGCGCGTCTAATACCGCGTCTAAAACCGCGTCTATAGACACGTCCAAACCGTGCTGTAAACGCATAACTAAACGCGTATTTAGACATGTGTATACACGTGCACTACACAGAACAGACGCAGTTTTAGACGGGATATTAGACGTGTCTATAGAGGCAATTTTCATTTTCAAACCTACTTTTAGCGCGCTTGCTTTTCTTCACATACTTTTAACAGGCTTGCTTTGCTATTAATAACAGATCCACAGCCTAGCATCCACACTTATCTTCAAGCACCCACACTTATCTCCATGCTTACACAATCATCTCCAAGCACACAAGAGAAGAGGGTGAACAAGGAAGAGAAGAAAGAGAAGCAAAGGGTGAACAAGGAAGAGAAGAAAGAGAAGCAGCTTTGAAGAAGGACAAGAAGCTTCCATACCTCTATCCAAGGTAAGTCTCTTTAGGGTTGATCTTCTTTGAAAGTTACTCTCTTTGGATTCGTTCTTTGCTCTCTTTGAAACGAATGTTTTTGGTTCAGCTGTTGTGCTTTTGTGTCGGGCGTGTCGGCGCATGTCGACGACGGGCGCATGTCGGGGGCGCATGTCCTTTTCGAGTTTTTAGAATAGTATGTCTGTCAGAGCACGTCTAAAAGCGCGTCTACTTTGTGTGTGTACTTTGTGTTGGAAAAAAATAGCCGCGTCTATAGATGCGCTATACGCGAATATAGACGATGTGTTTTTTCTATCTTTTTTTTCCTCTCCTCTCTTTTTCTGTCTATTTTTCTCCTCTCTTTTCCTCTCCTTTTTTTTCTCCTCTCTTTTCCTCTCCTTTCATGGAAATAAGTGATTGCATGAATGAAGAAAGGGATTGCATGAATGATGGAAAGGGATTGCATGATTGAAGAAGGGGATTGCATGAATGATGGAAAGGGAAAGCATGATTGAAAAAATGGATTGCACTCTATATTTTCCTCTCTTTTTCCTTCTCTCTTTTATCCTCTCTTTCCTTCTCTTTTCGTCTCTCTTTTTCTCTCTTATCTCCTCTCTTTTTCTCTTTTTTTCTCCTCTCTTTTCCTCTATTGTCCTCTCTTTCTCTCTCTTTTATCCCCTCTTTTTCTCCTCTCTTTTCTTCTCCTTTCTCCTCTCTTTTATCCCCGCTATGCATGCCTTTTCTACTCTCTTTCCTTCTCTCTTTTTCTCTCTTTTTCTCTTCTCAGTTCATCATGTGGCCAAGAAGCTCTTTTTTTTCTACTCTCTTCTTTTTCTCTTCTCAGTTCATCAATAATCTTCTTTTTTTCTTTTTTCCAGTTCATCATGTGGCCAGGAAGCTCTTCAGGCTCACCTGATCTTCGGGAGACAATCTTTTAGGACTTATATAACCTTTTGGGGCGCCCTCCCAGTCCTAGGGAGTTATACAGCTACATGACGGGTACTCTAAACACCCCCCAGGAGTCGGCACTACAGACTCCAAACCACCCCAACCCCACACCTTTTGAGATTACCCCAGTGGAGTCAACACAGCCCAACCGGCTACATAGCCGAGGCCCTTCACCCATGCCGTCCTATGCCCCTTCCCCCATGCCGTCACGAGGCCCTTTTGCCTCACAGAGCTGTCAACATACTCCCGTGCAATCAAGACTTGGTTCTCCAGCTACTACAGGTGGCTAGCATACTAGCTCGACACGACACAGTAGTAGTAGGCATAGTAGTAGGGAGAGCGCTGGGGGATGCATGGCACTCCAGCTACAGGTGGCTAGCATACTAGCTCGACACGACACAGTAGTAGTAGGCATAGTAGCAGGGAGAGCGCTAGGGGATGCATGGCACAGTGCTTTGGGAGGGGTGGTGGTGGGGACGAGAATGGTTCAGATGATTAAGATGTGCCTCTGGGTGATGGTACGATCTACTATGACATCACTCAGACAGGAGGCATCTTGATGGATGCACAGGGGAAGGACATCATGGCCTTCATGTGCTGTGTAATTGCTAACAATTATAGAGATTGCTTTATTCACTACAAAGATCAACCAAAGAGGTTGGCTGATGAGACCCTCGCTGCTGTTCGCTCTAGGTATCCTATCCCAACCAATGTTCAGTTCACAGATAAATGGGCCAAGTCAAAGATTGTTTCGATACTTAGCAATAAAAGATCTTCACTTAAGAGGCATGCACTAGCGGGCTTGCCATGCTCCAGGGAGGTCAACCACCAAGGGGCTTGCCCCACACCGCTCACAAGCGTGAGTGGAAGAAAGTAATGAAGTCAGCGAAGGAGGAACCCAGTCTAAACCACGTGGAGGCACGAAGGATCCAAATGGAGCAACATGGAAGCGTGCATTTTGGAGCAGGGGGTGTTGAATCATGGGAGGCCCAATTTGTAAACATCGATCTCAAATTATATTGTTTATGTAGTTTATTAGGAGGTTGTTTCTTTGTACTAACCCCTCCGCAATTTGTGTCATCTTGTAGCTTGATATCGTGGTGGGCAGGTACCCTACTCCTGTCGAGACAGCCTACCACCGCAGAGGAGATACATGGAGACACTTCTATAATGACGGGTTGATTACTGAGGAGCAGTATATCCGGGCTACTGGAGAGTCCCCCAAGGTATTTGAAAGTAATTAAATAATGTCAATATTATAAATAAAGATTTGATTTTTCATACATTGATATATGTTGTCCCTTGTTTATAGGACCCTACACAAGAAGATGAGGAAGAAGATGAGGAAGAAGGAGGCGGAGAAGGGAGTGCAGAAGGGAGCGAGAAGTAGTGCTAGCTACTCTTTTTTGTACTTAGCCACTGGCTTGGCTTTGTGCCTCTTGTATATACACTCCTCTTATTTTCACTCCTCTTATTTTCACTTCTCTTATTTTTCACTCCTCTTATTTTTGGTACTTGAAGCCACAGGACGTGGCTTAGCTTCGTGCTATATGTACATACAAGCACTTTTTGAGCTATCAATTAATGCCTTGTAACTAAACGTTTTGGAGTTGTAATGTTTTATTTGGAATTGTAATTAATGTCGGCTATAGACGTGCTTGCAAGAGTGCTAATTAAAATGCGGTTGGCTATAAGAATTGAATTACACAATGTGGAAATGGGATTCCTGTAACTACATAGCATACACAACATACACAGCATTCTGTTCAAGCACACAAAATTTAAAAAATATTCTGTAGCGCGTCTATAAACGCGTCTGTCTGTTCAAGAAGTGTCTATTTGCACATCTATAAACGCCTCTATAATTGCATCTATAAACGCATCTATGCATGCGTCTGTATGTTTTTTAAAATTTCTCCCCGAGCATCTATTTGCGCATCTATATGCGCGTCTATATGCGTGTCTGTTTGCTATCTTTTAAACGTGCCTTTAGACGTGGGTATGTAGACACACTAATAGACGTGCAAATAGACACACCCGTAAGTTTTTTTTTAGTTGAGTAAACGCGTCTGTGTGTGCGTCTGTAGGTGCTTTGTCTTGTTGTGTGAGTTCGTAGAGGTGAGACATCGCAGGAGTATGCATATCGATCATATTTTTAGCATATCCTATGACATTGACTTTGAGAGCTTTACATTTGATCTAGGTATTTTCTTAGATCCAGTGTTATTGGAGATTGATTTATCATAGGATTTAGGTCATGTAGGGACACCATTGGTGGAGATTGTCTATACTTTTGGGGATGAACTTAGTGGCCTTGGAGATTCCATTGATAGCGAGTTGTTTGATACCAGTTATCTCTTTTGTGTAGACACTTTGTCAGTGCTTATTGATGATGATCTTTATGATCATATAGTTTTTTTTTTAGAGGGCCACACACATATAGAGTGTCTTGCACATGGAGATATTATGCATGGGTCGGATCATACTCATACATACATTGATATGGTGGATCATGCCTTCGATTTTTTGAGTGGTGCTACATGTGACGGTGCATGAGTTCACATTTGACTCTACATGAGGCTGACCTTGAGATATATTCTTTTGGCTTCTACAGATGTCAATGCGAGCCTTTGTTCTTTGGAGCCAGGACATTTTTCTTTGGATGCATTATTTTCCACTTGAGGAGCATAGTTTTTGGATATGTGGCTTGACATTCAGATGCATCTATGACATATTCCAGTCTTGGCCTACACGATGATTCTTTTATACCAAGACCATTTGACATTCTGGCTAGGAGTTTCAAGTTTCTTCAATGGATACCTTTTACACCAGATTCACAGTGTGGTCGTGAGAATGGGCTTATGACTTTCCTTTCGACCCCTGGAGCTACTATCTCTTTGGAGTCGAGCTTTCCTTTCGATCCAGGAGGTACTACCATTTCATCTTTGAGGGTTTGGGGTGTATACCATACATATCCGCCGTTTGATCCTGGAGGATACTCGACTAGCTTCGTCATCAACAGTGTTTCCTTATCCTCTCTGCTTGCACCAAATTATCATGGGACCATTGCCTTGGATTTTGCATGCCTCACATTTCCTTTTGATTTAGGAGGTTTTATAGATAGCCTCATGACGGGAGCCCTCTATCTTTTCCATTTGACCCAAGGGGTCATATGATTCACACACGGGTCTTCCACTACATCAATATTCAGTCATAGATGTGATTTTTATCTTTTGTACATAGCCACTTTATGTATTTTCTTTTTGGGCACGGCCACCCTTTGATTTCCAGGACGAAATCATTGGAGGAGGGGATGGTTTGTTGAAGTAGGCTTGTAGATGGGTGGCTATATATATTATAAGCATCATTGTATGGTTCATATAACAACATAGTTACATATGTAATAGAGATCTTGTGTTGAGTGCACTTCTCTCTATCTCTCTAGTAATGGCTTTCTTAGTGTGGTTCAAACCACCCTAGTGATTATGCTTAACCTATAATAATCACCATGATCAATCCCATATTAGGATCTTAACATGTTATCAAAGCTAGGTGGGCTCTTGATCATGGTGCTAATTATGTGCATTAGATTTTGTGGTTCTTTCATTAAGCGTGTTTATGTTTTAAGCTATTTTGATTAAGAAAAAAATTATGCACACTCATTACATAATTATCATTGCATTAGAGAGTATGAAGCTACCTTTTTTGGTTGCATATGGAGACTTTGCAACATAGAATGATGCCATAGAAGATTGAAGCTGCCAAGAGAAGTCTTATGAAGATTTTGCATCCAAATGGAGTCATCAAATCAAAGAAGCTACCAACAAGAAGATTAAGCATTGAAGTTTAGTCCATGCAGCACAGACATAAAGTTTAGAGGATGAAACCAAAGCATGGCATGGAATCGATCAATAGTAAGATCGCCAAAAGTGTTGGATAAACCAACACAGTAATAGAATATTTAAAATTAAACAATAAATAGTTTGTTTATACATGCAGCATATGAATGTAACATTGCACAAACAATGCAAGAAAATAGAAAGTGGACTCAAAGCTCTTCTTCTTAATTATTCATTCATATATTCATGCAGGATTATAATGAGTGCTTTTAAGCACGTATATAGTTATTGGATTTAAGAATTAGTTCAACACTTGTGACTATTGGAACCCTATTTCTAAGCTACCCCTAAGCTAAGGTTATAAAGTCATTGTGGCGGGTTATTTCCTAAACTAATAGCTCACTAGAGTTATGACATAGTTATAGTGCCAAATTTCTAGGGAGATAGAAATCAAATAATTTTCAATAAATTGATTTAAATTTAAGAAATTCATCAAACATCACATGACCATGATTAAAATATTCAAAAACAATTGAAAATACTTAGCTCACACAAAGATGCGACTCCAAGATTGGGTGCAATCATCCCCCCTCATGTTGTGTGTATGCCCGATTCTCCCCCACAGATGAGTATTTACGAGATATTTTATTCCAAATTAGGCCATAGCCTCCAAAAATACAAAAAGGGGTGCTTTTCTTGCATGACACTCTCTTATCTTCAAAAATAGAGTGCTCATAAATTGAGACTTGGGTTTAAAGTATATCACACTTTACCAAATATTAAAAATCAAGTCTATGCTTGATAAACTATAGCTTTTACAAAATAAATCAAAATGTGCACAAGCAAGCACATGTATTTAGAAGCTTGTTTACAAAAATGGTGTGCCAAGTAATAAATTGGTGCAACTTCTCCTCAATCCTTGGAGTCCTCTTCACCTATAAAATAGCCAACAACAAATTGGTGAAATAAATATTCCATAAGGATATAAACCATCATCACACACATGTTTGCCAGGCGTAAGTAACCCGGGAATCACCCCTACATACGAACCAACTGAGACAAACATTGAAGACCCCAAGCATACGTCAATATCCACGAAACATATTAACATTTATAATGGTATCACCCATGATATTAACATAATTTGGCATGACCCAAAGATAATCCAAGCATCCCCGAATTATCTAAGAGGGTAGAATAATATTTTTAAGAGGGCTTAAAATATATTCCTGAGGACCACAATCAATTTCAGGAACTGAACACTGGCGACAATCGCCAGGTTCGGAATGCGATGCCATGCATGTATCCAAGTCAGCAAATTGCTTTCTTTGCTCTCCTATATCTGTAAATGTTGCTAGCAAGAATATAGGAAAGTTGTAAAACAGACATGTGAATCTCTTTGTTTTGCCTCTTGAAACTCCAATGGTGTCCACCTTCTTTTCAATGGCATGTACAAAGGGTCTACTCTCTGTGTTGGTGAAGCACATATATATTGATTGCTATATTCTTTCCTCCAATCCAACTGTATACCGAAATCTTCCAGTTTAGGGTTGGCATCATCTGTTTTACTGTATAACCCCCTCGTGTGTGGACTAGATTACCCTTTCTCTACCTGTGGGCGGAAGCAGTAACTAATCATAAACATAACAATTCTAATTTCTAGTAGATCTGCCAAGTGTGGGTTTGCCAACTTTGTATGTCATGCCACATTTGACCATAACGTGCCCTCTCCAGCCAAAGGCAATAACTCTTCTAATTTTGGTTTGGGTGCTTGGAGAGGGTATGGTACATATGACTGCTTTGTTGGAGTATTTGAATAGGCTTCTACAGAATCCGCCGAGTAGGCTCAAAAGGTGTTATTTGCATTAACACTTTGAACATTAACTTTGGCTTGAGTAGAGGATTCCCGGCTCTTATTAAACCCCCGTACTCTGCCACAAACAAAGACTAAAGAATAGAATCATCAGTAAATGGCTCAAGAGTATCTTGTGGGGTAGAGTGTGACTAACCTCTTGAGTTGGTGGCCGTGGTGGAGATGGGTTGGGTGCCGGCAACTCCTCGGGGGCGAGAGTGTTAGTGGGAAATTTTAAAGGTTGAGAAAGAAGGCTAGAAAATATATAGTCAGCCTCAGATTTGTCAGTAGGTGGAGCACTTGGATATGGATTAAGTAATTTACTTGCAACATTTGAATATACAAGGTAAGTAGGATTAGGGTATGAACTTGATGCTTCTTCTTGACCCTCTCCGGAACTAGGGGGTGGGTGGCTGGGTTTGTGGAGCCTCATAAATTCTTGCAGCAACTCAATGATATCCTCCTCCATATGTTAGGATACTCAATATGTATTTTATCCAAATTGTAAAGGATAGTGGGTCAACATGGCTACTAGATGTTTGTGGATATAATGATTAGTTTAAGAATACCAAAAGGAAGATATAATGTAGACTCACAAATATTTAAATGTTGGTGAGTATTATATACTTCCAACCACCCATGGCTATCCATTGGAAACTATGAGCTACAACCTCGTAATTGGCCGGTGTTTCAGGAATATCATCTGGAACAAACAGGTCTAATTTATCGACACGATTGTCCATGATATCTGCGTTTTGTAGTAGCACCCGACACCAACTACGAAGGTTGAGCACACTAGGTGCAATGGATAGAAGAAAATACCTTTAGGATCAGTCAGTACTACTAGGTCCCCCCGAGTAAAAAATTCCCATAATGACAGTAGGGTCAGCATCACGCTCTGTATTTTGTTTAATAAGTGTTAGTTCTCCTAGGCTCAGATCATCAGACAAGTTGATATCATATTGTAGTAAAGAGATTTGTAGTGTAGACAAAAAGAGAGTCAAAGTTTGAGGAGGGGCCTGAGGAGTTACTAGCACAACGAACCTATCTCCAAGGCTCGCTCAAGGAATAGTCTCATCTCATCGATTGGTTCTTATCTTTGTCTACGTTCTTGGATTGCCAGCTGGCGCTCCAACTCTTGTATGCGCGAGTCCTTCGTGTTGAGAAGACCTGATATACCTGTTTATCGCACCATTCTTACGGCATCCAATTCTTCAAATCGCCTTGTTGCTGCCTCCTATGCTCATCTAGTTGTAGCCTCCATTCCTTCAGCCTCTGTAATCTTGTGAAGTCTTTCTGCAGAGCCAAGGCTTGACTTGCTTAGAGCTATTGTGTAATTTTCAGCATTGCCTCTTTGTGTGTGTATCCATCATCTTTTGCATTTCCAAGTTGTTGGTGGTGCTGATGGTCTCATTGAGTGCTTGTATTTTTTTGCATTTGCTCTATTGCTTTGTTCTCTTTCTTGTTGGAGTTGGATCACTTTGTGTTCTACTTCCTTCAGGGTTGCGGATAGTGAATTTAGTTTTCCTTGTAGTTCTTATTCCTTAGCCTGGGAGGTCTGCTCTGCTCCTATAGCTATTTAGCTTGGATAGTTGCTTGTTCCTTATTATGTACTACTTCCCTTTAAATTTTCTCCTTTGCTTGTTCCAGTTGCGCTTTCAATTCTGTATTTTCGTTGATTTTTTGCACTAAAGTTTGACTAAGAATAAGATTATTGTTTTTGAGTGTTTGGTTTCTCACTTCCTACTCCTCAGCAGCCTTTAAGCTTTTTAGGATTATTGTTTTCGAGTGTTTGGTTTCTCACTTCCTACTCCCCGGCAGCCTTTAAGCTTTTTAGGATTACATCCATGTGTGTTTCTTATGCTGCTATTAGATGCTCTTGTAATGTCTAAGCTTGATTGGTTGCCTCGTGGACCTGCTTCCATAGCATTGTATTTCTGTCATGAAGCTTATGAGTTGTAAGAAGATGCCATCACCATACTCTCTGCTCTTGTTCCCAAAGGGAAGCACTTGTTGCTATTGCCCCTTCCAGTCTAGCATGTGGTAATTGCAAGAGTCTGTCTCTAGGCCTTCCACAATCTCTTGAAAGAATTTGTCGTAATCCATGTTATGGAGGAAAGATGTCTCTGGAATCCCCTCTACATCATCCAAGCGTTGCCTTTCACTAGGGCCTAGTGTCTCTTCAGCCCTTTGTTGTTTCCCTATATCCATGGCTCTTCGGGGAGTCCTGCTGGGAGTGATGTGGCTTCTTCATGTCCTTGGTGCTCTGCTTCTGGCAACCCTTCCTGTTGAGTCTCTTTATGCAGCTCAGCAGAAGCAGAAGCAGGTGTATCAGGCATTCATGAACTTTTTCAGAGGGGAAAGGTTTTTGAAAATCAATTGTGATGGACTTGGAGGGGGCTTTTGATGATGTGTATGTGGTGCCATCCCCTCTAGAGGTGCTTGACAAGTTGAGACTTGTTGCTTCCTGCTGCTACTTCCTGGTTTGACACTATTTCCTAGGCCCAGCTTGGCCTCTATCCTTTGTGTTTCCTCAGCAATGTTAGGCATAATTCCTCTCATCTTCTTTTCAGTCTTCTTCTTTTTTTCTTTCTTGAGCTCCTTCATGATTTCCTTTGTTTCCATTAATATGGCTTTTGTCACTACAAGGGATCGGGCTCATACCCGCGCTCCTAGCCGCTAAAAATGACTTGTGAAAAAAAGTAGCGGGCTCGTGTATCAGCGCGTGTATCATCGCGGCCACAGACATGCGTGTAAAACCGCGTGTATAGGACTGCTCAGACGCGCTCATACACGGGTGTATACACGCGTTCTGTTCAGTTCAGATGCATTTAGATGCGCTGATACATGCGTCTATACACGCGTTTTGTTAATTTAGATGCGCTTATACACGCTTATTTCTCAGTTTTGATGCGTTTATACACGCGTGTTTTACAGATTATCCGCGTATATACACACGATTTTTAGCAGTTTTGACGTGTTTATACACGCGAACAGAGAGCCAAAAAAAAATCCAGAGAGTACTATTTGGTGCCTGAATACTGTTCCAGCATTCCAACACCCAATAACACTCTCTGGATTTTTTTTTTTGTGCATTAGACCATCCACGAAGAACATATGCACGAGGGAGATTAAGACAAGAATGACATGAATGTATACATTGTCAATACACGATTCAAGACAGACATGAATGTAATACTATCGATTCACGATTCAATATTACTATCAAAATTTCACACATATATACAAGGGAGTCCATATCTCGAAGTAGCCCATGGCTTCAGTTTACAAAAAAATATATACAACCACATCCTCAATATGGAATGTGATACTATAAGTCTGAGTACTACTCAGACCCAGATTATGACTCGGTGCTCCCTCCATGCTCAGATGAGCTCACATCGGTCGGAATGTCCGATGAGTAGTGCTCACGTCTACCCTCTGCAGTGGCGACGGGTGGATCATCAGCAGCTTGTGCCTGTTCAAGTAATATATAGTATATAAGTATATTTATATGTAATTCAATAAACCAAAATCATTCGTTTAGAATTTTCAAGTACCTGTCGACTGTATGGTCTCATGGCCATCTCAAACTGCACGTCCGTAATATGTCCCTCGGCTCTGAAGATGGCCCACGTGTCACGTCTGCTATGCCAGCGAGCATACGCAGTATCGTGGGTTGTGGGCTTCCTCCCCGTAACCCGTCGCTGTATCATAATCAACACAATTTGTAAGATTAAAACAATTATAGAATCAATGAATTAAGTAAACAATCAAATAAAGTGGCAAGATACTTATGAACTCTGCCTCCCATGACTCGACGCCGCCAGATCCGAAATGCGAAGATCCAATGGTCTCCATCTGGATCCGTCGTGCCTCCACATGCTGCCTGCTCTTCACGCCACCCTCTGCTCGTTTCTTTACCTCCTTCCACTCGCATTTGTGCGCAGGGCAGGTTTCTCGGCAGGATAGCCACCCGCAGCTACATTTAGCCGGTCATCGTACGCGAGTTTTTTAAGGTGAGATCTTTTATTACTTAAGATCTCCCTTATTCGCGTCCTTCCCCATACATCCGAGAATGTAGCATGTGGGGGATTGGGGTACCGACTATGTACAGCCTCTATCACCTCCCCAACTAATCGGCTATTTTGATCTTTAAATTTAATAAAACAATTTCTATACGAGTTTGATACTACCCCACGCATGTACTCCATTACCTCCCTCCCCCTCGCATCCATCACTATCCCGCCCCTATCCGTCACATCATAGCAGATCACTCTCTCCACCTCTCTCATCTCCTCCTCTTCCGAACTGTCTTCTCTAACTCTTCTCCCTCTATCTCCTCTCTCACCGCGTGCCCTACTACCTCCCCCACCTCCCCCACCAAAGCACCCGCCGCATCCTCCACTCCCACTCGTCCTACTGCTGCGGGTGGAGTCACGACTGGGGGATTGTCTACGTGACGGTGGCTGTGAGGGAGCACGTGATGGTGGCTGTGAGGGTGTGCGTGAGTGTGTCTGGGACGAGGTATGTCTCCTCGGTGGACGTGGAAGAGGAGAAGCTGCATGCCGTCTCGTCGGACTCGTAGGCATAGACGGCACTTGAGTGCCCTAGATACTCGCGGTAGGGGTATAGACACCAGGCATGGAAGGAGGGGGATGGGCATACATATACTCTGTAAGCTCAACTAGACTAGGATGGCACCCAAAATGATTTAGCATCTCCATCAGCCAATTGCTGTACGCAAATGGATCGGATGAAGAACCTGGAATATCCATAAAGAACTTGCAAAAATAATCCTCATGTACATCATGGGATGTCTCTTGACTCACACAAATATCATCATTCAAGTCACCTATCAGCCTGCAAACCATAGAAACAGGAAACGCAGTCTCGTGTATACACCCGTCCAGAAACGCGTGTATACACCCGTCAAAAAACGCGTGTATACACCCGTCCAAAAACGCGTGTATATCCGCGTGAACAGACTCTGCAGACAGGATACACACGCTTTTACACGCGTTTCTACACGCGACCTGCGCAAATTTTTTTTTGAAAGAGACCGACCTCCGACAAAGTGTCCTTATAAAAGGTCCACTGTCGTCCCTGTCAGAATCGTTCACCCAAAATCATGTGCACAGAAGCAAAAGACGAAGACAAACCCAAAAAGCAAAGAGAAAATAGCATAAACAAATCTGAGGAAGGAGACAAGGCAAAGGACAAACTGACTCACCTCTGAAAAAGTGAGTCTTCTTTCTTGCTCGGTTTCCTCCCGTGTGTGCTCCTTCTCTGCTCCCTCCTTGCACTTAGGTTTCGTTTCTGTTGGAAGAGGCGAAAACGAAAGCAGTGTTGATATGTTAGTTCAAAATCTTTATTTGGGGAAGGCGGGCTATTTTTAGTTTAAACAGACCGTCGTATTTATAAACGCGTGTATGTTCGCGTGTATGATAATTTAGCTACGTTTATACATGCGTTTTGCAGGAATTACCCGCGTTAATACACGCGATGTTTAGGAAATAGCCGCGTTAATACACGCAATTTTTAGAAAATAGCCGCATCAATACACGCGATTTTTATACTTTCATTAAAAACATATTATGATTTTGTGTTTTCTGGATTGTACATAGGATGTCATCAACCTCTTCAAGCAGTTCTGGGGAAGATGAGACAATGCGTCATCGTAATCGCGATGTGTGGTTGGGACAACGGATCAAATGTATGTGTAATCGATGTCAAGGATGCATTGTACGAGCACGTCGAATTACCTTGAATCACATCTCCATATATGGAGAATGGAATCAAACAGGTTTAGAGGTGAGTAGATGTAAATTGATGGTATTCAAATGACTAATGGTATCCAAATTAAATTAATAGAGTTGTAATATATAAACTCTAATTGAAGCAGGATGCAATACCACACCCTAACATGGTGCCCTACGCGCGACGAGAGCACGCAAAGTGTCGACGAGATGATGCTGGAGCTTCGGGATCTATTGTCAGAGATGAGTGCGAAAGGGATGACAATAGCCCTGCACCCCACGAAGTTGTGGAAGAGGAAGTTCTTGATGATATGGTGCAGAATCTTTTTAAGGATGATCCCAAAGGTATGGACGACGATGATATGGAACAAGAGCATCTTTACAAGGCTTCATCGACACCGGTGTTTGAAGGGTGCACATTCTCTGTTTTACGTGCTTCACTTGAACTACTCAATATACAAACAGTTTATGGATGGAACAATGCAAGTCTTGACGCATTATTGAAGTAAGCATTCTAACTTACAAATTTGAATTAGTGGTTTAAGGTTTAGGATTTAAGACTAATTATAATTGATGATATTGAATGCAGGCTATTATCAAACATGCTTCCAAAGGGAAATAGACTACCCACCTCAAGAGACATAGCGAGGCGCTATGTGACATCTCTTGGAGGATTGGATTATGATCATAGTCGATAATCATCATCGATTTCTCCCCTCAGATCATCCTAAATATGTTGCTAGTAAGAGTAACATTCCTCCACAAACACTTCGTGCAAAAGATTGGAAGCGTATTTGGGAGTCTACAACTATTCTTCCTCCAGATGGCATGAACAGGTATAGTAATGTTTTTTCAATCTTGTTTTGTGTAGTCTCTAATTGGATTAAAGGTCACATAGAGCAATCCCTTGTGTAGGTACTCCATTTTTTTTCGGCTGCCATATTGGACCCATCTTAAGATCAACCATCTTCTTGATCCCATGCACATCTTCAAGAATGTGGGATCTGGTATTTGGGAACATATTATTGGTAAACGAGACAATGTTAGCATACGTGAGGACTTGCGGGTCGCGGGATGTATGCATCAAGCTTGGCCACGAGAGGTGGGTGGGCACGTTCGTCTTTTGCCCCTGCACCATGGATTATATCAAAGAAAGAGGAGAAGCAGGTAAAACAGGTAAAGCAGGCCATCACCACTTTGCGTACTCCCACTGGATGCATGAGATCATCGAAGGGATCCTTTACAACCACTAAGAAAAGAGACGTTGAGCAACTATATGGGTTGAAGTCCCACGATTGGCACAAGATGCTTCAAGTACGTGTTTTCCAAGTCTTGTATGTTGAAATTAAATTTTGTAATGCCATAAACCATACATACATGTGCTCTTATGTGATAAGCCTAGTCATCTTCTTTTTCTTCATGCACTTTAGCTATCTTGTTAAGGGGCACCCTGTTGTACCTCTCTGATGGCTTTACTTACATTATGAGTGACATTACTCTGCAAACCTTTTTTGTCCCTTCATCCCTGATGTTGTCATACTTGGCCCCATTGGAGTTGTAAGAACTTTTTTTCAGCATGGCATCCAAGGGCATCTTTTCGTAATTATGAGAGTGTATCTTAAGTGTTGGTGGTAACTGTAGACTTGCCTCCCGTATCAATTCTTCTGTGAGTAAAACCTATTGTTTGGTTCCATCTACTTTAGTTACCTTTCCCCTCTTAGTGGCCTTGTCATATGTCTTAAGGTACACTGCACAACACAGCTTTGTATCAATGGTTTGGGGGAGACATTCTGCCATCCACCCTAGGCCAACTTTCTCTAGTTTTTCCTTGACTTCAACATCCTCCAAAATATGCAGGCACTCAGGGCTATGGTATTGTAGAGCTATCTTTCCATATGCAGTGTGGACTTCCTTGCTTATGATTGCATCATAGAATGCCTGTGCGTACTGACCCAGATAGCTCAATTTTGGGCCTCGTTGTGGGTCTTTTCCTTCTGCTAAGTGTTGATCTAATTGCACTGGCGTGTGTCACTACCGGAGTCTCTTCGGCTTCCGGGTCAGAGGTACTGAGGTCAAGATCTGTAACATTGAGAAGAAGGTCAGTCTAATGATTGGTGAGGGCATGTGTCATGCCTTGTTGTTTTCTCTTCCTCTTCTTCTTCTTGTGCTTCTTCTTCTTTTGAAAGTGTCTTAAAGTTACTTGTATGTATGTATGGTTTATGGCATTACAAAATTTAATTTCAACGTACAAGACTTGGAAAACACTTACTTGAAGCATCTTGTGCCAATCGTGGGACTTCAACCCATATAGTTGCTCAACGTCTCTTTTCTTAGTGGTTGTAAAGGCTCCCTTCAATGATCTCATGCATCCAGTGGGAGTACGCAAAGTGGTGATGGCCTGCTTTACCTGCTTCTCCTCTTTCTTTGATATAATCCATGGTGCAGGGGCGGAAGATGAACGTGCCCACCCACCTCTCGTGGCCAAGCTTGACGCATACGTTCTGTGACCTGCAAGTCCTCATGTACGCTAACATTGTCTCGTTTACCAATAATATGTTCCCAAATACCAGATCCCACATTCTTGAAGATGTGCATGGGATCAAGAAGATGGTTGATCTTAAGATGGGTCCAATATGGCAGCCGAAAAAAATGGAGTACCTACACAAGGGATTGCTCTATGTGACCTTTAATCCAATTAGAGACTACACAAAACAAGATTGAAAAAACATTACTATACCTGTTCATGCCATCTGGAGGAAGAATAGTTGTAGACTCCCAAATACGCTTCCAATCTTTTGCACGAAGTGTTTGTGGAGGAATGTTACTCTTACTAGCAACATATTTAGGATGATCTGAGGGGAGAAATCGATGATGATTATCGAATATGATCATAATCCAATCCTCCAAGAGACGTCACATAGCGCCTCGCTATGTCTCTTGAGGTGGGTAGTCTATTTCCCTTTGGAAGCATGTTTGATAATAGCCTGCATTCAATATCATCAATTATAATTAGTCTTAAATCTTAAACCTTAAACCACTAATTCAAATTTGTAAGTTAGAATGCTTACTTCAATAATGCATCAAGACTTGCATTGCTTCATCCATAAACTGTTTGTATATTGAGTAGTTCAAGTGAAGCACGTAAAACAGAGAATGTGCACCCTTCAAACACCGGTGTCGATGAAGCCTTGTAAAGATGCTCTTGTTCCATATCATCGTCGTCCATACCTTTGGGATCATCCTTAAAAAGATTCCGCACCATATCATCAAGCACTTCCTCTTCCACAACTTTGTGGGGTGCAGGGCTATTGTCATCCCTTTCCCACTCATCTCTGACAATAGATCCCGAAGCTCCAGCATCATCTCGTCGACGCTTTGCATGCTCTCATCGCGCATAGGGCACCATGTTAGGGTGTGGTACTGCATCTTGCTTCAATTAGAGTTTATATATTACAACTCTATTAATTTAATTTGGATACCATGAGTCATTTGAATACCATCAATTTACATCTACTCACCTCTACACCTGTTTGATTCCATTCTCCATACATGGAGATGTGATTCAAGGTAATTCGACGTGCTCGTACAATGCATCCTTGACATCGATTACACATACATTTGATCCGTTGTCCCAACCACACATCGCGATTACAATGACGCATTGTCTCATCTTCCCCAGAACTGCTTGAAGAGGTTGATGACATCCTATGTACAATCCAGAAAACACAAAATCATAATATGTTTTTAATGAAAGTATAAAAATCGCGTGTATTGACCAGGCTATTTCTTAAAAATTGCGTGTATTAACGCGGCTATTTCCTAAACGTCGCGTGTATTAACGCGGGTAATTCTTGCAAAACGCGTGTATAAACGCAGCTAAATTATCATACACGCGAATATACACGTGTTTATAAACACGACGGTCTGTTTAAACTAAAAATAGCCCGCCTTCCCCAAATAAAGATTTTGAACTAACATATCAACACTGCTTTCGTTTTCGCCTCTTCCAACAGAAACGAAACCTAAGTGCAAGGAGGGAGCAGAGAACGAGCACATACGGGAGGAAACCGAGCAAGAAAGAAGACTCACTTTTTCAAAGATGAGTCAGTTTGTCCTTTGCCTTGTCTCCTTCCTCAGATTTGTTTATGCTATTTTCTCTTTGCTTTTTGGGTTTGTCTTCAAACAGTCGGTTATTTGAAAGTACACCTAAACCGCCAAAACTACAACTCATTTTTTATTCTACCAAAAAACTCCAAAAATGCTAGTTTTTTGCCCAAAAAAGGTAAAATTTAGAATGAACCTCTTAAAAAATACAAAAAAAAATAAAATTTCATACTTAAATACTCAAAATTAACTTTTTGAACTTCAAAAAGTCATGCAAATTTGGACGTATAAAACCATCATTTTTATTGAAAATAAAATACATTATCAAAAAGTGACATCTAAAGATCTAGCATTCCTTGTTCAAAAGATCCTTCACTTCCTCCCATAAAATTTGTATGGTTTGTTGTCGAAGGTAACTAGATTTCTTTCTAGTGAAGCCATAAATAAGAATTTTCACATCATCTTGATTGATATTATGTGTCATGGTGACTGTCCTCTATTTTCTTTCCCTTTGGGCTTGCCTTAATTATCTCTAGGTATACTTTCTTGTTAGTGCATCATCTCCGCTTGTTTTGAACTAGTGAACATCAATTGACTATACCCTTTGATTCTCTTCTTGAATTTTGATGATCTTTGTGAGTCAAATGGGATATCCACTCTCATCATTTTCTGCTAAGACAATAATTATAATCCCAATTGTGAGCTGATTAACATTTTCTTTCCACATTTTGTTCTCTTATTGGAGTCATTTGCTTGTTTTTCTTACACCAATATAAGCTTCTTGAGTCTCTCCATACATAAGTCTCTCTAGCTCTTCAATTAATTCTAGAGATTATTCTCTCTTCTTCGATACCTCAGTGATGCACATGCCAAAGAAATGCTGCTAATATTTTTATTTCAAATTGCTCTGACACATTTTTCAAGTTCCAAAATCCACTCAAAATTTTACACTTTCATGACATAAAATAAATTTCACCTTAAAAAATCTTAAAAATTTGTTGTAAAACCATCATTTGTTACTACCAAATCAATGGAGACTTCAATTTACATCAAAATTTCATTTAAAAAAATGATTATTTTTTAAAAACAAAGATTTTCGCATCTTTAAATCAAATTCTTAAGATAACTTCTCTAAATTGAATTGAATACTAAAAAAAAAATATTATAACAAAAAAATCTCTTAAAATAATGCGGGGGGACTAAATGTCATTAATTATACTTTTCACCATGTCCTTTTTATGATTCTTGATTGCTTTTGATGAGATTTATGATGAATTTATAGTATAATGAAGACATTTCCATCACACAAATAACCATGCTTTCCAAAAACTAAATGTGGTTTTTGTAATTTTCTCAAAGAGGACAAGATCCTGATCATAATTCTATTTTTCAAATAAGAAATTTGACTTTGTTAAGTGCTTGCTTTTCACAATTTGGTGATTTGCATGCTTTTTGGTTATTTAAAGAATGAAGGAAAGCAACAATGCTTAATTTGACCAAATTAAGCATGGTTGCTTTCTTATATGCTTTAAATAACAAAAAAAATACAAATCTTTAATTGTGAAAAACAAGCACTTAAGTAGTGAGATTTCTTTTATGATCTCATCCTCTTTGAGAAAAGCACAAAAAACACATTTGCTTTTTGAAAAGCGTGATTCCTTTTGTGATGAAGATGTCTTTTATAATATAAGTTCATCACGTGTCTCATCAAAAGCAATCATTAAATGATCATAGTCCCCCCCCCCACCCCTTTTTCCCCTCCCAAATATGTTACTAACCATCTCTTTCCTCCCAAAAGTGCCACATGTGTCACCAACCACCCATCTCCTCCTCTAAATTGAGAAGGTCTAGGGAAGACTTGTATTCCAGAATAGAGCCCCTCCCCCCTCACCCAACCCCCGGCCTTGCATCCCCCTTTTTTCCCTCCAAAACGTGCCATTAACCACCCATTTCCTCCCAAATGTGCCACCAACCACCCATCTCCTCCCAAACGTGCCACCAACCACCCATCTCCTCCTTGCTCCTCCTCTAACTTTTAGGAGGTGCAAGGCAGAGTTGTATTCCAGAATACAGCCCTCCCCTTGAGCTCGAAAAAATGCAAGATTTGGATTCACTATCTCATTTTGAGTTCCGGAAGCTGCCTCCTTCCTGTATTCTAAAATACGAGCTCTAGAGGGCTGTATTCTGAAATAGAGGGCTGTATTCTGGAATACAGGAAGGAGGCGGCTTTCAGAACTCAAAATGAGATAGTGAATCCAAATCTTGCATTTTTTCGAGCTCTAGGGGAGGGCTGTATTCTTGAATACAACTCTGCCCTACACCTCCTAAAATTTAGAGGAGGAGCAAGGAGGAGATGGGTGGTTGGTGGCACGTTTGGGAGGAGATGGGTGGTTGGTGGCACATTTGAGAGGAAATGGGTGGTTAATGGCACATTTCAGAGGGAAAAGGGGAGGGGGAGGGGGGAGGAGGTGTGGGGATGCTTTTTTTTGTTGGGGGGGGCAGGGGGGATGGAGGTACAGGCCATAAATGGGAGGGGTGGGGGTGTGGGCGGAAGGGGCGGGGAATGGAGGGGGTGGAGCAAGTTGGGGGGGGGATGGCAGGGCACGGTGGGGTTGCATAGCTTTTTTGGGGGGGGGAGGGAGGGAGGTGGGTTAAGTTGGGGGGGAGGGGTGGGGAATGGAGAGGGTGGGACAAGTGGGGGGGTGAAGGGTCGGGTCGGGGCGGGGTAGGGTGGGAATGCAGGGGTGCCGAGTTTGTGGGGGGGAGGGGAGGGGAGGCAGTGTAGTGCTGGGAGGGAGCCGTGTGAGAGGGGAGCAGGCCGGGGGCAGAGGGGGGTACAAGGAGCAGTTGGGGGGCACGGGGGGAGAGGAGGTGCAGTGTGGATTGTGGGAGGAGGGGGTAGGGCGGTGGGGGTGATGTGGGGTGGGCGGAGGGAGCGCAGGGGGGGTTGGTGTGGTGGGGAGCAGGCAAGACTTTGATTTTTAATGAGTTCATAAATTTATATTATTAAAGATATATTCATCACAAAAGCAACTGATCTTTCCAAAAAGTAAATGTGCTTTTCATGATTTTCTCGAAGAGGATGAGATCAAATAAGAAATCTCACTGTGTTCAGTGCTTGCTTTCCATAATTAGTGATTTGCATGCTTTTTAGTTATTTTTAGCATGCAGAAAAGCAACCATGCTTAATTTGGCATGGTATGCTATAAATAACCAAAAAAATATGCAAATCTTTAATTGTGGAAAGCAATCACTTAACAAAGTCAAATTTCTTATTTGAAAATAGATTCTTCATTAGGATCTCATCCTCTTAGAGAAAAGCAAAGAAAGCACATTTGCTTTTTGAAAAGCACTTTTTGCTTTTTGGAAAGCACGATTGTTTTTGTGATGAAAATCTCTTCTCTAATATAAATTTATCATAGATCTTGTCAAAAGCGGTCATAAATAAAAAAACACGTGGTGAAAAGTATAATTGATGACGTTCACCCCGTGTCCCACATTATCTAAAGATATTTTTTTGTTATAACAATGTTTTTGTAGTATTTATATCTTAAGAAGATGTGAACATCTTTGTTTTTTAATTTTTAAAAAATAACAATCATTTTAATTCCTAAAATTTTGATTTAAATTGAACTCTCCATTGATTGGTAATAACAAATGATTGTTTTAGACCAAATTTGTAAGCTTTTTTAAGATGAAAATTAATATTTGTCATGAAAGTGACCAATTTTGAGTGGAGTTTGGAACTTAAAAAAGTGTCTGAGCCATTTGAAACAAAAATGTCACTAAAACTGTCTAAAATAGGGTTACTAATGTTTTTCCACATAAATTATTAGTTTTTTTCACATTTTTAGGTGATTTTAGGTGTTTTTTTGGAGGGACCAAAACTACACCTCATGCCCTGTTGTATTTTGAAACGGTTATATGTTTTCGTCCTTTTGCTTCTGTGCACACGATTTTGGGTGAACGATTCTGACAGGGGCGACAATGGACCTTTTATAAGGACACTTTGTCAGAGGTCGGTCCCTTTCAAAAAAAAATTTGCGCAGGTCGCGTGTAAAAGCGCGTGTATCCTGTCTGCAAAGTCTGTTCATGTGGATATACATGCGTTTTTGGACGGGTGTATACATGCGTTTTTTGACGGGTGTATACACGCATTTTTTGACGAGTGTATACACGCGTTTCTGGACGGGTGTATACACGAGACTGCGTTTCCTGTTTCTATGGTTTGCAGGCTGATAGGTGACTTGAATGATGATATTTGTGTGAGTCAAGAGACAGCCCATGATGTACATGAGGATTATTTTTGCAGGTTCTTTATGGATATTCTAGGTTCTTCATCCGATCCATTTGCGTACAGCAATTGGCTGATGGAGATGCTAAATCATTTTGGGCGCCATCCTGGTCCAGTTGAGCTTACAGAGTATATGTATGCCCATCCCCCTCCTTCCATGCCTGGTGTCTATACCCCTACCGCGAGTATCCAAGGCACTCCAGTCCCGTCTATGCCTACGAGTCCGACGAGATGGCATGCAGCTTCTCCTCTTCCACGTCCACCGAGGAGACATACCTCGTCCCAGACACACTCACGCACACCCTCACAGCCACCATCACGTGCTCCCTCAGAGCCACCGTCACATCAGGGCTCACAGCCACCGTCACGTAGACAATCCCCCAGTCATGACTCCACCCGCAGCAGTAGGACGAGTGGGAGTGGAGGATGCGGCGGGTGCTTTGGTGGGGGAGGTGGGGGAGGTGGGGGAGGTAGTAGGGCACGCGGTGAGAGAGGAGATAGAGGGAGAAGAGTTAGAGAAGACAGTTCGGAAGAGGAGGAGATGAGAGAGGTGGAGAGAGTGATCTGCCTATGATGTGACGGATAGGGGCGGGATAGTGATGGGATGCGAGGGGGAGGGAGGTAATGGAGTACATGCGTGGGGTAGTATCAAACTCGTATAGAAATTATTTTATTAAATTTAAAGATCAAAATAGCCGATTAGTTGGGGAGGTGATAGAGGCTGTACATAGTCGGTACCCCAATCCCCCACATGCTACATTCTCGGATGTATGGGGAAGGATGCGAATAAGGGAGATCTTAAGTAATAAAAGATCTCACCTTAAAAAACTCGCGTACGATGACCGGCTAAATGTAGCTGCGGGTGGCTATCCTGCCGAGAAACCTGCCACCCACTGCGCACAAACGCGAGTGGAAGGAGGCAAAGAAACGAGCAGAGGGTGGCGTGAAGAGCAGGCAGCACGTGGAGGCACGCCGGATCCAGATGGAGACCATTGGATCTTCGCATTTCGGATCTGGCGGTGTCGAGTCATGGGAGGTAGAGTTCGTAAGTATCTTGCCACTTTATTTGATTGTTTACTTAATTCATTGATTCTATGATTATTTGAATCTTACAAATTGTGTTGATTATGATACACCGACGAGTTACGGGGAGGAAGTCTACAACCCATGATACTGCGTATGCTCGCCGGCATAGCAGACGTGACATGTGGGCCATCTTCAGAGCCGAGAGAAGTATTACGGACGCGCAATTTGAGATGGCCATGAGACCATACGGTCGACAGGTACTTGAAAATTCTAAACGAATGATTTTGGTTTATTGAATTACATATAAGTATATATACTTATATACTATATAGTACTTGAACAGGCACAAGCTGCTGATGATCCACCCGTCGCCACTGCAGAGGGTGGACGTGAGCACTACTCATCGGACATTCCGACCGATGTGAGCTCATCTGAGCATGGAGGGAGCACCGAGTCATCATCTGGGTCTGAGTAGTACTCAGACTTATAGTATCACATTCCATATTGAGGATGTGGTTGTATATATTTTTTTGTAAACTGAAGCCATGGGCTACTTCGAGATATGGACTCCCTTGTATATATGTGTAAAATTTTGATAGTAATATTGAATCGTGAATCGATAGTATTACATTCATGTCTGTCTTGAATCGTGTATTGACAATGTATGCATTCATGTCGTTCTTGTCTTAATCTCCCTCGTGCATATGTTCTTCATGGATGGTCTAATGCACCAAAAAAAAAATCCAGAGAGTGTTATTGGGTGCTGGAATGCTGGAACAGTATTCAGGCACCAAATAGCACTCTCTGGATTTTTTTTTTGCTCTTTGTTCGCGTGTATAAACGCGTCAGAACTGCTAAAAATCGCGTGTATATACGCAGATAATCTGTAAAATGCGCATGTATAAACACATCAAAACAGAGAAATACGCGTGTATAAGTGCATCTAAATTAACAAAACGCGTGTATAGATGCATGTATCAACGCGTCTAAATGCATCTGAACTGAACAGAATGCGTGTATACACCCGTGTATGAGCGCGTCTGAGCAGTCCTATACACGCTGTCGTGCCATGGCACGTCTATGGTGTGAAACCATGCATATGAGACTATTAAATGCAAATCTAGATGCATGGGATTAAGTGCTATGACGAGTCATTATATGATGCCATGTACATATGTTCATATTGTAGATGAGGTTCAATAAGATGAGCTGAGGCTGAGTCAGGTCTCGAAGCTTTTGTATATGAGTGTGGTGTGAAATATGGAGCCTTATGCATATGGTAAGCCTTGCAGTAGGGAACACCCTTCTCAACATGTATGTGGGAAATATTTGAAGATTATGTTATGCCTACATGTGATTTGTTTGAGGGATTTGGAAAGAGGAGCCAGTGAATCTATGCTTGGAAAGGGACATGCACTTGGTACACAATTTATGTGTAATCATCAGGCTGAATTCAAGGATGTATTGAGGTGAATTGACACATGTTTGTCATTAAAAATGGATATGTCCTATGCTCCTTGGAGAATTATGTGCATGAGTTTCCTTGTGGAGATTGGTACCTACTCTCACAGCTAGAAGTCTCGTACTTTCCCAGCGACACCGCCCACGTCACGACAGCTCTTTGGTGAACCCGACGTGAAACTGCTGGGGTGAGAGTGTGGTGAAATATACAGGGAAGCTATGGCTGAGAATTCTGAGGGTCAGGGGGTTCATTTTGACCCCGGAGTTATGCAGATGTTTCAGATGTTTACTATGTACATGCAACAGCAGCAAGCTGCTGAGGGGGGACAAATTTCCACGACCAAAGCACTACAATCAATTGTGAAAAAGGTGGATCAATTTGATGGAAAGGATATCACAAAGTACCTGCGCAATTACATAAAGGAAATGGAGCTAAACAGGGTGACTGAGGAGGATATGGTTCGAAGTTTTGAGCTGGTATGTGTTCCTGAAATAAGAGAGCGCATAAGAGGATTGCAGACAGCACATGGTGGCAGAAATTGGGAGGAGTTCAAGCTTGCTTTAAAGGACGAATATTTCATGGAGGATTCTGAGCGAGTGACCAAACGAACTTTCTTGGAATGGGTCACAAAACCTAAAATGGGAATTTCCCACAAAGCTGCTAAGAGAGTTTGAGAAGCGCTATGCCCAGCTGTCAAGGATAGAGCGCACAACTTTGGACAGAGAAAAAACAGAGCTCTTCTTACAAGCAGCTGGGAAAGATCTCCAAGAAAAACTGGAAATTCTCCTCGAGGATAAGGATACAGAGCAGGGACTAAAGAGTGATTGGAATGATGTTGAGGATGCGGTCACCATGCTAGCAAAGCGGCAACGAAGGAGGGATAAAATGGTGATGAGCTCAGGAACTCCTATAACTACTGTTACCCCTGAGAATCTACCAAAACCAGCTGCTACAATCCCAAAGGTAGAAGGGCCGATGGATGAGCTTATTAAGGGTATGCGAGACCTAAAATTGAAGATGTCCAGGATTGAAGAAAAGGGGCTACCATTAGGGCAGGCTTCTATGCAAAGGCCTCAAAGCAAAGAAGGGTTTACATACAGATGCATATGGTGTGATGACCCAGAACATGCAAAGAAAGATTGTGCTAGCTATAAAGAAGCCCTTAAAAATCAACTTGTGTTTTTCAAAGATGGGAAAATCCACCTTACAGAGACTGGTCTTCCATTGAGTACAAACTTTGGGAAAGGAGGGATGAAAAAGCTGGTTGAGGATATGGCTGCTAGTCATGCCATTTCTATGGTTGAGGCAGCAACCTATGGATTAAAGGCTGGTCAATCAAAGCAGGGATCTGAGAATGATGAAGATTATGAGAATGAAGATTTTTGGCCATCAACAATGGAATTAATTGCGTCAAAGAAGGTGTCTAAGCAAGCTTTGCATGAGGTAGGTGACTGTATACGTCTTGAGACTGGCTGGGAGGAGCCTGTGGATTCTTATCTGTTCATGCCTACATTGCTAAATGCCAAAATAATGAGGCACAGGTAGAGGAGAAGCGTAAAAGGGAAAATGAGGAAGGAGGGCCATCAAAAAGAGTTACACGTGGAAGTGAAAAGAAGGATCCTGGGCCATCACATATGCCTTCACCGCATAGCAGACCTCCACAGGAAGTATCAATGGAAGAAGTGCCAACAAAAATGAAGCATGAGAAGGAGAAGGGTAAAGGGAAAAGTCCACTCTACAAGCTTCAATCTGATATTGAAGCTGCAACAGATCTCAAAAAGGTGCTTGAAGAGAGGATTCTAAACAGCAGGGTGGAATTTACACTAGGGGAAGTCTTGGGGATTGCAAAGAAAGAATTTCATGTGATGAGATAATTGATATTATACGAAGGAAAAGGCAGTCCATAATTGAATCTATTCCATCACAAGGGGAGGCAAGCACTTCCAAGACTCATGGAGTACAGGTACAGCAAAAGGAAGAGAGAGAAAATGTGGTGGAATGTAATCACTCTGCTGATGGGGCACGACAAGTGCGCTTTGTGGAAGAGGACGATGAAAAAGAAGTTCTTACAAAGAGTCATTACTCCAGGAGCCATTGGGCAAGAGCAACCACTGAAACTCTTGTCAAGATAGGTGACTTGGAAGAGCCATATGTCGCTCTAATTGATCATGGGTCTGAAATAAATCTTATGGCTAAAAATCTCTACAACAAATGGTGGCCAATGGATGTAGATCATGGGTGGATGATTAAAGCAGCTAATAACTCATCTGGAGAGCTCTATGCAGCATGTCCAAATGTAAGGGTAACTATAGGGGATGTAAAAGATGATCAGAACTTCTTTGTTTAGGAGATGTCATCGTATCCCCTCATCCTTGGGCAACCCTACATTACAGCTGTGAGGATGGAAACAAAGGTTTTGGATGATGGCTCGGCATATGCAAGAATAAGGAGTAAAGATGGCAAGAAAGCTGTTCAGTTTTTGATAGTTTGCATTAACCATGAAAGGAATCGTGAATCTCTTCGAGCACAGTCACTCCCGAAGATAAATAGAGAATTCATGAATTACAGGGAGATGAGGGATTTTGGCCAGGTGCCATTGTAAAGCGGGATTCCAATGGTACAAGGGAAAATGAGTTCTCGCAGGACTCAATCAATGTAAATAACTTTTCAGCAAATTTTCAGGGATTCTCTAGCTATGGGTCACTGGTCTTTGTAAAAAGCATGGATTTGAAGCGTGGTATGCGTAGACATGTACAAAATGAACAAAAAAGTCTTGAGCAATGTGGTCGGAAGATTCAAGAGAGTGGGCACCCACAAACTACATGTTTGTGGAATTCCAAGAGCTAGCCTCTCAACTTGAAAATGCATGACTCATGTTTGAGCATGATGTGGGCTCTGTACATCCAATGGTGGCACCAATCGATGACCTGGTGGCTCAATTAACGTTGGAGCTTGAGGCACTCAAAGTGAGCTAGAAATCTACGAGCAAGGAAAGTACCTACTCCAATGCAAATGGGAGATTAAAGAATTGAAGAATCAATAAGAAGCCAAGAAGGGCCTGTGATGTGCTATATGCCAGTCACTTGGACACACCGTCCAACAATTCCCAAAGAGGAGGTATTGATCTTTTGTGAAAAAGGAGGACATAGACAAAGATTGCTACTACCTAAAGGGGTTCCGTCAACTTCATCAGAGTAACAAAATCCTCACCTCGCTCGTCGACAATCCCCAACTTAGCCCATTATGCTAATATTAGCCACCCTTTTCGTTCCGCAAACCTTTCACACCGCTACACCTTCCCCTTACCAATCTACTCCTCAGGTGACCTACCTCCCACCACCACCACTCATTCCTAATCCTCCTGCACCAGCCACCATGGCAACAGCCCCATGAACCGTCCTACTTCTCCCCAACCCCGCACAATCGTCCCATCCTCTACCTACAAAGGTGGGGAATATGGATAGTACCAAAGACAATGCTCCCTTTCTAAAGGTGCTCTCCCTACAAACACTATCCAAAATCCAAAGATCATTATACCTGAGATTGTCCCAAGCAAAGGGAATCCACTTTCTTTGACTTCACATTCCCAACCTCTACCACTCACTTAGTCTCAACAGGACATCCACTGTCCACTTTTCTCCCTTCCTCTCCCACCCTTGGTGTGTTCATCACTCCCACACCAACCATTCACGAGGATCCACCATCCACCATAGTGGTCACCCAATCACAAAGGAAGGCCATGTCTGAAGAAGAGATAATGGGGGATGATCCCAATGATAACGTTCCTCCACTCCTCTTCACATTCATGATGAGTTCTTCAATGACCTCCACAACTCTGTGTTAGACAAACCATCTAAAACCTCCCTCCCACATTCCAAACCTCAGCTTACATCTTTCTTTATGGAGGATCTCCTCAAGGAAAATACAATGACAGTGAGCCTCTTTGATCTTCTCCAAATTAGCCTTAGTGTCTCACAATATCTAAGTGCGCTACTGGAGTAACTTAATGGTACACCAACCAACTCTAGTGGTGGGACAGTATGGAGAGTTTCTACTATCGATTACATGGGTATCAGTCATACTAGTCCATCCCTTATTGACTACTGAAGCCCTTGCCTCTCTGTGGAGATTCATGGTACCCCACTTTCTGGGGCAATTGTTGATAGTGGCTCTGTCCGGGTAAACCTCATGCCAGGATTCACACTCCATGCAGTAGGTCTCAAGGTAGCCCGACTAGCCAACTTCTATGTTCAGATGGTCGACCAACAAGAGGTGACCCCCATCGGCTTGGTAGAAGGTGTCACTGTAGTTATCCAAGGGATTCTATTCCTACTAGACTTTGTGGTGATCTAGCTTCCTTAAGTCAAAGGGGGCCTACTCATTACTCATCATTGGTTGACCATGGCTTCTGAGCACAGATGTCCTACATGATTTGGGGTCTGATTAATTGTGGATTCCTCAAGATCATGGTCAATAGGAGCTAAAATTGGAGGAAGGTCTGGACCAAGAGATCCGTGGTGCCACAGTAGCCCCCACTTCATCTTCCAAAACTCTAAAGCCCACCTCTTAGCCCATGCAAGAATAAGGCCTTGTTCCTCATAGTGATGAGTTGGAACTACTTAACTCTCAGCAAGAGAAGGCTTTATATCCTACATGGTGGACACGGAGGTACCAAGCAACTCCAAGAGAAGGCTTTATATCCTACATGGTGGACACGGAGGTACCAAGCAACTCCACTAACCCTTTCTCCGAGCACTATGAGGAAGTAACTATGAGGATGTAGGACTAGGAGAACCCATCATGGGTCACTACAAGGGATCGGGCTCATACCCGCGCTCCTAGCCGCTAAAAATGACTTGTGAAAAAAAGTAGCGGGCCCGTGTATCAGCGCGTGTATCATCGCGGCCAGAGACATGCGTGTAAAAGCGCGTGTACAGCACCTCTTAAACGCGCGTATACACGGGTGTGTAGCCGCGTTCTTTTCACAGACGCGTCGATACATGCGACTATACACGCTTTTTCTTATTTTAGACGCGCTCATACACGGGTGTATAGCCGCGTCCTGTTTCAGTTCAAATGTCCCAGACGCGTTTATACCTGCGTCTATACACGCGTTTCTGTAATTTAGATGCGCTTATACACGCGTAATTACCAGTTTTGACGCATTAATACACGCGTATTTTCCAGGGTATCCGCGTAGATACACGCGAGTTTTAGCAGTTCTGACGCGTTTATACACGCGAACAGAGAGCCAAAAAAAAAATCCAGAGAGTGCTATTTGGTGCCTAAATACTGTTCCAGCATTCCAGCACCCAATAGCACTCTCTGGGTTTTTTTTTGTGCATTAGACCATCCCATTAGACCATCCACGAAGAACATATGCACGAGGGAGATTAAGACAAGAACGACATGAATGCATACATTGTCAATACACGATTCAAGACAGACATGAATGTAATACTATCGATCAATCAATTCAATATTACTATCAAAATTTCATACATGTATACAAGGGAGTCCATATCTCGAAGTAGCCCATGGCTTGAGTTTACAAAAAAATATATAGAATCACATCCTCAATATGGAATGTGATACTATAAGTCTGAGTACTACTCAGACCCAGATGATGACTCGGTGCTCCCTCCATGCTCAGATGAGCTCACATCGGTCGGAATGTCCGAGGAGTAGTGCTCACGTCCACCCTCTGCAGCGGCGGCCGGTGGATCATCAGCAGCTTGTGCCTGTTCAAGTAATATATAGTATATAAGTATATATATATGCAATTCAATAAACCAAAACCATTCGTTACGAATTTTCAAGTACCTGTCGACCGTATGGTCTCATGGCCATCTCAAACTGCGCGTCCGTAATACGTCCCTCGGCTCTGAAGATGGCCCACGTGTCACGTCTGCTATGCCGGCGAGCATACGCAGTATCGTGGGTTGTGGGCTTCCTCCCCATAAACCGTCGCTGTATCATAATCAACACAATTTGTAAGATTAAAACAATCATAGAATCAATGAATTAAGTAAACAATCAAATAAAGTGGCAGGATACTTACGAACTCTGCCTCCCATGACTCGACGCCGCCAGATCCGAAATGCGAAGATCCAATGGTCTCCATCTGGATCCGTCGTGCCTCCACATGCTGCCTGCTCTTCACGCCACCCTCTGCTCGTTTCTTTGCCTCCTTCCACTCGCGTTTGTGCGCAGTGGCAGGTTTCTCGGCAGGATAGCCACCCGCAGCTACATTTAGCCGGTCATAGTACGCGAGTTTTTTAAGGTGAGATCTTTTATTACTTAAGATCTCCCTTATTCGCGTCCTTCCCCATATATCCGAGAATGTAGCATGTGGGGGATTGGGGTACCGACTATGTACAGCCTCTATCACCTCCCCAACTAATCGGCTATTTTGATCTTTAAATTTAATAAAACAATTTCTATATGAGTTTGATACTACCCCACGCATGTACTCCATTACCTCCCTCCCCCTCGCATCCATCACTATCCCGCCCCTATCCGTCACATCATAGCAGACCACTCTCTCTATCTCTCTCATCTCCTCCTCTTCCGAGCTGTCTCCTCTAACTCTGCTCTCTCTATCTCCTCTCTCACCGCGTGCCCTACTACCTCCCCCACCTCCCCCACCTCCCCCACCAAAGCACCCGCCGCATCCTCCACTCCCACTCTTCCTACTGCTGCGGGTGGAGTCACGACTGGGGGATTGTCTACGTGACGGCGGTGGCTGTGAGCCCTGACGTGATGGTGGCTCTGAGGGAGCACGTGATGGTGGCTGTGAGGGTGTACGTGAGTGTGTCTGGGACGAGGTATGTCTCCTCGGTGGACGTGGAAGAGGAGAAGCTGCATGCCGTCTCGTCGGACTCGGAGGAATAGATGGCACTGGAGTGCCCTGGATACTCGCGGTAGGGGTATAGACACCAGGCAGGGAAGGAGGGGGATGGGCATACATATACTCTGTAAGCTCAACCGGACCAGGTTGGCGCCCAAAATGATTCAGTATCTCCATCAGCCAATTGATGTACGCAAATGGATCGGATGAAGAACCTGGAATATCCATAAAGACCCTGCAACAAACATCTTCATGTACATCATGGGCTGTCTCTTGACTCACACAAATATCATCATGTTGCCTGCAAATCATGAAATCTGAAACGTCGCAGTCTCGTGCAGAAACACGTGTATACACCCGTCAAAAAACGCGTGTATACACCCGTCAAAAAACGCGTGTATGGACGCGTGAACAGACTCTGCAGACAGGTTACACGCGCTTTTACACGCGTTTCTACACGCGACCTGCGAAAAAAAAATTTCGAAAAGACCGACCCCCGACAAAGACAGAGTGTCCTTATAAAAGGACCAACCATTGTCGCCCCTATCAGGATGCAGTAACCCAATCGTGTGCAAAAGGGCAAACCCAAAGAGCAAAGAGCAAAATAAACAAATCTGACGAAAGAGACAAGGCACAGGACAAAGTGACTCACCTCTGAAAAAGTGAGTTTTCTCTGCTCCTTCTCTACTCCCTCCTTCTCCCGTGTGTGTGCTCCTTTCTCTGCTCCCTCCTTGCTGTTGGAAGAGGCGAAAACATGCGAAATTGCATACACAGTCGATTTCTTAGTTCAAAATCTATATTTGGGGAAGGCGGGCTATTTTTAGTTTAAACATACCGTCGCGTTTATATTCGCGTTTATAAACGCGTGTATATTCGCGTGTATGATATTTTAGCTGCGTTTATACACGCGTTTTGCAGAAATTACCCGCGTTAATACACGCGATTTTTAGGAAGTAGCCGCGTTAATACACGCAATTTTTAGGAAATAGCCGCGTCAATACACGCGATTTTTGTGCTTTCATTAAAAACATGTAATGATTTTGTGTTTTCTGATTTGTACACAGGATGTCATCAACCTCTTCAAGCAGTTCTGGGGAAGATGAGACAATGCGTCATCGTAATCGCGATGTGTGGTTGGGACAACGGATCAAATGTATGTGTAATCGATGTCAAGGATGCATTGTACGAGCACGTCGAATTACCTTGAATCACATCTCCATGTATGGAGAATGGAATCAAACAGGTTTAGAGGTGAGTAGATGTAAATTGATGGTATTCAAATGACTCATGGTATCCAAATTAAATTAATAGAGTTGTAACATATAATTTGATAAATTGAAGCAGGATGCAGTACCACACCCTAACATGGTACCCTACGCGCGACGAGAGCACGTAAAGCATCGACGAGATGATGCTGGAGCTTCGGGATCTATTGTCAGAGATGAGTGGGAAAGGGATGACAATAGCCCTGCACCCCACGAAGTTGTGGAAGAGGAGGTGCTTGATGATATGGTGCGGAATCTTTTTAAGGATGATCCCAAAGGTATGGAGGACGATGATATGGAACAAGAGCATCTTTATAAGGCTTCATCGACACCGGTGTTTGAAGGGTGCACATTCTCAGTTTTACGTGCTTCACTTGAACTACTTAATATACAAACAGTTTATGGATGGAGCAATGCAAGTCTTGACGCATTGTTGAAGTAAGCATTCTAACTTACAAATTTGAATTAGTGATTTAAGGTTTAGGATTTAAGACTAATTATAATTGATGATATTGGATGCAGGCTATTATCAAACATGCTTCCAAAGGAAAATAGACTACCTACCTCAAGAGACATAGCGAGGCGCTATGTGACATCTCTTGGAGGACTGGATTATGATAAAATACATGCATGCGTCAATGATTGCATTCTCTTTCGTGGGACGCATAAGGAGGCTCTACATTGTCCCACTTGTGGTGAAGCAAGGTACAGAACAGATATGAAGAGTTTTGATGTACCTCGTAAAGTCTTGCGACACTTTCCTATAATTCCTCGCATCAAACACATGTTCAAGTGCAAATCCATAGCAGAGCTCATGTCATGGCATTCCTCACATCGATCGGATGATGGCATGTGGAGAATTCCCGCAGACACTCCTGCTTGGAAGCATATTGAAGATGAGTGGCCCAGCTTTAAAACAGAGCCCAGAAACTTGAGACTTGGCCTGGGTATGGATGGAGTGAATCCATTTGGTTTCAAAAGCACCGCATACAGCGTGTGGCCAGTTGTGTTGGTGAATTACAACCTTCCACCATCAATGGCGATCAAGAAGGGACATCTTATGTTATCCCTTCTAATTCCAGGGAAACATAAAGTCAAGCATATGGATGTTTATCTTGAACCACTGATTGATGAGTTGGAGGAACTATGGAGAGGTGTTGCGGTGGTGGACATTACTAGGCCTCCCTCCTCTCGACACTTCGACTTAAAAGCAGTGTTGATGTGGACAATGCATGACTTTCCAGGATACAGCGATTGTTCTGGTAAGAATTCTAACTTTTATTTATATTTTAACAGGTTTGAAAACATCGGGTAAACATGCATGTCCTGTTTGTGGCCCTTCGTTAGTACATGAGTATGCTGATGGTTTGTGTAAGACTATATTCGATAATCATCATCGATTTCTCCCCTCAGATCATCCTAAATATGTTGCCAGTAAGAGTAACATTCCTCCACAAACACTTCGTGCAAAAGATTGGAAGCGTATTTGGGAGTCTACAACTATTCTTCCTCCAGATGGCATGAACAGGTATAGTGATGTTTTTTCAATCTTGTTTTGTGTAGTCTCTAATTGGATTAAAGGTCACATAGAGCAATCCCTTGTGCAGGTACTCCATTTTTTTTCGGCTGCCATATTGGACCCATCTTAAGATCAACCATCTTCTTGATCCCATGCACATCTTCAAGAATGTGGGATCTGGTATTTGGGAACATATTACTGGTAAACGAGACAATGTTAGCGTACGTGAGGACTTGCGGGTCGCAGGACGTATGCGTCAAGCTTGGCCACGAGAGGTGGGTGGGCACGTTCGTCTTCCGCCTGCACCATGGATTATATCAAAGAAAGAGGAGAAGCAGGTAAAGTAGGCCATCACCACTTTGCGTACACCCACTGGATGCATGAGATCATTGAAGGGAGCCTTTACAACCACTAAGAAAAGAGGTGTTGAGCAACTATATGGGTTGAAGTCCCACGATTGGCACAAGATGCTTCAAGTAAGTGTTTTCCAAGTCTTGTACGTACGTTGAAATTAAATTTTGTAATGCCATAAACCATAAATGTGCTCTTATGTGCGCAGTTCATACTACCTACTAGCATCGACCATTGTGCAAATAAGAGTTTGAAAAAATGTATTTATAAGATGGGCGAGCTTGTGAGGTATGTAAAACCCATGCTCAGATCACCCTTCATTATACCTTGCAAAATGAACGTGCATGAGGTATAACGTACTATTTATTTATTTTTCAGATATGTTAGTTCCAAAGCAATTGATCCAGCCACGTTGGATGATGCGCGTGTTATGGCAGTGGAGGTGGTTTGTTTGGTAGAGGAGACTTTTCCGCGAACCATTCTCACAAGTCAACTACATCTCATTGTGCATTTAGTGGACGAAATTGCTTTATGTGGTACTATGCATGCACGCTGGATGTTCTTCCTAGAGCGCTTCATGAAGACCTTAAAAGACTTTGTGAGGCAAAGTGCAAGGCCTGAAGGAAGCATGGCCGAGGGTTGGTTGATACAAGAGTCTCTTGTATATATTTCAAAATTTGTTGGTCAGGTGGACAGCTCTTTGCCACGACTATGGAGCAATGAAGAGGACTTGAGGATGACCTCTATTGTGCCTCAAGGAAAAGGACAGAGTAAAGTAATTGACAGAACATTGATTGATGATCTCAATTTCACTTGTATCCTTAATAGTGATGTGATGAGCAGATGGGTTACAAGATATGAGGATGCAAAGACAAAAAGGCAAGCAGAAAGAGCTCTCTTTCGGAGGCAACATGGCTCTCGGAAGGCATACCCTAAGCATCTAGCAACACTTCCGAATGATATCCATGTTGATTGGTTGCATGAGGAAATGGAGAGAGCAGAGAGCGACGAGGGGCTGCATATCACGGCGGAAGAATGGGAGTATGCACGAGGATGCATGTCAAAGGTACATACAACTAATGTTTTGCATTAGTTGTAAGTGATTTGCTTTTAATATTTATTCACATTGCTTACACAAATATTGCTTCTATTTTGGTCCAGTGCACTATGTTCAATGCTATATGGTGTGAAGGCAAGCATTTTCAAACACAAAGAATTGATGAAAAGAGAAATACACAAGATTGCGGTGTCATTAGTAGCTTTGAGGGAGCTAATGGAAAAATGGATGATTATTGTGGCATAATCCAAGACATATTTAGGCTTGACTTTCGTCGCTTCTTTGTGTATGTTTTGGATGTCAAATGGCAAATGAACGTGGTGAAAAAAGGGCCTGATGCAACGATAAAATGCCATGCAAGTGGATATGTAACTATTGACTCTACAAAGTTCTGGCAAACAAAGAAAGATAGGCTCGTATTGCCACAACAATGTGAGCAGGTATGCATTTTTTTACTAATGTGTTTCATGTACATATATATCTAAGCTCGCGTACCCCTTGACTTTTGATATGCTAATTAATTACTGTACTGTGTGTATTTGAGTAGGTTATCTATCTACCAATGGTGCATGACATCAAATGGTGGTACGTCATCCCTATTGCACCACGTTCCAAAGTGATGTATAATACATTCACTGATATGGAGCATATGGAGGATGTAACAAGCCGCAATGAAGATGATGTCGAACATGCCATTGAAGATGTTATGATCGATGATCAAGAAATAAGAGATGATCATGATAATGAGGATGAGCATGCCATTTCTCATGATCATGAGAATGACCCTACCATTGAGGATGATGGTGATGTTGATGAGGATGATCAGGACATCGATACCATTATCAATGGAGTACAGAATATCGATAGTGGAATAAATTTAATCGTAGCCTTACCAATTGATCAAATGGATATTGATGTTGATCGTTTGGCAAGGATGGATCTTATTGAAGATGAGATCGAACCCTAACCAATCCGTCACTGTATGTTCTAAATTGATGACATTTCTATCATCTCATATGCATGATTTATTTTTGAATATATTTCATTGTTGTAAATGCATGTAGTGGGATTGTGTAATGATGTATACTGTAATGTACTATGAGATGGTTTAAGGAAAATAGTTTTTAATTTTGTAAAGGAATTCAGTTTTTCTTCAGTTTTTCTCTGCCATGCGTGTATTAATCCGTGTACAGTAGCGTGTATTTATCCGTGTATAATAGCGAGTATTACCCCGTGAATATTATCGTGTATAGATGCGTGTATTACTGCGTGTATATAAACGCATTTATACACGCGTTGATAAATGCAAACATACACGCGAACTTAAATGCTAAAATACACGCGCCCGATTCTATTCAAATACAAGCGCGACCATACACGCGTTCGTAATTTATCGCGTGTATGAAACGCGTGTATGGCAGCATTGTCTTGTAGTGGGTCAACATAGATGGCAAAACATGGTCCAATCCCTCTCGCACAAGGCTGACAAGCACCCAAAATAGGCTTGACCACTTCCCCACTGACCTAGCAGAGAACCACCATAGGTGTCTATTGAAGCAACAACTTTTCCTGTGGTGGGGGTTTATCCTAAGTCCTAGATGGAAGACCACTATGGCACCTTCCCAATTTACCACTAGCTGACTCACAACCCCACTCTCCTTTCTAAAGCAGCTCTGAGACAGGGGAACCACTTAGCCTTCCACCTTGCTAAGATCCCTTCTAGGAATTCAATCTCAGCACTTCAAAGGCGCCTCATCCCATCATGTTAGCCTCTTGGCTATGGGAATTGAGAAAGCCGCCACCTTCTTCTAATCTTATAAGTATATCTTCACTTGGACATACAAGGACATGGAAGGTGTTCCAACCAACATTGTTGCTCACACCATACCTCTCTAGGAGGGAACTTGACCCATTTGTGGGTAGGCCTAAAATCTCAAGGTGGAGCTGGAAAAGATGGAGGATGCCTAAATCACTCCCCGATGGAGCACTCCCGAAGATGGATTTCCCCTCCCGTTCATGGATCGGTTTTTAGAAGATGTTGTGGGGCTCCCTGTACAACTTTATGGATGGCTTTAGTGGGTACAACCAACTCTCCATCCACTCGCACAACCACCCCAAGTCAGCTTTTGCCACACCATGGGGTACCTACACCTTCAATAAGATATCCTTTGGGATGTGCAATGCTCCGACCACCTTCTAGCAGATCATCATCCAATATCTTTAAGGAACACCTCCTCAGCTTTCTCCATGGGGTACCTAAACCTACAACAAGATCATCCCTCACAAACTGACCCTCTAAGAGAGAGAAATCCCTTAGAGGGTCAATTTGTGAGTCCAAAAGATGTTGTGGGGATCCTTGTACAACTTTATGGAAGGCTTTAGTGGGTACAACCAATCGCCATCCACTCGCACAACCACCCCAAGTCAGCTTTTGCCACACCATGGGGTACCTACACCTACAACAAGATGTCCTTTGGGATGTGCAATGCTCCGACCACCTTCTAACAGATCATCATCAATATCTTCAGTGAACACCTCCTCAGCTTTCTCGATGGGGTACCTAAACATCCCGGACAAGGTGGAAGTAAAGCTCTTCCTCCCCCTCAAATCCAAGACCTCAAGGACATCTTGCATGAGCAAGTACTCAAACCATCTATAGTGATGGCACTCAATGATGCAAGTTTTGCATTCTCAGTAGGATGGGCTGCCTCTTGGTGGATAGTCAACAAGTCTAAAGACAAGCTACATGCCTCCTTTTATTGCTTGTCCCAGGATTGTCTCCTCTGGCTCCTTCTCTTCATAGGTGAGAAGAGGCACCACTAGATCCTCATCATTCTCCTCTTCAAAATCAGACCATAATATATAAATAGCAAAGGCAATATCTCACTCGATGAGATCGAGCAGGTTTGCCTCCTCAAAAGTGAGAGGCACATAGGTAGATCGGAAGGGGGGGGAACATGTGCAAGTGCTCTTTGCACAACCTTTCTATGGTTGACACCACTCTTCATGGAGAAGAGGAACTCTAGGGGTATCCACCGAGCAGTGGAGCCACGAATAAAAAATGTGATATCATCACATCTCGCGCAAAAAAAATGCAAGCACTAAGCTATCGGGCTCTAGAGTCCTAAATATATTCTCTAGCTCAACACTCTGACAAAACCTAAGGTAAATCTGGTCCCACATCTGACCGTATAACAGGTTTCACTCATCCACTGTGCGAACGCATCATGATGAGAAGCCATGGTGAAGGCATAAAGGGAGCAACAAGCAAGGTGGATAGAAAGTGAGAGATAGAGAATGCAATAGAAGTGAATGAAAATAACCCCTACTTATACTTATAAATATAAGTTTATATATTATTTCATTAAAACTTTAATAAAGTAATATATATTTTATTAAAATTTTAATGGAGTAATATTTATTTCATTAAAACTCATGAGAAGGTGATGGCACTCAATGAAGCTAGTGGTGGGTCATGACTTTGGGTCTCGTAAGACTGGATGGATGCAATTTATACTTATGTTTATTATTTTACTTAAAATATCTATAAACTTATATTTATTTTAATACCTTATGTTTATACTTTAGTAAATAAAGGACACTTAAAATATAATAAATAATAAATCATACTTCTATTTCTTGTTACATATTATTATTATTATATTTTATTAGTTACAAAGTTACTTATATTATTATTTACACTTAAATATATACTTAAAGTTATATTTATTTTTATACTTATACTTATAGACTTAAAATTAATGACACTTCATTAAAATATAAGAAATTATAAATCATATTTATATTTTTAGGATAATTAATTATATTATTTTTTACACTTAAATATATATTTATACTTATATACTTATATTTACAATTGTACTTGCTTATACTTATCTTTATTTTCATGGGTTCAAAACACAGTAGACTTAAAAAAACCACTAAAATTTATGAAAATTAAATAAAATTAAATTTACAACACTTTTAGAGAAATAGTTTTTAGTATTCACTTGAAAGAATAAGAATTACATGGACTCTACAATTTCAAGGATGTGTGGAGCAACACACTGCTTGCATGTTTTGCAATGTTCACTTCGACTCCCAACCTTCCTACCATCCAACTTAAACTAAAGATTACAAGGGGGATCATTGGACATGAGTTGAATTTCTTGCCTCAGAAAACTAAGGGGCCAATGACTTTCTACATTAACGTTAAAAGGGTCATGACCCTCCCAAAGAATATTCACACATCAATGAGTGCTGAATGTGTGCCATCTCACATGTCTTGGTCCAAGCGGAGCCACTCCCCTCTCGTAGAAGTCGCCACCTCCCTATACTTGAAGTGAATGCACAAAGTTTGTCTTGCAATGAAGTACCTGTTCAAATAAAAAATAAACAACCAACATAAAAACATAAAATCAACAATCAATGTCTTGCAACAATGAAGTACTTATGAATAAAAACCATCAACAATCAACAGACACAGTAATTCTATAATCTTACCCAAAGGTAACATCTAACACAGTAATTCTACAATCTTACCCAAAGGTAACATCTAACACAGTAATTCTACATGATATCATCGTGGTGAGTTCTCTTGAGATACCATGACTCACCTAGTAACTGAGTCATCCAATACTCAGATTGGCACTTGCATTGATAAGTAATCTTAGTTTCTTAACTACTTCACATGATCCAAACAAATGTGCAAACAAACCAAATGGTACAAACCAACTTAGATGCACATCTCTAGATCCTGTGGATGGTTTCATGGTAACATGAACATCAGTTTTTATCTTTACCCTACATGCTTCTGACATGTCTAAAGCTACGATTATACCATTCCTGGCTAGACAACGGTGGTAGTGGAATATACTCCAAACTATGTCTCTCCACATCATACACTGAATCATAAAAGTAAGCATTCTGAGATGCCAATTCACTTGCACTCTTGTTGTCATAGATCAAGGCACCTATCTCTGCATGTAAAACATTTAGCTTTCCACTAAAACATTCTACATTCTGCCATTCATGCAGAGTGGATGGATATAAAGCTGCAAGAACAAACATGCTTGTATTAAAACATGCAGAGTGCATGGACTCAAAGCACAAGGACACAAAGCACAGAGATATAAACTTAATGTTAGGCTTATGTCTTTCACACTAAAGTTATCATGATGCACTCGAATCTCTTTGTGCATATAAACATGTTGAATGAAAGCCTCTGTTATTATACTCATACCATTTGTGCATCTCCTGAACTCTATGATTCTACCTTTCCATTGCTTGTTGGGGTCTATGACATCTTTGAGCTTGACCTTGAAATTGCCACAAGTACTTGGTTTTAAGTTAATGCTCAACATCAAGTCCAAGCTTTAAGTTAATGCTCAACATCAAGTCCAAGCTTTAAGTTGATGCTCAATATTAACTTGAAGCTTCAACTCAAATGGAACAAGATTTCTATATCTAAATGGACTTGATGTACTATTTACTAAGAATTTGGAACAATAGGAATACTAATGATTTTCATTTTCACCTTCTCTTGCATTTGGGTGGAAGCATGTTAACGTACAACACTTAACAAGGAAGAATGAGTTTATGAGTAATCCTTGGTCATATATCAACACCCTCAATCATACTAATAATCTGTCATAATTGAAATACTCATTTATCCTCTCTAATTTAAAATAAGGTGAATAGGAATTAAATAATCCCACAGCACTTCATTCCATGATTTTTCATCCTCTCTTGCATTTGGATGGAAGCATGTTAACGTGCTACACTTTTTTGTGTCCAGGACAACGCTAGTTAGCATGACTTTTTATAATGATTTTTGGATTCAAAGATGACCCACAATGCAAATTTTCCTATCATACTACATATAATTGGAAAGCTCTTGAAGAAGAGAATCTTTATGTATAATCTTCTAAAAATTTACCACATGCCATTTTTTACGTTAGCACTTACTAAAAAGCACTGCTAAAAACCTTAAAAAGCTTAGCACGTTATCATGCTTCCACCCATGCCATTGTTATATACGGGATAGACTATAGTCAACGGAGCAAGATGCCACTGTCCACGTGGCTCCTACATGGGATATTCCGTGACAGGAGCGCATGGTGAACGTGTCAGTATATGTGTTGAAAAGAACGACCAAGAGGAAAAGCGTGTCTTGTTGGCACAAGTGAGAAGGGATACCTGGACCTGGTATTAGGTTTGCTGGCGGCTGACGTGGCACGATTCTTTCTGTGCAGCTGACATGGTCAGCTCATCATTGTCGTTTGATGGCTGCCATTTCATGCTTGATAATTATGAGGTGAAAACTATTATATTAAAAATGCTTTTTTGTGAAAAGAAAAAAGGATCTAAGACTCTAAGACTACATTACACATGCACTCGTGTGCCTGGGGTCGAAGCCCTTTTTTCCCATTTGGATAATTAAATGGACAAGATTTCGTAGCTGGCTTAAGCTGCGCAACAGCTCCCTCTCCCACCAGAAAAATAATTGATCCACAAAAGCTATATTGCAAATTCTGATTATTATTCAACCTTTTGAAAACAATTGGCCACTTGGCAGAAATGAGAAGCAATGGGTGAATTCTACTTGGTTTTCTAATAGCTTTTTTTTTTTGGCCAATTTCCATTAAAAATACCTTGCCCTTCTCATATTTCCATTATAAATACCTTACCCTTCTCATATTTGAGTAACACACATTTTCCACATTTCGTACATCTCTCTCTCTCTCTCAATATTGTCTCCATTCTACTACCATGGCACCCCACAAAGTGTCTTCTGCTGCTGCCATGGTTCTTATCGTGCTCCTCTGCATGGTCTGTGCTTAGCTCAAGCCCTTATTATCATCAAATTAAGCTGCTTTATCTTGCTAAATATCAAATAATCTGTGTTCAAGTTGTATATTGATGGTCAAGTGTTGGATTGTGGCTTCATGCAGGCGCTTGTGGTTTCTGCTCAAGAGGAACCCTCTGTGCTGATCAAAGGAAGGCATTTGTTGCAAAGCATTGGTGAGATTACTCTTAACCCTCTGTTACTACACTTGCCAAGCAATATTGGTGGGATTGTAGTGGTATTATTGATACAACAGCATGCGCATGCAACGCACTCATTTATGCTTTTCCCGCGGCCCTTTATATTAATTTTTACACGCAGGAATAAAATAATTGGATGGTATGTTAAGATTACCTGCTTAATACATGTACATGATTAAGTTGGATTGCACGTGCAGATTGTGCGAACAAGTGTGCGTATCGGTGCAGCAAGGCTAGCCGAGCCAAGTATTGCATCAAAGACTGTAACGTGTGCTGCAAGATATGCAACTGCGTGCCTCCCGGCACGGCCGGTAACCGAGAGGCGTGCCCTTGCTACGCCAACCTCAAAAACTCCAAGGGCACCGGCAAATGCCCTTAACCCCCCTCGCCGACCTTTGGTAAACAACACACTCGTGCGACAAAATAACACACTCGTGTTTGCCACACACGTGTGCTTGTCACAATCGTGACAAGATTCTGCATAACCTTGTAGTTTTACACTCTCTTTAATGCTTTATTCAAGTACCACATCTCGTCGTGTGTTCATGCTATAAGAAGGTGGATTAATAATAAAGATACGCGTTCTAGCTATACCTTTCATATTTATTTCACAATAAGTCTTCTTGTACTGTACACTACTTTATTTGTGCTCTCAATTCATCCTCCTTGTAGCCTACGAGCACCCTAGACCCTCCTCTCATGGATCGATTGTTGACGCTGTAAAGCGCGTGTTTGCGTCTACAATACATGCATATGTACATAAAACACACATGTACAGCATATGCATGCACACATACATAGATGCAGCATGTAAACATTCATGCATAATAAGTGAGTGCGTGTGCACATGCCATTTTTGAGGTCTTACATGCGAAGAGAAGACAAAAACTTGTATCCATCATACAAAAGAACATGTAACCTAAGATACTTAAAAACATATTAAACGCCAAATGTTTGGGATATAAATCCCAATAAGATATTAAAAGTATATATATATAACACATTAAAAGTATACATATATAACACATTAAAAGTATACATATATAACACATTGTGCATGGATTTTTTGTGCATTTCAAAAGTAATGCTATGTAGTTTCCATTGGTGACCCACACATTAATTTGGTACATACTTGTGTATGACATTTCTACTCTACTCTTCCTTTTGATTTTTACACCTTTTAGAAAGAAATTTCTCAAACACAAATATTGTCAACTCTTTCACTCTTGCCCAAGACAATTTACAATAAAAATCAAAATCAGCATGCATGAGAGAGGGAGAGGGAGAGGGATGTACGCACATGGATGCATGTATACATGTATGGTTGTGCGAGCATTTGTTAGAGCATTTAATTAATGAGATATATCCTAAAAATTTCTCTAAACACAGTTTCAGTCTATCCTTCTAGTCTATAGTCTCTCAATATGAATGCAACATTGCACAAACAATGCAAGAAAATAGAAAGTGGACTCAAAGCTCTTCTTATGAATTATTTATTCATATATTCATGCTGGATTATAATGAGTGCTTTTAAGCACGTATATAGTTATTGGATTTAAGAATTAGTTCAACACTTGTGACTATTGGAACCCTATTTCTAAGCTACCTCTAAGCTAAGGTTATATAGTCATTGTGGCGGGTTAATTCCTAAACTAATAGCTCACTAGAGTTATGGCATAGTTATCGTGCCAAATTTCTAGGGAGATAGAAATCAAATAATTTGTAAGAAATTGATTTAAATTCAAGAAATTCATCAAACATCACATGACCATGATCAAAATATTCAAAAACAATTGAAAATACTTATCTCACACAAAGATGCGACTCCAAGATTGGGTGCAATCATCCCCCCTCATGTGTGTAAGGCCTATTCTCCCCCACACATGAGTATTTGCGAGATATTTTATTCCAAATCAGGCCATACCCTCTAGAAATACAAACAAGGGTGCTTTGCATGACACTCTCTTATCTTCAAAAAATAGAGTGCCCATAAATTGAGACTTGGGTTTAAAGTATATCACACTTTACCAAATATTAAAAATCAAGTCTATGCTTGATAAACTATAGCTTTTACAAAATAAATCAAAATGTGCACAAGCTAGCACATGTATTTACAAGCTTGTTTACAACAATGGTGTGCCAAGTAATAAATTGGTGCGACTTCTCCTCAATCCTTGGAATCCTCTTCACCTATAAAATAACCAACAACAAATTGGTGAAATAAATATTCCATATTATTAAGCATATAAACCACCATCACACACATGTTTGCCAGGCGTAAGTAACCCGGGAATCACCCCTACATACGAACCAACTGAGACAAACATTGAAGACCCCAAGCATAGGTCAATATCTACGAAATATATTAATATTTATAATGGTATCACCTATGATATTAACATAATTTGGCACGATCCAAAGATAATCCAAGCGTCCCCGAATTATCTAAGAGGGTAGAATATTATTTGTGAGAGGGCTTAAAATATATTTCCATAACATTCCCTCTTGCTTGAGTTTGCAATTTTCCTCAATTACCAGTTTGTTGAAAAGAACGGAGGATCAGCATGAAAATATTTCTCAAACACCAATCTTGCATTTTCACGGAGGATGATTTTTGAAAGTTATTAAATATTTCCTATATTGGTTTCCAGTGCGAGTTGGCAAAATTTGGTCAATGATGGTATCTAGAGTAAGATTTCTTGGTCTTCTTCAATAAGAGGTGGTTCTTCATATATTGGATGAGTGGGAAGTTGTCCTTTGTAAGATAACATGAAATGAATTGTGAATGTTCCAATGAGAAGGTAATTCAAGTTTGTATGCAACATCATTAATTTTGTGGATCACTTAAAAGGTCCATAAAATCTTGGTGCAAGCTTAACAGTTAGGAATTTTTCAACACTTTTAAGTTGATGTTTTTCAATTTTCATGAGTACATAGTCTCCAAGTTCAAAGGATATAGCTTTACATTTACGATTTGCTTGCTTAACATGCTTTTCTTGAGCATGAGCAATGGAATGCTTTACGTCATTCAGAATGGTCATAAAATCAATAGTGAATTGATCAGCAGCTTCGATTTTGTGAGAAAGTCTACTTGCCGAAATAGGTAAAGGTTTTTCATATACAATTTCAAAAGGTGCTCGACCAGAGCTGAATGAGGAGTATTATTGTAAGCAAATTGGAGAAGATGAATGTACTTATCTCAGGAGTTAGATTGTTGGGCAACATAGGCTCTGAGTAGATCTAAGATAGTGTTGTTTAGTAACCTCAGTTTGTCCATTTGTTTCTAGATGGAAAGCTATTGGAGAAATCTACTTTAGTGCCTAGGTTGGAGAATAATGTGATCCAAAAATTACTACAAAATCTTGAATCTCTGTCAGAAACAATAACTTTGGGTAAGCTGTGATGCACAAAGATTTGTTTGATAAACATTTTTGTGACTTGTTGAAAAGTCAAAGTTTTCTTACAAGGTAAGAAGTATGATTGCTTACTTAAACGGTCAATTATTGTCCAAATCATATCGTTATGACTCGATGTAGTAGGAAAACTTGTGATGAAGTCCATGGATATTTATTCCCAAGTATCATTAGGAATTGGTAGCGGGGTAAGGAGTCCTTGGGTTTACCTTTGTAGCTTTTGATTTTCTGACAAACAAAACATTCAGCCCCACAAATTTTGCTATATCTTGTTTGAGATGAGGCCAATAAATTCCCTAGATACTAGTTGAGGTAGCTAAACTCATCGATGACCCATGTATGGTGGTTGATGCATTTCCTCCAGTATAAATTGTTTGAAAGGTTGTGTAAAGAACAATCTTTTTTGGAAGAAAAGATAACCATCATGGCATGAGTAATCACCAATAGGATTCCAATTATTGTTTCTAAGCTTAGACCAAATTTCAAAAAAAAATTGGGTCTATATCATAGGATTCTCTCATGACTAAATGGTTGACCTTGAATAACATAAATGTTGTGAATACTGGGATGTCTACTTAAAGAATCAACCATAACATTTTCTTTGCCTGGTTGATATTGAATCATGGGTTGGAAACTTTGGATAAATGAAGCCCATTTGATATGTCGATCAGGAATCAATGGTTGAGTCAAGAAATGATGAATGCTTTGTTGGTCTGTCTTAATTAAGAATTCATATCCCATTAAATAATGTTTCCAAAGTCTTAAAGCATGGACAACTGCAGCTAATTCTTTGTCATATGTACTATAACTTCTTTCTACTGGTTTAAGCTTACAACTTTCAAAAACAATTGGATGTCCATCTTGCATAAGAACATCACCAAAACCTTGTCCACTAGCATCAGTAACTACAACAAAGAATGGTTGTTGAATATCTGTAATGTAAGAACTGGTGCATGGGTCAATGCTTTCTTAAGTTCAGCGAAAGAATGATCTTGTTGACTAGTCCAATCAAAATGTCTAGCTTTCTTAAGAAGTTCAGTCATCAATGGATGTGCAATATATGTAAAATTTCTAACGAACTTCATGTAGTAGTAATTACATAATCCAAGAAAAGATTGTAGTTCATGAATATCATGTGGTCTAGGCCAATTAGTAATGCTTTTGATCTTTTTGGGATCTACTCGAATACGATTAGCAACAAAGACAATGTGTCCTAGATATTCAATTTCTTCTTGGAAGAATTTGCTCTTTTCAGGATTAGCATAGAGTTGATTGTCTTGAAGAAGTGAGAATACTTTTTCTAGATGTTGTTCATGTTCTTAATAGTAATTTTGTTTAGTGCATAATAATCAATACATAATCAATATGTACCATTCTTCTTTTTAATGAGAAGAAGTGAGAATACTTTTTCTAGATGTTGTTCGTGTTCTTAATAGTAATTTTATTTAGTGCATAATAATCAATACATAATCAATACATAATCAATACATAATTAATATGTACCATTCTTCTTTCTAACGAGAAGAACTAGAGCACCAAATGGAGAACTACTGGGTTGAATCAATTCCTTATCTAATATTTCTTCAACTTGTCTTTGAATTTCTTTTTATTCTACCATGTTAACTCTATAAGGAGCTTTACATGGCAGTGAGCTACCAGGTTATTTCAATCTTATGGTCTTCTGGCGAGGTCTGGATAAGCCACGTGGTAAGTCGTCTATGAAGTAATTAGAGAATTTAGCTGGTTGACTAAAATAAAAAATGCCTTCTCCTTTTTTTTTATACAGCTCTTTTTGCTTGAGTATGAGTCAAAAATGTGCCTAATTCAACTTTGTTTTGGCATTGAAGATAAATTTCTTGGTCATCTTTTATTAACCACATGGTATGGGTGTCATAGACAATATGGGGGTTATGCTCATGTCTCCATGGCATACCGAAGATGACATCCACACCTTGTAAAGGTGCCACTAGGAATGTTCTCTTTTCTTTTAGTGAACCCATTTGTAATTCTAAATCTCTAACCTCCTTGGTGAAATTGTACTTAGTACCTTGAAATGCAGCCTTTACTTTGTAACTAGAGTATGATGCATCTAAATTAAGTGCTTTTAATGCTTTCTCAGAAATAAAATCATGCGAACTACCATCATCATGCAATATAGAAATTGATTTTCCTTTTATTTTCCCTTGAACTTTTAATAAAGCATGAATTGAAAGCTTACCTGAATCTGAATAATCGGGATCAGAGTTACCCTCTTGCTTTGAAAGAATCCTCGTCATCTTCTTTAATAACATTGAGTCGAGCTGCGATATGGAATTCTTCTTTTTGTCAGGGCAACCTTGCGCGAGGTGTCCTTCCTTATGATAGTTGTAGCATCTGAAAGTTCGATTCTTTGGCTGTCCATTTGAAGGTTTGTTGTTGTTGTCCTTCCAAAAACCTCCTTTAGTCACATCTTTACTTTTTGCATCGTGGATTTATCAAAAGTACTAGCAAAGGAAAGAAGATTTAGTAGATTTTGTAAAAGATTTATCTTAAATCTTGAAATCTCTAGACATAGTTGTTTTACATTCTGAATTTAGGGCAAGGTCCATAGCAGTGCTAAGGTCATATGGATGAAACATATTAACATCAGCCCTAATGGTAGACTTAAGTCCTGCAATGAATTTTCTAGGTTGCTCTTTTTCCTTGACTTTTTCAAATGACTTGAACCTATAAAAGAATATCCCAGAACTTGTCGATATAAGCTTGGACATTCTCTTTATCAATCTGGTGCAAAGTGTCCCGTCGTTGACGTGCTTTAGCTTTGTACTGTGATGGTAGAAAATGTTTCTTTAAGAGTTTCTGAAACTCTTTTCATGTTGAAGGTTGATGTTTACCTTGCTTAATCACGTTCCACCATAAAACTGCACTTTCAATTAAATGATTACAAGAACATTTAATTTTATCTTTTTCGGAGAACTTCTCACCAGAGAAATAGTCATCTAGTTGGCTTATCCAAGCAATAACAACTCGTGTGAGTCTTTCTTAGAATTTTGAGCATGCAATGTAGCTTTAATAGTACGTCTAACTTGATCACTTTCCTCGTCATCTGAGTCGGAAGAATCAGAAGCATTGTGTTTGCATTTGGTACGCTTGACTTAACGCTTTAATTTGTGTCGAAGTTCTCATTCATTAGTAATTTGTTCTTGAAGTGCTGAGATTTGTTCTTGAACCGTGGGCGAAATGGGTAAAGCAGCCATTGCAACCTTTCTTTCTGAATAGTTGCCTTTTATGGGGAGTGATAAATTTTTTCGAAAAAAATTTCTTTGAAGGGATGAGGATAGGAAATTTTAAAACACTTTTTGTAAATATTTGCTTTAAAGAAGGAGTGGGTTTTGTGGGTTTTCTCTCTTTTTGGTCACAAAAATGCACCCAAAAAGAGAGAGAGAGAGGTAGATGGTAATGGGATAAGGTGTGTGTGTGTGTGTGTATATATATATATAAAGTTTGTTGTTGTAAAAAGCTTATCAAAGCTTTAATCCTAAAGCTTAAGATAACTTTTAATCCAATGTAAGCTTTAGTAAGTAAAGCTTACAACACTTTAGTGGATCTAATGAGTGCAGCTTTGACTTACTTGAATGTAAGCTTTATTAAAAGCTTACAAAGCTTTTAATTAAGTTTAGTAATAAAATCATTACGAAGTGAATGGGGTCTTCTTGGGCCCTTTAATTTGCCCAAGCCTAATCAAGGTGATTAAGGAATAGCCAAATGGGGGATTGCCATGTGGACTGAAATGTTGGGTTTGTAAGAGAGGTGTAAGAGTGGTCAAAGGGTGCACTTTTTTCCCCAAAAAGGGGGGGAGGCAATTTTACAATTTTTGGACCTCCATAACTTCTACATACAAGCTCCAATTTGAGCGGAGATTATAGATCCGTGATCTACGCATCAAGAGCTTTCCATAGATATGTTACATGATATGGTTTTGTCTGCTAGATTTTAAATTCCATTTTCCCTCCCAAAATTCAAATTCGAATAAAGTAGCCGTTTTGAAGCTTCTAATTAGAAAACGTTTCTTCTTAAGAGAAAAGGTTTGACTCCTTAAACTGCCAAATAAAAGGGCCCAAGAAGCCTTCCATTGAGGTCCTAATGATTACAATGCTTTTATGAACCAAATCTAGTGCAATTTAATAAAAGCCTAGGTGAAACGATTAGGCGCAAACAGCCAGCCGTGGAGTTCGCAGCGCAAGCCGGCCCACCGGTCATTGTGGAGTTGAGAGAAGAAAGGGGAAAAAAAATCCCTTGAAGTTGATAATTCGTAGTCGTGAGTTGGAAAGGGAAAGAGGATGGGAAAAGTTTTTAATTAATCAAGTCTATTTTTTCCTCTAAAATTTTTCCCACAGTGAACATACTCCATAAATTGACTCTTGGAGATTTATGCACCATCCATTATAGCTTTTAGGTTTAGCAACCTAAAAGCTAAGCAAGATTTGCTCTCAATTTTGGAATTCATCCATACAGACACTGATCAGAAAGAGGTCAAGAATCTAGCAAAACCGCTTTTCAATTTGTGAGTGGTTTCATGGTTTTCTCAAAATGGTTTACCACCCTCCTCTTAACCTTTGGTTAATAGAGGCAATCCTTCAAAAACCTTTGAACTTATCTTTCTCCCACTCAATTTTATCCCCTTTTCCCTAGGTGTTTACCTCTCATACCACTACCTCTGATCTAAATTTCTAGGGAGATAGAAATCAAATAATTTGCAAGAAATTGATTTAAATTCAAGAAATTCATCAAACATCATATGACCATGATTAAAGTATTCAAAAACAATTGAAAATACTTAGCTCACAAAGATGCGACTCCAAGATTAGGTGCAATCATCCCTCCTCACGTGTGTATGGCCTATTCTCCCCCACACATGAGTATAAATTTACGAGATATTTTATTCCAAATTTGGCCATAGCCTCCAAAAATACCAAAAGGGGTGCTTTTCTTGCACGAAACTCTCTTATCTTCAAAAATAGAGTGCCCATAAATTGAGACTGGGGTTTAAAGCATATCACGCTTTACCAAATATTAAAGATCAAGTCTATGCTTAATAAACTATAGCTTTACAAAATAAATCAAAATGTGCGGCTAGCACATGTATTGACAAGCATGTTTACAAAAATGGTGTGCCAAGTAATAAATTGGTGCGACTTCTCCTCAATCCTTGGAATCCTCTTCACCTATAAAATAACCAAAAACAAATTGATGAAATAAATATTCCATAAGCATACAAACCATCATCACACACAAGTTTGCCAGGCGTAAGTAACCCGGGAATCACCCCTACATACGAATCAACTAAAACAAACATTGGAGCCCCCAAGTATACATCAATATCCACCAAATGTATTAATATTTATAATGGTATAACCCATGATATTAACATAATTTGGCATGACACAAAGATAATTCAAGCATCCCCAAATTATCCAAGAGGATAGAATAATATTTTTAAGAGGGCTTAAAATATATTCCCATAACAACTCTTATTTCATGTTATGGTTGTAGAGAAGAGAAGAACATAAGAAAAAACACCCAACTCATATATTCAAGTCTACGCTATGGACCGACCATGTATATTTTAATAGTAGAGTACTTTCCCTTATAGTATTTTAAGAGAGAGAAAGGCCTCCCATCCGAGTTTCCCCTTTCTGTGACTCAGTCTCGGCTGTTGGGGTATGATGCCATTCATGGTTCCATCCTCACCATGTTGGAACAATATTAGCTTCAAAACACTCGAATTATTTGCCCAATAATTAGGAGAAAGTTGTTCTATCAAATCAGGAGTAGAGGCAAGCCATGGTTATGTTGTCCGGTCACTCCCAGATGGAGAAGTTATAATTGGCAATCTCCTTCTGCGGAGAGGCCTAAATCAGACCGTGACGAAGATCTTCAAAGATATCACCCTGCCTTTCTTGTCTAGTTAGCTTCCGTTCGACTCAGCATCACCGATAACCTCCATCAGGGGAGAGCTACCACGAAATGTGATTCTCTTACTCTTTGTCCAAGCCATGCCCACCATGGGGTGCCTTTTCTTCATTTGCACCACCAAGTCAATGGCTGCTTGGTGTACATTGGGCCAGACCCTGCCTATGCAAGAGTTGTAAAGAGTCTTGGTGTGTTTCCAAACACCTAGCCAGGACAGAGAGCGGGTTTGGGGAGGGAAGTTGGAGTTCCTTCCAAGCCATGGTGATCATCAAGTTGATGGATGCTGGTGCATTATTTTTACAAATTCTTTACTTCAAAAAAAAACCCCAAAAAGGAAAGAAGAGACAAAAAAAACTGGAATGCTTGGGTCCCTTATCCTCTTGATTGCTTGCACCTGTGCATTATCAACGTACTTTGAAAGAATGCGTGTCCTTCCATTCACGCATAAACATCTTAAAGTGCTTGAATGAAGGTGGACACTACAACCCATACTATTTTTGCAACACATCCTCTTTGTATGTGTGTCTTTCTCAAGTTTGTATGAACAGCTTATAGAGTTCGAACAAGCATGAACATCAAGACTATGATTATATTCAACGTGAGGAATCAATGGACATCGATAGAGATCTCAAGGTACATTGCAAGGTTGATAATTCCAAATTCATTACCACATTTAAATCTAAGTTACACATCATTCATCAAGTCATAGGGATTTTGTTCTCGTTTGTGTGACTGAAGTTTTAAAAAAAACCATACATAAAGTATGACGGGGACTTGGCACAATCCTCCTCGAAATTTTATAAACATAGGAGAACGTGTCCTTCTTCCATTTCCTAAATAGCACTTTTGATATCAAAAGTGGACCAAAACACCTTTAGTGTTGAAGGCGGCCATTAGTCCTACATATTGATTCATGATACAAAACTCATTTTTAAATGTAGTAATGAATTTGTAATTTTCTAATTTGCGAGGTACTTTTGAATCCCCATTGAACATAAGAACCAGCTTCAAGCTCATCGATTGTGAATGTCAATCAAGGATTGCTTCCAAGTATACTTTCAAATTCATGTTCATTCGACCATTTCAAATATGCTCTACACTACACGAAGTATGCTACCCAAGCACTCACACAAACACGATAAAAGAATTTAAAAAAAACAATCTTATTTTGCAAGCTTCAGAGCATGGAGTGCACCTAGTTTTGATGATGATGATGATGTGTGTGTGTGTGTGTGTGTGAGAGAGAGAGAGAGAGAGAGAGAGAGAGAGAGAGAGAGTACATGCTTGCATTTATGCACCAAGAGATCTTGTGCATGAGATCGTTGGGGATTCTCAAGCGTATACAAGCTTGCAAAATGTACCCGGTGGATGCGACACGGTGTACTTGGCCATGGATCCCACCTCAGGATGCCAATAGGCAGTGAAGACGATGCTCTGGGATACCTTGGCGTGGAAGGAAGACGTGGAGAACGAGGTGGCCATCCTGTAGAGCTTGCAAGATCATCAAGCAGTTTCCCTAACGTCATCAAGTGTCTGGGCTTCAAGAGCAGCACTGTGGACAGCCAACCAAGATGCGAGGTGAAAAGGGTGTTCTTGGAGTACCTGGCAGGCGGGAGCCTGCGGGAGCCTAGAAGGGCTGGTGTAGGAGCAGGGCTGTCGGTCTTTGCGAAGGCAAGGGTCTTTGCGAGGGCCATCTTAAAAGGCCTAGACTTTCTTCACGCTTAAGGCATCGCGCACACTAATGTGAAGTGCGCTAATGTCTTGTTGGGGCCGTTTACTGTGAAGGCCACATAACCTTGCACTATGGTAACCTTGCTCCGCAGGCGGGCTTGGCCTTTTGTTGATGGCACCGCTTCCTATGCTGTTGTCGGTGCTAGTGCTTCCGTTTCTAAGCAACGTATCCTGAACATCATCAAGCAGCCCTTCCTCAGCCGATGCCCCTGCTCCATTTACGGTGCACATGACCTTCAGCATCTGATCATTGTCATCCATTTTCCACTTCCTTGTCACCTCGCCCTTGTAATCCTTCATCATCTTCTTCGTATCCAATATGATCCTCGTTGCAGTCGGTATCGCTATCACCCACTGTCCCTCAGCACCTCTGTTCTCCCCACCTCGCAAACTACACTATCAAAGCACCCTTGGAATCAAAACGAATTGCAATATTGTTTGCAGCAACACCACCATTCACATCTTCCAAGCTATACTGCAGCACTTTGGTGATTGGATTCATCGCTTTGCTTACCACATGCCCCCCACTACCCTACTACCTAGCGATTTCAACACAAAATCTAGTAAACCAATGTCGCCGGTGTAAACCCTACTGGCATCACTAACGTCTTGCCTTGGCATCCACTTCTTCTCACGGTTCTTCAAAGCTTCAACAATCACCTGCATTGCAAGCTACAGACGTTTCACTGACCATCTGCAAGGAATTTCATTACCGGAGGTATTGCCACTATTGTTAGTGTTACCGTTGCTGTTGTTATTGATGTCGCTGCCCTTGCACTCTTGATCTCTATTGAAGCTGATCTCTGGAAAAATCTTATTAGTGGACACGTGTAGCCTCGCCTTGAGTTCCATCATAGGGCAAACTAGGTCTCCCACTGTCTGCAAAGACTGGCCACTAATCACTAATACATGGACAGAGAAGCAAGGTTAGGGTCTGGCGAGGAAAGCAGAGATGAGAGGGTTTTTAGGAAGGAAAGATAGGGTTTGGGTTCGGAAAAGGCAGCGAATTAGTGTTCGCTATAGATATATTTCGAAACAGAAGCGGAGAAGAGAGAAGCTCGGGTGTTGCAAAGGTGAAGAGGTTAGGGTTAGGATTCTAAGAGAATCTTTCTCCATCGTGGAGCATACACACAGAGCAAAACACACAGGAAGAGAGAAAAAAGCCAATTTTGCAATCCCTGCACGTGTGCACGAGGTGACGTTATTACCTTGGGCTTTATTAACCGTTCTTTTTTTTAAAACACATGGTCTTCTCTTGCTACCCAAGGTAAAAAGAGAAGAAGAAGGCAAGAACAGTTTGTTGTGTGTCGATGCAATAGTATAATATCTCTCTGATTTTCATGTTTTGATCACTCTCTCTCTCTCTTCAAGATGTAAGGATTCCATTATTGTCTTTCAGCATATGCTAGTTCTTCTTTGCCTCACTGATTGAGTATGGTGAGCACTCTAGTGGTGGTGGGCGACTTGTAGCCACCAAGGGTGCCTACACTAGGCATACCATCTATGGGCATCACACCACCACACTATAACAACATCACACCATAAAGCTATAACACCACCACAATGGTTCAACCCCAAGTGGACCACCCAAAAGAAGAGGTGCACCATAACGGACACAAAGAGCAGTGCACACACCGGCATTAAAGGCACCGGCAGCGGCTGACACTCCAACGGGCATCTCCCAAAGATAGGAGATTCTACAAAGGCTTCCACTTTGAGGGCATCTACCAAAGATAGGAGATACCACTAACTCCACATAATTCAATATGTCTTTCTGGATTGCTTATATCCTCAAGGGCATCCTTCATTCCTCACCCATCATCCATCGTCCTTCGTCCTTATTCTTATCCTCCATGCTTCATCCTTCATACCACTTTGTAGCCTTAGCCTAGGTGTGCTGCAATCGCTTGTCATCAACCTGAGCTGTGTGTCATTCTCTTCACTGTGACGTCTGCTGAGTGTGCACAGTCTAGTGAAGCTGGACATGTAACAATTTTCTTGGAGTAGTGCAAGTGCTCTTGTTCTTCTTGCAATCTTGTCGCTTGTGTTGTGTTCTGCTCCACAATGTCTAGTGGTATGTGTACTGTGTGTTATGCTATGAGCATCAAGGATTCTGGACAAACTGTCCAAAGAAGAGCCACCACTTGGTCTGCCAAGCTTGTAAGACAACAAGACAAGCCAACAAGCCAGTAAGCCGAGAAGCCCACAAACTTACAAGCTTGTAAATCCACACACATGTAGGCTCATAAGACCACAAATCTACAAGTCCAAATGTTTGCAAGCTAATAAGCCTACAAGCATGCAAGCCCAAAATCCAATTAACATGCAAGGCTCTGATTTGACAAGCTTGCAACCCCACAAGTTGGTAAGAAAGAAATCCCAGGAGTCAATAAGCCTATTGACATGCCCACATACTCATAAACCCCCAAATCCATAGAAATCCCTAGAAGTAAGTAAATCTAATATCATAAAAATCCAGAGTAATAATCCAACAAGCCTACAAAGTGGAAAATTTCCAATCTCGTAAGACCACGATTCTACAAGCCTACAACCCTTATACACTACTAGTCCATGGGCTCGTAGCGACGATGACAGAAGCGACGCTACGAGCCCTTGCTACAAGCGTCGCTGTTGTACGTCGCTTAAGCGATGACAATAGTGACTCCTGTAGGTAGCGATGCATATGCGTCGCATAAGCGACGTAATTTTAATAAGTTATTTAACGTCGCTTAAGCGATGATGCGCAACGGAAAAAAACGGACAAATATACACTTTATATACCGGTTGATTCATTTATATTAAACATAATGTTGTCTATATTTTTCTCATGATCTACCTACTATTGCTCTCTTTGTCGCTTGCTATCTTGCAATTGTGATTGCACTCCGTGCTGTCGTTGTTTTTGCGGAGATTGGTCAGACACCGGTGCATAAACGAACATGAATTCTGGTAAACAGCGCCATCTAGCTCTCTTTTATTGTTAATTTTTGAAATTGAAACTTTTCTAACTTTAACTATTTTCAAGCCTTACTTTATCTTTATAATACATATACATATACATATACATACACATATACAATGTGCATGCACATACATAGTACATACACACATAGTAGTACATACATATGTTTAATGTTATGCATACATAATGCAAGCATGCATGCATTATATATGTATGTATGTAAGACATTATGTATGTATGTATATATATCACATGTATGTATGTATATCACATGTATATATGTATCTACATTGTATGAATCCATGCATGTGTGTATGTATATACATGCATGTATGTATGTATGTACATTGTATGTATGCATGCATGCATGCATGCATGTATGTATGTAAGCATTCCTGTGAGACGAACGGGAGCGAGGAAGGGGATAGGGCCATCTCGGGGATGGCCTCGACAGTTCAAAAAACTTTATTTAACTTCAACTATTTTCAAGCTTTACTTTATCTATATAATACATGTACATAAACATATACATATATAATACATATACATATACATATACATATAAAGTCAATACTAGGTAATTTGGGAAAAATCTCACATTTTGGGAATCAATTACTCCATATAGTTTTGGACATATCTTAAACATACTAACTCCAAATTTGTGGGAGATCATAGATTTAGATTCTACTCTTCAAGATCTTTCCGATGATATGTCACATGAGGGGGTTTTGACAAACTTTTGGTTCACCAAATGCTCCCATTTTTCAAATGGGAATGGGATTTTTCCCAAATTATCTAATATGGTGTTTATACATATACATACACATATACAATGTGCATGTACATACATAGTATATACACATATAATAGTACATACGTATGTTCTGGATGCCTGCATTATATATGTATATATATATGCATGGATGTATGTCATATGTAGTACATATGTCATATTATGTATATATCTATATAATACATATACATATACATACACATATACAATGTGCATGTACATACATAGTACATACACACATAGTAGTACATACATATATACATGCATACATGCATTGTATATGTATACATAATGTATGTACATACATAGTACATACACACATAGTAGTACATACATATGTTATGCATACATAATGCATGCATGCATGCATTGTATATGTATACATATATGTATGTATGTAAGACATTATGTATGTATGTATCTCATCCGGCATGTGCTCTCATCCGGTATCCCGTACTCTGTTATTTCTGTACGAAATTTGACTGGTTTTTCATACGACTTGCGGAAGGTTCCTGTCCCGCATTCTTCCGTACTGTATGCGGAAGGTTCCCATCCCACACTCTTCCGGATCTCCTCTGTTCCCGTCTCTCTGCCTTCTGGAACTCCATTCCGGTCTGCATTCCGGTTCATATAGATATTCTGGATCCACATTCCGGACCATATTTTCCTTCAAAATGAAGACTAGAAGCAAATGGTGGCGTACTACTATTACGCCCCGGACATGTTAGTAACTGACTTAAAATATATTATTTTACTAAGAGGCAAAATATACACAACCAAAAATTAAGTCTTTATGCCAAAATTTTGTATATACATGTCTATATCAAAAAGGGTCCTTACAGTATGTATGTCATATGTATGTATGTATATACATGCATGTATGTATGCATGCATGCATGCATGTATGTATGTATGTATGTAAGCAATCCCGACGAACGAGAATGGGGATGGACAAAAAATGGCAATTAAAAAACTTTTTTAATAATAACTATTTTCAAGCTACTTGGTACATGGTACCTGGTGCACGCTACTTGGGACTACATGGTAATTAGTACATGGTACTTGGTACATGGTAATTGGTACATGGTACTTGATACTTGGTACATGATAATTGGTACTTGGTACATGATAATTGGTACATGGTCCATAGTAATTGGTACATGGTACATGATAATTGGTACATGATGGTCCATAGTATGATAATTGGTACATAGTCCATAGTAATTGGTACATGGTACATGATAATTGGTACATAGTCCATAGTAATTGGTACATGGTACTTGATAATTGGTACATGGTACTTGATACTTGGTACATGGTACATGGTCCATAGTAATTAGTACATGGTACTTGATACTTGGTACATGGTACTTGGTACTAGATTCGGTGCTTGGTACTTGATTTAGTATCAGGATCCATAATGAAACTTCGAACTTGCAATTGATACATGATATATGGTATCAATTGGTCGATCTAACTTTGGGGTACCTTAAGCAATAAACATGGGAACAAAGAAAGATTTTTAGTGTTAGACTTGCTACTTGCTACTTAGTACTTGGTACTTGAGTTGGGTATCATGTTGAAACCTCGTACTTGCAAATGGTTACATGGTACAGGTATGTGGTACATAAATTGGTACTTCGTCACGTGCTTTGAAACTGCATGGTTTGGATCTTTAAGCTTGAAAGTTAGCTTGAGTTGATACGTATCGTACAATCAGGGACCCCTGCAAAAAATATGAAAATTAAAAGCTTGTTAATATTAGAGCCTAACATAGAAAACAGTCACTGGAACTGCGATAAAGTTTTTGATTTGTCTCTATCTAGCTTTCCAAGAGCTTTTGAGAAATTGGTGATGATTGCTAATCTTTTGCTTCTTTTGATGTGTTACATCGTGGGCTCGCCTCTTTTCTTGTTTAGGATTTGTTTTGTTTTAAAACATACAGATAAATAAATAACGTTCTAGCTTCTCGCACATACTTAGGCTAATTAACTTACCGACAAATAATTAATTGTTTGACAATAGACAAATTCAGCGATGCAATGAGAAAATATATCAATATATATCATCAACAAATATATGTACATGTGTCTACAATGTGTGGTGATCAATCCTCTCATATACAACACAGATCACTAAGTATCACTACGTGAGCCATCACTATATGAGTCGCTACTATCAGACTCGGAATCATCATCAACATCAGCACTGCCACCACCCGTGCCCCCAACCACAACACCACCATCACCACTGCCACCACCCGTGTCCCCACCCGGGATCACGCCGCCGCCACCCACCTCAGACTCTCGTCACATCGCCCCTTGGCCTCCTGTCGAGCCACCTGTGTCATGTCCTCCTTGCCATGTTGCTCCTGCATTACTTAGTGAAATCAAATAAGAATATATTACAGTTAATATGAAAATAAACCACAAAACAAATCAGTGATACCCACAAGTGGATCAGGCGTGTCCGGAAGTGTCGCCTGCAAAGCGCAGTACCCGTAGTATGTAGCATACTCCATCTCCTATGCCGTAGGTGCACGACCATAGTCTTTGGTCTCCATCAAGATAGAACCAAAGACTTATTGATTTCTTCATTCAATAATAGTATCTTTGAAAGTTAAAATTAGAACGATTTATACTCACAAATGTGGCCACAAATCCATCTCGACCCATCCGGCCTAGTCTAGATGTGTGACCAACTTGCAGTCTCTTTCGTGCTGCCGTCTATGTAAATTTCATTAAACAAAATGACATAGATTAGAGAATATTTAGAATCAATCTATCAAAGTTCAAATTAATTCTAATATACATTAGCAAAGGCACGCACCTTCTGTTGAGGAAAAGTGATGCGTAGGTGTCTCTCCTTGCGGAAGTATTGCCATGTCTCCATGCACATATCAGCCCTCCTCTTGTTTGTCTCCACCATACAGTAGCGTCTGTTTATTTTTCATATTGCATACCATAGAACTTGTTAGATTTCAATGTTTTCTTTCATGCATTGCTTTTTTCTTCTCGATCATTTGATTAATGACTCGTGTTTTTATGGTACTTGAAAATCAGATTCGAACCAATCAGAGGGTACACCACCACCTCCTACTCGTGGTGATTGGGGTGCACAGAGTTCCAATACTGTACATGAACCCTTTTATGATGATTTCTACTACAACAAGTCTATTATATGCTGGTGCGCTCGTTTTCATGGCACATACCGGAGGCCATGACGGGAGTGCTTTTCACATGAGATGACTCATGGTACTTTTGAGCGAGCACCGCCACCTGAGGAGCGACATCGACCTATGGTATGTGACTATTCTCCCCTAGTTTTATTATTGGTTATTTTATAAATCAAAGGCTCATATATAATGTAACCATATCATATATCTAGGTATATTCACTTGATGATGAGGATGACTTCACTATCAGTGGTGCACATGTCCCTCGCACACGGCACGGACAGGTCACTTGTCAGCTGGTGCAGCTCGAGGTTTCTCGACATCCTCTACCTCCTGCTTTGGAGGCCGAGATGGGTGGAGATCATCCGTTTCCTACTCGTTTGCATTCTCTAGTACAGACGTGATGGCAGAGAGGATCACTTCCTTTAGATGGAGTGGTTTTCAGCTTCTGGGGCAGTCGCTACATGATTGCTCCATCTACCATCAGTGGAGCAGGACGAGGCCTTTTTTTTCACAGGATTTACATGTGCCCCCTCGTTCAGAGGTCACCCTTATGTCTTTCTGTGGACCTATATATAGATGGGGTTCATGGCATCAGCTTACTCACTACATTTAGAGCATGAGTACTTATGGATTATGTCTCAATGCAGCCTCTCTTTCTGATAGAGGGATCACACATGCAGAAGGACAAAGACTCTATGTTGATGGAAGACCTTACTCTCAAGGAAACATAGCAAGTTTAATCAATAGTAGTCGAGGGATGAGTTCAAGAACCAATTGCACGTTTGTGGAGTGTGAGAATAGTCATGAACCAGAACATATGAGCAGGGATGTAGAAAGATACATAGTTGTCAATGCTATTAGATCATTACGTGTTGGTGATGAATTGCTGGTCAATTATGGATGGCGTAGACCTCCACGAGCACCCTTAATAGATGAGGATTGAGAGCTTCATTGTATACATTTCCTAATGTTATTTGGACCTCTTGTATCCTAATTCTACAGTTTAATTTGCACCACGTTCTCTACTGTCTCTATTTTAATTTGATAATCATTTTTTATTGTCTGTAACTGTTTTGTATCTCTCTTTTCTTTTATATAGAAGCATGCTATTGATATTGCCTTCAAATATGTAGATTCCGGATTGTGACATCAACAATATCACAAATCAACGTTCACATGACGCATCTCACATGTCAATAGAGTGCATGTCCTACGCAGGAGTGATCCTAATGCGTATGCAAGACTAAAAAAACAATATTCTCAGGACTTCAATAATGTGCGGGACCATATCCTTGATGACGACGATGGCATGTCTGATTTTATTGAGGATTAGTATCAAAATAATAGTGCGAGCGATAATAACAACGAGAAGTATCTTCGAGAAGAAGCTCTAAAGCGTATCTACACGCAGGAAGCCAATTGACACGACTCAGTGCAAGCTTACTTATTCTGAATCTTCAAAACCGTTTTGGATGGAGTAATATATCCATTTCAGCACTTTTGAAGTATGTAACAATCTAACATTTTTTTAATCTAAATATTTCAGGAGTAATCACAATATGTTTTGTTCTTATTGATCATATTTTTAATGGACTTTGCAGGCTACTCTCTCAGAAGTTCTTGCCGACAAGCAATTCCCTTCCTACATCACATGATGAGGTGAAGAAGATGATAAGTAGTCTTGGACTTGACTATTCTTCTATACATGCATGTCCCAACGATTGTATTTTATATAGAGGTCAGTACGAGGACGGTGTGACATGTCCAAAATGTCAAACTCCTCGTTATAAAGAGGAGAAAGGTAAGGTCCCTAGAAAGGTATTGAGACATTTTCCCCTGGCTCGATGTATAAAACATATGTTCCAAAGTCCCGAATTAGCTAAGCTTATGACATGGGGAGCGGAGCACAAGAGCAAAGATGGAGTAATGCGAATTCCATCAAATTGTCCTGCATTTGAGCATATTGATCTGATGGCCAAATTTTGCAAAAGAACCACGCCATTTAAAGATGGGTGTAGCATTGGATGGTGTGAATCCATTTTCAATGAGATCAAGTAAATGGTCTACATGGCCAGTGGTAGTTATTAACTATAATCTACCCCCGTATCTCGGCATTAAGAAAGAGCATTTAATGCTCTCACTCTTAATTCTGGGAAAATGACAAGTTAAAGATCTGAATGTTTATTTGGCCCCTCTGATCGACGATCTTCAAGATTTGTGGAGAGGGATTGATGTCATGGATATGTCCAGAAGCATCAGTCAAAGACAATTCATTGTTCGTGGAATTTTAGCATGGACTATCCACGACTTTCCAGGATATGGTTTTTGCTCAAGTAAATGGTTTAAATATATATATTCTTTCATACGTTTGTACGATTTTCATTACGCTAATCATCTTTGTTATGTTTTCCATGCAGGGATATGTACCAAGGGTTATAAAGCTTGTCCAATTTGTGGTGATTGGTTGAGATTGACTTATAGCAAAAACCTCAACAAAAATATATATCTTCGACATAGACGATTTTTATCTGAGGATCATTATCTACGAGACAAAAGGCAAGCCATACATTTTAATGGAAAGGTAGAAGAAGGGAGATGTCCAATACCAATGACACCAAAGGATTGGTATCTAAAGTGGATTGTTGGACCCGCTATCGATCCAGAGTCGGAGATCACATAAGCGGCGATGATGATGACGCTGTAAAGCAACGAGAGCGAGAGAAAAACGTACTGTAGCTCAAAGTCCTTCGATATGGTATAATTTGGAATATTGGAAGGATTTGAGGATATGTCATCTTCTTGATCCCATGCACATATTCAAGAACGTTGGTCAAACCTTATGGCAACACCTCGTTGGCTTGAAAGGCACAGCGGCTGCAAGAAATGACTTAAAGGATCAAAACTCAAAGCCCAATCTATGGCCACTTTATGATGAAACTCGACGTGAGACAACCTACGAGCCTACCCCATGGGTGCTCAAGACAGAAGCGCTAAAGACTATCAACAGGAAGATTCAGTCGATTCGTACGCCTACACGATATGGAGCATCTTGTCGAAAATGTTCACTCTAGATGACAAGAGCTTGTCTGGTTTAAAAACACACGATTGGTATGCCCAACTTTGCATATGATGTTTCATTAGAAGACCTTGAAGTGAAAATCCTTGGCTAACTATGAGAGATTGGCTATTCTTCTTGAAAAAATGCCTATTTTCCAGCTAAAGCCAAGGGCGCCCACTACATGAAACTAGATAACCTCATCTTGCAACCACCCTATATACAAGTGACTCTTGTATCAACCAACCCTCGGCCATGCTACCTTCGGGTCTTGCATTTTGTCTCACGAAACCCTTCAAGGTCTTCATGAAGCGCTCGAGGAAGAACAACCATCGTGCATGTATAGTACCGCATATAGCAATCTCATCCACCAAATGCACTATGAGATGTAGTTGGCTTGTAAGAATAGAACGTGGAAATGTCTCCTCCACTAAACAAACCATCTCCACCACTGACATAACTCGAGCATTCTCAAGCGTGGTGGGATCTATTTCCTTTGAGCTCACATACCTAGAAATGAAAAAGTACACCATATTAGCAATATGAACACCTTGCATGAAGCATTGATACGCATCACATTTTGTATCATGTAAAGTACCTCACAAGCTCGCCCATCTTGTAAATACAATCTTTCACGTCCTTCGATGCACTACGAGAAATGCTAGCAGGTAGTATGAACTAAACACACGAGGAATGGTTGATTAGTTGCTTCTAATTCACTCACAAATTTGAAAGGAAAAAGATATTATGCACATAAAATACTTACTTGTGCCAATCATGAGATTTCAAGCCATATAATTGCTCTACACCTCTTTTCTTGCTCTTTGTAAAGGCCCCCTTCAAACACCTCATGCATCCAGTGGGAGTACAAATTGTAGTAATAGCACGCTTCACCGCCGCGACCATCTCTAGCTTTGATAACCTTCACGGTGCACGAGGTAAAAAAACACGCCCATTTGGTCTCTCTTGTGGCCAAGCTTCACGTATCCTCCCTGTGGTACGTAGATCTTCCCTTATGCCTACAGAATCTCGTGTCCCATTCAAATGTTCCCAAATGGTAGATGCCACATTCTTGAAGATATGCATGGGATCAAGCAGGTGATTGATCTTGAGGTGGGACCAATATGGTAAATGATAAAAGATGGAGTATCTAAACAAAAGCTGGTGTAAGCGGGCAATCTTTATTTCTTGCCAATATAGCACACAATAGTTACAAACCCTTACCGGCTCATGCCAAGTGGTGGAGGAGTCGTGGAACCGTCCCAAATTCTCATCCAATCTCTGATTGTGGGAGGACTTCATTCCAAGGGGCAACATATCTAGGATGATCAGGTGGGAGAAATCGATGGTGATTCTCATAGATGACCTTATTCAATAAGTCTGCCTGTGAGGCAACAAGCAAAGGACCACAAACAGGACATGCATGGTAACCCGATGTAGTGAGACCTGAACAATAGACGCAATTAAGAGTTGAAGGTGGGTTTAGGGTGCCACATCCTTTGCCTACTCATAATTAGAAGTGCAATGCTTACCTGAACACTCGCCATAGCCTGGGAAGTCATGCATCGTCCACATCAAGATTGCTTTGCAGTTGAAGTCTCGTGAGATGAGGGAGGCCTACTCACATCATGCACCTCGATACCTCTCCAAAGTATCTCTAGCTCGTCAATCAAAGGCTCCAAATAAACATCAGGATTTTTTACTTTTTCCCTGGAATTAGAAGGGATAACATAACATGTCCTTTCTTAATCACCATAGAGGGTGGAAGATTATATTTCACCAATATCACTGGCCATACACTGTAAGAGGTGCTTTTGAGACCAAATGGGTTCACACCGTCCATACCCAATCCAAGTCTCAAGCTCCTAGGTTCTTTCTTGAAGCTTGGCCATGTGTCTTCAATATGCTTCCACGCAAGAGTGTCTGCGGGAGTTCTCCACTTGCCATCGGTTGATCGACGGTTGATCGATGGGAGGAATGCCATGACATGAGCTCTGCAATGGATTTACACTTGAACATATGTTGGATGCGAGGGATTATGGGAAAATGTCGCAAAACCTTACGAGGCACGTCCAAAGTTTTGAGATCTGCTCTATATCTTGCCTCTCCACAAGTAGGACACTCTCTTGCATCCTTATGTAGTCCACGAAACAAAATGCAATCGTTGACGCATGCATGGATGCGCTTGTAATCAAATCCTCCAAGAGAGGTCACATGTTGCCTTGCCATATCTCTTGAGGTCGGTAATTTATTCTCCCTTGGAAGCATTTTACACAATAGCCTGCACGTGAAGACCATAAATGAGGAAAAGCATTCGAGTAATTGACCCACTAGCATAATTCACCATGTTTGCAAAATAGACTTTAAAGCTTACTTGAGTAATGCATTCAAACTTGCATTGCCGCCATCCATAAATGGTTTGCAAGTTTAGTAACTCAAGGGAGGCACGTAGAACAGAGAATGTGCACCCCTCAAACAGTGGAGTCGATGCTGTTGTAAAAAGATCGTCCTGCTCCATGCTATCATCCCTCCGGATGGACATATAAATCCCGCACCATATCATCAAACACCTCCTCCTCCACGGCTTCATGAGGTAATGGTGGAGGGCTACTATCACCATCACTCCATGCATTCGTAACGATCCTTCCTGAAGATCCCACCTCATATTGCCGACGCTTTGCCTCCTCTCACGAGACGAGCATAGGGCAACATATGTGGGTGTGGCAGTGCATCCTGTATCAAATTAAAATGGGATCATAACTCAAACATATGAACACCCATAGGTATCTCAATCAACCTTAACTCTTTAACACTTACCATGTTTACGCTCGCATCCCATTCTCCATACTTTGAGATGTGATTGAGTGTAATCCTACGTGCACGATACATGTTTCCTTGACATCGATCACACATACATTTGATTTTTTGCTCCAACCACATTTCGCGATGGTGGATACAGAGAGATTCATCCTCACTAGAGCTACTTGTTGAAGATGAAGACATCCTACAAATAAACAACCCAAAAAAATTACTCTTGTATCAAATATTTAATCTTAAAACTCTGTGGCGCATCTATTTACGCGTCTAAAACCGCGTCTGTTCTATGTGGTATGCATCTATAGGCGCGTCTATTACACGCGATTTCAAACGCGATAGTAAACGTGACATTAGACGCTCCTGTAGATGGGATTTTCATTTTGAAACCTACTTTTAGCACGCTTGCTTTTCTTCACATACTTTTAACGAGCTTGCTTTGCTATTAACACATCCATAGCCTAGCATCCACACTTATCTTCAAGCACCCACACTAATCTACAGGCTTACACAATCGTCTCCAAGCACAGAAGAGAAGAGGGTGAACAAGGAAGAGAAGAAAGAGAAGCAAAGGGTGAACAAGAAAGAGAAGAAAGAGAAGCAGCTTTGAAGAAGGACAAGAAGCTTCCATACCTCTATCCAAGGTAAGTCTCTTTAGGGTTGATCTTCTTTGAAAGTTGCTCTCGTTTGATTCGTCCTTTGCTCTCTTTGAAAACGAATGTTTTTGGTACAACAACTGTGTTTTTGTGTCGGGCGCGTCGGGCGCATGTCCTTTTCGTCTTTTTAGAATAGTATGCCTGTCAGAGCGCGTCTATAGACGCATCTGAGAACGCATCTAAAAGTGTGTCTATAGACGCGTCTACTCTATGCTCGAAACAATAACCGCGTCTATAGACGCCCTGTTAAACACGCAGATAGACGCTGTGTTTTTTCCTGTCCTTTCTCCTCTCTTTTCCTGTCCTTTCTCCTCTTTTCCTCTCCTTTCTCCTCTCTTTTATCCCCACTTTTTCTCTCTTTTTCTCCTCTCTTTTTCTCTCCTTTCATGGAAATAAGTGATTGCATGAATGAAGAAAGGGATTGCATGAATGATGGAAAGGGATTGCATGATTGAAGAAGGGGATTACATTAATGCTGGAAAGGGAAAGCATGATTGAAAAAATAGATTGCACTCTATATTTTCCTCTCTTTTTCCTTCTCTCTTTTATCCTCTCTTTCCTTCTCTTTTTCTCTCTTATCTCCTCTCTTTTTCTCTCTTTTTTTCTCCTCTCTTTTCCTCTCCTTTCTCCTCTCTTTTATCCCCACTGTGCATGCCTTTTCTACTCTCTTTCCTTCTCTCTTTCCTTCTCTCTTTTTCTCTTGTTTTTCTCTTCTCAGTTCAGTAATCTTCTTTTTTTCTTTTTTCTAGTTCATCATGTGGCCAGGAAGCGCTTCAGGCTCACCTGATCCTCGGGAATCCATCTTTCGAGACTTATATAACCTTTTGGGGGACCCTCCCAGTCCTGCGGAGTTGTACGGCTACATGACGGATACTTTAAACACCCCCAGGAGTCGGCACTACAGACTCTAAACCACCCCAACCCCACACCTTTTGAGATTACCCCAGTGGAGTCAACATAGCCCAACCGGCTACATAGCCGAGACCCTTCCCCCATGCCGTCCTATGTCCCTTCCCCCATGCTGTCAGGAGGCCCTTCTGCCTCTCAGAGCCGTCGTGCAAAAGGCGTACTCCCGTGCAGTCGAGACTTGGTTCTCCAGCAGCTTCAGAGGTGGCCAGCGTACTAGCTCGACACGACACAGTTAGCAGGCGTGGCACTTTTGAGAAGCACTCACACTTGGTAGTGTAATACCAAATTAGGTTTTGGAGACAGATTTGGTGCTTTCAATGTATCTTGCAAAGTACCAAATGGATGCATAGTACCAATTTTGGAGCGTTTTATATCCATAAAAGTATCCAATTTTACAGCTAGAGCAAGAAAAACGAGTCTGAGGGGAATCAAACCCCGACACTAGCCATATGAGGCTATCACCACGAGACTCCCCACCACCCACCCTTGTTAGTAAGTTTATAAAAAAATAAAAAACAACACTTCATAAATGAATGATTTTGAGATTAAATCTTACCGAACATAGGCTGATCCGTGAGTTGATACGTAAGACTAATGGTCCTCATCGTCATCTCTAAGATAAACCGTCAATAAAATTTCATCTTCATTATCCTTGTTGACTTCTTCGAACTCCTCGATCGTTAAATTTGTGTTCACGTTCCTCTGTAGGCTCGACATCTATTGTTTCCTCCTCTTCGATGTCTTCGAACTCCTCGATCGTTAAATTTGTGTTCACGTTCCTCCGTAGGCTCGACATCTATTGTTTCCTCCTCTTCGGTGTCTGTAGTGTCAGAGTCTGGATCGTTGTCGTTCTCATCACCTACAATGTCATCATGATCGACGGATAGAAGAATTCTAAACCTCTCTGACGTCGATGTGTCTAGATTCGAGGATGTAATCAAATCATCCTGATCCGCTGTCTCAGAGTCAACGCTATCAAACAAGTGTCGACCTCTAGGTTGGACATGCACAACTTGCCACCATGGATGAGCATCTGTATTCTTATAAAAGAATGCTTGTTCAACATGAGTTGGCAGAATGTAAGGCTCTTTTGTTGCATGCAATAACTTCGAGGAGTCGAGACGGACCAAAATCCAGACGGTTCTCTTTTCATTGTGGCATTATTGCCTTTATACCCGGCAGCACGGAACCAATCCACCTTCAAAACCACCTGTCAAAATACACGAATCAAAACTTTAGAATTATGTATAGCTTTAAGAAATCTACATGTTATTGTTGCATGAAGAGAGATCTCATTTACCTGCTTGAAGATACGATATGATACTTCATAAATACCGACTATGGTTCCCACGTAACCAAGTTCACTGTCGATAAGATTTGTGTCTCTTGAACTTGCACGTGATAATTGCTTAAAAGAGGCAACAACACAAGAATCCTGAGTTAGACATAAGTCATCAATAGATTTTATCCGAAGATGTTGTCCATAAGCCCACATGTTGGTATACATTCGAGCCTACACCAAAACATAAATTATTAAAAAAAATTTGAGATTCATTTGTTTAGTTTAGAGTTTTCAAAACCAAACAAGTTACCTGTTTTTCACACCCAATCATAAACTCTCTTTGTTCCGTAGAGATTGGCTCATGATCACTAACCGCACGTTGCATACGGGTGTATAACCAATCCATGAAAGTAGGTACATCCCCATCGTTATTTACATTGGTTTGACGTCTGGATCTCCTCTTTTTACGTCTACCAACTCGTTTGCTTGCAAGTTCCTCCTCGTACTCATCAACGAATTGTTGCATGCATTCGCTATTATAGACATGAAAGTAGAAATATCCAATTTATCTTGGATCTTAAGTCGAAAAGGGACTCCCTTACCGGACAATACCTCGTCATACATGGTAGAAGACGACACATTTGTCCATACACGTGGAGCTTCAGAACCCTCTGGTCTTGCTTTTTGACGTACATAACCTTTCAATACTCCCATAAACCTCTCGACCCAAAACATCCATCGAGTGCTGACAATACCAACGAGCTCTATCTCGTCTACTAGATGGATTAGAAGATGAACCTGGATATCAAAAAACAAGGTTGGAAATTCCTTTTCCATTAAACAAAGAAGCTCTATACATTCACGCTTCTTTTGTGGAATTTCAAGACCCTTTGGCAATCTCTTTAGATGTAATCCGTCTATCAGTAAAAGAAAGAAGATATTAGAGATGTTATTGAATAAAGAAGATATGAAATAAAATTTTATACTAAAAATTAATGAGTACCTTGCAAGCGATCCAAGGTGATATATCACATCTCGGACTCCTCTTGTAGTACATCCATCAATAACAAGGGGTAGAACATGCTACATACATGATTAATCCGATCAACAAACATGCAAGAAAATAAATACTTTCAAAGATCTGAATAGATTTACCTTCACAAAAAACTATAATCTGATCGAATATCCAATAATTGCAAATCCCCTTTTCTTTGGGAACCAAGTTTGTATACAGACCCTGTCCTAGGTTTAGACAGGTACAGTGAATGTGAGTAAATTGCCTATGACTTTTACATTATTACTCATATGATGTTCCCACTTTGCATATCACAAATACAAATAATTTAGAGCTTAACTTGATTTATCGAGTAATTTTTGATGTGTTCTATTTTTTATATTATTTAAAAGGTATTAGAATTATTAAAAAACATACTATTTTATCCTCCCACCACATCTACCATTTAAAATGCTCAAATTGTATGGATCTAGTGATGATTAGATTGGGAAAGATTAGTATAATGTGGATATAAGGTAAAATTACAAATCTAACGGTTGGATTTTTGTAGATTTACTTTGGAAAATTTATTATGACTGTTAGAGGCCCATTAAATCAATAGTAATTTAATTCTAGAAAATTAAATATTGAATCTTTCAATCTAAAAACTCAAGGGATCGATACTCTTGTTGCCATGAATTAATTAAAAAAAAATTGGCTTGATTTGAGTATGGGAAGGTCCATTTTCAATCCTCCCAAGTGAAAATTCCCATATTGTGTCCACTCTCCCCTTTTCAAGTCTAAAACCAATCCTAGTTAGGTTTGGAAATCTAGGCTTGGTAAACTTCACAGCTTAGGTTTCATTCCATGTGTGACGCTTGGGTAGGCACAAATCTTATATATGCATGCCACTTTATGTCCACATGAGCATCGAGAGGATCCACATAAGCAGCTTGCACCTCCACCCTCCATGTAAACATGGTCAACCTAGTTGACTCCCCACCTCATCATCCTAGTCATCATTAATGCCATATCATCTTGCCACCTTTGCATGCCACCTCGCACATGGTGACATGGCATGCCACATCATGGAATTGCCACATCAACCATAATAGTGCGACATGTCAAGAGAATGCAACGTGTCATATGCACGCTTGTGACACGTGGCATCTCCTTCCCACCTCCCCTCTTTTTTCAAAAACATATTTTTGAAAAAGTTAATTTAGTAATTTAGAGAAATAGAATATAGAAATTTAAATAATAAAATATATGTAACTTATCAAATAAAAGAATTTAAAATCACTAATTTTAAAGGATTATATTTTGGGATTAGATCAATAAAAATATTATTAATTTAAAAAAATAAATTTTTTAATTTAATATTCTTGAAATTTTTTTTAATGTAGAATAAACCTTTGAATAAAATTTAAAAAAAATACTTTATTAAAAAAAGCAGTTATATAATTATAAAATAAAAGATATCTTTAAAGATATATTTATATATCTAGTAATGATAAATATTTAGACTTGTTAATAAATACTATAAATAATATTGATTTTTAAGTGGATAATAGTTTATCTTTAATTATCTTTATGTTTATCTTAGTTATCCAATCAATCTTAGATAGGAAATCCAATGAGATTTGAAGTGGATAACCTATTTTTCCTATATAATCACACATCTCTAGTACTATCCCACTTATCTCTAGTACTATCCCATCATTGAGCCTTTATAATATTTTCTCTCTTAGCTTTCTTGAGAATGGGTTCTCAAAGTCGTAGGAGTCAGAAACGTGATAGGACTAGACTCCTCCCCATCCACCAAGTTCAAGAGGAGGAGAGGAGAAGGGTAGCTCGTGAGAGAAAGAGAGAGTGGAGAGCACGTCAACGAGCAACACCTTCCGTTTTGGCGATGATCCAAGCCTTGCTCCTCCTCTTCCACTTCCTCTCCCTTCACCCTCTTCCCCCCCACTACCCCTTAGTTTAGATAATCCACATGAACCCGCCCTTCTTGAGTCCTCTCTTCTACAAGAACCCACCCCCCCTCCTTTGGGCGCCCTTCGTGTGGATAAGAAAGAACTATCAAAGTCAAGGGCACATCGTCGTGCCCATGCAATCTTCCATTCCTATTTCAAAGACCTCACACATTCATCACAGGCATGTGTGCTTGATGCTTTCATTGATCTGCCCAACATGGCCAACTGCAGGGCGCTTTCCGACATTGGAGGTCGAAGAGAGAGGAGAGCTGGCATGGCGGTGCTACAAAGTGTTCGTCATTCCTATATAGTTAAAAAGAAGAGGAACTCTGAGGATGCTTTGGCTGCTCGACGGGCTATTGTGGCAGCCATAAGTAGCTCCCAAATGAAGGGTAAGGTTAGTGCCACATCTCGCATCCTTTCCATAGCACCACACGCACTTAGAGTTGGGTCTATTAGGCGACAAAGTTTAGATGCCAATGAGGTTGGTGCTTTGTGGGCGAGTAGTGGTCGTGTAGCTATGCATGATCGCCTACTAGATGAAACCACTAGAACCTTGATAGAAAGTTTTTGGGAGGAGAATTGTCCTGCCTCGCCAGTTTTCAAGAAAGCTTTGCGTAAGAGAGTGACAAGAGGAGTGTTCATTGAGCACGGTGCTTTCTTTCTTGAAATGACCCAAACTGAGTTGTATTCTCAGTTTGTGGCAAAGCTTAAAATTGGGCAAAGGTCATTTGACGGTTGTAAGCCTTGGTTTGTGAGGTACTCACGTCAGCGTGACACATGTTGTCGTCGCTACCATGTTGAGTTCAAACTTTTTTATGATGTGTTCCGTTCTCTTAGTGGGCATAGAGAGTTGTCTCGTAGTCCACGTGATTTCATCCACTCTCTTTTGTGTGCATGCAGGGAGGATGCCCAGTTCCATAGGATGCCTTGTGTGGAGAGAAATTGCACATCATGTGGTTCACTTGCACATCTACAGATGGTAGATCTTGATGCAAGTGACCAAGAGATAGTGGCATGGCAACGTTATGAGTTGTGACACACCAGCTCTCCAGAGTGGTGGACAGTCCAGGAAGTTGCAGCTCGTGGACAAACATACACCACGTTGTCACTTCACAGCCACATTTAGGGAGCAGATCTACCCCTACATACGGCACAATCATTGTGCCAAGTGGTAGGATCGTCAGTTCCGAGCATGCCTAGCAGAGTTTCCTATTGGTGTGGTCGTCTCTGTGATTGATTTTGCAGAGAACTACACTTTCACACCTTTTCAGGAGATACAATCTGAGTATTACTTCTCAGAGCAGGTAATGGTTATATTTTGTAATATTTGTTTTATGTTTGAGCTACATTACTTATTTGATTTTTTGTGTCCTAAACGTATGTATTGCTTACCTCACCAGGTTGCTATTATGGTCCACATTAGCTATCGACATGCAGAGGCTCATGTAGATGGGATAGCGAGTACCCCCGAGACCCGTGTCATTATTCGAGAGTATCATTTCTATATCAGTGATGATCATTCACATGATGCACATTTTGTGCAACACTGTTTTCGTCTCCATGATGATTTTTTAGGAGATTGTGGGATCAGACATGTCCAGCGATGGGTTTGGTCGGATGGTTGTGGCGCACAGTTCAAGTCATCACGACAATTCTATTGGCTCTACAGGTAGTACTTATGGCTTTCTTACATTTACAATTAAACTAAATTCACTAGAACATCTTAAAGAAAACAATAACTAAGACTATCTTTTATGGATTTATAGGTGACATGTGCAGTCTAGTATCCCAGTGATTTGGTCATTCTTTGAGACTGGTCATGGGAAGGGAGAGCATGATGGTGCGGGCACGTGTGTGAAACGTGCCCTGGGGCGTCATCAGCTGTGCGAGCGACAGGATGCTCAGCGGTTCAGAGATGCGGGCCACATAGTCGAGTGGTGCTCCCAACATTTGTGTGGGAGTGTAGCATCATCGTACCCCAAACATGATGCTCGGATTGTCAGGAGATTTTTTTGGCATGTGGATGGTGGCATGATTGACCGTAGAGCCTCCCATGATTGTGACACAGTACCTGGCACCTTGGGCTTACATTCCATCAGGAGCACGTGCATGGCGGTCCCCACGATTTACACACGACGGTTTGCATGCTGCTGTGGAGCATGTATGGATGGTGATTGGTCACATTGTGCCTCGAGAGGATGGGCAGATGCATGGATACATACGTTCCTCTCCCCCGAGCATCCTTCACATCCACCAGTGCTGTCTGATGAGCACACAGGTCCTGCGTTCATGGTCAGTTATGATGACTTGACAGATTTGCTACAGGAGGGTGATGTATTTGCTGTTATTGCCAGTGAGGGAAATAGCGAGGGAGTAGACTACTATCTGATGAGTTGCACTAGGCCAAAGTGCATCCTTGACCAGGATACAATGGATGATCATGGGTTTTCTTATGATGTCCATAGCATGATTGTGGCAGGTCGGTTCTACCAGCAGATTCGACTTCATCGGGAGAGTCTTGAGTTCCAGCAGTGGAAGTGGGAGTTAGAGGCATTTCAGTTCTCTCATCTAGTGGTTGCTACTAGGCTCACTCTTGTTCGAGTACAGAGCCGAAAACACAGTTCTCACCCTCGTTTTCGGCTTCGAGTGGATGACCATGAGAGCATTCTAGAGCAGTTGAGAGCTAGAGAGGGTGCTGTTGAGACTAGATCTCTATCTTGATAGTGACTAAACTCAGACTAGCTGGGTTAGCTCACTTACATTGTACTTAGATTTTTGGGCAGTGACTAACCTCAGACTAGCTGGGGTAGCTCATTTTCATTCTGATGTACTTATTTGATGTTTATATCATTATGAGTTTTCTCATTGTTGAGTATCATTACATTTTAGTTGATGTTCTTGATTTTATTATATTTTTTAACACTTTGGCTATCATATTGTTTGTTGAAAATCTCCATGCTCCGATGGGGACCAAACCTTGCAAGCATGTGGGGGTGGGTCCCCATCGGAGCATGTTTGGATTGGTAATTAGTACCCATCGAACCCACCCCCATATGCTTGTAAAGTTTGGTCCCCATCCGAGCATGCTTGGGTACGATGGGTACTAATTTTCCATGGCCTCTTAAGCACCAAGAGACTTCAAAAACCCGCACTCGGTGCTAATTACCAATCCAAACATGCTCTGATTGTGACCAAACTTTGCAAGCATGTGGGGGAAGCCCACCCCCACATGCTTGCAAAGTTTGGTCCCCATCGGAGCATGTTTGGGTACGATGGTATGGGCAAGGCCCGGATTTTCCATGGCCTCTTAAGCACTAAGAGACTTGCAAAATCCGGACTGGGCTCTAATTACCAAATCCAAACATGCTCTGATTGTGACCAAACTTTGCAAGCATGTGGGGGTGGGTCCCCCCCATGCTTGCAAAGTTTGGTTCCCATCGAAGCATGTTTGGGTATGATGGTATGGGGAAGGCTCGGATTTTCCTTGGCCTCTTAAGCACCAAGAGACTTCAAAAACCCGCACTGGCCGCTAATTACCAATCCAAACATGCTCTGATTGTGACCAAAATTTGCAAGCATGTGGGGGTGGGTCCCTCCCCCATGCTTGCAAAGTTTGGTCCCCATCAAAGCATGTTTGGGTACGATGGTATGGGGAAGGCCCGGATTTTCCTTGCCCTCTTAAGCACCAAGAGACTTCAAAAACCCGCACTGGGCGCTAATTACCAATCCAAACATGCTCTGATTGTGACCAAACTTTTCAAGCATGTGGGGGTGGGTCCCCCCCCCACGCTTGCAAAGTTTGGTGCCCATCGGGGAGCATGTTTGGGTACGATGGTATGGGGAAGGCCCGGATTTTCCTTGGCCTCTTAAGCACCAAGAGACTTCAAAAACCCGCACTGGCCGCTAATTACCAATCCAAACATGCTCTGATTATGACCAAACTTTGCAAGCATGTGGGGGTGGGTCCCTCCCCCATGCTTGCAAAGTTTGGTCCCCATCGGAGCATGTTTGGGTACGATGGTACGGGGAAGGCCCGGATTTTCCTTGGCCTCTCACCAAGAGACTTCAAAAACCCACACTGGGCACTAATTACCAATCCAAACATGCTCTGATTGTGACCAAACTTTGCAAGCATGTGGGGGTGGGTCCTCTCCCATGCTTGCAAAGTTTGGTCCCCATCGGAGCATGTTTGGGTACGATGGTATGGGAAGGCCCGGATTTTCCATGGCCTCTTAAGCACCAAGAGACTTCAAAAACCCGCACTGGGCGCTAATTACCAATCCAAACATGCTCTGATTGTGACCAAACTTTGCAAGCATGTGGGGGGGGACCCACCCCCATGCTTGCAAAGTTTGGTCCCCATCGGAGCATGTTTGGGTACGATGGTATGGGAAAGGCCCCGACTTTCCTTGGCCTCTTAAGCACCAAGAGACTTCAAAAACGCACATTGGGCGCTAATTACCAATCCAAACATACTCTGATTATTACCAAACTTTGCAAGCATGTGGGGGTGGTCCCTCCCCCATGCTTGCAAAGTTTGGTCCCCATCGGAGCATGTTTCGATACGATGGTATGGGGAAGGTTTGGATTTTCCATGGCCTCTTAAGCACCAAGAGACTTCAAAAACCCATCCTGGGCGCTAATTACCAATCCAAACATGCTCTGCTTATGACCAAACTTTGCAAGCATGTGGGGGTGGGTCCCCCCCCCATGCTTGCAAAGTTTGGTCCCCATCGGAGCATGTTTAGGTACGATGGTATGGGGAAGGCCCACATTTTCCTTGGCCTCTTAAGCACCAAGAGACTTCAAAAACCCACACTGGGTGCTAATAACTAATCCAAATATGCTCTGATTGTGACCAAACTTTGCAAGCATGCGGAGGTGGGTCCCCCCCCATGCTTGCAAAGTTTGGTCCCCATCGAAGCATGTTTGGGTACGATGGTATGGGGAAGGCCCGGATTCTCCATGGTCTCTTAAGCACCAAGAGACTTCAAAAACCCGCACTGGACGCTAATTACCAATCCAAACATGCTCTGATTTTGACCAAACTTTACAAGCATGTGGGGGTGGGTCCCCCCCCATGCTTGCAAAGTTTGGTCCCCATCGGAGCATGTTTGGGTACGATGGTATGGGGAAGGCCCGGATTTTCCTTGGCCTCTTAAGCACCAAGAGACTTCAAAAACCCACAATGGGCACTAATTACCAATCCAAACATGCTCTGATTGTGACCAAACTTTGCAAGCATGTGGGAGTGGGTCGCCCCCCATGCTTGCAAAGTTTGGTCCCCATCAGAGCATGTTTGGGTACGATGGTATAGGGAAGGCCCGTATTTTCCATGGCCTCTTAAGCACCAAGAGACTTCAAAAACCCATCCTGGGCGCTAATTACCAATCCAAACATGCTCTGATTCTGACCAAACTTTGCAAGCATGTGGGGGTGGGTCCCCCCCCATGCTTGCAAAGTTTGGTCCCCATCGGAGCATGTTTGGGTACGATGGTATGGGGAAGGCCTGGATTTTCCATGGCCTCTTAAGCACCAAGAGACTTCAAAAACCCGCACTGGGCGCTAATTACCAATCCAAACATGCTCTGATTGTGACCAAACTTTGCAAGCATGTGGGGGGGACCCACCCCCACATGCTTGCAAAGTTTGGTCCCCATCGGAGCATGTTTGGGTACGATGGTATGGGGAAGGCCCGAATTTTCCATGGCCTCTTAAGCACCAAGAGACTTCAAAAACCCGCACTGGGTGCTAATTACCAATCCAAACATGCTCTGATTGTGACCAAACTTTGCAAGCATGTGGGGGTGGGTCCCCCCCCCCCATGCTTGCATGTGGGGGTGGGTACGATGGTATGGGGAAGGCCCGAATTTTACCTGGCCTCTTAAGCACCAAGAGACTCAAAAACCCGCAGTGGGTGCTAATTACCAATCCAAACATGCTCTGATTGTGACCAAACTTTGCAAGCATGTGGGGGTGGGTCCCCCCCCCCATGCTTGCAAAGTTTGGTCCCCATTGGAGCATGTTTGAGTACGATGGTATGGGGAAGGCCCGGATTTTCCATGGCCTCTTAAGCACCAAGAGACTTCAAAAACCGGCACTGGGCACTAATTACCAATCCAAACATGCTCTGATTGTGACCAAACTTTGCAAGCATGTGGGGGTGGGTCCCCCCCATGCTTGCAAAGTTTGGTCCTTATTAGAGCATGTTTGGGTACGATGGCATGGAGATTTTCAACAAACAATATGATAGCCAAAGTGTTAAAAAATATAATAAAATCAAGAACATCAACTAGAATGTAATGATACTCAATAATGAAATAACTCATAATGATATAAACATCAAATAAGTACATCAGAATGAAAATGAGCTACCCCAGCTAGTCTGAGGTTAGTCACTGCCCAAAAATCTAAGTACAATGTAAGTGAGCTAACCCAGCTAGTCTAAGTTTAGTCACTATCAACGGCAACCCAATCAAAATCGTCATCTCTAACTGCCGGTTGACGTGAGCGTCGAGGCTGCGGTGCATGTCGAGGAGGTTGTGTCGGCTGCGGGGGTCGTCGAATGTGTGCGGGGAGGTCTGCCTCAAAGGTAGAATCGTGAGCTGGTGCCAGTGTACTCGGGAGCTCACGAGTCCCAAAAGCTGCTATAGCCCTCTCTCTCTCTCTACGTCGTGCTAATGCAAGATGTCTCTGTCTGTAAACCCAAAATCTATAATCTGCAATGGTACGTGTCTGCCACTCTGCTTGTGTAAGCTCCTCTGCTGTAAGGACACGCTGCTCATGAGAAGCAGCACTGCTGCTAGCACCATCACCCGAGGTGCCACTAGGACCAGCACCACCCACGCGCTCATATGCTGTGATCTGGCTCTCATGTAGCACTCTCTGGTATGCATCAAACTCATGTGAGCTCCACTCAATCTCTGGAGGCACCTCAAACTCCTGGGCACTATCATCGGAAGGCGTCGAGTCCCAAGTCAATAGCTGATGTAAAATCAATAGGCCTGCCAGTCCCTAGCATCTACTCGAACGAGGCCTGGGTGAAGATCATCGATGCCCAAAACTCTGTATGTCACTAGGTCGACGCGTGCACGGTAGGAGGGGCATGCTGAGAACCGTACTAGCTCTTGGGTGATGCAAGACAAGTGGAAAAAATGTCCACATCCCAGGGCATATCCACCAGTACTATCAATGTCCTCGATACATAAAGCGCAGCACGCATCACGTAGAAAGGGTGGTGCATCCTGCGGGAGAGGTCGTCGAAAAACCTCTGTGATGACAGGCCGTGGATATAAAGGTAGGTAAGGCACTGTCACGTCCGAGGATCTACGAAACTCTCGAACATGCAGCATCAACTGCTCTGCCCTATGCTGGGCAATCCGCTCCATAATCTGATGATGCTGTGCCTCAACTCTAGAGCTCTCTACCTCGGTCCGAGCCTACGCAAAAAAGTAAAGCATTAAAATAATTGATTAGTCTCTCATTAGGTATTACTTAAAGAAATTTATAACTTAGGACCTTAATTATAACTCTTTTACGTGCAAGAGAAACCTACCTGTTGGACTCTCTCAGATGTTGTGCCTCTGCAGTAGCTGCCTCTGCCGTCTGTAATGCAGCTCTGAGGTGGTCAATCTCCACTCTCGTCTCTACCAACTGCTGAGTGAGTCTCTCAGTGGTAGGTGTGGGACCCTACGTGACACAATCAACCATGCCGCTCATGTAAAAATATAAAAAAGTACATATAAACATGTAAATAAATGACTAAAAAAACTTAAGAAGTAATATATATGTAAATACCTCGACATCTGTCGTCGGTATAGATCGTGAGAACAAGCGCACCATGTGCTGGATGCTCTCCGTGGTACTCTGTACGTCAATGCCGACCTGGGTGCCAAGAGCCTCTACTATCAACAATGGCACAAATGAAGGATCTGTTGGTAGGTGCTACACGAAGGGCTGGTGGAGGCTGCCTACCCTGGTCCTGGAGACGGCCTCGGCCAGCACCACCACTCGGCCAATGGCTGGTGTAATCCACCTCCTCCCCTAAGACAAACTCCGCATATAACTGCTTTGCGAAGTATATGGGAATCTGGCGGTTGTTCGGCATCCTCCCATATGCGGCAACATATCGACTATAGATATATGCCGCCATACGAGGATGCGAACACCGCGAAATAGTAAGGGGCTTGCCCCCGCCCCAGGCCTCATCCCACGACTATCGAGGAAAAGATCTAGGTAGGCTCCATCCTTAATCAGAGCAAGATCACAGACCTGACGATATGTCAGGCCATGTGACACAGGAGCACTGCGATGGTGGGCTATCCACTCATCTACATAAACAATATCGTGAAGGCTACGAAGGGACGAAAGCATCGCCTCCAAGTCTGCCACGATATGTAATGTAGAGGGTGTGTCTCTAGCACTCCTACGGATAGCCGCTAACTTGCGGTCTATCTCCACGATGAGGTCCGCAATAGATGAGCGGCCCTCCTCGTGGCCCTCCTCGTGTGACTCCATGCTAAAACCTAAGCCAAACACAAAGGTCCAATGTGAAGGGTCCAATGTAAAGGGTCCAATGTGAAGGGTCTAATGTGAAGGGTCTAATGCTTAGTGCTAAGTAGCACTAATGAAGCTATAAAACAATGCTAATGGGCTCACTAATGCTAATCCAAATCAAGAGAGCAAGGAGAGTGAAAACGACTTATGACAATGAGGCAAAAAAAAAAAGTTTTGTGGTTTTATAACCTCAATCGAGGTTCGGTAGCATCATGCAATTTAGGGTTTGCAAGATTAACGCTCTGGATATTAGGGTTAGTGCAACATACGGCCAAGATACACACTTAATCTTAGGGTTGGTGAAGGATCGACGGCTGAGATTTGATATTACTATCTCGTTCGAGGTACATGGATGGCTACGATTTAAAGTCATTACCACGACAAGGTATGTCGACGGTCAAGATTCATTATATACCTCGATCGAGATATTTAAATGGCTGAGATCGCATCTTCTAACGTACGTGAATGGACGGTAGAGATTGCATTTACGTATCTCGATCGAGATATTTGGACGGTGGATATTGCATCTACGTATCTCGAACGAGATATTTGGACGGTAGAGATTGTATCTCTGTATCTCGAACGAGCTATTTGGACGGTGGAGATTTGATCTCAATATCTCGATCGAGATACGGAGACGGTGGAGATTGTATCTCCTCGGTATATAGAATGTTATGCATAAGTTAGGAGCTTTCAATAATTTAGATTGCTTATTTAATTGATTTTGTCTTGGTGTAGTGCACTATGTTCAATGCTATATGGTGTCAGGGCAAGCATTTTCGAACACAACGGATTGATGATAAGAGAAACACACAAGATTGTGGCGTCATTGCTAGCTTTGAGGGAGCCATTGGAGCCATGAATGATTATTATGGCATAATCCAAGATATTATTAAGCTTGACTTTCGACGCTTCTTTGTGTATGTTTTGGATGTAAAGTGGTTTAAGGACGTGGTGGAAAGAGGCCCTAATGCAACAATCAAATGCCATGCAAGTGACTTTGTAACTATTGACTCCACAAAGTTTTGGCAAAGTAAGAAGGACACACTAGTACTACCGCAACAATGTGAACAGGTACTGTACACACATATAAAAGTACTCACTTTTAAATATTTGATACCTTCGATGCAAGAAAAATAACATGATTGTATTTGTGTTTGAATTAGGTTGTCTATCAACCAATGGTGGATAATAACAGATGGTGGCATGTCATACCTATTATGCCACGTTCCAAAGTGATGTATAGTACATTTACGAATATGGAGCATATGGAGGATGATCATGGCCATGGAGGTGATGATGACCGTGATACGAGAGAGGAGGATGATCATGAGATAGGAGATACAGATATTGAGGCCATTACCCGAGGACGAGCCTACCATTGGTGATGCTGATTTCGATGAGCACATGAGTAGCACAAGTAGTAGTGGGTTGAATGTATTTGTAGATCTAAACACTTGGTTGGATTTTGAAGTAGATAGTTTGGCAAGGGTTGATCTCATTGAGGATGAGATTGAACCGTAGCCCATCATTGATAGTGGCTAAACTATTTTACATATTGTCTCATTCTCCTCACCTCACTTATTTTTTGTATATGTGGGTTTGCAAAAAAGCATTGATGTTTGTGTTAAAATTATGTGCTTTTGTAATCATGGGCAATTTTTGAAAAGCAGTGATGTACATTTACCAGCCTACACCAAAATCTCACTTTTTGTACTCTTTGTTTTGCATCTAAATATGCGTCTAATTCTCAGTGTAGACGCACTAATAGACGCCCTAATACACACGTAAATAGATGCCCTAATACACACGTAAATAGACGCGCTGTTAGACGTAGTGTTAGATTCTCATTGTAGACGCCCTAATAGACGCGTCAATACATGTGCAAATACATGCGCTAATAGACGCGTCAATACATGTGCAAATACACGCGCTATTAGACGCGCTGTTAGACGCTCTATTCAAGCAACGCCTATAGACGCGCCCGCTATTTTGCGCATTTATCAAGCGTGTCTATAGTTGCTTTGTGTTGTTGTGATATAAAGAAAGCGATCCTATAGTTGTAAGCTTTTCAATGATCATGTGATCCAAAATTGTGTTTGTCAATAGCAAGAAACAAGGAAATGAACTTCAATGTTAATTCCTTATGGTCTATGCCCACCAAAAGGGGAAGTTTTTAAAATAGAGATACATCTGTATAATAAGAAAATCCAAGATTGGACATGCTTATAAGAAAGGGATTCTTTTGGCTAGACATAGACAATGTCTTAATTATCAAAGCATAGAACACTATTGCATGTCGATTATGTGATATCACTAGCTTAAAAGAAACATCCAATAGATTCCGCTAAAAAATGCCAAATTTTAACAAGATTTCAAAACTGTCTTACTCAAGAGTAGAGTGTTTCCAAAAAATGATCCAAAAAATGATAGAAAAAGTGGCCTTTTAACATACAAAAATATTGTTCTTCCTAAAAAACACCAAGATATTCAATAAATTTTGGTATTTAAAATGTGTAACTACATAACATAGAAAATCATTATTATTCCTATTGTTTCCAAATTCTTAGTAAATAGTACAAGTCCATTTAGATATAGAAATCTTGTTCCATTCGAGTTGAAGCTTCAAGTTAATATTGAGCATCAACTTAAAGCTTGGACTTGATGTTGAGTATTAACTTAAAACCTAGAGTTGATGTTCAAAGTCAAATCCAAGCGGCGTCAAGTTGATGCTCAACATTGTATAGAAACTTTAATTTGATGTTGCAAATTGAGTTTAAGCTTCAATTTGATGTTGAGCATTAACTGGAAGCTTTGACTTCAAGTTGAATAGGAGTTGGTGTTAATGCTCAATGCTCTCCTCTCCAGGTTTGGTAATGCTATAATTTGTACGGCCCCCATCATGAGGAAATGTTGGGGTGAGCACTAGGCACTTATAGCTTCCTAATTTAGACACGAGTTCAATTGTGTGATTAAATTGTTAGAAGATGGCTTATGTAGAGACCTAGGTAGGAACCCAAGCTCAAACCAAGGAAAGCTTATCTTTAGGTGGCAAGACTTGCTGGTAGAGTAAGCGCTTGAAGGGCATCGTATCTAGGGAGGTCTGAGGGCGCCACGGTATGGCCTACTTTAGTCTATTATGGTCTTAGACGGCCATTCGGTCCATTGGAACATCTACTTGGAGGTTCAAGGGATACGTTTTCACACAAGCCAATTTCATGTGTGCATGGGAATTAACACCAATGTGCATCAGATGAGGTGCATAAGGAGTATCCTTAAGCACGTTCTAGTGTAAATATACCAAATACGTTAATATGAGGGTAAAGTTTTAAACTCAAACTCGATGTTCAACATCGACTTGGAGGTTAGAGGGCATATATGTTTTCCAAATATGTTCTCTCCTCCATGCCAATGTGCCAACACACATGTGCCCATGATATGCTTTCTCTAGAGCCCTTATGTATTTACTCCACATGCCATACTGCTCCATCTTGGTAGAACGTTGTGCTCCCATGTGCCACCATCTGTCGCATGCGCCATATGGCGTACCATTACCCCCATGTGTGGATCATCTCCCTACCAGCCCCCACTTGCATGTGCACTGCCAAGAGGGCACCTTTCCACACCCATGTGGCACCCTCTAGCCCTAACATCACCTTATTGCACTTCACTGTTGCCATACATCCATCTTGTGCCTGATCAGGTGAAACTCGCCCCAATCCTTGGCCTCATGTGGTCGTCACCGCTCCCATCCTTTGATCCATGTGTGCACCATAACACACCTTTTATATGTGACTTGCACTGTTGGCATATGGGATTTGCATGAATTGTCTTATAGCTACCCCTCTTGCATCCGGTGCTCATGTATGCCACCCTATAGATCTCCCTATGTCTAGCCGGGTCCTTATACTATTACCTACGTTAAACTAGGTGTTTGGATGCATGTCAACCTTGTCACCTGTACTTCTTGAACAAAACCGTTGTCACATTCATACCCTAGCCACTCTACGATAAAAAAAAAGCACCTTGGTACCTTATGACACACCCCGAAACCAACGATAGAACCTAAGGCTTGTGTTTTCAGTGTGATCACAAGCATGTTTCCTATATGGTAATCTCTCATACCTTATGTGATCGTTCAACTTGATGTTAAACAACAAGTTTTAGCCTCTAACTCAATTTTGAACATTGAGTTGAAGGATTATTGCACTAAATTAATATTCAACACGAGTTTAGGTCTCAAACACGATGTTAAACATCGACTTGGAGGCTCAAAGGAGATGTTGAATATCAAGCCTTTAGATCATATTAGGGAGTTTAGGAAAATTCCATTACTTTGGAAATTTTCTTTTCAATAAACTTTTTGGTGTATCTTTATTATGCCAAATCCAAAGTTGTTGGAGAATGTGGATTTAAAACCTACTCTTCAAGAGCTTTCCAATGATGTGTCAGATGAGCTGGTTTTGATAAAAACTTAAAAGGGTTCATCGTACTCCCATTTTTTTATCTTAAAAAATGGGAATTGGGATTTTCCAAAACTACCTAAGATGGTCTTTAATTGCTAAACATCAACTTTGAGCTTTCAACTGGTTGTTGAACATCAACTTTGATTTTCCCAAACCCCGTAATATGGTGTTCTGGTGGATGTTGAACATCAACTTTGAGCCTTCAACTAGATGTTGAACATCGAGTTGGATGCCCAAACTAGATGTTTAACATTAAAATTGATCCCAGATCTCTTTACAAACATGAACTTGTTAGCTTGAAATAAAATATTATTATTTTAGTTGTTTACTTCATTGCAAATGGTTTTTCACAAGTAAGTTACAAGTTCTTTCATAAATCCATGTAGTTTAATTATGGTCTTGAACATCAACTAAAGGGGCTAAAGACCATAATTATAAATTTGTGTGTCAAGGCAGTTTTGTTATAAATTATTTCTTCATTTTACTTGTAATTTTATGTTGTGTTCTTACTATATATATGGTTTTTGTGGTAAAGCTACTCTAGTTTTAATATTTCTACTCCAACTAGATTACTTACAAGGATGCTCGAATGTGTTTGGCTATCTTGCAAATACAAGAAAGCTAAGACATGTTGATGGATCTAAAACATTAGTCAATCCCCATCCATCTCATAAATTGTGTCATAGATCTCTTCTCTAGGATGATTGGATACTTAGGCTATTTTTAGGAACATGTATTGTAGACTAAGTAGATGATTAATCATGAATAAATGTTAGAATGTAATATTTTGAATAAATGATTGATCATTTTTATTTTTGAAGTAGGGTTACCAAGTTCAAGGATAATGTAACTAAAGATTTGTAGTATCTCATCTTTTCAATACTGCATATTATTTCCATTCTAGTTCTCTCTAGTACATCACTTCATTATTGATAGTAATAAATGATCTTAATCTATAAAAATTATAGATGATCAATTATTTTCTATGGTTATACTTGAATAATCACCATTATATATAGATATGTTTGAATATTCAATTTGAATACATTGATTATAGAAATCACCTTGTCCGGTGGGTATATAGAAATCATTAATGTCCAAAATTATAAGACGTGCAAATATAGAAGTCATCCATGGTGATATGCTTATAGGAATAAAAACATTATAGAAAGAGATAATGTGAAGTAGATATAAATCATTAAATGTATCTTTGAGCTTTAACACTAGTTTGGTAATAGGGTACAAAAGTGTCCGTGGACATATTCATATCCTTATTTACTCCACCAACTTTATGGAACTATTCAGCACATGTAACATACCTCAAAGTTTAACCAAGTTATAATTTAAGATAATCTTAAGTTTTGGATGCTACAGATTTCAGTAATGAATTTAAACAGGTTTTCAGCAGTAAAGTTTCTAAGTGTTAAAATTAAGTGAAAATTCAAGATTGAGTTTTCAATTAGTTAGTATACTCAAAAGAAGCCTTTAAGTATGTAGATGGACATGCAAATCAAAATTTGATAAAAAAGTAAAACGTGGCCTATTTTTGGAGTTGACTTTCACATACAACTGATTTTGGCGATTCTACCCGCGATGGGTTGTAGACCACAGAGAGCCAGTAGAGATATATATTTTATAGAGCATTAGAAGTCCTAAAACTTTGTAGTTTGACTTTTCTCTAATTCCAAATAGATTGAAAGATACTATTCTCTAATTCCAAATAGATTAAAAGATATTATTCTCCCAAAGAGACCAGTTGTCAGGCTTTGCCTTAGAAATCACTATCAAGGTTGACTACCTTGCCTATATAGACCAGATGAACTAATGTATAACCACAGTTAAGACTTAGCTATAACAACTAGAGATAATCTTACTAGCTAGAACATGACAATTCAAAGACTAAGAGAAGTTAAGGACCATTTGAATTAAAAGATTGTTTCTATACTTGAGGTTGTTTTTGATTGATTTGAATATGCTTGTCTTGAAATATTATGGACTAGAAATGAGTGTGAGATGATATGTATGAGTTATGATTGCTTTGTTTTTAGATGAATGATTGATATGCACGCGTATGACTAATTGATATGCATGTGTATGATGAGACTCGACATGAGATTTTGAGATTTGGATCGACCGTCCTTAGACAGGGAACGCCGGACAGAGAATGAGATTTATGCCCTCTGGGAGCCATGTGGTAGAACCCAAAGAGGACGAGATTCAGAAAGAGGCATACTCGGGATAGCCGCGATGTCCAGTGTGGAGGTTGGGTGGACGGGCATCGGAGAAAGCTCTAGATTGACTGGATTTTGATCATTCTGACTAACCATGTTGTTGAGCATGGTGATGATGATAGAATCTTGAGATAGACACATACATTGTGATTGATTGAGATGCTATGCTCTAATTGATAGATATTTATTTCATGTGAATGCTTGTTTGAGATTATGTGACTCTTTGCTTATGTGATAAGAATCTTGGATATGGCATGCATACTTATTTTGCTATTTGAGAGAGGATTGATTTGATTGTATTGCTGTGTAGAAATAGCACGATTAAGTGAGCTTCAATGTTTTCTTAGATTCAGTTGTACGATTAAGATGTGGTTAGAATTCGGGACCATCACAACACACATTCATGAATAGTGAAAATCAAAGGTTTCCTTTTTTCATATCATTAGGTACATAGTGAAGGAAAACTATATTTGGATCAAAGCCTTTAATTGGCTGATTTCTCATTGCTTTTTCCAAAGCTTTTAGATGTGCATTGCTTCACAAACATATATATGGTGTAATACAATTCATATTAGGCTCAAAAATCAATTCGAGCTTTAAATTTTAGGTCTTAGAAATTGTATTGGCACCACACTTGGACCAATCACATTGAGCATCCTTCTTGGTTGTCACCTAGATACATCAAATGGGCCACATTAGCCAGGAATCGTAGTAACCGACGACTATGTCATTATCCAAGAAATTGGCCTAATACCTTATTATTATATAGGAAACTTGTAGATGCTTGATGTATTCCATCTTTTTTAGATGCATAGCAATACCAACTCGCGGAATCACATGGCGTAAGAGAATATCACTAGTTATTACAAAAAGGCACATTTCTTAAATTCAAGCTACGTTGGCCCAAAAAACACTTTCATAAGAAGAAAGTCAAGTAGTGTAGGTCATCCATCAACTTACTAAAAACCATTAGGAAAAATTTGGAGTTAAAAACGACCTTCTAAGAAGAGCCATGTTAGCACTTTTCTAGAAAAAAGGGAGCTATGGGTGAACCTTATATATCTTACATCAAAACCCCCACATGTGACGTACTATTGGAAATTTGTAAAAGTAGGTAGATGCATTGAGCTTCCATAGTAATCCACAAAGGCCCTTTATTTTCTTTTTTCCTTCAAACCTATCAATGGGTTTTTCTCTTTTATTTTCTATTTTCCTTTAAACCTATCACAATGGGAGATAGCCAATTGGCCTTACTTATTGGTGGGTGGTTAAATCCTACTTTCAATAGCTTATCAATTTCTTATTTGACATGTTCAGCTTGATTTGGATTCATCCTATACCATTGCTATTTAATTGGGACAATAATATCCTCCTTAATATTGATATAGTGTTGATAGTAGATGTTGCTACTAGAATCATGAATCAACAACCTTCACATAAGTGTTATTCATTGCAATAGAAGTGGTATTTTTTAGTGCTTATATCGATATTTTATTAATGAAAAACATAACAATGTTGAGATCCAAATGATTATATATGTGATTGCATAAGCAATGGCGTTATTCTACATGAGAAGCACCTATATCGATGCGTAGATTGGCTCTTATCTGTCATAATGCATAAGAGCCCTTATGTATGCATAGAGATTGCGTAAGGGCTCTTATGTATGCATAGAGATTGCGTAAGGGCTCTTATACATGCATAGTTCCCTTATGATAGATTCTACACATGTATAAATATCACATCAAATATCTTATGTATATATAGAGATCACATAAGAACATCACATAGATAGTACATAAGATATCTTATACATGCATAGAGATTGCACATATAAATGCATAGATCCCTTATGAGACCTCAATATGATAAGCTCTTTCACATATATAAGATACCATGGGGCTTGGTGACTTATAGGTTTGTAGAAGCTTGTTGTGTCTTGTAAGGTTGCACGCTTACTAGCACACTTATCAGCTTATCAGGTTGCACACTTACTTGCTTATCCGGTTGCACACTTATTGGCTTATCATCTTGCTGAAATTAAAACCTTGCCAACTTTAAGGGTTGTAGGCTTGTAGAATTGTGGTCTTACAAGCTGGGAATTTTCCACTTTGTAGTCTTGTTGGATTATTACTCTGGATTTTCATGATATTAGACTTACTGGCTTCTAGGGATTTCTATGGATTTGGGGGTTTATGAGTATGTGGGCATGTCAATAGGCTTATTGACTCCTGGGATTTCTTTCTTACCAACTTGTGGGGTTGCAAGCTTGTCAAATCAGAGCCTTGCATGTTAATTGGATTTTGGGCTTGCATGCTTGTAGGCTTATTAGCTTGCAAACGTTTGGACTTGTAGATTTGTGGTCTTATGAGCCTACATGTGTGTGGATTTACAAGCTTGTAAGTTTGTGGGCTTCTCGGCTTACTGGCTTGTTGGCTTGTCTTGTTGTCTTGCAAGCTTGGCACACTAAGTGGTGGCTCTTCTTTGGACAGTTTGTCCAGAATCCTCGATGCTCATAGCATAACACACAGTACACATACCACTAGACATTGTGGAGCAGAACACAACATAAGCGACAAGATTGCAAGAGAACAAGACTGCAAGAAGAACAAGAGCACTTGCACTACTCCAAGAAAATTGTTACATGTCCAGCTTCACTATACTGTGCACACTCAGCAGACGTCACAGTGAAGAGAATGACACACAGCTCAAGTTGATGACAAGTGATTGCTGCACACCTAGGCTAAGGCTACAAAGTGGTATGAAGGATGAAGCATGGAGGATAAGAATAAGGACGAAGGACGATGGATGATGGGTGAGGGATGAAGGATGCCCTTGAGGATATAAGCAATCTAGAAAGACGTATTGAATTCGGTGGAGTTAGTGGTATCTCCTATCTTTGGTAGATGCCCTCAAAGTGGAAGCCTTTGTAGAATCTCCTATCTTTGGGAGATGCCCGTTGGAGTGTCAGCCCCGCCGGTGCCTTTAATGCCGGTGTGTGCACTACTCTTTGTGTCCGTTATGGTGCACCTCTTCTTTTGGGTGGTCCACTGAACCATTGTGGTGGTGTTATAGCTTTATGGTGTGATGCTGTTATAGTGTGGTGGTGTGATGCCCATAGTTGGTATGCCTAGTGTAGGCACCCTTGGTGGCTACAGGCCGCCCACCACCACTAGAGTGCTCACCATACTCAATCACTGAGGCAAAGAAGAACTAGCATATGGTGAAAGACAATAATGGAATCCTTACATCTTGAAGAGAGAGAGAGAGAGAGATCAAAACATGAAAATCAGAGAGATATTATACTATTGCATCGAAACACAACAAACTGTTCTTGCCTTCTTCTTCTCTTTTTACCTTGGGTAGCAAGAGAAGACCATGTGTTTAAAAAAAATGAACGGTTAATAAAGCCCAAGGTAATAACGTCACCTCGTGCACACGTGCAGCGATTGCAAAATTGGCTTTTTTCTCTCTTCCTGTGTGTTTTGCTCTGTGTATGCTCCACGATGGAGAAAGATTCTCTTAGAATCCTAACCCTAACCTCTTCACCTTTGCAACACCCTAGCTTCTCTCTTCTTCGAAATATATCTATAGCGAACACTAATTCGCTGCCTTTTCCGAAGCCAAACCCTATCTTTCCTTCCTAAAAACCCTCTCTTCTCTGCTTTCCTCGCCAGACCCTAACCTTGCTTCTCTGTCCATGTATTAGTGATTAGTGGCCAGTCTTTGCAGACAGTGGGAGACCTAGTTTGCTCTATCATGGAACTCAAGGCGAGGCTACACGTGTCCACTAATAAGATTTTTCCAGAGATCAGCTTCAATAGAGATCAAGAGTGCAAGGGCAGCGACATCAATAACAACAGCAACGGTAACACCAACAATAGTGGCAATACCTCCGGTAATGAAATTCCTTGCAGATGGTCAGTGAAACGTCTGTAGCTTGCAATGCAGGTGATTGTTGAAGCTTTGAAGAACCGTGAGAAGAAGTGGATGCCAAGGCAAGACGTTAGTGATGCCAGTAGGGTTTACACCAGCGACATTGGTTTACTAGATTTTGTGTTGAAATCGCTAGGCAGTAGGGTAGTGGGGGGCATGTGGTAAGCAAAGCGATGAATCCGATCACCAAAGTGCTGCAGTATAGCTTGGAAGATGTGAATGGTGGTGTTGCTGCGCTAATGTCTTGTTGGGGCCGTTTACTGTGAAGGCCACATAACCTTGCACTATGCTCCGCAGGCGGGCTTGGCCTCTTGTTGATGGCACCGCTTCCTATGCTGTTGTCGGTGCTAGTGCTTCCGTTTCTAAGCAACGTATCCTGAACATCATCAAGCAGCCCTTCCTCAGCCGCCCGATGCAGCAGATGCTCCTGCTCCATTTACGGTGCACATGACCTTCAGCATCTGATCATTGTCATCCATTTTCCACTCTGTGTTGGCGCACGTCCTTGTCACCTCGCCCTTGTAATCCTTCATCATCTTCTTCGTATCCAATATGATCCTCGTTGCAGTCGGTATCGCTATCACCACTATGTCCCTCAGCACCACTATTCTCCCCACCTCGCAAACTACACTATCAAAGCACCCGTTTTTTTTTTGAAGTAAAGAATTTGTAAAAATAATGCACCAGCATCCATCAACTTGATGATCACCGTGGCTTGGAAGGAACTCCAACTTCCCTCCCCAAACCCGCTCTCTTTCCTGGCTAGGTGTTTGGAAACACACCAAGACTCTTTACAACTCTTGCATAGGCAGGGTCTGGCCCAAAGTACACCAAGCAGCCATTGACTTGGTGGTGCAAATGAAGAAAAGGCACCCCATAGTAAGAGAGTCACATTTCCTGGTAGCTCTCCCCTGAAAATGGAGGTTATCGGTGATGCTGAGTCGGACGGAAGCTAACTAGACAAGAAAGGCAGGGTGATATCTTTGAAGATCTTCGTCACGGTCTGATTTAGCCCTCTCCGCAGAATGAGATTGCCAATTTTAACTTCTCCATTTGGGGACAACATAACCATGGCTTGCCTTTACTCCTGATTTGATAGAACAACTTTTTCCTAATTATTGGGCAAATAATTCGAGTGTTTTGAAGCTAATATTGTTCCAACATGGTGAGGATGGAACCATGAATGGCATCATACCCCAACAGCCGAGACTGAGTCACAGAAAAGGGAAACTCGGATGGGAGGCCTTTCTCTCTCTTAAAATACTATAAGGGAAAGTACTCTACTATTAAAATATACATGGTCGGTCCATAGCGTAGACTTGAATATATGAGTTGGGTGTTTTTTCTTATGTTTTCCTCTTCTCTACAACCATAACATGAAATAAGAGTTGTTATGGGAATATATTTTAAGCCCTCTTAAAAATATTATTCTATCCTCTTAGATAATTCGGGGATGCTTGAATTATCTTTGCGTCATGCCAAATTATGTTAATATCATGGGTTATACCATTATAAATATTAATACATTTGGTGGATATTGATGTATACTTGGGGTCTCCAATGTTTGTTTTAGTTGGTTCGTATGTAGGGGTGATTCCCGGGTTACTTACGCCTGGCAAACATGTGTGTGATGATGATTTGTATGCTTATGGAATATTTATTTCACCAATTTATTTTTGGTTATTTTATAGGTGAAGAAGATTCCAAGGATTGAGGAGAAGTCGCACCAATTTATTACTTGGTACACCATTTTTGTAAACAAGCTTGTCAATACATGTGCTAGCCGCACATTTTGATTTATTTTGTAAAGCTATAGTTTATTAAGCATAGACTTGATCTTTAATATTTGGTAAAGCGTGATATGCTTTAAACCCAAGTCTCAATTTATGGGCATTCTATTTTAGAAGATAAGAGAGTTTCGTGCAAGAAAAGCAACCGTTTTGGTATATTTGGAGGCTATGGCCAAATTTGGAATAAAATATCTCCTAAATACTCATGTGTGGGGGAGAATAGGCCATACACACATGAGGGGGATGATTGCACCTAATCTTGGAGTCGCATCTTTGTGAGCTAAGTATTTTCAATTGTTTTTGAATACTTTAATCATGGTCATATGATGTTTGATGAATTTCTTGAATTTAAATCAATTTCTTGCAAATTATTTGATTTCTATCTCCCTAGAAATTTAGATCAGAGGTAGTGGTATGAGAGGTAAACACCTAGGGAAAAGGAGATAAAATTGAGTGGGAGAAAGGTAAGTTCAAAGATTTTTGAAGGATTGCCTCTATTAACCAAAGGTTAAGAGGAGGGTGGTAAACCATTTTGAGAAAACCATGAAACCACTCACAAATTGAAAAGCGGTTTTGCTAGATTCTTGACCTCTTTTCGATCAGCGTCTGTATGGATGAATTTCAAAATTGAGAGCAAATCTTGCTTAGCTTTTAGGTTGCTAAACCTAAAAGCTATAATGGATGGTGTATAAATCTCCAAGAGTCAATTTATGGAGTATGTTCACTGTGGGAAAAATTTTAGAGAAAAAAATAGACTTGATTAATTAGAAACTTTTCCCATCTTCTTTCCCTTTCCAACTCACGACTACGAATTATCAACTTCAAGGGATTTTTTTTTTCCTTTCTTCTCTCAACTCCACAATGACCGATGGGCCGGCCTGCACTGCGAACTCCACGGCTGGCTGTTTGCACCTAATCGTTTCACCTAAGCTTTTATTAAGCTACACTAGATTTGGTTCATAAAAGCATTGTAATATTTTATTACTAAACTTAATTAAAAGCTTTGTAAGCTTTTAATAAAGCTTACATTCAAGTAAGTCAAAGATGCACTCATTAGATTCACTAAAGTGTTGTAAGCTTTACTTACTAAAGCTTACATTGGATTAAAAGTTGTCTTAAGCTTTAGGATTAAAGCTTTGATAAGCTTTTTACAACAAACTTTATATATATATATATACACACACACACACACCTTATCCCATTACCATCTACCTCTCTCTCTCTCTTTTTGGGTGCATTTTTGTGACCAAAAAGAGAGAAAACCCACAAAACCCACTCCTTTTTTAAAGCAAAAAGAGAGAAAACCCACAAAACCCACTCCTTCTTTAAAGCAAATATTTGCAAAAAAGGGTTTTAAAATTTCCTATCCTCATCCCTTCAAAGAATTTTTTTTCGAAAAAATTTATCACTCCCCATAAAAGGCAACTATTCAGAAAGAAAGGTTGCAATGGCTGCTTTATCCATTCCGCCCACGGTTCAAGAACAAATCTCAGCACTTCAAGAACAAATTACTAATGAATGAGAACTTCGACACAAATTAAAGCGTTAAGTCAAGCGTACCAAATGCAAACACAATGCTTGTGATTCTTCCGACTCAGATGACGAGGAAAGTGATCAAGTTAGATGTACTATTAAAGCTACATTGCATTCTCAAAATTCTAAGAAAGACTCACATGAATCAGCTGAAAGGCATTCACTTTCCAAAATTATGATGGCAAGAAGGATGCACGAGTTGTTATTGCTTGGATAAGCCAACTAGATGACTATTTCTCTGGTGAGAAGTTCTCCGAAAAAGATAAAATTAAATGTTCTTGTAATCATTTAATTGAAAGTGCAGTTTTATGGTGGAACGTGATTAAGCAAGGTAAACATCAACCTTCAACATGAAAAGAGTTTCAGAAACTCTTAAAGAAACATTTTCTACCATCGCAGTACAAAGCTAAAGCACGTCAACGACGGGACACTTTGCGCCAGATTGATAAAGAGAATGTCCAAGCTTATATCGACAAGTTCTGGGATATTCTTTTACAGGTTCAAGTCATTGAAAAAGTCAAGGAAAAAGAGCAACCTAGAAAATTCATTGCAGGACTTAAGTCTACCATTAGGGCTGATGTTAATATGTTTCATCCATATGACCTTAGCACTGCTATGGACCTTGCCCTAAATTTAGAATGTAAAACAACTATGTCGAGATTTCAAGATTTAAGATAAATCTTTTACAAAATCTACTAAATCTTCTTTCCTTTGCTAGTACTTTTGATAAATCCACGATGCAAAAGAGTAAAGATGTGACTAAAGAAGGTTTTCGGAAGGACAACAACAACAAACCTTCAAATGGACAACCAAAGAATCGAATCTTCAGATGCTACAACTATCATAAGGAAGGACACCTCGCGCAAGATTTCCCTGACAAAAAGAAAAATTCCATATCGCAGCTCGACTCAATGTTATTGAAGAAGATGACGAGGATTCTTTCAAAGCAAGAGGGTAACTCTGATCCCGATTATTCAGATTCAGGTAAGCTTTCAATTCATGCTTTATTAAAAATTCAAGGGAAAACAAAAGGAAAATCAATTTTTATATTGCATGATGATAGTAGTTCTCATGATTTCATTTCTGAGAAAGCATTAAAAGCACTTAATTTAGATGCATCATACTCTAGTTACAAAGTAAAGGCTGCATTTCAAGGTACTAAGTACAATTTCACCAAGGAGGTTAGAGATTTAGAATTACAAATGGGTTCACTAAAAGAAAAGAGAATATTCCTAGTGGCCAGCACCTTTACAAGGTGTGGATGTCATCTTCGGTATGCCATGGAGACATCAGCATAACCCCCATATTGTCTATGACACCCATACCATGTGGTTAATAAAATATGACCAAGAAATTTATCTTCAATGCTAAAACAAAGTTGAATTAGGCACATTTTTTACTCATACTCAAGCAAAAAGAGCTGTACAAAAAAAAAAGGAGAAGACATTTTTGATTTTAGTCCACTAGCTTACTGCCGAGGATGACTCCAAATCCAATATGTCTCATGACCCTTTCATCTCTAAATTCTCTAATTACTTCATAGACGACTTACCGCCACGTGGCTTATCCAGACCTCGCCCAAAAGACCATAAGATTGAAATAACCTGGTAGCTCATTGCCATGTAAAGCTCCTTATAGAGTTAACGTGGTAGAATAAAAAGAAATTAAAAGACAAGTCGAAGAAATATTAGATAAGGAATTGATTCAACCCAGTAGTTCTCCATTTGGTGCTCTAGTTCTTCTCGTTAAAAAGAAGAATGGTACATATTGATTATGTATTGTTTATTATGCACTAAACAAAATTACTATTAAGAACACGAACAACATCTAGAAAAAGTATTCTCACTTCTTCAAGAGAATCAACTCTATGCTAATCCTGAAAAGAGCAAATTCTTCCAAGAAGAAATTGAATATTTAGGACACATTGTCTTTTTTGCTAATGGTATTCGAGTAGATCCCAAAAAGATCGAAAGCATTACTAATTGGCCTAGACCACTGATATTCATGAACTACAATCTTTTCTTGGATTATGTAATTACTACCACTACAGGAAGTTCGTTAGAAATTTTACATATATTGCACATCCATTGACTGAACTTCTTAAGAAAGCTATACATTTTGATTGGACTAGTCGACAAGATCGTTCTTTCGCTCAACTTAAGAAAGCATTGACCCATGCACCAGTTCTTACATTACAGATATTCAACGACCATTCTTTGTTGTAGTTACTGATGCTAGTGGACAAGGTTTTGGTGCTATTCTTATGCAAGATGGACATCCAATTGCTTTTGAAAGTTGTAAGCTTAAACCAGTAGAAAGAAGTTATAGTACATATGATAAAGAATTAGCTGCAGTTGTCCATGCTTTAAGACTTTGAAAACATTATTTAATGGGATATGAATTCTTAATTAAGATAGACCAACAAAGCATTCATCATTTGTTGACTCAACCATTGATTTCTGATCGACATATCAAATGGGCTTCATTTATCCAAAGTTTCCAACCCATGATTCAATATCAACCAGGCAAAGAAAATGTTATGGTTGATTCTTTAAGTAGACGTCCCAGTATTCACAACATTTATGTTATTCAAGGTCAACCATTTAGTCATATGAGAGAATCCTATGATACAGACCCAAATTTTTTCTAAAATTTGGTCTAAGCTTAGAAACAATAATTGGAACCCTATTGGTGATTACGCATGCCATGATGGTTATCTTTTCTTCCAAAAAAGATTGTTCTTTACACAACCTTTCAAACAATTTATACTAGAGGAAATGCATCAACCACCATACATGGGTCATCGATGAATTTTAGCTACCTTACAACTAGTATCTAGGGAATTCTTTGGCCTCATCTCAAACAAGATATAGCAAAATTTGTGGCTGAATGTTTTGTTTGTCAAAAAATCAAAAGCTACAAAGGTAAACCCAAGGACTCCTTACCCCTCTACCAATTCCTAATGATACTTGGGAATAAATATCCATGGACTTCATCACAAGTTTGCCTACTACATCGAGTCATAACGATATGATTTGGACAATAATTGATCGTTTAAGTAAGAAATCATACTTCTTACCTTGTAAGAAAACTTTGACTTCTCAACAAGCCACAAAAATGTTTATCAAACAAATCTTTGTGCATCACAGCTTACCCAAAGTTATTGTTTTTGACAGAGATTCAAGATTTTGTAGTAATTTTTGGATCACATTATTCTCCAACCTAGGCACTAAAGTAGATTTCTCCAATAGCTTTCCATCTAGAAACAAATGGACAAACTGAGGTTACTAAACAACACTATCTTAGATCTACTCAGAGCCTATGTTGCCCAACAATCTAACTCCTGAGATAAGTACATTCATCTTCTCCAATTTGCTTACAATAATACTCCTCATTTAGCTGTGGTTGAGCACCTTTTGAAATTGTATATGAAAAACCTTTACCTATTTCGACAAGTAGACTTTCTCACAAAATTGAAGCTGCTGATCAATTCACTACTATTGATTTTACGACCATTCTGAATGACGTAAAGCATTCCATTGCTCATGCTCAAGAAAAGCATATTAAGCAAGCAAATCGTAAATGTAAAGCTATATCCTTTGAACTTGGAGACTATGTACTCATGAAAATTGAAAAACATCAACTTAAAAGTGTTGAAAAATTCCTAACTGTTAAGCTTGCACCAAGATTTTATGGACCTTTTAAGTGATCCACAAAATTAATGATATTGCATACAAACTTGAATTACCTTCTCATTGAAACATTCACAATTCATTTCATGTTATCTTATTAAAACCTTTCAAAGGACAACTTTCCACTCATCCAATGTATGAAGAACCACCTCTTATTGAAGAAGACCAAGAAATCTTACTCTAGATACCATCATTGACCAAATTACGCCAACTCGTACTGGAAACCAATATAGGAAATAATTCATAACTTTCAAAAATCATCCTCCGTGAAAATGCCAGATGGGTGTCTGAGAAATATTTTCATGCTTTCTCTAAGATCCTCCGTTCTTTTCAACAAACTGGTAATTGAGGAAAATTGCAAACTCAAGCAAGAGGGAATGTTATGGAAATATAATTTAAGCCCTCTTAAAAATAATATTCTACCCTCTTAGATAATTCGGGGACGCTTGGATTATCTTTGGATCATGCCAAATTATGTTAATATCATAGGTGATACCATTATAAATATTAATATGTTTCGTAGATATTGACGTATGCTTGGGGTCTTCAATGTTTGTCTCAGTTGGTTCGTATGTAAGGGTGATTCCCGGGTTACTTATGCCTGGCAAACATGTATGTGATGGTGGTTTATATGCTTAATAATATGGAATATTTATTTCACCAATTTGTTGTTGGTTATTTTATAGGTGAAGAGGATTCCAAGGATTGAGGATAAGTCGCACCAATTTATTACTTGGCACACCATTTTTGTAAACAAGTTTGTAAATACATGTGCTAGCTTGTGCACATTTTGATTTATTTTGTAAAAGCTATAGTTTATCAAGCATAGACTTGATTTTTAATATTTGGTAAAGTGTGATATACTTTAAACCCAAGTCTCAATTTATGGGCACTCTATTTTTGAAGATAAGAGAGTGTCATGAAAGAAAAGCACCCCTATTTGTATTTCTGGAAGCTATGGCCTAATTTGGAATAAAATATCTCACAAATACTCATGCGTGGGGGAGAATAGGCCATACACACATGAGGGGGGATGATTGCACCCAATCTTGGAGTCGCGACTCGAATCTTTGTGTGAGCTAAGTATTTTCAATTGTTTTTGAATATTTTGATCATGGTCATGTGATGTTTGATGAATTTCTTGAATTTAAATCAATTTCTTACAAATTATTTGATTTCTATCTCCCTAGAAATTTGGCACTATAACTATGCCATAACTCTAGTGAGCTATTAGCTTAGGAAATAACCCGCCACAATGACTTTATAACCTTAGCTTAGGGGTAGCTTAGAAATAGGGTTCCAATAGTCACAAGTGTTGAACTAATTCTTAAATCCAATAACTATATACGTGCTTAAAAGCACTCATTATAATCCTGCATGAATATATGAATGAATAATTCAGAAGAAGAGCTTTGAGTCCACTTTCTATTTTCTTGCATTGTTTGTGCAATGTTGCATTCATATGCTGCATGTATAAACAAACTATTTATTATTTAATTCAACAATAATGTTTAATTTTAAATATTCTATTACTTTGTTGGTTTATCCAACACTTTTGGCGATCTTACTGTTGATCGATTTCATGCCATGCTTTGGTTTCATCCTCTAATCTTTATGTCTGGTGCTGCATGGAGTTGGCATGGGAGGATTGTCTTAGACCCTTTGCCGGTTATGTGGCAGATCGTTTGCTATTTGTTAAGGCCTCCCTCTGTTGGCCTTTGTTCTCATTTAGATTTGGATGGTGTTCGTCACTTTCTTCTACATGCGATCTCACAGAGCAACATCAGATGGAACTCTAAAAAGCACAAGGAGAGGAGTCTTCTTCAACTTAGTGTCCAACAATTAGCTTAATGCATATTCAGTCAATTCCAAAGGAAGTGGAGCTTTCAAAAGCTATCACGAGGGCACAACACCCAATGATTGATATGAAAAATTAGGATCGACTAAGGACAAGGGATAAACCCTAGAATTGGGAGAGGAGCAATGATAGGTCTGGAAGGTCACCAAGTTAGTGCACGAAGCACAGGGTGAGCTTCAGAATGTGCATGTGGCTTCGTAGCTAATCACGGTGGTAGTAGAATGTCTGAAGGGCATCCATAGACAATAGGGTGTAGAGAAATGCCAAAAAGTTCCGAAAGTGCTGGAATCAAGTGGAAAAAGTGTGAAATCGAGACAAAAAGTGCCGAAAGCACTAGAGGGATGCAAAAAAGGTGTGCAACAAGTCCAAAAAGGGATGGAAGTATCATTACCGAGTTAGGGAGCTGGTAAGATAACAGGAGTGAACTCCAAGGAGATTCCGAAGGGATGTAATGAGGGAAGCACAGAGGAAAGAACCAATCCACTCAAAGGGCAGGAACACCAAGATAGGAGTGAACAAGAGAAAGGGTTACAAATGTTATCTTCGATTGTGGCAAGTGAAATGCAGATAGTTGACTCATTAGCAGAGTATGGTTTATGGAAAGATTTATAGAAGATGATGCATGGACAAGTTTGGTTTCATTTGCGTCTAGTTTACAATTGCAATAAGCTAATGAAATCATTCCACCTTTGTACAACATATTGAGTTCTCTCCAGTCACCTTGTCTCATAAGTTTAGTTTCATTTGGCAAATTTGGCTCAATTTGAAAAGGAAATTGATAAGCCTCCGGTTGGTCGACGTTGTCTACCTGCCGGAACGTCGGAGGGAGGTAGATTTGAGATATGATCTGACATCATTTGGTAGGTCGGACCTCTACACTGCACACGTTTTTGACAAGTCGAAGGGGAGATGATCTTGACATCTCTACCAAGTCAGACATCTACACACCATTTTCGATAGGTTAGAGGGGATTTGATGTCTGCAGGTCAGACGTCTACGCTAACCCATTTTTGATAGGTCAAAGGAGAGCTCTATGGTAGGTCAAAGGAGAGTTCTATGGTAGGTCAAAGTGGAGGCAGGTGAGAGGGGAGCCCCCCATGTGGCAAGCTAGTGCGGAGCTCTCCTCCTCTCAGGAGAGACGAGGAGCTGCCAGACCACGGAGGGTTCCTCATAAGATATTAGCGATGTCACAAGTGTACAAAAATTAAGGTTTTTGTCACCCTGTACGCTTTTGTCACTCACGGATGAAATAAAATAGAGACAAAATCGTTGATTATAACAAAAATGGCAGAGAAAAGTATAATCACATAACTACACAAAGTTTCAAAAAAGGATGAATGATGAAAGGTTCCCCATTGATATAGTGTGAACTACACAAAGCAATTATCTGGTGAAAAATAATAAAATAGAAGGATGAAGATGAAATCTTCACTTCCCATACTACTCAATATTATGCCAATATTGCAAAGCACACTTGGAAAGTTATGTGTTATTCTTCAGAGAAAACAAAATTTTATAAGCTCATCAAATGTGTAGCTCACATATCCTTGGAGCATAATGCTCTTTATACCTTAGTATGCTTTAGTAAAAGTGTTCACCTTGTTGCAAAAAATATTCCTCTCCTTTGTTGCTTTACAGCGTCAACAATCGATCCATGAGAGGCGAGGCACAAATAAAGTGGTGTACAGTACAAGACGACTTATTGTGAAATAAATACTAGTATTGCACCCGCGCGTTGCTGCGGCCGACCAAGGTTCCAGAAAAGAACTATTCCCTCTCTACAACCATCTCTCTCTCTCTCTCTCTCTCTCACACACACACACACACACACATGCCCTCTCCCTCTCTCTGTCACGTACACACACTCTCAAATGTTGAAACTCTCTCTCTCTCTCTCTCTCACATGCACACACATATACACACCTGCTCTCTCTCTCTCTCTCTCTCTCTCACACACACACACACACATGCACACACTCCCTCTCTCTTCTTACACTCTCCCACACATAGAAGCGCTCTCTCTCTCTCTCTCTCTCTTTCAATCTCTCTCTCTCTCTCTCTTTCTCATGCACACATTCACATATGTAAATATATAGTATATACAATATTATGTTTGAGATACATAAACCTATATATAGACACATATACTTATACATATATACATGTATTTAAAAATATAAATACAAACATCGACATAATTTAATTAATTTTGATTAAATTTTAATGTGCGGAGATGGGTGATAAGTTGTGCTCTCTCTCTCTCTCTCTCTCTCTCACACACACACACACACATGCACATGCACATGACCCTCTCCCTCTCTCTGCCCACGTACACACACTCTCAAATGTTGAAACTCTCTCTCTCTCTCTTCTCACATGCACACACATATACACACCTGCTCTCTCTCTCTCTCTCTCTCTCTCTCACACACACACACACATGCACACACTCCCTCTCTCTTCTTACACTCTCCCACACATAGAAGCGCTCTCTCTCTCTCTCTCTCTCTCTCTCTCACTTACTCTCTCTCTCTCTCTCTCACGCACACATACACATATGTAAATATATAGTATATACAATATTATGTTTTAGATACATAAGCCTATACATAGACACATATACTTATACATATATACATGTATTTAAAAATATAAATACAAACATCAACATAATTTAATTAATTTTGATTAAATTTTAATGTGCGGAGATGGGTGATACTTTTAAATATATAGATAGATATATCATACACACATCTAAACACACACACACACACACACAAACATAAATATCTATATATATATACATACATACATATGTATGTATGTATATATAAATGTAAATAAAAACACACACACATGTATACACACATATACATATATGTTTTCTATTTAATTTATATTTTATTAAAAGATACTTTTTATTCTCTTTCTCTCTCTTTTCACCCTCCCTCATTATCTCTCTCTCTCTCTCTCTCTCTCTCTCTCTCTCACTAGGTCTGGCCCATCTCTCTCTCTCTCTCTCTCAAGCACATTCTACACAGATGCAGATGTACGCACATGCATGCATATACGCTCTCTCTCTCTCTCTCTCTCTCTCTCTCTCTCTCTCACACACACACACACACACACACATGTACACACCGCACATACACTAATGAAAACACACACTATCTCCTCCCACACACACTCTCTCCTACATAGAAATTCTCAGCCTCTCTCTCTCTCTCTCTCTCTCTCTCTCATGCACACACACACACACACACACACACACTCTCTCTCTTCACGCACACTCTCTCACATAGAAACTCTCTCTCTCTCTCTCTCTCTCTCTCTCTCTCACACACACACACACACACACTTAAATAGATTTACACACATATATATAATTTTAATTAATTAAATTTTAGATTAAATTTTAATGGTAGGGATGAGTGGTGAGGTGTGCTCACTCTCAAATAAATGCATCTTTCATGTAATCTCTCTCTCTCTCTCTCTCTCTCTCTCTCTCACACACACACACACACACACACACACTCAATTCATACATCCACCTATAATCATAATAGACCACCTATAATCATAATAGACCATACAATTACGCATTGAAATTGATATCTTGCTTTGGACCTGGATGAGTGATGACTGGTTGTTGAAGTTGTGTCATTTGAGATTGATAACTCAACTCATACATCCACCTATAATCGTAATAGACCATAAAGTTATCTATACTCCACCATTGTGGAGTAGCAAACCATTGTGGAGTAGCAAACCATTCAACGGCTAGTGCAACCTTTTTTATTTTGTGCTCTTACAAAATGACTACCAAAACGACTCACATCTATGGTCCTCACAAACGACTACCATCAAAGACTTTACTTTAACATTTGTACACTTGGACATTGTCTCTCGTAAATGGTGTGCACCAAGGATGATCCTTCTTAGCCCCATGATGCCATCCATCAAACAACTATTTTTTATCCCTTGTGATTAGGTTAGGGTGGGTGATTGACTACAACCATAAACATATGACTCAATGTCCATTTTGTTAATTATCTCATGTGAATAGTTGATGTTATGAGATTTTTATCGTTAGACAACTCTTTTTAATAAGTCTTTTTACATGCATAACCATATAGGTAAAGACATAAATCAAAAAGTCATATGGCCAATACTTATAGGTGAAAAATAAAACATATAGGTGTAGAAATAAATAAAAATTCATTTAGCTAATCATTATATTAGGGTTTTCATACCTAATGTCCATGGTTAAGATATAAAACCCTAATGGCCTAATGCTTGCCTATAAATTTGAACACTCAAAAACCCTAATGGCTACTACTGCCTATATGCACATGCACATGCACACTATTTATATATACATGTTTTTTCTTTAAATGTCTTAGAAAAAAGAGAGTCTTTCGTCGTAATTAACTATTTTCGATCCTGTTGAGGCATAATTGTTAAAAGAAAAACAGCGTTTCATTTTCTAGGAAAATTTTTAAATGATCAAATATTTTGTTTTTTTCTCAAAAGCACGCGCATTTTATCTCTAAAAATACTATTTTTTCGTACAATATTATGTTTTAGATACATAAACCTATATATAGACACATATACTTATACATATATACATGTATTTAAAAATATAAATACAAACATTGACATAATTTAATTAATTTTGAATAAATTTTAATGTGCGGAGATGGGTGATAAGTTGTGGTCACTTTTAAATATATAGATAGATATATCATACACACATCTAAACACACACACACACACACACACAAACATATATATGTATATATATATACATACATATGTATGTATGTATATATAAATGTAAATAAAAACACACACACATATACATATATATTTTCTATTTAATTTATATTTTATTAAAAGATACTTTTTATTCTCTTTCTCTCTCTTTTCACCCTCCCTCATTACATCTCTCTCTCTCTCTCTCTCTCTAGGTCTGCCCCATCTCACTCTCTCTCTCTCAAGCACATTCTACACATAGATGCAGATGTACACACATGCATGCATATACTCTCTCTCTCTCTCTCTCTCTCTCTCTCACACACACACACACACACACACACACATGTACACACTGCACATACACTAATCTAAACGCACACTCTTCCTCCCACACAAACTATCTCCTACGTAAAAATTATCTGTCGTCTCTCTCTCTCTCTCTCTCTCTCTCTCTCACACACACACACACACACACATGTACACACCGCACATACACTAATGAAAACACACACTATCTCCTCCCACACAAACTATCTCTTACATAGAAATTCTCAACCTCTCTCTCTCTCTCTCTCTCTCTCTCTCTCTCTCACACACACACACACACACACTCTCTCTCTCTCTCTCTCTTCACGCACACTCTCTCACATAGAAACTCTCATGCACACACACACACACACTCCCTCTCTCTCTTCACGCACTCTCTCTCTCTCATGCACACACACATACACTCTCTCTCTTCACGCACTCTCTCACATAGAAACTCTCTCTCTCTCTCTCTCTCTCACACACACACACACACTTAAATAGATTTACACACATATATAATTTTAATTAATTAAATTTTAGATTAAATTTTAATGGTAGGGATGAGTGGTGAGGTGTACTCACTCTCAAATAAATGCATCTTGCATGTAATCTCTCTCTCTCTCTCTCTCTCTCTCACACACACACACACACACACATGTACACTATTTATATATACATGCTTACATACCTATAGATACACATACATACATAATATATATAAGTGTGTGTATCTATAGGTATGTAAGCATGTATACAAAGATTTCATTGAAAGATGTGAGATGAGATCTTCTTAGATTCAAATTCAAAATTGCTTTGGAAGATGTGAGATTTGGCTCCTCCTCACGCTTGAAGGAGGAGTGGCCATTTTGAAATAGGCCCCCCTCCTTTGCCCACGTGGAGGGAGGGCCACTCTCCCTTAATCCTGTATAGATGAAAGGTATAGCTAGAACGTGGAGGGAGGGCCACTCTCCCTTAATCCTGTATAGATGAAAGGTATAGCTAGAACGCGTATCTTTATTATTACTCCACCTTCTTATAGCATGAACACACGACGAGATGTGGTACTTGAATAAAGCATTAAAGAGAGTGTAAAACTACAAGGTTATGCAGAATCTTGTCACGATTGTGACAAGCACACGTGTGTGGCAAACACGAGTGTGTTATTTTGTCGCACGAGTGTGTTATTTATCAAAGGTCAGCGAGGGGAGTTAAGGGCATTTGCCGGTGCCCTTGGAGTTTTTGAGGTTGGCGTAGCAAGGGCACGCCTCTCGGTTACCGGCCGTGCCGGGAGGCACGCAGTTGCATGTCTTGCAGCACACGTTACAGTCTTTGATGCAAAGCTTGGCTCGGCTAGCCTTGCTGCACCGATACGCACACTTGTTCGCACAATCTGCACGTGCAAACCAACTTAATTATGTACATGTATTAAGCAGGTAATCTTAACATACCATCCAATTATTTCATTCCTGCGTGTAAAAATTAATATAAAGGGCCGCGAGAATAGCATAAATGAGTAGGATTAGCGTTGTGTAGTAACAAAGGGTTAAGAGTAATCTCACCAATGCTTTGCAACAAGTGCCTTCCTTTGATCAGCACAGAGGGTTCCTCTTGAGCAGAAACCACAAGCGCCTGCATGAAGCCACAATCCAACACTTGACCATTAATATACAACAGATTATTTGATATTTAGCAAGATAAAGCAGCTTAATTTGATGATAATAAGGGCTTGAGCTAAGCACAGACCATGCAGAGGAGCACGATAAGAACCATGGCAGCAGAAGACACTTTGTGGGGTGCCATGGTAGTATAATGGAGACAATATTGAGAGAGAGAGAGAGAGAGATGTACGAAATGTGGAAAATGTGTGTTACTCAAATACGAGAAGGGTAAGGTATTTATAATGGAAATATGAGAAGGGCAAGGTATTTTTAATCGAAATTGGCCCTCAGATATTGGCAATATTTCCCAGCCCACAGTGAGCTGTTGCGCAGTTCAAGCCAGCTACGAAATCTTGTCCATTTAATTATCAAATGGGGAAAAAAGGCTTCAACCCCCAGGCACACGAGTGCATGTGTAATGTAGTCTTAGAGTCTTAGATCCTTTTTTTTCACAAAAAAGCATTTTTAATATAATAGTTTTCACCTCATAATTATCAAGCATGAAATGGCAGCCAGCAAACATCAATGATGAGCTGACCATGTCAGCTGCACAGAGAGAATCATGCCACGTCAGCCGCCAGCAAACCTAATACCAGGTCCAGGTGTCCCTTCTCACTTGTGCCAACAAGACGCTTTTCCTCTTGGTCGTTCTTTTCAACACATATACTCACACGTTCAGCATGCGCTCCTGTCACGGAATATCCCATGTAGGAGCCACGTGGACGGTGGCATCTTGCTCCGTTGACTATAGTCTATCACGTATAGTTCGCTTGGGTACAATTTATATGATACATAAGTTGCCTTGAAATTCAATGAACTACTCTAAATCATGGATATATGTTTAGTGTAAAAATAGATTTGCATTTAGTTTCTAGTGGTTAGGCCCAAAGGGAGACATTTGAATCCATAATAAAATTTCTATGTATAACTAGATAATGAAGTAGAAGAGGAGGATCCATTCAATAATGGGTTAGATGAGGAGAATCCATCTAGATTAGATGACGAGGAACCATCTAGATAATGAGGTAGATGAGGAGGATCCATCTATTTATGTATGTACAAATCAGCTTGTATTTTATAACAATGGTGGGTTTTTGTAAATGGGTGGAAGCATGATAACGTGCTATGCTTTTTAAGGTTTCTAGCAATGCTTTTTAGTAAGTGCTAACGTAAAAAATGGGCATGTGGTAAATTTTTCTTAGATTATACATAAAGATTCTCTTCTTCAAGAGCTTTCCAATTATGTGTAGCATGATAGGAAAATTTGCATTGTGGGTCATCTTTGGATCGAAAAATCATTATAAAAAGTCATGCTAACTAGCATTGTCCCGGACACAAAAAAGTGTAGCACGTTAACATGCTTCCACCCAAATGCAAGAGAAGATGAAAAATCATGGAATGAAGTGCTGTGGGATTATTTAATTCCTATTCACCTTATTTTAAATCAGAGAGGATAAATGAGTATTTCACAGATTATTAGCATGATTGAGGGTGTTGATATACGACCAAGGATTACTCATAAACTCATTCTTCCTTGTTAAGTGTTGCACGTTAACATGCTTCCACCCAAATGGAAGAGAAGGTGAAAAATCATGGAATGAAGTGCTGTGGGATTATTTAATTCCTATTCACCTTATTTTAAATTAGAGAGGATAAATGAGTATTTCAATTATGACAGATTATTAGCATGCTTGAGGGTGTTGATACGACCAAGGATTACTCATAAACTCATTCTTCCTTGTTAAGTGCTACACGTATTCTACATTGGAAGCAACTTAAAGACTGAATTATTGTTGGATCCTTGCATACTCACATATAAAGAAAGCGATCCTGTAGTTGTAAGCTTTTCAATGATCATGTGATCCAAAATTGTGTTTGTCAATAGCAAGAAACAAGGAAATGAACTTCAATGTTAATTCCTTATGGTCTATGCCCAAAAGGGGAAGTTTTTAAAATATAGATACATCTGTAATAAGAAAATCCAAGATTGGACATGCTTATAAGAAAGGGATTCTTTTGGCTAGACATAGACAATGTCTTAATTATCAAAACATAGAACACTATTGCATGTCGATTATGTGATATCACTAGCTTAAAAGAAACATCCAATAGATTCAGCTAAAAAATGCCAAATTTAACAAGATTTCAAAACTGTCTTACTCAAGAGTAGAGTGTTTCCAAAAAATGATAGAAACAGTGGCCCTTTAACATACAAAAATATTGTTCTTCCTAAAAAACACCAAGATATTCAATAAATTTTGGTATTTAAAATGTGTAACTACATAACATAGAAAATCATTATTATTCCTATTGTTCCAAATTCTTAGTAAATAGTACATCAAGTCCATTTAGATATAGAAATCTTGTTCCATTCGAGTTGAAGCTTCAAGTTAATATTGAGCATCAACTTAAAGCTTGGACTTGATGTTGAGTATTAACTTATTAAAACCTAGAGTTGATGTTCAAAGTCAAATCCAAGCATCAAGTTGATGCTCAACATTGTATAGAAACTTTAATTTGATGTTGGAAATTGAGTTTAAGCTTCAATTTGATGTTGAGCATTAACTGGAAGCTTTGCATTCAAGTTGAATAGCAGCTTGGTGTTAATGCTCAATGCTCTCCTCTCCAGATTTGGTGATGCTATAATTTGTACGGCCCCCATCATGAGGAAATGTTGGGGTGAGCACTAGACACTTATAGCTTCCTAATTTAGACACTTATAGCTTCAATGTTCAATTGTGTGATTAAATTGTTAGAAGATGGCTTATGTAGAGACCTAGGTAGGAACCCAAGCTCAAACCAAGGACAACTTATCTTTAGGTGGCAAGACTTGCTCGTAGAGTAAGCGCTTGAATGGCATCGTATCTAGGGAGAGCTGAGTGGGAGTTGGAGAAGGTGGCTGCTGCAGCACTGTGGTGGCAAAGAGAGACAGAGAACAGCTCGCGTGTCTATGCTACATGCTTCGAAGGTGACACAAGACCTCAAAGGGCGGCAGCGTTTCAGCGTTTCAGCGTTTTTTCAAGTGGCAGAGCACAATAGCGAAGGTGTTGGCGGCTGCAACAAGGCGGCTGGCTGAGAAGGTGAACAACCGTGGTCTCTGTGCTATTGCGTAGGCTGAATCCCTGCGTTACAAACTCTTAGGTGGTCTTGCTGTCCGGAGAGCTTGCTATGGAGTTCTGAGATTTATCATTCATGTTTTCCCGAGGGAACTGTTTAATTGTATGCGGAGAAGAAGCAACACACGTGGCTTGGGCAGCGTTTCATAAAAACGCTACTGCTCTCTGTGCTTGCAAACTTTGAAGCGGGCAGACCGGGTCGACTGAGAAGAGGTGGACGGAGTTTTCGAGATGGGACTCCCGTGTTCGAGCAAGGATGACAAACTGAATGGGGACAACTATGCGCATTGGAATTTGATCATGAGGCTGTGGTTTAGCAGAAAAGGCTTATGGGACATTGTTGATGGCTCGGAGGAACGTCCCCGAAGGGATATCAATCGGTTCACACGTCTTCAGGAGGAGGAGTTTCTCAAATCTCTTGTGGATTGGGATGCTCACAATGCGAAGGCGATGTCGGCAATTGCAGAATCTCTCACCAAGGAAATTTCCCCTGCCATTCAGACTTTAAAGACTGCCAAGGAAATGTGGTCAAAGCTTGCAGGAATGTTTGATCGAGACTCAACAATGCGAGCAGTAACCCTTCTCGGCCAGTTGTTTTCCATCAAGTTTGAAACCGGGACCTCTATGCAGTCACTTCTAATGAAGGCAAAGGTTATCCATGATCAGTTATCGGCTATGAATAGTGCATTAACTAGTACCCAATTAGCTGCCTTGGTTCTTACGAAGTTGCCTGAGGAGTACAAGATGGTCTCGAGGGCATTACGCTTACAAGTCACGAAGGAAAAGCTGGAATTTGATGATCTCAGCTCTTTTCTCATTGAGGAGGAAGCAGTGCTCATTTCCCAAGGCAAGATTCGGGTTCCGAAGGATAAAGAATCGGCACATGCTGCATCGAAATCCAATAAGAAGTCTAGGAGCCGTTGTTATAAGTGCGGAAAGCGAGGGCATTTGGCTCGAAATTGCAAATCCAAAGCTAAAGCTCAAGGCTTGACGAATAACAAAGGCAAAGGCAAAGCTGACGAGGATGACAGTGACAGTGATTCTAAGAGGGATGCTACGGCGTCTGCCGGTGTGGCGAGGACTACACTGGCACATGCTCTAGCATTCTAGCTTGGTGGATGGATGCTACCACGTGCTTCAGCCAGAGAGAGGCATGTGAGTGGCAGAGAGGGGCAGTCTGTGCTCCCGTTTTGGTGATTTGGACCCGTGTGTCAGAGTTCAAGGCACATGCATCTGGCATGGAACAGCTTGACAAATCTATGGACGTGATGTGTTCATAGTTCATTGGTAGTAGACTATGGATGGGATGAGTTCCTGGTTCATTGTGTAGCAGAATTTTGGGCGTCGTGTGCGACAGTTCAAGCATTCAGAGATTTTTTGGACGTGATGTGTTCGCAGTTCAACGAATGGGGGATCATGAATGTGGAGTTGTCTGCAATTCATTATTCTATGTGGCAGCTAAAGCTCAAGATGGCATTTTCTTGTGGAGACAGGTTGATTGGTGCATTATCTGAGGTGTACCTAGCAAAGGCCATGCTAGGGTGTCCATGGTTGCATCTGCATCGACTTGGTTTCTTCATCTATGCCCACTATGAGCTACAGAGAGGGTGTTAAATAGTATCTCATGTGACATTGATTCGTAACAAAGGAGTCGGCCATTTCACTTGTGAGGGTATATATACCCATGCCCACCCATTGTATTATTCAATCTATTCATTGCTGAAGTTAGCTGTTCGTCAATCTCTCTCTCTCTCTGCGTCAACTTCTCTCTCTCCCCCTCTGCGTGTATTCACACTTCCACATGCACCAATCTGACAGGTCTGAGGGCACCACGGTATGGCCTATTTTAGTCTATTATGGTCTTAGACGGCCATTTGGTCCATTGGAACATCTACTTGGAGGTTCAAGGGGTACGTTTTCACAAGCCAATTTCATGTGTGCATGGGAATTAACACCAATGTGCATCAGATGAGGTGCATAAGGAGTATCCTTAAGCACGTTCTAGTGTAAATATACCAAATACATTAATATGAGGGTAAAGTTTTAAACTCGAACTTGATGTTCAACATCGACTTGGAGGTTAGAGGGCATATATGTTTTCCAAATATGTTCTCTCCTCCATGCCAATGTGCCAACACACATGTGCCTGTGATATGCTTTCTCTAGAGCCCTTATGTATTTACTCCTCATGCCATACTGCTCCATCTTGGTAGAACATTGTGCTCCCACGTGCCACCATCTGTCGCATACGCCATATGGTGTACCATTATCCCTGTGTGTGGATCATCTCCCTACCAGCCCCCACTTGCATGTGCACTGCCAAGAGGGCACCTTTCCACACCCATGTGGCACCCTCCAGGCCTAACATCACCTTATTGCACTTCATTGTTGCCATACATCCATCCTGATCAGGTGAAACTCGCCCCAATCCTTGGCCTCATGTGGTTGTCACCGCTCCCATCCTTTGATCCATGTGTGCACCATAACACACCTTTTCTATGTGACTTGCACTGTTGGCATATGGGATTTGCATGAATTGTCTTATAGCTACCCCTCTTGCATACGGTGCTCATATATGCCACCCTATAGATCTCCCTATGTCTAGCCGGGTCCTTATACTATTACCTACGTTAAACTAGGTGTTTGGATGCATGTCAACCTTGTCACCTATACTTCTTGAACAAAACCGTTGTCACATTCATACCCTAGCCACTCTACGATTAAAAAAAAGCACCTTGGTACCTTATGACACACCCCGAAACCAACGATAGAACCTAAGGCTTGTGTTTTCAGTGTGATCACAAGCATGTTTCCTATATGGTAATCTCTCATACCTTATGTGATCGTTCAACTTGATGTTAAACAACAAGTTTTAGCCTCTAACTCAACTTTGAACATTGAGTTGAAGGATTATTGCACCAAATTAATATTCAACACAAGTTTAGGTCTCAAACACGATGTTAAACATCGACTTGGAAGCTCAAAGGAGATGTTGAATATCAAGCCTTTAGATCATATTAGGGAGCTTAGGAAAATTTCATTACTTTGGAAATTTTCTTTTCAATAAACTTTTTGGTGTATCTTTATTATGCCAAATCCAAAGTTGTTGGAGAATGTGGATTTAGAACCTACTCTTCAAGAGCTTTCCAATGATGTGTCAGATGAGCTGGTTTTGATAAAAACTTAAAAGGGTTCATGGTACTCCCATTTTTTTATCTTAAAAAATGGGAATTGGGATTTTCCAAAACTACCTAAGATGGTCTTTATTGCTAAACATCAACTTTGAGCTTTCAACTGGTTGTTAAACATCAACTTTGATTTTCCCAAACCCCCTAATATGGTGTTCTGGTGGATGTTGAACATCAACTTTGAGCCTTCAACTGGATGTTGAACATTGAGTTGGATACCCAAACTAGATGTTTAACATTAAAATTGATCCCACATCTCTTTACAAACATGAACTTGTTAGCTTGAAATAAAATATTATTATTTTAGTTGTTTACTTCATTGCAAATGGTTTTTCACAAGTAAGTTACAAGTTCTTTCATAAATCCATGTAGTTTAATTATGGTCTTGAACATCAACTAAAGGGGCTAAAGACCATAATTATAAATTTGTGTGTCAAGGCAGTTTTGTTATAAATTATTTCTTCATTTTACTTGTAATTTTATGTTGTGTTCTTACTATATATATGGTTTTTGTGGTAAAGCTACTCTAGTTTTAATATTTCTACTCCAACTAGATTACTTACAAGGATGCTCGAATGTGTTTGGCTATCTTGCAAATACAAGAAAGCTAAGACATGTTGATGGATCTAAAACATTAGTCAATCCCCATCCATCTCATAAATTGTGTCATAGATCTCTTCTCTAGGATGATTGGATACTTAGGCTATTTTTAGGAACATGTATTGTAGACTAAGTAGATGATTAATCATGAATAAATGTTAGAATGTAATATTTTGAATAAATGATTGATCATTTTTATTTTTGAAGTAGGGTTACCAAGTTCAAGGATAATGTAACTAAAGATTTATAGTATCTCATCTTTTCAATATTGCATATTATTTCCATTCTAGTTCTCTCTAGTACATCACTTCATTATTGATAGTAATAAATGATCTTAATCTATAAAAAATATAGATGATCAATTATTGTCTATGGAATAATCACCATTATATATAGATATGTTTGAATATTCAATTTGAATACATTGATTATAGAAATCACCTTGTCCGGTGGGTATATATAGAAATCATTAATGTCCAAAATTATAAGACGTGCAAATATAGAAGTCATCCATGGTGATATGCTTATAGGAATAAAAACATTATAGAAAGAGATAATGTGAAGTAGATATAAATCATTCAATGTATCTTTGAGCTTTAACACTAGTTTGGTAATAGGGTACAAAAGTGTCCGTGGACATATTTATATCCTTATTTACTCCACCAACTTTATGGAACTATTCAGCACATGTAACGTACCTCAAAGTTTAACCAAGTTATAATTTAAGATAATCTTAAGTTTTAGATGCTACAGATTTTAGTAATGAATTTCAACAGGTTTTCAGCAGTAAAGATTCTAAGTGTTAAAATTAAGTGAAAATTCAAGATTGAGTTTTCAATTAGATAGTATACTCAAAAGAAGCCTTTAAGTATGTAGATGGACATGCAAATCAAAATTTGATAAAAAAGTAAAATGTGGCCTATTTTTGGAGTCGACTTTCACATACAACTGATTTTGGTGATTTTGCCCACGATGGGTTGTAGACCGTATGCGTTCTGGTAATTTTAAGTATCCACATAACTAGTATTTAATAACTGTGTGCGAAGTTATGCACCTGTTGCAAATTGCAGCCCTGATAGGCAGATTTGAGAGGCTTGTCAAATCTACAAGCATCTCTTCCACATAACTTTTGGAGAGTAGACATGGATTCCCAATCAATCAAGATATCAAAAAATATATCGGGGAAGTATACAAAAACTCTTTTTATTATTTTGCTTTAATTCTTTTGAGATTAAATAAATAAATCGATAAGCATGTATATGAGAGAATATGAGTTGGGGTATGGAACTCTTAACGGTTGAATTTATTAATAAAAAATGATCGCCTTAGTCTAAAGACTCATAGAATAAACACTTTTGGAGTCAAAGAATTAGAAGATAGAATATTTGACTAGTTTGTGAGACCAGATTTTACGTATAACCTTCATTAGGGACTGTTTTACGAGGCATTTATCTTTTCGTGTGTTTAGGATCAGATTTTTACATAAAAATAAAAGTTTTAGACGATATAAAACTCTACAAGAACGTATGAGATGCTATATAGTCAAATCTCTTTCATTTTTAAGTTATTCGAGTGCAAAGTGGGGCACTTGGCTGTTTTTGACAGTTTTATGCTGAAAACACAACTTTGGCCATTTTGAACGCTCTCAAAAGGACCTTAGAACTCATTTTTAGAGAGCCAGTAGAGATATATATTTTATAGAGCATTAGAAGTCCTAAAACTTTGTAGTTTGACTTTTCTCTAATTCCAAATAGATTGAAAGATACTATTCTCCCAAAGAGACCAGTTGTCAGGCTTTGCCTTACAAATCACTACTATCAAGGTTGACTACCTTGCCTATATAGACCAAATGGACTAATGTATAAGCATAGTTAAGACTTAGCTATAACAACTAGAGATAATCTTACTAGTTAGAACATGACAATTCAAAGACTAAGAGAAGTTAAGGACCATTTGAATTAAAAGCTTGTTTCTATACTTGAGGTTGTTTTTGATTGATTTGAATATGCTTGTCTTGAAATATTATGGACTAGAGATGAGTGTGAGATGATATATATGAGTTATGATTGCTTTGCTTTTAGATGAATGATTGATATGCACGCATATGACTAATTTATATGCATGTGTATGATGAGACTCGGCATGAGATTTTGAGATTCGGGTCGACCGTCCTTAGACAGGGAACGCCAGAAGAGAATGAGATTTATGCCCTCTGGGAGCCATGTGGTAGAACCCAAAGAGGACGAGATTTAGAAAGAGGCATACTCGGGATAGCTACGATGTCTAGTGTGGAGGTTGGGTGGACGGGCATCGGAGAAAGCTCTAGATTGACTGGATTTTGATCATTCTGACTAACCATGTTGTCGAGCATGGTGATGATGATAGAATCTTGAGATAGACACATACATTGTGATTGATTGAGATGTTATGCTCTAATTGATAGATATTTATTTCATGTGAATGCTTGTTTGAGATTACGTGACTCTTTGCTTGATAAGAATCTTGGATATGGCATGCATACTTATTTTGCTATTTGAGAGAGGATTGATTTGATTGTATTGCTGTGTAGAAATAGCACGATTAAGTGAGTTTCAATGTTTTCTTAGATTAAGTTGTACGATTAAGATATGGTTAGAATTAGGGACCGTCACAACACACATGAATAGTGAAAATCAAAGGTTTCCTTTTTTCATATCATTAGGTACATAGTGAAGGAAAATCGAGATTTTTTGGAATCACATTGGTTACCTTTAAGTTTTTTAATTTTATCCAAATTACAATCGTAGTAGGCAGAGTTGTTTGGACTATATTTGGATCAAAGCCTTTAATTGGCTGATTTCTCATTGCTTTTTCCAAAGCTTTTAGATGTGCATTGCTTCACAAACATATATATGGTGTAATACAATTCATTTTAGGCTCAAAAATCAATTTGAGCTTTAAATTTTAGGTCTTAGAAATTGTATTGGCACCACACTTGGACCAGTCACATTGAGCATCCTTCTTGGTTCTCACCTAGATACATCAAATAGGCCACATTAGCCAGGAATCTTAGTAACCGACTATGTCATTATCCAAGAAATTGGCCTAATACCTTATTATTATATAGGAAACTTGTAGATGCTTGATGTATTCCATCTTTTTTAGATGCATAGCAATACCAACTTGCAAAATCACATGGCCTAAGAGAATACCACCAGTTATTACAAAAAGGCACATTTCTTAAATTCAAGCTACGTTTGGCCCAAAAAACACTTTCGTAATAAGAAGAAAGTCAAGTAGTGTAGGAAAAACCATTAGGAAAAATTTGGAGTTAAAAACGACCTTCTAAGGAGCCAGGTCAGCACTTTCCTAGAAAAAAGGGAGCTATGGGGTGAACCTTATATATCTTACGTCAAAACCCCCACATGTGATGTACCTTTGGTTGAAAAGTAGGTAGATAGCTTCCATAGTAATCCACAAAGGCCCTTTATTTTCTATTTTCCTTCAAACCTATCAATGGGTTTTTCTCCTTTATTTTCTATTTTCCTTTAAACCTATCACAATGGGAGATAGCCAATTGGCCTTACCTATTGGTGGGTGGTTAAATCCTACTTTCAATAGCTTATCAATTTCTTATTTGACATGTTCAGCATGATTTGGATTCATCCTATACCATTGCTATTTAATTGGGACAATAATATCCTCCTTATTGTTGATATAGTGTTGATAGTAGATGTTGCTACTAGAATCCATTCACACCACACAGAGATTTGTTGTTTAAGATCGACTGTCTCTTGATTCATTTCTTGAACTAATATTTTCCATGTCTTATCTACACCCTTGAATTCAGCCATGGCGCAAGTTCAAGTCGACTTTGATGTGGACGAAGAGATTAAAGAAACACCTGCAACTCTGTTGTATGACTTCCTCTACAAATGTCAACGTCATGATTTGCACCCTGCAATTTCGTTGATGTTCAATTGAGATTTTTCTCTGGAGGATACATTTTCTAGCCATCATGGATACTTTGAAGAGGCAAAGCAAGAGTTTGACGAGCTCACAAATGAAGAACCAATGATGATTGATGGGAAAAATCACATTCATTTTAATCTCAAGGTGTCGCCGGAGAAGAAGCAGAGGTTAAACAGGGATTGGCACAAGGTACCATGTGATAAGAAGAGAGCTTTGCTATGCCCTTTTCACAAAAGAAAATGCCGCTTGATGGAATACTCTTATGCCTTCTTATGCTTCTTGCACATGAACGTGCAATTAACAGATGAAGAATGTACAGAGCCGCATGCAACAAATGAAAGTGAAGACACGATTTCTCGTCAGGCTAGTCCCACCGTTGAGGATGTTGCTGAAGAGGAGGACACTCCTCATGTGATTGAGGAGTTAAATGTTGAAGAAGAGAGGAAGCTCAGTTCGGCGGTTGATATTGAGGCACTTAGAGAACAAAACAATGATATAGGTCAGCTTGTGATTGAATCAGATGACTCCTCCCCCATTCCAACGCCATTACTCCCCTCCTACCAAGTAGGAGATTCAGAGTATATACTGCTGACAGACATACAACATGTATTTAACTTAAGGGAGGACCATTGCATAGCTTTCATAGCCCAAAATCTGGAGGTCGATGATAAGTTTGTAGATGATGATGGGATAGATAAGTACTTACTAGTGGATAGCCATGTGAAAGACACCGAGTTCCTATCTGCTTACAGCAACACTAAAGATGATCGATGCTGATGCCCTTAAATATGAAGGAAAAGATGCCACAGAGGAAGAGCTACAAGAAGCAAGGGAAAGACTGAATATTACCAACATGGGAGGGTTTAGGGATGTGCCAAATAAGTCAGCGGAAACCGTTCCTAGTTCGAGCACTAATTTATGGCAAGATGCCTTGCTTGAAGCAGATGAGAACCAAGAGGTTAGTTTTTTTTTGTTGTGGATTTGGCTTTATCAACTTTGTCTTGAAATGTTTGGTGATGTTGTTTCTGGCTAATGCTTCTTTTTTTTTCAGTTGGAAATATATGAAGACACATTCCTCAAACGTGCTTCACGCAAGCGTATGGCAGGATTGGGCCACGATTCGACACTAGGAACATATATACATCGCCTAAAATTCCCTCAAATTGTGATATTTCACGCTAGCTTCTCCAAGGATAATGCAAGTTTTCCTTTGATGGCGATAAAGACTCTATCCAGGTATTTAGGTGGCTATCACTTAAGGCTGAATGCAAACAAGGCAATACTTCTGGAGCGGCAAGCAGCTGTTCGAATTTTTGGAGAGGGACCTAGAGTATATTCGTTGAGATGTAAATATTATTTAACATATGCTGCTTAAGGGTTGGCATGTGGAATCACAGATCCTAATCTGTTGAGTGATTGCGGGAAGAAGCATCTTCTTAGAATAGCAAGGCCAAAGGTCCCTGTTGTGCCATTGATAGAGGATGAAGAAGATGATGCAGAAACTTCATCAAAAAAGGCTCGGCTGGGGGAAGTCTCTGCTCCAAATTAACAGATTTAGATTGTTCCAGTTGCTAAGAAGTTTCTTCATATTTCTCAATACTCTTCTTGCTTACCATTAAAAACTATGAAATGTATATATATTGAAAACCTTTATATGGGACATAGATGAAAGCTCTTATTCTTTTAAAATCTTTCACAGTTACATCATTGTTTTATAATATGTATTTCAATGATCAATTTTCTTCCACACTCTGCCCTGTCTTTGTCGTTGTCTTAGCCATTCAGCATGATTCTGCTTTCCCTGTGAGGAGACATATATTGAACGTCTCCGTTCAGCCTGAACCTTTCTTATTGCACATGACACAGCTGATTCAGACTGTTTGATCTTCACACGAGCCCTCGCTTGAATCTGCCTATACCACCACTGACATAGTTGCTTCATGGGATTACTTTTCTTCATTCCTCCTCCATGTTGAGTGGCCCTTTGATAGGCACAACGTGCTTGCCAATGAGATCTTTCCATGCCTTGGGTAGACCAAATCCCAAGGCTTCCAAACTCTTCCGCAAAAAAGGTTCCATGTGCATGCAAAATGTGCTACAAATGCTCAACAACAACAAGACATTTAGTATCATACAATATTTTTTGAACAACAAAAAAAACTCAAAGCTGTAGGTTTTCAAGTAATAACCATGTATTGTGTCAAGTTTGTCGCACCCCATGCCTTTTCATAGCTAGTGTAGAACTCTGCCACAACTGCCTCAAATTTCTCAACATCCCCATCTTCAAACCTTGCTTTTTGCAACAAAGGTGCTAGGCGATCAAGTGTCAACCACGCTTTGGCCTTTGCCACCCTTGCTTGTCCTGAAGAGCCTCGATCAGGTACAGCTGCATGAAGCTTCCTCCACACCTCAAAATCTGTACCCAGATGACCTCTCTGGGTATGATTAGATAAGAACTTTCTGGCTTTTGCACCTCCAAAACATGGTTTGCTAGGAATATTTCCGGTCTTCCCTGATCTTCTCAAGTCCTTCTCAATCTTCACTTGACCACAATGTAAACCTGCATCTGAAAGCACTTGCTCTATTTTTTTAATAGTTCTTTCAATATCTACTGCTGGTTTCATATTCCATGAAATTCGATGTACATGTAGACTAGTTTCTCAATTATTCTAACCTGCGCATGCAAAACGCAAATATGAACTCTGATCAAAGGGATAGGAAGAATTGGATCCCAATTAGGATCCACTCCTGGAGCATCACGATTTGGGGCTTCACGCCTATTACTGATTGCATTTAGGCATTTCCATTCTCTCTCTTTTCCTCCTTTGGAGACACCTCGTTCGGTCATGCAATACAGGCAAGGATACTTGGCCATTGCTCCTTGGGAAATACCAAACATGCATTTCAAGGTTTTAAGATCTGCAGCCAAGTGTGCCATTCAACCTCATATTCACCATATCCTTCTACATAAAGCTTTTCGCCATTCGACTGCTCTGCTGGATAGTGGAAGGAAGCTCAGTCTGGTTGAAGTACCACTTTAGAATTTCATGGGTCTCTGTTGGAACCTGTTAACAACAACAGTTAAATTGTCTACAACATGATAACAAGAGGATAGCAAGATAATATTTTTTAAAAAAAAATGGATAGCACGTCACCTCAAATGCAGCCAGCCACTAAATCTCATTTTTGGTTTGTACACTAAAGTGCTTCTCATCAGCATTACTGATACTTGCATCCAAAGCTCTATTCATTAAAGTAATGCTAACCCTTTCCAGCTTCTGTCCTTTGATCACCTCACTCTCATCAAGTTTTAAAACAAATTTCAGCCTTCCATTGCACTCATGTATACTGATGCCATAAAATTTCACCATAGCCATTTGTAATTTCTGAACATCCATGATGAAATTGTTGAACTCTGTAAGCTCTATGATTTTCTGTTCCCCGCTCTTTTTAGTCACTGTCAATGTACTAGACACGTGACAAGGCTCTCCAACAAGTTCGACCATTCGCAAGTTGAGAATATTTCAAGCTTTGCTCACGTGAAATGGTTTTGGAATGGGAATTATTGTTTTTTTTCCAAGCTTACAATTGAAACCCTCTTTAACTTTATTAAACAACATCCTGTAAGACTTTGTGCTTATACCAGCCATGTCACATATACCTTGTGCATCTGCAGGCGTGAATGCTTCACTCACCTCTTGCAAGGATTGCTTTGCTATGTCTGATCGAAGTCTTGCAAACTTAGGATGCTGTATTGCTGACTCCACGATGTCTTTTGTCAGAACTTTGCCAAATATATCAGAACCTTGCTCTTTTGGACCCACAACATCTGTGACCATCCTGAAGCAACAACGATAGCTATTTCAGTCTATCATTCATCTAACTATACGACCCCCACACCCAATCCCCCATCTCCAAAAAAGGAACTAAAGATGAAAATGAAAAGTGAGTGCTCAAAGAAATTTAAGCTCAAAGAAATTATAGACCTGCAAGCTTTTTACACGACGCTTCCATTGGCCACCTCCAACATTGAGTTCTTCCAATGGTTTGATCTGTCTCTTGCGTAATCGAGCACCCAATGGCGTGTCTTTCAAATATTGCAATTTTTTGTTGAACTTTTCAAGTTGTTTTCGAAGGTGTGCATTCTCACTCTCCAATGTGAAATTGTTGATTTCTCGAACTGCCAAAATTTCATTCTTCTCCTTAATAGTGTGCTGCATCTTACAAATAGTCTGCTGCAAATGATCAAACTCTTTTTGTAACCCAGCACAAACTTTTGCTTTGTCCTCATTTGAAGCTTGCAAAGCAGTTGTGATCGATGCCAAGTAAAAATTCGCACCTTCAAGCATTTTTATTCTCGCATCTCTATCACTCAAATGTCTTTCAAAGATACTTTGACATTGGCCAAACAGTCTTTTGCAATATCCAAGCAATCCATTTTCACCCTCACACACAAACTTGAACAAGCTTGTCAACCCAAAGAATGATGGAGATTGAGAGGAGGTTGGATCTAGTGGGTAAATGCTACCATCCAACCATAGGTCCATATTTTTCTTTCTTTCATTCCGAAGCTCAGTAATGTGGGCTTCGCATGCTGGCCTAGACCAATTTCTCTTACAGCAGGGAGCATAATCGGGTTCTACTTGGAAGTGGATGTCCACCGTTTTCTTCTTTTGCTTCACAGGTTCCATTGCATTGTTATGTGCTTTAACAACACCAAAAAGCATTATGAACTCACACTTTAACCAAAAATAAACAAAGATATTACACTTATCTCCCGTGAAGAAGATTGCTTCATTAAAACCAAAAGACAACATCACTAAATAATACCTCCTTGTCCATCAAATGAACTTGTTGGTATCCTGGATGAACCAAAATGTACAGAGTACTTGTAAGCACAACTCTCACTTGAAAAAGGTAAGAAATGGGATTGTTATTCATGCACAAGTAGGTATGGTGCATGAAGAACAAATACTTTTCCATCCTTTTTCAAAACTTGCCGCCTTGAGAAGAAGAGAAAATCAAAAACCTCCCACTCAAAACAATTTGGATTTGGAGTGGTTGTGGTTGTGGTTGTGGAGTCGGGAAGACAATGAGGGAGACAATGCAAGATGATGGGTTGCAGGGACGAAGTTCGGTTCAAGTTTGGTTAGCAAAGTTGGCTTCGTTACATTCAAAAGTGTAATGAAGAAAGAGAGTGGTGTCTTTTTTCAATAAAATAAGGCACCATAGTGGGAATAAAAAACTATACTTAAGAGGCATTGTTTTGAATTAGAAAACACCCTACATGTTAGTTAATGGAATAAAGAACTCAAAAATGACGCACATACCCTCCAATATTATATGTGGGTTTATTGGCTTGCTTTGTCCACATCACCATCCCAAGGGATCTCTTACAAGGCCCCTTTTTGAGTCCAAATTTTCCCTAATGCTTCCTGCAAGGGGGGTTGAGAGGCTTGGTTAAGATCAATGGAGTTATCCCTAATAACCAGTTGTAGAGAGTTGCCCTTCTCATTACTCTCTTTCAGCTTATCAGGAGGAGTGGCTGCAATTTCTTCCCTGTCTGACTCAGATCCTGGGTCATCTGAGTCCTCTGAATCCACCCACTCTGGTAGGTCTGCCAAAAGAGCAAAGTGGTTAGGGTTCTTACCTCTTGCTTTGTTATTCTTAGATGTCTCACCCTTCTTGTCTGTGGTGCCCGTAGATTGTCCAGTGGAAGGAGGAGTAGGCTGGTGATTCTCATTAGACTTGGTCTGGGAATCGATAGGGGCTTGAGCCTGCTGTTGTTTCGGCTGAGCTGCTGGGGGGAATTTTACAGGACACTCTCTGACAAAATGGCCTGCCATCCCACAATGGAAGCAGGCATTGGGAAGGTATTTGTAAACTAAAGGTTGTTCACAGGTCTCACCATAATCTGCAGCAATGATAATTGAATCTAGCAGGGGTTTAGAAAGGTTCAACTCTATTAGCATTTGAGGATGCCAAGAAGGATTGAAGTCTCTCTGGGGCTTGCCACCCAGGACTTTACCCAGCTGCTCTCCAATAGGCCTGAGGTGATGATGAAAATGAAGGGGCAGGTTAGGGAGTTCATGGGTAGTTTTCACTGGCAGACTTCGCAGGACTGAAGTCCTTACTCCACTTGAACAAGCATAGGGGGGAGGTACGAATGACCCAGTCTCCCATGCTTAGAACCTCAAAAGCCATTTCAGGGGTCTTAAACATGAAAAGGTAGTGGTTTTTAGGAAGAGCCTGAATGGCTTCTACAATACAGCCCCTACTACCCCACTGTTGTTTGACCCAGGATTTCAACAACTCCACTGGGGGCCGAGGGCCCGCAATCAGACCTAAAAGAGCTCGGGTCTCTAAGTCCTTTTCAATTTTCCTCACCTGGCTAGCAGGAAGAATCAGCAGTGGTTTACTTGAATAAGAGTGTCCCTGCGCTGCTCCATCAGCTTTTTGGCGGTTGCTCCGGGGTAGAGTCTGGCGATTTCCCTGCAAAGCCTTCTTGAGTAGGGCTCGAATGCGCGCCTGGTGTCTGATTGAAAGGGTTCGTTGGAAAGGCATTATCTGCAGCCTTGCTTTCCAGTGCTTCCTGTACTTGAGAGGCCACCTCTCTTGGCAAAGACTGTAAAATGTGCTGGGTGAAAAGGGCAGCCGGTCCGGCATTGAAAGGGGGAGAAAGGTTCTGGTTCAGTAGAGCTCGATGGGGGAGAGGGTTTGTGGGATGCCACGCATTGTCTTGATTAGGGGGGGAGAGGAGAGAACGATGAGGTGTTACCCCTCCTGTTCTAGGAGGGGTGAGGGACGAGGAAGACATGACCTAATAGCTCACCATGGCTACGCTCACTCAGATGGGAAATGATTCAAAAAAATCTATAGTTGTTAGAACTTAGCACTCTCCAAATGAAGATTAAAACCTTAATTTTTGTACACTTGTGACATCGCTAATATCTTATGAGGAACCCTTCGTGGTCTGGCAGCTCTTCGTCTCTCCTGAGAGAGCTCCGCACTAGCTCGCCACATGGGGGGCTCCCCTCTCACGTGCCTCCACTTTGACCTACCATAGAGCTCTCCTTTGACCTACCCTAGAGCTCTCCTTTGACCTATCAAAAATGGGTTAGCGTAGACGTGTGACCTACAAACATCGAATCCCCTCTGACCTATCGAAAATGGTGTGTAGATGTCTGGCTTGGTAGAGATGTCAAGATCATCTCCCCTTCAACTTGTCAAAAACGTGTGTAGTGTAGAGGTCCGACCTACCAAATGATGTCAGATCATATCTCAAATCTACCTCCCTCTAACGTTCCAACAGGTAGACAATGTGCCTCCCTTCTCAAAAATGTGCCTCCCTTCTGACAATGTGCCTCCCTTCTGACCTATCAAAAATGATGCGTAGACCCTCCATGGCATGTTCATGCCAAAACTATACTAGTTTCTTCATTGATCTATCATACCAACAAAACATAAGAGTTAGCTAGCTACCTTCATTATCATCATGCACACTTGAATCCATGCTTGCATGTCCCACCACCACCACCCTGTGGTCCACCACCACCTTGTGATCCATCACTCACCACCAACAAGCAATCCACTAACTCCAGCTCCAAACAAGTCTCGTCCCAATTTCATTTTTTATTCTATATCTCTATCCACATCGAGTGGTGGGTATGATGCAAACCCACGTGAAGGGTCCCATGACAACCATTCATTTGTCTCATTTGGGTGCTATATGAGGTGCCCACTCTTAATGAGATATGAGAGCCACCTTTAAAACCCCACAAGACACACAATCATCTCATAAGCCAATTGTAAGAGTAAAAGTGATGTATCTTAGACTTAAGCTTTATGTGTACACCAAATGGCAAGGAGGCTTTTCAATTTGTGGTTGTTTGTCCATAAGCTCGCCATTCTTCATTGTAGCCTCTCTAAGTATGTAATGGCTTTTTGGAAATGATGCATCCTCATGTCCTTCAAATATGCCTCATTGTGAACCCCATTTTGGGATTAACTTAGCATCTCTCCATTATATATGAGAGATAGCATAATAAATGTCATACAACGAGACTCTAAATGTTGTAATTATGAGAAAAGTTGGCTATGCCATAAACTATGTAATTTGTAAGCATTTATCTCACCTTTCATTAAGTTTTGGGAGCCCAAGTGTGATTAAGGGCCAGCTATATAAATAAAAATAATTCTCATAATACAAGACACAATCCCCACACTTTGTGCCATTAGAGATTGTAGCCTTATCTCCTTGCTTGTCTATGGTGTGAGAGAGAGAGAGAGAGAAGAGAGAGAGTTGAGAGGAGAGAGAGCTACATTCTTAGAACACCTTCCTTTCATGATTGTACTCTTAAGTGTGAGAGTAGAGAGGAGTGGAAGTACATGTATGAAGAATGGCATCCTCATGATGATAGCTTTAGGATGAGGCAAGAGAGTGGTGCTAGCTACCACTAGAAAAGCTTAAAGTCTACCGAGATACGAGCTTGGACACCAACAAGTTCCTTTCACGAGCGACGACAGGTTTGTTGATTGGTGCACCAAGTCACCCGAATGTGCATGCAAGAGTAATGCGACCAACCGGAGGATTATCAATTTCCTTTTCAAATTGAGCCAAATTTGCCAAATAAAACTAAACTTATGAGACAAGGTGACTGGAGAGAACTCAATATGTTGTACAAATGTGGAATGATTTCATTAGCTTATTCCAATTGTAAACTAGAAGCAAATGAAACCAAACTTGTCCATGCATCATCTTCTATAAAACTTCCCATAAACCATACTCTGCTAATGGGTCAACTATCTGCATTTCACTTGCCACAATCGGAGATAACATTTGAACCCCTTTCTCTTGTTCACTCGTATCTTGGTGTTCCTGCCCTTTGAGTGGGTTGGTTCTTTCCTCTATGCTTCCCTCGTTGTTACATCCCTCCGGAATCTCCTTGGAGTCCACTCCTATTATCTTACCAGCTCCCTAACTCGGTAATGATACTTCCATCCCTTTTTGGACTTGTTGCACACCTTTCCTGCATCCCTCTAGTGCTTTCGGCACGTTCTGTCTTGATTTCACACCTTTTCCACTTGATTCTAGTACTTTCGGAACTTTTTGGCATTTCTCTACACCCTATTGTCTATGGACGCCCTTCAGACATTCTACTACCACCGTGATTAGCTACGAATCCATATGCACATTCTGAAGCTCGCCCTGTGCTTCCTGCACCAAATTGGTGACCTAGTTCCAGACCTATCATTGCTCCTCCCAATTCTAGGGTTTATCCCTTGCCCTTAGTCGATCCTAATTTTTCATATCAATCATTGGGTGTTGTGCCCTCGTGACTACCATAATAGCTTTTGAAATCTCCACTTCCTTTGGAATTGACTAAATATGCATTAAGCTAATTGCTGGAGACTAAGTTGAAGAAGACTCCTCTCCTTGTGCTTTCTAGAGTTCCATCTGATGTTGCTCTGTGAGATCGCATGTAGAAGAAAGTGACGAACACCATCCAAATCTAAATGAGAACAAAGGCCAACAGAGGGAGGGCTTAACAAATAGCAAACAATCTACCACTTAACCGACAAGGGTCTAAGACAATCCTCCCATGCCAACTCCATGCAGCACACCAGACATAAAGATTAGAGGATGAAGCCAAAGCATGGCATGGAATCGATCAACAGTAAGATCGCCAAAAGTGTGGATAAACCAACACAGTAATAGAATATTTAAAATTAAACATTATTGTTGAATTAAATAATAAATAGTTTGTTTATACATACAGCATATGAATGCAACATTGCACAAACAATGCAAGAAAATAGAAAGTGGACTCAAAGCTCTTCTTCTGAATTATTCATTCATTTATTCATGCAGGATTATAATGAGTGCTTTTAAGCACGTATATAGTTATTGGATTTAAGAATTAGTTCAACACTTGTGACTATCGGAACCCTATTTCTAAGCTACCCCTAAGCTAAGGTTATAAAGTCATTGTGGCGGGTTATTTCCTAAACTAATAGCTCACTAGAGTTATGGCATAGTTATAGTGCCAAATTTCTAGGGAGATAGAAATCAAATAATTTGTAAGAAATTGATTTAAATTCAAGAAATTCATCAAACATCACATGACCATGATCAAAATATTCAAAAACAATTGAAAATACTTAGCTCACACAAAGATGCGACTCCAAGATTGGGTGCAATCATCCCCCCTCGTGTGTGTATGGCCTATTCTCTCCCACACATGAGTATTTGCGAGATATTTTATTCCAAATTAGGCCATAGCCTCCAAAAATACAAATAGGGGTGCTTTTCTTGCATGACACTCTCTTATCTTCAAAAATAGAGTGCCCATAAATTGAGACGGGTTTAAAGTATATCACACTTTACCAAATATTAAAAATCAAGTCTATGCTTGATAAACTATAGCTTTTACAAAATAAATCAAAATGTGCACAAGCTAGCACATGTATTTACAAGCTTGTTTACAAAAATGGTGTGCCAAGTAATAAATTGGTGTGACTTATCCTCAATCCTTGGAATCCTCTTCACCTATAAAATAACCAACAACAAATTGGTGAAATAAATATTTTATATTATTAAGCATATAAACCACCATCACACACATGTTTGCTAGGCGTAAGTAACCCGGGAATCACCCGTACATACGAACCAACTGAGACAAACATTGAACGCCCCAAGCATACGTCAATATCTACGAAACATATTAATATTATAATGGTATCACCTATGATATTAACATAATTTGGCATGACTCAAAGATAATCCAAGCGTCCCCGACGAATTATCTAAGAGGGTAGAATATTATTTTTAAGAGGGCTTAAAATATATTTCCATAACATTCCCTCTTACTTGCGTTTGCAATTTTCCTCAATTACCAGTTTGTTGTGAAAAGAACGGAGGATCTTAGAGAAAGCATGAAAATATTTCTCAGGCACCCATCTTGCATTTTCACGGAGGATGATTTTTGAAAGTTATTAAATATTTCCTATATTGGTTTCCAGTACGAGTTGGCGTAATTTGGTCAATGATGGTATCTAGAGTAAGATTTCTTGGTCTTCTTCAATAAGAGGTGGTTCTTCATATATTGGATGAGTCGGAAGTTGTCCTTTGTAATAAGATAACATGAAATGAATTGTGAATGTTCCAATGAGAAGGTAATTCAAGTTTGTATGCAACATCATTAATTTTGTGGATCACTTAAAAGGTCCATAAAATCTTGGTGCAAGCTTAACAGTTAGGAATTTTTCAACACTTTTAAGTTGATGTTTTTCAATTTTCATGAGTACATAGTCTCCAAGTTCAAAGGATATAGCTTTACATTTATGATTTGCTTGCTTAACATGCTTTTCTTGAGCATGAGCAATGGAATGCTTTACGTCATTCAGAATAGTCATAAAATCAATAGTGAATTGATCAGCAGCTTCGATTTTGTGAGAAAGTCTACTTGCCGAAATAGGTAAAGGTTTTTCATATACAATTTCAAAAGGTGCTCGACCAGAGCTGAATGAGGAGTATTATTGTAAGCAAATTGGAGAAGATGAATGTACTTATCTCAGGAGTTAGATTGTTGGGCAACATAGGCTCTGAGTAGATCTAAGATAGTGTTGTTTAGTAACCTCAGTTTGTCCATTTGTTTCTAGATGGAAAGCTATTAGAGAAATCTACTTTAGTGCCTAGGTTGGAGAATAATGTGATCCAAAAATTACTACAAAATCTTGAATGATCTCTGTCAGAAACAATAACTTTGGGTAAGCCGTGATGCACAAAGATTTGTTTGATAAACATTTTTGTGGCTTGTTGAGAAATCAAAGTTTTCTTACAAGGTAAGAAGTATGATTGCTTACTTAAATGGTCAATTATTGTCCAAATCATATCGTTATTATGACTCGATATAGTAGGCAAACTTGTGATGAAGTCCATGGATATTTATTCCCAAGTATCATTAGGAATTGGTAGAGGGGTAAGGAGTCCTTAGGTTTACCTTTGTAGCTTTTGATTTTCTGACAAACAAAACATTCAGCCATAAATTTTGCTATATCTTGTTTGAGATGAGACCAAAGAATTCCCTAGATACTAGTTGTAAGGTAGCTAAAACTCATCGATGACCCATGTATAGTGGTTGATGTATTTCCTCCAGTATAAATTGTTTGAAAGATACACAATCTTTTTTGGAAGAAAAGATAACCATCATGGCATGAGTAATCACCAATAGGGTTCCAATTATTGTTTCTAAGCTTAGACCAAATTTCAAAAAAAATTTGGGTCTGTATCATAGGATTCTCTCATATGACTAAATGGTTGACCTTGAATAACATAAACGTTATGAATACTGGGACGTCTACTTAAAGAAATAACCATAACATTTTCTTTGCCTGGTTGATATTGAATCATGGGTTGGAAACTTTGCATAAATGAAGCCCATTTGATATGTCGATCAGAAATCAATGGTTGAGTCAACAAATGATGAATGCTTTGTAATTAAGAATTCATATCCCATTAAATAATGTCTCCAAAGTCTTAAAGCATGGACAACAGCAGCTAATTCTTTGTCATATGTACTATCACTTATTTTTTCTGGTTTAAGCTTACAAATTTCAAAAGCAATTGGATGTCCATCTTGCATAAGAACAGCACCAAAACCTTATCCACTAGCATCAGTAACTACAACAAAGAATGGTCGTTGAATATCTATAATGACTGGTGCATGGGTCAATGCTTTCTTAAGTTCAGTGAAAGAATGATCTTGTCGACTAGTCCAATCCAAATGTCTAGCTTTCTTAAAAAGTTCAGTCAATGGATGTGCAATATATGTAAAATTTCTAACAAACTTCTTGTAGTAGTAATTACATAATCCAAGAAAAGATTGTAGTTCATGAATATCATGAACTACAGGCCAATTAGTAATGCTTTCGATCTTTTCGGGATATACTCGAATACCATTAGCAACAAAGACAATGTGTCCTAGATATTCAATTTCTTCTTGGAAGAATTTGCTCTTTTCAGGATTAGCATAGAGTTGATTCTCTTGAAGAAGTGAGAATACTTTTTCTAAATGTTGTTTGTGTTCTTAATAGTAATTTTGTTTAGTGCATAATAATCAATACATAATCAATATGTACCATTCTTCTTTTTAACGAGAAGAACTAGAGCACCAAATGGAGAACTACTGGGTTGAATCAATTCCTTATCTAATATTTCTTCGACTTGTCTTTGAATTTCTTTTTATTCTAGCACGTTAACTCTATAAGGAGCTTTACATGGCAGTGAGTTACCAGGTTATTTCAATCTTATGGTCTTCTGGGCGAGGTCTGGATAAGCCACGTGGTAAGTCGTCTATGAAGAAGTAATTAGAGAATTTAGAGATGAAAGGATCATGAGACATATTAGATTTGGAGTCATCCTCGGTAGTAAGCTGGTTTACTAAAATCAAAAATGTCTTCTCCTTTTTTTTTGTATAGCTCTTTTTGCTTGAGTATGAGTCAAAAATGTATCTAATTCAACTTTGTTTTGGCATTGAAGATAAATTTCTTGGTCATCTTTTATTAACCACATGGTATGGGTGTCATAGACAATATGGGGGTTATGCTCATGTCTCCATGGCATACCAAAGATGCAGGGATTTCATTAACGTCTTCACAATTTTGTGATCACGTTAACAAAACCTATTGTTAACATATTAAAACTTGTGATCACATTGTATATTCACATGACCTGAGCAATGACCTACCAGAACCCACTAGTCCCGTAACACCTCCGGGCTTTTGGCTTTCCCGACAAGCCCGCCGGGATAAGCAGTATCCCGGCGGGCCTGTCGGGAAAACCAAAAAACACCGGCGGGGTTCTATTCTGTTTATAAACACTGCCCGACACCCATCATGGAACTTTTGGGGAGATAGTCCTTGTTTTGGGGGCGTGATATCTCTCCTCAAAGTACTTGTAGAGCTCTCGAGTTGCTAGAAGTGTCCTTTTGGGAAGAACGTCCTTATCTTAGGGGCTGTCGTCTTTCCTTGTAGGCACTCCTAAGGATATTGAGCCACTCGTCCTTAGTTCTTTGAATTGGGGGCAGGGTGTGGTTCGTAGCTAATACTTGCGGAGATTTAGGGACAAATTTGGAGTCATTGAGCTTTGCATTTGAGCTACGTAGGTAATCTACCTCATTCTGCTTTATGAATGGTTGGATGGAGCGAAGAGTCCTGCTTAGGGACTTGTATTGGTTCTTGATACTTGATATAGTTTAGAGTAGACAAGTCCTATACTAGAGTATTGGGCAAGCATAGATCTTTGATTTTCTTTGTGAATGTTAGAGAAGGTCTATTGTCCTATACTAGAGTATTGGGCAAGCATAGATCTTTGATTGTGTAAAGTATCCTTAATTGGATACAAAAGACATCCTTCATTTGGGGGTGCAATGTGCATGATAGTTTCGAAATAGTTTTGTAGTAAGACCTTGCAAGATAGTTTGAAGTAGTTTTGTGTTATGTGATGATCTTTTGTATTTGTCAAGATAGTTTCAAAGTACTTTGTCTGCTAATGTATGTTTTGTAATACGTGAGTGACTTTGTTGTTTTTTCATTTGTGCATTCATTGTTATATGCTTGGTTGAATAGGTTATTTGTTCAGATGGAGGACAATGTTGGATCCAGTGATACCTCCAATAGAGTCCAAATTTCAAATAGCAGGAAAAAAAAGACACCTGGGATAGAGTGGCAATATGCAATTAACGTTGGTGATCGATTCATAGATTGGGAGTGTAAGCTATGCCATGCAGTAAAATTAGGTGGGGCACCTCGACTAAGAGAACACTTTTTAGGCGGACCGAAGAAAAAGTCATGTACCCACCCCTCTGCACCTGTAGTGGCCAAACGCATAAGAGAAGAAATTCAAAAGAAAGATTCAAGAAAACATGACACTCCTACTGTTAATGTATCAAGGCAGCAAGAACACTGTTGTTCTAATCATCAAACTCCCGCTACATCGCCTACTTGTACCCCGAACGGCAATGTGCAACCAGAAAGTAATCTACCCAGTGCATCTTCCTGCAAGCAAAACTTTGACGTAGGAAATATACCCATGCGTCAAACTTCATTGCAAGAAAGCCTACGTCAAGGTCGACTCGATGATGCACAACTCGCTCCCCTTACTGAAGCGATTTACTTTTCTGGGAGTGCTATGATGATGGTGGACAGTGAGCATTGGAAGAGAGCATGGAAGAAAATTGGTGAGTTTGGACCAGGGTTTTCACCGCCTACGTACCATGCTATGCGAAATGATCTATTAGAGAAATGTTATGCGCAAGTAAAAGAACGTGTACAAAGAATAATTCTTAGCAATATAGAGCTTTCTGGATGTAGTATAGTAAGTGATGGATGGTCTAATGTACAAAGAAAACCATTAATTAATATAATGGTTATTTCACCTAGAGGTGAGACTTTCATCCGTGCCGTGGATTCAGCTGGTTCAATCAAAACTGGGGCTTACATTGCTCAAGTCATTGGCTCTGTGATAGAGGAAGTGGGTGACAAAAATGTAGTCCAAGTCGTCATGGACAATGCAAAGAATTGCAAAAATGCATCCAAAATCCTACAGCGACAATATCCACATGTTTTTCCGATAGGCTGTAGTACTCATAGTTTGAATCTTGTATTAAAAGATTGGTATAAAAGTGATGATACCAAATGGTTTGCCTCAATCGTCGACACTACTCGCCAGCTTGTGAGATTCACGCTCAAGAGACAGAGAGTGTTAGATATTTTTCGACCTCGCATGTCAGTTATGTTAAAGCTTCCAGCAGAGACTAGGTTTTGCACTCACTTTTACACTTTTGAGTCTCTTCTTAGAAATAAAGATGCAGTTTGCGAAACATTTACATGCATGGCATTTCATGACTGGGAGAGCACTCAACTTGAAAAAGTGAGAGAAAATCAAAGTCTTGAAGGCAGCGCTTACGAGAAGAAGTTGGTGGAACAGTGTGATGGATGCATACCATGTAATGATGCCTGTTATGTATGCCGTACAAAGTCTTGATCAAAGAGTGCCTAATCTCGGGAAAGCATGGATGCAATGGTGGACTGTCCAGCGGAGTTTGGAGTGTCTTGAGAAATTAGAGCATTCAGTGGTGGAAAAGCAATGGCGTGTACCATTCTCCAGTAGACAAAGAAAAGTTATATTGAAGTACTTTCATGCTAGATGGATTAGAGCGCATTCACCACTACACAATGCTGCTTACATGTTAGATCCTGAATATTGGAATATGGATTTGATGTCCAACGTTGAGGTGGTGCAAGATTTTTATAAAGTGGTAAACACTTTCTATAATAATGTTGATGATCGTGTAAAGTGCATAAAGGAGATGACCTCATTTCGATTGAAAGAGGGTTTATTTTCCAACTCCCTTGTTCAACAAATGGCTAAAGAGCAACCTGCATGGAAGTGGTGGATGATGAATGGTGGTGAGCATTATGCTTTATTGCGTAACCTTGCGATGAAGGTTCTAAGTCAGTGCTCTTCAAACTCAGGCTCAGAAAGAAACTGGAGCATGTACAAATATATTCACAGTACTATTCGCAATCGACTTCTTGCAGATCGAGCAGATAAACTTGTTTACATGTATTGCAATGAAAAGATCTTGTGAGACATTGAAAGCGAAGAGTATGAAGAAGATATGCCCAGATGGATGTACAATTGTGATGACATAGTAGACGAGAACTTTGATGTTGGACGCACGTTGTGCACCACCCTTGAGATAGAAGACAATTTAGACATTGACTTAGATGAGCTTAATTTAGCAGACGAGAGAGTAAACGGTGAAAGAATTTTGGAGCAAGATACTGACATAGAGGAAGAATTCAAACAATGGACACATCAAATTTTGAAGAGAGAACCAAAGTGCCATTCCTGAAACTTAATCTCCTGATACTGTATCATTACAAAATTGGGGTGAATGACACCGATAGCTCTACAAGAGGACGTTGTGCCCTCGTTGGGTCAGTATTTAGTGATCTAAAAAATTCAACTACTTGCAAAATTGATTTTCGCTCATCGCGATTAGGCAGGTACATCCGATTTTTGACTCTATAAATAATAGTATCCATGGTAACTTTGTCATAGGAACTATTATCCATCCACAACTCTTGTACTTTCTGCCAAAAGTCATATAAAGTTTGTAATAAATATCCCAAGGCAAAAACATCAGATGCAGGAGTGTATGCATCTGCCAAAAACGGATCATAAAGCTCTGGGGCTATCCATGGCCATTTATTTCGCTCTCTGTCTATGTAGGAGACCGCCTGTGCCACCTTCTCAGGGTTCTTGTCTACTTCAAATACAAAATTGAGAGACACCCGTTTTTTGGGCGCTCTCAGCAATAACCCCCAATCGATAATACCTACGCGTGGCTTCAACTCTTTTGTAAAATTCAACACTACATTGAATGGATGTAGGTCGGTATGTACAATTCCTGCCAGATGTGCTGCCGCTAGGCCTTCCACCAGGGCATGCATAATATGTGGCATGGTTATTACTATTTGTTTTATTTTAGAAAGTTCTAGATGACTTAAAGGAATATTATCGGGTGGGGGTTGTCTCCATCCTCGATCCAAACGAAAAATTGCTCTGGTGAACTCACTGAATTTGAAGGGGACCTTCAGAAGAGTATCACCAAGTGAGCCGCCATTATAGTACGGAAAAATAGTGATCCAAGGAGATTCTTTTGTGAAGGCAATACACCTGACAATCGATGGGTGTAGAACTTGCATGCCATGCTCTGCCTGGAAGCTCTCGAACTTGGCGCTGCCTTCTCCTTTGTAGTGCTTTTCGCAAAAAGTAATGTGCTCCGGCAAAAATGATATACCTTTAACTCTATACTCTTTTACTGTGCCAAAAACACCAGAGCCTATTGTTCGCCCTTCGAACAGAGCCTCGTGCGGGATGCCAATGAGGTGTGTGCACATAGAATTGTAGATGGTACGATTAATGACACCTGTACCACTTGCATCTGCCTGGCTGGACGTTGCAGCGACGTCCTGGGCAATGCGCACTCTTTTGGGGAGGGACTCTGCATCCAGCACCTTCATGCGCTTGCTCTTGGCTCTTTACTCGCTCCATACAGCGTCCCATAACTGTAGACGTTGCATATTAGCTTCAGGCAGGGCAGCATCTCTAAGATCATTGCATGCTACATGCATGCTCCCCAAAATGGTTCGTGTTATATGTTGATGGTTGAAATCTGCTATCTTCTGTCTATCAAGCAACTCAGCGTTGCCTCCGCTTACGCTGTGCATTTTCCCATATCTGGTCTATTAGATCTCGCATGAGTATCTCAGACTCATTGATCTTTTTGACGACATCATCAGCACATTGTGACACTGTGATGACTGCTTCAATGCGAATTGCTCATAGAACGATTTTACGCTCTTCAGGGAAAAGCATGTTGGTCGTCTTCGTAAATCTAGCAAATATCACTAAACACAAAAAAACAGAATATCAAACATTACTGAAATCAACATCAAGAAAATGTGAGAGAACATCAACAAGTGTATCATTACTTATCAATGTTCAAACAAAAACGGAATATCAAATAATTTTAATGAACTCAACATCATCCAATACATCATCAAATGTGAGAGAACAACAACAAGTGTATCATTATTTATCAATGATCAAACAAAAACGGAATATCAAACAATATTACTGAACTCAACATCATGCAATACATTATCAAACGTGAGACAACCGCAACAAGTGCATTATTACTTATCAAGTGTATACATTATCGAACGAGAGAGAGAGAGAGAGGGGGAGGAGAAGAGAGAGGTGTGACAGATAGAGAGAGAGGGAACATTAGATGACATTTTTAATAGTTTTGTGAGTTCCTAACGAGAGGAAAATAATATTTTGTAATCCTAAAGCACTCCTCATCTACACACCTATCGTGATAGAGAGAGAGATGTGAAGTGTATCATGAGAGAGAGAGAGAGAGAGAGAGAGAGAGAGAGAGAGAGGAGAGGAAGAGAAAGAGTTGTGACAGATAGAGAGAAGAAACATTAGATGACATTTTTAATGTTTTTGTGAGTTCCTAAAGAGGAAAATAATGTACTGTTTTAATTTTTAAGTAAATAGAGGGAGAAAAAAGAAATTATTAGGAATTATGTATATTTTAAGAGAGAGAAAAAGAAATCCTTATCTACACATCTATCGTGTTGTGAAGTGTATCATGACAGAGAGAGAGAGAGAGAGAGTTGTGAAGTGTATCATGAGAGAGAGAGAGGGGGGTAGGAAGAGAGAGAGAGATTCATTTTTTCGAGTTACGAATCACAATATTATAAAATAAAACGTTTAGACAATATGATGTAAACTTTGATCCATGAAATACTCATGCCGCGTTAGCAACCAAGTATCGCATGGATCAAACACAATAAAAACAATACAAGTCAAATCAAACAAATTTACGATATTTTTTGACCGCGTTAACAAACATATGCCGTAATATGCAAGCAAATTTACGACATTTTTTCGACCGCATTAATGATCAAATGCCGCAATATGCAAAAAACAATTTATGCACTAGGCGGACGACACCAACTTGCTGCGTTAACGACAAAATGCCACCCCCGATTCTATGGGAATACGAATAGGATACGAACATACACTGGCCACGCTGTCGTGACGTGGACGGTGTCGCTGGGAAAGTACAAGACTTCTAACTGTGAGAGTAGGTACCAAATTCCACAAGGAAACTCACACACAAAATTCTCCAAGGAGCATAGGACATATCCATTTTTTATGACATATACATGTGTCAATTCACCTCAATACATCCTTGAATTCAACCTGATGATTGCACAAAAATTGTGTACCAAGTGCTTGTCCCTTTCCAAGCATAGATTCACTGGCTCCTCTTTCCAAATCCCTCAAACCAATCACATGTAGGCATAACATAACCTTCAAATATTTCCAACATACATGTGACCATTTACATTCCATACATCCAGTGTCATCAAATTCATCATCTCATGATGTTCTTTATCACCTGAAAACCTGCTTTTAAATTCTAACATCTCACAAACAAAAGATGGCATACGGCATAGCTATAACATGCTCATGAGATTTAGAAAACTCCATGACTTCATTTCCAAAATTTGATTGAGTAGGAAGTAAAACCAACTTTCCGGAGCCTTAAAGTATTTTTGATGCTTTATTTCCACAATTCTCCAAGTCCCAAGAACTTTCCATTCTCTAAAACCTTTAAAGGTTTATAAAACAAACGATTTTCTAAATCGTTGATTATAATATTCAAAATAAAAAAAACCCACTTAACTGTAAGTAGAGCAAGGCGTGATTTTTATTGATTTTCTCTATTTCTTCTATGGCGGCTTCGCTGCAGACCGCGGAAAGCAGAACACATGTATATGATGGAAAATCCTATCACTGGTTTAGCGCTCATTTTTCTTTTCAATTCAAACTCCTACATGCCACGAACAGTAGCCGCCACCTTGATTTACTTCTCTCTGGTTAGTTGGGGCCCTGGTTCTCTTTTTTTCTGCAGATCGCCTTCCGATATCTGCGCTTCCCCTCGTTCCCTGGTTTTTCCTCCTTTTCCCGCAAGGAGTTCGGCGCCCCACCACCTTTTGCAGCTATTTATTCGTATTTCCCCGTTTGAAAAACAAGTGCGCCCTCTTTTTTTTTCATTAATTTCGGATATGCCTTCTTCGTTGCTGCCACGCAAGCTCCCCTTATAATACCTCTTATTAAAGGTATGTGATGCTCCCAACATTGTATGCCAATTCACAATACCAGGATGAAATGGCATCTCCTTAATCAAAGCTACGGCCTTGTCTACATGGCCTGCCCGGCCAAGGAGATCAACAATGCAAGTGTAATGCTCAAGAGTTGGGATGAGACCATAGTCATTGCTAATGGCCTCAAGGTACAACTGACCTTTTTCCATTAGACCTACATGACTACATGCATTTAGAACACTACCGAATGTAACCAGATTTGGCTTGATACCTTCCCCGATCATTCTGCCGAGCATATGAAAAACATTTTCACTCTCTCCAAGCTTAAAGTCTTCTGGCATCAAACCTTCTAGTAGCATCAGTTGGAAAAAAATCCAAAGTATTCTGATTATATCGATTTTGAGCAAGCACAAAAATCATGGCATTCCAAGACACGATATCTCAAAAGGGCATTCTTTCAAAACCAATCCTCACATCATACATACTTTTGCATTTCCATACATGTTAAGAAGGGTGTTCCCTACTACAAGGTCTACCATATGCATAAAACTCCATAATTCACACCACACTCATGTACAGAGGCTTTGAGACCTGGCTCAGCCTCAGCTCGTCTTATTGAACCTCATTTACAATATGAACATATGTACTCAGGCATCATATAATGACTCATCATGGCACTTAACCCCATGCATCTAGATTTGCATTTGATGGCCTCACATGCATGGTTTCACACCATAGACGTGCCATGGCACGACATCCACCCCCTCTAAACCTGCACATCCTCTGGTATGTGCCAAATCATCATCAAGATCCACATATATCTGGATGTCGTCCTCATCTTCAACATTATTAGGAAAATCATCCTCTTCCTCTTCAGCCATATCCATGTTATCATTATCAAGCCTCTCATCCTGAGTTCCTTGTGAATCAAAAGGATCATTGTCAAGCCTTCTTTTAAACATCTTGATCCTTTTGCCTGCTACAAGATTCTTTATCTCTGTTCCATCAAGCTCACACAGAGTATACGTGGCATTTCCATGCACATGCTTGACAATGTAAGGGCCAAACCATCTTTTTGCAAACTTCCTTTGAACAGTGAACTGGTTGTCAAGACTACTATCATACATTAGGACCTAATCACCTTCTTCAATAGGTTTTGGCCGGAGTCTGTGTCTTCTATCAAATCTTTCTTTATTTTTCAACCTTGCATCTTTGAAGCGAGCTTTAGCAAGCTCTACATCTTCAAGCCTCCTCTCCAACTGCCTTATTCGCAATGCAAGGAGGTCTTCCCTGCTCAATCCTTCCATCCAGGGCAATACATTCCAAGTTGGAACTACTTCTTCAACTGGCATTACTGGCTTCTGACCATACATTAATTCTGCAGGCATGTATCCTGTCACTAAGCTATGAGTTGTACGGTCAGCCCACAAAGCATATGGTAGCAGCCTTGGCCACTCTCGCATTCTTTCTCTGCATGCCTTAGCCAAAGCTTTAATGATTGGAGGATTTCCTCGCTCACTTTTACCATTGCCCTCAGGGTTGTAAGCACATGTTAGGGACAGTTTGATGCCAATTCTAGAGAAGAATTTCCTTGCTTCTTCAACATCTAGTTCACCCCTATTAGCTGTTATTTTCCCAACACAACCATACAAGTCAATATTAGATAATTTAGGAAAAATCTCATATTTTGGAAATTTATCACTCCATTTAATTTTGAATATATCTTAAACATGCCAACTCCAAATTTGTCGGAGATTATAGATCTAGATTCTACTCTTCAAGATCTTTCCAATGATATGTCACATGAGGGGGTTTTGACAAAAATTTGGACAAGTTCACCATTATCCCATTTTTCAAATGGGAATGGGATTTTTCCAAAATTATCTAATATGGTGTTATACCGACAAATCACATCTTCCAAGAGAAATTTGCATACTGTTTTCGTACTCTTTGTTCTAAGAGCATGCCCCTCTACCTGATTTGTCAAATCTTCTCTTGCAAGTGCTATGTACCGCATCTGCCAAATTCCCAAAGGCATTGTAACTAGATCCACTACCCATTTGTAGTGCATGGCAGGCGGGTAGGTTGGTTGCAAGCCATCACGATGTCGCACATTTGAGTACATTTGACATTCCATGCATGTTTCCACATATTGGGAAATATCCTTGTACATTCCTTTCCACCAATGTTTTTCCTTTATTTTGGTAAAGGTGGCCCACACACTTCGATGTCCAGCCCAGAGACTCTCATGGAATTCTTTCACAAGCTTCCTTTGAGTCTCTTTATCACATATGACTCTCTGTGGCATAGCATTCCTCTGCTTAGGATGCTTCCAGAGGTACCCATCATTTAGAAAATAACCATATGCTTTTCTGCGGATCCTCTTAAATTCTGAGTCAGACCAATTTCCCTCTCTTGTCAGAGTACTCAAGTATTGACCAATAAGCAACCAATCTCCTTCATACATTTCCTCAGTAAAAGACTCAAGTGCATTTGATAGGCAAATATGGTCCCCCTTTGCATATGCAGCAGTGTAGAACTTTATACCCACATCATCAATGTCACTAATCATCTCTTTTTCATCTTCATACCTGGCTCTTGATAGCATATCTGCAACTGGATTATCCTTTCCCGCAATATGCTCAAACTCAGGATTTAGTGACTTGATATAGGCAATCCACCTAAGCATAGCAATATCTGGAGTGGTACAACTTGCTATCATCCCAAGAAGTGGCAAGCAATCAGTTTCCACAAGTACAGATGCCCCAATAAGATATTCTTTTTCACATTTTAGAGCAGTGACTATTCCCCATAACTCTCTCTTGATCTGCAGATATTTTCTTTGTCGAATGCTTAATACCTTTGCTCCAAATCTGATTACATACCTATGATCATCCTCATCATCTTGCCCTACTGCCCATCTTATCCCAGTAGGACTAGTATCAACTGTAACAATCACAGGCCTGCCACACTCATAATCTGCCTTCCTCGGAGTAGGTGATGATTGGAGCAAACATTTCAGCTTCCGCATAGCTTTAATATGTAGTGCAGTCCACAGAAATTTTTGATTTTTCCTCAAAAGTTGATAAAGAGGATCTACTACATGTGCATAATGTGGGATCCAAATAACATAAAAGACACATGCTCCAAGAAATCTCCTCAGCTCTGTAACATTAATGTATGTCTCTTTCATTCTTTGTATTGCATCTATCTTGGCTGGACAAGGTCGGCGTCCACTAGTACTACAAAGATGTCCCACTATTAGCACTTCACCAACCCCAAACACTGATTTCAGTCCATACAAAGTAAGCCTGGATAGAATCATATCACAATCCTTTATATGATTTTCCACAAACTTGCGGCACCCCTTTGAATCCAAATCCTCATCTTTGTCTTTCTCATCACAGCCTTTTATTGGCACATTATCCAGAAATGGCATAGTTATTTGTGGTATGAAGTCTCGTAAGACTTTATTCATTCCATTCATCATATGTGCCACCGAGTTGGTGGCTCCCTGTGGTAAGGTACACATCCTTACTAATCCCAAAGGAGTTCTCATTGTGGTCAAGTCCCTGCTTTGTATATCCAGCTGGAACTGATCATATCCCGAATACAAATCACCCATAGAGTATATAGCTTTTCCTGCAAATGCTTCTGCAAACTCATCCACAATCGGACTTGCTCCCACATTCCTGATTGTGACTTTGTTTACAGGTTGCATGTCTTGAATAAAGCGCAATGTCCCATTTTTCTTTGGCACAGTAAACCATCTGTTGGAATATGGAGCGCATGATGGCTCCAAGATTCCCATCCTGATCTTTTCTTTTAGTAATTCCATCAGCTTTGGCAAGAGAGCCTTTGGTACTGGAATTGGCCGCAGGTTCCAGGGCACATGTGGAACAGTAAAGATCACCATTGGTGCTGTTACACTTGGATCAACACAGCCTATCTCATGCGGCTGAAAAGCGAAGGCTTTCCCATGTTTCACAAGCATTTTCTCAAAGCATTTCTTTTCAACTGGCAACAGAAAATCCTTCTCACCAATCTTCAGCTCTTTTAGTGTTTCCTGTGTAAACTTATGCCCAATTTTCTTCGGATCTCTAAGATTTGGTTGCATAGAAGCTTCATCTATTTTCGCCTTGCTTCTTGGTGGCAAAGGCAAGGCAACTGGTTTCACCTTCTTTGCAACTGTTTTGTACTTTGTATCAACATGAGCATCCATCTCGCAATTCATGTTTTTACATTCCACCCCCTCAAATTCCCGGATTATATCATACATCTCCACAGATGACACCTCTATCATCTCATTTCCACCCTGTAAGCATGCTCTTCCCATATCAAAAAGCACATCTATAGTATCTACAAATGACACCTCATCAAAGCACCCCTGAAATAAACTCATTCTTCTCCAAAAGACCACACTGCTCAAGACTTTTTGTTCATTTTATACATGTCTACGCATGCCACGCTTCAAATCCTTGCTTTTTACAAAGACCAGTGACCCATAGCTAGAGAATTCCTGAAAATTTGCTGAAAAGTTATTTACATTGATTGAGTCCTGCGAGAACTCATTTCCCCTTGTACCATTGGAATCCCGCTTTACAATGGCACCTGGCCAAAATCCCTCATCTCCCTGTAATTCATGAATTCTCTATTTATCTTTGGGAGTGACTGTGCTCGAAGAGACTCACGATTCCTTTCATGGTTAATGCAAACTGTCAAAAACTGAACAGCTTTTTTGCCATCTTTACTCCTTATTCTCGCATATGCCGAGCCATCATCCAAAACCTTTGTTTCCATCCTTACAGCTGTAATGTAGGGTTGCCCAAGGATGAGGGGATACGATGACATCTCCTGAACAAAGAAGTTCTGATCATCTTTCACATCCCCTATAGTTACCCTTACATTTGGACATGCTGCATAGAGCTCTCCAGATGAGTTATTAGCTGCTTTAATTATCCACCCATGATCTACATCCATTGGCCACTTACATTTGTTGTAAAGATTTTTAGCCATAAGATTTATTTCAGACCCATGATCAATTAGAGCGACATATGGCTCTTCCAAATCACCTATCTTGACAAGGGTTTCAGTGGTTGCTCTTGCCCAATGGCTCCTGGAGTAATGACTCTTTGTAAGAACTTCTTTTTCATCATCCTCTTCCACAAAGTGCACTTGTCGTGCCCCATCAGCAGAGTGATTACATTCCACCACATTTTCTCTCTCTTCCTTTTGCTGTACCTGAACTCCATGAGTCTTGGAAGTGCTTGCCTCCCCTTGTGATGGAATAGATTCAATTATGGACTGCCTTTTCCTTCGTATAATATCAATTATCTCATCATGAAATTCTTTCTTTGCAATCCCCAAGACTTCCCCTAGTGTAAATTCCACCCTGCTGTTTAGAATCCTCTCTTCAAGCACCTTTTTGAGATCTGTTGCAGCTTCAATATCAGATTGAAGCTTGTAGAGTGGACTTTTCCCTTTACCCTTCTCCTTCTCATGCTTCATTTTTGCTGGCACTTCTTCCATTGATACTTCCTGTGGAGGTCTGCTATGCGGTGGAGGCATATGTGATGGCCCAGGATCCTTCTTTTCACTTCCACGTGTAACTCTTTTTGATGGTCCTCCTTTCTCATTTTCCCTTTTACGCTTCTCCTCTACCTGTGCCTCATTATTTTAGCATTTAGCAATGTAGGCATGAACAGATAAAGAATCCACAGGCTCCTCCCAGCCAGTCTCAAGACGTATACAGTCACCTGCCTCATGCAAAGCTTGCTTAGACACCTTCTTTGATGCAATTAATTCCATTGTTGATGGCCAAAAGTCTTCATTCTCGTAATCTTCATCATTCTCAGATCCCTGCTTTGATTGACCAGCCTTTAATCCATAGGTTGCTGCCTCAACCATAGAGATGGCATGACTAGCAGCCATATCCTCAACCAGCTTTTTCATCCCTCCTTTCCCAAAGTTTGTACTCAATGGAAGACTAGTCTCTGTAAGGTGGATTTTCCCATCTTTGAAAAACACAAGTTGAATTTTATGGGCTTCTTTATAGCTAGCACAATCTTTCTTTGCATGTTCTGGGTCATCACACCATATGCATCTATATGTAAACCCTTCTTTGCTTTGAGGCCTTTGCATAGAAGCCTGCCCTAATGGTAGCCCCTTTTCCTCAATCCTGGACATCTTCAATTTTAGGTCCCGGATGCCCTTAATAAGTTCTTCCATCGACCCTTCTACCTTTGGGATTGCAGCAGCTGGTTTTGGTAGATTCTCAGGGGTAACAGCAGTTATAGGAGTTCTCGAGCTCATCACCATTTTATCCCTCCTTCGTTGCCGCTTTGCTAGTCCCTGCTCTATATCCTTGTCCTCAAGGAGAATTTCCAATTTTTCTTGGAGATCTTTCCCAGCTGCTTGTAAGAAGAGCTCTGTTTTTTCTCTGTCCAAAGTTGTGCGCTCTATCCTTGACAGCTGGCCATAGCGCTTCTCAAACTCTCTTAGCAGCTCTGTGGCAGAAATTTCCATTTTAGGTTTTGTGACCCATTCCAAGAAAGTTCATTTAGTCACTCGCTCAGAATCCTCCATGAAATATTCGTCCTTTAAAGCAAGCTTGAACTCCTCCCAATTTCTGCCACCATGTGCTGTCTGCAATCCTCTAATGCGCTCTCTTATTTCAGGAACACATACCAGCTCAAAGCTTCGAACCATATCCTCCTCAGTCACCCTATTTAGCTCCACCATTTCCTTTATGTAATTGCGCAGGTACTTTGTGATATCCTTTCCATCAAATTGATCCACCTTTTTCACAATTGATTGTAGTGCTTTGGTCGTGGAAATTTGTCCCCTCTCGGCAGCTTGCTGCTGTTACATATACATAGTAATTATCTGAAACATCTGCATAACTCCGGGGTCAAAATGAACCCCCTGACCCTCAGAATTCTCAGCCATAGCTTCCCTGTATATTTCACCACACTCTCACCCCAGCAGTCTCACGTCGAGTTCACCAAAGAGCTGTCGTGACGTGGACGGTGTCGCTGGGAAAGTACAAGACTTCTAGCTGTGAGAGTAGGTACCAAATTCCACAAGGAAACTCACACACAAAATTCTCCAAGGAGCATAGGACATATCCATTTTTAATGACATATACATGTGTCAATTCACCTCAATACATCCTTGAATTCAACCTGATGATTGCACAAAAATTGTGTACCAAGTGCTTGTCCCTTTCCAGTCATAGATTCACTGGCTCCTCTTTCCAAATCCCTCAAACCAATCACATGTAGGCATAACATAACCTTCAAATATTTCCAACATACATGTGACCATTTACATTCCATACATCCAGTGTCATCAAATTCATCATCTCATGATGTTCTTTATCACCTGAAAACCTGCTTTTAAATTCTAACATCTCACAAACAAAAGATGGCATACGGCATAGCTATAACATGCTCATGAGATTTAGAAAACTCCATGACTTCATTTCTAAAATCTGATCGAGTAGAAAGTAAAACCAACTTTCTGGAGCCTTAAAGTATTTTTGATGCTTTATTTCCACAATTCTCCAAGTCCCAAGAACTTTCCATTCTCCAAAACCTTTAAAGGTATATAAAACAAACAATTTTCTAAATCGTTGATTATAATATTCAAAATAAAAAAAACCCACTTAACTGTAAGTAGAGCAAGGCGTGATTTTTATTGATTTTCTCTATTTCTTCTATGGCGGCTTCCCTGCAGACCACGGAAAGCAGAACACATGTATATGATGGAAAATCCTATCACTGGTTTAGCGCTCATTTTTCTTTTCAATTCAAACTCCTACATGCCACGAACAGTAGCCGCCACCTTGATTTACTTCTCTCTGGTTAGTTGGGGCCCTGGTTCTCTTTTTTTCTGCAGACCGCTTTCCGATATCTGCGCTTCCCCTCATTCCCTGGTTTTTCCTCCTTTTCCCGCAAGGAGTTCGGCGCCCCACCACCTTTTGCAGCTATTTATTCGTATTTCCCCGTTTGAAAAACAAGTGCGCCCTCTTTTTTTTTCATTAATTTCGGATATGCCTTCTTCGTTGCTGCCACGCAAGCTCCCCTTATAATACCTCTTATTAAAGGTATGTGATGCTCCCAACATTGTATGCCAATTCACAATACCAGGATGAAATGGCATCTCCTTAATCAAAGCTACCACCTTGTCTACATGGCCTGCCCGGCCAAGGAGATCAACAATGCAAGTGTAATGCTCAAGAGTTGGGATGAGACCATAGTCATTGCTAATGGCCTCAAGGTACAACTGACCTTTTTCCATTAGACCTGCATGACTGCATGCATTTAGAACACTACCGAATGTAACCAGATTTGGCTTGATACCTTCCCCGATCATTCTGCCGAGCATATGAAAAACATTTTCACTCTCTCCAAGCTTAAAGTCTTCTAGCATCAAACCTTCCAGTAGCATCAGTTGAAAAAAAATCCAAAGTATTCTGATTATATCGATTCTGAGCAAGCACAGAAATCATGGCATTCCAAGACACGATATCTCAAAAGGGCATTCTTTCAAAACCAATCCTCACATCATACATACTTCTGCATTTCCATACATGTTAAGAAGGGTGTTCCCTACTACAAGGTCTACCATATGCATAAAACTCCATAATTCACACCACACTCATGTACAGAGGCTTTGAGACCTGGCTCAGCCTTAGCTCGTCTTATTGAACCTCATTGACAATATGAACATATGTACTCAGGCATCATATAATGACTCGTCATGGCACTTAACCCCATGCATCTGGATTTGCATTTGATGGCCTCACATGCATGGTTTCACACCATAGACGTGCCATGGCACGACAGTGTTACCGACCATATGCCCGCATTTGACAAAGGGAAGGGACATGAAGGTGACATCGCCATAACGATACTATGCTTGCCGCGTTACCGACTAGTACCGCTATGGCGTGCCATACTTACCATAGAACACAGACTAGCTGCGCCCCAGGGTAAGCACCATTCCGAAGAATGGCCTTATACACACACCTGTCGTGTGGCGGACCACCCACATCCTGCCGCGCATTGCGACAATGGGCGGCTGCCCGCACGAACACACACCCACACACATCCCTAGTGTGGCGGACCACCCACATCCTGCCCCCGCGCATTGCAACAGTGGGCGGCTACCCGCACGAACACACACCCACATACACACACACACACAAGTTTCATTACCTATGTATGCTGTCAGCAATGAACTCCCAAAGGGCCCCCCGGGCCCATATATATAGAAAATTGTACCCCGTCGGGCTGGATGACGACCCCGTCGGGACCCGTCGGGGTTTCTTTTTTCCCGACGGGAGCGCCGGGTATAGCAAAACCCCGGCGGGATTTTATCCGGTTATCAGGTAGCTTCCCACCGGCTTTTTTGAGAACATGTTAACATGTTAACATGTTAATAACATGTTAACACATGTTATTAACAAACAAAAATTTGTGATCACGTGAATATAAAATCATTGTGAAGATGACATCCACACCTTGTAAAGGTGCCACTAGGAATGTTCTCTTTTCTTTTAGTGAACCCATTTGTAATTCTAAATCTCTAACACTACAAGGGATCGGGCTCATACCAGCGCTCCTAGCCGCCGAAAATGACTTGTGGAAAAAAAGGAACCAGCCCATGTATAAGCGCGTGTATCATCGCGACTAGAGACATGCGTGTAAAAGCGCGTGTATAGAAGCAGTCAGACGCGCGGATATGAGGGCGTATACACACGTTTTGTCAGTTTAGCTACGCTTAGACGCGCTGATACGAGGGCGTATACACACATTTTGTCAGTTTAGCTGCGCTTATACACGCGCATTTCACAGAGTATCCGCGTATATACACGCGCTTTTTACAGAGTTGACGCGTCTATACACGCGAACAGAGAGCAAAAAAAAAATCCAGAGAGTGCTATTTGGTACCTGAATGCTGTTCCAACATTCTAGTACCCAATAGGACTCTCTGGATTTTTTTTTGGGTGCATTGCACCATCCACGAGGGATTTAGTGCATTGTCATTACACGATTCAAGAACGACATGAATGCATACATTGTCAATACACGATTCAAGACAGACATGAATGCAATACTATCAATTCACGATTCAATATTACTATCAAAATTTTATGTGTACACATATATACAAGGGAGTCCATATGTTGAAGTAGCCCATGGCTTCAGTTACAAAAATATATATACAACCACGTCCTCAATATGGAATGTGATACTATAAGTCTGAGTACTAGTCAGACCCAGATGATGACCCGCTGCTCCCTCCATGATCAAATGAGCTCACATCGGTATACACGTCCGATGAGTAGTGCTCATGTCCAGCAAGAGCAGTGGCGGCGGGTGGATCATCAGTGGTGGCAGGATCATCAGCAGGTGCAGTAGTAGCTTGTGCCTGTTCAAGTTGCTTGTTCAAGTAATATATAGTATATAAGTATATATATATATGTAATTCAATAAACCAAAATCATTCGTTTAGAGTTTTCAAGTACCTTTCGACCGTATGGTCTCATGGCCATCTCAAACTGCGCGTCCGTAATACATCCCTCGGCTCTGAAGAGGGCCCACGTGTCACGTCTGCTATGCCGGCGAGCATACCCAGTATCGTGGGCTGTGGGCTTCCTCCCTATAACCCGTCGTTGTATCATAATCAACACAATTTGTAAGATTAAAACAATCATAGAATCAATGAATTAAGTAAACAATCAAATAAAGTGGCAAGATACTTACGAACTCTGCCTCCCATGACTCAACGCCGCCAGATCCAAAATGCGAAGATCCAATGGTCTCCATCTGGATCCGTCGTACCTCCACATGCTGCCATGCTGCCTGCTCTTCACGCCACCCTCTACTCGTTTCTTTGCCTCCTTCCACTAACGTTTGTGCACAGTGGCAAGTTTCTTGGTAGGATAGCCGCCCGCAGCTACATTTAGCCCATCCTCGTACGCGAGTTTCTTAAGGTGAGATCTTTTATTACTTAAGATCTCCCTTATCCGCGTCCTTCCCCATACATCCGAGAATGTCGCATGTGGGGGTTTGGGGTACCGACTATGTACAGCATCTATCACCTCCCCAACTAATTGGCTATTTTGATCTTTAAATCTAATAAAACAATTTCTGTACAAGTTTGAAACTACCCCACACATGTACTCCATTACCTCTTTCCCCCTCGCATCCATCACTACCCTGCCCCTATCCGTCACATCATAGCAGATCACTCCCTCCACCTCTCTCACCTCCTCCTCATCCTCACTGTCTCCTCTAACTCTTCTCCCTCTATCTCCTCTCTCACCGCGTGCCCTACTACCTCCCCCACCAAAGCACCCGTCGCATCCTCCACTCCCACTCTTCCTACCGCGACGTTTGCTCTCCTCTTCTGTACTGCGGGTGGAGTCACGATCGACTGGGGGATTGTCTACGTGACTGTGGCTGTGAGGGAGTACGTGATGGTGGCTGTGAGCCCTGATGTGACGGTGCGTGGGAGGGTGTGTGTGAGTGTGTCTGGGATGGGGCATGTCTCCTCGGTGGGCAGGAAGAGGAGAAGCTGCATGCCGTCTCGCCGGACTCGCAGGCATAGACGGCAGTGGAGTGACATGGATACTCGGGAGGCGGGGTATAGATACCATGCAATCCAGGAGGGGGATGGGCATACATGTACTCTGTAAGCTCAACTGGACCAGGATGGCGCCCAAAATGATTTAGCATCTCCATCATCCAAGTGCCGTATGCAAATGGATCGGATGAAGAACCTGGATCCATGAAGAATCTGCAAAAATAAAAGTATATACATGATTTTATCAAAGCACAGATGCAAGCTAGCACATATGATTTTGTGAAGGCAAGCCATATGCAGATGGGATCATCTCTCTCTTGAGTTGGATCGCAAGCATGGGTGAAGCACAGTCGCTTGTAAAAACCCGTCCAAAAACGCGTGTATATGCGCATGAATAGTCTGTGCAAACAGGGTACACGCAGACATACATACGTTCCTACACGCGGCCTGCGCAAAAATTTTTTCAAAAACGACCGACCACCGACAAATCTTTCTTATAAAAAAGCCGAGACTGTCACAATCGTTCACAAAAGTACTGAAGCAGGCACGACCAGAGAAGGACGCAGACAATCGCATAAGGAAAAGAGACAATCGCATAAGGAAAAGAGACAATCGCATAAACAAATGGAAGGAAAGAGACAGGACAAAGGACAAACTGACTCACCTCTGAAAAAGCGAGTCTTCTTTTTGGCTGGTTTCCTTCACCCGTGTCTCCTTGCACCCATGTCTGCTCCTTGCACTTGGCTTTAGTGCTCTGTTGGAAGAGGCGGCGACGAAGGAGAGGAAAGCTGAGTTTCAAAATGGTTTTTTGGAGAAGACGGCGGGTTATTTTAGGTATAGATAGGTGGTCGCGTGTAAGAGCGCGTGTATTTTCGCGTGTATAATAAAACAGCCGCGTTTATACAGGTAATTTTAAGGATGTAGACGTGCTGATACATGCGATTTAAAACAGTGAGACGCACTTTTACACGCAATTAACACAAGATACAGCCGCGTTTATACACGCGATTTTAAGGATATAGACGCGCTGTTACACGCGATTAACACAAGATATAGAAACTTTTTATACTTTCATTAAAAACTGATTATGATTATGTGTTTGCTCTTTTGTACATAGGATGTCATCAACCTCCTCCAGCAGTTCTGGTGGTGAGGATGAGACAATGCGTCATCATAATCGCGATGTGTGGTTGGGACAAAGGATCAAGTGTATGTATAATCGATGTCAAGGATGCATTGTACGAGCACGTCGAATTACCTTGAATCACATCTCCATGTATGGAGAATGGAATCAAACAGGTTTAGAGGTGAGTAGATGTAAATTGATAGTATTCAAATGACTCATGGTATCCAAATTAAATTAATGAAGCAGGATACAGTACCACACCCTAACATGGTGCCCTACACGCGACGAGAGCACGCAAAGCGTCGACGAGATGATGCTGGAGCTTCGGGATCTATTGTCAGAGATGAGTGGGAAAGGGATGACAATAGCCCTGCACCCCACGAAGTTGTGGAAGAGGAAGTGTTTGATGATATGGTGGGGTATCTTTTTAGGGATGATCCCAAAGGTATGGACGACGATGATATGGAACAAGAGCATCTTTACAAGGCTTCATCGACACCAGTTTTTGAAGAGTGCACATTCTCTATTTTACGTGCTTCACTTGAACTACTCAATATACAACCACTAAGAAAAGAGGCATTGAGCATCTATATGGGTTGAAGTCCCAAGATTGGCACAAGATGCTCCAAGTAAGTGTTTTCCAAGTCTTGTACGTTGAAATTAAATTTTGTAATGGCATAAACCATACATACATGTGCTCTTATGTACGCAGTTCATACTACCTACTAGCATCGACCATTGTGCAAACAAGAGTTTGAAAAAATGTATTTATAAGATGGGCGAGTTTGCGAGGTATGTAAAACCCATGTCAGATCACCCTTCATTATACCTTGCAAAATGAACGTGCATGAGGTATAACGTACTATTCATTTATTTTTCAGATATGTTAGTTCCAAAGTAATTGATCCAGCAACGTTGGATGATGTGCGTATTATGGCAGTGGAGGTGGTTTGTTTGGTAGAGGAGACTTTTCCGCGAACCATTCTCATAAGTCAACTACATCTCATTGTGCATTTAGTGGAGGAAATTGCTTTATGTGGCACTGTGCATGCACGTTAGATGTTCTTCCTAGAGCGCTTCATGAAGACCTTAAAAGACTTTGTGAGGCAAAGTGCAAGGCCCGAAGGAAGCATGGCCGAGGGTTGGTTGATACAAGAGTCTCTTGTATATATTTCAGAATTTCTTGGTCAGGTGGACAGCTCTTTGCCACGACTATGGAGCAATGAAGAGGACTTGAGGATGACCTCTATTGTGCCTCAAGGAAAAGGACAGAGTAAAGTAATTGACAGAACATTGATTGATGATCTCAATTTCACTTGCATCCTTAATAGTGATGTGATGAGCAGATGGGTTACAAGATATGAGGATGCAAAGACAAAAAGGCAAGCAGAAAGAGCTCTCTTTCGGAGGCAACATGGCTCTCGTAAGGCGTATCCTAGGCATCTAGCAACACTTCCGAATGATATCCATGTTGATTGGTTGCATGAGAAAATGGAGAGAGCAGAGAGCGATGAGGGGCTGCATATCACAGCAGAAGAATGGGAGTATGCACGAGGATGCATGTTAAAGGTACATAGAACTAATGTTTTGTATTAGTTGTAAGTGATTTGCTTTTAATATTTATTCACATTGCTTACACAAATATTGCTTCTATTTTGGTCCAGTGCACTATGTTCAATGTTATATGGTGTGAAGGCAAGCATTTTTGGCGAAGAGAATTGATGAAAAGAGGAATACACAAGATTGCGGTGTCATTAGTAGCTTTGAGGGAGCTAATGGAAAAATGGATGATTATTGTGACACAATCCAAGACATATTTAGGATTGACTTTCGTCGCTTCTTTGTGTATGTTTTGGATGTCAAATGGCAAATGAACGTGGTAGAAAAAGGGCCTAATGCAACGATAAAACGCCATGCAAGTGGCTATGTAACTATTGACTCTATAAAGTTTTGGAAAACAAAGAAAGATAGGCTCGTATTGCCACAACAATGTGAGCAGGTAGGCATTCGTTTACTAATGTGTTTCATGTACATATATATCTAAGCTCGCGTACCCCTTGACTTTTGATATGCTAATTAATTACTGTAGTATGTGTATTTGAGTGGGTTATCTATCTGCCACCAATGGTGCATGACATTAAATGGTGGTACGTCATCCCTATTGCACCACGTTCTACAAAGTGATGTATAATACATTCACTAATATGGAGCATATGGAGGATGTAACAAGCCACAATGAAGATGATGTCGAACATGCCAATGAAGATGTTGTGATCGATGATCAAGAAATAAGAGATGATCATGATAATGAGAATGAGCGTGCCATTTCTCATGATCATGAGGATGACCCTACCATTGAGGATGATGGTGATGTTGATGAGGATGATCAGGGCATCGATACCATTATCAATGGACAGAATATCGATAGTGGAATAAATTTAATCGTAGCCTTACAAATTGATCAAATGGATATTGATGTTGATCGTTTGGCAAGGATGGATCTTATTGAAGATGAGATCGAACCCTAACCAATCCATCACTGTATCGTTCTAAATTGATGACATTTCTATTGTATATGTTGTCTTTTAATTATCATCTCATGATTTATTTTTGAATATATTTCATTGTTGTAATGCATGTAGTGGGATTGTGTAATGATATATACTGTAATGTACTATGAGATGGTTTAAAGAAAATGGTTTTTAATTTTGTAAAGGAATGGAGTTTTTCTTAATAAAGTTCTCACGTGTAATAATGCGTGTATAATTGCATGTATATACATGCGCTGATACACGTGTTTCTGAAACCAGTATACACACAAATTTAGATGCCAATATACATGCGCTGGTAGACGCATTTCTGAAACCAGTATACATGCGAATTTAGATGCCAATATACATGTGCCCGATACTACTCATATACATGCGTGACCATACACGCGCCCATAACTTATCGCGTGTATTGAACGCGTGTATGGCAGTAGTGTCTTGTAGTGTAACCTCCTTGGTGAAATTGTACTTAGTACCTTGAAATGCAGCCTTTACTTTGTAACTAGAGTATGATGCATCTAAATTAAGTGCTTTTAATGCTTTCTCAAAAATGAAATCATGCGAACTACCATCATCTTGCAATATAGAAATTGATTTTCCTTTTATTTTCCCTTGAATTTTTGATAAAGCATGAATTGAAAGCTTACCTGAATCTGAATAATCGGGATCAGAGTTACCCTCTTGCTTGAAAGAATCCTCGTCATCTTCTTCAATAACATTGAGTCGAGCTGCGATATGGAATTCTTCTTTTTGTGAGGGCAATCTTGCACGAGGTGTCCTTCCTTATAATAGTTGTAGCATCTGAAGGTTCGATTCTTTGGTTGTCCATTTGAAGGTTTGTTGTTGTTGTCCTTCCGAAAACCTCCTTTAGTCACATCTTTACCCTTTTGCATTGTGGATTTATCAAAAGTACTAGCAAAGGAAAGAAGATTTTGTAGATTTTGTAAAAGATTTATCTTAAATCTTGAAATCTCTAGACATAGTTGTTTTACATTCTGAATTTAGGGCAAGGTCCATAGCAGTGGATGAAGGTTTATCTTAAATCTTGAAATCTCTAGACATAGTTGTTTTACATTCGGAATTTAGGGCAAGGTCCATAGCAGTGCTAAGGTCATATGGATGAAACATATTAACATCAGCCCTAATGGTAGACTTAAGTCCTGCAATGAATTTTCTAGGTTGCTCTTTTTCCTTGACTTTTTCAATGACTTGAACCTGTAAAAGAATATCCCAGAACTTGTCGAAATAAGCTTGGACATTCTCTTTATCAATCTGGCGCAAAGTGTCCCGTCTCGTTGACGTGCTTTAGCTTTGTACTGCGATGGTAGAAAATGTTTCTTTAAGAGTTTCTGAAACTCTTTTCATGTTGAAGGTTGATGTTACCTTGCTTAATCACGTTCCACCATAAAGCTGCACTTTCAATTAAATGATTACAAGCACATTTAATTTTATCTTTTTCGGAGAACTTCTCACCAGAGAAATAGTCATCTAGTTGGCTTATCCAAGCAATAACAACTCGTGCATCCTTCTTGCCATCATAATTTTGGAAAGTGAATGCCTTTCGGCTGATTCGTGTGAGTCTTTCTTAGAATTTTGAGCATGCAATGTAGCTTTAATAGCACGTCTAACTTGATCACTTTCCTCGTCATCTGAGTCGGAAGAATCAGAAGCATTGTGTTTGCATTTGGTACGCTTGACTTAATGCTCTAATTTGTGTTGAAGTTCTCATTCATTAGTAATTTGTTCTTGAAGTGCTGAGATTTGTTCTTGAACCGTGGGCGGAATGGGTAAAGCAACCATTGCAACCTTTCTTTCAGAATAGTTGCCTTTTATGGGGAGTGATAAATTTTTTCGAAAAAAAATTCTTTGAAGGGATAGGAAATTTTAAAACCCTTTTTGCAAATATTTGCTTTAAAGAAGGAGTGGGTTTTGTGGGTTTTCTCTCTTTTTGGTCACAAAAATGCACCCAAAAAGAGAGAGAGAGAGAGAGAGAGAGGTAGATGGTAATGGGATAAGGTGTGTGTGTGTGTATATATATATATATATATATAAAGTCTGTTGTAAAAAGCTTATCAAAGCTTTAATCCTAAAGCTTAAGATAACTTTTAATCCAATGTAAGCTTTAGTAAGTAAAGCTTACAACACTTTAGTGGATCTAATGAGTGCAGCTTTGACTTACTTGAATGTAAGCTTTATTAAAAGCTTACAAAGCTTTTAATTAAGTTTAGTAATAAAATATTACAATGCTTTTATGAACCAAATCTAGTGCAGCTTAATAAAAGCTTAGGTGAAACGATTAGGTGCAAACAGCCAATCGTGGAGTTCGTAGCGCAGGCCGGCCCACCGATCATTGTGGAGTTGAGAGAAGAAAGAAAAAAAATCCCTTGAAGTTGATAATTCGTAGCCGTGAGTTGGAAAGGGAAAGAAGATGGGAAAAGTTTCTAATTAATCAAGTCTATTTTTTTCTCTAAAATTTTTCCCACAGTGAATATACTCCATAAATTGACTCTTGGAGATTTATACACCATCCATTATAGCTTTTAGGTTTAGCAACCTAAAAGCTAAGCAAGATTTTCTCTCAATTTTGGAATTCATCCATACAGACGCTGATCAGAAAGAGGTCAAGAATCTAGCAAAACCGCTTTTCAATTTGTGAGTGGTTTCATGGTTTTCTCAAAATGGTTTACCACCCTCCTCTTAACCTTTGGTTATTACCCTTTGGTTAATAGAGGCAATCCTTCAAAAACCTTTGAACTTTCCTTTCTCCCACTCAATTTTATCCCCTTTTCCCTAGGTGTCTACCTCTCATACCACTACCTCTGATCTAAATTTCTAGGGAGATAAAAATCAAATAATTTACAAGAAATTGATTTAAATTCAAGAAATTCATCAAACATCATATGACCATGATTAAAGTATTCAAAAACAATTGAAAATACTTAGCTCACAAAGATGCGACTCCAAGATTAGGTGCAATCATCCCCCCTCATGTGTGTATGGCCTATTCTCCCCCACACATGAGTATTTATGAGATATTTTATTCCAAATTTGGCCATAGCCTCCAAAAATACCAAAAGGGGTGCTTTTCTTGCACGAAACTCTCTTATCTTCAAAAATAGAGTGCCCATAAATTGAGACTTGGGTTTAAAGCATATCACGCTTTACCAAATATTAAAGATCAAGTCTATGCTTAATAAACTATAGCTTTACAAAATAAATCAAAATGTGCGGCTAGACATGTATTGACAAGCTTGTTTACAAAAATGGTGTGCCAAGTAATAAATTGGTGTGACTTCTCCTCAATCCTTGGAATCCTCGTCACCTATAAAATAACCAAAAATAAATTAGTGAAATAAATATTCCATAAGCATACAAACCATCATCACACACATGTTTGCTAGGCGTAAAGTAACCCGGGAATCACCCCTACATACGAACCAACTAAAACAAAGATTGGAGACCCCAAGTATACATCAATATCCACCAAATCTATTAATATTTATAATGGTATAACCCATGATATTAACATAATTTGGCATGATGCAAAGATAATTCAAGCGTCCCCGAATTATCTAAGAGGATAGAATAATATTTTTAAGAGGGCTTAAAATATATTCCCATAACAACTCTTATTTCATGTTATGGTTGTAGAGAAGAGGAGAACATAAGAAAAAACACCCAACTCATATATGCAAGTCTACGCTATGGACCGACCATGTATATTTTAATAGTAGAGTACTTTCCCTTATAGTATTTTAAGAGAGAGAAAGGCCTCCCATCCGAGTTTTCCCTTTCTATGACTCAGTCTTCGGCTGTTGGGATATGATGCCATTCATGGTTCCATCCTCACCATGTTGGAACAATATTAGCTTCAAAACACTCGAATTATTTGCCCAATAGTTGGAAGAAAGTTGTTCTATCAAATCAGGAGTAGAGGCAAGCCATGGTTATGTTGTCCGGTCACTCCCAGATGGAGAAGTTATAATTAGCAATCTCCTTCTGCGGAGAGGCCTAAATTAGACCGTGACGAAGATCTTCAAAGATATCACCCTGCCTTTCTTGTCTAGTTAGCTTCTGTCCGACTCAGCATCACCGATAACCTCCATTTTCAGGGGAGAGCTACCAGAAAATGTGACTCTCTTACTCTTTGTCCAAGCCATGCCCACCATGGGGTGCCTTTTCGTCATTTGCACCACCAAGTCACACTACTACATGTTAGCCTGATACCGGCGCTTATACCGGCGTCATTTAACGGGGTCTAAAAAAGCCTCGTCATCGGTATAAACGTCGGTATAAGCGTCGGAACCATAGCGTCGGTATAAGCGTCGGGTAACAATACCGGCGCCTATACCGTCATCTATACCGACGTTCACCGGGGGTAATACCGACGGCTAAACCGGCATCTATACCAGTGCATATACCGTGTTATATACCGGGGTATATACCGACGTAAATATCGAAATATATACCTATGCATATACCGACGTCAGTACCGGGGGATATACCGACGCTGTAGCAGAAAATTTTTTTGGGGCAGAATAGTGCTGCCTGGCCGTTGCCTGGCTGCCTGCAATGAGCAGGATCAACAACAGCAAACAGACAGCACCATTCTGTCTAAAATAGAGCACAAAAACAACCGTGCTCGTTTTTTTATTTTCCTGATCGACAAACAAGAAATTAAATAAACATTAATACTCAGGAATATTGTTTTGATCATATTTCATTAGTTTGAAGGTCATCTTACATCATGGTAATGCCTCCCAATTTTGACGGTCTCTCCTTCTTCTTCAAGCATCTCAAACAAGGCCACAAGGCCATGTTTGTGAGCGTACTTCTCCTCCCGCCTACTTGGTGGGCGATTCATGGCCAACTTCTGCACAAACGATTAACAATTATAACTTTTAGAAATCAACATTTAGCCCACATACATACATTTACATAAATAAAATTGCTACAAACACTTACGAATTCATGGCGCATGGTTTCGTAACCACCACTCCCAAGATGAGAAGCCCCTACTGTTTGGAGTCTTGCCCTTGCCGCCTCTCTTTGTTGTTGAAACCTGTCTGGTGTCTCGGTGAGCTCCTGAGCAATGGCTGCCCACTCCCTGTCATCTAGCCAAACAGGTTTCTCTTTCCCCTCTCTAAATGCGTCCCTCGCCTCTGACCTACGATGCCCCATCAAAATGCGAGCTGTATACTGTATCCACTCATTAGAGACGACATTCATAGGGTCAGATGGCTGAAACTCTTGCTTTATCTTTGTATTTATATAATTTGTCTTCCCCTTGTCTTGCTGATCCCATTTAGTCATGACAGAGTCGTGAAACTGTATAGTGCACAATTGTCGAATGCGTGTCTTCATTGCCTTCCCTGCACTATCCATTATTGGTGCCCTATCTCTAATTGTGTAAATCTTGCTGTTGTCATGGTCATGTGCACCCCCCACCAGGGAGTGGAAGGTGACCCTGTGGGTGTGCTATCAACAGATGAGAGCGAAGGACGACGCTCACGTGGTGGTGGTGTCATAGCATCTATGGCACTACCACCACAACAACCTCCCCCTGAAGACCCACTACGTGAGTGCCGTCTATGTGAAGAGGTGGTAGATCGAGCTATAAGAGGAGTGGAAGGCTGTGTGCTATGAGGTGTGGGAGCTGCTGTCGTACCCACGGGTGTGGAAACTGGCGTCGGGAAGCCAGATGGTGAGGCAGATGTCCCTGCTCCAGAACCCCAATAACTCTGAGCCATGGCTCTCTGCTCTGGAGTCATGGACGAAAGAAAACCATATAACTGCTGGGGACTCATGCCCTGCGGTGTAGGATTAAATGAGAAATCTGGACTGTAGTCGTAGGGCGGTGAGTCACCCATGGCCTGTTGGACAAAAAACCATATGACAAACTTGTGCGAAATGAAAATTACACGGTAAACAATGAATGAAAGAACCATATGAAAATTACACGGTAAATAATGAAAATATCTGATCGTTACTATTAAGATTTTCTCAAATACAAGTTGATAATTTATCATTTCAACAGTAGGTGTAATCTCCAAAAAAAGTCCTTACTTGAATAGTTCAGTGACGCTTGTATTAGACCATCCAAAAATGACTGCAAATTTAGCATCGTAAGAGATGCACGCAATACAGATATGTTGGCACCATTGTATAATGGAAGGCGTGCAAGTTTACGCATGGCCTCTTCCTCTGGTTCATAATTTGACCATTGAGAATGTCGTGGTTGATGATCTTCATGTTCATGCTCCTCGAAGAGAGCTTCTTGTTGCTCGATGAAGGCATCCAACATTTCTTCCATTGGACCTTCTTCCATTTCCTGACCTTCTTCCATTCCCTCGGGTGCTGTTAATTGAGCTCCATCTGTCACTCCCTCCTCCTGCGATATCCTCATCCTTTGTTGGGGACGAGAATTCACAGGCGCAATGTTATCAAGATGCGGCTGCACACTTGCTTGGTTGTACGATTGAAACCGTTTTGCAAGCGCTCCATTGGAAATATGCCAGCGTCATGAACATGCTGGTTGCAAATCCTTCGTTTTCGAAAGATTTAGTACTTACATCGCATGCATGGACACGCTATTCTCTCTTCAAGATTGAGAGGCTCCATCTAGCAGGATAACATGTATATGCAGCTCATTAAACACAAATCATTATGCATTACACAAAGCACTATGTAAACCATAAAACAGGGCTTCTTTTTCCTAGCCGCGAGGGAGATTTTAAAAAATAACATTTAAAGCGTCAAACGGGCTTCTTTTTCCCAGCCGTTGAGGGAGACTTGATAAATATTTAAAAAAGCGTCAAACGGGCTTCTTTTCCCCAGCCGTTGAGGGAGACTTGACAAATATTTAAAAAAGCGTCAAACGGGCTTCTTTTCCCCAGCCATTGAGGGAGATTTTAAAAATAACTCATACATTAGCTTGTCTCCTCTCCATGCCTTATTAACTCAAATTTAAACAAGGATGGAGAGAGAAGCTATCTCTATTCATAAATAGCTATTTATAAAGGCCTTATGCAAAAATCTAAATGCATAGTATAAGTATAAGCTTGCATAATAAGGCTGCAAGACTTATGCATAAGCTCTATGCATAAGCCTTATGCATAAGCCTTATGCATAAGCCATATGCATAAGCTCTATGCATAAGCCATATGCATAAGTCTTATGCACACGCTCTATGCATAAGCCTTATGCATAAGCCATATGCATAAGCCTTATGCATAAGCTCTATGCATAAGTCTTATGCATACGCTCTATGCATAAGCCATATGCATAATACTTATGCATAAGCTCTATGCATAAGCCATATGCATACGCTCTATGCATAAGTCATGCATACGCTCTATGCATAAGCCATATGCATACGCTCTATGCATAAGTATTATGCATACGCTCTATGCATAAGCCATATGCATAAGTCTTATGCACACGCTCTATGCATAAGCCATATGCACACGCTCTATGCATAAGCCTTATGCATAAGCCATATGCATAAGTCTTATGCATAAGCTCTATGCATTAGTCTTATGCGTACGCTCTATGCATAAGCCATATGCATAAGCTCTATGCATAAGCCATATGCATAAGTCTTATGCATACGCTCTATGCAAGACTTATGCATAAGCTCTATGCTATAAGCCTTATGCACTATGCTAACCCTTAATCCCATCACCCAATGGTGTAATAAACATGATCTTGTTTTACATGGATAATAGATCTTACCTTGATAACATATATAAACTCTATGAATAAAGAGAATACCTTATGCATAGAAAAACAGAGCATAAGACTTATATGTTATATGTATAAGAGAGTATAAACATTCAAAAAGCTTATGCTTTCCATCCATGCAAGAAGGCACTCTACATCAAAAAAAGGTTTATGCAAAAAAACATAACGCATGTGAAGCCTTATGCATAAAGCTCATCCATAAGATTTATACATAAAACATTATGTATTAAGCTTTATGCATAGATCTTAATTCATGCATTCAGCTAGATTCATATAGCTCTATGCATAAACTCTATGTATAGAGCTTGCATAAGCTTACAAGCCCTATGTATAGAGCTTTCATAATCTTACAACCTCTATGTATAAAGCCTATACATAGAGCATATGCATTGAGCTTTTACAAGAAGGCTATGCATAGAGCTTTCAACAAGAAGGCTACGCAAGCTCTATGTACAATGTCCATGCAAGCTTTCAAGAAACCTATGCATAGAGATTTTATAAGCTTGTAAGAAACCTATTCATAGAGATTTTATAAGCTTGCAAACTCTATGCATAAAGCCTATGCATAGAGCTTATGCATAGAGATTTCACAAGCTCTATGAATAGAGCTTATGCATAAAGCTTGCAAGAAGGCTATGCATAGAGATTGCAAGCTTATGATAGGTTTTATGCATAGATATTAAGTTAATCCTATGTATAAGCTTACAAGAACCCAAAACTAACCCTAAACCATAAAACAAGGATGCAATAATTCATAGAAAATAGCATAAACAAGAAAAATCGAAAGAGGATCTATCTCTTTTTTGCAAAGCTGAAGGAGAGGATTGGTGAAAGATTAGTGAGGTGAAAGAGCTGCAAAACAAATATTAAACAAAATAATTAGTAAATTAAACACAAGAATAAGAACTAATACAAAACCCTAAAATCTCTATGCATGCATTAGGAGATCTATGCATACATAGAGAGCTCTCAACATGCATAGAGAGCCAAAAAAAACACAAAACCCTAAACGTCCTAATTCTTAAATTAAAAAGTAAAAGCAATTGCAAGAACATATTAGGAGAAGGAGAAGAGGAGAAAAGAAGAAAGAAGGAGAAAAGAGGAGAGAGGAAAAAAGAGGAGAGGGAGAGAAAGAGAAGAGGGAGAGAAAGAGACCTTCTCTAGCTGTAACGCGCCCTTCTCTGCAAAAAAATCAGAAAATAGGCTCTCGGTTGTAAAAAACTTACGAGCGTCGGTATATGCTACGGAATATGCATCGGAATATACGTCGGTATATACTACGGAATACTCGTTGGTATATGCGTCGGTATACGCGTCGGTATACGCGTCGGGAAACGAAAATTTGAAAAAACCCCGCCCGACTTGTCTCCTCCAACATTACGACGGACATACCGACGTTCGACATTTGCGTCGGTATTTTAGCGTCGGTATGCCCTCAAGCTCTTGTAGTGTCAATGGCTGCTTGGTGTACTTTGGGCCAGACCCAGCCTATGCAAGAGTTGTAAAGAGTCTTGGTGTGTTTCCAAACACCTAGCCAGGAAAGAGAGCAGGTTTGGGGAGAGAAGTTGGAGTTCCTTCCAAGCCACGGTGATCATCGAGCTGTTGATGGATACTGGTGCATTATTTTTACAAATTCTTTACTTCAAAAAAAAACCCAAAAAGGAAAGAAGAGACAAAAAAGACTAGAATACTTATTGGGTCCCTTATCCTCTTGATTGCTTGCACCTGTGCATTGTCAACGTACTTTGAAAGAATGCGTGCCCTTCCATTCACGCATAAACATCTTAAAGTGTTTGAATGAAGGTGGACACTACAACCCATACTATTTTTGCAGCACGTCCTCTTTGTATGCGTGTCTTTCTCAAGTTTGTATGAACAGCTTATAGAGCTCGAACAAGCATGAATATCAAGGCTATGATTATATTCGACGTGAGGAATCAATGGACATCGATAGAGATCTCAAGATACATTGCAAGGTTGATAATTCCAAATTCATTACCACATTTAAATCTAAGTTACACATCATTCATCAAGTCATAGGGATTTTGTTCTCGTTTGTGTGACTGAAGTTTTAAAAAAAACCATACATAAAGTATGACGGGGACTTGGCACAATCCTCCTCGAAATTTTATAAACATAGGAGAACGTGCCCTTCTCCCGTTTCCTAAATAGCACTTTTGATATCAAAAGTGGACCAAAACACCTTTAGTGTTGAAGGCGGCCATTAGTCCTACATATTGATTCATGATACAAAACTCATTTTTAAATGTAGTAATGAATTTGTAATTTTCTAATTTGCGAGGTACTTTTGAATCCCCATCGAACATAAGAACTAGCTTCAAGCTCATCGATTGTGAATGTCAATCAAGGATTGCTTCCAAGTATGCTTTCAAATTCATGTTCATTCGACCATTTCAAATATGCTCTACACTACACGAAGTATGCTACCCAAGCACTCACACAAACACGATAAAAGAATTTAAAAAAAACAATCTTATTTTGCAAGCTTCAAAGCATGGAGCGCACCTAGTATTGATGATGATGATGATGATGATGTGTGTGTGTGTGAGAGAGAGAGAGAGAGAGAGTACATGCTTGCATTTATGCACCAAGAGATCTTGTGCATGAGTTCGTTGGGGATTCTCAAGCGTATACAAGCTTGCAAAATGTACCCGATGGATGCGACACAGTGTACTTGGCCATGGACCCCACCTCAGGATGCCAATAGGCAGTGAAGACGATGCTCTGGGATACCTTGGCGTGGAAGGAAGACGTGGAGAACGAGGTGGCCATCCTGTAGAGCTTGCAAGATCATCAAGCAGTTTCCCTAACGTCATCAAGTGTCTGGGCTTCAAGAGCAGCACTGTGGACAGCCAGCCAAGATGCGAGGTGAAAAGGGTGTTCTTGGAGTACATGGCAAGCGGGAGCCTAGAAGGGCTGGTGTAGGAGCAGGGCTATCGGTTGGAATCGAAGGCAAGGGTCTTTGCGAAGGCAAGGGCCTAGACTTTCTTCACGCTTAAGGCATCGCGCACACTAATGTGAAGTGCGCTAATGTCTTGTTGGGGCCGTTTACTGTGAAGGCCACATAACCTTGCACTATGGTAGCCTTGCTCCGCAGGCGGGCTTGGCCTCTTGTTGATGGCACCGCTTCCTATGCTGTTGTCGGTGCTAGTGCTTCCTCAGCCGCCCGATGCAGCAGATGCTCCTGCTCCATTTACGGTGCACATGACCTTCAGCATCTGATCATTGTCATCTATTTTCCACTCTGTGTTGGCGCACTTCCTTGTCACCTCGCCCTTGTAATCCTTCATCATCTTCTTCGTATCCAATATGATCCTCGTTGCAGTCGGTATCGCTATCACCACGCTCTTGTACAAGCACACACTGTCCCTCAGCACCTCTGTTCTCCCCACCTCGCAAACTACACTATCAAAGCACCCTTGGAATCAAAACGAGTTGCAATATTGTTTGCAGCAACACCACCATTCACAACTTGCAAGCTATACTGCAGCACTTTGGTGATTGGATTCATCGCTTTGCTTACCACATGCCCCCCACTACCCTACTACCTAGCGATTTCAACACAAAATCTAGTAAACCAATGTCACCGGTGTAAACCCTACTGGCATCACTAACGTCTTGCCTTGGCATCCACTTCTTCTCACGGTTCTTCAAAGCTTCAACAATCACCTGCATTGCAAGCTACAGACGTTTCACTGACCATCTGCAAGGAATTTCATTACCGGAGGTATTGCCACTATTGTTAGTGTTACCGTTGCTGTTGTTATTGATGTCGCTGCCCTTGCACTCTTGATCTCTATTGAAGCTGATCTCTGGAAAAATCTTATTAGTGGACACGTGTAGCCTCGCCTTGAGTTCCATCATAGAGCAAACTAGGTCTCCCACTGTCTGCAAAGACTGGCCACTAATCACTAATACATGGACAGAGAAGCAAGGTTAGGGTCTGGCGAGGAAAGCAGAGATGAGAGGGTTTTTAGGAAGGAAAGATAGGGTTTGGGTTCGGAAAAGGCAGCGAATTAGTGTTCGCTATAGATATATTTCGAAACAGAAGCGGAGAAGAGAGAAGCTAGGGTGTTGCAAAGGTGATGAGGTTAGGGTTAGGATTCTAAGAGAATCTTTCTCCATCGTGGAGCATACACACAGGAAGAGAGAAAAAAGCCAATTTTGCAATCCCTGCACGTGTGCACGAGGTGACGTTATTACCCTTTTTAAAACCCTTTTTAAAATTTCTTTGAAGGGATGAGGATAGGAAATTTTAAAACCCTTTTTTTGCAAATATTTGCTTTAAAGAAGGAGTGGGTTTTGTGGGTTCTCTCTCTTTTTGCTTTAAAGAAGGAGTGGGTTTTGTGGGTTTTCTCTCTTTTTGGTCACAAAAATGCACCCAAAAAGAGAGAGAGAGAGGTAGATGGTAATGGGATAAGGGGTGTGTGTGTGTATATATATATATATATAAAGTTTGTTGTAAAAAGCTTATCAAAGCTTTAATCCTAAAGCTTAAGACAACTTTTAATCCAATGTAAGCTTTAGTAAGTAAAGCTTACAACACTTTAGTGGATCTAATGAGTGCACCTTTGACTTACTTGAATGTAAGCTTTATTAAAAGCTTACAAAGCTTTTAATTAAGTTTAGTAATAAAATATTACAATGCTTTTATGAACCAAATCTAGTGCAGCTTAATAAAAGCTTAGGTGAAACGATTAGGTGCAAACAGCCAGCCGTGGAGTTCGCAGCGCAGGCCGGCCCATCGGTCATTGTGGAGTTGAGAGAAGAAAGGAAAAAAAAATCCCTTGAAGTTGATAATTCGTAGTCGTGAGTTGGAAAGGGAAAGAAGATGGAAAAAGTTTCTAATTAATCAAGTCTATTTTTTTCTCTAAAATTTTTCCCATAGTGAACATACTCCATAAATTGACTCTTGGAGATTTATACACCATCCATTATAGCTTTTAGGTTTAGCAACCTAAAAGCTAAGCAAGATTTGCTCTCAATTTTGAAATTCATCCATACAGACACTGATCGAAAAGAGGTCAAGAATCTAGCAAAACCGCTTTTCAATTTGTGAGTGGTTTCATGGTTTTCTCAAAATGGTTTACCACCCTCCTCTTAACCTTTGGTTATTACCCTTTGGTTAATAGAGGCAATCCTTCAAAAACCTTTGAACTTATCTTTCTCCCACTCAATTTTATCCCCTTTTCCCTAGGTGTTTACCTCTCATACCACTACCTCTGATCTAAATTTCTAGGGAGATAGAAATCAAATAATTTGCAAGAAATTGATTTAAATTCAAGAAATTCATCAAACATCATATGACCATGATTAAAGTATTCAAAAACAATTGAAAATACTTAGCTCACAAAGATGCGACTCCAAGATTAGGTGCAATCATCCCCCTCATGTGTGTATGGCCTATTCTCCCCCACACATGAGTATTTAGGAGATATTTTATTCCAAATTTGGCCATAGCCTCCAAATATACCAAAACGGTTGCTTTTCTTGCACGAAACTCTCTTATCTTCTAAAATAGAGTGCCCATAAATTGAGACTTGGGTTTAAAGCATATCACGCTTTACCAAATATTAAAGATCAAGTCTATGCTTAATAAACTATAGCTTTACAAAATAAATCAAAATGTGCGGCTAGCACATGTATTGACAAGCTTGTTTACAAAAATGGTGTGCCAAGTAATAAATTGGTGCGACTTCTCCTCAATCCTTGGAATCCTCTTCACCTATAAAATAACCAAAAATAAATTGGTGAAATAAATATTCCATAAGCATACAAATCATCATCACACACATGTTTGCTAGGCGTAAGTAACCCGGGAATCACCCCTACATAACGAACCAACTAAAACAAACATTGGAGACCCCAAGTATACATCAATATCCACCAAATGTATTAATATTTATAATGGTATAACCCATGATATTAACATAATTTGGCATGACGCAAAGATAATTCAAGCATCCCCGAATTATCTAAGAGGATAGAATAATATTTTTAAGAGGGCTTAAAATATATTCCCATAACAACTCTTATTTCATGTTATGGTTGTAGAGAAGAGGAGAACATAAGAAAAAACACCCAACTCATATATTCAAGTCTACGCTATGGACCGACCATGTATATTTTAATAGTAGAGTACTCTCCCTTATAGTATTTTAAGAGAGAGAAAGGCCTCCCATCCGAGTTTCCCTTTTCTGTGACTCAGTCTCGGCTGTTGGGGTATGATGCCATTCATGGTTCCATCCTCACCATGTTGGAACAATATTAGCTTCAAAACACTCGAATTATTTGCCCAATAATTAGGAGAAAGTTGTTCTATCAAATCAGGAGTAAAGGCAAGAGTAAAGGCAAGCCATGGTTATGTTGTCCGGGTCACTCCCAAATGGAGAAGTTAAAATTGGCAATCTCATTCTGCGGAGAGGCCTAAATCAGACCGTGACGAAGATCTTCAAAGATATCACCCTGCCTTTCTTGTCTAGTTAGCTTCCGTCCGACTCAGCATCACCGATAACCTCCATTTTCAGGGGAGAGCTACCAGGAAATGGGACTCTCTTACTCTTTGTCCAAGCCATGCCCACCATGGGGTGCCTTTTCTTCATTTGCACCACCAAGTCAATGGCTGCTTGGTGTACTTTGGGCCAGACCCTGCCTATGCAAGAGTTGTAAAGAGTCTTGGTGTGTTTCCAAACACCTAGCCAGGAAAGAGAGCGGGTTTGGGGAGGGAAGTTGGAGTTCCTTCCAAGCCACGGTGATCATCAAGTTGATGGATGCTGGTGCATTATTTTTACAAATTCTTTACTTAAAAAAAAAAACGGGTGCTTTGATAGTGTAGTTTGCGAGGTGGGGAGAACAGTGGTGCTGAGGGACATAGTGTGCTTGTACAAGAGCGTGGTGATAGCGATACCGACTGCAACGAGGATCATATTGGATACGAAGAAGATGATGAAGGATTACAAGGGCGAGGTGACAAGGAAGTGCGCCAACACAGAGTGGAAAATGGATGACAATGATCAGATGCTGAAGGTCATGTGCACCGTAAATGGAGCAGGAGCATCTGCTGCATCGGGCGGCTGAGGAAGGGCTGCTTGATGATGTTCAGGATACGTTGCTTAGAAATGGAAGCACTAGCACCGACAACAGCATAGGAAGCGGTGCCATCAACAAGAGGCCAAGCCCGCCTGCGGAGCATAGTGCAAGGTTATGTGGCCTTCACAGTAAACGGCCCCAACAAGACATTAGCGCAGCAACACCACCATTCACATCTTCCAAGCTATACTGCAGCACTTTGGTGATTGGATTCATCGCTTTGCTTATTACCCTACTGCCTAGCGATTTCAACACAAAATCTAGTAAACCAATGTCGCCGGTGTAAACCCTACTGGCATCACTAACGTCTTGCCTTGGCATCCACTTCTTCTCACGGTTCTTCAAAGCTTCTGAATCAACAATCACCTGCATTGCAAGCTACAGACGTTTCACTGACCATCTGCAAGGAATTTCATTACCGGAGGTATTGCCACTATTGTTAGTGTTACCGTTGCTGTTGTTATTGATGTCGCTGCCCTTGCACTCTTGATCTCTATTGAAGCTGATCTCTGGAAAAATCTTATTAGTGGACACGTGTAGCCTCGCCTTGAGTTCCATCATAGAGCAAACTAGGTCTCCCACTGTCTGCAAAGACTGGCCACTAATCACTAATACATGGACAGAGAAGCAAGGTTAGGGTCTGGCGAGGAAAGCAGAGATGAGAGGGTTTTTAGGAAGGAAAGATAGGGTTTGGGTTCAGAGAAGGCAGCGAATTAGAGTTCGCTATAGATATATTTCGAACATACAGAAGCGGAGAAGAGAGAAGCTAGGGTGTTGCAAAGGTGAAGAAGTTAGGGTTAGGATTCTAAGAGAATCTTTCTCCATCGTGGAGCATACACACAGAGCAAAACGCACAGGAAGAGAGAAAAAAGCCAATTTTGCAATCCCTGCAGAGGTGACGTTATTACCTTGGGCTTTATTAACCGTTCTTTTTTTTTAACACATGGTCTTCTCTTAATGCATGCTTTTGTGCAAGCATCTTAGGTTACCCAAGGTAAAAAGAGGAGAAGAAGGCAAGAACAGGTTGTTGTCGATGCAATAGTATAATATCTCTCTGATTTTCATGTTTTGATCACTCTCTCTCTCTCTCTTCAAGATGTAAGGATTCCATTATTGTCTTTCAACATATGCTAGTTCTTCTTTGCCTAACTGAGTATGGTGAGCACTCTAGTGGTGGGCGGCAGCCTGTAGCCACCAAGGGTGCCTACACTAGGCATACCATTTGTGGGCATCACACCACCACACTATAACAGCATCACACCATAACGCTATAACACCACCACAATAAGTTAACCCCAAGTGGACCACCCAAAAGAAGAGGTGCACCATAACGGACACAAAGAGCAGTGCACACACCGGCATTAAAGGCACCGGCTGACACTCCAACAGGCATCTCCCAAAGATAGGAGATTCTACAAAGGCGTCCACTTTGAGGGCATCTACCAAAGATAGGAGATACCACTAACTCCACCGAATTCAATACGTCTTTCTAGATTGCTTATATGGTCCCTCGACTTATCCTCAAGGGCATCCTTCATCCCTCACCCATCATCCATCGTCCTTCGTCCTTCATTCTTATCCTCCATGCTTCATCCTTCATACCACTTTGTAGCCTTAGCCTAGGTGTGTTGCAATCACTTGTCACATCAACTTGAGCTGTGTGTCATTCTCTTCACTGTGACATCTGCTGAGTGTGCACAGTATAGTGAAGCTGGACATGTAACAATTTTCTTGGAGTAGTGCAAGTGCTCTTGTTCTTCTTGCAATCTTATTCTCTTGCAATCTTGTCGCTTGTGTTGTGTTCTGCTGCACAATGTCTAGTGGTATGTGTACTGTGTGTTATGCTATGAGCATCGAGGATTCTGGACATACTGTCCAAAGAAGAGCCACCACTTGGTGTGCCAAGCTTGCAAGACAACAAGACAAGCCAACAAGCCAGTAAGCCGAGAAGCCCACAAACTTACAAGCTTGTAAATCCACACACATGTAGGCTCATAAGACCACAAATCTACAAGTCCAAACGTTTGCAAGCTAATAAGCCTACAAGCATGCAAGCCCAAAATCCAATTAACATGCGAGGCTCTCATTTGACAAGCTTGCAACCCCACAAGTTGGTAAGAAAGAAATCCCAGGAGTCAATAAGCCTATTGACATGCCCACACACTCATAGACCCCCAAATCTATAGAAATCCCTAGAAGCCAGTAAGTCTAATATCATGAAAATCAAGAGTAATAATCCAACAAGCCTACAAAGTGGAAAAAAAGAAAGAAGATATTAGAGATGTTATTGAATAAAGAAGATATGAAATAAAATTTTATACTAAAAATTAATGAGCGATAAATACCTTGCAAGCGATCCAAGGCGATATATCACATCTCAGACTCCTCTTGTAGTACACCCATCAATAACAAGGGGTAGAACATGCTATATACATGATTAATCCGATCAACAAACATACAAGAAAATAAATACTTTCAAAGTTCTTAATAGATTTACCTTCACAAAATTGTGCCAATCGTGTGTTTTTAAACTAGACAAGCTCTTGTCATCTAGAGTAAACATGTTTTGACAAGATGCTCCATATCCTATAGGCGTACGAATCGACTGAATCTTCTTGTTGATAGTCTCCAGCTCTTCTGTCTTGAGCACCCATGGGGCAGGCTCATAGGTTGTCTCACGTCGAGTTTCATCATAAAGTGGCCATAGATTGGGCTTTGAGTTTTGATCCTTTAAGTCATTTCTTGCAGCCGCTGTGTCTTTCAAGCCAACGAGGTGTTGCCATAAGGTTTGACCAATGTTCTTGAATATGTGCATGGGATCAAGAAGATGACATATCCTCAAATCTTTCCAATATTCCAAAGTATACCATATCGAAGGACTTTGAGCTACAGTACGTTTTCCTCTCACTCGCTGCTTTACAGCGTCATCATCATCGCCGCTTATGATCTCCAACTCCGGATCGATAGTAGCGGGTCCAACAGTCCACTTTAGATACCAATCCTTTGGTGTCATTGGTATTGGACATCTCCCTTCTTCTACCTTTCCATTAAAATGTATGGCTTGCCTTCTGTCTCGTAGATAATGATCCTCAGATAAAAATCGTCTATGTCGAAGATATATATTTTTGTTGAGGTTTTTGCTATAAGTCGATCTCAACCAATCACCACAAATTGGACAAGCTTTATAACCCTTGGTACATATCCCTGCATGGAAAACATAACAAAGATGATTAGCATAATGAACATCGTACAAACTTATGAAAGAATATATATATTTAAACCATTTACCTGAGCAAAAACCATATCCTAGAAAGTCGTGGTGTATCGATAGTCCATGCTAAAATTCCGCGAACAATGAACTGTCTTTGACTGATGCTTCTAGACATATCCATGACATCAATCCCTCTCCACAAATCTTGAAGATCGTCGATGAGAGGGGCCAAATAAACATTCAGATCTTTAACTTGTCGTTTTTTCGGAATTAAGAGTGAGAGCATTAAATGCTCTTTCTTAATGCTGAGATACAGGGGTAGATTATAGTTAATAACTACCACTGACCATGTAGACCATTTACTTGATCTCATTGATTATCAAGTACCATGTACCAATTACTATGGACTATGTACCAATTATCATGTACCATGTACCAATTACTATGGACCATGTACCAATTATCATGTACCAATTACTATGGACCAATTATCATGTACCAATTACTATGGACCATGTACCAATTATCATGTACCAATTACTATATGGACCATGTACCAATTATCATGTACCAAGTACCATGTACCAATTACCATGTACCAAGTACAGTGCACCAAGTACCATGTAACAAGTAGCTTGAAAATAGTTATTATTAAAAAAGTTTTTTAATTGCCGTTTTTTGTCCATCCCCGTTTTCGTTCGCCAGGATTGCTTACATACATACATACATACATACATATATACATACATGCATGCATGCATACAATGTGCATGCATACATACATGCATGTATATACATACATACATATGACATACATACTGTAAGGACCCTTTTTGATATAGACATGTATATACAAAATTTTGGCATAAAGACTTAATTTTTGGTTGTGTATATTTTGCCTCTTAGTAAAATAATATATTTTGAGTCAATTACTAACATGTGTGGGGCATAATAGAAGTACGCCACCGTTTGCTTCTAGTCTTCATTTTGAAGGAAAATACGGTCCGAAATGCGGATCCGCAAGGAGCCGGAATATCTATATGAACCGGAATGCAGACCGGAATGGAGTTCTGAAAGGCAAAGAGTCGGGTACAGAGGAGATCCGGAAGAGTGCGGGACGAGAACCTTCCGCATACAGTACAGAAGAATGCGGGACAGAAACCTTTCGCAAGCCGTACGGAAAACCAATCAGATTCTGTACGGAAATAAGAGAGTACGGGATACCGGATGAGAGCAAATGCTGGATGAGATACATACATACATACATATATGTATACATATACAATGCATGCATGCATGCATTATGTATGCATAACATATGTATGTACTACTATGTGTGTATGTACTATGTATGTACATACATTATGTATACATATACAATGCATGTATGTATGTATATATGTATGTACTACTATGTGTGTATGTACTATGTATGTACATGCACATTGTATATGTGTCTGTATATGTATATTTATATGTATATGTATATGTATTATATAGATATATATATAATATGACATATGTACTACATATGACATACATCCGTGCATATATATATATACATATAATGCATGCATGCATGCATTATGTATGCAGAATATACGTATGTACTATTATATGTGTATGTACTATGTATGTACATGCACATTGTATATGTGTATGTATATGTATATGTATTATATATGTATATATTTATGTACATGTATTATATAGATAAAGTAAAGCTTGAAAATAGTTGAAGTTAAATAAAGTTTTTTGAACTGTCGATCTTTGTCCCATCCCCGAGATGGCCCTATCCCCTTCCCCGCTCCCGTTCGTCAGGAATGCTTACATACATACATGCATGCATGCATGCATACATACATACAATGTACATACATACATAGATGCATGTATATACATACACACATGCATAGATTCATACAATGTAGATACATATATACATGTGATATACATACATATATACATAATGTCTTACATACATACATATATAATGCGTGCATGCTTGCATTATGTATACATAACATTAAACATATGTATGTACTACTATGTGTGTATGTACTATGTACGTGCATGCACATTGTATATGTATGTATGTACTACTATGTGTGTATGTACTACTATTTGTATATGTACTATGTATGTGCATGCACATTGTATATGTGTATGTATATGTATATGTATATGTATATGTATATGTATATGTATATGTATATGTGTTATAAAGATAAAGTAAGGCTTGAAAATAATTAAAGTTAGAGTGTTTCAATTTCAAAAAATAACAATAAAAGAGATCTAGATAGCGTTGTTTACCAGAATTCATGTTCGTTTATGCACCGGTGTCTGACCAATCTCCGCAAAAACAACGACAGCACGGAGTGCAATCACAATTGCAAGATAGCAAAAGTGACAGAGAGAGCAACACTAGGTAGATCATGAGAAAAATATAGACAACATTATGTTTAATGTCAATGAATCAACCGGTATATAAATTCTGTATCTATCCGTTTTTTTCCATTGCGTGTCATCGCTTAAGCGACGTAATGTTATCGTCGCTTAAGCGACGTTGTTATCGTTGCTTAAGCGATTTATCGTCGCTTAAGCGACGTTAAATAACTTTTTAAACATTTCATCGCTTATGCGACGCTAATGCATCGCTACAGGAGTCGCTAATATAGTCGATTAAGCGACATCATAACGACGCTTAGCTTGTAGCGATGGCTTAACACGTCGCTTAAGTGACGCTTTTGCGTCGCTTCTATTGTCGCTACGAGCCCATGGACTAGTAGTGTATGTTACATGTGCTGAAAAGTTCCATAAAGTTGGTGAGTAAATGAGGATATAAATATCTCCACAGACACTTTTCTACCCTATTACCAAACTAATGCTAAAGCTCAAAGATACATTGAATGATTTATATCTACTTCACATTATCTCTTTCTATAATGTTTTTATTCCTATAAGCATATCACCATGGATGACTTCTATATTTGCACAAGTCTTATAATTTTGGACATTAATGATTTCTATATACCCACCGGACAAGCTGATTTCTATAATCAATGTATTCAAATTGAATATTCAAACATATCTATATATAATGGTGATTCTTCAAGTATAACCATAGACAATAATTGATCATCTATAATTTTTATAGATTAAGATCATTTATTACTATCAATAATGAGGTGATGTACTAGAGAGAACTAGAATGGAAATAATATGCAATATTGAAAAGATGAGATACTATAAATCTTTAGTTACATTATCCTTGAACTTGGTAACCCTACTTCAAAAACAAAAATGATCAATCATTTATTCAAAATATTACATTCTAACATTTATTCATGATTAATCATCTATTTAGTCTACAAACTTATTATTATTCAATGAAATTGGAGTACTTGCAGTCTAATTAAAGATACACACAATGGAGTAGACTTTTAAGACAAGTACACATTTCAAACTTAATAGAAAAGCAAATGGAAACTAGTAAATGTCACAAAGTGGTTCAACTCAAGATCACAATAAATACAAACAAATCTAAACACTTGCATAAAGGATTATGCTAAAATTATACTAGTAGTTATGAACTAAGTTTTTCAAAATAAAGTACTACCATGTCTATATCAAGCTAAACATAAGAACCTAAAATCTAATATCTAGCATAGAAATAAGCATCTGAAATGTGATCAAGATTCTCTCGGTCTTTCTCTTTCTTATTTGTATTGTTTTCTTCTTCTACATGTGTAACATTTGTCAAGGCAGGGAATGAAGATTTAAAATTAATCAGATGTACAAGTTCTTGAGGTTGATTATCTTGAAGTGGAGACATAGGCTCTTTGGATGTAGATTGAAATTTCGCTCTCTTATATCCATGTGGCACCAACTTCTTAATCTGTATCTGGCAGTTCATTTACTCCTTTCTTATAACATGAAGGTGAAATCAGTATTATCGTAAATTAAGGTCACATCACTATTAAAAAAAAGTATAAAAGCTTACAAAATAAATTGGTGCATGTTCCTAAAAATAGCCTAAGTATCCAATCATCCTAGAGAAGAGATCTATGACACAATTTATGAGATGGATGGGGATTGACTAATGTTTTAGATCCATCAACATGTCTTAGCTTTCTTGTGTTCGCAAGATATCCAAACACATTCGAGCATCCTTGTAAGTAATCTAGTTGGAGTAGAAATATTAAAACTAGAGTAGTTTTACCACAAAAACCATATATATAGTAAGAACACAACATAAAATTACATAGAATTACAAGTAAAATGAAGAAATAATTTATAACAAAACTGCCTTGACACACATGTAGAAAAACTAATATATAATTAGTGTTGAACATCAACTAAATGGGCTAAAGACCATAAATAAACTACATGGATTTATGAAAGAACTTGTAACTTACTTGTGAAAAACCATTTGCAATGAAGTAAACAATCAATTTTAATGTTAAACATCTAGTTTGAGCATCCAACTCGATGTTCAACATCCAATTGAAGGCTCAAAGTTGATGTTCAACATCCACCAGAACACCATATTTTTAAGATAAAAAAAATGGGAGTACAATGAACCCTTTTAAGTTTTTATCAAAACCAGCTCATCTGACACATCATTAGAAAGCTCTTGAAGAGTAGGTTCTAAATCCACATTCTCCAACAACTTTGGATTTGGCATAATAAAGATACACCAAAAAGTTTATTGAAAAGAAAATTTTCAAAGTAATGGAATTTTCCTAAACTCCCTAATATGATCTAAAGGCTCGATATTCAACATCCAATTGATGTTCAACACACTACTACATGTTAGCCTAATACCGGGGCTTGTACCGGCGCTATTTAACGGGGTCTAAAAAAGCTTCGTCATCGGTATAAGCGCCGGAACCACAACGTCGGTATAAGTGTCGGGTAACAATACCGGCGCCTATACCGGTGCATATACCGACGCTCACCGGGGGTAATACCGACGCATAAACCGGCGTCTATACCGGTGCATATACCGTGTCATATACCGGGGTGTATACCGACTTTAATACCGGCAAAAATACCACTGTATATACCGACGTTGGTACCGGGGCATATACCGATGCTGTACATCTCCTTTGAGCCTCCAAGTCGATGTTTAAAATCGAGTTTGAGACCTAAACTCATGTTGAATATTAATTTAGTGCAATAATCCTTCAACTCAATGTTCAAAATTGAGTTAGAGGCTAAAATTTTTCTTTAACATCAAGTTGAACAATCACATAAGGTACGAGAGATTACCATATAGGAAACATGCGTGTGATCACACTGAAAAAATATAGGAAACATGCTTGTGATCACACTGAAAACACAAGCCTTAGGTTCTATCGTTGGTTTCGGGGTGTGTCATAAGGTACCAAGGTGCATTTTTTTTATCGTGGAGTGGCTCGGGTATGAATGTGACAACGGTTTTGTTCTAGAAGTATAGGTGACAAGGTTGACATGCATCCAAACACCTAGTTTAACGTAGGTAATAGTATAAGGACCCGGCTAGACATAGGGAGATCTATAGGGTGGCATACATGAGCACCAGATGCAAGAGGGGTAGCTATAAGACAATTCATGCAAATCCCATACGCCAACAGTGCAAGTCGCATAGAAAAGGTGTGTTACGGTGCACACATGGATCAAAGGATGGGAGCGGTGACGACCACATGAGGCCAAGGATTGGGGCAAGTTTCACTTGATCAGGCACAAGATGGATGTATGGCAATACTGAAGTGCAATAAGGTGATGTTAGGGATGGAGGGTGAAGCGTGGGTGTGGAAAGGTGCCCTCTTGGCAATGCACACACAAGTGGGGGCTGGTAGGGAGATGATCCACACACGGGGATAATGGACGCAAGTGGGGGCTGGTAGGGAGATGATCCACACACAGGGAGCACAACGTTCTACCAAGATGGAGCAGTATAGCATGTGGAGTAAAGACATAAGGGCTCTAGAGAAAGCATATCATGGGCACATGTGTGTTGGCACATGGGCATGGAGGAGAGAACATATTTGGAAAACATATATGCCCTCTAACCTCCAAGTCGATGTTGAACATCAAGTTCGAGTTTAAAACTTTACCCTCATATTAACATATTTGGTATATTTACACTAGAACGTGCTTAAGGATACTCCTTATGCACCTCATCTGATGCACATTGGTGTTAATTCCCATGCACACATGAAATTGGCTTGTGAAAACGTACCCCTTGAACCTCCAAGTAGATGTTCCAATGGACCGAATGGCCATCTAAGACTATGCATAATAGACTAAAATAGGCCATATCGTGGCGCCCTCAGACCTCCCTAGATACGATGACCTTCAAGCGCTTACTCTACGAGCAATTCTTGCCACCTAAAGATAAGGTGTCCTTGGTTTGAGCTTGGGTTCCTACCTAGGTCTCTACATAAGCCATCTTCTAACAATTTAATCACACAATTGAACTCTAGTGTCTAAATTAGGAAGCTATAGGTGTCTAGTGCTCACCCCAACATTTCCTCATGATGGGGGCCGTACAAATTATAGCATTTCCAAACCTGAGAGGAGAGCATTGAGCATTAACACCAAGCTGCTATTCAACTTGAAGTCAAAGCTTCCAGTTAATGCTCAACATCAAATTGAGGCTTAAACTCAATTTCCAACATCAAATTAAAGATTCTATACAATGTTGAGCATCAACTTGACGCTTGGATTTGACTTTGAACATCAACTCTAGGTTTTAAGTTAATGCTCAACATTAAGTCCAAGCTTTAAGTTGATGCTCAATATTAACTTGAAGCTTCAACTCGAATGGAACAAGATTTCTATATCTAAATGGACTTGATGTACTATTTACTAGAATTTGGAACAATAGGAATACTAATGATTTTCTATGTTATGTAGTTACACATTTTAAATACCAAAATTTATTGAATATCTTGGTGTTTTTTAGGAAGAACAATATTTTTGTATGTTAAAAGGCCACTTTTTCTATCAAGTTTTTTGGAAACACTCTACTCTTGAGTAAGACAGTTTTGAAATCTCGTTAAAATTTGGCATTTTTTTGCGGATTCTATTGGATGTTTCTTTTAAGCTAGTGATATCACATAACCGACATGCAATAGTGTTCTATGCTTTCATAATTAAGACATTATCTGTGTCGAGCCAAAAGAATCCCTTTCTTATAAGCATGTCCAATCTTGGATTTTCTTATTGCAGATGTATCTATATTTTAAAAACTTCCCCTTTTGGGCATAGGCCATAAGGAATTAACATTGAAGTTCATTTCCTTGTCTCTTGCTATTGACAAACCCAATTTTGGATCACATGATCATTGAAAAGCTTACAACTATAGGATCGCTTTCTTTATATATTTTAAAAACTTCCCCTTTTGGGCATAGGCCATAAGGAATTAACATTGAAGTTCATTTCCTTGTCTCTTGCTATTGACAAACCCAATTTTGGATCACATGATCATTGAAAAGCTTACAACTATAGGATCGCTTTCTTTATATATGTGAGTATGCAAGGATCCAACAATAAATTCGGTCTTTAAGTCCAATCTAGAATACGTGCAGCACTTAACAAGGAAGAATGAGTTTATGAGTAATCTTTGGTCGTATCAACACCCTCAATCATGCTAATAATCTGTCATAATTGAAATACTCATTTATCCTCTCTAATTTAAAATAAGGTGAATAGGAATTAAATAATCCCACAGCACTTCATTCCATGATTTTTCACCTTCTCTGGCATTTGGGTGGAAGCATGTTAACGTGCAACACTTAACAAGGAAGAATGAGTTTATGAGTAATCCTGGTCGTATATCAACACCCTCAATCATGCTAATAATCTCTCATAATTGAAATACTCATTTATCCTCTCTAATTTAAAATAAGGTGAATAGGAATTAAATAATCCCACAACACTTCATTCCATGATTTTTCATCTTCTCTTGCATTTGGGTGGAAGCATGTTAACGTGCTACACTTTTTTGTGTCCGGGACAACACTAGTTAGCATGACTTTTTTGTGTCCGGGACAACGCTAGTTAGCATGACTTTTTATAATGATTTTTGGATCCAAAGATGACCCACAATGCAAATTTTCCTATCATGCCACACATAATTGGAAAGCTCTTGAAGAAGAGAATCTTTATGTATAATCTAAGAAAAATTTACCACAGGCCCATTTTTTATGTTAGCACTTACTAAAAAGCACAGCTAAAAACCTTAAAAATCATAGCACGTTATCATGCTTCCACCCATTTGCAAAACCCACCATTGATATAAAATACAAGCTGATTTGTACATACATAAATAGATGGATCCTCCTCATCTACCTCATTATCTAGATGGTTCCTCGTCATCTAATCTAGATGGATCCTCCTCAATTAACCCATTATTGAATGGATCCTCCTCTTCTACTCCATTATCTAGTTATACATAGAAATTTTATTATGGATTCAAATGTCTCCCTTTGGGCCTAACCACTAGAAACTAAATGCAAATCTATTTTTCCACTAAACATATATCCATGATTTAGAGTAGTTCATTGAATTCCAAGTCAGCTTATGTATCATATAAATTGTAATCCATTTGACCCAAGCGAACTATACGTGATAGACTATAGTCAACGGAGCAAGATGCCACCGTCCACGTGGCTCCTACATGGGATATTCCGTGACAGGAGCGCATGGTGAACGTGTCAGTATATGTGTTGAAAAGAACGACCAAGAGGAAAAGCGTGTCTTGTTGGCACAAGTGAGAAGGGACACCTGGACCTGGTATTAGGTTTGCTGGCGGCTGACGTGGCATGATTCTTTCTGTGCAGCTGACATGGTCAGCTCATCATTGATGTTTGCTGGCTGCCATTTCATGCTTGATAATTATGAGGTGAAAACTATTATATTAAAAATGCTTTTTTGTGAAAAAAAAGGATCTAAGACTCTAAGACAACATTACACATGCACTCGTGTGCCTGGGGGTTGATAATTAAATGGACAAGATTTCGTAGCTGGCTTGAACTGCGCAACAGCTCACTGTGGGCTGGGAAATATTGCCAATATCTGAGGGCCAATTTCCATTAAAAATACCTTGCCCTTCTCATATTATAAATACCTTACCCTTCTCGTATTTGAGTAACACACATTTTCCACATTTCGTACATCTCTCTCTCTCTCTTTCTCTCTCTCTCTGAATATTGTCTCCATTCTACTACCATGGCACCCCACAAAGTGTCTTCTGCTGCCATGGTTCTTATCGTGCTCCTCTGCATGGTCTGTGCTTAGCTCAAGCCCTTGTTATCATCAAATTAAGCTGCTTTATCTTGCTAAATATCAAATAATCTGTGTTCAAGTTGTATATTAATGGTCAAGTGTTGGATTGTGGCTTCATGCAGGCGCTTGTGGTTTCTGCTCAAGAGGAACCCTCTGTGCTGATCAAAGGAAGGCACTTGTTGCAAAGCATTGGTGAGATTACTCTTAACCCTCTGTTACTACAACAGCAATATTGGTGGGATTGTAGTGGTATTATCGATACAACAGCATGCGCATGCAACGCTAATCGTACTCATTTATGCTATTCTCGCGGCCCTTTATATTAATTTTTACACGCAGGAATGAAATAATTGGATGGTATGTTAAGATTACCTGCTTAATACATGTACGTAATTAAGTTGGATTGCACGTGCAGATTGTGCGAACAAGTGTGCGTATCGGTGCAGCAAGGCTAGCCGAGCCAAGTATTGCATCAAAGACTGTAACGTGTGCTGCAAGACATGCAACTGCGTGCCTCCCGGCACGGCCGGTAACCGAGAGGCGTGCCCTTGCTACGCCAACCTCAAAAACTCCAAGGGCACCGGCAAATGCCCTTAACTCCCCTCACCGACCTTTGGTAAATAAGACACTCGTGCGACAAAATACACACTCGTGTTCGCCACACACGTGTGCTTGTCACAATCGTGACAAGATTCTGCATAACCTTGTAGTTTTACACTCTCTTTAATGCTTTATTCAAGTACCACATCTCGTCTTGTGTTCATGCTATAAGAAGGTGGAGTAATAATAAAGATACGCGTTCTAGCTATACCTTTCATATTTATTTCACAAATAAGTCTTCTTGTACTGTACACCACTTTATTTGTGCTCTCAATTCATCCTCCTTGTAGCCTACGAGCACCCTAGACCCGCCTCTCATGGATCGATTGTTGACGGTGTAAAGCGCGTGTTTGCGTCTACAATACATGCATATGTACATAAAACACACATGTACAGCATATGCATGCACACATACATAGATGCAGCATGTAAACATTCATGCATCATAAGTGCGTGCGTGTGCACATGCCATTTTTTGAGGTGTTACATGCGAAGAGAAGACAAAAACTTGTATCCATCATACAAAAGAACATGTAACCTAAGATAATTAAAAACATATTAAAATGTTTGGAATATAAATCCCAATAAGATATTAAAAGTATATATATATAACACATTTAAAAGTATACATATATAACACATTGTGCATGGATTTTTTGTGCATTTCAAAAGTAATGCTATGTAGTTTCCATTGGTGACCCACACATTAATGTGGTACATACTTGTGTATGACATTTCTACTCTACTCTTCCTTTCGATTTTTACACCATTTAGAAAGAAATTTCTCAAACACAAATATTGTCAACTCTTTCACTCTTGCCCGAGACAATTTACAATAAAAATCAAAATCAGCATGCATGAGAGAGGGAGAGGAAGAGGGTTGTACGCACATGCATGCATGTATACATGTATGGTTGTGCGAGCATTTGTTAGAGCATTTAATTAATGAGATATATCCTAAAAATTTCTCTAAACAAAGTTTCAGTCTATCCTTCTAGTCTATAGTCTCTCAATACGAATGGAACATTGCACAAACAATGCAAGAAAATAGAAAGTGGACTCAAAGCTCTTCTTGTGAATTATTCATTCATATATTCATGCAGGATTATAATGAGTGCTTTTAAGCACGTATATAGTTATTGGATTTAAGAATTAGTTCAACACTTGTGACTATTGGAACCCTATTTCTAAGCTACCCCTAAGCTAAGGTTATAAAGTCATTGTGGCGGGTTATTTCCTAAACTAATAGCTCACTAGGGTTATGGCATAGTTATAGTGCCAAATTTCTAGGGAGATAGAAATCAAATAATTTGTAAGAAATTGATTTAAATTCAAGAAATTCATCAAACATCACATGACCATGATCAAAATATTCAAAAACAATTGAAAATACCTAGCTCACACAAAGATGCGACTCCAACATTGGGTGCAATTATCCCCCCTCATGTGTGTATGGCCTATTCTCCCCCACACATGAGTATTTGCGAGATATTTTATTCCAAATTAGGCCATAGCCTCCAGAAATACAAACAGGGGTGCTTTTCTTGCATGACACTCTTATCTTCAAAAAATAGAGTGCCCATAAATTGAGACTTGGGTTTAAAGTATATCACACTTTACCAAATATTAAAAATCAAGTCTATGCTTGATAAACTATAGCCTTTACAAAATAAATCAAAACGTGCACAAGCTAGCGCATGTATTTACAAGCTTGTTTACAACAATGGTGTGACAAGTAATAAATTGGTGCGACTTCTCCTCAATCCTTGGAATCCTCTTCACCTATAAAATAACCAACAAACAAATTGGTGAAATAAATATTCCATGTTATTAAGCATGTAAACCACCATCACACACATGTTTGCCAGGCGTAAGTAACCCGGGAATCACCCCTACATACGAACTAACTGAGACAAACATTGAAGACCCCAAGCATACGTCAATATCTACGAAACATATTAATATTTATAATGGTATCACCTATGATATTAACATAATTTGGCATGATCCAAAGATAATCCAAGTGTCCCCGAATTATCTAACAGGGTAGAATATTATTTTTAAGAGGGCTTAAAATATATTTCCATAACATTCCCTCTTGCTTGAGTTTGCAATTTTCCTCAATTACCAGTTTGTTGAAAAGGACGGAGGATCTTAAAGAAAGCATGAAAATATTTCTCAGACACCCATCTTGCATTTTCACAGAGGATGATTTTTGAAAGTTATTAAATATTTCCTATATTGGTTTCCAGTGCGAGTTGGCGAAATTTGGTCAATGATGGTATCTAGAGTAAGATTTCTTGGTCTTCTTCAATAAGTGTTGGTTCTTCATATATTGGATGAGTGGGAAGTTGTCCTTTGTAAGATAACATGAAATGAATTGTAAATGTTCCAATGAGAAGGTAATTCAAGTTTGTATGCAACATCATTAATTTTGTGGATCACTTAAAAGGTCCATAAAATCTTGGTGCAAGCTTAACAGTTAGGAATTTTTCAACACTTTTAAGTTGATGTTTTTCAATTTTCATGAGTACATAGTCTCCAAGTTCAAAGGATATAGCTTTACATTTACGATTTGCTTGCTTAACATGCTTTTCTTGAGCACGAGCAATGGAATGCTTTACGTCATTCAGAATGGTCGTAAAATCAATAGTGAATTAATCAGCAGCTTCGATTTTGTGAGAAAGTCTACTTGCCGAAATAGGTAAAGGTTTTTCATATACAATTTCAAAAGGTGCTCGACCAGAGCTGAATGAGGAGTATTATTGTAAGCAAATTGGAGAAGATGAATGTACTTATCTCAGGAGTTAGATTATTGGGCGACATAGGCTCTGAGTAGAATCTAAGATAGTGTTGTTTAGTAACCTCAGTTTGTCCATTTGTTTCTAGATGGAAAGCTATTGGAGAAATCTACTTTAGTGCCTAGGTTGGAGAATAATGTGATCTAAAAATTACTACAAAATCTTGAATCTCTGTCAGAAACAATAACTTTGGGTAAGCTGTGATGCACAAAGACTTGTTTGATAAACATTTTTGTGGCTTGTTCAGAAGTCAAAGTTTTCTTACAAGGTAAGAAGTATGATTGCTTACTTAAACGGTCAATTATTATCCAAATCATATCATTATGACTCGATGTATGTTGGAATTAGGGTTGCAGGAAAGCACACAAATCTTGGAGAAGAAGAAGCAAGAATGCACACAACACAAAGTGTATTAGATTGTGTCAATGTACAAAGAAAAAATTAGCCCTAGAATGATGGGCGTATATACAAGCCGGGGGAAAAAAACCTCCTAAAGAGGAAAAAAGTGCCCCGGCGGTCCTAAGTGTGTTCACACACATCACTGCCTATATATATGGCAACAAATCCCCCCTGGGAGTGATGGTGTGAGAACGAGAGCTGGCACTCATGTATAGGGGAGTGCCATGCCCGAAGTAGATCAATCCACAAAGGGGAGTAAGCCCAAAGCTTTGCACAAAGCTTCGAACTTCTCACGAGGAAGCGCCTTTGTGAAAAGATCGGTGAGGTTGTCCTGTGTTGGCACATAGGCCAAGCTGATCTCTCCTGCTGAGAGTCTCTCCCTGACATAGTGATAATGCACCTTGAAAAACTAGGTTTCTCGCAACTGCCAATGTGCTCTAACTGTCAGTGAAGATAGAGGTGGCAGACTCCTGTCCAACACCCAAGTCAGCCATAAGCCGTCTGAGCCACACACACTCAACCGTAGCTGTGAAAGCTGCCCTGTACTCAGCTTCACAACTCGAAGTGGCCATACTAGGTTGCTTCTTGCTCAACCAAGATATGCATGACCTACCGAGCATGAAACAAAAACCACTTGTGGACACTCTTGTGTCATAGCAACCAGCCCAATCTGAGTCCGAAAAAGCATGCAAATCTGGCGGCAACGATCCCCCCTTGGGATAAAACAACCCAAGATGTATGGTGCCACTCAAGTAGCGAAAGATGCGTTTAACTGCCTTCCAATACTGAGACCCTGGGCTATGCATAAACCTGCTCACCTATGAGACTGCAAACTGAATGTCCGGCCTCGTAATGCATACATAGATGAGGCAACCAACAGTTGTCTAGTAGAGTGTGACATCAAAGTAATCTCCAGCATCATGAAGACTCAACTTCAAATCTGTCTCCATTGGAGTAGCAATAGGCTTGCAGTCTTCAAGGCCAAATCTCTACAATAATGTCTTTGTTTGACACAAAGCAATACCTCCATCACACTGCTTAAACTGTATTCCCAAATAATGATGCAAATGCCCCAAATCTGACATCTCAAAAGAGGCATTCAAATCAGCCTTAAAATCAGCAATATGACTCTCATTTGGTCCTGTGAGCAGCATGTCATCGACATAGAGAGCAATGATTAGATGTACATCATCCACATGTTTAACATACAAAGTGCTTTCTGTTGGACTATTCTAAAAACCATGTGCAGTCAAATATGCATGTATCTTTTCATACGAAGCTCGTGGAGCTTGCTTTAAACCATATAAAGCCTTTTTCAACCTGCACACTTTGTTTTCCTGTCCTCTTTGAACAAAACCACGAGGCTGCGATACATACACCTTCTCATGCAAATCTCCATTCAAGAACGCAGTCTTTATGTCCAACTGATGTACATTTCAACCATTATGAGCTGCCAATGCACAAATGCTACGAATGATAGTCATACGACAAAGTGAGAGCAAAGGTCTCATCAAAATCAATGCCCTTTTCTTGAGCATAACCCTTTGCAACAAGTCTAGCCTTATAGCGATCAACAATGCCATCTGGCTTTCGTTTCAACTTAAAAACCCACTTACATCCAATGGCCTTTTTACCAATAGGCAAATCACACAAAGACCATGTACCATTCTTCATTATAGCATCATATTCACTTTGCATTGCAGCCAACCAATTTTCTGAATTTTGTGCCTCATCAAATGAAAGAGGTTCTTCCTCTTCACACATACTAGACACAGCCAAAGCATAACAATCTGATGTATAAGAGGCACGCTAAAAACCTGAACGAGTACGACTAGTCATAGGTGCATCAATCTTACTATCACGCAAGGTTTGCACCAGCCATTTAGTCATATCTCTAGCCTTCTCATTTTCAGCCCTATCCTCATGAATTACATCCTGTAAATCTACATTAAAAATAGGCTGGTCTATGATGTTTGAAATCTGCATAGGCTGAATATTTGCCTCATTAGGACTTACATTTGAATTCCCACCTGTAAAGAGAGGCAACAACGTATCAAATACATCCCGTGAGCTCACACCTGTCTCTTTGGTACATGATAACAAGGGCTGCACAGCATCTTCCAAAAAAACAACATCTCGACTAATCAAGATACGCTTTGACTGCGGATGATACAATCTGTAACCCTTGCTTTCAGCACTGTAACCAACAAAAATGCATTTGACAGCCTTATCATCCAATTTTCTGCGTTGTTGCACAGGCACTAAAGCATAGGCCAAGCAACCAAAGACACGCAAGTGACCAATAGAAGGCTTCCTGCCATGCCAAGCTTTGTATGGAGTAATAGACTGCAAGGCCTTAGTGGGACACCTGTTGAGTACATATGCAGCACACATGACAGCCTCAAGCCAAAACGCATGTGGCAAAGCTTGGCTCTTGACCATACATCGTGCCATCTCCATAAGTGACCTGTTCTTCCTCTCAGCAACACCATTTTGCTGAGGGGTATACGGCATTGTACATTGGTCTTTTATCCCACGACTAACTAGAAATGCATCAAACTCTTTAGACATGTACTCCCCCCCTCGAAGAGGGTGCCCACAGTACAATTGGATACATTTTCAACCATAAGCATAAACTGTTTGAAGCACAAAAACACTTCGGACTTTGCCTTCAGTGGATATATCCATGCATGCCTTGAGTAATCATCAATGAAAGTCACGAAGTACAAGTGTTTACCAAATGTACTATAACTTCTTTCTACTAGTTTAAGCTTACAACTTTCAAAAGCAATTGGATGTCCATCTTGCATAAGAACAGCACCAAAACCTTGTCCACTAGCATCAATAACTACAACAAAGAATGGTCGTTGAATATCTATAATGTAAGAACTGGTGCATGGGTCAATGCTTTCTTAAGTTCAGCGAAAGAATGATCTTGTCGACTAGTCCAATCAAAATGTCTAGCTTTCTTAAGAAGTTCAGTCAATGGATGTGCAATATATGTAAAATTTCTAACGAACTTCCTGTAGTAGTAATTACATAATCCAAGAAAAGATTGTAGTTCATGAATATCATGTGGTCTAGGCCAATTAGTAATGCTTTCGATCTTTTTGGGATCTACTCGAATACCATTAGCAACAAAGACAATGTGTCCTAGATATTTAATTTCTTCTTGGAAGAATTTGCTCTTTTCAGGATTAGCATAGAGTTGATTCTCTTGAAGAAGTGAGAATACTTTTTCTAGATGTTGTTCGTGTTCTTAATAGTAATTTTGTTTAGTGCATAATAATCAATACATAATCAATATGTACGATTCTTCTTTTTAACGAGAAGAACTAGAGCACCAAATGGAGAACTACTGGGTTGAATCAATTCCTTATCTAATATTTCTTCTACTTGTCTTTGAATTTCTTTTTATTCTACCATGTTAACTCTATAAGGAGCTTTACATGGCAGTGAGCTACCAGGTTATTTCAATCTTATGGTCTTCTGGGCGAGGTCTGGATAAGCCACGTGGTAAGTCGTCTATGAAGTAATTAGAGAATTTAGAGATGAAAGGGTCATGAGACTTATTGGATTTGGAGTCATCCTCGGTAGTAAGCTGGTTGACTAAAATCAAAAATGTCTTCTCCTTTTTTTTGTACAGCTCTTTTTGCTTGAGTATGAGTCAAAAATGTGCCTAATTCAACTTTGTTTTGGCATTGAAGGTAAATTTCTTGGTCATCTTTTATTAACCACATGGTATGGTTGTCATAGACAATATGGGGGTTATGCTCATGTCTCCATGGCATACCAAAGATGACATCCACACCTTGTAAAGGTGCCACTAGGAATGTTCTCTTTTCTTTTAGTGAACTCATTTGTAATTCTAAATCTCTAACCTCCTTGGTGAAATTGTACTTAGTACCTTGAAATGCAGCCTTTACTTTGTAACTAGAGTATGATGCATCTAAATTAAGTGCTTTTAATGCTTTCTCAGAAATAAAATCATGCGAACTACCATCATCATGCAATATAGAAATTGATTTTCCTTTTATTTTCCCTTGAATTTTTAATAAAGCATGAATTGAAAGCTTACCTGAATTTGAATAATCGGGATCAGAGTTACCCTCTTGCTTTGAAAGAATCCTCATCATCTTCTTCAATAACATTGAGTCGAGCTGCGATATGGAATTCTTCTTTTTGTCAGGGCAACCTTGCGCGAGGTGTCCTTCCTTATGATAGTTGTAGCATCTGAAAGTTCGATTCTTTGGTTGTCCATTTGAAGGTTTGCTGTTGTTGTCCTTCCAAAAACCTCCTTTAGTTTGAAAAAAAATTCTTTAAAGGGATGAGGATAGGAAATTTTAAAACCCTTTTTGCAAATATTTGCTTTAAAGAAGGAGTGGGTTTTGTGGGTTTTCTCTCTTTTTGGTCACCAAAATGCACCCAAAAAGAGAGAGAGAGAGGTAGATGGTAATGGGATAAGGTGTGTGTGTGTGTGTATATATATATATATATATAAAGTTTGTTGTTGTAAAAAGCTTATCAAAGCTTTAATCCTAAAGCTTAAGATAACTTTTAATCCAATGTAAGCTTTAGTAAGTAAAGCTTACAACACTTTAGTGGATCTAATGAGTGCAGCTTTGACTTACTTGAATGTAAGCTTTATTAAAAGCTTACAAAGCTTTTAATTAAGTTTAGTAATAAAATATTACAATGCTTTTATGAACCAAATCTAGTGCAGCTTAATAAAAGCTTAGGTGAAACGATTAGGCGCAAACAGGCAGCCGTGGAGTTTGCAACGCAGGCCGGCCCACCGATCATTCTGGAGTTGAGAGAAGAAAGGAAAGAAAAAATCTCTTGAAGTTGATAATTCGTAGCCGTGAGTTGGAAAGGGAAAGAAGATGGGAAAAGTTTCTAATTAATCAAGTCTATTTTTTCCTCTAAATTTTTTCCCACAGTGAACATACTCCATAAATTGACTCTTGGAGATTTATACACCATCCATTATAGCTTTTAGGTTTAGCAACCTAAAAGCTAAGCAAGATTTGCTCTCAATTTTGGAATTCATCCATACAGACACTGATCAGAAAGAGGTCAAGAATCTAGCAAAACTGCTTTTCAATTTGTGAGTGGTTTCATGGTTTTCTCAAAATGGTTTACCACCCTCCTCTTAAACTTTGGTTATTACCCTTTGGTTAATAGAGGCAATCCTTCAAAAACCTTTGAACTTACCTTTCTCCCACTCAATTTTATCCCCTTTTCCCTAGGTGTTTACCTCTCATACCACTACCTGTGATCTAAATTTCTAGGGAGATAGAAATCAAATAATTTACAAGAAATTGATTTAAATTCAAGAAATTCATCAAACATCATATGACCATGATTAAAGTATTCAAAAACAATTGAAAATACTTAGCTCACAATAATACGACTCCAAGATTAGGTGCAATCATCCCCCCTCGTGTGTCTTATCACATAAGCAAAGAGTCACGTAATCTCAAACAAACATTCACATGATATAAATATCTATCAATTACAGCATAGCATCTCAATCAATCACAATGTATGTGTCTATCTCAAGATTCTATCATCATCACCATGCTCGGTAACATGGTTAGTCAGAATGATCAAAATCCAATCAATCTAGGGCTTTCTCCGATGCCCATCCACCCAACCTCCACAATGGACATCGCGGCTATCCCGAGTATGCCCCTTTCTGAATCTCATCCTCTTTGGTATCTACCACATGGCTCCCAAAGGGCATAAATCTCATTCTCTGTCCGACATTCCCTGTCTAAGGACGGTCGACCCGAATCTCAAAATCTCATGTCGAGTCTCATCATGCACATGCATATCAATTAGTCATACGCATGCAGTCATTCATCTAAAAACAAAGCAATCATAACTCATACATATCATCTCACACTAATCTCTAGTCCATAATATTTCAAGACAAGCATATTCAAATCAATCAAAAACAACCTCAAGTATAGAAACAAGCTTTTAATTCAAATAGCACTTAACTTCTCTTAGTCTTTGAATTGTCACGTTCTAACTAGTAAGATTATCTCTAGTTGTTATAGCTAAGTCTTAACTATGCTTATACATTAGTCCATTTGGTCTATATAGGCAAGGTAGTCAACCTTGATAGTGATTTCTAAGGCAAAGCCTTAACTATGCTTATACATTAGTCCATTTGGTCTATATAGGCAAGGTAGTCAACCTTGATACTAATTTCTAAGGCAAAGCCTGACAACTAGTCTCTTTGGAGAATAGTATCTTTCAATCTATTTGGAATTAGAGAAAAGTCAAAGTACAAAGTTTTAGGACTTCTAATGCTCTATAAAATATATATATGTACTGGCTCTCTAAAAATGAGTTCTAAGGTCCTTTTGAGAGCGTTCAAAAGGGCCAAAGTTGTGTTTTCAGCATAAAACTATCAAAAGCAGCCAAGTGCCCCGCTTTGCACTCGAATAACTTAAAAACGAAAGAGATTTGACTTTATAGCATCTCATACGCTCTTGTAGAGTTTTCTATCATCTAAAACTTTTGTTTTTATGTCAAAATTTGATCCTAACCACACGGAAAGATAAATGCCTCATAAAACAGCCCCTAATGAAGGTTATACGTAAAATCTAGTCACAAACTAGTCAAATATTCTATCTTCTAATTCTTTAACCCCAAAAGTGTTTATTCTATGAGTCTTTAGACTAAGGCGATCATTTTTTATTAATAAATTCAACCGTTAAAAGTTCCATACCTCAACTCATATTCTCTCATATACATGCTTATCGATTTATTTATTTAATCTCAAAAGAATTAAAGCAAAATAATAAAAAGAGTGTTTGTGTACTTCCTCGATATATTTTCTGATGTCTTGATTGATTGGGAATCCATGTCTACTCTCCAGAAGTTGTGGAAGAGATGCTTGTAGATTTGGAAAGCCTCTCAGATTTGCCTGCAATTTGTAACAGGCATAACTTCACGCACAGTTATCTACTAGTTATGTGGATATTTAAAATTACTAGAACACATACGGTCTACAACCCATCGCGGGCAGAATCACCAAAATCAATTGTATGTGAAAGTCGACTCCAAAAATAAGTCACGTTTTACTCTTTTATCAAATTTCGATTTGCATGTCCATCTACATACTTAAAGGATTCTTTTGAGTATACTAACTAATTGAAAACTTAATCTTGAATTTTTACTTAATTTTAACACTTAGAATCTTTACTGCTGAAAACTTGTTGAAATTCATTACTGAAATCTATAGCATCCAAAACTTAAGGTTATCTTTAATTATAACTTGGTTAAACTTTGAGGTATGTTACATGTGCTGAATAGTTCCATAAAGTTGGTGAGTAAATGAGGATATAAATATGTCCACGGACACTTTTCTACCCTATTACCAAACTAGTGTTAAAGCTCAAAGATACATTGAATGATTTATATCTACTTCACATTATCTCTTTCTATAATGTTTTTATTCCTATAAGCATATCACCATGGATGACTTCTATATTTGCACAAGTCTTATAATTTTGGACATCAATGTTTTCTATATACCCACCGAACAAGGTGATTTCTATAATCAATGTATTCAAATTGAATATTCAAACATATCTATATATAATGGTGATTCTTCAAGTACAACCATAGACAATAATTGATCGTCTATAATTTTTATAGATTAAGATCATTTATTACTATCAATAATGAGGTGATGTACTAGAGAGAATAGAATGGAAATAATATGCAATATTGAAAAGATGAGATACTATAAATCTTTAGTTACATTATCCTTGAACTTGGTGGTTCTAAATCCACATTCTCCAAAACAACTTTGGATTTGGCATAATAAAGCTACACCAAAAAGTTTATTGAGAAGAAAATTTCCAAAGTAATGGAATTTTCCTAAACTCCCTAATATGACCTAAGGGCTCGATATTCAACATCCAATTGATGTTCAACATCTCCTTTGAGCCTCCAAGTCGATGTTTAACATTGAGTTTGAGACCTAAACTCATGTTGAATAGGTCAGAGAAACATACACTCTGTGTGTCATTGGAGCCCCCTAGGGTCCTTAGCTTGAAAGACTATTAAGTTGCAGACTTAGGTAACATTTTGAGTGATTTTTGGCGATAATTTGTAGTGGTGTACTTTTGAATACAAAAATTTTGATTGCACCATAGCCCCAATGTCCTCTGTATTTCACTGCAATTTGGATTTTAATTTTGTTAATTTTAAAATTTTTAAGTATGTTCTATAAATTTATTAAATGTTTAAATGGAATGCTTTATAAGAATAGGTTTTGCTCTATAAAGCTCATTTCATTCTTAAGATCTCGCAGTTTCTATTTCCCTTCAATATCCCGCCATAGCTTCAAGCTCTAACTCGCTACGCGCAAAGCTTGAGAAAATTGGGCTCTCAGCAGGTGCAGGTCAGAACATCGCCATTTTTTAGGGGGTGATTGATATGCAGAGAACTATAGTCCTTCACGCAGAGGCTTTTCAAGAGTAGGTCCAGTACATGAATGATGTAGTGGCACAATATGTCGTGCAATTGCCTGAGTCCACCACTAAATGGGTTCCAGTGGACTTAATCAGGCATCTGTACCATGGTGACAAGTCGTTCCGATTCAGACTCAGGCTCAACCGATTTTTGAAAGGCCTTACATCTGGCAATTACAGGGTCGAAGATGATGACACCGTTTATGAATTGCAGGTTGGTAATGTAGGCACCACCTTCCTTTCATGTATATCAAAAAGTAGAGTTGATGTCGAAAAAATTGAAGAAGCCCTTGATATGAATGGGGTGAGTAGAAAAGGATATGCTTCAATCTTTAACATCGTTTCTTCTACTCTCAAAGATCAACGGATAAAACGTGTATTGTTACCCACCCCAGCAGAGCAGTGTGGCACCAAAGAGGTCTTCTAAATCAGGAAATAGATGACTTCATTGGACAATATTTACATATCAAAAATGTATATGAAGGGGCCAAAGGAAGGACTGTATATGATCCTTTGAATAATATTTTTGTGGAGCTGCAACAATTACAGAGAAGAATGGTGGAGTTTTATAACATCACACTTGAGGAATGTAAAGGAGTTTTAAAGTTTGTTGTTAAGCTTGACGAATGTGAAATTGTAAAGGAAAAGAAGATAGAAAGAGTGACTATTACCTTCATGAATCGGGCACTTGATCCATCAATCACAAAGACCAGTTCAAAGTACTTTAGCATCCAATCAGAAAAACATGTATGGTGGTTGGGATCATTTGAGGTATGGATTTTCTTATTTTGGTGTTAGTATTTGTTAAATATATATGTATATTTTTTAATAAACTTCTACCATATCATTCTATTGTAATGGTAGGTGAAGACAGAGGACCATGAAACACTTAACTGGGTTTTTCACCAGACAGATATACCCTCAACTATAAGGAGTCAAATTTTAGGGGGTCATCTTCATGTTCTAGGCAAAGGTGATTTTCAAGTAGAATGGCATATGGCAGGTGATCTTAAGACATTGAAGTGTATGTACAATATTAGTAAATGGGATTTCAAATGGTGGAGAAGAGCACCCGATAGGGACAAGGAAGATCCAAATTTTAAAGCAATTCTTGATATTCCATTATGCAATGTTCACATTTGCACATTGCATGCATTGTGTAGAATTATTGAGAAACTTGTTTTTCTATATATTGGATTTGCTTGGAAACTTTGGCCTGAGGTGAAAAGAAAAGAGGCAATACAATCATTGGAAGCGGTATTATCAGAAATTGGTCTACATGGTGGAGATGTTCATATAACAAATCTTAAGAAATTTACAAATGGTAAAGAGGTACCTATCAAGCCATCCATTGGTGGAGTAAAGGCCCCAAGGTTTTTATCACGTCCACAAAATACAACAAGAAAACAGGGTAGACAATCACAATATGTATCCAGAATAAAATACAATGTGTGGAAGCAAGTCCACAATGTAGTAAAAGATCATCAGGGAGATGGGATGGCACGAGATGTGAAGGCTGAGGTGTGGAAATCATTGGACAAGCAATTTGTTTATTGTGACAAAGTTTCTAGGAAAAAAAATGATCAACAGGCATTTGAGGAAGAGGTTAAGAATTTCGGAAAGGCAATGAAGGAAGCATGGACAACTTGCAACATAACCCATTACATGGTGACAACACTAACTTCCACCCAATTGTCCAATTTTGAGAACAAAATGATTTGTATTTTCTGTGTTTTCTAATGCTAGACTCTTTCTGTGTCCAAACAGCATATTATCTACAACCATCTTCCATTCTTTGTAAAAAAGTATGGATGCCCTGCAATCTGGTCTACACAAGGAATGAAAAAATCACACTACATGGCCCATAATGCTTTCTTTAGACATACACAACATTTTGGAGGAAAACAAAAAGGCAACAGCTTAAAGGAAGTGTTTCAATGGTTTTATCGAGGCGTACTTCAAAAGATCGAAACAAAGAGAAAGGTCAATGCATCTCAAGTCAAGATAGCCTTTCAAGTAGCTCAGAAGCAGAGAAGACAGAAAATTTTAAAGAGTTTGAATGCAGCAGAGAGATGTCATGCTGAATGGAGAAAATCAAAGGTCTTTGTAGAGCACAAATGGGTGGATAGAATACAAGTGTAAATATTGTGTATCTCATAATCTCATAATTGAAAACGCTTCTCGAATTTTGATGCATAGAAATATAGAATGTGTGTTTACAATTCTTTTGTGGTGGGGATACAGAAGAATACAAGTGTAAAAATTGTGTATCTCATAATTGAAAACACTTCTCAAATTTTGATGCATAGAAAATATAGAGTGTGTATTTACAAATTTTTTGTGGTGGTGGATACAAAAGATACAACAGAAATAAATTATTGTTCTAAAGCTAAATATACAATGACAATCATCTTATAGCTAATGGCCTTAGGGTTTCTCCCAAGGTCTACCAATGGGAACCCTCCCTTTCACTTTACTTGGAGACTTCTTTTTCTTCAATGACACCAGAGTGCTCTGAGATCTTCCTTATTCTGGTGAGGTTGGTTCTCGAGCACTTTCTCCTTCCTCCAATTTCTCTGGTGATCCCAATAGTGCTGGCTCTCGCTTTCGTATAAGTTTGTGCTTGCCATAAGGCTCGAGACTGAGAGGATTCTTTACACGAGCAGTGAGCGTGTAAAAGACAAAAAATATCCTGCTCTAGAGCACTGTTTTCCGAAATACCAAAAATTTATAAGGCATACCACTTCTCTATCAATATCACTTTGTTTGCAGACCATGAAAGGGAATGGCCGGCCTCTGACATACACTTGAAAAAAAGATTTATTGCTTCCCCATTGTTGCTCATTGTCCCATGGTATATTAACAATTTGGCGTTACATAAGTCTACAATGAAATGGGAAAAACTTGACAGTTTTACCCAAGCCAGCAACTCTGCTTCCTTTGGACCTCAAGAGGAAGGTTTCATCTTCAATATCCAACTGCATGTAGACAATATTGTTAGATTACCTAAATGGTAATTAGAACTCAAAAGCAAGGATTGAAATATCACAAAAGTACACAAATAAGATGCCATTACCTTCATATTCTCATCATGCTCAAGCAAGTTCTCTTTCCACGATGAGATACTATGTTCTGATGTCTGCTCTCAGAATGATGTGCCAGAGCTGAGCTTCCAGTAAGATTCATACAGGCTTGTACCTCTTTAAAGACTTCATCATCCACCTCTTGAAAATTACTTGCCTCCTTAAAACACATGGAAAGTTATAATGTAGGATTGAACTTGTCTTCTAGGTCCAGCAAGGGGTCATCATCTATCATTATTTCCTTGTCCACCTTGCATGATTGAGCTATGAGGCCAAGTGCATAGTCCTCTCTTAGATTGAAAATGTACAATATGTTATTTAGAAAAACATATTCTCCACCTTCTATCTTGAATGATGGAAGGATGGGAACAGCATAACTGGAACTATCAAGCTCAATTTTATCAACTGTAACTGCATCTCTTAAAGTCTCTAATTTGAGAGATATAAGATCAAGTGCTGCAATAGCAGACTTCTCCTCCTCTGGATTAATGTTTTGCTCCTCATCTTGAAGTTCTTCACTCTGCTCACTTGCCAACTCCTCCTCCTTTTCCTCATATTCTTCCAAGTCATGTCCTTGAGCAGACTTTTCAGAAACACCAAGCTCAACATAATGTAAATAAATGGCAAATGCAAAGCTCTCCTCCAATATCCTACAGCCCCTCTTGTGGAGATTGCAGATACCCTTGAAGTAGCCAGGTAGAACATCAAATCTCCTGTTCATATGATACCTCAGCTTATCACTTTGGCATAAAAGTCAATATTAGGTAATTTGGGAAAAATCTCACATTTTGGGAATCAATTACTCCATATAGTTTTGAACATATCTTAAACATACTAACTCCAAATTTGTCGGAGATCATAGATTTAGAATCTACTCTTCAAGATCTTTCCGATGATATGTCACATGAGCGGGTTTTGACAAACTTTTGGACAAGTTCACCATGCTCCCATTTTTCAAATGGGAATGGGAGTTTTCCCAAATTATCTAATATGGTGTTATAAGTCCTTGATATGCACAAAAGCCTCATCCTTATTCACAATCCTTCCATCAGCTGTCATCTGTCTAAACACCTCAAACTCGTCCTCCAAAAAGTGTTTGTGCTGAGCCACAATGTCAATCAATTTGAAAGGAGTGTTGAACATCCTGTGAAATATTGGATACTCTTTTTGGGCATTGGACTTTTGGAGAAACTCAAAAAACTGTAGGTCTGGTGACTTTTGCTCTTCCAGAGGCTTCCTTGGCTCACTTGATTTGATTACTCCTTTGCTACTGGCATTCTACCTCTTAGCTGTAATGAGAAATATCATAGCAAAAATAAAAAATAATTCATATTTTCTCATAAAAAAGAAGAGTAAATCCAAATATTGCTCACCTGGACCTTCCTCAGCTTTGATAGAGTATCTTGAGACAGGTCCAATGTTCTCTTGGCAAGAGCATTATCCAAAATTGTACATGCAAATAAAGAAACACAGAGAGATGAGAAGAAAATCATTACTGAATATATCAGAAAAGGTAAGAAAATTTTGGAGATTTAATTGGAAAACGAGATATGCATCGATTCTCATCACAAAATACATCATATCGCAGACTTCGGTGTTAACATACTTTTTTGTCGAAAAACACGATTTTGACGTCTTTGTAGCCAAAATCTTGAAATCGTGTTTCATTGTGCAAATATTCTTTATATGCTTTTAGAACTCATATGCTAGCCTATGTAATTTAGGGAAAGGATATACAAGAAAGTGTCACAAAATCTACAAGAAAACGCGATATTGTGTCTCCCTCATGCAAAACCACCCTATATCGCGTTTTCCATCAAAACCCACAAAGTTTACTTTGGGCACTACTACACCTCGGGGTTCGACAACATTGCATGTGTGTGGACTGTCATCACAGAAGTCTCAAATGCTCACATTACAGAATATAATATTGCAGTTGTTATGGATCTTTCAAAAAAAGTATAAAATTGAGATCGCTTTGAACAGTACCCCTTTTTCCTCTGTCCATGCTTTCTGAACAAAAGTGTATGCAGGACCTTGAATAGGTGTACCAAGATTGCATGCAAGGAGATGCAGTTTTTTGGAAAGAAATAACAAGACGACAGGAAGGTGGTTTAGGGTTGAAGCAGATGAACTGTGTCTATTTGGTATTGCAGGGTCCAAGGGTAATGCTTGATGAGGAAAGCATTGGCTGGGTGCTTGATATGAAGGGGATGGTCAACATGGTCACTAGATGGTTTGTGTGGAGGACGCAATATGAAGCAATTTTCCTAGAAAATGTTTCGAAATCGCATTTTCCGGCAAATCTCTTCCCTTGACATGCTCTCTCATGGAGACGGCGAATTTTGGGCTGCTTTGACGTGTTCTCTATTCCATATCTTACTTGATTTTGATGTGACAGATAGGAATTTCCTGTCCTCCTCTTCCATGTTTTGTTCAATGATAATTCTCATCATTGTACCTATTTATGAGTAGAAGCTTACCTTGCTTGAATGTCATCTTTAAAGGTAATTAACCATTTTACTTATTACTCTTTCAGTTTTGATGGGGCAAGAACAAAGGAAACTGCAAGGAGAAAGGGAAGTGGGCCTAACTTGGCAATGGCTGGAGGTCAAAGTCCTTCAAAGGGGAGGTCAAAGCCCTCCAAGAAGGGCAAGCCCATGCACATGCTCCAGAAAATCCAGAAGAAGAGAATCAATCAGGGAACCAATGTTCTCAGGGAGATCAGGAAGGCACAAAAGGCTGTAGGCTTTGCAATGCCCATGGCTCCTTTCCAGAGACTTGTGAGACAAGTATGTGATTGTTGGGGTGTCGAATTCAGGTGGAGTAGGACAACCCTTCTCACCCTACAGGAGGCAGCAGAAGATTTTCTCATAGAGTTCTTCCAGGATACCATGCTAGTTGCTGCCCATGCTTACAGGGTGACAATAATGAAAAAGGATATTAACACATTAGTGAGAGTAAGGTACAGCTATGATAAAATTCTGAATGCAGAAGACTGGGATGATATTAAGATGAGAGACATCTTATTAATACCACCAAGCAGGAAGCCCTCTAAGGATGAGGTGAAGATAGAAGAGGTCACACATAATAACTATGAGACCAGAGGGAAGTCAGCCTATGAGGACTTAATGAAACAACAAGTGAAGGATTCATCTTCGGACCTAGAGTCAGAAACACTTGTTAAGGAGTTGAAGATACAGGAGAGGCTTCTAGAGTTGGGGCCCAAAATTACAATAAAATTAGAGACCACTGATTTTGATTTGGCTGATTTGGAGTTCAGGCTCACTAGAGACTGTATAAAGCTCTTTCCCCCAGAGGAAGACGTACTTGATAGATACTGTTATCTTGGCTACTCTCTAGTGAATATTTTCCAAGATTATTATTTCTACAAAAGTATCAATCCTCTTCAATCTCAAACTGAGTCTTTGAGTCTTTCCTTGTGCAGCATGTTCAAGAGAAAATTGCATCCTCGGGTTATGCACAGGATCTTCAACACTGATCCAGGAATCTCTTTCAAGCTCAGAGATCACACAGAGAGAAGTGCAGACATTGCAAAATGGTTCAATTACTGCAATTTTGAAGTAGTTGATGTCATCTTCCTACCATACCACTCCAAGTAAGTACACCTAGACTTTAGATTTAACAGTACTTTGCTTTTTTGGTTCCTTTATCTTTCTGGTCCTTATATTATTCTTCTTTTTGTAGCTCTCATTGGAGCTTTGTTTCCATTGACCTTGAACAAAAGAGATGTTATACATTTAACTCTCTTCAGGGTACCCCCACCAGGAGCTAGGCTTGTAAGTCTTATCCTTAATGTATTCTCATGAAACTTTGGAGTATGGAGAATGCTAATATCAAAGAATCTTGGATAGTTCTCACATTTCCTTTGGTATTGTAGTGTCTTGAAAAGACTTTTTGATGCCCTGGACTTATGTCCTCCAAATACAAATTTACTCAACCTGATTGAACCAATTGCATTGCAGGTTTTTGAAAGAACACCAATCTTATTTTATCTTCTGTATAGAGAACTGTTTATCTTTATTTAAATTCTCATAATTTCATTTACAGACACCACAACAAACAGACCCATATTCTTGTGGATGGAGATTACTTATAACAGCTAAATACATGTTGGACTCCTACTTTGGAGAGAAGTAGTCTGAGTTTGTAAGTCAAAACATTTACAATCTTCAAATTTTCTAATTTTTAACATAAATGCAATCAGATTTTGAAAATAATATTTTCTTTATTGGCAGATGCAAGAAGATAGTTTTGGCTCTGACTACGTCTATAGTTTCAGAGCCAATACAATTTTGAGGTTGCTACGACTTGCTTCTCCTATTCCTGCATCTCCTCCACTTCTAAACGAGCCAATATCCCCTTCCAATATTGATGTGGAAGTGATTACTTAGCAGAAAGATGATTTGAAATCTTTCAATGTAAATGATAACATTCTTGATGGGTTCCAGAAAGTTCAAGAGCAGCCTTCCAAAGTGCCTGAGGAGATGAAAATGGAAGATGAGCCTCTCCCACGGAATATGAAGTCTTCGGATGTAGCTGAGGTGCAAAAGGAGAAGCCGAGGGAGAGCCATAGCGACAAGGAGCCTTTATCTGAGTCTTTGGACCAAAGCCAAGCTCAGCCTGAGCTAGAATCCCAAATATAGGCATATTTGTACATCTGTAGATATACACTCCTCTGTACATCTAAGAACGACAACAGTAAATGCAAATATAAATGCAATTACTTTTTCTCAATGGGTCACTTTTTGGTTTGAAAATGTTAAGAATTCTATAATGCTTTTACTGTCTGGTAAAAGTATATATGAATTGTCTATTGTACCTGAGTTCAAGATGATTGAACTATCTGAATTGTTCTGCTTGCAATATCTCTGCATTGTATCTTGCTTTCTCTTCTTTGCAGTATCTGAAACAAAATCACAGTTTGAAAATGAGATGTCTACATTTTTTGAATTAAAATTTTGATAAAACAATTTTGCCAATCTTGAATGAGTACTTTAGGAAACTCAGTTTACATTTTTGTTGTTTAAAATGAATGAAAATCCCATGCAGGCACTCCCTTCAGTCTCGTTTATAATGTCATTCCATAATCGAGAGAGTGTGCAGTATCTTCCAAGTGTGATGGATGCTATTAAAATGCCATTCTCGACAACATCTATATCAATAATATCATTTTCTAGACATGAAGAGCTCTCATCTTGTTCCATTGGTACAAGTTGTGTACTTATCATCCTGCTTCGTTTATAGTAAAATGAGAATAAAATTCTGGGAGGCAAACATGTACTTGAGATTGATTGTGTCATGGATAACCTCACAATACACAGTGTTGGCCATAATTTTATCCCAACCATCATCCAAAAATTTTGGAATGTCATCACAGCCTTTGGCTTTAAAAGAAAACATAGTCTTACAAACTCTAATTGAATATTCTTGAAAAATATCTATGAAAACATTGACAGGCATAAAAACTGTGATTTTGACTATTCTTGTTGCAATATTTGGTTTCAATGAATGCTGCACTTCTGCCTATAGTTTGGCTCTATATGCCTCTATTATACTTCCATCGGGAACAGGCCAGTCTATTATATTCCATTCCAAAAAATCTTGCCTTTGCAATATGCCATAATAATGAGCATGGTCCAATAGCTGGTAGAAGTGATCATAGAAAAAAATACCCGCTTTAGCCAAGTCTCTTACAGATCTACCTTTGTACTGTAGCTCTCCTACCGCACCATGTACGACACATTGAAGAATCCTAAAATGCATTCCACTGGTTGTTGCCACTCCTCGTATGATGAAGGATATAGATCTGAAACATTCGGAAAGATCATCTTAGTTATAAAGGGAGAAACAATTGTGCCTTGAAAATAATTTAAGTTATATTATGTGTTTACAATTTGGTCTATGATGTGGAAGATAAGCTGGATATCCTCGCAATTGAAGTTCTCGATGCATATAAACATGCTGCACCAGAATCTCTTTTACGCATCTTCTCCCTTCTTTCACTTTAAGACCTTTTACTCTGCCTTTCCAAGATGTCCAGAAAGTACTCGTTGATTGTTGCTTTTGCTCTTCTTCCTGATCCTCTTGGGTTGCATTAGTACCCAAGCTCCTTTTCCCACTTCGAACATTTTCCAACTATCATTTGCTGTTACAATATTGGAAATCTCTATGCTTGAAATCTATGTGATAGGCCTTCGTGGGCAAAGATATGTTTCGTACATCAACAGAGTCTTCACCATCTAAACCCACGGAATGTTTTCTAATGTCGCGTCCATTGTTTCTGGGTGCCATCTCAGGCTCCGAATCTAACACGCCCCTAATAGAAACCAACACAAAAGAAAGATAGTATGCTGTAAGATTTCAATTAATCTAACATTCTAAGTAATGCAAATGCACTTAAAAGAAAGAACAAAAAGATATCCACAACAGGTGAAATGTTGAAGAGAGCAAATTACAACAAAGCTATGGCAAGGAGGGATGCTTGTCAAAGATGGAATAGTCCCTCAAAAGTCTGAGAAGAAAGGAAATTGGATTGTCACGAGGGGGAAGTTTCAAACAGACTCTTACACTCAAAGATGGACTAAAATCTCATGATAGACACTACTAGAGGTTTAGGGCATACCGACGTTAGAACACCAACGCAAATGTCGAGCATCGGTATGTATGTCCTAAACTTGGAGGCGAAAAGTCGGGCGAGTAATTTTCAAAAGTTCGTATACCGACGGATATACCGATGGATATATCGACGAATATACCGATGGATATACCGACGGATATACCGATGCCCGTAAGTTTTTTACAGCTGAGAACCTATTGTTCTCTGTTTTGCGTGGCATCGAACTGCATCCAAAGAAGGTATGCGTCCATCTCCCTCAAGCGTTCGCCTTCTTCCATTCAACCCACTCTTGTTGTGTGTGTGTGTGTGTGTGTGTGTGTGTGTGGAGAGACTTAGTGAAGTGTGTGTGTAGATCTCCCTCTCTCTCTCTCTCCTTGGACGGTTTGCCTCTCCCCATCTCCTCATCTTCTTATAGCGTTTTGCCTCTCCCTCTCTCCTCATCTTCTTATGTATGTGTGTGTGTGTGGAGAGAGATTAGGGTAAATGGAGATTAGGTTAAATGTGTGATGTGTGTGTATATCTCATTCCCCTCTCTCCATCCTTCTTCTTACCTTCTTAATTATGTATGGAGAGAAGATTTGTATGTGTGTGTTGTGAGAGATGTAGAGAGTGAGAGAGCTTGTGTATGTGAATCTATTACTAATGTATGCAATGTGTGTGTAGGTTTGTTTCTTCCACGTGTGTCCTACCTTGCAGATCTGCTTCAAATACGCACTATACAATCCACATTTGAGAGGTAAGCATATTACCAATTATGTTGTTTTATTAATATTACTCCTCTTTTTGTTCTCAATTTGTAATTTTTAATTAAAATTGAGTATGCAAGCTTGTTGTTTTTAATTTGTTCTCAATTTGTAATTTTTAATTGAAATTGAGTATGCAAGCTTGTTGTTTTATGCACATATATGCTAATATTAGCATATATGTGAGTGCATAAGAAATTAATGTATGTGCTTATTTGTCTTTACACACACACACACACTTTGCAAGAGAGAGAGAGAGAGAGATTTTCTTTTTGGCGCATACCCAAGGCGTTTCGGTCTCTTTTTCGACTTGAAATCTAATGTCTAAGACATGCATGTGAACGCTATGTCTATATGTATATACTCTAATGTAATTTCCTAAAGCACATATCCACCATAAGCTAATGCATATGCCTAAACATCGCTAATGTATACTTGATCTCCCTCAACGGCTGGAGAAAAGAAGCCCGTTTGACGCTTTAAAAGTTATTTTTAAAATCTCCCTCAACGGCTGGGGAAAAGAAGCACATTTGATGCTTTAAATGTTATTTTTAAAATCTCCCTCATGAGACGACGACTGGAAAAAAGAAGCCATGTTTTATGGTTTACATAATGCTTTGTGTAATGCATAATGATTTGCATTTAATGAGCTACATATACATGTTATCCTGCTAGATGGAGCCTCTCAATCTTGAAGAGGGAATAGCGTGTCCATGCATGCGATGTAAGAACCAAATATTTCGAAAACGAAGGATTTGCAACCAGCATATTCATGACGTTGGCATATTTCCAATGGAGCGCTTACAAAATTTACGGTTTCAATCGTACAACCAAGAAAGTGTGCAGGCGCATCTTGATAACATTGCGCCTATGAATTCTCGTCCTTCCCCAACAAAGGATTAGAATATCGAAGGAGGGAGTGACAGATGGAGCTCAATTAACAGCACCCGAGGGAATGGAAGAAGGTCAGGGCATGGAAGAAGGTCCAATGGAGGAAATGTTGGATGCCTTTATTGAGCAACAAGAAGTTCTCTTCGAGGAGCATGAACATGAAGATCATCAACCACGACATTCTCAACGGTCAAATTATGAACCAGAGGAAGAGGCCATGTGTAAACTTGCACACCTTCCACTATACAATGGTGCCAAGATATATGTATTGCGTGCATCTCTTACGATGCTAAATTTACAGTCAATTTTTGGATGGTCTAATACAAGTGTCACTGAACTCTTCAAGTAAGGGATTTTTGGAGATTACCCCTAATGTTGAAATGATAAATTTTCAACTTGTATTTGACTAAATCTTAATAGTAACGATCAGATATTGCCATACTTGCAGGCTTTTGAAAGACCAGATATTGCCATACGGCAACGAGATGCCTCCATCTCGTGCAGATGCCAAGAAGTTATTGAAATCCATAGGCATGGATTACAATAATATTCATGCTTGTCACAGTGATTGTTGCCTCTTCCGCCCATGAATATGAGCATTTGCAAGAATGTCCCCATTGTGGCTCTAACAGATATAGAGAAGATGTTCAGGGGGAAGCTGTCCTGGTAAAGGTTCTTAGGCACTTTCCAATCATCCCAAGAATAAAAAGCATGTTCAGGTGCAAATCTATAGCAAGCTTGATGACATGGCATGCCACAACTCGATCCACAGATGAAGTGATACGTGTGCCTGCTGCTGCTGCTGATTCACCCGCATGGAGACACATTGAAGAGAAATGGCCGGCTTTTAGGGAAGATCCTCGTAACCTCCGTCTTGGCCCAGCAACGGATGGTGTAAACCCTTTTGGTTTAAGGAGCTCTTCATGGAGCACATGGCCTGTTTGCCTTGTGAATTATAATCTTCCGCCATGGTTAGCAATAAAGAAAGGTCATTTGTTGCTCTCATTAATAGTTCCAGGAAAGTACAAGGTGAAGAACATGGATGTATATTTGGCACCACTTACTAATGAGTTACGCACCTTGTGGAACGGAATTGAAGTGAAGGACATGTCAAAGCAGTAGAGTGGCCAAAGACTTGCAACTGTGCAAGGTATTCTCATGTGGACAATGCATGATTGGCCTGGCTATGGAGAATGCTCAAGTTTGTCTATATCGGGTTATAATGCATGTCCTCTATGTGGTCCTCGACTTGATTCAAGATACTCAAAAGCATTACGAAAGAATGTCTACCAAGGACATGTTAGGTATCTTCCAGAAAATCATGAATTGCGGGATGGTAATCTAGGAAGACCTCCTCCAAGTGCACTGAAGGCAAGCGATTGGAAGATCAAATGGGAGGAATGTGGCAACTTGGCATGTCCTGGGACGAAGAGGCTCTCTATCTTTCACCAACTCCCCTATTGGGGTGATCTCCTTATAAACCATTTGCTTGACCCGATGCATATTTTCAAGAATGTAGCTGACATTATGTGGAAGACCATGACAAGAAAAAAGGAGACTAAAGGCCAAAGGGACGACTTAGAAGAGATAGGTTGCATGCAAGAGTTGTGGGCTCGCACTACACCCAATGGAAAGGTGCTACTTCCAAGAGTCCCATGGGTTTTTAGTAAGATGGAGGAACAACAAGTGAAGAGGACAATTTCAGAGTTTTGGACTCCTACAGGTTGTATGCATTGCTTGAAAAGTGCATTTACAAAGGATGATGATCTTAGTGGCCTCAAGAGTCATGATTGGCACAAGTTTCTACAATTTGTGCTCCCCATAGCAATAAAGGATTGCCTCACTGAAGACATTAGAGCTACTATCTATAAGATTAGCACATTGGTGAGTTGGATTTCTTCAAAAAAGAGAAAGAGAGACACTTTGGAGACAGCGCATTTAAACTCCATAGAGGCACTCTGCATGGTAGAGAAGTTTTTTCCTACAAGTTTATTAACAATCCAGATGCATCTGCTAGTTCATGTTGTAGATGAGGTTGCAGTTGCTGGAACAGTTCATTCAAGATGGATGTTCTTTTTGGAGAGGTTTATGAAGACATTAAAGGGATTTGTTCGCCAAATGTCAGAAGGGTGGCTGATACAAGAGTCCCTTGTTTACATCACTGAATATTTAAGTTCTTCAAATCCAGAGATACCTCGACTATGGTCTCAAGAGTCTAACAGGCAAGTCATTGGTGAGGAACCTCAAGGCCAAGGCATTAAGAGAAAGATGGATAACAATTTGAGGGAAAAAATCAACAAATTTTGAATCTTGAACTCTCATGTAATGGAGAAGTGGATTGAAACATATGAAGCTCTCAAACGACAATGAGTACAAGATCGTTTAAGTTTCAGAAGGAATCGCACTACAATAAAATAAATCTCCCATATCCAGAAGGTCTGCAAACTCTTCCGGACTTTCCCACAGGTAGATGGCTAGAAGCTACAATTTTAGAAGCCAAACGTGCTGGTTTAACTATAACAGAGGAGGAGAAGGAGCTTACAAAAGGATGCGATTGGCATGTAAGTGTTTAAGTTCTACATGTCTCTCTTTTTTTTTCTCTACATGTCTCAGTTTTTGTTTGTCCATCAACAATCTTTATGTGCTATTTGTAGTATCACAAATATGGGGCGTTTTGTTCACATGGACGTCATTTTCGAGTAGAACGAATAGACCAAAGAAGAGAAACCTTTGATTGTGGTGTCACAGCACAGTTTGTTCAAGAAAGTCGTGCAGGTGCAAGTGATGATAACACAATTAGGGGAATGCTTGATTACTTTGGAACCATTCAAGACATATTCAAGGTTGGCTTTAGAAGTTTTGAGTTGTTTATCTTTGATGTGAAGTGGTTCAAGTTAATCACAAATGGGCCACATGCAACTGTACATAGAGACAAGACTGGCCTCATCCAAGTGGACTCCACAAAGGTATGGACCGATCAGCAAGATACTTCTGTGTGCCCAGAGCATTGTGAGCAGGTTGTCTTTAAAGCGGATCCAAAAGATCCACGCTGGCTATTTGTGGTTCAAGTCGCCCCCCGCAGTAAGCAAATTTGTGAAGAATTAGAGCTACAACAGGGTGATGTGGATTCACAAGGTGGTGGGGAGCAACAAGAACAAGCCGATATCAACAATGAAGAGGAGCAAGCAAATGAAGGGGAGCAACTAGAGCAAGATCCAAATGAAGAGGTGCAAACCAATGAAGCTGGAAAACCTGTTGAGGAAGAAGACATAGATGATGAGGACATCCTTCATCAAGGGACTTTTAATGATGAGCATGCTGAAATGTACATAGACATAGATCTCTTTGGGGCTACTGATCTTAATGAGGATGATAGAATACATAATGATTTTTAAAATGATGTATCTTAATGATTATGCAAATAGTTATGATATATTTGTAATGATTTTATGACATTGAAGGTGCAAAGTGATATGGTTTACCATTGTTGTTTAGGGAAGTTAATGTTTGTCATATGGTCCTTTCATTGTTTACCATTGTTAATGTTTACCGTCATAATCACTAGTGCAGGTGCAAAGTGATATGGTTTACCATTGTTGTTTATCATTGTTCATGTTTGTCATATGGTTCTTTCATTGTTTACCATGTAATTTTCATTTCGCACAAGTTTGTCATATGGTTTTTTGTCCAACAGGCCATAGGTGATGACTCACCGCCGCTCGACTCTATAGTCCTGATTTCTCATTTAACCCTACACCTCAGGGCATGAGTTCCGAGTAGTTATATGGTTTTTTCTCTTCCATGACTCTAGAGCAGAGAGCCATGGCTACAAGTAGTGGGCCGGAGGAGCCTGAAGAGACTGTGTAGGTCATGACACCCGAAGAGATGGATTGTCAAAAGTCAGTGTCAGAGACGACCTCCAAGGTGACAAACCCTAGTCCTGTTAAGGTTGAGGAAGTGAGTGTTGAGTGTGTGCAACTGGATGTGGCGGGACACTGCAACGAGTGTGAGGAGAGTGAAGTTGGTAGGAATATTGAAGAGCTGGACACTGAATTAGAAGTGCTCTTGGATGAAGCAGTCATGGGGTTTTTGGTGTGTGGTGATGAAGCGCCAGTGCTTGTTCCTTCCTGTTTATGGTGGAGATCAATTGGGAATTCCCCTAGTAGATGGGTATCAGCTTGATAAGTGTGAAGATGGGAGTTTGATTAATAATGATGCAGAGTTTGATGCTATCTTTGATGGTGTACTCGAGGACTTTGTATGCTTAGAGGACTTGGAAACTAAGCAAGTGAGTGAGTGTTCTGGGAGTTTAAAGGTTTGTGAAACTGTAGAAGAATTAGGTTGTGAGTTTGGAGTCCTTTGTACGGAGGATGCTAAGAAAGAAATTATCAGTGGTGGGGTATCAGGTGTTCAAGTTCCTGAGGAGGTTGAGCTGTTGAAGGGCTTTCGAGATATTGATGGCAAGGTGGAGCCAGACAACTCCCTTGTGAATGAGAGTGTGTTTGATGTGCGGGAAGAATATGCAAGCACAGTGGTGGACGGGATGTCTGCAAAGACTTTGGATCAAGCATATGTAGAGATGGATTCGGGTTTGCGTGATGAATGCCACTATAAGTGTGAAGGGCAGGTTCCAGATGGGTTTCCAATGTTTTTGGAAGAGGTGTTTGGTGAGCGTGTGAATGTGGATAGCAATCTTGGACAAATGGTTCCCTGTAAAGATATGCAACAGCAGCAGTGGAAAGTAGATGGGAGTAAGCAGTTTGATGGTGCCAATGCATGGTGTGTGGGAATTGATGATCATAGATTTGCAGTCTATGCATTGGGTTACCTGGTTTTTGCGGGAGCAATTCTTATGCGGGCCTTGTTTATTACACTTATGCGTGGAGTAGTAATAAGGTTTAATTGGGATCCAGGTGGTAGAGTTGTTTGACAGCAGCTACTTGAAGTGTTGTACATATGGTGTGGTTTGTGCATGGTTCGCAACCTTTTTTTTAGTGTTTTAATGGTGATTGTACAGGATACAGTGTATGGTCCTCCTCTTCTACTCCATTATCTAGTTATACATAGAAATTTTATTATGGATTCCTCCCTTTGGGCCTAACCACTAGAAACTAAATGCAAATCTATTTTTCCACTAAACATATATCCATGATTTAGAGTAGTTTATTGAATTTCAAGGCAACTTATGTATCAGATAAATTGTAATCCATTTGACCCAAGCGAACTGATAGACTATAGTCAACGGAGCAAGATGCCACCGTCCACGTGGCACCTACATGGGATATTCCGTGACAGGAGCGCATGGTGAACGTGTCAGTATATGTGTTGAAAAGAACGACCAAGAGGAAAAGCGTGTCTTGCTGGCACAAGTGAGAAGGGACACCTGGACCTGGTATTAGGTTTGCTTGCGGATGACGTGGCATGATTCTTTCTGTGCAGCTGGCATGGTCAGCTCATCATTGATGTTTGCTGGCTGCCATTTCATGCTTGATAATTATGAGGTGAACTATTATATTAAAAATGCTTTTTTGTGAAAAGAAAAAAGGATCTAAGACTCTAATACCATATTACACATGCACTCGTGTGCCTGGGGTTTGATAATTAAATGGACAAGATTTCGTAGCTGGCTTGAACTGCGCAACAGCTCACTGTGGGCTGGGAAATATTTCTAGAAGCTGTCATTATCCCTCTCCCACCAGAAAAGCTATATTGCAAATTCTGATTATTATTCAACCTTTTGAAAACAATTGGCCACTTGGCAGAAATGAGAAGCAATGGGTGAATTCCACTTGGTTTTCTAATAGCTTCTTTTTTTTTGCTCAATATTGCCAATATCTGAGGGCCAATTTCCATTAAAAATACCTTGCCCTTCTCATATTTCCATTATAAATACCTTACCCTTCTCATATTTGAGTCACACACATTTTCCACATTTCGTACATCTCTCTCTCTCTCTCTCAATATTGTTTCCATTCTACTACCATGGCACCCCACAAAGTGTCTTCTGCTGCCATGGTTCTTATCGTGCTCCTCTGCATGGTCTGTGCTTGGCTCAAGCCTTATTATCATCAAATTAAGCTGCTTTATCTTGCTAAATATCAAATAATCTGTGTTCAAGTTGTATATTAATGGTCAAGTGTTGGATTGTGGCTTCATGCAGGCGCTTGTGGTTTCTGCTCAAGAGGAACCCTCTGTGCTGATCAAAGGAAGGCATTTGTTGCAAAGCATTGGTGAGATTACTCTTAACCCTCTGTTACTACACTTGCTAAGAAATATTGGTGGGATTGTAGTGGTATTATTGATACAACAGCATGCGCATGCAACGCTAATCCTACTCATTTATGCTATTCTCGCGGCCCTTTATATTAATTTTTACACGCAGGAATGAAATAATTGGATGGTATGTTAAGATTACCTGCTTAATACATGTACATAATTAAGTTGGTTTGCACGTGCAGATTGTGCGAACAAGTGTGCGTATCGGTGCAGCAAGGCTAGCCGAGCCAAGCTTTGCATCAAAGACTGTAACGTGTGCTGCAAGACATGCAACTGCGTGCCTCCCGGCACGGCCGGTAACCGAGAGGCGTGCCCTTGCTACGCCAACCTCAAAAACTCCAAGGGCACCGGCAAATGCCCTTAACTCCCCTCGCCGACCTTTGGTAAATAACACACACGTGCGACAAAATAACACTCGTGTTTGCCACACACGTGTGCTTGTCACAATCGTGACAAGATTCTGCATAACCTTATAGTTTTTTACACTCTCTTTAATGCTTTATTCAAGTACCACATCTCGTCGTGTGTTCATGCTATAAGAAGGTGGAGTAATAATAAAGATACGCGTTCTAGCTATACCTTTCATATTTATTTCACAATAAGTCTTCTTGTACTTTACACCACTTTATTTGTGCTCTCAATTCATCCTCCTTGTAGCCTACGAGCACCCTAGACCCGCCTCTCATGGATCGATCATTGACGGTGTAAAGCACTCTACATGCGTGTTTGCATCTACAATACATGCATATGTACATAAAACACACATGTACAGCATATGCATGCACATACATAGATGCATCACGTAAACATTCATGCATAATAAGTGAGTGCGTGTGCACATGCCATGTTTTGAGGTCTCACACATACATGCGAAGACAAGACAAAAACTTGTATCCATCATACAAAAGAACATGTAACCTAAGATACCTAAAAACATATCAAACACCAAATGTTTGGGATATAAATCCCAATAAGATATTAAAAATATATATATATAACACATTGTGCATGGATTTTTTGTGCATTTCAAAAGTAATGCTACGTCGTTTCCATTGGTGACCCACACATTAATGTGGTCGCTATGACGTTTCCATTGGTGACCCACACATTAATGTGGTATATCCTTGTGTATGACATTTCTACTCTACTCTTCCTTTAGTTTTTTACACCTTTTAGAAAGAAACTTCTCAAACACAAATATTGATCAACTCTTTCACTCTTGCCCGAGACAATTTACAATAAAAATCAAAATGAGCATGCATGAGAGAGAGGGAGGGAGAGGGAGAGGGGTGTACGTACATGCATGCATACATGTATGGTTGTGCGAGCATTTGTTAGATACACACAGAGAGTAAATGTGTGTGGGGGGATTTTTTTTCATGACCTTATCACGTGAGCTTTTTAGATTCTCTTGAGATGCCTTTGAATCCCATAGTGTTCCCAATGTGTGGACTACATTGATGATCCATTCATTGATTCTCTTTATAGACAGACTTTGGTGCTTTATTCACCAAAGTATGCATGATGCAAATTTATTGAAGGATGCACAACACGGGTTGTTCTAAAATCCTCCCATTCGAAAGGGTAATATTTTGATCCAAAATTCCATTAGACCTTTGAATACAATTTTGGTGATCTTTGAATATGGTTTTTGATGGTCCTAATTGAAAGAATAAAAAATCCATTCAAAGATTTAGTAAGACCTTGTAATAAGATAGGTTTGGTGGAATTCAAAATTATCATATTTTGAGGTCCTATAAAATTAGGAAAAATTTAATGATGAGGGGTTGTTATAGATAAGTGTACCCAATTGAAAGGACAAAATATCCATTCAAGAAATCAGTAAGACCTTGCGATATCGTGTCAAGCAATAAACCTTACAATTTGGTATGATACTACAAAGAGAGCTTAGAGAAATGTGAGGTTGTTGTATCATTGTTTGCTAAAAAAAGTATTATCTAACAGCCAAGTAACCATTGGTGGCCAAAGTGACACACTCTTATTCTATTACCACATCTACTAAAAAAAACTTCTTAACTCAAAAAATGGAGAGAATGCAATAACAAGAGAGTTGCATAGAGCACACATTTACTTCATAGAGATGAGGTGGGTGAGGGAATGAGAGAAAGTGGGTGTATATGTGACTTTTTGTGTGTGGAGAGAGAGAGAGAGAGAGAGAGAGAGAGAGAGAGAGATTCTTGAAGGCATGTATTAATTTTCTAAAAATAATAAAATGTCTAGGTACATGCAATGTAGTCAACAACAAGTAGCAATAATTATGCCAAGTCATGTTATACACATAAATGAAAACTTTGAGAATAAACTTTAGTAAGAACTTCAATGAACACATCAACAATGCTTTCATCATTATTAATGATAGCGGCAACATAAGGGAGGAATTTTTTTTGCAACAAGGTGAACACTTTTACTAAAACATACTAAGGTATAAAGAGCATTATGCTCCAAGTATATGTGAGCTACACATTTGACGAGCTTATAAAATTTTTTGGCTTTAGCCGAAAAACAGGCATTTTTTCAAGAAGAATAGCCAATCTCTCCTAGTTAGCCAAGGAGTTTCACTTCAAGGTCTTCTAATGAAACATCATATGCAAAGTTGGGCACCTAAAACTATAATCTGATTGAGTATCCAATAATTGCAAATTCTCTTTTCTTTGTGAACCAAAATTGTATACAGGCCCTGTCCGAGGTTTAGACAGGTACAGTGAATGTGAGTAAGTTGCCTATAACTTTTACATTATTACTCATATGATGTTCCCACTTTGCATATCATAAATACAAATAACATAGAGCTTAACTTGATTTATCGAGTAGTTTTTGATGTGTTTTACTATTTTTTATATTATTTAAAAGGTATTAGAATTGTTAAAAAACATACTATTTTATCCTTCCACCACATCTACCATTTAAAATGCTCAAATTGTATGGATCTAGTGATGATTAGATTGGAAAAGATTAGTATAATGTGGATATAAGGTAAAATTATAAATCTAACGATTGGATTTTTGTAGATTTACTTTGGAAAATTTGTTATGATTATTAGAGGCCCATTAAATCAATTGTAATTTAATTCTAGAAAATCAAATATTGAATCTTTCAATCTAAAAACTCTAGGTATCAACACGCTTGTTGCCATGAATTTATTAAAAAAATTAGCTTAATTTGAGTATGGGAAGGTCCATTTTCAATCCTCCCAAGTGAAAATTCCCATATTGTGTCCACTCTCCCCTTTTCAAGTCTAAAACCAATCCTAGTCAGGTTTGGAAATCTAGGCTTAGTAAACTTCAAAGCTTAGATATCATTCCATGTGTGAGGCTTGGGTAGGCACAAATCTTATATATGCATGCCACTTTATGTCCACATCAGCTTCGAGAGGGTACACATAAGCAGCTTGCCACCTCCACCCTCCATGTCAACATGGTCAACCTAGTTGACTCCCTGTCACATGCACGCATGTGACGCGTGGCACCTCCTTCCCACCTCCCCTTTTTTTTCAAAAACATATTTTTGAAAAAGTTAATCTAGTAATTTAGAGAAATAGAATATAGAAATTTAAATAATAAAATATATATAACTTATTGAATAAAAGAATTTAAAATCACTAATTTTAAAGGATTATATTTTAGAATTAGATCAATAATATTATTTTTAAAGTTCATGTTATTCAATTTAAAAAAATAAATTTTTAAGTTTAATATTTCTTGAAAATTTTTTATGTACAATAAACCTTTGAATAAAATTTGAAAAAAATACATTATAAACAAAAGGTAGTTATATAATTATAAAATAAAAGATATATTTATATATCTAGTAATGATAAATATTTAGACTTGTTAATAAATATTATTAATAATATTAATTTTTAAGTGGATAATAGTTTATCTTTAATTATCTTTATGTTTATCTTAATTATCTAATCAATCTTAGATAGGAAACTCAATGAGATTTGAAGTGGATAACTTATTTTTCTTATATAATCACACATCTCTAGTATTATCCCACACTTATCTCTAGTACTATCCCATCATTGAGCCTTTATAATTTTTTCTCTCTTTCTCAAAGTCGTAGGAGTCGGAAATGTGATAGGACTAGACTTCCCCCCGTCCACCAAGTTCAAGAGGAGGAGAGGAAAAGGGTAGCTGGTGAGAGAAAGAGAGAGTGGAGAGCACGTCAACAAGCAAGCCTTGTTCCTCCTCTTCCACTTCCTCTCCCTCCGCCCTCTTCCCCCCCACTACCCCTTAGTTTAGATAATCCACATGAACCCGCCCTTCTTGAGTCCCCTTCTCTTCTACAAGAACCCACCCCCCTCCTTTGGGCACCCATCGTATGGATAGAAAAGAACTATCAAAGTCAGGGGCACATCGTCGTGCCCATGCAATCTTCCATTCCTATTTCAAAGACCTCACGCCTTCATCACAGGCATGTGTGCTTGATGCTTTGATTGATCTACCCAACATGGCCAACTGCAGGGTACTTTCTGACATTGGAGGTCGAAGAGAGAGAAGAGCTAGCATGGCGGTGCTACAAAGTGTTCATCATTCCTATATAGTTAACAAGAAGAGGAACTCTGCGAACACTTTGGCTGCTCGACGAGCTATTGTGGCAGCCATAAGTAGCTCCCAAATGAAGGGTAAAGTGAGTGCCACATCTCGCATCCTTTCCATAGCACCACATGTACTTAGAGTTGCGTCTATTAGACGATAAAGTTTAGATGCCAATGAGGTTGGTGCTTTGTGGCGAGTAGTGGTCGTGTAGCTAGGCATGATCACCTACAAGATGAAACCACTAGAACCTTGATAGAAAGTTTTTGGGAGGAGAATTGTCGTGTCTCGCCAGTTTTCAAGTGCCAGTTTTCAAGAAAGCTTTGCGTAAGAGATTGACAAGAGGAGTGTTCATTGAGCACAGTGCTTGCTTTCTTGAAATGACCCAAACTGAGTTGTATTCTCAGTTTGTGGCTTCGTATCCAAAGCTTAAAATTGGGCAAAGGTCATTTGAGGGGTGTAAGCCTTGGTTTGTGAGGTACTCACGTCAGCATGACACATGTTGTCGCTACCATGTTGAGTTGAAACTTTTTTATGGTGTGTTCCGTTCTCTTAGTGGGCATAGAGAGTTGCCTCGTAGTCCTCGTGATTTCATCCACTCTCTTTTGTGTGCACGCATGGAGGATGCCCAGTTCCATAGGATGCCTTGTGTGGAGAGCAATTGCACATCATGTACCAAGAGATAGTGCCATGGCAACGTTATGAGTATGTGACACACCAGCTCCAGAGTGGTGGACAGTTTAGGAAGTTGTAGCTCGTGGATAAACATACACCACGTTGTCACTTCACAGCCACATTTAGGGAGCAGATCTACCCCTATATACGGCACAATCGTTGTGCCGTATGCCAAGTGGCAGGATCGTCAGTTCCAAGCATGGCTGGCAGAGTTTCCTATTGGTGTGGTCGTCTCTGTGACTGATTTTGCAGAGAACTACACTTTCACACCTTTTCAGGAGATACAATCTGAGTATTACTTCTCAGAGCAAGTAATGGGTTATATTTCATAATATTTGTTTCGTGTTTGAGCTATATTACTTATTTGATTTTTTGTGTCCTATGTTGCCATATATATAGATAGTGATGTGTGTGAACACACTTAGGACCGCCGGGGTGCTTTTTCCCTCTTTAGGAGGTTTTTTCCCTGGCTTGTATATACGCCTATCATTCAAGGGCTAACTTATCTTTTGTACATTGACACAATCTAATACATTGTGTGTTGTGTGCATTCTTGCTTCTTCTTCTCCAAGCTTTTTTCCCCCGGCTTGTATATATGCCTATCATTCTAGGACTAACTTATCTTTTGTACATTGACACAATCTAATACATTGTGTGTTGTGTGTTGTGTGCATTCTTGCTTCTTCTTCTTTTTTCCCTGGGCTTGTATATATGCCTATCATTCTAGGGCTAACTTATCTTTTGTACATTGACATAATCTAATACATTGTGTGTTGTGTGCATTCTTGCTTCTTCTTCTCCAAGCTTTGTGTGCTTTCTTGCAACCCTAATTCCAACAATTGGTATCAGAGCAGACATCGGCTCCCACGCCGCTAGCACCCTCCGACACACGTTCTCCGATTGAGGTGAGCTTTCACGAGCACTTGCAAGTCCCTATACTCTACAAATGGGCCGATAGGGCTTTACGTTCTCAGAAATTGCATCTGAGGTCGTTTCGGGCTCCGTTTTTGCATTTCAAGTTCTGTACATGTTTTCGTCATTTTGTGCAGAAATTTCGACAGTGCAGTTTTCTGTAAAACAGGCATACGTATTCTATTGTGGACCGTGCTACATAGCACGAGTTGTTTTCTGTTCAGTCTTTGCTTCATTATAGGTAGCTTTTGCATTAGTTTCAGTCAGTGGCCATGGCTGATAATAGCAATGATGTATTTCGCATGTTATCTCTGCTGATGACAAATTGGATGGAAATAACAACTACCCACTTTGGGCATATATGATGCAGCATGTTTTGGTTGCCAAAGGAGTGTGGAACATTATGCAGGGTATGGATGTACGTCCAGGTTCTGTGGATGTAGGATCTATTGAGGATGTTTTGCAGGTTCTAGTAGCTCTACTGTTGCTGTTGTTTTATCCACTGTTGAACAAGCTCGTTGGGATGGTAAAGATATGCAAGCTTATGCCTTGATTGCACTTTCTGTCAAACGTAACATCACCCCACATATTCGTTCAGCTAAAACAGCAAAACAGACTTGGGATATTCTAGTAGGTTTGTATGCAGGTCATAACGAGGCAAAAATCTCTTACCTGTGTAAAGAGCTAGAATCGAAGATTATGCAGGAAGATGATGACATGAATGTTTTTCTTGCTGAGATTAAAGATCTCAAGGAACAGTTGATTTCTGCAGATGAGATTATTCTTGATCATTCTCTTATGTGTGCAGACTGTTCTTGATGCTTTACTTGAGTCATATCAGACTTTTGCTTCCACATGGAGACTTGTTACTGAGGACAGACCTGATGTTGTCAAGTATGATACTTTAGTCAACAAGCTCTTGCAAAGAAGCGCAGTCCAGGCAAAACAGGGCTAGGGAGCAGCGTGCAATTGATCAAGCATTTGCTGCTGCCCAGTAGAGAAGAAGTGGTAAGGCAGCCCCTTCCACTGTTTCTTCTCCTATTAGTAGGTCTGCAACTTCTTCTCCTTCCACAGGTAGCAACAATAGGTCTGAGAAGGCTCTTGATAAAGGCAAGAAAAAAATGAGGTGCAACTATTGTAAGGCAACTGATCATGTCATTAAGAATTGCCGTAAGCTAAAGGCTAAAGAGGCAAAGAAGAAAGAGTAAAATGTAGCCACAATAGTAGCGGATGCTTCTACAAGTGCAGATTCTGCAAATGTTGTGCAGGATACAGAATGGGCGTTTAACGTGTATTGCCAGTATGACCCATCTGTACATGATGCATGTTTGGCAGTTTCTGTTGACTCTGATGTATAGTATTTTTTCATTGGTGCTACAAAGCACATTACCTCGCATCGTGATATGTTCACTTATCTTGAGGCTATCCCTAATGGAAATACTGTCACACATGTGCGAATAATGCTTCTTACCCAGTGAAGGGCATTGGTAAAATTATGCTTACTGCTGCAAATGGAAGTGCTTTCACACTTTCAGATGCTTTGTATGTGCTAGGGATAAAGAAGAATCTATTGTCTGTCTCTGTGCTTGCTAGACTTGGACTTGTAGTCAAATTTGTGGATAACAGATGTACTGTTCATGATTTGACTTCTGGTGATACGGTTATTGTATCTGGCACCTTGTTACGTGGGCTATATAGGCTCAATTCTTATGGCAAGTGTCTGGAAGATTCAGTAAATGCAGTTTTTGATGAAAAGGCAGTTTCAGATGCAAAACTATGGCATGCTCATTTTGGTCATCTGAACTTTGCTAGTTTGCTGCGTTTATAGAAATTTGATATGGTTGCTTCATTTCCCCCTCTTGAGGCACCATTGAAACATGTTTGTGAAGGCTATATTTTGGGCAAAAATGCAGCGTTCTGCATTTCCAAAGGATGGTTCTGTGCGGGCCAATCGCAAATTGCAACTTGTACATAGTGATGTATGTGGGCCTATGCAAACTCTGTCATTTGGTAAACACTTGTACTTCATGACTTTCATTGATGATTACTCAAGGCATGCATGGGTATATCTAGTGAAGACAAAGTCCAAAATGTTTTTGCGCTTCAAACAGTTTTTGCTTTTATGAAAATGTATCCAATTGTACTGTGGACACCCTCCGTTCTGATCGAAGGGGGGAGTACATGTCTAAAGAGTTTGATGCATTTCTGGCTAGTCGTGGGATAAAACACCAATGTACAATGCCGTATACCCCTCAGCAAAATGGTGTTGCTGAGAGGAAAAACAGGTCACTTATGAAGATGGCACGATGTATGGTCAAGAGCCAAGCTTTGCCACATGCGTTTTGTCTTGAGGCTGTCATGTGTGCTGCATATGTACTCAACAGGTGTCCCACTAAGGCCTTGCAGTCTGTTACTCCATACGAAGCTTGGCATGGTAGGAAGCCTTCTATTGGTCACTTGCGTGTCTTTAGTTACTTGGCCTATGCTTTAGTGCCTATGCAACAACGTAGAAAATTGGATGATAAGGCTGTCAAATGCATTTTTGTTGGTTACAGTGCTGAGAGCAAGGGTTACAGATTGTATCATCCGCAATCAAAGCGTATCTTGATTAGTTGAGATGTTGTTTTTGTGGAAGATGCTGTGCAGCCTTTGTTATCATGTAACAAAGAGACAGGTGTGAGCTCACGAGATATATTTGATACGTTGTTGCCTCTGTTTACAGGTGGGAATTCAAATGTAAGTCCTAACGAGGTAAATATTCAGCCTATGCAGATTTCAAATGACATCATAGATTAGCCTATTTCTGATGCAAATTTACAGGATGTAATTTATGAGGATAGGACTGAAAATGAGCAGGCTAGAGGTATGCCTAAATGGCTGGTGCAAACCTTGCGTGATAGTAAAATTGATGTACCTATGTCTAGTCATACTCGTTCAGGTTTTCAGCATGCCTCTTATGCATCAAATTGTTATGCTTTGGCTGTGTCTAGTATGTGTGAAGAGGAAGAACCTCTTTCATTTGATGAGGCACAAAAATGAGAAAATTGGTTGGCTGCAATGCAAAGTGAATATGATGCTATAATGAAGAATGGTACATAGTTTTTGTGTGATTTGCCTATTCGTAAAAAGGTCATTGGGTGTAAGTGGGTTTTTAAGTTGAAACGAAAGCCATATGGCAGTGTTGCTCGCTATAAGGCTAGACTTGTTGCAAAGGGTTATGCTCAAGAAAAGGGCATTGATTTTGATGAGACCTTTGCTCTCCCACTTGTCGTATGACTACCATTCGTAGCATTTGTGCATTGGCAGCTCGTAATGGTTGGAATGTACATCAGTTGGACATAAAGACTGCGTTCTTGAATGGAGATTTGCATGAGGAGGTGTATGTATCGCAGCCTCGTGGTTTTGTTCAAAGAGGGCAGGAAAACAAAGTGTGCAGGTTGAAAAAGGCTTTATATGGTTTAAAGCAAGCTCCATGAGATTGGTATGAAAAGATACATGCATATTTGACTGCACATGGTTTTCAGAATAGTCCAACAGAAAGCACTTTGTATGCTAAACGTGTGGATGATGTACATCTAATCATCGCTCTCTATGTTGATGACATAGAGAGCACTTTGTATGCTAAACGTGTGGATGATGTACATCTAATCATCGCTCTCTATGTCGATGACATGATGCTGCTCACAGGACCAAATGAGAGTCATATTGCTGATTTTAAGGCTGATTTGAATGCCTCTTTTGAGATGTCAGATTTGGGGCATTTGCATCATTATTTGGGGATACAATTTAAGCAGTGTGATGGAGATATTGCTTTGTGTCAGACAAAGTATATTGAGACATTATTGTTGCAGAGATTTGGCCTTGAAGACTACAAGCCTATTGCTACTCCAATGGAGACAGGTTTGAAGTTAAGTCTTCATGATGCTGGAGATCACTTTGATGTCACACTCTATCAGACAGCTATTGGTTGCCTCATTTATGTATGCATTACGAGGCCGGACATTCAGTTTGCAGTCTCACAGGTGAGCAGGGTTATGCATAGCCCAGGGTCTTAGCATTGGAAGGCAGTTAAACGTATCTTTTGCTACTTGAGTGGCACCATACATCTTGGGTTGTTTTATCCCAAGGGGAGATTATTGCCGCCAGATTTACATGCTTTTTCAGACTCAGATTGGGTTGGTTGTTATGACACAAGAGTGTCCACAAGTGGTCTTTGTTTCATGCTCGGTAGCTCATGCATATCTTGGTTGAGCAAGAAGCAACCTACTGTGGCCACTTCTAGTTGTGAAGCTGAGTACAGGGCAGCTTTCACAGCTATGGTTGAGTGTGTGTGGCTCAGACGGCTTATGGCTGACTTGGGTGTTGAACAGGAGTCTGCCACCTCTTTCTACACTGACAGTCAGAGCGTATTGGCAGTTGTGAGAAACCCAGTTTTTCATGCTCGCACAAAGCACATTGAGGTGCATTATCACTATGTCAGGGAGAGACTCTCAGCAGGAGAGATCAGCTTGGCCTATGTGCCAACACAGGACAACCTCGTCGATCTTTTCACAAAGGTGCTTCCTCGTGAGAAGTTCGAAGATTTTCGCAAAGCTTTGGGCTTGCTCCCCTTTGTGGACTGATCTACTTCGGGCATGGCACTTCCCTATACATGAGTGCCAGCTCTCGTTCATAACATCACTCCCAGGGGGGATTTGTTGCCATATATATAGGCAGTGATGTGTGTGAACACACTTAGGACCGCCGGGGCACTTTTTCCCTCTTTTTTTAGGAGGTTTTTTCCCCCGACTTGTATATACGCCTATCATTCTAGGGCTAACTTATCTTTTGTACATTGACACAATCTAATACATTGTGTGTTCTGTGCATTCTTGCTTCTTCTTCTCCAAGCTTTGTGTGCTTTCCTGCAACCCTAATTTCAACATCCTAAACGTCTGTATTGCTTACCTCACCAGGTTGCTATTACGGTCCACATTAGCTATCGACATGTAAAGGCTCATGTAGATGGAATAGCGAGTACCCCCGAGACCCGTGTCATTATTCTCGAGAGTATCATTTCTATATCAGTGATGATCGTTCACATGATGCACATTTTGTGCAACACTGTTTTCGTCTCCATGACGATTTTTTACGAGATTGTGGGATCATACGTGGCCAGCGATGGGTTTAGTCGGATGGTTGTGGCACACAGTTCAAGTCATTTCCTGACCATTCTATTGGCTCTATAGGTAGTACTTATGGTTCTCTTATATTCGCAAACTAAATTCACTAGAACATCTTAAAGAAAACAATAACTAAGTCTTTGTTTTATGGATTTATAGGTGGCATGTGCAGTCTAGTATCCCACTGATTTGGTCATTCTTTGAGACTAGTCACGGGAAGGGAGAGCATGATGGTGCGGGGGCGTGTGTGAAATGTGCCCTGAGGCGTCATCAGCTGCTGCGGCAGGATGTTGAGCGGTTTAGAGATGCGGGCCACGTAGTCGAGTGGTGCTCCCAACATTTATGTGGGAGTGTAGCATCATGGTATCCCAAACATGATGCTCGGATTGTCAGGAGATTTTTTTGGCATGTGGATGGTGTCATGATTGACCATAGAGCCTCCCATGATTGTGACACAGTACCTGGCACCTTGGGCTTACATCCCATCAGGAGCACGTGCATGGCGGCCCCCACAATTTACACACGACGGTTTGCATGCTTCTGTGGAGCATGTATGGATGGTGATTGGTCACATTGTGCCTCGAGAGGATGGGAAGATGCATGGATACAGACATTCCTCTCCCCCGAGCATCCTTCACATCCAGTGTTGTATAATGTGCACACAGGTCCTGCGCTCATGGTCAGTTATGATGACCTGACAGATTTGCTACAAGAGGGTGATGTATTTGCTGTTATTGCCGGTGAGGGAAATAGGGAGGGAGTAGACTACTATCTGATGAGTTGCACTAGGCCAAAGTGCATCCTTGACCAGGATACAGTGGATGATCATGGGTTTTCTTTTGACGCCCATAGCATGATTGTGGGGCAGGCCGGTTCTACCAGCAGATTCGACTTCATCGGGGGAGTCTTGAGTTCCAGCAGTGGAAGTGGGAGTTAGAGGCATTTCAGTTCTCTCATCTAGTGGTTGCTACCAAGCTCTCTTGATCGAGTATAGAGCCGAAAACACAGTTCTCATCCTCGTTTTCGGCTTCGAGTGGATGACCATGAGAGCGTTCTAGAGCAGTTGAGAGCTAGAGAGGGTGTTGCTGACTAGATCTCTATCTAAATAGTGACTAAACTCAGACTAGCTGGGTTAGGTCACTTACATTGTACTTAGATTTTTTGGGAGTGACTAATCTCAGAATAGTTGGGGTAGCTCATTTTCAAAATACCTTAATCTTTTGAGTTAGTGGCTAAACCCAGAGTGGTTGTGTTAGCTCACATTCTGATGTACTTAGTTGATATTTATATCATTATGAGTTTTCTCATTATTGAGGATCATTGCATTTTAGTTGATGTTCATGGTTTTCTAATTTTTTAACACTTTGGCTATCATATCGTTTGTTGAAAATCACCATCACCATATTGTTTGTTGAAAATCACCAAACTTTGCAAGCACTGGGCGCTAATTACTAACCCGAACATGCTCCGATCATGACCAAACTTTGCAAGCATGTGGGAGTGGGCCCCCCCATATGCTTGCAAAGTTTGGTCCCCGTCAGAGCATGTTTGGGTACGCTGGTATAGGGAAGGCCCAGATTTTCCATGGCCTCAAGCACCAAGAGACTTGAAAAATCTGCATTGGGCGCTAATTACCAATTAAAACATGCTCCAATTGTGACCAAACTTTGCAAGCATGTGAAGGTGGGTCCCCCCCACTTTGCAAACATGTGGGTCCCCCCCACATGCTTGCAAAGTTTGGTCCCCATCGGAGCATGTTTGGGTACGATGGTATGGGGAAGGCCCGGATTTTCCATGGCCTCTTAAGCACCAAGAGACTTGAAAAATCAGCACTGGGCACTAATTACCAACTAAAACATGCTCTGATTGTGACCAAACTTTGCAAGAATGTGGGGGTGGGTCCCCCCCACATGCTTGCAAAGTTTGGTCCCCATCAGAGCATATTTGGGTATGATGGTATAGGGAAGGCCCGAATTTTCCATGGCCTCTTAATAAGCACCAAGAGAATTGAAAAATTCGCACTGGGCGCTAATTACCAATTAAAACATGATCCGATTGTGGGAAAACTTTGCAAGAATGTGGGGGTTGGTCCCCCCCACATGCTTGCAAAGTTTGGTCCCCATCGGAGCATGTTTGGGTACGATGGTATGGGGAAGGGCCGGATTTTCCATGGCCTCTAAAGCACCAAGAGACTTGAAAAATCCGCATTGGGTGCTAATTACCAATTAAAACATGCTTTGATTGTGACCAAACTTTGCAAGCATGTGGGGGTGGGTCCCCCCCACATGGTTGCAAAGTTTGGTCCCCATCGGAGCATGTTTGGGTATGATGGTATGGGGAAGGCCCGGATTTTCCATGGCCTCTTAAGCACCAAGAGACTTGAAAAATCTGCACTAGGCGCTAATTACCAAAAAGAAAACATGCTCCGATTGTGACCAAACTTTGCAAGCATGTGGGGGTGGGTCCCCCCCACATGCTTGCAAAGTTTGGTCCCCATCGGGGCATGTTTGTGTATGACGGTATGGGGAAGGCCCGGATTTTCCATGGCCTCTTAAGCACCAAGAGACTTGAAAAATCTGCACTGGGCGCTAATTACCAAAATGAAAACATGCTCCGATTGTGACCAAACTTTGCAAGCATGTGGGGGTGGGTCCCCCCTACATGCTTGCAAAGTTTGGTCCCCATCGGAGCATATTTGGGTATAATGATATGGGGAAGGCCCGGATTTTCCATGGCCTCTTAAGCACCAAGAGACTTGAAAAATCCGCTGGGCGCTAATTACCAATTAAAACATTCTCCGATTGTGACCAAACTTTCCAAGCATGTGGGGGTGGGTCCCCCCCACATGCTTGCAAAGTTTGGTCCCCACCATCGGAGCATTTTTGGGTACGATGGTATGGGGAAGGCCCGGATTTTCCATGGCCTCTAAAGCACCAAGAGACTTGAAAAATCCACACTAGACGCTAATTACCAATTAAAACATGCTCTGATTGTGACCAAACTCTGCAAACATATGGGGGTGGGCCCCTCCCACATGCTTGCAAAGTTTGGTTCCCATTGGAACATGTTTGGGTACGATGGTATGGGGAAGGCCCAGATTTTCCATGGCCTCTTAAGCACCAAGAGACTTGAAAAATCTGCACTGGGCGCTAAGTACCACTCCAAACATGCTCCGATTATGACCAAATTGTGCATGCATGTGGGGGTGGGTTCCTCCCACATGCTTGCAAAGTTTGGTTCCCATCGGAGCATGTTTGGGTACGAATGTATGGGGAAGGCCCGGATTTTCCATGGCCTCTTGAGCACCAAGAGACTTGAAAAATCCACACTGTGCCGCACTAATTACTAACCCAAACATGCTCCGATCATGACCAAACTTTTCAAGCATGTGGGGGTGGGATCCCCCCCACATGCTTGCAAAGTTTGGTTCCCCCCATGTTTGGGTACGATGGCATGGAGATTTTCAACAAACAATATGATAGCCAAAGTGTTAAAAATTTAAAAAAAATTTAAGAACATCAACTAAAATGTAATGATACTCAATAATGAAAAAACTCGTAATGATATAAACATCAAATAAGTACATCAGAATGAAAATCAGCTACCCTAGCTAGTCTAAGGTTAGTCACTACCCATAAATCTAAGTACAATGTAAGTGAGCTAAACCGGCTAGTCTGAGTTTAGTCACTATCAACCCAATCAAAATCGTCATCTCTAACTACTGGGGTCAATGTGTGCGTCGAAGCTACTATGCACGTCGAGGAGGCTGTGCCGGCCTGCGGGGAGTCATCAAATATCTGCGGGGAGGTTTGCCTCAAAGGCACGATCATGAGCTGGTGCCAATGTACTCGGGAGCTCACGAGTCCCATAAGCTACTGTAGCCCTCTCCCTCTCTCTACGTTGTGCTACTGCAAGACGCCTCTGTCTCTGTAAACCCAAAATCTATAATCAGCAATGGTACGTGTCTGCCACTCTGCTCATGTAAGCGCCTCTGCTGTAAAGACACGCTGCTCATGAGAAGCAGCACTGCTGCTAGCACCATCACCTGAGGTGCCACTAGGACCAGCACCACCCACATGCTCGTATGCTGTGATCTGGCTCTCGTAAAGGACTCTCTGGTATGCATCAAACTCATGTGCACTCCAATCAATCTCTGGAGGCACCTCAGGCTCCTAATCTCTGTCACATCGGCGGTGGTGTTGAGTCCCAAGTTAGTAGCTACGGTAAAATCAAGAGGCCTGCCAGTCCTAGCATCTACTCGAGCGAAGCTAGGTATAGATCATCAATGCCCAAAACTCTGTATGTCGCTAGGTCGACGCGTGCACGGCAAGAGGGACATGCTGAGAAGTTTATTAGCTCTTGGGTGATGCAAGACAAATGGAAAAAATGTCCACATCCCAGAGCATATCCACCAGTACTATCAATGTCCTCGATACAGAGAGCGCAGCAGGAAACACGGAGGAATGGTGGTGCATCCTTAGGGAGAGGTCGTCAAAAAACCTCTATAAAACAGGCCATGGATATAAAGGCAAGTAGGGCACTGACACATTTTAGGATCTGCGGAACTCTCAAACATAAACTGCTCTGCCCTATGGTGTGAAATCCACTCCATAATCATGTGATGCTGCGCCTCAGCTCTAGAACTCTCTACCTCAGTCCGAGCCTACGCAAAAAAGTAAAGCATAAAAATAATTGATTAGTCTCTCCCTCTCATTAGGTATTACTTAAAGAAATTTATAACTTAGGACCTTAATCATAACTCTTTTACGTGCAAGAGAAATTTATAACTTAGGACCTTAATCATAACTCTTTTACGTACAAGAGAAACTTACCTGCTAGATGTCAAACTCTCATATGCCGTGCCTCAGTAGCTACCTCTACTGTCTGTAATGCAGCTTTAAGGCAGTCAATCTCTGCTCTCGCCTCTACCAACTCCTGAGTGAGTCTCTCAGTGTGGTAGGTGTGGGACCCTACGTGACACAATCAACCATGCCGCTCATGTAAAAATATAGAAAAGTACATATAAACATGTAAATAAATGACTTAAAAAACTTAAGAAGTAATAGATATGTAACTACCTCGACATCTGTCATCGGTATCGATCGTGAGAACAAGCGCACCACGTGCTGGATGCTCTGTACATCGATGCCAACTTGGGTGCCAAGAGCCTCGACTGTCGACATAGGCACAAATGAAGGATCTGTAGGAGCTACACGAAGGGTTGGTGGAGGCCGCCTACCCTGGTCCTGGTGGAGACAGCCTCGGCCAGCACCACCACTCGACCGAGGGCTAGTGTAATCCACATCCTCCCCTAAGACAAACTCCGCATATAATTGCTTTGGGAAAAGTATATGGGAATCTAGCGGTTGTTCGGCATCCTCCTATATGCGGCAACATATCGACTATAGATATGTGCCGCCATATGAGGATGCAAACACCGCGAAATAGAAAGGGGCTTGCCCGCTGCCCCAGGCCTCATCCCACGACTATCGAGGAAAAGATCTAAGTAGGCTCCATCCCTAATCGGACCAAGATCACAAACATGACGATATGTCAGGCCATGTGACACAGGAGCAGTGCAATGGTGGGCTATCCACTCATCTACATAAACAATATCGTGAAGGCTACGAAGGGATGAAAGCATCGCCTCCAAGTCTGCCCCACGATATGTAATGTAGATGGTGTGTCTCTAGCACTCCTATGGATAGCCACTAACTCGCGGTCCATCTCCGCGATGAGGTCCACAATAGACGAGTGTGAAAGGTCCAATGGGAAGGGTCCAATGCTTAGTGCTAAGTAGCACTAATGAAGCTATAAAAAAATGCTAATGGGTCCACTAATGCTAATCCAAATCAAGAGAGTAAGGAGAGTGAAAACGACTTCTGACAATGAGGCAAAAAAAAAAAGTTTTCCGGTTTTATAACCTCGAACGAGGTTCGGTGGCATCATGCACTTTAGGGTTTGCAAGATGTACACTCTGGATGTTAGGGTTAGTCAGACAAACGGCCAAGATACACACTTAATTTTATGGTTGGTGAAGGATCGACGGCGGCTGAGATTTGAAATTAGTATCTCGTTCGAGGTAAATGGACAACTTAGATTAAATACCTCGATCAAGAGATTTAAACGGCTGGGATCGCATCTTCCAATGTGCGTGAATGGACGGTGGAGATTGCATCTCTATACCTTGAACGAGATATGTGGACGGTGGAGCTTGCATCTCTTTACCTTGAACGAGATATGTGGACGGTGGAGCTTGCATCTCTTTACCTCGAACGAGGTATTTCAATGGTTGAGATTTTATTTCAATATCTCGTTCGAGATATGTGGACGGCGAAGATTGCATCTTTATACCTCGAACGAGGTATTTCAATGAATGGTCGAGATTTTATTTCAATATCTCGTTCGAGATACGTGGACGGTGGAGATGGGCTAGTTAAATATGCCTAGGGGGATACAGCGTGGCAATGATGTGGATCCGAGTGGTATGAATATCTCGATCGAGATAATGTGGTGGCGGTGACCTATATTGGTGACATGGATGATGACTGAAAACCCGGACCTGCTTGCGTGGCATTAGTCGGTATCTCGTTGGAGATATGTCGCTTTAGGCTTAGGAGGCACGTGTCATGTTTTAATTGACGGCGATATCACGATCGAGGTACTCCGCCCGAGATGCGTGGATGTCCCAATTTTAGAGAGAGTGAACAAAAGTGAGTACCCTCATCTTGCAACCGCCCTGTGCTTTGCAATATTGGCATAGTATTGAGTAGTATGGGAAGTAAAGATTTCATCTTCATCCTTCTATTTTATTATTTTTCACCAGATAATTGCTTTGTGTAATACACACTATATCAATGGGGAACCTTTCATCATTCAGCAGATAATTGCTTTGTGTAATACACACCATATCAATGGGGAACCTTTCATCATTTTTTTTTGAAACTTTGTGTAGTTATGTGATTATACTTTTCTCTGCCATTTTTGTTATCAACGATTTTGCCTCTAGTTTATTTCATCCGTGAGTGACAAACGCGTACACGGTGACAAAAACCTTAATTTTTGTACACTTGTGACATCGCTAATATCTTATTATGAGGAACCCTCCGTGGTCTGGCAGCTCCTCGTCTCTCCTGAGGAGGAGAGCTCCGCACTACCTCACCGCATGGGGGGCTCCCCTCTCACCTGTGCGGTGGGATTTCTATCCGAAGGGACTTGGTGCCTTGAGGGTATGCTAGCCCGCCCCGAATAGTTTGCCTCTATATGGGGAGGAGGTGCAAGGAGAGGCAAAGCACGGACCCATGGTAGGCACCTTAGGAACACACTCACGCATCGGGTAGGCACGTGAAGTGCCTACCATGGGTCCATGCCTACCCGATGCGTGAGTGCGTTCCTAACGTGCCTACCCGATGCGTGAGTGCGTTCCTAAGGTGCCTACCATGGGTCAGTGCTTTGCCTCTCCTTGCACCTCCTCCCTATATAGAGGCAAACTATTCCGAGCGGGCTAGCATACCCTCAAGGCACCAAGTCCCTTCAGATAGAAATCCCACCTCACATCACCTGCCTCCACTTTGACCTACCATAGAGCTCTCCTTTGAGAGTGGGTTGGTGATTGGAGAGCATGAATGGATATAGAACATGGAGTGAATCAAACCCTTAGCTAGACCACTAGAAAGTGCCAAAGCCATAAATAAATATTCACAAGTTCTATCCATATTTGGCAACCATGCCTAAAGTCTTGATTTAAATCAAATAAGGGAGATCCCAAGGATTCATAAATGCTCACATAAGATGAAGAGTGGTGGACTAAGGACCAAAGAAAAGAATTAAAAAACTGAAATTTGACACCTCGGTGTGGGGATCTCCCCTCACGAAGTAGGGGTCTTTTTCTCATCATTACCCCCAATTTTTTATCAATAAAATGAGATATTTTCATCTCTCCTCTCTCCTATTTCAAAACTAGATCCAAAAAGTAAGCTGAACTAACCCAAAAATGGTTAAAATTGACCAAACTGATCTAGAAAATTCTAGAATTAGTTTGTTTGGTTAGAGGCTCACTTTTTCCTATAAATAGAAGATATGTGAGCAGAAATGCACTAGATGTTATGCATTCAGATGTATGGGGTCCTATGAAGACCATATCTATGGGAGGCTACAGGTATTATGTGACTTTCATTGATGACCACACAAGGAAATTGTGGGTATATTTCATGAAGGAGAAGAGTGAGGTGTTCACTCACTTTCAAAATTTCAGAGTTTTGGTTGAAAAGCAAACAGGAAAATATGTAAAGTGCCTAAGGTCAGATGGAGGGGGAGAGTACTTCTCCAATGAGTTCTCTGAATATTTGAAGAAGAATGGTATTCGGAGACAGTTTACATGCAGATACACTCCGCAGCAAAATGGAGTTGCTGAACGGAAAAACATGCACATTGCTGAGATTGCACGAGCATTGATGGAAGAGAAGAATATGCCGCATAGCTATTGGGCTGAGGCTGTTTCTACAGCAGTATACATCATGAACAGGCGTCCAACTGTGCAGCCATACATGATGTAACTCCAGAGGAGAGGTTTACTGGCAGAAAACCAGATTTGTCTCATCTGAAAGTTTTTGGATGCATTGCATATGTGCATGTGCCAGATGAGCTGAGAACTAAGTTGGATCCGAAAGCTGAAAAATGTGTGTTTATTGGATATTCCCTTGAGCAAAAAGGATACAGGTGTTATAATCCTACTACATGTGAGTTGAGGGTAAGCAGGGATGTTGTCTTTGATGAGATAAGCAGCTGGTATGCTGCTGAAAAACAAGCTATTGGGACTGATGTGAGTGGAAGTGTGGTTGCACAGAATGCAGGTCAGCAATCATAGTCTTTGAGTGGACCAGGAGAGTCCTCATCTAGTGGGTCTGTTGATAGACCATGGAGTGGCAGGCTGCGTCATAATACCAGTGCTACAAATGTGATTAGTACATCACGTAAAGGAAAAGAGAAAGTGGTTGAGCCCCTTGGTATGCCTGACATTTCTGCAGGGCATTCTCATGTTGATGGAGCGTCTAGTGGCTCAGATATGAGCCTTGATGAGGAGTTTGGGATCCCAGCTATGAGAACACCTGGTGTAAAGAAGGCTATGGAAGCCATGAATGAAAAGCTGCGAAGATCTGGGAGAGTGAAAAATCCTGTGCAGAGATTTACCTATGATGGTTATGTGGCACATCACTATGCATATATGGCAAAGGTTGTGCAGGTTGTTGAGCCCACATGCATTGATGAGGCTGTTGGAAATGTGTGTTGGGAGAAAGCTATGGATGAGGAGATGGATGCACTATATGGAAATGAGACTTGGGATTTAGTGCAATTGCCTGAAGGCAAGAAAGCCATTGGATGCAAGTGGGTGTACAAAGTAAAACATAACAGTAATGGAAGCATAGATAGGTACAAGGCTAGATTAGTAGCCAAAGGATATGTGCAGACATATGGCATTGATTATGAGGAAACTTTCAGCCCAGTTGCCAAGATGGCAACAGTGAGAGTTGTGATAGCAGTGGCTGCGTCAAAGCAATGGTCTTTACATCAGATGGATGTAAAGAATGCATTCTTGCATGGGGATTTGCAAGAAGAGGTGTATATGTTGCAGCCACCTGGTTATGAGGATGTGGGTCACCCCGAGCATGTTTGCAAGTTGAAGAAAGCCTTGTATGGCTTAAAACAAGCACCAAGAGCATGGTCTGACAAGATTTCTGAATATCTTGTCACTATTGGCTTTCATGTAGCCAATGCAGATTTCTCGCTGTATGTGAGACATGGTGATAGAGGGGTTGTGCTGGTTGTCATCTATGTAGATGACTTGATCATTACGGGGGACCATGATGCAGAGATCTTTGATGTAAAGATCTTGCTTAGACAGAAGTTCGAGATGAAGGATCTGGGGGAGCTCAGATATTTCTTGGGCATTGACGTAATTAGGTCACCACATGGTATTGGATTACTGCAGAGACAGTATGGCTTGGACATGTTGTCCAAGTATGGTATGACAGGCTGTAAGCTTATCTCAGTGCCATTGGATCAGAATGGCAAGTTGAGTGCACATTCAGGAGAGATCTTGGAGGATCCTACTATGTATAGATGCATAGTAGGAAGCTTGATCTACATGACGATCACCAGACCAGATTTGAGCTATGCTGTTGGGTTGGTGAGTCAGTTTATGCAGGTTCCACGGAAATCGCATTTGGATGCAGTGAGACGCATACTGAGGTATGTGAGGTCTACTTTGCATTGTGGACTATTCTATGAGACTGGGACAGAGATATGTGTACATGGGTACATAGATGCTGATTGGGCTAGTAGTATCTCAGATAGAAGATCTACCATTGGATTCATGTTTTCTTTGGGGAGTGCTGCTGTGACTTGGAGCAGCAAGAAGCAGCCTACAGTTGCTCTATCCAGTACAGAGGCCGAGTACAGAGGAGCTGCTATGGCAGCATGTGAGGTAGCTTGGTTAAGAAAGCTACTTGCAGATTTGGGTCTATCAGTGGATAGACAAGTTGTCATTTTATGTGACAACATTAGCAGTATACAGTTGGCCAGGAACCCAGTCTTTCATGCTCGTACGAAGCACATAGAGGTTCACTATCATTTCGTTAGAGAGAAGGTCTTGGCAGGAGACCTTGACCTTGTTTATATCAGCACTCACAGAGGATCAGGTAGCTGACATCTTCACCAAAGCATTGGGTACAGAGAAGCTCCGCAGATTCAGGGCTTCACTTGGTGTACTTGAGATGGAGTTGAGTTCGAGGGGGAGTGTTGAGATATCGAGCTCATCTAGTGAGGCGGTGGACACTGATGACCCGCCTGGGGGATAGGCCCCACACTTACACCACTGGCATGGTTGGTGAGATCTTGGGTGATATGCGGCCAGTGGGATGACAGGCTGTGTGACAGCCATTCTAGAGACTGGCATAGTTATAGCGCTAGCTCATTTAGTTGGGTTCACACTATAGATAACCCGTGTATGTATTGGTTGAGTACCTTTCATATTGTGTGTACTCTTATCTTTGTATATGGTGTGTTGAGTGTTGTGTGAAGAAGAAGAAGATTTCAGCCTCTCACCTTGTGTGTTCTCTATTAGGGTTTTGTGAGTGTGTGTGTGCTTGCAAGAGCTCAAGCTCTCTTCCCTCTTGCATCTTTTCATCCATGACAGTTGAATACTTAGGCTACATAGAGAGGATTGAATACTCTTTTCTCACTTGATGGAAGCGTAATGATATTTGATTTTTGCAATTTCTCCAGCTTCTCTATAGCCTTGAAGTTTTGTTATAGCTCCTCCGAGGGTAGCTCCTCATAAACTCCTTCAATCCCATCTTCTCTAGCCATTGGGCATGCTTGTCTGCCTCCTTGTATAGAGTGGATGAGAGGTACTCAAATTCCACCATTTTTTTGGCTTCGGGTGTGCTGGGGTTGAGCGACAAAAGGCATAGGTGAAAGTACAGTTTAGAAATAGAGTAGCTTAGAGCACAAGATAGCAAGAAATTTTTACACATTGATTTTCAAATTAGGCTTTTGATGGAGAGGTTGCCGACCGTTGTCGTGATGCATTCCTTCCCTGGGTATAGCCATAACTACTCAATGTCTCCATGATTTCCCCAAATCCCTTTCACAAATTGATCATGAGTGCCTGCTACACCATTTACAAGGTCATTAATGACTGGTGAGACTGGGCTGAGAATAGGCGACAACGATGCAACACGTTTTCATTTCCATCCATGTGCCCTTATTTGGGGTGGCAACCTTGATTTTCCTACCATCTCCATGCTGCTGCCACAGCTGGCTCCTCAATTTTTGTGCACTTCAATCATATTTACATATCTACATCCTAATTTTGTATTTTGTTCTCCTCTATTTTTATTTTCTCTAGAATCATGTCTTGATTTTTTATCATGACTGGACTCGGACTTGGACTCTTCTTGTTGGGCATCTTCCATATCCTTACTAGATGCTTTTGCTTGTTGGACATTCTTCATATTTGAATCTGGATCTAGACACACTTTTGCTTGTTGGACATGCTTTAGATCTGGATCTAGATCTGGACACACTTTTCCTTCATGACATACTTGTCTTGCTAATTTTGGCATTCTTCCGTGATAAGGCTTTAGCCTATACCCATTCACCAGTTTCCTTAGGCTTTCTCCATCTAGACTTGCCAGCTCAAACATTCATGTCCCCATTTTTTGACAATTTTGGATGGGCCCGTCCATCTCATTTTTTATTTTCCTAGGTAGGGTCCCATGCTTGATGAGAACAGCAAGACTACATCTCCTTCTTTAAAAAGATCTTGAATTTCATGTTCTTGTCCACTTGTAACTTTCTCCTTTTCTGTACAATCTCGGTTGTCCATCATTGTGTAGTCTCCTTTCATCCAGCTTAAGGAATTGCTTGATCCTATGCACCTCTGATTCTTCCGAAGAGAGCCTTTCTTCTACAGCTATCTTGAGGCTCTATGTTAGGAACTCCATGGGCATTACTGCCTTTCTTCTACAGCTATCTTGAGGCTCTATGTTAGGAACTCCATGGGCATTACTGCCTCCAGTCCATACACCATGCTGAAAGGTGTAAGTCATGTTGCATTCTTATACGCTTGAGATTTCATTTCTTTTTCTTCCCTTGTGCCACCTAACCTACCCCATTTTTTATTGAGCTTAGAGATAGTATCCCTGAGTCTAGATGTTCATAACATGTGACATTGTTTCTATCTCAAGGCTTATCTTTGACCTATGGTGCCGTGGGGACTAAGTGAAATTTTAAATTAATAAAATCTACCATTATATTTACACTATTATGATCCAATGATGAAGATGATGGTATTTCTTGAGATGTTAAAGGTGCTTCTACTCGAGGTGGTAGGATTGGCACATTGGACATAGTTTAGAATGTTGACTCAATTTATAAAGTGTAACCTTCTTCCTTAAGGCAATACAAAGAGCCTCTTGATAATTGGTGGAGTATGTTCTTATAACCTTTCCATGCAAGCAAGTATCCAAGGCCTTGAAATTTTTGGTCATTTAAAGGTTCTCCATTGGCATAGAATTCCCCAAAAAAGATAAAGACTCTTCTTCTTCAAATACATGGGTCTTCTTCTCAATCGAACTCTCAAGCCCATGGGTCTTCTTCTCGATCGAACTCTCAAGCCCATGGGTCTTCTTCTTCAAATACATGGAACATTAGACATTAAACAACCTTCCTATTTACACTCAAAGTTAGATGGGAGGTGCAATGTTTAATACTTGGTAGACGGGAGTTGAAATTGGAAGTGAAATTATCCTCTACTCATCTTTTGGTGCATGAACTTTAGGTATAACTCCCATCTAACTTTGAGTCTAAATAGGGAAGGGAGTCAATTTTGGTATCTCTTTAAGAGTTACCTATTTTGGGATTAAATCTTTATGCAATTTAAATTAAAGCTTAATTCCAAAACGATTAACCCTTAAGCCAATCCAAAGAATCATTTGCTTCCAATTTTGAGCTCTAAGTTATAAGGGAATGATTCTTGGTATCATTAATCCTTTAATATAATCTCAATTACTTTACCATTATTAGATCCAAAATTTAGGCCTTTTTTTTAAACTCATTGAATCCTAAGTGGTGACCCTAAGAATCACCCAATATTTATAGAGCCCAATTTTTGTGCTTTAATCTTAAAGTGATTCTCTTAGTCTCTTATGTTTAGAACCAATTATCTATGCTTTAAGTCGTAAATTGTTCCCCTGGAGGATCCATTTAATTCTTGTTATTCGTACAAAGATTAAACTTTGAGTGAAAAAATGATGCTGAAAATACCACATTTTGATGTCTACAATAAAAAATAAATCAAATTAGTTGTTTTTAATTATACTTATTGAACTTTTAAATTTACTTTTCATTTCTTAGATTTAAAAAGAGAATTAAAGGGATTTATTTTGAGATGTTGCAATGCTAGTTTTTCTCTCTTTAGTGTTTATTCCCTTAGTGACTTTCACTCTCATTGACACTAAATTACAATTCCAAAATTGACATATTTTCTACTTACTTTCTGTCTCTTTTTAGTGCCATGGTTACTTTTCACTCTCATTTGATACTAAATTAAAATTACAAATTGATATATTTTCTAATATTTACTTTAATGTTCTATTAAAAATTTATAATTATAAATATTAAAATTGATATGTTTAATAAATATTTACATTGATGTTCCAAGTATATAATTATAAATTCTAAAATGTGTTTTCATGTATAGTCAATTTTGTATTTGATATTTTTTATTTTATTAATCAAAACCATTTCTATGTTGGGTACAATGAGCGATATTCTCTAGGTTCTTAAAACATGAGAGCTGTTCATACGAATCAAGCAATTTTTTAAAGTTAAATTATATTCATAATTTACAATCCCACTCTCATAGTGTACATAGTCTACTCTTGGTAATCAACACCAAGTATAACTTGACTCATCAGTATAACTTGACTCATCAGTATAAATGATTACACAATGTTGATAGCTCAAGTTTATGCATAATAGCTTTATACTTTAATATAAAACTCTCATTACAACAAACTTTTCCTTGATAAGGGAAAATGATATTTTGATAGAGAAGTCTCATTATAGCCTTGCTATGGATATTTTAATACAAATTAAAATGAACTTTTTCTTGCTAAGGATAATGTGTATGAAAATGATTATCTAGCATAGTTTTTATGTATAGTAAAACTAAGTCTCTTACTCTTATCTTATAATACATATTATTGGTCAAAGTTTGAAACTCCCATAACCTTATCAAGGGATTTCTTTCAAGTTCAACAAATTGTACATTTTGTACATATTTTTTAATTTTGCAGGTAAAATCTTTTGCATATCCCATCTCTCCTTCTTGTTAAAATAAGGAAGGGTCATGGAAAAAAAGGAACGTATATGCTTCGGATACATCTTTTTTACCAAGGAGCATGTATGATAGAATAGATGTATGATATAAGGAACATGTCAAGATTATGTTGTAATGTTTTAGATTTAAGTGCTTATGTTTAGTAGAAAAATCCTTAAAACAATTAGGATTTATAAAATATTATTATTTAACTATTTAAATCATATGAGGGTCCTAATTTTTTTTCTAGTTTTATGAATTACATGAAAATTGTGAAAAAAAAAATTACACTCAGTTTTTAGGTCATTTTTAAAAAGGGGGTTACACAATATACACATATTTTTAAAAATAAAAAAATGAAATATTTCTTATGCACAAAATACTACCCATTTTGCTTGCAATAGTGTTACCATAATAAAAGCACAACACGTTTTGTACCTCTCTAAAGATGTGACTAAAAGTTGAGGGTTTTTACTTTGGTCACTTCCTAGATTCTCAAAACACACCATGATAATAGCATAACACATTTTGTATCTCTCTCTCTGTCTCTCTCTCTCTCTCTCTCTCTCTCTCTCTCTCGTCGGATAGATCATATTTGGTCTCTTGGGATTGTTCCTACGACATTAAAAGAGCTTCTTCTTCTTCTTCTCTCTCTCTCTCTCATGAAGATGAACTTGTTAAATGTGACATTATACTCCATTCAAGGTAAAATGGGGAGAAGATAAAATTTTAGCTAATATATCAACCCCAAATAAGAGAGCAAACCTTTGTTGGAAGAATATCCTCCAACTTAATGCAATGTGGGTGAAAACATAAGGTAAGTATTGCTAAGGTTGATTTATGTAAATTGAGTAGTTGAATTGAAACATTTGTCAAGGAAAGAAAGGTCCAAAGACATTTAAGAGAGTAAATAAAACAATGGTAGTTAAAATAAGATAAAAAGATCAAAAACTCTGATTTGGTGAAAGCCACAAAGAGTCCATACATGTCATAGAAAACTAGTCATAAAATAGATACTTACATATTTTTAACTAAAATAATGTGATGAAAATTTTGACATGGGTGAATAGATCATTAAAAGAGTTTTGTGACCATATAATTAAAAATGGATAGCGAGCAAGAACGCTTTAGTAAAAGAGTGCAAAATTATCAAGAAATTTCACTTCCCTCTTACTTTCCTCTTCCTCCAAGGTTATGTTGGGGAGATTTTCAAGGGCCACCTCCATCAATTGCCAAGAAATTGCACTTCCCTCTTACTTTCCTCTTCTTCCATGGTTTTGTTGGGGGGATTGCTCCATCACAGGCCACCTCCATCAATAACCTAGAGTGGTTATTGAGAGCCCTTTGGTTGTGTACCTTCCTCTCGCATTTATGCCTAATATGAGGCATTTTTTAAGGTTTAAAGCATGAACACAAAAGAGAGTGGGAAAAAGAAAAAAGGCCTTTTTATCAATAAAAATTACAAAATTCAATACACTCCATTTTGGTCTCCTCGTGGATGGGTTGGGAGATAAAAGTACCTAGAATAATAAAAAATGAGAGGAGATATTCCACACATAAGAAGTACTTTAAAATATATAAAAGCAATTAGGCATACTAAATGGAAAAGGGGTATTAATATTACCCATGTTGGAATTAGGGTTGCAGGATTGCACACACAACTTCAAGAAGATGAGGAAGCTTGAGCACAACACAGTAGTGTATTATGAGTGCCAAACATGAAAGATAACAAGCCCTAGAAGATAATGGGCGTATATACAATGCACGGGGGAAAAAACCTCCTAGTGAGGGAAAAAGTGCCCCGGCGGTCCTAAGTGTGTTCACACACATCACTACTATAATATGGTAACAAATCCCCCCTGGAGTGATGCGGTGAACAAGAGCTAGCACTCATGTATAGGGAAAGTGTCTAGCTATGTGGACGAATCCACAAAAGGGAGTAAGCCCAAAGCTTTGCGAAAAGCTTCGAACTTCTCACGAGGCAGAGCCTTTGTGAAAAGGTCTGCAAGGTTATCCTGTGTTGGCACATAAGCCAAACTGATCTCTCCTGCAGAGAGTCTCTCCCTGACATAATGGTAGTGCACCTCAATGTGCTTCGTACTAGCATGGAACACTGGGTTCCGCGCAACTGCCAATGCGCTCTGACTGTCAGTGAAGATGGTGGTGGCAGATGGCTGCCCAACACCCAAATCAGCCATAAGGCGTCTGAGCCACACACACTCAACCGTAGCTGTGAAAGCTGCCCTGTACTCAGCTTCACAACTAGAAGTGGCCACAGTAGGCTGCTTCTTGCTCAACCATGATATGCATGAGCTTCCAAGCACGAAGCAAAAACCACTCGTGGACACGCGTGTGTCATAACAACCAGCCCAGTCAGAATCTGAAAAAGCATGTAAATCTGGCGGCAATGATCCCCCCTTGGGATAAAACAACCCAAGATGCCGAGTACCACTCAAATAGCGAAAGATACGCTTCACTGCCTGCCAATGCTTAATGCCTGGGCTATGCATAAATCTGCTCACCTGTGAGACTGCAAACTGAATGTCTGGCCTCGTAATGCATACATAAATGAGGCAACCAACAGCTGTCTGATAGAGTGTGACATCAAAGTGATCTCCAGCATCATGAAGACTCAACTTCAAACCTGTCTCCATTGGAGTAGCAATAGGTTTGCAGTCTTCAAGGCCAAATCTCCGCAACAATGTCTCAATATACTTTGTCTGACACAAAGCAATACCTCCATCACACTGCTTAAATTGTATTCCCAAATAATGATGCAAATGCCCCAAATCTGACATCTCAAAAGAGGCATTCAAATCAGCCTTAAAATCAGCAATATGACTCTCATTTGGTCCTGTGAGCAGCATGTCATCGACATAGAGAGCAATGATTAGATGTACACCATCCACACGTTTAACATACAAAGTGCTTTCTGTTGGACTATTCTGAAACCCATGTGCAGTCAAATATGCATGTATCTTTTCATACCAAGCTCGTGGAGCTTGCTTTAAACCATATAAAGCCTTTTTCAACCTGCACACTTTGTTTTCCTGCCCTCTTTGAACAAAACCACGAGGCTGCGATACATACACTTCCTCATGCAAATCTCCATTCAAGAACGCAGTCTTTATGTCCAACTGATGTACATTCCAACCATTATGAGCTGCCAATGCACAAATGCTACGAATGGTAGTCATACGACAAGTGGGAGCAAAGGTCTCATCAAAATCAATGCCCTTCTCTTGAGCATAACCTTTTGCAACAAGCCTAGCCTTATGGCGATCCACTGTGCCATCAGGCTTACGCTTCAATTTGTATACCCACTTAGTGCCAATGGCCTTCTTGCCAGGGGGCAAGTCACATAAAGACCATGTACCATTCTTCATAATAGCATCGTATTCTGCTTGCATAGCAGCCATCCAATTTTCTGAACTTTGTGCCTCATCAAATGAAACAGGCTCACTTTCATCGCACATACTAGAAACAGCCAATGCATAACAATCTGAAGCATAAGAGGCACCATGAGAGCCAGAACGAGTGCGACTAGACAAAGGGGCATCCAACTTGCTGTCACGCAAAGTCTGCACCAGCCATCTAGGCATATTCCTAGAGCCCTCAATCTCTTGTCTCTCATCCTCAAGTGCATCATGCACATCTGCATCAGATATAGGCTGATCTGTGCCATCATTTAAAACCTGCATAGGCTGAAAAACTGCCTCATGAGGTATTGCACTTGACTGTGCACCACTGAAAAGAGGCAACAATGTATCATAGACATCACGTGAGCTGATATCTGTCTCCTTAGTACATGAAACCAAGGGCTGAACTGCATCTTCCACAAATACAACATCACGGCTAACCAAAATGCGCTTTGTCTGTGGATGATACAAACGATAGCCTTTGCTCTCAGCACTATATCCAACAAAAATACATTTGACAGCTTTGTCATCCAATTTTCTGCGATGTTGCACAGGCACTAATGCATATGCCAGGCAACCAAAAACACGTAAATGGCCAACAGATGGCTTGCGGCCATGCCAAGCCTCATATGGAGTGACAACCTGTAATGCTTTGGTGGGACACCTGTTTAGTACATAAGTGGCACACATGACAGCCTCAAGCCAAAAACCATGTGGTAGACTTTGACTCTTAACCATACATCTTGCCATTTCCATGAGAGACCTGTTTTTTCTCTCAGCCACACCATTTTGCTGTGGTGTATACGGCACTGTACATTGGTGTTTTATCCAACGCTCAGCCAGAAATGCATTAAATTCTGAAGACATATACTCCCCCCCTCGATCTGAACGGAGGGTGCCCATCTTACTTTCTGACACATTTTCAGCCATAACCAAAAATTGTTTGAAGCACAAAAACACTTCGGACTTTGCCTTCAAAGGATATACCCATGCATGCCTGGTAAAATCATCAATGAAAGTCACGAAGTAAAGGTAGTTTCCAAATGATGGAGTTTGCATGGGACCACAAACATCACTGTGAACAAGCTGCAATCTGCGTTCAGCTCTCACTGATCCATCTTTGGGAAAGGAAGCACGCTGCATTTTACCCAATATGCAGCCCTCACAAACATGCTTGACAGGTGCCTCAAGCTTAGGCAAAGAAGACACCATTTCAGATTTCTGCAGGCGCAGCAAACTTGCAAAATTCAGATGACCAAAACGTGCATGCCACAGTTTTGCATCTGAAATAGCCTGCGTATCCATAATAGCACATGCTGAATCCTCTACACATTTGCCATCCATATTGAGCTTATACAGCCCTCGACATAGTGAACCAGATGCTACAATGATGTCACCACAAGAGAGATCATGAACAGTACATCTGTCATCCACAAATTTTACAACCAAACCTGTTTTGGCAAATGCGGAGACTGACAGCAGATTCTTTTTGATCCCTGGCACATACAATGCATCAAAAAGTGTAAAGGTGTTGCAATTTGCAACATTCAGCACAATCTGTCCAACTCCTTTAACGGGATAAGAGGAGTTATTGGCACAAGTGACAGTATTCCCTGTGGGAGCAGACTCAAGGAAAGTGAATAAACTGCGCTGCGAGGTGATATGCTTAGTGGCACCACTGTCAAAGTACCATACATCTGAATCTACTGCAGACATACATGTGTCATGCAAAGATGGGTCATAACTGCACTGCGCATTGAATGCCCATTCTGTATCTAGCACAACATTAGCAGATTCATTGTTAGAAGGAGAGGCATCTGCAACAGCCATACCAGCCTCTTTCTTCTTAGCCTCTTTCGCAGCCAGCTTAGGACACGCTTTGATGACATGATCATTTCCCTTACAGTACTTGCAAAATGTCTTCTGTTTGTCACCCTTCTTCTCATCTTTGTCTTCCTTCTTTGGTTGCGCAGCATTTGCAGATTTCTGCTTACTAGAAGAAAAGCCAGCTTTACCTTTCCCGCTTCTCTGACTAGCAACGAAAGCTTGATCTGCGACACGCATAATATTCCTGTTTTGCCTTGACTGGTCTTCTTGCAGCAAAACAGAAACTAACTCCTCAAATGATAAGGCATTGGGATTGCCTTTCATCATCAAGCGAAGAGTGGAAGCAAAACCCTGATAAGAATCTGGTAGACCATTCAAAACAGTCTGCACAAGTGAACTGTCTGACAGGATTTCATCTGCAGAAATGAGCTGCTCTTTGAAATCCTTGATCTTTGTCAAAAAGCTATCCATAGAATCACCTTCGTTCATATGCTCACTCTCCAACTGTTTTCGGAGATAAGCAACACGAGCCTCATTTCTTGCCTGATACAATGTGGCAAGTACATCCCAAGCATCCTTAGAAGTCCTGCAGGAGCGAATATGTGGGATAATGGTACGTTTGACAGACAGCGCTATCAAGGCATGAGCCTGCGCATCTCTACCATCCCAACGAATCTGCTCTGCTGAAAGTGGTGGTTCTCGAACAGCTGCTACAGCACTTGTGCCTGCACCATCATCAACAGTACCTGTTTCTGATGTGTTTGCAGCATTCCCAGCCACAATAGGACGTGCATCAATACCCTGCACAATGTTCCATAACCCCTTTGCTACCAATACATGTCGCATCATATATGCCCACAATGGATAGTTGGTGCCATCCAACTTATCCTCAGCAGCCAACATGCGGAATACATCATTGTTGTCAGCCATGGCCAATGACTGTACTACTAGATGTAAATGCTGTCTGTAAGAGGTAAACCTGTATAAAATCGACCTGTGCTATGTAGCACAGCCCGAAACAGACGAATGGGCACCTGTCCTGCAGATTTTAATCTTGACAGAAAATCTGCACAGTAGGACGATTTTGCCTGCGCAGTACTTGGAATGCAAAAACGGAGGGCGAAATGACTTCAGATCAAAATTCTGAAACGAACAAGCCCTATGGGCTTTCCCACGGCATATACTAACCTGCAGACGCTCGTGAAACCTCGTCGCAATCGGAGGAGATGAAGCGGCAGGTGCCGGTGATGCTGCCCGGGAGGAGGAAGCCTGCTCTGATACCAATTGTTGGAATTAGGGTTGCAGGATTGCACACACAACTTCAAGAAGATGAGGAAGCTTGAGCACAACACAGTAGTGTATTATGAGTGCCAAACATGAAAGATAACAAGCCCTAGAAGATAATGGGCGTATATACAATGCACGGGGGAAAAAACCTCCTAGTGAGGGAAAAAGTGCCCCGGCGGTCCTAAGTGTGTTCACACACATCACTACTATAATATGGTAACAACCCAAAAATACTTTAATATCAAGGCTTTCATTCTTTGAAAGGGAGAGAACAACTCCTCTTATAATTGGAAATTGACCACTCTCTCTCATGTTGTTTTTACAACATTGGAATTCTTCACCTTCTATGACCTAAGGCTCTATGTTACTATTGAAAGTTTTCTTAGACTAAGTCTTCCATGTGTCTCCATTTATTTATTTAATTAGAGAACCCTTGACTTTGATGGTATGTGACAAGTGTAAATCTTATGTAGCACCTAGGTGGAAGCCCAATGTTACACATGTCAAAATTCTTCTCATCCATGTATGAAATTTAAAATAATTTTTCTCAATGCACCCCTCCACATGCCTCCCAATTGTAACCTTATAGTTAATGCTATTTTGATAGTACATCAATTATGTCATGTAAGCATTAATGCCCACTTTAATAAATGACTTATAGTTTCCATGCTATTTTGATAGTACATCAATTAGGTCATGTAAGCATTAATGCCCACTTTAATACATGACTTATAATTTCATTTCTCTATATCACCATGTACACCAACCATATTTCCATACCAAATTATTGATACCTCATGCTTTTGGTTTTACAATGTGCACTTCACTCATAAAATGTTAATGAAAATAATATCGTATAAAAGATAAAATCTTAAAAGCCAAAGAGCTGTTGTTTGAGTAGCCACCAAGTTCCCCACACCACCATCATGCAGTTATTCCGTGTTGTCATTTCATTGTGGGTACTACAAGCTCCTTGAATAAACTTCCACCTTATTTCCTTGTTACAAACACAACTATGAAGCTACCAAACATATTTAAAAGATAAAACTTAAAGAATTTTTTGGGGTGCCAAATTGTCTTCATAGATGTTTGCCTTTTTGTTTACAACTTGTATAGAAATAAATGGTTGAAAGGGGTTGTGGCAAAGAAAATCATGGTGTTACCTCCTATTACAACACCTTACTAGATGTGCATGCCATAACATAGTAAGTAACTAACAAGCCTATAATTGCATAGCTTTACACACCAAAAATGGTTCAAAGGGGTTGTGGAAAGGAAAATTGTGATGTTAAAGGAGCCATAAACAATAATCATAGCAATATTTGCATAAAAAGGAACAATAACATCTTTTTACTGGGATAGTGTTGGCATTGACAAAATAACAACAATAGCCTCATCAACAATGGCAATGGAAGCATTCCCACAACAAATAGGATTGGGGTTGACATTACGATGGTTCGTGTGAATATCAAGGTGTATGTGATGGCTTTTGATATGTCATGGTATATATGATGTGTATGGGTATGTCAATCATTGGATTCTCATGATGTATGATATATTAATGATGTGTAGGGGTATGTAAATTATGGATTCCAATGATGCATGACATATTAATGATATTTATGGTATTGCCAATTATGTGTGTGAATGACTTGTATAGTAAGTCTCTTTTTTAATAATGGTTATAAAACTTAATTTACATGTGATGTGATAATTTGAAAACATAGCTATCATGTAGGCCTTTTGGGGGACAGGGGAGGGTATTTGAGCAGCATATTTGTGCACGAAGGGGGGGTTTTTTAACCTGAGGGACTTACATGTTAGCACCATTGCGTTGGCCGGTTCACCTTGGGCCAATATTCACTCTCTAAGTTCTTGTAAAATAAGACTTAGTAGTGTTTAGTCTTTAGCACTAGTGAGTTGGCCGATTAACCTTAGGCCAATATTCTACTTCTTGGGTGGTGTTGGGATCAATGAACAATCTTCTTTGGCAAAAATACCTCCCTCCCTCTCCTAATTAATAAAAAATTATCAATGTAATCTAGCTATAATTGAACTAACTAATTAATAAAAAATTATTAATGTGATCTTTTAGATTGGGGAGTCTTATTTAATTCAATTAGCATTAAGAAAAAAACCCTTATCATATCAAATGTTTAGAGGGAAATTAAAAGCTTTGAATGTTTATGATCTCTCTCTCTCTCTCACACACACACACACACACAGTGGAGGCATGACCCTTATAAAGAGAAAGGATAAGGGGTAATAATCTTACAAGTGGTGGGGTAGAGAAATTCAACTGGAAAAGAGCCATGGAAAGGGAAAGAAAATTGGTACACTACGACAATCTCTACAAGTACATTAGGAGGATGAATCTAAACAAGCACCATGTCTTGGAGGGAGTTTTTGGATGGTCATCACCAAGGCGTATCTTTATGGTGTCACGCATTTAAACTTTTCTTTTGAAGTGAAAACTACTTGATGGGGCCACAAGTAGCCTTAAAAGGTTGTTCACATTATAGCCTTAAAAGGTCGTTCACATAGTAGTGTGAAGTATTAACATGGATGGCAATCTTTCTTGCATTTAAAGACATATTTTTTTGATCACTTGCTAAACTTACAAGAATGTGAACAATATCTTATTCTGATTACTTGGGATTTATGGTGACTATGGGTGCTCCCAATGATGCTGCATGTTTTTTTTGGTGAATATAGAGGGTGTTTTGGGTATCCTTTCTTGATGGTTGGAAATATTGATGTTTGAAGCTTAGAATTCCCACTTCCATATTGTTAGATACTTTTCATACGCTTAACAACACAAGCAAATAACGCGTATGCTTGTACTGGTCTTGATATTCATTGGGGAAATTGGAATTGATGCCCATATGGAAGTCATGCGCATGCACACATGCATAGACACATGTGCACACGCACACACGCACACACACACACGCACACACACACACACACACAAGGAATGTTGCATTGATGGGGGATAGGGTTTGTCGTCTACTTACACACACAAGCACATGCTTAGGGCCATTACATATTGCCCAAACTCGCATGTCCTTGGCGCTAAATGATGTGACAAATGTGATGACCATGGCTTCTAAGTGTGGTTTCTAGAATCCACACACAAAGATTACACATTGCACAATCCATGGAAAGGGGAGGTGGCTCCACTTTTATTTTCTGCTCCCTTTAATACTTTTGGTTGAGTTACGAGTGGCCAAGCCATTATGAGGCCTGGTAGGTGGGCAATACATGTATGATTCTTGGGGACGTGCATTGGTAGCCATGATAGAAATCTTGGGAGTGGCTTCTTTCATGCATAGTGTGTGATGCATTGATGGCCATGTTTAAGGGGCATGTGCTGGTTCTCTTCGATGGTGATGTCTTTACACGACAACACGCACACATGCACGTGCTCTCACACACACACACGCGGAGGATTCACAAAGTGCTAATATGAAGCCACTCTATGTTTAGAGGAGGGAATAATGGAGTGTGGAGAAGAAGTAGGTGGTCCTCTCAGCACTACGGTTGAGTGACCTGGCTGGGCCAAAAAAAAAAATACATTAAGGTTATAAATGCATCAACATTCTTTTTCAAAGTTAATTTTAGTTACCACAGCAATCTCACCACAGCCACTATCTTCTCATTAAAGCAAAGCGGCCAATCATCAAATGCCACACCATTTTGCTCATACCAAATACTATTTTCCCTAGGGTTAGGGTTTCTCTCTGTGTGTTTTACTGGGGTTTCTTCTCTGTGTTTCTTTTTCACCATGTCTTGGCAGAGCTATGTCGATGATCACCTTCTCTGCCCTTTTCCCACCGGCCACACCCTCACTTCTGCGGCCATCATCGGCGTCGAAGGTGCTGTGTGGGCTTCCAGCGACAAGTTCCCTGAGGTAGGGATCTTTTCGATCCACTTCGATCTGAGAAATTATGGTTGTGAAGGTACATAGCGATCACAGGCCATAGCACTTAGATGTTGAAAAGCCTCTAGTCTTCTGTTTTTTGAAGTTTGCTCGGTGCCTAACACGCTTGCCGAAATCTCAAGTTTTGATGATGTATGCCATGCCGGATCAAGAGCTGTGTTAGGACATTGTGGGACTTCGGATTCACTATCTCTGTTATGTAGGGCTTGCAGGGGTTATTAAGCACTGTTTGCAGAAATAATAGGGGTTTTCCTTGTAATTGCATATGTTGTCATGCTGTTCTTATGCAGATGTTTCAGGTATTGTATTCAGTATGAGCATTAGACATGTTTCATAAATTTGCATATTTCTAGAACAACTTTGTGCTTATCACACAGATTTGCCGGAGGATCTTGAATCCAATCTCTCGTTACGCGTATACTTTGTTGCCTTTGTAGGTGGATTAGATGATGTCAAGGTTTTCTTCTTTTTTTTGCAGATCAAGGCTGAGGAGATCTCTGCTATAGTGGAAGCTTTTAATGATCCTGGTGCCCTTGCGCAGCAAGGATTGTTTATTGGTGGAGCCAAGTATCTTGTCCTTCAGGGTGAGCAAGGGGTCGTGATTCGAGGAAAGAAGGTAAGCAAATGCCCCTTTGCGCTACCCATCAATTCATCGCAACGATCTAGTCTTCTACTCACAAAAGATAATCACTGCGAGTAAATTTGTTGGCAAGGATGTCTATTTAGATTTTTTACAAGGATTTTTATGAGATCTTCTTCGGTGATGCTTCATCTTACACGCATTAACTTTCATTGATGCATGCCCATATAGACTGCTGACTTTTCATGCTCAACTGTCAGATGTTAGCCATAAAGCAGACCAATCTTTCGAGATTTTAACTGTAGATGGAATTTATACTGACAACAGGGCTCGAGTGGTGTAACCATAAAGAAGACAAACCTTTCTTTGGTGATAGGCATTTATGACGAACCGGTCACAGCGCCTGAATGCAACACCATCGTGGAGAAGCTAGGCGATTACCTTCTAGAGCAGGGCTACTAGCACCCTTCCGATCAGTGTGATATTTGGTACTTTAATAACGTGGATTTTGAGCTGAGCTCTTGGAGAGTAGTAGAGGATATGCTGGGTGTTCTGTGACTTATCTAATGGAGCTCATTGTACATAGTGATTATGATGTGCTTTATTTGTGACAGGTGGCTTGTATATTGAGTTCCTCTTTGTGATGGCAAAAAGATAGTTTATTCTAATTTCTATAAAAGTTTCCCCTTTTTTTCGGCATTATGAGCTATGGATACAGCATTGCAGGCTTGCCTTGCCCAATGGTTCAGGATACATAGCTTATAATGAGCAGGCTGGGCTTGATTTCTATTCCAGCATGCATGTGTGCATGTGTGTGGTATACTGGTTTGATATGACAAAGTTCTAAAAGCATCTGAGACCTCAGTCCAGCAGGCTTTGACTTAGTTATGTGAGTGGTATTGCCGTATTGCAAGTATCGAGCTTGCAATGGTTTATTCTTTGCTTTAGGATATCTACCCATTATTTAGGAGTCGAGCAGTGGCTCAATCAGGTGACAGTATGCATTGATATGCTGTCATTTCTCCTCTGAACAAGTGCAAACGTACATAAGAAGGCTCCTGGGGAATTCGGCATTCTGGGTGAAGAATTTTTTAATTTGACAGTAGTGTTAGTCATTTCAAAGATGCTGCCCACCTCTGGAATGTTAAAGTGAGCCACCATGTAGTTGCAGGAACAAGTGAGCCTTTGTCTCTTTCCTGGATGTGTATCCTCTTCTGGAGCAGCAGATCTCTCTCTCTTTCCCCACACCCCCCCCCCCCCCCCCCCCGCGGCGGCCCCCCTCTCTTTCTCTCTCTCTCACACACACACACGCATAAATGAAAACTCAGGCACTTCACTAGAACGATGCCACTTCCCTCGTAAATGTTGAGGGGCCTGTCTCCAATAGTCCAAACACCCCATTAGATATGGTCATGGGGCCTTGGTAAAGGGTCAAGCATTCCTGTGCTGTAGATGCACCATGGGGAAGTCCCAAGGGTGATGCATGAGTTCCTAGTAAAACACTCAATTGTAGCAATAAGTAGGTGTCTACCTGTGGTGCTAACCAGGAACATACCAGTGATTGGCCAGCTATCAAAACATTGTGAAATCATCGGTGAGAGCTGTGAAAGAGGCGAGGCTAGGCGAGGATCTGAATGTGTCTTACTGTTTGTGGTCTTTTGGTGATGCTGTGTAGGGGTGTGGTCACACTGGCTAACCGGTATCTAATGCCCCAGCTTTTTCAAACAGGTAACGAAGGGGGTATATAAGGTGAGCATGTATAGCCAAGATCCTGGGCCCATACAAAGGAATAGTACTATTGCAACCCTTTCCAGCCACCTTAGAGCTTTACGCAGGAGGAAGTTGCCCCTAGAAGCTTTCTCTGCCAGGGGGGAGGAGCATTGTGAGAGTAAGTGCCCTATGGAATGTGACTGGTACTAGTAGTGTAAGATCTAGAGGAGGAAGGAATTGTAGAGGTTTCCCCCTCGCAACCTCTAGAACCCCTTCCCTTTCATTCTACAGGAGGATGGGAAAAGGAGGGAACGGTTTTTCTCCCATTATGGCTCACTACCAGTATCAGGACCTGTTGTTTGGAGATGGACATCCCCACTCGCATGTTGAGATTAACTAAGATTTCCATAATGTAGTAGTATGTAGTCCATACTATGCATGATGGAGTTGTTGGTTTATTGTCTTATGGATGACTACCACGAGGTTGTAAATTTTATAAGGTGAATTTGGGCATGTTCCTGGATTCATCTAGGTGTATATATATATATATATATATAATATTTCCATAAATTGATTCTTGCTCTTTGTGCCACATGGTAATTATTTCCCTTACTATAAATCTTTGTGCCCATAAGAAAGTTTCAGGTCCAATAGTTACTCAGGGTTTCCAGTAAGGAGCACAATGACCTGTGTATTCTAATTTCTGCCAGCATGGATTTCTCCGCAACATGGATGAAGGATGGATAATTCTGACAAACCAAGACAGTAATGGGGAATGCTTACCCTTTTACTCCTTGTATGAGTGCGCACTATACGAAGTAGAATGGAAACTTATTAGATTGAGAATGAAGGCCACTGAGTGGAATCTCCTTGGTACACTTGCAGTACTTATGAAAGTTTTTCTACTATGACAAGTGCCTTTGAGAACCCTTGTTTAGAGAGAAATCACCAATGGCATGATGTTAGATTTAGTGGTGGCACAAATTCTATCGATGGGTTTGGTTCAGCTACGGATAGCCATGAGGAGCTGCTGCCTGAAATACTTTCGTCCCCTAAATATTGAGGGAGCTGACTCCAAGGTACCATTGGGGGCATATGTAAATGGGCCTACTGCTGTGCGCTTATCGCAAAAAGTCTTTCACTTGCCTAGAATCAAGAAGAGGCCCTGGAGGTGGGGACAATAGCTCAATGATTTGAGGTGGGAGCTCTGACCAGTAGGGATGTAAGTTCAATAACCTCAATAACCTCAATCGTGGTGTGAGAGGGTAGAAAGCATTAAGTTTCCATGAGGTAAGCGAAAATTGGCCTTGCAAGTTCTGTTTAGAAGTTAGGCTAGTGCGAATTAGTACTACTATGCAATGCTAACTACCATTCCCGTTCTAGTGCGTCCTAGTTGCATTTGTAGGTGGCGGGTTTAAGAAAAGTAGTGTGAACAAGGAAATTTGCAATTCTCACATGTCAATTTTCTACAAAATTCACATTGTGCTTTCGGGAAGCAACATTCTCTTTATTTTGGATACATGCATATTTTTGGAAAAAATATGCATGGCTATGCTAACAAAAGGTAATGCTAACTAGCACCACTACCACATGCACATATACATGGCATGAAAAAAAGGCAAAAATTAGTAAGCACTATAATTTTGTGTGTGCTCACTAGAAATGTTGTGGAATGCATGGGAACATATGTAACTAGCACCACTACCACATGCACATATACATGGCATGAAAAAAAGGCAAAAATTAGTAAGCACTATAATTTTGTGTGTGCTCACTAGAAATGTTGTGGAATGCATGGGAACATATGTAACTAGCACAATTTCCATGTTAGTACAATACCAACTAGCATTGTCATGTAGCGCTATCAACATACGACAATTCATGTATTGCTAACTAGTACTAGTGTCTGTCTCTACCAATGATAAGCCAGGATAATTCTTAGTGGGGCTACCATGTAGTGCTAACTAGCGCTATCACGTGCATTTCTATCTAACTTGTTGCTTTGCTAACTAGCACAAGTGCTAGGTGGTTCTTGTGATGAAACAATAGGGCATAGTGTTGTCATGTAGTGCTAGCTAGCGTTGCCATGCAATGGTATCTAACATATGGATGTGCTAACTAGCATTGCCATGAAGTGCAAACCATTACAAGTAGTCCTTATGAGTAAAGGGTTGTCCTTGTGGATGAGTATTTCAAGGGTTTTGCATGAAGTGCTTGCTAGCATTGCCATGAAGTGCTAACCATTACAAGTAGTCCTTATGATTAAAGGGTTGTCCTTGTGGATGAGTATTTAAAAGGTTCCGCATGAAGTGCTAACCATTACAAGTAGTCCTCATGATGAAGTGCTATCAGAATAGAAGAGAGTTGTAAATGAAACCAAGCCTTCATGTTACACGAGGATATAGAGGTTATGCTTTTGTAAATGGAGATACACATGATGTATATGACATGATGTATATGGCATCCTCTAGAAATGTAAACAAAGCTGCTTCGTTGCCAATGTCCTCTACTAGGTTCAGTGGTATTTTGCATATTTCAACTTGGGATTAGTTATTCCATCTTTTCCAAGCACCCTATATAGTAGCAAGCCAATCAATATAGTGCTATCATGATTTGAAAATTCATAGATAGAATGAAGCGTTGCATAAAGATTGGTTTGCTATATCCATAGGGTAACTTTGCCTACTATTCATTGTTGATTTCCTAGAAGCCTTGGGGCCTTAACACACAACCTCATGTTTTGAAATTTCGAGCCTTTCCTTGAAATTCCACATGGGTGGGGAGATGGAAAAGGGACTCCTTATCCAAGAGATTGGGCAGGGAAGATCTTCTCCATTTTGTGAGTTCCCTTGCTTTTTTTTTTGGAAAACAAAGAATAGCCACGAGAAGCATGTAGACAGTGGGTTCGCCACTCAAAATCTCGGCCCTTGGATCTATAACATCCAAAAGAGTAACATGTTAAATGTGGAAAGGTATTGCTGGCTATCATTGGTATCATCAAACTAGAGTATTCAAGGCATAACTCCTATAGGTCAAATTGATCAAAACTCTCTTGAGACATCATCTATTGTGTCAACAAGCAAGGTACACATCAAATCTTGAAGGGCTTTAAGTGAATCAAAGGCTCTTGAGTTTTCAATATTTTGTCGTTAATAGTCAAGTAGTGCAAATCAAATGCATTAATTCTCAGCATTGAGGGTTTAATCCTAACATTAGGAAGTTGAGGGCTCAATCCTAACATTGAGGGTTTAATCCTAACATTAGGAAATTGCTATTACATGCCATATCACTCTTTTGCAAAACCCCTTCAATTTGATGTACGATTTGCATCCTAAAAAACACACTAGTTTTTTGCCTATCACTTTAAGGAGGAGATTCACACTAATCATCATTAATGTTTATCATTAAGAATTAAACCTATCTTGTACGGGTTTAGACAATGCCATTGAAGCTAATTGTAGTTAGTGTAAGATCTACCCACATTAAAAAAAAAGACATCTCAAGGGATCATTAGCTCCCTCCAAGAAGAAGAAAAGAACCTCAACAAAAGAGGTAAAGTTCAAGCTCAAGCTTTTAGCTTCAACAAAGGATCTTCCAAGGGTGAAGAAAAGAATTACTCCATCAAAATGAGATCATCATCAAGAAAGCTTGCTAGCAAACCAAGCAATGAAGAAGAATCAATCCTCAAAGAAAGAGTGGTCCTCATATGATTCTTTGTCTTGCGTTTCTTCATGGCAATCCTCAAACTCTTCACCCTCATGAGAATCCTTGGCTTCCTCTCCTTCATCCATGAGAATCATACTAAATACAAACATATCAAAGGCTAAGGTGGTAAAACTGAGGGGGAGTTTTAGAAATAAGCAAAAATCATCAACAAATAGAGTACACAAAAGGTTCAAAGGTTTTAAGGAATATCCTTGGGTGCTCACTTTTATGTACTTTTGGTGCTCATTTTTATGTACTTTTGGTGCTTATAAAAGGCTTAGCATCACTAATAGAGAAATCTCTTTTGGGGCATCTTGAGGAATATTCTTGGGTGCTCACTTTTATGTGCTTTTGGTGCCTATAAAAGGAACAACCCCACTATAAAAGAAATATTCTTGGATGCTCCGTTTTATGTACTTTTGGTGCCTATAAAAGGATTAATAGCCACTAATAAAGAAAACACACTTGTGGTTCTTGGCTCCTTCTCAGTTTTGTCCTTTTTGTATGTCAACATCTTGTGTTAGTATCATTAAGCGTCAATTATATTCATTAGCAATGATCACCATGCTTAGTCACCAATTCTTTCCATCGTAGGCCCCCCTAAATCTAATAATATTATAAATTTAGTGAAACTAGAATTATGTAGCTAGAGAATTTCATTTGCAGTATAAATTCACACTATGAGAGGGGTCTAAGATATAAAATGACTATAAACACTATTAAAAGTTTATTAGATGAGATGATGATGTGTGTGTGTGTGTGAGCGAGAGAGAGAGAGAGAGAGAGAGAGAGAGAGAGAGAGAGAGAGAGACATGGTATGCTCGTACCACACACGCACACTGTTAAGCCAAAAATCCAAATTCCAAGAACACACTAGAATGCATTATACTCACAGACACTCTATTAATGGAGATTAGAGTAGAAAGACTCACTTGTCGTGGGGATGCTCGGTGATGCTCGTTTAGAGCTTTCTAAGGAAGGTCCTCCAACCACGTAATGTAGCTAACCACAATGTAGATCATGCCGTTGCTGTCACTCCAATGTTCTATAGGCTTGCATTAGACACTATTCGCAACATAGTTGCTATGGGGTGGAGATAGATAACCAAATGCCTCTCTCACTCACACACTCCCAACCACACAAGAGCGAGAGGATAGCAAGTGAATGAAAGAGCTCTCTAATCTTGACAAGGGAAGTGTGTGTTCTCATTTCAATTATTGTTATTTATATAAAAGTTATAAGTGGTCGGGTACCCAAACTAGGGCTATTGGTTATAAGCTGAGAACTATGGTGTCTAATGCTATTAGTGTATATATGAATACAATGCCTTCATTACACTTAGCTTGACATCCCTTGTTTACATCATGATGTGCTCATTTGAGCGGGAAAAAATAATAAGACATTACAATAAGTGTTAGGAAACCCGCTTAGGCAAACAAAAAATTACAATTGACTTTAACAAATGGATTCAATGATGCCTTCCGTTGCTTGTTCCGTTTAGGCGACCTTTGAAAAATTTTGTAGGTGGGCCTGCCTAAATCGTATGCCTAGTTAACCACCATTGGTCTTGTGGTTAACATCTCCCCTTGCCTGAAGTTGGTTATAGGTCCATCCTTAGATCTATGTCGAGAAATTAAAGTCTTGGGAGTATGTTATTGCAGATAAAGGTTTGATCCAGGTGCATATGCACGTGCATTGGTAAAAAACAAGAAGGAGTGCCTAATGCATGCACTTGAAAGATGTAAGTGCCTAAATCCTTTACAAAATATAAGAACAACGTGGCGATGGGTTGTACCAACGGTCCTACCATATGTAGATGTACCTGGTTGGCTTCTGTTTCTATCCTAGAATTGTAGTGGATAGTGCATGAGTGGATAATCTTTTTGGATTTTAGAGCTTTATGATTTTATAATTTTATATGCATATGTAATTATGTATAAGAATAATATGCATGACTTTTTGCACGACTATGCCTTTGACCACGAATAATCGCAGTTGACATTTATACTTTTTGCTGCCAACACCTAGTTTGACACCTTGTCTAGCATGCAAAAAAAGATTTGAAGAATAAAATACAGTCGGCAGGATTATGTTGGTAGTAGGTAGAAAACCAACTAGTTACTCTGAGCAGACTATGCTAGTGGTAAAAGAACTAACTAGTGATATCAACTTGAACTCTTATGCCTACCCTTTTTAGGTGAGGCGACTGACCATACATACTTACAAAAATTTATTGGGGTTGAATGTTGCTAATGTAAGTACCAAAGCTCTGAAAGAACATTATGTCCTTCGAAAAGCCCTAGAGGGAGGCCAAAATTCAGTATCCACCATGGTCTCAAAGTCACAAAGCATGTGGCATGGTATAAATCTTATATGATGGAAGTAGAAAGCTACTTAATCTTGATTTAGCCCTTTATTCAACTCATATAAGCGTTCCTCTTTTTTCTATTTGATTCTTTTGGTTGGACGATCAATTAAGGTAATTATCAATTGAAGGAACCTGGTGGTGGCCACAAATGAAGGGTCAAGTATTTGTCTCCAGTTAAGATATATGAGCCTCAGATCTCATGAACAGTGGCAAAGACAGAAGGGTTGAACAAGGGATAATTAAAGATGCAATGAGGTGGAACAAGGGTTGAAGGAACCTGGTGGTGGCCACAAATGAAGGGTCAAGTATTTGTCTCCAGTTAAGATATATGAGCCTCAGATCTCATGAAGGGTCAAGTATTTGTCTCCAGTTAAGATATATGAGCCTCAGATCTCATGAACAGTGGCAAAGACAGAAGGGTTGAACAAGGGATAATTAAAGATGCAATGAGGATTCTTCTCTCTTCTGTCAACAAATACCTTTTGAGTCTACCTTCTTGGAAAGAAAATACCTTTTGAGTCACCTTCTTGGAAAGGGCGTGTAGCACGAGTTAATTCTTAAGCTCTTGGAGGAATTGTAATAAGCATATCAGGCATAATGTTCTATATTTAAGTAAGGCTTCCTCCACTTTGGTTTCTCTCCTTCCCATCCTTCGAACCTGTGATTATACCGTCGTGGCGTTGTGTATCCTCCCTTGGTTTCTTCTATGAATGCTCTTTCTTCTACCCTCTCAAATGTGAAGTCTATGAGGAAGGCAATAGAGTGTACATCTAATATGGTAGTCACATAAGGGGGATAAATTAAGAAGGGCCTATGGGATATCATTTGTGTAGGTGTTAGGAATCCTATCCTAGGGTCACATGTTGCAGTGGGATCAAAAGTGGTAATCTACATGAGAACATTTGGGTGTCAACTATGGGTTACCTTCTTTGATGACCTCTAGATATAACTTGTTTGACGTTTGTTCGAAGAGATCTTCTCTACTAAACAAAACTAAAATGCTATTAGGAACATTAGCACCTTGAATAGTTGGTACTTATTGGGTTCCACCGGTGATTGGGAAGCGAAGGGCTAGCTTGTGTTGACATGTTCTTGAATTGGTACCTTATCATCTTCCCATTGTCCTGGCCTTGGTCAAGCATAATCACCTTGAGGCTCATGATCTTGGCTTTGCAAGAGAGGTATAATAGCAAGAGCATTTGTGGGTTCAAGAGCAGCTGAAGGCTCTAGGTACTAGGTTTCTGAAATTGTGGGGTATGTAGGATATTCCAACCTATTATTATTCTCATGGACATCCACAGATTCTGGTACAACTCTAACCTATTATTACTATTTTCATGGATATCCACTTGGAACTTCCACAGATTTTGGTACATCTCCGATTCCCATATTTTTGACTCTTGCACAAGTGGGTAATTGACCACATCAGACCATTAATATGTTCACCATCAACCATCCCTTGTAAAAAATTATGCAGGTGATGGAATAACTTGACTATTGCCAAGGGGGCGATACATGTTACTTTAGCCCATCAGATGCATATAAACATTCCTTGTCTCCTGTACACCATAAGTTTGCAACCACCATAAACTGTCTTGTGTACATTTTGATTGATCCTGGAATTGATACAATTTAATTGGAGCTCCTTTTAAACTCAGAGGTGTCTCATTTGTATAGACTTTTGTTTGAGTAATTAACTTAACCCAAGTCTTAAATTGAAGTACAAATCGATGCATGGGAAGATGTAAGATGTTACTTTCATTTCTTAATCTGAAATCCGCATTGAACATCCCAAAGACTAGCAGGGATTGCATACTTGGATACGTAAGACATCATATAAAACAGATTTTCCATAGTTAGATTTTGGAACTCCAACTGTAAAGTGGCCATGGAAAGGTTGAAGTAGTATATCAGCATCTTGTAAGCTATATATAGATTTATGGGGGCTACGGGTGCAAACGATAGTAGATACCCATCAATTAAACCAATGTCCCACATAATACACGGTCTTTCAGCCCTAAGATGCTCCACAAATTTGTCCTTTGACTAGAGTTCTTTTGATGCCACTATTTTGTAGTTTTCTCAAAAGCTTTTGTATTCCCTAAAACTTTCTTCTACTATTTTGAGGAATTGGGTATAATTTGGGTTAAGGGTTTTGATTTCCTTTTCCACGTTTTCTCGATCCTCTCTCCTATATACATATAACATAAAACCTACCTTATTTCCAATGTAATAAGAAGCATTTAAAATACCCATGCAACTTGTGGTATGCCCATTAAAAGAAGACATGACTAAAGGAGGAAATAAGTGATGAGATAGAAAAAGATGTGATTAGATAAGAATGGGAATACTTATGAAATGAATGTGGATTGATGTGTGGGTAATGTGGATTGATGTGGATAGATGAGAGGATAATGTGGATTGATGTGGAGGGTGTGGATGGATGTATGGATGATGTGGATTGATGTGTGGGTAATGTGGATTGACATATGGATTGATGTGGATAAATGTATGGAAGATGTGGATGGATGTGTGGATAATGTGGATTGATGTGGATGAATGTATGGAAGATGTGGATGGATGTGTGGATAATGTGGATTGATGTGGATGGATGAGTGAATAATGTGGATTGATGTGGATGGATGTATGGATGATATGGATTGATGTGTGGGTAATGTGGATTGACGTGAATGGATGTATGGATGATGTGGATTAATGTGTGGATAATGTGGATTGATGTGGATGGATGTATGGATGATGTGGATTGGTGTGGATGATGTGGATGGATGTATGGATGATGTGGATTGATGTGTGGATGATGCGATTGGATGTGATTTGATGTGGGAACGATGTGATGTGATAGGGATCGATGAAGAAAAAAATTGTGGGAAGATGAGAAAAGATGGGGACTAATGTGAAAGGATGTGGAGTGATGAGAAAAGATGGAAATATTGTTGGAATTGTATTTGTATGTGAAATCTATTTTTAAATGACTGTTTTATGTCAAGAATGCTGGGGAAGCATTTTGATCGTCTTGTGAATGAGGTCGTGGAGACCTATTTGTTAAAGTTGTAACTGGCTAAGACACGGAGAGTCAACAGAGGAGGACATCTCGCGTAGCAAGGTCGACCGAGGTCTTGACCGGCCTTGGTTTGATTTAAATGGTGAGCTTCCAGTGTACAGTGGATGAGGGACCAAGGAAGCGGCCTATGAATGAAGTGCTAGGTGACCTCTATGAAGGATCCTAGTGGGTGATGACCATACGGTGCTCGGGGTCTGGGTTGGTGAAGATACCCACACATACGGTGCTCGGGGTCTGGGTTGGTGAAGATACCCACACATACGTTGTGTGGACAAAAATAGAGGCTGATAATGTGTATACATACTGTGCAGAGTACTGAGAGTGTCAGGAAATATGTAATTAGTTTGGGTCAGCTCTGAGTTTTGTTTGAGATAAAATCTACTGAGTGAGGTGTGAAGGTACAACCATCAGTATTGATGAAATAACGGATGCAGCTCTTGTGTTCATTTTGGAAAGGTGTTGGCACCACATATATTAATGAAGCACACGAGGGAATTGTAGAAAGGGCCCTCTTGGCATTGTGACCATCTTCCAGACCTTCGAGATACCAAGGTGGCTGGCGAAGACCCTGTCCACCTGGCCGCCCACAATTCTGACGGCGGTTTCACAAAGGGAGATAACGGAGAGCAAAAAGAAGTTTTTTTTTAAAAAGAAGGCGAGTCGTGGTAGAAGAGAAGGAGCACGCTGTTTTTGCTACAGAGAAGCTGGCAGTGAAGGAGAGTAAGAAGGGGCGCGTTGGGCTTGCTATGGGGCTTGCTATGGACGCTGCTGGTGCAGTTGCTGGGGGACGTCGACAGGCTGGGTATAGTGGAAAAGAGCAGCAAGATAGAGAGTGTCGAGTGTGCGGGGAGCCTGAGGGGTGGCAGTAGTAAGGGCACATGTCATCTGATACGCAAGAGGAGCTATAGGAGAGCAAGCCGGGCTAGTAAAGAAGGCGAGGTAGCGCCAACTGTAGCCAAGAGAGGGAGCTGGCAGGACGACTGGCAGTGAAGCAGTGAAGGGACACGTTGACAGCAAAGAGGAGCGAAGGTGATGGTGTCGATGGCAGCGGAGCAGTGAAGGGGAGAGAGCTTTGAAAGTAGAGTGAAGCAGGGAGATGGCATCGCGAGACTGCAGTGAAACCGTGAAACAGATAGAGAAGTCGTCAACTGTAAAAGCAGTAGAGGAGAGGCTGCTGTCGTGGAGATGTGGAGTGAGCCGCCTTTCAGGTGCTGCTGTTGATTGTAGACTGTGGTGGCTGGGTTTAGGAGCACTTGAGCAAAAGAGGGAGAGAGACTGGTTTTGGGTCGTCGGGCTAACACAAGCGAAGGAGGGAATAGAGCAGAAGGAGCAAGAGGTGGCTGGTGGGTGTCAAGGACAAAGAGAATCTTACGTGTGGTGCTGTGTGAAGGTGGTCACCCCCAGTCTGCACGAAAGGGTACAGGGAAGGTGGTGCCTGAGACAGAGAAGGCTGGCGGCAACTACAGGCCAGCTAGGGGTTCGAGCAGCAGAAAAACGTGGGAGCAGAGTAGCAGTGAAGTTGAGAGTGATGACAGTATTGCTGCTGTGGTGACTGGTGACAAGGGGGTTTGTTGTGTTTTAGCTGTGTAGAGCTGATTGAGTAGTGAGAGAGAGAGAGTGTGTGGTTTTTGTGGGTTACTACCTCCTGGAGTCTCAGGCCAAGGGTGTTGGTTTTGCTGATTAGCCGTGGTTGGTGTCTGGTGATGCCAGAGAGTTTTTTTTTATTTTTTTTCCTTGTTGGAGTATAATTGGTGATAGCCAGAAGCTTGGAGAGTAGTCTATTACCAACATGTATCTTGTTTTGGAGCTGGGTCCAAATATCCACGAACTATATTTGGATATCCAACTCTGTAGAGATGAAGATCTGTTCTGAAATATAAGTCTTGTTTATGCTCTTGGGTCTGGAGTTCTGGGTGTGTTTGAATTTGAGTATGGAAGTGTGACACTCTATAAAGGCGTAAACAGCTTTATCGCTTCTGTGTCATCAACGTCGGAGAAGATATTGGAACAAGGAGTAAGAGTTGTTTTCTGAATTCGGGCATGGATCTGGTTGGTTGACCTTGCTGGTCCTCAACGAATGAGTCCATGGCTCTTTTATATGGATCCATTTTGGTTGATCTTGCTGATCTTCAACAGAGATTCCATTTTGATATGTGAATATATTGTCGGTTTACTATGAGCTAGGAACTATCGAAAAGGCCCCTGAGTGAACAGGTGGTGAGCGTTCTGGTTGCCAATGAGATCAGATAGATGAGAATGAATAGAGAATGGATGTGATGAGAATAGAAGTAATGAAAATGAGATGTAAATAGATGTGATGATATGTGATATGAATTAGATAGATGAGAATGAATAGAGAATGGATGTGATGAGAATAGAAGTGATGAGAATGAGAGGTAAATAGATGTGATGATATGTGTTGCGAATCAGATAGATGGGAATGAATGGATGGATGGATGCCATGAGAATAGGAGTGACGAGAATGTGAGGTGAATAGATGTGATGCGAATCAGATAGATGGGAATGAATGGATGGATGGATGTGATGAGAATAGAAGTGATGAGAATGAGAGGTAAATAGATGTGATGAGATGGGATGCGAATCAGATAGATGGGAAAGAATGGATGGATGGATGTGATGAGAATAGAAGTGATGAGAATGAGAGGTAAATAGATGTGATGATATGTGATATGAATCAGATAGATAAGAATGAATAGAGGATGGATGTGATGAGAATGAGAGGTAAATAGATGTGATGAGAATAGAAGTGATGAGAATGAGAGGTAAATAGATGTGATGATATGTGATATGAATCAGATAGATGAGAATGAATAGAGGATGGATGTGATGAGAATAGAAGTGATGAGAATGAAAGGTAAATAGATGTGATGTTATGTGATGCAAATCAGATACATGGGAATGAATGGATGGATGTGATGTGATGAGAATAGAAGTGATGAGAATGAGAGGTAAATAGATGTGATGAGATGGGATGCGAATCAGATAGATGGGAATGAATGGATGGATGGATGTGATGAGAATAGAAGTGATAAGAATGAAAGGTAAATAGATGTGATGATATGTGATGCGAATCAGATAGATGGGAATGAATGGATGGATGGATGTGATAAGAATGAGAGGTAAATAGATGTGATGATATGTGATGCGAATCAGATAGATGAGAATGAATGGATGGATGGATGCGATGAGAATAGGAGTGACGAGAATGCGATGAGAATAGGAGTGACGAGAATGTGAGGTGAATAGATGTGATGAGATGTAATGCAAATCACATAGATGGGAAAGAATGGATGGATGGATGTGATGAGAATAGAAGTGATGAGAATGAAAGGTAAATAGATGAGATGATATGTGATGCGAATCAGATAAATGTGAATGAATAGATGAGATGTGATGTTATGTGAATCAGGATGTAAATGAATGATATAGGATGTGAATGAATGTGATAACATGTGAATCGGGATGTGAATGAACGATAAGGGACGTGAATGAATGTGTTAGCATGTGAATCAGGATGTGAATGAATGAGATGTGATGTGAAATGGATGTGATAAGATGCGATGTAAACTGGATAGATGTTAATGTATGTGAAGTGATGAGATGTATGGGTAGATGCAAGTAGATGTGATCTGATGAGGATAAATGAGGAAATAAGTGATGAGATAGAAAAAGATGTGATTAGATGAGAATGGAAATACTTATGAAATGAATGTGGATTGATGTGTGGGTAATGTGGATTGATGTGGATGGATGAGTGGATAATGTGGATTGATGTGGAGGTGTGAATGAATAGATGAGATGTGATGTCATGTGAATCAGGATGTAAATGAATGATATAGGACGTGAATGAATGTGATAACATGTGAATCGGGATGTGAATGAATGATAAGGGACGTGAATGAATGTGTTAGCATGTGAATCAAGACGTGAATGAATGAGATGTGATGTGATATGGATGTGATAAGATGCGATGTAAACTGGATAGATGTTAATGTATGTGAAGTGATGAGATGTATGGGTAGATGCAAGTAGATGTGATCTGATGAGGATAAATGAGGAAATAAGTGACGAGATAGAAAAAGATGTGATTAGATGAGAATGGGAATACTTATGAAATGAATGTGGATTGATGTGTGGGTAATGTGGATTGATGTGGATGGATGAGTGGATAATGTGGATTGATGTGGAGGATATGGATGGATGTATGGATGATGTGGATTGATGTGTGGGTAATGTGGATTGATGTATGGATTGATGTGGATGAATGTATGGAAGATGTGGATGGATGTGTGGATAATGTGGATTGATGTGGATGGATGAGTGAATAATGTGGATGATGTGGATGGATATGGATGATATGGATTGATGTGGATGGATATGGATGATATGGATTGATGTGTGGATAATGTGGATTGATGTGGATGGATGTATGGATGATATGGATTGATGTGTGGGTAATGTGGATTGACATGAATGAATGTATGGATAATGTGGATTGATGTGTGGGTAATGTGGATTGACGTGAATGGATGTATGGATTGATGTGTGGATAATGTGGATTGACGTGAATGGATGTATGGATTGATGTGGATTGATGTGTGGATAATGTGGATTGATGTGGATGGATTGACGTGGATGGATGTATGAATGATGTGGATTGGTGTGGATGATGTGGATGGATGTATGGATGATGTGGATTGATGTGTGGATGATGCAATTGGATGTGATTTGATGTGGGAATGATGTGATGTGATAGGGATCGATGCAGAAAAAAAAATTATGGGAAGATGAGAAAAGATGGGGACTAATGTGAAAGGATGTGGAGTGATGAGAAAAGATGGAAATATTATTGGAACTATATTTGTATGTGAAATTTGTTTTTAAATGACTGTTTTATGTAAATAATGCTGGGGAAGCATTTTGACCGTCTTGGGAATGAGGTCGTGGAGACCTATCTGTTAAAGTTGCAACTGCTGAGACACGGAGAGTCAACGGAGGACGTCTCACGTAGCAAGGTCGACCGAGGTCTTGACCAGCCTCGGTTTGATTTAAATGGTGAGCTTCTGGTACAGTGGATGAAGGACCAAGGAAGTGGCTTATGAGTGAAGCGCTAGGTGACCTCTGCGAAGGATCCTAGAGGGTGCTGACCATACGGTGCTCGGGGTCTGGGTCGCCGAAGATACCCACACGTACGTCGGGGAAGATATTGGAACAAGGAGTAAGAGTTGTTTTTTGAATTCGGGCATGGATTTGGTTGGTTGACCTTGCTGGTCCTCAACGGATGAGTCCATGGCTCTTTTATATGGATCTATTGGTTGATCTTGCTGATCTTCAACGGAGATTCCATTTTTATATGTGAATATATTACCGGTTACTATGAGCTAGGAACTATTGAAAAGGCCCCTGAGTGAACAGGTGGTGAGCGTTCTGGTTGCCAATGATGCCATAGGTACATCGATGAATGATTGGAAATAAGGATTCAACCGGAGATTTTGAGAATTGTGATCAGTGACACAATGGTTTCATTAAATGATTATTTTAAAGATAGCTAGAGTCACACTCAATAAATGGCAGATGTGGCATCACTCCTTATGTTCCGTCTCAAATCTTGGGTGTTCAACCATTTTTCTTGCCATCATGTCCGTATATTGGGGTAGCCAACTTCGCATTGAAATCAAAACAAAAATAGGTTTCAGGCATCACACACAAGTTTAAACATTCCAATCCCTATCAACACCATATTAGTGAATTTGGGAATTTCCCAATTCCCATTTTTGAATACTTAAAAAAGGGGACATGGATAACATGTTTGTAAATTTCTCAAAACCCTATCATATGACCTATCGTTGGAAAGCGCTTGAAAAATGGAATCTAAAGAGCTATAAAACGCTCATTTTGGATTAGTGGTGTTCAAGTTATGGTTAATCCAAACTTTTGACCACGTGTCCCAAACTTGTGGGAAATTCCCATATTCCCCAATATGGTGTTTATCTCACAAAACCACGCCATCATGTTGCGTTAACCATACCTTATTAGAGGTATGGTTAACCATACCTTATTAGAGGTATGGCCAATTCACTATCACCACATACAAAAAATTGACTAGCAACTTGGTATTGTTAATAAGGCTAGAACACCACAACTATGTTGACCGTTATAACTGAGTTAATAATCATTGGAATGACAACCAAAATCGTAGCATCCAAAATCATAGGAAACCGCAATGTAAACCTAATGTGAAATCCAGAGCAAGTGAAAGCCTTAAAAGACAAGCAACAATCCAAAAAACACAAACAAATAGTCACCCCACTAAAACTAAGAAGAAGGTGCAGATGCTCACTAGTCGTACGGAATCTACTGCCCACCAACACACAGAGTTTCCCTTCCTAGCAAACTCTTGACCCTGTGGTAGACACCTCTGTATATGCTCATGAATATTCATGTATGTTGGATTTTTCATTCCCCCCAAAAAATGTCTACCAATAGCGATGGAGTCACCAACTATATAGCCAGACACTTAGGATCATCCCCCAAGAAATCCTCCCTAAGCGTATGGTTTAACTGATATACATAAGTGGTCATTCGCTTTGAAATGACCTTGTCTATATTAACACCACTCGACTCACCGGCACCTAAACCCAAAAAAATATTTCAAATAAGAGGTGTATGCAAAATAGATTACGCAAGCTTTGGAAGGCCATAGTTGCAGTCACCATGTCTCGATGCTATATTTTCAGACACCCCAACATCATCATCCTCATAGATTGTATCTGTGTGCATTTGAATTCCCTTTTCACCACGACCCTTGGACAACAATACCTACATAGTATGCATAAAAGGCAAGCATGCTTTTCTTACCTCCATTTATTGAAACATTATCCTTCTCCACAACAACGACCATGGGATGCTCTTTCAAAACCTGTGCATGGAGCTTCTTCTTCCTCTCCAACACGTGACCCTTCTCTAGGTCTATCCACCATGGACAATTTTTGATCTCCCACTTCAAGCATCCATGCTTGGGTGGAGGGTACATACTGGTGGCCTCATTTGCAATCATTAACCACTACTTTGCTCTAACTGGCAGAGTGTGCAAATGACCCTTATCTTTTAAGCAAATAAAGTATATGTATGTATTTACATGCACACAAATCATAGTATGTTTCTTTTACTTGTAGCAATAAACTAAGAATTATATAAGATTCCATTCTACTCCACATAAAGAAGATATTCACACAAGATGTTACCTATAGACTAATCTCTAGGCTGCCATCTAGTTTATTACTTGTAGCAATAAACTATAGACTAATCTCTAGGCTGCCATCTAGTTTATTACTTGTAGCAATAAACTAAGAATTAGATAAGATTCTATTCTACTCCGCATAAAGAAGATATTCACACAAGATGTTACCTGTAGACTAATCTCTAGACTACCATCTAGATTAAATCAAGCTTCTTCAGTGCCGTCACATCACCCTTTCTTTCCTTTTCCTCTCCACCCCATGAGTCTCTAAAGGAAATAAGTATTTCCTCTTCTAAATCTTAACCTCTCCATAGTAGTTGCATAATAAAAAATCTCCAGTCATCATCACCATGCTTTGGGTCAATTATATTGAGAATCTAAAACAAACAAAAAAGATGGCACAGAGATACACGAATAAAAAAAATTATCCTATTTTTTTAAGGCTTGCAAGTTGACATTTCCAACCACATTAATCATGCTATGCTTGGAAAATCTCCAAAAAGGTAGTGACAAATTTTCTTTACCTTCCCAATTCTATCACCATATTGAGTGGCCAGTTCCTTAGACTCCTTCTCCTCCAATTTTCTGATCTCATCATCAAATGATGAAAATATTTCCTGCTCGAGCTTCTTGTTCAGTGATTGTGTGATTTGAACCTAGGAAAACATTAAACCAAAAAAACCGACAAAGATTTGAAGGATGCAACAAAGATGAAAACCATGCAATTGATAAATGATGGCATCATAGCAACAACTCACATTGTACACAAGCTTTCCAAGAAATCTGTGAGTAAGAGGGTACCATGGCTCTCTGCACCCTTAGTGTATTTTCTTTTAATGTGAGCTATTAACCTCCTATCTCTCTCACATAGATCCTTTAAGTAGTCCTCATGATTTGCAACAAAAATGTGTGCACAATTCACTATCTCATCTCGTAATGTTGTCCTAACCAAAGCATGTGTATTCAAACTAGAAACAAAATAAAATTCTCATTGAAGACCAAGACTAAAAAATAAATTTTTTTGTCATAGTTTCTTTTGTTTTCTTATCCATATATTAGGAGACACAAGCAAACATCCCACACATATATTCAAAGATAGACATTTTAAATTCATAAAGTGAACTTCCAAATATTTGTATAGTTCATAAATAAACAAAGACAAAGATATACTCACTAGTTCATCCACTACAAGCTCGATAGAAGTGCAATCTCACTCACTCTTGTTGGATCTATGACGGTACATAAAACACGATGATACTTTGCCCTTGTATTTGAAAATCTCTCTTTTATTACAGTCTTCCAAGCCACTATACGATGGTTCCCTTCCCAAGAATAAAACATCCTACTTGTAAGCATATACAATTCATGGATTCTATGAATATCCTCCTCAAATTTTACCAAATAGGATCCTAGTCTACCATTATCTCCTCACTAAAAATTGTGCTCTCTTTAGCACATGTCCACATGGACACTATGAAGGAACCCTTTTTTGGCACATACCCCTCCTTACCAAAAGTTGTCTTCAAACCTGACACATCATCTCTCAATCCCCTCACCTTTGCATATGGAATAAGCCTGCATAGTGGAACCATTGGACATTAAAAACAACTAAAAGGCTAGTTTTTTGCATTATATCTTCTCCCCTATCCATATATATTTTATTCACATCCCTATTATCACCTGGAAGAGGAATCTTAGATCTCATAACATATGGAACAATTTGCATGCTAGCCTTTTTTGGTGCCAGTGCATGACTGCTACCTGTAACAAAACCATTAAAAGTCTAGCTTTCAACCTCTTCACCTACATCTTGGAAATCTGTCTCAACCACTCTACTAATCTCCTCCAAACTCTCTTAGAGTAGATTATCATGGTCTCTATTCCTTTCCCCTCTTGCTTTTCCCCCATGCTTGCCTCCACCCCCTGGATGATAGGTCCCCTTCTCATCTAGGGCAAGTAATTATTGAAGTCTATTTACTTTAGAATCTTTGAAGGATAATCTAGCAATAACTTCCACTCACAAACTTGGTACCACAAGTTCCATGGGAACTACTACCTCCAGTCCATATACCATGGAAAATGGCATCTACCCTATGCTAACTTATAAGCAGTAATGTAGAATGTGGTTTCTTATCCCAATCTATCCGGTTCTTCTTCAAAATTCTTTGCAAGAGCTTGTTGGGAGAATTTTTGGCTCGCTAATATTGAAATGACGTTTTTTATACCGGTGGAGCATGAATTTTTCTCCTTCCATATGCAAGCTAATAATGTAAAACTTGAGGTGCACCCATGTTATATAGGGTAAATACTACTTTGTTTTGAATTTTCCAAAACTTTAGAGCCACTTTTTGGGCCTCTTCTCATACATGGCCTTTTGCGCAACCTGTTTTTAATACATAAAATGTCTAATTATGAGCCTAATTTTGATTTTCATCAAAGGGGAAAGCTGTGTAAGTGCATTATTTGTTGTAACTATAGGTGTAGACTACTTGTGCAAGCATAGTTATGATTAGTTTTTGATAAAAGATGATCAAATTTTGTATTTTTATTTTTTACAGTTTTTTTAGAACTAGGCGATAAGAACCTACTTAAGTGGAGGCTAAGTTAGTGTCATACACATCAAATTATGGCTTATTTATCTCATCTCAAGCATGAAAACCAATAATCAACATTCTCATTGATAGGGCTACATTATTTTTTAGTGGCGTGATTGAGTTTTGATAATACGCGTTACTTTTACTGATTTTATGCAACTTTTTTGGAAAAAATTCTAGGAAAGGAAAATGATTTTTTTGGTGAACTTCTACCTCCTTGGGCTGATGTATGCTATCAAAATATCCTGGGAAAAATGCTATTGATATCATTGGATTTTTTTTGAGAGAATGATGCTTGCATATTTGGAAAAATCCTGAAAAATGTTCATTTTCAAGACATATGCTACTTTGTTGCTTATGTACTTCCAAATAAAAAGGCATTTTATATGTTTAGCATTTTTTACATAAGAATAGGGTTATGTTCTACATGCCCAATGAAGCATTTTGGTTTTTAAAGCCTACATTAGGAGTTTGATTTTTTTTTTCGCAACCCCCAAAAAAGGACACTCAAGTGTCCTATTTTGGTACTCAATTAAGTGTCTTAAAGAAGGAATTTAATCACCGTCTCATCACCGTCAAGACTAGTAGTGAAGAATCCATGGAAGAAAAAATGGGTTAGCATAGACGTCTGACCTACAAACATCACATCCCCTCTGACCTACCGAAAATGGTGTGTAGATGTCTTACTTGGTGGATGTCAAGATCATCTCCCCTTCGACTTGTCAAAAACATGTGCAGTGTAGAGGTCTGACCTACCAAATGATGTCAGGTCATATCCCAAATCTACCTCCCTCCAACGTTCCGGAATGCAGACAATGTGCCTCCCCTCTGACCTGTCAAAAATGATGCGTAGACCCTCCATGGCATGTTCATGCCAAAACTATACTAGTTTCTTCATTGATCTATCATGCCAACAAAACATAAGAGTTAGCTAGCTACCTTCACTATCATCACGCATACTTGAATCCATGCTTGCATGTCCCACCACCACCACCCTGTGGTCCACCACCACCTTGTGATCCATCACCACCAAGCAATCCACTAACTGCAGCTCCAAACAAGTCTCGTCCCAATTTCATTTTTTATTCTATATCTCTATCCACATCGAGTGGTGGGGGTATGATGCAAAGGTCCATGTGAAGGGTCCCATGACAACCATTCATTTGTCTCATTTGGGTGCTATATGAGGTGCCCACTCTTAATGAGATATGAGGGCCCCTTTAAAACACCACAAGACACACAATCATCTCATAAGCCAATTGTAAGAGTGAAAGTGATGTATCTTAGACTTAAGCTTTATGTGTACACCAAATGGCAAGGAGTCTTTTCAATTTCTGGTTGTTTGTCCATAAGCTCGCCATTCTTCATTGTAGCCTCTCTAAGTATGTAATGGCTTTTTGGAAATGATGCATCCTCATGTCCTTCAAATATGCCTCATTGTAAACCCCATTTTGGGATCAACTTAGCATCTCTCCATTATATATGAGAGATAGCATGATAAATGTCATAAAATGAGACTCTAAATGTTGTAATTATGAGAATAGTTGGCTATGCCATAAACTATGTAATTTGTAAGCATTTATCTCACCTTTCATTAAGTTTTGGGAACCCAAGTGTGAATAAGGACCAGCTATATAAATAAAAATAATTCTCATAATACAAGACACAATCCCCAAGCTTTGTGCCATTAGAGATTCTAGCCTTATCTCCTTGCTCTCTTGCTTGTCTATGGTGTGTGTGTGTGTGTGTGTGTGTGAGAGAGAGAGAGAGAGAGAGAGAGAGAGAGAGAGTTGAGAGGAGAGAGAACTACATTTTTAGTACATGTTCCTTTCATGATTGTACTCTTAAGTGTGAGAGTAGAGAGGAGTGGAAGTACATGTATGAAGAATGGCATCCTCATGATGATAGCTTTAGGATGAGGCAAGAGAGTGGTGCTATCTACCACTAGAAAAGCTTGAAGTCTACCGAGATATGAGCTTGGACACCAGCAAAAGTTCCTTCACACGCGACAGGCTTGTTGATTTGGTGCACCAAGTCACCCAAATGTTCATGCAAGAGAAACGTGACCAACCAGAGGATTATCAATTTCCTTTTCAAATTGAGCCAGATTTGCCAAATGAAACTAAACTTATGAGATAAGGTGACTGGAGAGAACTCAATATGTTGTACAAAGGTGGAATGATTTCATTAGCTTATTGCAATTGTAAACTAGAAGCAAATGAAACCAAATTTTTCCATGCATCATCTTCTACAAATCTTCCCATAAACCATACTTTGCTAATGGGTCAACTATCTGCATTTCACTTGCCACAATCGGAGATAACATTTATACCCCTTTCTCTTGTTCACTCCTATCTTGGTGTTCCTGCCCTTTGAGTGGGTTGGTTCTTTCCTCTGTGCTTCCCTCATTGTTACATCCCTCCGGAATCTCCTTGGAGTTCACTCCTGTTATCTTACCAGCTCCCTAACTCGGTAATGATACTTCCATCCCTTTTTGGACTTGTTGCACACCTTTCCTGCATCCTTCTAGTGCTTTCGGCACTTGCTGTCTTGATTTCACACCTTTTCCACTTGATTCTAGTACTTCCGAAACTTTTTGGCATTTCTCTACACCCTATTGTCTATGGATGTCCTTCAGACATTCTACTACCACCGTGATTAGCTACAAAGCCATATGCACATTCTGAAGCTCACCCTGTGCTTCCTGCACCAACTTGGTAACCTGGTTCCAGACCTGTCATTGCTCCTCCCAATTCTAGGGTTTATCTTTTGTCCTTAGTCGATCCTGATTTTTCATATCAATCATTGGGTGTTGTGCCCTCGTGAGAGAGGACTGCGCTTTTGAAGGCTCCACTTTCTCTGTAATTGACTGAATATGCATTAAGCTAATTGCTGGAGATTGAGTTGAAGTGGACTCCTCTCCTTGTTCTAGAGTTCCATCTGATGTTGCTTTGCGAGATCGCATGTAGAACAAAGTGACGAACACCATCCAAATCTAAACGAGAACAAAGGCCAACAGAGGGGGGACTTAACAAATAGCAAACGATCTGCCACTTAACCGGCAAGGGTCTAAGAGAATGCTCCCATGCCAACTCCATGCAGCACAGACATAAAGATTAGAGGATGAAACCAAAGGATGGCATGGAATAAATCAACAGTAAGATCGCCAAAGGTGTTGGATAAACCAACACAGTAATAGAATATTTAAAATTAAACATTATTATTGAATTAAATAATAAATAGTTTGTTTATACATGCAGCATATGAATGCAACATTGCACAAACAATGCAAGAAAATAGAAAGTGGACTCAAAGCTCTTCTTCTAAATTATTCATTCATATATTCATGCAGGATTATAATGAGTGCTTTTAAGCACATATATAGTTATTGGATTTAAGAATTAGTTCAACACTTGTGACTATTGGAACCCTATTTCTAAGCTACCCCTAAGCTAAGGTTATAAAGTCATTGTGGCGGGTTATTTCCTAAACTAATAGCTCACTAGAGTTATGGCATAGTTATAGTGCCAAATTTCTAGGGAGATAGAAATCAAATAATTTACAAGAAATTGATTTAAATTTAAGAAATTCATCAAAAACATCACATGAACATGATTAAAATATTCAAAAACAATTGAAAATACTTAGCTCACACAAAGATGCAACTCCAAGATTGGGTGCAATCATCCCCCCTCATGTGTGTATGGCCTATTCTCCCCCACACATGAGTATTTATTTTATTCCAAATTAGGCCATAGCCTCCAAAAATACAAAAAGGGGTGCTTTTCTTGCATGACACTCTCTTATCTTCAAAAATAGAGTGCCCATAAATTGAGACTTGGGTTTAAAGTATATCACATTTTACCAAATATTAAAAATCAAGTCTATGCTTGATAAAAGATAGCTTTTACAAAATACATCAAAATGTGCACAAGCTATCACATGTATTTACAAGCTTGTTTACAAAAATGGTGTGCCAAGTAATAAATTGGTGTGACTTCTCCTTAATCCTTGGAATCCTCTCCACCTATAAAATAACCAACAACAAATTGGTGAAATAAATATTCCATAAGCATATAAACCATCGTCACACACATGTTTGTTGCCAGGCATAAGTAACCCGGGAATCATCCCTACATCCGAACCGATTGAGACAAACATAGAAGACCCCAAGCATACGTCAATATCCATGAAACATATTAATATTTATAATGGTATCACCCATGATATTAACATAATTTGGCATGATCCAAAGATAATCCAAGCATTCTCGAATTATCTAAGAGGGTAGAATAATATTTTTAAGAGGGCTTAAAATATATTCCCATAACATTCCCTCTTGCTTGAGTTTACAAATTTCCTCAATTGTTGCCGGTTTGTTGAAAAGAACAGAGGATCTTAGGGAAAGCATGAAAATATTTCTCACGCACCCATCTTGCATTTTCACGAGGATGATTTTTGAAAGTTAACCAATATTTCCTATATTGGTTTCCAGTACGAGCTGGTGTAATTTGATGGTCAGGTCAATGATGGTATCTAGAGTAAGATTTCTTGGTCTCCTTCATCAATAAGAGGTGGTTCTTCATATATTGGATGAGTGGGAAGTTGTCCTTTGAAAGGTTTTAATAAGCTAACATCAAATGAATTGTGTATGTTCCCAATGAGAACGTAATTCAAGTTTGTATGCAACATCATTAATTTTGTGGATCACTTTAAAAGGTCCATAAAATCTTGGTGCAAGCTTAACAGTTAGGAATTTTTCAACACTTTTAAGTTAATGTTTTTCAATTTTCATGAGTACATAGTCTCCAAGTTCAAAGGATATAGCTTTACATTTACGATTTGCTTGCTTAACATGCTTTTCTTGAGCATGAGCAATGGAATGTTTTACATCATTCAGAATGGTCGTAAAATCAATAGTGAATTGATCAGCAGCTTAGATTTTGTGAGAAACTCTACTTGTTGGAATAGGTAAAGGTTTTTCATATACAATTTCAAAATGTGCTTGACCAGAGGAGTATCATTGTAAAGCAAATTGGAGAAGATGAATGTACTTATCCCTAGGATTCTCTCATATGACTAAATGGTTGACCTTGAATAACAAAAATGTTGTGAATACTGGGATGTCTACTTAAAGAATCGGCCACAACATTTTCTTTGCCTGGTTGATATTGAATCATGGGTTGGAAACTTTGGATAAATGAAGCCCATTTGATATGTTGATCAAAAATCAATGGTTGAGTCAAAAAATGATGAATGCTTTGTTGGTTTGTCTTAATTAAGAGTTTATATCCCATTAAATAATGTTTCCAAAGTCTTAAAGCATGGACAACTATAGCTAATTCTTTGTCATATGTACTATAACTTCTTTCTACTAGTTTAAGCTTACAACTTTCATAAGCAATTGGATGTCCATCTTGCATAAGAACAACATCAAAACCTTGTCCACTAGCATCAGTAAAACTACAACAAAGAATGGCGTTAAAAATCTGTAATGTAAGAACTCGTGCATGGGTCAATGCTTTCTTAAGTAGTTCAGCGAAAGAATGATCTTGTCGACTAGTCCAATCAAAATGTCTAGCTTTCTTAAGAAGTTCAGTCAAAGGATGTGCAATATATGCAAAATTTCTAACGAACTTCCTGTAGTAGTAATTACATAATCCAAGAAAAGATCGTAGTTCATGAATATCACGTGGTCTAGGCCAATTAGTAATGCTTTCGATCTTTTTGGGATCTACTCGAATACCATCAGCAACAAAGACAATGTGTCCTAGATATTCAATTTCTTCTTGGAAGAATTTTCTCTTTTCAAGATTAGCATAGCGTTGATTCTCTTGAAGAAGTGAGAATACTTTTTCTAGATGTTGTTCGTGTTCTTGACGATTCTTACTGAAAACTAAGATATCATCGATTAACACTATAACAAAGTTTTGATATTTCAAGAATATCCTATTTATCATTCTGTTGAGAGTAACTTTAGTCAAAACATAATGGCATAACTAAAAACTCATAATGGCCAGTTTGGGTCCTAAGGACAGTTTTGTAGATATCTCCTTCATCCATTCGAATCTGATGATAACCAGACTTTAGGTCGATCTTGCTAAAGACTCGGTCTCCTTTAAGTTTTTCTAGCAAGTCATCTACTCGAGGTATTGGATGTCGATTCTTAATAGTTATTTTGTTTAGTGCACAATAATCAATACATAATCAATATGTACCATTCTTCTTTTAAACGAGAAGATCTAGAGCACCAAAAACTACTAGGTTGAATCAATTCCTTATCTAATATTTCTTTGACTTGTCTTTGAATTTCTTTTTGTTCTAGCATGTTAACTCTATAAGGAGCTTTACATGGTAGTGAGCTACCCGGTTATTTCAATCTTATGGTCTTCTGGGCGAGGTCTGGATAAGCTAGGTGGTAAGTCGTCTATGAAGCAATTAGAGAATTTAGAGATGAAAGGGTCATGAGAGACAGCTACTTGACTAAAATCAAAAATGTCTTCTTGTTTTTTTTTGTACATCTCTTTTTGCTTGAGTATGAGTCAAAAATGGGCCTAATTCAACTTTGTTTTAGCATTGAAGATAAATTTCTTGATCATCTTTTATTAACCACATGGTATGGGTGTCATACTCAATATGGGGGTTATGCTCATGTCTCCATGACATACCGAAGATGACATCCACACCTTGTAAAGGTGCCACTAGGAATGTTCTCTTTTTGTAATTCTAAATCTCTAACCTCCCTGGTGAAATTGTACTTAGTACCTTGAAATGCAGCCTTTACTTTATAACTAGAGTATGATGCATCTAAGTTAAGTGCTTTCAATGCTTTCTCAGAAATGAAATCATACGAACTACCATCATCATGCAATATAGAAATTGATTTTCCTTTTATTTTCCCTTGAATTTTTAATAAAGCATGAATTGAAAGCTTACCTGAATCTAAATAATCGGGATCAAAGTTACCCTCTTGCTTGAAAGAATCCTCGTCATCTTCTTCAATAACATTGAGTCGAGCTGCGATATGGAATCTTCTTTTTGTCAGGGCAATCTTGCGTGAGGTGTCCTTCCTTATGACAATTGTAGCATCTGAAGATTCGATTCTTTGGTTGTCCATTTGAAGATTTGTTGTTGTTGTCCTCCGAAAACCTTCTTTAGTCACATCTTTACCCTTTTGCATCGTGGATTTATCAAAAGTACTAGCAAGGAAAGAAGATTTAGTAGATTTTGTAAAAGATTTACCTTAAATCTTGAAATCTCTAGACATAGCTATTTTACATTCTGAATTTAGGGCAAGGTCCATAGCTGTGCTAAGGTCACGTGGATGAAACATATTAACATCAGTCCTAATGGTAGACTTAAGTCTTGTAATGAGTTTTCTAGGTTGCTCTTTTTCCTTGACTTTTTCAATGACTTGAACCTGTAAAAGAATATCGTAGAACTTGTCGATATAAGCTTGGACATTCTCTTTATCAATCTGGCATAGAGTGTCCCATCGTTGACGTGCTTTAGCTTTGTACTGCGATGGTAGAAAATGTTTCTTTAAGAGTTTCTGAAACTCTTTCCATGTTGAAGGTCGATGTTTACCTTGCTTAATCACGTTCCACCATAAAGCTGCACTTTCAATTAAATGATTACAAGCACATTTAATTTTATCTTTTTCGGAGAACTTCTCACCAGAGAAATAGTCATCTAGTTGGCTTATCCGAGCAATAACAACTCGTGCATCCTTCTTGCCATCATAATTTTGGAAAGTGAATGCCTTTCGGCTGATTCGTGAGTCTTTCTTAGAATTTTGAGCATGCAATGTAGCTTTAACATTATGTCTAACTTGATCACTTTCCTTGTCATCTGAAGTCGAAAGAATCAGAAGCATTGTGTTTGCATTTGGTACGCTTGACTTAAAGCTCTAATTTGTGTGAAAGTTCTCGTTCATCTCAGTAATTTGTTCTTGAAGTGCTGAGATTTGTTCTTGAACCGTGCGGAATGGGTAAAGCAGCCATTACAACCTTTCTTTCTGAATAGTTGCCTTTTATGGGGAGTGATGAATTTTCTCGAAAAAAATTTCTTTGAAGGGATGAGGATAGGAAATTTTAAAACCCTTTTTGCAAATATTTGCTTTAAAGAAGGAGTGGGTTTTGTGGGTTTTCTCTCTTTTTGGTCACAAAAATGCACCCAAAAAGAGAGAGAGAGAGAGAGAGAGAGAGAGAGAGAGAGAGAGAGAGAGAGAGAGAGGTAGATGGTAATGGGATAAGGTGTGTGTGTGTGTGTGTGTGTGTGTGTGTGTACAGTTTGTTGTGTAAAAAGCTTATCAAAGCTTTAATCCTAAAGCTTAAGACAACTTTTAATCCAATGTAAGCTTTAGTAAGTAAAGCTTACAACACTTTAGTGGATCTAATGAGTGCAGCTTTGACTTACTTGAATGTAAGCTTTTAATTAAGTTTAGTAATAAAATATTACAATGCTTTTATGAACCAAATCTAGTGTAGCTTAACAAAAGCTTAATAAAAGCTTAGGTGAAACGATTAGGTGCAAACAGCTAGCCATGGAAGGCCGGCCACCGGTCATTGTGGAGTTGAGAGAAGAAAGGAAAAAAAATCCCTTGAAGTTGATAATTCGTAGCCGTGAGTTGGAAAGGGAAAGAAGATGGGAAAAGTTTCTAATTAATCAAGTCTATTTTTTTTCTAAAATTTTTCCCACACAGTGAATATACTCCAAAAATTGACTCTTGGAGATTTATACACCATCCATTATAGGTTCCTTCCTCCCTTTGCGGTTTAGCAACCTAAAAGCTAAGCAAGATTTGCTCTCAATTTTGGAATTCATCCATACACACGCGGATCCAAAAGAGGTCAAGAATCTAGCCAAATCGCTTTTCAATTTGTGTGTGGTTTCATGGTTTTCTCAAAATGGTTTACCACCCTCCTCTTAACCTGTGGTTATTACCCTTTGGTTAATAGAGGCAATCCTTCAAAAACCTTTGAACTTACTTTTCTCCCACTCAATTTTATCCCCTTCTCCCTAGGTGTCTACCTCTCATACCACCACCTCTGATCTAAATTTCTAGGGAGATAGAAATCAAATAATTTGCAAGAAATTGATTTAAATTCAAGAAATTCATCAAACATCACATGACCATGATTAAAATATTCAAAAACAATCGAAAATACTTAGCTCACAAAGATGCGACTCCAAGATTAGGTGCAATCATCCCCCCTCATGTGTGTATGGCCTATTCTCCTCCACACATGAGTATTTACAAGATATTTTATTCCAAATTTGGCCATAATCTCCAAAAATACCAAAAGAGGTGCTTTTCTTGCACGACACTACCTTATCTTCAAAAATAGAGTGCCCACAAATTGAGACTTGGGCTCAAAGCATATCACGCTTTACCAAATATGCTTAATAAACTATAGCTTTACAAAATAAATCAAAATGTGCGGGCTAGCACATGTATTGACAAGCTTGTTTACAAAAATGGTGTGCCAAGTACTAAATTGGTGCGACTTCTTCTCAATCCTCGAAATCCTCTTCACCTATAAAATAACCAAAATCAAATTGGTGAAATAAATATTCCATAGGCATACAAACCATCATCACACACATGTTTGCCAGGCGTGAGTAACCCGGGAATCACCCCTACATATGAACCAACTAAAACAAACATTGGAGACCCCAAGTATACGTTAATATCCACCAAATGTATTAATATTTATAATGGTATCACCCATGATATTAACATAATTTGGCATGACGCAAAGATAATCCCCGAATTATCTAAGAGGGTGGAATAAGAAAAATCACCCAACTCATATATTCAAGTCTATGCTATGGACCGCCGACCATGTATATTTTAATAGTAGAGTACTTTCCCTTATAGAGAAGAGGAGAACATAAGAAAATCCAGCCATCCATCTCTCTTGTCTACTCTTACGTGTGTGTGTTTGGCTTGCAAGGAGCTCAAGCTCACACTCTCCCCTGCACTCTTCTTCTAATTGTATCAAAGCACCAATTTGTATAGAGAGCTCAAGAAGTAAGCTAGAGGCAAGCAAAGGAAGGTGTGTATAAGTAAGGGTGATTCCATCTCTTTCCCTTTCATTTGGAAGCAGATCTCCACAAGTAGCTACTAGTTAAGAGTAGTAAGGTGCACTATCACATCTTGAGCCATCCTTCATAGTGTTCTTAGAATTTAGATATGAGGCCATTTTGGTCCCTGTTTTGGTTCTGCAAGTTTTCTGTAGGCACTCTATTGAATTGTCGATTTTGACAGTATGTGCCCAATTTTTGCTTATGTGCAACGTGTTATGCAACGTGTTATGGGCTACCACACCTCCAAGAAGGAACTCAATGCATTCACCTTTGGAAAGAGCAATAGAACACAACTGTCATAGGGTACTTACCAATGCTTCGAGCTCATGTCCCTTGAGGTCTCCAAGCTCACTTGAGAAGCTCCAATCCTCCAAGCTCCACCTCCACATTGTCATCGTAGAGTTACTCACACCACCACAAAAGGCAATCACTCTCTTTCACTCCTCCATATACAAGCATACAACATACAAGTATAGAGAAGGCACATGTGCTAGATTACTCTCTCTCAACCTCTCAAGACAAAAGCAAGAACTCTCATAGCACAAAAGGGGATTGTGTCCATTCATTATGAGAAAATGCCTTATATACAATTGGCCCTTATTCACACTTTGGCAGCCAAAACTTACTTAACTAAGGCCTTGGGTGGCCAATATCTCATAATGTACAGCTTTTATAGTGCCTTTGCATGACACTTATTAATGTCCTCAAATGGAGGATCATATTTGTTAATCCAAGATGGGATTAACACCCCTACCTAATGTAGGTTCTGTCCTCATCATAACCTATTATGGAGGTCCAAACTCTCGTGACGATAGAAGTTCCGGCATGACAAAAGACTTTTAAGGGTTCTTCTGAGAATGCAGCATGTGATCTCCAGAACCCAGTGTCAACCATATCCTCGAATGTGACATGCATGTATGTTAGAAGACACATTAGGCAATGATAATATAACATCATGCCTCTATCACTAGGTCCTTGATTCATGTCGAATTGTACTGATCAGCACCATATCCATCATCATATCTTTCTTTAGGTTGATCTATGAGGACCACAATCAATTTCAGGAACTGAACACTGACGACAATCGCCGGGTCCGGAATACGATGCCATGCATGTAGCCAAGTCAGCAAATTGCTTTCTTTGCTCTCCTATATCTGTAAATGTTGTTGGCAAGAATATAGGGAAGTTGTAGCAGACATGTGAATCTCTTTGTTTTGCCTCTTGAAACTCCAATGGTGTCCACCTTCTTTTCAATGGCATGTACAAAGGATCTACTCTCTGTGTGTTGGTGGTGCACACATATATTGATTGCTATATTCTTTCCTCCAATCCAACTATATACCAAAATCTTCCAGTTTAGGGTTGACATCATCTGTGACAATGGCTGTATAACCCCCTCGTGTGTGGACTAGCTTACCCTTTCTCTACTTGCAATGTAAATCGTTTTAGGCCAATGTGGGTTCGAAATGAGAGTTCTAAGTGTATTAAGCAAGGCTCACTTATGGGGTTGTCTGCCCATGTGTGAAAGAGGCCTAGGGTTAGGGTTAGTGACATCTCTACAAAAGAGATGTTAGCTAAAGAAAGTGGACATTTTTGGCCATTCTCATAAGCTATTGAGTGAAGCTCTTGAGCTCTCAAGCTATGGCAACTCCCTAACTCTCTCTATTGTACTCTAATGAGGATCAAGCTCCAATGAGTATAGCTCCACTTCTTTCTCTTAATCTATTTTAGCATCATTGAAGTAGATTAATCTATGATTAGTTGAATGCTTCTTTCTTTCTCTTGTGTATGCTGCATGCTTGTAGTGTGTGTGTGTGTAGTCTCCATTGATGCAAGCTCTTGCCCACTTCATTGGCAATGAGTTATTCATGGATAGACTCTCTCTATGAGCTTGTGGGTTTGTGAAGGTTAGGTTCTATGCTTGTTTAAGCTTGTGGGTTAGTAGATGCACGCTTATGGGTTTGTAGGCATTAGGGAAAGCTAAGATTAAATAAATGTTTGAATGGGATTAAGAGATTGCCATGCATTGCTTGTTCTCTTGATTAGTGTAGTGGATTTAAGGGATTGAGAGATTGATTGAGGTGTTGAATGGTTGAATCGCCAAGTGGTGGTTTGTGTATGTGAGCTCTCCCTCATGGGATAAGCCTTCATGCACTAATCGGGTCGAGTCCTCGGATTGACATTGTGTTTCTTAACACATTTGTTGATCGGTAGTACTCTATGAGCACTATATTGCACGGTAGAGAGAACCGCTCTACAATGGCACCGCTGCCTGGGGAGCGAGTGCCTACATTAGTTGAGTACCATACACACACTACCACTCCTTGTTAAGCTCCAATCGGTTGCAAAACTATTGGATAGGAGAGCAGGCTTTGGGACTAATTTTGGTATTTATTTAAGACTAATCTGTTGTTAACTTCTCTTTATTTGTCTTGCAATTTGAGTGCGATTGGCTAGCTACGCTTCTCCCTTGAGGTTAAGACAAGGATTCAACACACGAGAAGGATTGGAGGTAGGCGCTAAACCTGTAAATTTCAATTTGTGTGCGAAAGAGAGAGGCCTATTTTTGCATTTCTGTCATTCTGTTTGAGGATAATTTTTGCTGTCTGAGGTTAATTTTTACAGTTTCAATTTTCTGCATGTTCTTTTTATTTTCTATTCGTAGCTTAGTTTAGTTTTCTGCATCTTTAATTTTGTGCATTTTAGTTCTCTGTTAAACCTGCATTTTTGTTCTCTGTTAAACCTGCACCTGTAGAGAAACTGAAATCTGTACACCCACATGAAGATTGAACATTTCGAATTTGCTACAAATCTCACAGCTGCACATGCATTGAGTTCCATGCACATGTATTGAATTCGCTGTAAATCTCACAGCTGCACACGCATTGAGTTCACTGCACACGCACTTCAAAAAAGAAAAAAATAATAATATTTTTGATCTAGAAAATAACGCTATTTTTTGGCCTAATGTGTTCGAGGGGTTTCAAAATGGGTTCTGGCAAAGTTTGAGCCAACTTGAAAATTTTTGTTTTTTGTTTTTTTTACATTAAAAAAAACCCTTAAAATTTGACCTTATGCACTTGCGGTCGAGACGTCATATAGACACTGCAATAGGTCCTAGGGCACCTTCTAGAGTACCTACGTAGGAAAGTGGGACCCAATCGGTAGAAAATTTGGTAGATATTGCTGAAACCTTTTTCGAATCCCAACCTGATACCCTTTCCAGGACAACTACCTCATTGTCTATGGACAATCAAGGGCCATCAAATAGTCATTCCTTAGCCCCAAATAGGACACCCACAAGATCTTTTAATCCATTTGAAGCCGACACCATGGGGTTACCACTCAATGTGAGACGTCAATATGTCTACACGAATGCTCAAGGAGCTGAGATCTTTAGGGATCCACAACAACGGTATCTCGTTAAGATCGCAGACTTTTTCTCAGAGCTTGATAGAGCACCTCTAGTCAATGACCAGGGTAACATGTACATGGGTGGAGATGGTGTTCGCTATACGAAGTCACCTATCATCCAAAGAATGTAGACAAATTAGGGGAGCTCTCTAAAAGTGAGTTCTTAGATTATCAAAGCCTTCCAGAGCAAGGGAGTCTAGAGATGATTGGCTCATTGAGCCGGACATGCCTAGACCATCTAATGCGCCCAGTCCTTAAAGCCATCCATAGATGATTTACTTTTTATAGATCTAAATTTGGAAAGGGACAGGAAAGGTAAGAGCAAAATGGATCAGGGGGCTGAGAACCAATGGGAGTTTGTACGACAAATTCCAGTGACAAAGGTCTTTCAGGATGACCCACTTCAAGAGGTCTATAAGGACTCTTTAGAAGGATATTATGCCACAACTAGATTGCCAGAGCTAGATCTTCCTCTAGCACTTGTGGTGGTAATCAAGAAGCTTGCAGAATACAAGAACCGAATCGTTGATAAATGGGCCAATGAATACCGAACCTTAGATTGGAAGGAGATTCGTGAGCTCAGGTGGAAAGGACAACCATTATTCATGGAAGTGTTCTCAACAAATATAGCTAAACCAGGAGAGACAGCCTTTCTTGGAGAAATTGTTGCTCCTCCCCTACGAGAGTTCACTAGAGAGGGACCCTCGACATCAAAGTGGACCACTGCAAGTAGCCCAACTCTAGCACCAAGATATTATCCTACACCAAAAGTGCGACCACAGATCACACCACAACAACGTTTCTCTCACTATGACAATCGGAGGGTAGGGGAGCCAACTCGGCCTCCCATAAATACACCTCCTGAAATGCGGGTAACAAGATCTTTGGAGGGGGTTGGTGAGGCACGTAATAGGGGACCCACACCAATTTGGGATGCATATGGACCACCTTACTAAAGAGAGGAACCACTGAGAGTGAGAGGCCGTAGGCCCTATGATGAGTATTCAAGACAAGTAAGGCCATCAACTCTTTAGAAACTGGTAAAGAAGTACGAAGGGTCGGGAGATCCATATGACCATGTAGCAGCATTTAGGCAAGCAGTTCGAGCTGAGCAAGTGACTGACAAGCATATGCAAATTGAAGGATTTGGGCTCACTCTTGAGGGAAAGGCCCTTGCTTGGTTTCAGGCACTAGAGGCTTCAGACAAATCTTCTTTACGAGTTTTGGAAGAGAGATTCATTGTTGCTGCTTTTTCCTTGATGGGGATTCAGCATGACATAGTAGCAAACATCTACTCTTTCAAGCAAGGCAAGACTGAGAGTGTTAGAGACTGTGTAAATAGGATGAAGTAGTACATTAATCGTTGCCCAGAAGATGAGAAGCCCACCCAGAGTCGATTAATTTCTCTCTTCTTAAAAGGACTTAAAAATTCAACACTGCACACACATCTCTATGCAAAGAAGCATACAAATTTCAATGAGTGTTGCCATGATGCTATGGATTTCACAGATAACTTCAAATTCCAAGATGGTATTGGCCCTGAGTTGCAACCTAGAGATCAGTGGAGTGATGACCAAAGTTCAGGGTCTAGCGCACTAGTAAATCCAGACCACATAGCTAACCTAGTACTAAGGAGATTGGGACAAACCTATCGCCCACCCATGCAGCCACAACAACAGCAGCATCGAATGAGGAATGTACTACCTACAGGTCCTCATCTTTGTGGAGCATGTGGCGGTAACCATAAAACCGAAGAATGTAATACCTTTTCTCCTCTAGTCACAAACCAACCCACAAAGAAGTGGTGCCAGGCCTGTGCTTGGAATTATACCCACACCACACAGGAATGTACTCACATTGTAAGAATGAGACAGGAGCGTGAGCAGCAAGGGGGTGCAGTGGCTCCACAAATGCATCAACAGTATACTAATTTTGAATGTAAGCCACCGATGGCACAAGAGCAAGCACGACCTGTACTTGGAGCTCAACCTCCTGCTCCTGGGACTCCTCCTGTGAGGTTTGTTGACTATGACAATTCAAATATGTGTAGAGACTTGGTAAACCCAAGCTATGTGGAGGAGGAATATGCATCATATTCATCCAAGGAAAATCTCTTTGAAAGTCCCGCATATCCAAGCCAAGCACTGAAGCCTCAACCGAGGGAACAAAATTCTTTGATGTTGCTAGGCGGCTACCAACCTAGGACTCCAGGCCCCTCAGGTCAATGGCAGCAAAGGAAAGTAGAAGCCAAACTAATGGGTCCCTGTTATGAGTGCGGAGAACCCCATTGGGCTTGTGATTGTCGCCCAAGGCAAGCAGCTCGATCCAATACAACAGTACCACAATTTCCACCAAATGAAAGATATTGTCTAGGGTGTTGTGTAGAACACTTTCCAAAGGATTGTTTTGTTGAAACCACATGAGGAAACTACCTCTCAACCAAAGGTCTCACTCAACTTTGTAGAGGCAGTTCCATCGCCACCTTCATCAGAGAATGAGGATGTCCTGCCACTTAGAGTCATGACTAGATCACAGACACGAAATGCCAAAATGCAGACTGATGAGACACCTCGAACTAGGGATGCAAAGGCAAATCTAGTGGACAAGACCCTACGTTCCAATAGAAAAAGGACCACTAGGAGGAAAAAGAACCGCAACAAGCAAACTAAGAGTGCATCCAGTAGCTCTCAAGAAGTCTCTAAACAAAACATGAAGAATCAAGCTTTTATATCCCAAGAAGTGCATGAAGAGCATCAACCTCAACCTGGGTCTAGTGCTAAACAAGATGAGGCTAGTACAACCGAGGATAGTTCTGGGGGATCTGTTTTTGTGGATAAGGTGAACAAGACTCTAGATGCCATCATTGATGCTCATAGAAGTCGCATTGCAGCTTTATCTGAGCTACCCAAGAAGCTTTAAGAATACCCAAACCCTCGTGAGGAGAAGATCAATCTAGTTGTACATCAGCAACTCATTAGGGAAGCTTAATCAATACTTGAGGGCCCACCTCCACTTATCCCTTGGGGACCAACCTCTCTTAAGCCAACATTAGAAACCATACCAGAAGTGTCATCAAGTTGGGAAATGAAAAGTGAGTTGATCTCACAAGCTCATAGTAGCGAGAAGTCTGCACCAATTGACACCCCATTGAAAGAAGGCATTCTGCCACCACCTAGTCTTGCCTTCCCATGCAATGATGAAGTTATTGATGCTAACGAGGACATGGCAAATGAGATGTGGGCAGCAGTTCATGAGAAAGTTAATGAGAATATGTCCTCTATTATTTCACCTCCATTCTCTGAAGTGGATATTACCAGGGGCACAGAAAATAACTTTAGATGCCCAAGCATCCAGGAGGAAGTTCAAACAATTGTTTCTCCTAGGAGTAAGCATACAATAAAACCTTACCATCTTATTTGGGAGAATATGAGAACTGTTCTCAAACCTTGAGGATACCCTCCATGCATAGAAGGTTGACAAAGGAGATGGATATGGGTATCGTGCAAGCTATTTTGTCAGCACCAGTGGCTTGTACCTTACCTTTGCTTGATTTGATAAAGCTTCGACCAGAGTTGTGGAATGATATTGCCACATGTTTGTCAGAGCAGGTATTGCTACAAAAGAGTCACCATCATTGTACTATACACCCTGAGACAAAGCATGTTATGCCAGTTCCTATCAACAAAGTAGGAAAATTTTGTGAGGATGATCAGGGAAATGCTACCCTCCCATTAGAAGTGCGAAAAGTAGCTTCAACTGCAATACTTAATAGTGGTGCAGGAGTGGGCATTGTGACAAGGTCCATTTGGGAAAAGTGGGGCAAACCAGCTATTAGGAGTACCAGGATGCGCTTGCAGCTAGCAGATGATGGAAGCTTAGAACATCCCATTGGGTTGCTAGAGAACATATTGGTCACCATCTGTGGGATTGAATATGAGCACACATTTGCCAGTAGTGGATTTTGGAAAACATCCAAACTATGAAGTGATATTGGGTAGACCATTCATGCGACAATTTCAAATGATTCAAGATTGGGGATACAATTATTTGTACCTCCGACATGATTCTGTCATCACAAGGGTCAACCTAAAGAATCACTCATATCGTGATGTAACAAGGTCTCCAATAGATGAGTTTGATTCTGCTTCATCTGAGGGCTCACGAGTTACATTGTCAGATGGGCGAGAAGATCTGTGGATGTGTGGAGCCTCATGTAAGGATTTCAACACTGAGAGACTTAAGGGTAATCGAATTGTATTAGATGAGGCATACATTCCACTGAGAGACTTAAGTGTAATCGAAGTGTATCAAATGAGGCATACATTCCACAACCCTTCCCTGAGCACTTAATTGATCCCCTAGAATGGAGTCATGTCCTTGCAACATTATCGACATGTGCTTTACCTAAGCCAATTCAATTTTGTGACTCAGATGGATATGACATTATTCCTATATGAATGGTACAACCACGTGACATTCTAGATGATTTGTACTATGGGGATGCATCCACAACAACACTGCATGTAGAGGAAGTCTCAGTGGAGGATTTAACACTCAAATTTGCTAATGATGCTGATAAGGAAGATGGATGGGACTTTGATTTGGATGATGATGTGATAACCCCCGAGGAAGAGTTAGGAAAGGCACGCCTACTCTTGAGAGGAAGGGAGGTTCAAGTAGAGATCCCTCGAAGCCGACCTAAACGTAAATGCTGTAAGAGCCATAAGAGAATCCGTAAACAAGATGAGAGGGAATGATGTGAGAGAATACAAAAAGAAGACGAGGAGTTTAAGAATGAACACTCTTGACCACCACCTCACCTCTCATGAAAGAATGGATATCTATACTATGTCCAAGCACAAGATAGTATCAAAGACCAAGCAAAACGATCAGATGGATTCCAGCCAAGAGAAAAGCTAAAAACTGTTAGCAAAAATCGTAAAAAAACGAAGAAACCAAAACCAAAACTCAAGTCTCAGACTGATTCAAAAGAGAGTGTCGGAAGTGCAAAGATAACGGTTGAACAAAAAACTCTGATGCAAGATTGCAAAAGAGAGCTCAAAACTGCATGGTTGATGACTCAAGTGGACAAGAACAAGGTCTCAATGTTCCCCCCAACTTCACACAGTACACTCTTCAAGATCAAAAGATTGTTCTTCAACAGCCCATGCGATAAAAGCCAAGCATGCCAGGGGTTTCATATGATGGTCCAGAAGATGCAAAAAAAATTGATATCGCTAAGCCAGGAGAAGAGCCTCGCTATGTGTGGATTGCCACAGACTTGTCCTTAGATGAGGAGAAGTTATTAATTTAAACAATAAAGGAGTATCGTGACTTGGAGTTATAAAGACCTCAAAGGAGTTGATCCAAGCATATGTCAGCATACAATTCCATTGCGAGAGGATGCAAAGCCTTCCAAGCAACGTCCTTATACTTACAATGAGAATTTTGCACAAAAGATAAAAGAAGAAATAGACAAGCTCTTAGAGGCAAAATTTATCTATGAGATTGAACACTGAATGGGTATTCCCTATTGTAGTGGTGCCCAAGAAAAATGAAAAACTTCGAGTATGTGTAAACCTCAAGAAGGTAAATGCAGCTACTGTACGTGATCATTAAGTGATCATTACCCACTTCCAATCACGGATCATGTTTTGGAACGAGTTGCAGGGAAAAAGGCATATAGTTTCTTGGATGGATTCTTCCGTTACAATCAAGTGTCGATTGATCCAAAGGATCAACACAAGACAGCCTTTGCTACTGAAAATGGCATCTTTGCCTATCGTGTTATGCCATTTGGTCTAACAAATGCACCTGCAACCTTTCAGCGATTAATGAGTCATGTATTCAAGGAGTACCTTAGTCTATTTCTTGAGATCTTCATGGATGATTTATGTGTTCACTCACAAGAGCGTGATGATCATATAGAACACCTCAGACTTGTGTTTCAAAAGTGTCAAGTTTATCGTATATGCTTGAATACTGACAAGTGCAAATTCATGGTAAGACAAGGAAAAATTTTGGGCCATATTGTTTCTCGTAATGGGATTTCAACAGATATGGATAAAATTGATGTCATTGTCTCATTACCTCGGCCTATCAACCCTAAAGGGGTACAAATATTCATGGGACATTGTGGCTATTATCGTCGATTCATCTACATAAACGTTGTCCTAGCTAGACCATTATATGCTCTTCTTGTAAAGTTTAATTGTACTAACGAGTGTGAGGAATCCTTTGAAAAGTTGAAGCAAGCATTAGTGTCTGCACCCATCTTACGGCGGGCACCAAATTGGAACCAAATCTTTCATGTCCATATTGATGCTTCAAACTTTGCAATTGGATGTATTTTGGCTCAATCGGGAGAACATAATAAGGATTTCCCAATCTCATATGCTAGTCGACAGTTGAACAATGCTAAGAAGAATTATACCACAAAGAGAAGGTTTGTCCATGATATATGCAGTGAAAAAGTTTCGCCATTACCTTTTGGCAAACAAATTTATATTTTTTGTGGACCATAGCACTGCTATATTTGGTGAATAAGCCTTGTGCAACTGGAAGGATTGTGAGGTGGTTTATCATCCTTCTTGAGTTTGATTTTGAAGTGGCAGTCCAAAAAGGAACAACTCATCTAAGGGCAGATCATTTGTCTCGAATGACCTCTGGAGAAGCTCCTGTGTGGGTGTGGATGATGATATGTTAGATTCAACACTTTTCCATGTAGAGACAGCTCCTAAATGGTCTGATCCCATCTTAGAAATTTCGACAAGTGGGCAGATACAACTAGCAGGTCCTAATGTGGACCTATGGTGACCATTCAAGTTAATCTCAGGGAGATTATATCGTCAGGGTAATGATGGAGTGTTGCGGCTTATACCTGACCCTGACCAATATGAGATCTTGGAATGGGCACATGAGGGTATTGGTGGAATCCATGCATCAGCTACTACTTGTGTGGCGACATATAACTCAGGATGGGCAATGGTGGCCTACCATGCATGCGGATGCTGAAAAATTTATTCGTAACTGTGCTTCCTATCATATTCAACAACCAATTCAGAATGTCACATTATTTAAATTTCAACTACACCAAGTTGGAGTAAGTATATTGTGGACTATCTTCAGCATGGTCATACTGATCGAACAATTCCTAAATATCGAAAGCGTGCTATTGAAGTTGAAGCGGCCAACTATATGGTTATAGAGGGCCAACTTTACAAGAGGGGCAAGGATGGCAACTTGCACATGTGTGTATGTGAGCTGACTACTTGAAAATCTTGACTCATGCACATGCAGGTGTTGGGGGTGGACACTTTTCGGGCAATACCACAGCTAAGTTGATTAGGTGGTCTGGGCTTTGGTGGCCAACCTTACAAATGGATGCTGAAGAATATGTAAAATGTTGTGACGATTGTCAAAGAGAGCCAAACCTCCCATCACAAAGGACAATATGCCATTGCAGCCTATGTTAAGCACACGTGCTTTTGCCAAATGGGGTATTGATTTTGTCGATCCCATTAAACCTCCAGCTCGTCACACGCATGCCGAATATATTATAGTCGCAAAACTGACTATTTGACCAAATGGGTAGAAGCAAAGGCTACAGTAAAAAATGATGCCAGAACCACAGCCAAGTTCTTGTATGAGTATGTGTTTACATGCTATGGCTTACCTATTGAAATCGTTAGTGAGATCAAGGTGTGCACTTTGTGAATGAGGTCATAGAGTTTTTACTGCAAGAATTTTTGGTAATCACAAGCGTTCTGCACCATATCATCCCCAGACCAATGGTCAAGCTGAGAGTACTAACAAGATTCTTTGCACAGCACTCACAAAGATTGTTGAGAGGGACATAGGACTGATTAGGAGCAAAAGTTGCACTCAGTTCTTTGGGCATATAGAACAGCCTATAAAACATCTGTGGGGGCACAACCCCATTTGAGCTTGCTTTTGGGCTAGATGCAATTTTTCCCATTGAATTTCTTGTACCTACTCTATGAGTTGCTAAACAATTGGACTGGACTAGTCATGAGCTTTCTCAACGCATTGATGAATTGGAAAATCTTGACCCGCTTATTGGCGGTAATGGGGATGTATGCCGAGAAGAGGAGACAAAAGCAATAATATGATCGAAATGTAACAACTGGCCGATTCAAAAAAGGGGACCTTGTGCTCTTGGACACACTTAAGAAGCATACGAGAAAGCTCAAGAAACGTGGCCTAGGACCGTTTGTTGTGATTAATGAGCTTACTCCAAGTGGTGCAGTGCGTTTAGTGTTGAAATTTGAGCAAAATGATGAGCTATGGTGGATCAAACACTAGAATCAACATAATTAACAAAGTGATTAGCAAGTGATTAAGACGTAATTAGTGAATAATTAGCACATAGATTAATGTAGGCATGGATACTCAAAAACCAGCAAATTCTCATTAGGGCTATGCCTCAATTTATAGTGTTTACATCAAGCATCAAATCCCCTTGATTTCTCCATGATTTACTCCCAGAATATCTCCACCTCTTGCCTGATTCTCTCCACCTCTTCTCTTTTCCCTGAATATCTCCCAGAATATCTCCACACTCCTAAATTCCCTCATGCTACCCATTATTCTCTCCCAGTAGATTCTTCTAACCTTTTCACAGGTTCTTTCACAATTACATCTCCTCTTTTACAGACTCTAACCAAGAGCTTGTTCCCACACACACCCTATTCACTTGTATATTTCAACACCTCCCCTCAAGTGAATACGCCTAGCACACCTAGACCCTATACCAAGTTTGCCTCCCCTTACTTGATAGTCTGCGACTAGTGTCTAGCACACCTCCCCTCAAGTTATCTCAGCACACCTGGACCCTATATCAAGTTTCTCTCTTACTTGATAGCTTGCGACCAGTGCCTCAGATCCCTAAACTCCATAGTCCTTGACACTCTCTCTCTCTATGTGTCCAAGGCTACTATAAGTGCCCGCGACCTTGACTAAAGTGCTCACACATACATCTCTCTACCACTTGGCCTACATCATCGGTGGCTCAGAGGTGGTTTTACTTTATTGGGGCAGGTTACATTGGGTTGTGGGTTCTCTCTCTCTCTCTCTCTCAGAAAAGATGATCCGACTCCACTTCTCTTGGAGCCTCCATGAAGTTTGCCGATGTCGTTCCTTCTTCACTGGGTTTGCTGTAGCAGTCTCTCGCCATGTGTCCTGGCTTTCCACATTTGTAGCAAGTGAAGGTCCTCCCTCCTACTCTGCCTCTTCCTCGTCCTCGTCCTCGAGAGAATCCTCCTCGGGTGAAGAATGCTTTTTCCTCTCCTGCTGTTGAGTCGAGCTCTTTCTTCTCTTTGCCTCTGCTCTCTTGCTCTAGTAGAGCTGCTTCTATCTCATGTATCTTCAGTTCAGGTACATTCTTTAGTGTTGCTACAATGTTTTCATAATCTCCTTTGTCCACACTCTTCAAAAGTACAGCTAATGCTTCATCATCTTCTACCTTTTTGCCAATAGCTGCCAGCTGTTGCTTAATACTTTTATATTTGTTCAAGTGTGTGATTAAAGGTTCACTTTCCTTCATGTCCAGTTTGTAGAATTGCATTAACAAATTTATCTTGGAATTTTTTGCTTGTGTACCAAATAATTTATTGAGTTCATCCCATGCATCTTTTGCCCACTGTATCCCTGTGATATGATGAATGATCTCATCATTTAAACTGAGTGCAATAAGCCCCAATGCTTTTTCATTCCTACTCTTCCACTCATTTTCCCCTCTCTCTGGGCATTCATCTCTCCCTTCAACTAATCCCCACAGATTTTTCCTCATCAGCAAATACATGGTTTTTGTTTGCCATGTATAAAACTGTTCTCCATTAAATTTGGCTATTTCCTGTGCTGAATTCATGGTGAAGTGAAGGGGGTCTTACCTCTTGATCCAAATTCAAGATTCAAGGGTAGTGTCTACCCTTTTACAACTCAATCTAGTGTTTAATAGATGATTACAACAATTTTATCAGCATAAAATCACCAGAAATTACATTAAATTGAGAGTAACCAATTTGTACGGGATGGTTGGAGTATCAAACCAACTCCGATTTGCAATCTGAAGCTTCAGGGATCTGTATTAGATACCTAATGGTTAATTTGAACCCTCAATTGCACCAAAGTACAGTGATTAGCACTGATTAATCACTGATTAGTAAATTAATGCTCTGGTTTGTGTGCAAAAAACAGAGTATGTGGGGAGCTCAGATCTGGTGCCTTCCACTTCAAATGAGCTCAAATGCTTTGAAAGGCATCAATAGCAATGAGTCTAGTAGAGGATTAAGCCAAGAAACACAAGATTTGACCAAATAATGAAAGCTTAATCTCTGTTTTACCAAAGTCACCTGCAGATTTGATGAAGAGCTTTGATCTCCCTGTAGACTTGATGAAATTGATTTCTGTCTTCACCAGCTTGTAGAGCATGCTTGATTACCCCTTGGACTAAGAGGAATTAGAGATCTTTGACCTGTGGAAGTTGCAATGTCACAAACATCTCAGAAAATAAGCGCCGGCGAAAATCGCGATTTCTCCTAGTTCCTTTGGCGGTTTGCTGCGCCGTTTCGATGGGCTGGTAGCCAATGGTGTTGGCTAGCTTAAGCTAGAAGCTCATAGCCTAATAATGAGTGTGGATGGAGAATAGAGTCCTCCACTGGCTGGGGGTGAAGGGGAAGAGTGAAAACTCACTAAAAATTTGATTTTTTGCTAATTATCTTACTAATCCTGATTAATTCACTAATGGGCTCATAAATCTGGTTGATTCTAGGCATGGCTCTGATACCATGTTGAAATTTGAGCAAAATGATGAGCTATGGTGGATCAAACACTAGAATCAACATAATTAACAAAGTGATTAGCAAGTGATTAAGACGTAATTAGTGAATAATTAGCACATAGATTAATGTAGGCATGGATACTCAAAAACCAGCAAATTCTCATTAGGGCTATGCCTCAATTTATAGTGTTTACATCAAGCATCAAATCCCCTTGATTTCTCCATGATTTACTCCCAGAATATCTCCACCTCTTGCCTGATTCTCTCCACCTCTTCTCTTTTCCCTGAATATCTCCCAGAATATCTCCACACTCCTAAATTCCCTCATGCTACCCATTATTCTCTCCCAGTAGATTCTTCTAACCTTTTCACAGGTTCTTTCACAATTACATCTCCTCTTTTACAGACTTTAACCAAGAGCTTGTTCCCACACACACCCTATTCACTTGTATATTTCAACATTTAGAGACACTAGAAGGTGAGCAAATGCCTAACTTCATTAATGGAAGTCGTCTCAAGAAATACAATGAACCATTAACTGAAGTCATGCTTCAACAAATGCATGCTGCCCACACACGGTGTGTGGACAAAAATAGAGGCTGATAATGTGTACATACCGTACAGAGTACTGAGAGTGTCATGAAATATGTAACTAGTTTGGGTCAGCTCTGAGTTTTGTTTGAGATAAAATCTACTGAGTAAGGCAAGTGAAGGCATGATCATCAGTATTGATGAAGGAAGTGGATGCAGGTGCTAATGCCATCTAAACAAAGGATAAATGGCATGAGTGGTATTTACTGAAACTGACTTAAGATAGTGTAGGTAGCTCTGAATGAATTAAATTTAATATGAAGTCTAAGGTTTGGAGGTTCTAGAGAATGAGGGAAGGTGGCAGCCGCCAATATCACCTTGGAAGGTTCCCCTCATTGCATGCACCAGGTATGGAAAAGCCACGTGTCAACACAGGAGGAGATTTACTGTATGCAGGAGGTGCAGCGGGAGAAAGGTGCTGCTGGGGAGCACGCAAAAGAGAGACGGGCGTGGAGAGCAAGCAAAAAGCCAACTGTGTGCCAGGAAGAAGAAAAGATAGCCGCCTAAGAAGCAGCGAAGGAGGAGGAAGCCACAACAAGAAGGCAAGCTTGAGAAGGTGTCGACAAAAAGGTGCAAGGACAAACTGGAGACTGGGCGACTTGCTGGAAGGAGCCGCCTCAGGTAACAAAGAGCTTTGGATGTGTAGTTGCTTGGTGTGACGCCCGACAGTGAGGAAGCTGGGCTAACTGCAGTGAAGCAGTGAAGGGGAGGAAGCAAAGAGGTGAGGCAGCAGCATCCGCCAAGAGAAGAAAAGGGACCGCAGTTGGATTTTGAGAGGAGGTTTTGCATGGTGATCACTGCCATAGCTGGTGGCGACAGAGAGAGGAGAAATGAGGTGGCAGTGATTGGGGGACGTTGACAAGTTGGGGGCTACAAAAGGGCGAAGTGGTTGTGTTTCATGTGGGTTGGTGTGAAGCGCAGAGAAGTGAGGCGTTGGTGATTTACGTGAGGTACTCTGTGTGGTGGCCACCTCTTGATGTAGAAACGGGGGGAGGAAGTGTGTTGGGCTGTTTTTGTTTTGTGTGCCGACGATGGCTGGTAAGAAAGGTAGGAGTATAATTGTGGCGAGCAAGTGGGGGGCTGGCGCAGCTGCTGCTGCTGACGTCGGAGAGGAAAGTTGCATTGCTTTAGTCTTGGCGAAGGCTGGTGGTGACGGAGACAAGCGGTGGTGTTGGGACCGCCAGTTCGAAGTGGTAGCATGCTGAGAGGAAGATTGAGGATGAGGGACCAAGGAAGCGGCCTATAAGTAAAGCGCTAGGTGACCTGCGAAGGAGCCGAGAGGGTGCTGACCATACGGTGCTGGGGCTCTGGGTTGCCGAAGATACCCACACGTGCATCGGGGAAAAAAATGAAACAAGGTGTTAGAGTTGTTTTCTGAACTCGGACATAGATCTGGTTGATTGGCCTTGCTGGTCCTCAACGGATGAGTCCATGGCTCTTTTATATGGATTTGTTGGTTGATCTTGCTAATCTTCAATGGAGAGTCCATCTGGATTTTTTTTATGTGATTATATTTCCGGGTACTATGAGCTAGGAACTATTGAAAAGGCCCCTGAGTGAACAGGTGAGCGTTCTTGTTGCCAGTGATGCCATAGGTACACCGATGAAGGAATGATTGGAAATTAGAATTCAAGCTAGATATTTTGGAGGATTATGCTCAGTAATACTATGGTTTCATTAAAAGATTGTTTTAAAGACAGCTGAATCTGTGAAACAGGCATTTTCATCGTAAGATTCCTCCTCAGCCCCTCAAGATGTCCAGTTTCTCCCCCTGCAATCAATTCCCTTTTCAGAATAATAACAGATCTTGTTTCTATCTATTTTGGCATGGAGAGAGAAAACGTCTGTAGGGAGGTGATTCAAAATTGAGATATTTTTGGATATAAAAATCCTCGTAGTATCTAAAATGATTTCCCCTGAAACAAAAATTCAAAAAGAACTTTCCAATGTGCAATTGGAATTAATTGAAAATAGGTATAAAGGACAGCCTAAGGGTCGAGATTTTTTTTAAAATTTTGAATTATGCTCAAATTAAGGTTCCTATGGACCAATAAGATCAATCCAAATGTAAGGAGGAGATTAATTGAAGAATAAAAGAAAATCCCCCAAAAATGAGTAAATGCTCACATAAGATGAAGAGTTGACTAAGGACAAGGTTTATTAGTTAAAAAAAGAAGAGAAATTTAGAGGAAATGATCCATTTTTGACACCTCAATGTGGGGATCTCCCGTCATGAAGGAGGCACCTATTTCACATGTGTGGAGGAGTTTTAAACTAAAAAATGATGAGATATTTTCATCTCTCCTCTCTCCTGTTTCAACTAGATCCAAAAAGTAAGCTAAACTGACCCAAAAATGGTCCAAAATTGACCAAACTGATCTGGAAAATTCTAGAATCAGTTTGCTTGGTTAGAGGCTCACTTTTTCCTATAAGTAGAAGCCTCCCCCTTTGTAAAAGGTTAATAATGTTTATGCACTATTACTCTACTCCTACCCAGAGTCAATTACATTGAATTTTCTTGATAATTCAATTACATTGAATTTTCTTGATAATTCAATTGTTTTTGGCTTCATCCTCTCCAAAGTAATTGGTAGTGGCCACTCTTGCTTCAAACAAGAGTAGAACCCTCAATGCCTCAAGCCAAAGGCCAACTCCATGTAAGCTAAAAATTTCTACTTTTTAATTTCAAATCTATGGTTTTCTGATTTTCTTGTTTTTTATAGTTGATTAAAGTAATTTCTGATGCTATGCCTTGATGAAAAGGCCGTCCCCTTCTCTTGTTTACAATTCAGCCTTTCTTTATCCTAGAATGATTAACAAATAGATTGATTAAACTTTTCTTATTGTTTACTCTCTTGGAAATTGAAAATTATGTAGATTAGAGTCCTTTATATCTAATTGGGGTTAATTTAAATTGAAAATAGAATGTTAAGAATTGAGAAATGGTCAGCCATACAAAGGAGGTTATGGCAAAATTTTCTTGAATTTGGTGGAAAAGAAAGTTTATTTTTATGTTATTCTAAAAGAGTAATTCCCACCGTTTGTGCATTCTAAAAAAGAAATATTCTAATTTACTCCATGTACATATTCACCTATGAATATGCATGGATATACTGATATTAAATTATTAAAATTAATTTCTATGCATAGAAAGATGCATAATGAAAATTTTTATTATAAAACTGTTGTTTTCATTGAATTTAATTTCTATGCATAGAAAGATGCATAATGGAAATATTTTTATTATAAAAGTGTTGTTTTCATTGAATTTGATTTCTATGCATAGAAAGATGCATAATGGAAATATTTTTATTATAAAAGTGTTGTTTTCATTGAATTTAGTTTTTATGCATAGAAAGATGCATAATGGAAATATTTTTATTATAAAAGTGTTGTTTTCATTGAATTTAATTTTTATTCATAGAAAGATGCATAAAGAATTTATTTTTATTTCAAAAGTGTTATTCTCATTAAAATTGATTTTATGCATAGAAAGATGCATAAAGGATTTATTTTGAATTCAAAAGTGTTATTCTCATTAAAGTTGGATTTTATGTATAAATAGATGCATAAAGAATTTTTATATCAAAATTAGAATTCTCTTAAATTCTATGTTTAAATTCTATGAAATGATGTGAATAGAGGTGATGAGATGTGAGGTAAATAGATGTGATGAGATGTGTGATGTGAATCAGATAGATGTGTGATGAAGATGTGTGATGTGAATAGAGGTGATGAGATGTGTGATGTGAATCAGATAGATGTGAATGAAGGGATGGATAGATGTGATGTGAATAGAGGTGATGAGATGTGAGGTGAATAGATGTGATGAGATGTGTGATGTGAATCAGATAGATGTGAATCAAGGGATGAATAGATGTGATGTGAATAGAGGTGATGAGATGTGAGGTAAATAGATGTGATGAGATGTGTGATGTGAATCAGATAGATGTGAATGAAGGGATGGATAGATGTGATGAGATGTGAGGTAAATATATGTGATGAGATGTGTGATGTGAATCAAATAGATGTGAATGAAGGGATGGATAGATGTGATGTGAATAGAGGTGATGAGATGTGAGGTGAATAGATGTGATGAGTTGTGTAATTGAATCAGATAGATGTGCATGAATGGATGGATGGATGTGATGTGAATAGGGGTGAAGAGATGTGAGGTGAATAGATATGATGAGATGTGATGTGAACCAGATAAATGTGAATGAATAGATGAGATGTGATGTGAATAGTGGTGAAGAGATATGAGGTGAATAGATATGATGAGATGTGATGTGAACCAGATAAATGTGAATGAATAGATGAGATGTGATGTCATGTGAATCAGGATATAAATGAATGATATGGGATGTGAGTGGATATGTGAAAGAATGGATGTGAATGTCTGTAAAAGAATGTGATGTGGATGTGTATGCGAAAGAATGTGATGTGATGAAAAGAGATGTGATGTGACATGAATATATGTGGATGTGAAGTGATAGATATGAATATATGTGGATGTGAAGTGATAGATATGAATGTATGAATAGATGTGGGTAGTCATACAAGCGAACGATTGGATGGATGTGTATGAATGAGATATGATGTGGATAGAAGTGATGTGATATAATGTGAATAGAATGTATGTGATGGGATGGTTATGAGAATGTATGCGAATGTGATGGATATGAATGAATGAGATGTGATGGGTGTAAATGGATGTGATGTAAATGAATGTGATGGATGTGAATTGATGTGGTCATGTGAATCAGGATGTGAATGAACATTGAGATGTGATGTAAATTGGGATAGATGTGATATTTGATGTGAATGATTATGATGTGATGAGAAAGGGAATACAAATGAAATAAATGAGGATTTATGTGGAACAATGTGGAAAGATGAGAGTTCGCTATAGAAACTGTATTTATGACCTATTTTTAAATGATTGTTTTATGTCAAGAATGCCGGGGAAGCATTTTGACCGTCTTGTGAATGAGGTCGTGGAGACCTAATCTGATAAAGTTCCAATAGCTGACGGAGAGTCAATGGAGGACATCTCACATAGCAAGGTCCTGCCTCGATTCGATTAAAATGGTAAGCTTTCGGTACAGTGGATGAGGGACCAAGGAAGCGGCCTATGACTGAAGCGCTAGGTCACCTGCGAAGGATCCTAGAGGGTGCTGACCATATGGTGCTCGGGCTCTGGGTCGTCGAATATTCTCACACGTGCATCGTGGAAGATATTGGAACAAGGAGTAAGAGTTGTTTTCTGAATTCGGGCATGGATCTAGTTGATTGACCTTGCTGGTCCTCCTCAACGGATGAGTCCATGGTTCTTTTATATGGATCTGTTGGTTAATCTTGCTGAAATTCAACGGAGACTCCATTTTGATATGTGAATATATTACCGAGTACTATGAGCTAGGAACCATCGAAAAAGGCCCCTGAGTGAACAGGTGGTGAGCGTTCTGGTTGCCAATGATGCCATAGGTACACCGATGAAGAAATGATTGGAAATTAGGATTCAACCGGAGATTTTGGAGGATTATGATCAGTGACACTATGATTTCATTAAATGATTGTTTTAAAGATAGCTGAATCTGTGAAAAAGGCAATTTCATATTGGGTGTGTAAGTGGTGTGACTAGTTTTAAGTTTGCATGAATATCCGCCGACTAGGAGGCCTGGGAACTCTTTTCACTGGTTCCCGGGACAAAACCTAACCAAATTCCTAATTGGATCCCATCACTATAATGGTTGGGCGGTTGACTAACCCATGGGACTGGATGGGGTTAGGCTGGACTGATGGATTCCTAAATTGAGACTCAATTCTGTTATGGTACTGTGACACGAAAAATTGATATCTTTCATTTTCAATTTTGTACATATTTTGATGGTTTCTCAATGGTAATAAGGTGGAAGCTTGTCCAAGAAGATTGCGGTGCCCACAATGGAATAACGGCGTGGTGATGAGGCGGCTTGGCGACTACCCTGATAACAGCATTCTATCTTCAAATATAATGTTTTTACTTGATTTAGGGTGCACACATTGTAAATGCCACAAGTATGCTTGATAAATACTTTGGTATAGTAGATAGGCTAGTGATGCAGAAAATAAAAGCGGTCCTTCATGCTCACATGGATTTTAATTGTATTATTAATATAGTATTCACTATAAGGCTACAAGTTGGGGAGTGTGGAAGGCATGTGGAGGAGTGTGTGTAGGTGCATAATTGGGAAAGATTCTTCTAGAATGCCTACATGGAAGAGGAGAATTCCGCCATGTGTAAGTGGGATCTCCACTTCAAAAGTGTTATTCTCACTAAAATTGATTTTATGCATAGAAAGATGCATAAAGGATTTGTTTTTAATTCAAAAGTGTTATTCTCATTAAAGTTGATTTTTATGTATAAATAGATGCATAAAGAATTTTTATATGAAAATTAGAATTCTCTTAAATTCTATGAAATGATGTTAATAGAGGTGATGAGATGTGAGGTAAATAGATGTGATGAGATGTGTGATGTGAATCAGATAGATGTGAATGAAGGGATGAATCAGATAGATGTGAATGAAGGGATGAATAGATGTGATGTGAATAGAGGTGATGAGATGTGATGAGATGTGTGATGTGAATCAGATAGATGTGAATGAAGGGATGGATAGATGTGATGTGAATAGATGTGAATAGAGGTGATGAGATGTGAGGTAAATAGATGTGATGAGATGTGTGATGTGAATCAGATAGATGTGAATGAAGGGATGGATAGATGTGATGTGAATAGAGGTGATGAGATGTGAGGTGAATAGATGTGATGAGATGTGTGATTGAATCAGATAGATGTGCATGAATGGATGGATGGATGTGATGTGAATAGGGGTGAAGAGATGTGAGGTGTATAGATGTGATGAGATGTGCTGTGAACCAGATAAATGTGAATGAATAGATGAGATGTGATGTCATGTGAATCAGGATGTAAATGAATGATATGGGATGTGAGTGGATGTATGTGAAAGAATGGATGTGAATGTATGTAAAAGAATGTGATGTGGATGTGTGTGCGAAAGAATGTGATGTGATGAAAAGAGATGTGATGTGAATACATGTGATGAAAAGAGATGTGGATGTGTATGCGAAGAATGTGATGAAAAGAGATGTGATGTGACATGAATATATGTGGATGTGAAGTGATAGATATGAATGTATGAATAGATGTGGGTAGTCATACAGGCGAAGGATTGGATGGATGTGTATGAATGAGATATGATGTGGATAGAAGTGATGTGATATAATGTGGATAGAATGTATGCGATGGGATGGTTTATGAGAATGTATGTGGTGGGTATGAATGAACTAATGTGATGGATATGAATGAATGTGATGTGATGGGTGTAAATGGATGTGATGTTAATGAATGTGATGGACATGAATTGATGTAATGTCATGTGAATCAAGATGTGAATGAATGAGATGTGATGTAAATTGGGATAGATGTGATATGTGATGTGAATGATTATGATGTGATGAGAAAGGGAATACGGATGAAATAAATGAGGATTGATGTGGAACAATGTGGAAAGACAAGAGTTCGCTATAGAAACTATATTTATGACCTATTTTTAAATGATTGTTTTATATCAAGAATGTTGGGGAAGCATTTTGACCGTCTTGTGAATGAGGTCATGGAGACCTAATCTGATAAAGTTGTAATAGCTGACGGAGAGTCAATGGAGGACGTCTCACGTAGCAAGGTTGGCCGAGGTCTTGACCAGCCTCGATTCAATTAAAATGGTGAGCTTCCGGTACGGTGGATGAGGGACCAAGGTACCAATCTTTGCCACCACTAGACAAAGAGGAATACAGATTTGTACACATTTTATGAGTTGGTAGCTCTTTTGTTACATGAAGAGCAGTCTCGTTCCAATTGGAACTATATGCTTGCTTTCAATCAGGCTTTTTCTACCTCCCACTACAACAAAGAAAAATATACGCTCATTCTCATGCTAAATCTCAGGGTAAGGCACCGGTCCATTTAGATTCTTCTGAGCCAAAATGGGAGAAATTTGAGAAGAAGAGATGCAACTATTATCAGAAACCCGGTCATGTCATTGAGGATTACTAAAAGCAGAAAAAGAGTGAGGAGAAAAGAAGTAGCAAGATCTTACTGCCACCATAGCTGACAATACAAAAAGGAATCCAACTTCGCACCTTAGGGAGTGCACTACTAAGAAATCCAACGTATCACGTGCGTTCAATGGGTATTTAAAGAACCCCTTACCTATGATTTTTTCATGAATAACATGACCCCTTAAAAAATTTGATTTAAAAAATCCCTTCTATAAATGTATTTCTATAAATTTACCTTTAAATTTTGAATTAAAAAATCCCTTTGTTTAAACTCATGTGCTATACTAATATATTTTAGGTGAACCCCCCAAGCTTCTTGCACATGATGGCTATGCTTTAACAATCAAATGTAGTCAATTGCCTCCTTTTCCTTTATCAAAAGTGGTAGTGATTGGTACCTCGAGTCTAAATCAAATGTAGTCAATTGCCTCTTTTTCCTTTATTAAGTGGTAGTGATTGGTACCTCGAGTCTAAATCAAGATTTTCAGTTGTGCTATACATGCCCTTGATCCTAATGATGATCAGTCCTTAGTTGATTATGATTTTGGGGTATGCAAGAATGCATTTGTGCAAGGGTATGCAAAGGAGATGCTTGTGGTTGGCATTTGGGCATAATCTAGCAGAATCTGTAAAAGTGCAATTCAGTCTAAGGGGTTTTGGGCTGACCCAAATTGGATACCTACACTTCATTCCCCATCCTAACACCTTCCAAACAAGCTAAATGAAATACCATTTGGAGCTATTGGTGGTAAGTGATTACAACTATTTTCATGGGGCAGTCCTATTTTGGCAGTTTGTATACCAAAAGTGATCTTATGGACTGAACTTGGTGGGTGTGTAGTACTCCTTAAAAGGATTCTAACAAGCTAAAGATTTTCCAAATTGGACTATTGAGTAGGGAGTTACGATCCTTTTTGGTGAAATCCTGTTTCATAAACTCCCAAAACAGACAGTATTAGGGCTTGGGTTGAACTTAAATGTAAGATTCCTCCTCAGCATGAATAATGAATAAGCTTTTACCTAAATCCCCTGTAAACATCCCCTATTTCATAATGCAAGAAAATATTGTTTTTCCTTTTTTTGGCCTAGAGAGAAGAAATATTCTAGAGAGAGGTAATTCAATATTGAGATATTTTTAGATATGAAAATCCTCCTAATATCTAAGATATATTTCCCTGAAATAGAAGTTCAAAATAAATTCTCCAATGTGCATTAGGAATCAATTAAATATGTGTATTAAAGGCCTTAGCCTAAGTGTCCACATTTCAAAAAAATTTGGATTATGGTCCAATTAAGGTTCCTATGGGCCAATAGGATTAATCCAAGTGTTGGGATGAGATAAATCCAAAGAATAAAAGAAAATACCCAAAAATGAGTAAATACTCACATAAGATGAATAGTTGACTGAGTACAAGGTTTATTAGTTAAAAATTAAGGTACATTAGTAAAAAAATGAGATATTTATGAGTAATGATGTATTCTTGACACCTTGGTAAGGAGGGGGATCCCCATCAAATAGGTGCCTTTTTTTTCATCATTACTTGGATTTTTTAATTCAAAAAAGTGTGATATTTTTATCTCTCCTCTCTCCTGGAGCAAACTGGATCAAAACGGGAGACAAATTGGTCCAAATCTTATCCAAATTGGGTCAAACTGAAGCTTGAAAGCTCTAGAACCCAGTTGGACTTGGTTAGTGGCCTCCTCACCTATAAATAGACCCTCATTCCTTTGTATTTTCATCTCTGAGCTATACCATGCTTGTATTATCCTAAAAATAAGCATAATTCTGTTATCCCTTAATTTGCCTCTTTTCTTGGGAGCTTCGAGCTTCTCTACTCTCCAAAAACTCTTGAAGATGGCTCTACTCCTCTTGGTGGCCAAAGGATTGCTTGGGGGCTTCACTTCAAATTAAAGAATCAAGCCAAATTTAGAGGTAAGCCTATTTTTATGAGTTTTATTCAATTATCTCAAGGATTTTCTTCTTCTCAACCCCTCTAAAGCTTGAGAAGATTTCAAAGTAATGGTTATTTCTTCAAATCAAGCTTTCCAAAGATTGATAATGTCTAAATAGAATTATGTTAATCTTTATGCTTAATTATTTGTGCTGGTTCACTACTCCTTCTAGGACCTTCTTCTTGGCTTTCTTCCACTCGCCCTTATTATGAGCAGTAGATGGCTTGCTGTGTCCATTTTGACCGGCATCTATTCGGACTTTCTCCTCCTTTGCATGTCTCCTTCCTAGAGACCTCCTATTCTTAAGTACGTCTTTGATTTTGTGTTGCACCCATCTACTGTTAAAGCTTTGATTGTGAGAATTAGGATACTTCTTGTGGACAGCTTTAATGCAATCATCCACTAGGCTCTTCCTTGGCTGCTTAAAATGTATAATCAGTGTTTATAGTGTGCAAAAACTACTTGGCGCAAGTAGTTTACCACCTCCTTCCAATGAGAGTCATCAACTATGCCGCCCACATCTGTGATACCATAATATGATATATCACCATGATGTGGTGGTGGTGACTCTGAAGAACTATCCCCACCCCCAAAGCACTACCCTAGGCATCCTCTATCTCCTCTACCTTCACTCTCAGTCCTAGTGCGGTGTGAGGTATGACCGCCACTATCTCCACGACTACCCTCCCTACGACGACGACTGCCACTCTCATGGGAGCCATGATGGCTGTGAGGTGTCACATCTCCTGAAGGTGCAGGTGTAGGAGATGTTGTAGCACTAACTAGGGCTGATGGATAAGAGGTCAATGTAAAGGCAGGTGAAGTGCGTAGCAAGGGTAACGTGCTTAGTAAGGGACTCTGTTGGGCTGCTGTGGGCGTGGACCTAATGGTAAAGGGGTGCCTGCTTACATAGGCTACCAACTACTCGGGGGTGGGAGTATAGCAAAAGATGCCCTCTACCTCCCTAGCAAACCATCGTTGAGACTCGATGAGAGCCTCAACCTGTGGGTGTGTGGGACAAGAGGACGAGGACCCACGCCACATCTATACAAACAAAGAAAATATTAAAAAAATATTATGAAATGAAGACTTACTGGCTCTTTAAGTCAATTGACCCCGGGAATCATCTCATTAAGAAAGCATGTAAGCCGTTATGCAAGCCAAGAATCATCTCATTCCTAGCACTATGTGTTATGCAAGCCTTATGCAAGCCGTTACGCTCGCAAGCCTTGCATAAAGCATTATGCATGAGGCCTTATGCATAAAGCTTATGCATAAGGCCTTAAGCATGAGGCCTTATGCATAAAGAACTATGCATAAGGACTTAAGCATGAGGCCTTATGCATAAAGCTTATGCATGAGCCTTATGCATGAGGCCTTAAGCATAAGGCTTATGCATAAAGCCTTATGCATAAAGCTATACATGAGGCCTTATGCATAAAGCTTTTGCATGATGCCTTAAAGCTTAACATGAGGCTTATGCATAAATCTTAAAGCATAACACATAAAGCTTATGCATAAGGCTTATGCATAAAGCATAAAGCTTAAGCATAAGGTCTTAAGCATAAAGCATAAAGCTTATGCATAAGGCTTACGCATAAAGCTTAAGCATAAGGCCTTAAGCATAAAGCATAAAGCTTATGCATGAGCATTATGCATAAAGCATGCATGAAAATTATGCATAAAGCTTATGGGTAAACCTACAAAACAAATCCCCAGCACCCAAGGGTGCAATAATAATAGAGGAAAGAGAGGAAAGATATGAAAGCACTTACCTCTTTTTCGTGATATTGAAAGAGAGAATTAGAGGATCTACAAAACCAACAAAAAGGTGAGCAAAAGATTAGTAATTCATACATACAAACCAAGAAAATATTAAGAAGATTAGTAATGCATACATATAAAAGATTAGTAATCAAATATTAAAAAAATATAAGCTTATGCATAAGGCTTACGCATAAGGCATAAGGCCTTAAGCATAAAGCATAAAGCTTATGCATAAGGCTTATGCATAAAGCTTAAAGCATAAGGCATAAAGCTTATGCATAAAGATTAAAGCATAAGGCTTATGCATGGGATTAAAGCATATGCATTAAGCTTAAAGCATAAGACATGCATAAAGCTTATGCATAAGGCATAAATCTTAAGCATAAGGCCTTAAGCATAAAGCATAAAGCTTAAAGCATAAGGCATAAAGCTTAAAGAATAAAGCTTATGCATGGACTTAAAGCATATGCATAAAGCTTAAAGCATAAGGCTTATGCATGAGCTTAAAGCATATGCATAAAGCTTATGCATAAGGCTTAGGCATAAGGTTTAAAGCATATGCATAAGGCTTATGCATGGGCTTAAAGCATATGATGCATAAGACTTATGCATAAAGCATAAGGCCTTAAGCATGAGGCCTTATGCATAAAGCATGCATGAGCATTATGCATAAAGCATAACGCTTAAGCATAAGGCCTTAAGCATGAGGCATTATGCATAAAGTATTATGCATAAAGCTTATGGGTAAACCTACAAAGAAAAACTCCAGCACCCAAGGGTGCAACAATAATAGAGGAAAGAGAGGAAAGATATGAAATCACTTACCTCTTTTCATGATGTTGAAAGAGAGGATTAGAGAACCTACAAAACCAAGAAAAGGGTGAGCAAAAGATTAGTAATGCATACATACAAACCAAGAAAATATTAAGAAGATTAGTAATGCATACATACAAAGATTAGTAATCAAATATTAAGAAAATATAATAAACAAACCAAGAGACCTACCTTGGTTCTTTGTGATTTTTGAGGTAAAAATCTATAAAATAGTCAAAAAAAGTGAGCTATATAAACACTTGATTAGCTTAAGCACAAAAGAAAAATAGGGTTCAAGAAGAAGAGGTAAAAATCTATAAAATAGTCAAAAAAAAGTGAGCTATATAAACACTTGATTAGCTTAAGCACAAAAGAAAAATAGGGTTCAAGAAGAAGAGCAAGAGCAAGAGCAAGATCAACAAAAAGAACAAGAAGAAAAGGAGCAAGAAGAAGAAGAAGAGAAAGAGACTCACCACAACCTTAAGGTGTACCAAGGTAAACTCTTACTCCACAGTCCTTTGTAAAGCAGATTTGTAGCCTAGTGATGAAACTTGAGAGGGTGACAAAGGATTGAGAGAGGGTTAAAATCTTGAGAGGGTGAGAGAGGATTAGAAATAGGGTGGGATGCTTTTTGGAAAAACTGCGTTTTGTCAAACTACTGGCAAAACACTCTTGGGTTCAATTTTTGATCTTTTTCACCACAGTGCACGTCTTATTTTGCGTCTAAACACGTCTGTACATGCATCAAAAAATATGTCTATTTTGCAAAGTAGACGCATTTATATACGCGCTTGTAGATGCATTTTTAGACACCTGTACAAACGAGAAATAGAATAGTTTTTAAACACACATAAAAAGATGAAAATTATTTATTCTTTTTTTGAATATGCAGGATGTCTTCATCAATCAGTTCTTCTAGTGATGATGAGTCCCTTCGTGTTCAAAATAAAATGTATGTGTGATCGTTGGTTGCAACAAAAAATAAAATGTATGTATGATCATTGTCGAGGGTGCATGCATCGACAATGTAGCATTACGATGAATCACATTTTAATATATGGAAAATGGGAACTGACGGGGTCAATGGTAAGTATACTTTGCTTATATTGTAAGAGTTTAATTAAGAATTAGTATTCAATAGAGACTCACATTGAAATTATCGTGTGTAGAATAATGTGCCACACCCTTCTATGTTAACTCATAGGTGGTATCAAGAGGCCAAGCATCGTAGAGAAATGGCAGAGGCTTCACAAAACGTAGAAGTGGTGGAGGATTGGAATGATGAAGATACAAGCCCACCACCCTTTCCTCATGAGATGGTGGAGGAAGAGGTTTTAGAAGATATGGTATGTGCTCTATTTGCCAATGAGCGTAGTGAAAATGAAAAAGCCATGGAAAATGATCACCTTTATAACGCGGCTTCGATCCCACTTTTTGAGGGATGCACATATTCCATTCTACGCGCTGCTCTTGCGTTGCTCAACTTGCAAAAACAATCTATGGACGGAGCAATGCAAGTTTGAATGCACTTCTCAAGTGAGTTTTCTACTTTCATAAATTGTCTACTTCCATTATAGATATATAAGAAGATATTCCAATCGCTCCACCAAAAATATTTTTCATTTTTTTGTATGATCATTGCAAATTCATCAACGTCAAGACACTTGGTATTTGCACAGCGAGTACATGGGCAAAGTGTCTTCTCCTCTAAATCAACAAATTTGAGGGTGTGGCGTTGTCCATGGTTTCCATATTGATTTGCAATGGGAATGAATGCTTATTTTTGGAGGGAAATCCCCCCTTAAGTATTTGTGGAGGGTGGTAGTCAGTGATAGGTAATTTGAAATGTCGGGGGCGCGCAAGATCTGGAAAGATTTTGAATTTGAATGAAAAGTAGTGATCGTCAAAATAAGCATTGAAAAGGTCATGGGAATAACCATGGTTGAAAAGGGCGTCGAAATCAGTGTGGAAAAGAGCGTCGAAATATCCATCGAAAAAAGCGTGGGAAATTTTTTTTTCGACCCTTATTTCCATGCTCTTTCCCACGGACTTTTTGACGCTTTTTTCCACCTGATTTCGATGCTCTTTTCCACGGTTATATTCACGCATATATTGATGATGCAAGTTTTTACAATAAAATAGAACCTCACTTTTTTCTGCGTGCGTTTTGCTACCTCATTGAGTACGCCTCCTTTGTCCTCACTCCCCTCTCCTCTTGGTTACATGTATATGTGTTGTAAACTGTCTGTGTGTGTGATTAGGGGTAATTTTCTTGTTTTTTGCTTTCTTCTTTATTTTGCAGGTTCTCTCTCTCTCCTAAGCTCTTCTCCACTTCCTTACCACTCAAGCAGGTTCAGGTTTTCCTCCTTCTTTGCCCTCCTTTCCCTCTCCTCTTGGTTGTGAGAAGTGTGTGTATCAGGGTTGAGGGATAATAAATATTTTTGTTTTTTTTTTGTTCTTTATTTTGTAGGTTCTCTCTCTCTCCACCTCCGTACCACTCAAGCAAGTTCGCCTCCTTCTTTTCCCTCCCTCCCCTCTCCTCTTGGTTGTGAGATGTGTGTGTATCTGGGTTGAGGGATAATGAATGTTTTTGTTTTTTTTTTGTTCTTTGTTTTGTAGGTTCTTTCTCTCTCCCAAGCTCTTCTCCACCTCCTTATCACTCAAGCAAGTTTGCCTCCTTCTTTGCCCTCCCTCCCCTCTCCTCTTGATTATGAGATGTGTGTGTGTGTGTGTGTGTGTGTGTATGTGTGTGTTGAGGGATAATGAATGTTTTTGTTTTTTTTTTGTTCTTTGTTTTGGAGGTTCTCTCTCTCTCCCAAGCTCTTCTCCACCTCCTTACCACTCAAGCAGGTTCGCTTCCTTCTTTGCCCTCCCTCCCCTCTCCTCTTGGTTGCATGTGTGTGTGTTGTGTGTTGTGAGATGTGTGCTCTTTACCCATGTGGGCTTTGTTATGTGTGTAGAAACATGTCTCGCACTCCAGATGAGACACCGACTTACTCTCCATCCTTCTCTCCATATGCCATGTCTCCTGACTAGTTTATGGGTCTTTTAGCACAAGCCATGCCTGAGCAAAGAGCGATGACACAATAATATTTTGGGGGAGGGGGGCCGGCACTTCGGCCGTAACATCGGGCACCACCACCGCTAACCCTAGTTCACCTGTAGAAACCCCACGAAGAGCCGCCACACCAGAACCCCTCCCTCAGGTTGCTCATCCAACACTCGCAAGACAACGCTTGAGTGGTGGAGGTGGAGGCGGTTGTTGTCCAAGTGGGGGCACATATGGGTCTACGTCCCCAATCTAGTGCCAAAAGCACTCCACGCTCGCAATCATCGACGTTTCGACACACATTCCACACCCGTCCCAATGGAGAAAAATATTACACAATTGTCAATGGCAATGTGGTTTTGGATGATGTCAGGCAAGAGATGAAGAGCCGCATCCATGAGCTTTGCCACATTATCTTTGCTAATGACTTTATGGCCAAAGTTGGATAAATCTAAGAAAGATAGAGTCATTAATCAAATCAAGGATGAGTACAAGCCGACTGTTGGTAGTGATGTCATCCCCATAAGGTGGATAAAGGACCACATGGTAGACGTCATGAAACATTGGCGGGGAGATGTGACTAGGAGAGTGAAGGCAGGGGGTGAGAAGCCTTGGCACATCAGCACCGAGAATTGAAATGAGAAGAAGCAAAAGTATGCAAGAAATCCCTAACGCTACAAGAAACAAGAGGATGCGGTGAAAGCCCAAATGGAGAGCGTAGGAAGCTCTCACCTTGGAAGCGGCAGTTGGGACGCATTCCGTGTCTACTTTGTAAGTATCAATGCTTATCTTGTATGTTTCATTTGATGTTATGTCTACTTTATAAGTATCAACGCTTATCTTGTTGTTTTGGTACTTTTAGAATCAAGTGGTTGGTCGGTCGGCAACGGAGAAGAGGAGGACATTGCTTGCTACCATAACACATACTTTCTTTTGGAGAAGCTTAAGAGAGAAGGCACCAACCTCAATTAGGGGTGCATTACAAATATGGTAAGTGCGGCAAGCCTTAACCTTATGATTTGTATACTTGCTTTGCCATGTCATGTTACACTATTTTGTATACAAAAAAAAAGCATCTTGTATGGTTTTTGCCAAGGACCAATACCTCACCCTAAGTGAGGGCTCCGCATAGAGTGGCCTTGCCCATGTCTTTCCTCTTGTACATACATATTTTGGTCAACTCACATCTTTGTTTGAGCTTGTATAGCTTGTATGCAACTACTTTATACAATTTTGGTCATCGAGTATAGCTTGTATAGCCAGTATGCAACTACTTTATGCAATTTTAGCTTATCTCGTTAGAGCTTGTAATATGGTCTTTGAAATGTAAATTTCACATCTTGCAATATAATTTGGCCATTGTTTGCACTTGTGTACGATGTACCTACTTTGTAATGTCAAAAATGTTATGGCACTCCAACTTTTCCAACAAAGTTGCTTCATTCTTCACATCAGAGTACAGTTGCCTTTGGTACTCTATAAGTTTGGCATAATGGTGCATCCAACTACAAGATTGTAGCTGGATGCACCATTATGCAAAAAAAAAAAATTTATACCTGCATGCATCGAAATAAGCATCGAAAGTCTCCTGCATCCGTCGAAAGTCTCCTACATCCGTCGAAAGTCTCCTGCATCCGTCGAAAGTTTCCTGCATCCATCGAAAAAAGCGTCAAAAGTTTCCTGCATCCATCGAAAAAAGCATCGAAAGTATCCTCCATCCATCGAAATAATCGTCAACAAAATAGTCATCAGAATAGCAGTCTAAACTACCGTTGAAATAGCAATCCAAATAGCAATCCAACTAAGCGTGGAAATGGTAGTTGAAATATTCGTTGACAAGTCCCAAAACAAGAGTGAGAAAACATGTTTATTTCGACGCTTTTTGCGACACGTACATAGACGGGTATTTTGACGTTTCCATTTCGACACTTTTTTCCATGCATATTTTGAAGTTTTGGGGATTTTGAGCTTAGTTCTAAAGCGTTGAAAAAGGCATGGATAATGGCCCTGCCTCTTTTAGTGCATCTGGGGGGATGATCCATACTTGAGAAGCCCAATGCGCCATCGTTCAGTGTCCATCATCGATGATCCGTACATGGAGCATCTCTCACAGTAACACATTGGTATGGGAGAGAGTGTGTGTGGAACATTTTTGCTCCACCCTTACTTCCTTCCACAGTTAACCCTACACCATTGGGGGGTACTTTGATGGATGGTTATACTCATGGGTTACACACTTCTATACCCATGTCCACTTTGATTGGAGGATCTAGTCCACATCTAGGTGTTGGGACTTCATGTGGAGTTTGCGACCAAGCCACTCCACTCTCTTATGTGGAACCTCATACCACGTCCTCATCAGATAGGAGGTCTACCTCTTCTCGTCGTGCTAGTGGGGGTCATCGGTCTTGTGGGGGTGGATGCGGGGGATATTTTGGGGGTAATAATAGATCTGCTCCAATCCCAAAGGATATGCCAACACAACATGTGGTGGATCCAAATGCCTACAACTAAGCGATGCTTCCTTACCATGTGAGGAGGACAAGTGGGTTGATTATTGAGGGTTGCAAGGGGAAGCATGTCATTACATGCATGCATTACCTTGTAAATGTTGAGGTCAAAAACATTTGGGGCATTGACTGGAGAACTCAAGACAATCCAAAGAAGCAATACATTTTGCAAAGTATTGCAGACAGACTTTCATGTGCTCCACCCAGACTTACAATTTAATGACCTTAAGATGTTGGATTGTATTATGCGGGGTCATGTAAGTCATAGGAAATCATTGATTGCCAAGGCCATCAAACATGGTGGCGTCGACACCAGGAGAATCAAAAAAGGATTGGAAGAAGGCTAAAAAGACGTATTGGGAAAATCCCAATCTATCCAGGTAACAAAGAGAAGAAGCCCGAGTACGCACATGCATAAAAGAGGGGCTTCTCATCTTGGATCGAGTGGAAGGTCATCTTTCCTTGCTCATTTTTTAAGTATTTGAACTCTTAACATTTTGTATTCAAAATTTTAGTTTCCAAAGAGTTAAATCTTATATAAATTAGTCTTTTTGTGTTTAACATAGAAAAATGTGGTGGGATGTTCTTGTTCTCGTGAGGAGTACGACTTTGCTTATCAAATGGGATCTCCTCCACATTTAAATGGTTTGTGAGACAATAGGGTGTCACATTGAACTATGAAGCTATGCTTGCTGTGTAAGTTTATATTATTTTAATTTTATAAGCATTAGAAATTTATCTAGTTTGTGTTTTAACATTACTTGATCTTGTGTGATACAGAAAGATGATGAAGAGGCAATAAGCAAGGAGGATGATGATGATGTGAGGAGGAGGAGGAGGAGGAGGATGAGTAGAGACCGGCCTATTGTGTTTAATGTTGTGTAACTTCATACTTAATGTAACTCGCCTATTATGGCATTTTGGATGTAACTCACCTTTTATGGCATTTGGGATTTAATACAATTAAGATTTCGGGAGTTACTATGTTTTGTTTTGTATTTTAATATGTCAATATTTTATTTGTACAAATTAGAACTATTTTTCCCCAATCTACCCCAAAATAAAGTTTTTGGCATCGCCGTTGTGAGCGGTGAAGAAAATAGCAATGTTAATGATTTTTATCAGCACACACTGAGCGACAAAAATAGTGACGCTAATTTAGTGCCAAAATGAGCGGTGCAAATAGTGATGTTGATGTTTTTAATAGTGCCGCTGAGTGGCAAAAATAGCGACGCTTACACCCTGACAGTTTTCTAGATCCTTCTATAAGAGCCACGCTATAATTGTCTCGCTAACCCCTCTTTATGTTGTGCGGTGATAGAAAGAATATAAAGACTCATGCTTAGCAAATATTTTTTTGGAGTATCAAATTCTTTTGCCAAAATATTTCAATGATGTTGACAACATAAATGAGATGTATTTTTTGACACTCTATTCTTTCTCAAGTTTCAATTATGAAAGATTTACCACCATGCCCCACAATCCAATAAAAAATTGACTATCTTCGTGAGTTTTTATGTAAAGAATGAGAACTTTGAGAGGCAAAGGTATGTACTCAAATCTTTCTACAAACAATTCATATTTATTTCTACTTTTGTTATATCATTTCTAGATCATGAAGACTCAGATAGTAAACCTTAGCAACCCATAGTTCCAAGGTTCAAATTTACTTAAATTGAGTAAATAAAGAAACAATTAGATTTTATTCTGACATGTTTGCCAAGATATTTATAATTCAACATGTTGCTCACTTTTCATTTGATGAACCTTGCACACATACTCTAAATACTTTTCACATCATAGATATTGATTTTGACCTTCCAAGTAATAATTTAATTTGTTTTAATAAGATAAAGAAAATTTGTGTTAGAATTTAAGTTTTAGAGGGAGCTGGCCACTCCATCTCAAACTTTTATTGTCACTTAGGAGTGACATGTGGAGTTAATCTAGTGGTATGGGACATCATTAGATTGATTTCATATAGATACACCAAACACAGTTATGTCTTCTATCTTGTACCATCTTATGTGTGTATGTGGAATGTGCCTCTGTGGTGTGGGACACTTAGAGTCATTTCACATATGTTCATTTGATTAGATTGTTGCATATATGCATTATGTGTGTTGATCAAGTTTTCCACACTAATCACATGAAGCCATCCTCTCATGGATTTACACAACAGTTCCAACCCAAGCAAGAAGGAATGTTATGAAAATTACTCTTGAGTTATTGGGAGTTATACTGTTTATTTTATATCAGGGATACACGTGCGTGCTATGCCAGTGGTACGTGTGATTTGATATTATGGTTACCTATTTCGCATGAGAGAATTGGGATTGAGTGATGTGTTCAATTGATTGTCCAACTAACATGGATTATCTTTATGAGTATAGTGAGGTGTGCGAGGGTATCGATTGAGGTATTGCATTGTATGAGGGTACCGATTGAGGTGTCGTTAGTGGTATGAAGATGAAGATCATGTGCCAATCATGATGTTTTTGTACTAGAAATTAAGTACTCATTTATAGTCTATCATGTGGCTAGAGTTTATGCATATGTGCACAAGATTATTTTGTGTGTGTGTGTGTCTGTGTACAAGTAGTTGTGTATGTATAAGTCCATTTGATTTATTATTGGGAAAAGCTTTTACCTTGTGTAAACCTTTAAAATTTTGGAAAAGATTATTTATATGTAAAGCAAAATCCCAAAAGTGAAAAAGGTGCTATTATTGGCTCTAAGCGCTAAAAAATATGAAAATAAAATAAATACCATGTGTGGGAGAAGCAAGGGGAGAAGGAGCCACATAGGTTGGTGGGAGATTGCACCCAATGTTCTTGTTCTTATATGGTTGAGTATTTTCTTCGTTCTTATATGGTTGAGTATTTTCTTATGTTATGTTATGCTATGGTGTGTTGATTTAAGGTGTTCAACCCTTTTATATTTGAATAAGGTGTTCAACCCTTTTATATTTGAATAACAAGCTCACATAAATACTTGGATAAAAGATTCTTGTTTCAATGTCAGTAGCATCAAAAGGTAGAGTTCACCCCAAACTTGGTTAGGGAACACAATGACAATAAAATATTCGATGAATCTATCATAATATTAGTATAGCGTGGTCCTAGACAGTGTACAAAAGAGAGAGAGAGAGATTCAATGTCTTAATATTATCTTTTAGCTCTCTTATATATGTGGAAGAGAGAGAAAGCTCTTAGACAACCCTTATATATGTGGAAGAGAGAGAGAGCTCTTAAACAACCCTTCTTTTTTGGAGAAAATTTTGTCTATTTTCTTCAACTTATTGTGCTAACTTGAATTTATTCTAAGAGTCCTCCTTTTTTTTTTTGCTCATGAACTCGTCACATTAGTGTCCATGTAATGCCATTAGGGGCCATTTGAACATATTTTGGGCCTTTTCCTAATGAAAGTAATTAGCAACGGACCAATAGGAATGGAGGATTGTACACATTTAGTCCCCTTTGAACATAGGGAGGGAGACTAGGCTATAGGGAGGGGGATTAGGCTTTCAGTACTAATAATTACACTTGTCCCTTTAAAAAATTAGGGGGTTTAGGGTAGGTATGGTCCCATCATTTTTGTGGCTCAAAAAATCCTTAAAATTTTGAAATTTTTGAGATCCCCCCAAAACTCACTTTCCCCCCAAAAAACACATCTCAAATTTCATTGTAATCAAAAATTTCATTTTCAAGTCCACTTTCCCTCTTGAATGTCCAAATTAAACTCTTCCTCCCTTCCTCTTCCATCTCTATTTCATTTGCCTAACCCTAATGAAACCATCAAATCCTAAAACCCTAAACTTTCTCCTCCATCTTAATCTCCCTCCCTTCTTGGAGCTCCATCTCTTTCATCTTCAAGGCTCCCGTAAAACCCTAGTCTGCACATCATCTTTGATATCTTTCCTTTTTACTCTAACCCTAACCTTTCTACTCTAGCTTCCAAGAGGATATGGCCACACCAAGAAGACCAAAAGACAAGATTGAGGAGATATCCCTGCACAACAAGAAGGATGATGATGGTGCTTGGGTGGGACAGGCATTTTGTAAGAGCGCTTAGGTTTATCTACAGCCTGCTGCAATTGGGCCTCACCGAGTTCGACGAGGAAATGTATTGGAGCACCATTGGAAAGGTCGTTCACAAGGCTTCAAGAAGGCAAGCAATGGAAAACTAGTGGCCATGGTACAACATGTTTACATAGCACGAGATATCCATCTTCGCCAACAACCTCGATTTCCATGCAATTGTAAGTATCACGCGGGTAGAAAGGGACATGTGAGATTTTATGACAGAGATGTTTCAATCTAAGTGAACTTATTTCTTGTTTAAAAATATTTTTCCTTCAAACATGGTAGAGAAGCAGCCATTGGAAAGCCTTATCGGAACATTTCAAGCATTGCATGTAGACATTGGTCATTAGGAATTTTTTGGACCCAAAAAGGACCTCCTAAGGATTCCTAATTTTAAGTGATTAGAGCCTAAAAAGCTGGGCTTAAGGGAGACAAAGGCTATAATGACCCCTATTTTTTGCCCTGCCACATTAGCCATACCCCCCTAGTTTCACTTTTTAAAGGGAATATTCTCATACTCTCTCTCTCTTACTTTTTGACTTTTCTCATACTTTCTCTCTTACTTTTTGAATTTTTTATCTTCACTCTCTATAAATTGAATCTTTCTTGTCAGTTTGAAATATCCTTTCTCATTAACTCCCACCATATCTCCCTTCCACATCAGCAAAACATTCTCGTATTTAGGTGGGCCCCAAAAAGTGAAAATTTTTTATTTTTTATTTTTTTACATTTTGAGGTGGAAAAAACACCACCCAACCAATATGTATGATGAAAATAATTTTTTCCCTCTAAAAAGCTTGTAATTCAAGGGTCACGTCAGAAGCCTGTCAGAAGCCAGTATATCCAAACTAGCTGTCAGGTCCCCACAACCCCATAAACATAACTGTCAGATCCCAAAATTATGGGGACCCCAAAAAATATTATTTTATTATTTTCCTCATAAATGTAATTTATTGATGAAAAACTCCATGTTAGTATATTTGTATATCCAAAAGATCATTTTCTACTTGGAAAAACGGATTTGTGTTAAACCTGCAATAGCAAAGTTTTAACAGTCTCTCTCTCACTCCCTCTCTCTCTCTCTCTCTCTCTCTCTCTCTCTCTCTCTCTCTCTCTCTCTACTTTAGCTTCTTCCTTTGCTTAGCTATGGAGCCTTTGCAAGCTGTGTGTATAGCCCCTTGTGAAGCTAGAAAACGGAAGGTTGATTTACACATTCGTATTCCTGAAGAGTATGGCAGCTCTAAAAAAACTCATTGTATTGATGCACAATCTATCCAAGCTCGTAGGATAGCTAAGGAGAAAAATGTAGATCTTTGGGTTGATGGGCATCTCTATCCAGTTGGCCCTCCATTAAGAGCAAACTCTCCTTTCCGCAATTTATCATCTTTTATGCAATTTGTTGGTGAAGGAGAGCTTGGCTTGTTAGGATACTGCAGAAGATTGACTACAAGTGGAGCTTGGCAAAACCGTATTCTCCAATATCAATTGCAAGCATCACAATTCAGCCTTTTACAATGTCAAGAAGGACTTAAAACATCATCAGATAAAATGAAAGAGATCCTCGCAGAGAATGTGGAGAAGGATGCAAAGATTCAAAGGCTAGAGGAACTTAGCAAACGACTCAAAGCAACGCCAAATGGTGCTCATGAATGCAAAAAGACATTAGCTGGTATAGAATATCTTGCGTTTAAAGGTGGAGCACGGAAGAAAAGGATTTGTACAACAAAGTAAGTAACATAAACTTTCATTATGCACTTAGTGATTTAAACAAAATAGTCATGATTTGTGTTCTGCCAGGAATTTTCTGCAAGAGGTGTGTGGTTCTAATGAAGAGGAATGGAAGGATTTGGTCAAAGCCATTCTTAATACCAAGGATATTCTCTCAATTATTAGTGACCCTCATCATCCTAAAATATGCCAAGCTGTTGTCAGCAATGTAGTGAGCGAGATTACCACACCTTTATCGATTCTTCATTAATTCAACATGCTTGCGATGCGACTAGACAACATGAAAGGGTACCAAGCAATCCGTCAAGTTGTAAAAGATGCATTTCTAAGACAAAGAATCACTAGCACTTTTTTTCCTACACTCAAGGTGATTCACAATGTCAAGCATATCAATAATGATGATGTGCAGCGAGCTATAGTTATCACATTGAGGACACACTAACATTAGACATAGGGTCGAGCAGAAAGAAAATCAAGACAAGTACAACAACATATCATAGAATTCACCAAAAGTGTGCTAGGTGCTTGGGGAGAGAGTAAAGTAACACACTATATGGTAAGTTGTACAGTAAAAAAATAAACTCGTGTTTTAACCTTGACTTTTGCTAATTAAATTCTATTGTCATGTGTATAGCACATAGTTTATGCGCATGGTGCGTATTTCATGAACAAGTATGGATCGCTCGACATGTGGAGTACCCAAGGGATGGAGAAATCACATTATAAAGCAAGAGGGGTTTATTTCAAAAATACAAGACATGGAGGTGGAGCTTCTATAGGAGGAGCACGTACAAACTATTTACAAGAGATGTTCAATTGGTTTTATCGCACAACCTTTGGAAGGGTATTGGTTAGGGAGCGGGTCCAACAATCTAAGCTTGCGCAAGAGGCACGCAAGGCTGCAAAAAGTCATGCTCAGCTTGAATGGTTGCAGACCATGCTCCCCATAGGCATGGTGCTTGGCATGCACGAATGAGGAGACAAGGGAGGCATTGGGTTGTGCACACACCAGCATAAATCTAGATGTAATAAGGCTAAGAAAATAAGTTTAGTTAGGTTTTTTTTCCCTTAAAAAAACTATTAATAGTTCCTTCTCTCACTTCATTTTCATTTCACTTTTTTAGAGAGCTTAAGCTCAAGATCTACGTAAACACCCACGTAAGGACACCAGCACATCACCACGTTAGCATAGTCATACATGGATATGGCATGCACCAAGAACACCGCACGTGTTACCATGCCTTCACAAAACACAATGCAAGGCACCCAACAAACACATACTGGCGACACCACAGAAGAGAGTGACCCCTTGGATTCTAGGACACTCCCAATGGGATCACCAGAGTCCAACCCTCCTGCCACAACAACACCAGCACACACATGTAGGCCCTTCTAGTGGAAGGAAGCATGTGAAGCAGACCCCATAATGCAGCCACCCCAGAGATCAAGACAGAGAGGCCAATGATGAGCATTTCGACTGGGTTGGTGAAAACATTCCTACATTGTGCAGCACCATAGGTGGCAAGACCCTACTACTAGGACACGGTCCCCTACCTACTCGAGAGGAACTTGATACACAGGTACCACAACAACAGGAGGAGGAGAATTCAGACTATGAGAGAGACCAAGAGGAGGTTCTTGCAAGTGCGCGCAAGCGTAGTCAAGCTCTTCAAGCCAAGGAAGTCCCAACCTCGCCCCAACGCACTAACACAACACAGAGAGCTCCAAGGAGAAGGATGCACCAAGGGCATAGGGCTTTACAAGAAATCAAGTTTTATCAGAGGAACACTGAGTTGCTCATAAGAAGAGCCCCTTTTGCTTGCACAGTGAAGGAGATTCTCCAACAATATAGAACATAGTTCCGTGTGCAAGGGACTGCCCTTGAAGCATTGCAAGAAGCCTCCGAGGCTTACCTTGTTGGGATTCTTGAAGACACCAACCTCCTTGCAATACATGCAAAGAGGATTACCATATCTGCCAAAGACATGCAACGAGCTCGGCGCATTTGAGGCGAGCGAGACACGATCTAGAGATCTTAGATGTTAACCTTTTTTTTGAAGCAACTCTTTTGTTTCAAACCCCCCTTTGTAACAAGCCTATCTGGCTTTCATTTGTAACTTTTTGATAATTAAAATTTTAAGTTTCTCTTACGATGTCTCAGTGTCATCATGTTTGTTTAACATGGAGTGTCTATCATGTGCCAGTTTGTCACCCAAGGCATCAATACTCTTGGAGGGCTGAGGAAGCTGTGCCAGAACAGTGCGAATTTGGCCTCTGCAATGGTGATGTAGGCTCAAAATTTGCACTGTTCTGGCACTTCACCCCTAGCCACTCACGATCATTTTTGATACATTTATAATCAAGTTGAGCACACTAATTGTGAGAAACAGTAGTTTATAAGATAAAAACACCTTTAACCATGTGTAAAAATATAGTGTTTATCATCTAATGCATCAGAATTGCTCCTGAAGGACTGGGGAAGCTATGCCAGAACAGTGCGAATTTAGGCTCTGCAAAACGACAGTGCAGGCTCAAAATTCGCACTGATCTGGCACTACTACCCCAGCCACTTAGGATCATTTCTGATGCATTTATAATGAAGTTAAGCACATTAATTGTGAGAAATAGCTATTTATAAGACAAAAATATCTTAAATCATGTGTTTAAATATAGTATTTATCATCTAATGCATCAGAATTGTTCCTGGAGGACTGAGGAAGCTATGCCAGAACAGTGCGAATTTTGGCTCTACAGGCTCAAAATTCGCACTGTTCTGGCACTGCTCCCCCAGCCACTCAGGATCATTTCTGATGCATTTATAATAAAGTTGAGCATACTAATTGTGAGAAATAGCAGTTTATATGATAAAAACATCTTAAATCATATGTAAAAATATAGTATTTATCATCTAATGCATCAGAATTGCTCCTGGAATACTGGGGAAGCTATGCCAGAATAGTGCGAATTTAGGCTGCTCTACGACAACGGCGGTGCAAGCTCAAAATTCGCACTATTCTGGCACTGCTCCCCCAGCCACTCAGGATCATTTCTGATGCATTTATAATGAACTTAAGCACACTAATTGTGAGAAATAGTAGTTTATAAGATAAAAACACCTTAAATCATGTGTAAAAATATAGTGTTTATCATCTAATGCATCAGAATTGCTCCTGGAGGACTGGGGAAGCTATGTCAAAATAGTGCAAATTTAGGTTGCGAATTTAGGCTGTGCAACAGCAGTGCAGGCTGAAAATTTGCACTATTCTAGCACTGCTCCCCCAGCCACTCAGGATCATTTCTGATGCATTTATAATAAATTCGAGCACACTAATTGTGAGAAATAAGAGTTTATAAGATAAAATATCTTAAATCATGTGTAAAAATATAGTATTTATCATCTAATGCATCAGAATTGCTCTTGGAGGACTGGAAAAGCTATGCCAAAACAGTGCGAATTTAGGCTCTACACAGTGGCGGTGCAGGCTGAAAATTTGCACTGTTCTGGCACTGCTCCCCCAACCATTTACGATCATTTCTAATGCATTTATAATGAAGTTGAGCAGAGTAATTGTGAGAAATATTACTTTATAACATAAAAACACCTTTAATCAGGTGTAAAAATATAGTGTTTATCATCCAATGCATCAGAATTGCTCTTGGAGGATTGAGGAAGCTGTGCAAGAACAATGTGAATTTAGGCTCTGCATCGGCAGTGCAGGCTTGAAATTCGCACTATTCTGGTACTGCTCCCCCAGCCACTCAGGATCATTTCTGATGCATTTATTATGAAGTTTACATTAATTGTGAAAAACAATAGTTTATAAGATAAAAACAGCTTTACTCATGTGTAAAATTAGATTGTTTGTCATCCAATGCATCAGAATTTCTCCTGAAGGGTTGAGGAAGCTATGCCAGAACAGTGCGAATTTAGGCTATGCAGCAACGGTGCAGGCTCAAAATTCGCACTGTTCTGGCACTGCTCCCCCAGCCACTCAGAATCATTTTTGATGCATTTATAATCAAGTTAAGTACATTGATTATGAGAAACAGTAATTTACAAGATAAAAATACCTTTAATCATGTGTAAAAATACATTATTTATCACCCAATGCATCAGAATTTCTCCTGAAGGATTGGGGAAGCTGTTCTGGCACTACTCCCCCAGGCTCCCAGGGTCATTTTTGATGCATTCACAAAAACATTGATGGTACAAACTAAAAAAAACAATGATATACTTGATGAAAATAAGTTTGTAAAAATTATATTGTATTCATAATAAGAAATGATACATCATCTTTACAAAAGCTTTCTTACAATATTGAGCTTCCTTCTCTTGTTATTGGGCAGAGTGCGCTCAAGGAGTGATTGGGCTATTTCTTGAGGATCCTCTATGCCTATGCTTTTGGCTATACCTATATGAGCAAGAAGCTTACCCCTAAATCCAGAACCAAAAACATAAAAGGCAAGGGATTTTTTAATTAGAACTATACATTTGGTGCTATGTGCCATAGAGGCTACACAGAGCACCTTAGAGAGGACTTTCAAAAAGAAGAGAGTGAAGGCAGATTGAGGGGTGTAGTCCCTATGGATAATGGCGATGCCATCCACCACAAGAAGTCGACCAAGATAATGCACCAACGCAGCATCATGTCCATGGACCTTGGTCTGGTCTCTATTGCCGCCGCCTCTCCCAGCAAATGCGTCAATTTCAACCACCCTCTGCAATCAAAGGAAAAATCAAAATATTTTCCTATACATAATTACAAATGTTTCTAGGTTATAAAAGGTCGATTATTACCTCTTGCTCAATGTCTTCTTTTGCCAAAGTGCTGGTGGAGGCAGAGAGGTCAATCGAGGACTTAGCCTCATCCTTTTTTGGTGCTTTGGTCTCCTCCATTGCTCCAGCAGCAAGGGTATCCTTTTCAGCCTCTAGCTTGTCTTGTAAGGTTGCGAATTCCTCCTCAGGAACTAGGGCTTGCTCCGCGGTCTCAACCACAGTTTCCTTGACCAAAGCAACTGTCTCTGCGATAGATTCTCCAAGGGGTAATATAGCACTATCTAGGTGAGGATCGAGGTTGGACATATCAAGGTCCACCTCACATCGCATGCATCTAATGCCTAGGCATTCATCCATTCTCAAGCTAGCTGTCTGTTCAAGGTCATGAAGAAATAAGTATTCTTCACCTTCCACCACAATGGTGGTCAAGAGATTGATCTCAAGCTCTGGCAGCACCTTGCTCTCTTGGTGTGGGAAAGATGGCCCCGCATCTTCTACTACAGTGGGCTGTTCAGCTGCAGATTATGCACCCTCTGGAAAGGGCTCTGATGATGCAAGCTGCTCTTCTTCACCAGCACTCGTTCCTACTGCCTTCACTTCCTTGTCATCCCTCAAATACCCTGCCAACTACAATGCAGGCATCTCTACCTCCTCATCCGAATCCTCATTTTGCTGATGAGGAACGCAAAAGTGGCGAGCCACAAGAGGAACCTAGTTCCTAAATTGCCCTTCCCCAACCTCTTCACCTCCTGCTTATTGAAGATACAGTAAGCTCCTGTGGGGATGCAGATGTCAATGAAGCGATCAAGGCGCTGGATGTAGGGGCGGGCATATTGTTGAATGTACTTAAGCTCAACAGGCACCCATCCATCATTGGGGCAATGGGGAAAGGAGATGGAGTGGGGAGCCAAGTATTGCTCCATGTATGCAGTCTGTGTCTCATAATGTTGGGACGCAAGGGCGAGCGACTTTTTAAGGCGCTGGATGTAGGGGCGGGCATATTGTTGAATGTACTTAAGCTCAACAAGCACCCATCGATCATTGGGGCAATGGGGAAAGGAGATGGAGTGGGGAGCCAAGTATTGCATGAGAGAACATGACAAAGAGCTCGCTCTTGCCCGCCCACGGGGTGGTGGAGAGGAACTCATAGAAGTTGTCAAAGTGGGTAGCCATGTGAATGCAAAGAGATAGTGTGAGCTTGTGCTTGGTTTCTATCGCGTGAAAATGAGAAAGAAGGCACCTTTGGCTATTTATAGTTAAAATTTAAAGTTTGGCCTTTTCACACTAGACCGCTAGACAAAAAAAATACAGTTTGCAAAAATATTAAGATTTCAATTAAATGAAGATTGGTTAAAAAAGAGCCTGCTACAAAATTACAAGCATGTCATCTAATCTAAAATTGTTATAATGTCTTCATTTTTTGCCCCTCCTGTGACATTTACTTCATGTTGATTTCCATCTCCTTGTTGACTTGAAAGATTGTCATTGCCTTCACCTTGATCCTGAAACTCTTGCCCCTCACGTGCATCAGAACAGAGGCTATTTTCCCATATACTCAGTTCATCTTCAAGCTCTTCCACATGCCTACTATGTGTTGGTAGGGCTATGCACCTTGCTGCTGAAAATTCAAGGTCCTCTATTTGCCATGATTCTGAGACCATGGTTGTCCCCTCCTTATGCTTCCCAATCTATAAAAATATAGAAAGTGGCATAATAACTAGAAAGTGTAAGGGTTAACTCTAGACATGTAGTGGAATCAGATATACCTTTCTTCTCATCAACTTGAAACTTGACTCTTCCACATTGTCAAAGCCCATGATGCTTAAGTGTTGATGCAGGTCTGCTAGGCTCCAATGCTTGCTTGCTGCCACTCGCTCAATCCATCCATTTTGCATCATCACAGCTACCTCAATAGGCATAATTTCTTCTTGTGAGGCTTGAAGTGGGATCCATGTCCCATGCATTTGCATCCAACTTTGGTAGTGCAGACGCATGTACAAAATAGAGCGTGCCTTCAAGAACCTAAAAGACACTGTAGAATCTACTGCTTTGCACTTGTTGTGTACACATCACCTTGATGTGACCCCTCATTAACCTCCCAACCCTCTCCTAGTAATCCTTGAATGAGGTCAGACCGTACCTCCTTACAAATATATATCAGATGGGTCTTGTATCGAGGGACTTTGGCCCAATAGAAGTCATTGTAAGACTTTTACTGAACTATTGTATCATAGCAATGACTAATGTGATGAAAAATTTCTACATGGACATGTGTCTACAAAGTACTCATAACAATTTTAAAGCAAACGTCTTTAAAATTCAGTTTTAACGAAAGATAAGTTATGAGAATAAAAATTCTCAACAATATATTTTATTATGGCAAAGCACAGTACTCATAAAATATAAAAATGAGTACGGCTCAATAAAATATAGAATATTTATACAAAAATGAGCCGAGCTCAATTAAAATACAGAATCTTTACAACGCTTTGGCTTGGCTCTGGACATATACAAAACTTCATCTAAGTGATTTCGGGCTCTGTAGCCTCAGCCTTGTCCTCCTCCTTTGACTCAACCTTTGGCTCTATCTCCTTTGTTGTTGGCACCTTGCCCTTGCCTGCAAATGGAAGCTTCCTCTTTACCTTGCTTCCCTTCTCAAGGACTCCTTGTTTAAAGCTGAAATTCTTAATAGGAGAACGAAACGACATCTTTTCTGTAGGGCATGTAAGAGGGCGATTGCATTCATTGAAACTCTATGTCCTGAATTCAAAAAGAATATAGAGTGGAAATTTCTCAACCAACACATTCCTATGCAAAAGGATTCACACTCTTGTGGCTGGCACGTAGTCGCAAATGTCTGGAAGTTCCTTCTTTCCAAGTATACTAATTTTGACAACCGTGTAAGTTTCTTGTTTCATTGTAATATAATTTCTCTATGTTCATTTCATGAGATCCCACATTATTCTAATTGACTTTTATGTTGTTTTGCAATCTATTCGCTCAGACGATTTTTGGCTATAGAGTGTGCGGGAAAAGGCAATAAGCATTATCCTCAACAATGCAATTATTCTTGATGACCCTGACTTGCCATTTCCACTAGTTGCTGGCACTAATGCATCAACAATATAAAGTAAGAATGACTTACAATCAACGATTAGAAAGCAAGAAGGAAACAATATAAAGTAAGAATGACTTACAATCAACAATTAGGAAGCAAGAAGTAAATGATATAAAGTACAATGACTTATAATTTAGATTGTCTGTGCATTCTGAGAAGGTTATTCATAAAAATTGTCTGGCATTTCACTACATTAATTAAACAAGCAGACCAGTGCCCTCTGAAATTGAGAAAGTAAACAAAAAATATAAGAAACCTAACACAGGCAACTAATAATTTAAATTCCACCAACAGCTTGAAATCTAAAGAAAATACAGACTTCTCTACATATGGCAGCACAACAAAGCAGGTACCTAGACTAACTCCCTAGAAATAAGGAGAAAGGTCCTCTTTAGACCTCGATGGATCAATTAGGATAGTTGATACCAAAGGATCACAAATATATACTTGCTTTACCTAGTCTGGCAAAAGCTCTTTCAACAGTGCCCTGTAGATTGAATTAAAAACATTAGGAGAGGAAAAAAGAAATCAAAATAAGGAAGCATTGAAAAAAAGGCGAAGAGTACACACCTAAAACAAGTAAGCACAATATTGTCATTGATCTCTCTATTCTCCATGAGCATATAAACATCTATTGAAGCGATATGGAGGTACTCCTCCTCCTCGGCGGTGTACAAGACATTGCATATGATCTGCTGACCTGGCACCCACCGCCTTAAGTCTGTCATTATTATCTCTCTCCAACTTCAGAAGGTTTTCTGCCAATTCATCCCTAACCACATTATCTTCTAAAATTGTCTCCTTTCCCTTCAAATCCACCCCCTTTACAAGCCTCTTCCATGCTTACATCTTTTTTCATGCTGATAAGGAGGATTACACAAAGGAGGAGCTCAAAGGAAGGACTAATAAATTAGAACAGTCCTTTATTTCAAGTCCTCAGTCTGCAGAAGAAGAGCACTACGTCTCTTCTATCAACAAAAATATATTTATTTTATATCATAGCAAGTACTCCAGGGATGCAGAGATTCCACTCCTTACACTGAAAGCCCTATCCAGGTATACATGGTATGCATTTATACCTTATAATATACATAAAGTCATGCTTATAGAGAAGTGTGCTATTATCCGTATCTTTGAGTACGGCCTTGGTTTTTGGCCTTCTCGAGCAGGTTATTTCCTATGTTGCACAAGCTATGTCTTGGGTGCAGAAGTATCCAAGAACTCGAGATAGTCATGCATCATCCAAAGCAAAACTCCTTTCACCTCCGCCTTACGCTTATTCTTACGCTTATTTATTGGCCTTGAAACGTCATGTACTATATCATTTCGTAATAAGTACCTATTTTAGTAATCATTTCTTCTTCTCTTTTATTTTACTTCGTACTATATTATTTTATTTAACTATATGTATATTTTCCTAATTATTTTCTATAGAGGGAGGCTATTGGGCATGACCCAACAAAGGAGGAGTATGACTATGGATATAGAGACCCCCATTCACAATTATGGATGTGGATGCGTACATGAGGCATACACTTGGATGAGTCTGTTTTGGGGACTCAAGTAGATGAGGTAAGGGAGCCTAAACCCTTCTTTTATCTACATCTAATTGTATTTTATTGGCCTTGCTTACCTTGCACTTGATGGCATGTATGTAAGAAGAAAGAGAAGAGCAAGAGGAGGATCCTGATTACGAGCATGAGCGATGGAAGGAAGTGAAGAGGACGACAAAGATAATGATGATGATCGCTGTTGCTATGAGTAGCGAACCCGTTGCAACAAAAATAGCAACGAAAATAGCTCGACATCTGGCTACCCTTCTAGTTAAAAAAGCGTTGTTATTTTCAGTACTACACCCTTAATCTATTTTGTAGTGTGCAATGGGAGATATAGGGATGGACGTAGAAAAAAAAAGACTCAATGAATAACACAGAGCTACGTTTAAAAAAATGAAAAAGCTAGAATGTGAGGAGCTAGGAAAAGATTGGTTGTGGTTATATAATAAGGGTCCTCACTTTGGTTCACCTTCCAAGCTAAAAATAACTCATTTTACTTTAAAAAAACTATTTTTTTCACTAAAAATGACTACTTTCACCTGATTGGCAAAAGAATTTAACACTGAGCTCTTCTAATAAAACATCACACCCTTAGTTGCACACATAAACATATGTCCAATCGAAAATAAAAAAATTAATGTCAAATTTCTTGTGTTATAAATATAGTGTATATGGCATGTCCCAAACTTAAACAAGTAAACAATATAATCATAAAATGTTAATAACTTCCTTACTTTAACTCCAATTCTATCCCCACTTTGCATAGAAGAAAGGTATGTGGTGATCCTAACTTGATTTATTGAGTAATTTCTATGTGTAATTTTTATTTTAAATTAACTATTATATATGATAGGGAATTATAAGGACAATGTAGCCATCTTTAAGACATTACAGGCTTTGAGCCCAGTCTTGGCATGACGGTCCACATATGTTTTGCATCTTGTGCGTTAATAATATATATATATATACTTATATTCACGTTCTAAACTCTTTGTTGTTTTTTCTTTGTGAGGATTTGGTGCCTTTTTTGGGTAGACACCATGCAGGGTGTAGTGCAACACATTTTGAACTCATGCTCGTGACTCTTACATGTGGTCACATGTGTACCTTCCATGATGTCAGATTCTTGCATGTGGGCACACTACTACAAGACAAGCATATACGGATGTTTTTTTTCATGAAAAAGAATTGTTTGAAAATTTTACGATCGTCTATGTGCGTGTCAAAAATAGCATCTATGTGCGTGTCAAAAATAGCTAAAAGCATTAAAAAGCCATTATTTTAGCTTCCAATTAGACAAGCATAGAAATTACTTTTGGATTAGAGAAATTCTTCATGAGAAGCTTCATTTGGATTGAGAATAGGTCATAGGAATGACCTTTCTTTGGGGGGAGAGAGAGAAATGCTTAAAAACCATTAAAATTAAGCATAAATGGAAATTTATGTGTTTCTTTATTACAATTCATAAAAGAACTTCAATAGTAATCAAAAGCCATTCAAATTAAAGCTTCTCAAGCTTGAGAGGGATTGAGAAGAGAAGCATTTGGAGTTTTAATAAGAAAAAGACAATAATCCACACTTTACCTTCTAATTTACTTGATTCTTTGATCACACACACACAGTAGAGGCCCCCAACCAATCAATTGGTTGAGTATGTTGTAGGAGTCACCAAGGAAGATTGAAGAGAGAGAGAAGCTTCAATCTCTTCAATAGTAATCAAAAGCCATTCAAATTAAAGCTTCTCAAGCTTGAGAGGGGTTGAGAAGAGAAGCATTTGGAGTTTTAATAAGAAAAAGACAATAATCCACACTTTACCTTTTAATTTACTTGATTCTTTGATCACAGTAGAGGCCCCCAACCAATCAATTGGTTGGGTATGTTGTAGGAGTCACCAAGGAAGATTGAAGAGAGAGAGAAGCTCCAATCTCTTCAATTTTGTAGAGGTTTTTAGAGGATAATAGAAATTAGGCTTAGTTTAGAGTAATACCGGCATAGTTTAATTCACAGATAATAATACAAAGGAATGAGGGTCTATTTATAGGAGAGGGAGGCCACTAACTGGGTCCAACTAAGTTCTAGAATTTTCCAGTTTCTGTTTGGCTGAATTTGGACAAGTTTTGGACCAGTTTGGCTCCCTTTTTTATTTGGTTTGATCCAGGAGGATATCCTATTATTTTTGAGTTTTAAACTCATCCAAGCATGTGAAGTAGGCACCTCCTTGAAGGTCTCCCTTTTTCTTACACACATATCAAAAATGAATGAGATTACTCTAAAATATCTCATTTTTTAATTAATACTTCATAATTTTTAACTAATAAACCTAATACTTGGTCAACTCTTCATCTTATGTGGGCATTTACTCATTTTTAAGTATTTTCTTTTATTCTTTGGATTTATCTTGTCCCAACACTTGGATTAATCTTATTGGATCTATCCTCATCAAGGTGAACCTTTGTCCCAAAAGATAATGTCTCCACAACTTCAGAGTATACACTACTGAGAGTAACTCCAAGTCATGGATGGCATAATTCCTCTCATGTGTTCTGAGTTTTCTAGATTCATAGGCCACTGCATGATCTTCTTGCATCAGAGCACCACCTAAGGGAAACCCACTGGCATCAGTAACTACCTCAAAGGCTTTGGTAAAATTTGGCAATTTAAGGACAGGGTTGGTTACTAAGGCTGACTTTAGCTTGTCAAAGGCACTCTGACACATTGCAGTCCACTAAAAAAGTGTACCCTTCTTGAGAAGTTTAGTTAAATGGGATGCTATCTGAGCATACCTAGGTATCAAGATCCTATACCATCCGTTTAACCCTAGGAATCCTCTGACTTCCTTTACTGACTTGGGTTCTGGCCATTCTACGACTGCTTGGATCTTTGCGAGGTTAGGAGAAATCCCATCCTTTGACACTATGAATCCCAAGTATTCCACCTGGTCAACAGAGAAAGAACACTTGCTCTTCTTTGCGAAGAGTTGGTGTTTTCTGAGGATTTCCAGGACCTTGCGCACATGATCTTCATGGTCTGCAGCATTCTTTGAGTATACTAAGATATCATCAAAGAACACAAGAACAAAATCATCCAAGTATTCTCTAAGAATATCTTGCATAAGATGATTGAATGTCATCGATGCATTAGTCGATCCAAACGGCAAGATTGTGAACTCATAATGCCCATGGCGAGTATTGAATGCTGTCTTTGGGATGTCCTACTCCTTTGATTCTGATGTGGTAGTATCCGGATTTGAGATCTATCTTTGTGAACATTTGGGTCCAACTTGACCAATCCAGAAGTTCATCAATCCTAGGATAGGATACTTATTCTTCATTGTTAATTGATTCAATCCTCTATAGTCAATACAAATTCTTAACGTTCCATCTTTCTTCTTTTGAAAGAGAACGGGCCCAGGTGAGACACTGGGTCTGACGAATCTCTGTTCTAACAGTTGTCTTAGTTGTTCCTTAAGTTCTATGGCTTCAGGGAGGACTGGCATTTTGTATGCACGTTGGGCTACTGGTGGCTGAGCTCAAGGGGTTAATTCGATCCATGATCTACTTCATGAGATAGAGGCATCTCAGTCAGCTCTTCAGGAAATACATCTGCATACTCACTTAACCACTCTGGTTCTTTAGCCTTGCATTTTATGTCTACAGGATTCATTTTAACGACATACACACCTTGCCACTTTCTAAGCCCTTTTAATAATTTGGAAGCCTTGACTAATTGTAGTACTAGGGATCTAGAAATTCCAATTCCTTGAACTTTATTCCCGTGAAGGTCAAGGAAAGAGATGGTTCCTTTGTGACAATGAATGTCAGCCTGATTCTTTTGGAGCCAATCCATTCCAAGGATTCCATTATATATTCCCAGGGGTAGGACTCTGAACTGGCACTCTGTTACGTTCCCATCTAGGCTAAACTGAATAAGGTCAGTCTCAAGGTGAGTGAAAAGAATCTTCCCACTGGCTAATTCCACTTGCATAGTTTTCTCTGATTTTTGATTTAGGACTAATTTACGCAAACATCCCGGGGAAATAAAAGAATGAGTACTGCCTGAACCAATCAAAAGCTTGAATTGCTTACCCTGGTACTCTACTGGAGTTTGGAGGATTGAGAATTGACGGTTATTTTCTTGATGCTCTATTGCTGCATAGATCTGTCCTTTCTCTTTCTCTACTTCCTCAGCTATGGTGACTGCTCTGGCTGCTGCAGTCTGAGGTGGAACTCTCTCTCTTTGGGTATTCCAATTCTGGGAGGGAGTTCGGAGACTGCTTTGCATGGAGGCTGTAGGGGCTGAGCTGGCACTCTTCTTGGGTTACCCTGATTAAGGCATGGGGGACCCTGGTGGACTGATATGAAGGAGTTGGTCTCTGAACTTTGGGACCCTGGCTTCTTTGGTCCACCAAAGGAGATGGGTAATCCTTGAGCAGGTGCCCAAATCCCTCACATCCAAAGCATTTGTTCTCGCTTCGAAGCTCTTCCCTTTGCATTCTGGAGAGAGCTGGAGTTCCTGAGAATGTACTTCTAGGGAAAGGTCTTTCTTCATTTCTGAAGCTTCCCGTCTCCACATTCTGGTTTTAAGACCTTGGTGTCTCTTTGGAGGTGGAAAGTTGGAAGAACTTCCCGGTGTCTCAAATCTTTTAAAGGATGAGGGAGCTGGCTTTGGCGGGACTTTCACGATGAAGGCTTTGGCAAAGTCCTTCACCATTCTGAGAGCTTCTACCATGGATGCTAGCTTGGCATTCTTGACCAGTGTGTCCAAGGGTTCATTCATTCCCCGAATGAACCTGACCATGAGTTGCTCTTCATCTAGAGGTAGTGAATATTTGAGTAGAAGAGTGAAGGCCTGGTGATATTCCTTGATGGTTTTGCTCCCTTGCTTTAGCTCTAAGAATTCGTTCATTTTGGTTTCCAAAAACCCGGGGAGACAAAATCTCTTCCTCAAATAGGTTTTAAGGTCGTTCCAGGATTGAGTATTCATGTCCAGACGGTTGGTGTTACAATGGTTCCTCCATGCTACCCTGGCTGTTTCCACTATTTTTAGCCTGGCAAGAGCCATTTTGCTTTGCTCATTGTAACCTGTAACGTCAAAACATTCTTCCATAGCTTCCACCCATTTCTCCACAGCCTCGCCTAGGTTCTCCCCTTCTCCTTTGAAGGGTCTTGGCTGAGTTCTATGAAGAGCCTTGCAAATGTCGGGGTCAAGCTCATCATCTTCACAGAGAGGGTCTGGTTGACGGCCACAGTTTCCTCATCTCATGATTCTGCCAAAGATGATATACTATTAAATTTGTATTTTGATATCATCCACGAGATCCTAAGACTTAAGGGATTCGAAAAATAATTTTTTTATCAGGATAAATGATCTTATTGGAGATTTATGACATATGTCCGGTAACAGATTTTTCTTTATCAGTTCGTCCATAAACAATCACTTATATAACAGGAAATTTTTCTCCATAACATTTCTTTATTCATATAAAAGTTGCAATATGTACATAGAGCAGCTCGGCTCCAGAATCAAAATCTCCTCGGGAGACGCATCACGCATAAGACGGCAGTACTGGTGGGGGCCATAGCCATGCCCTGATACAAACGTTCTCTCACTGCCAAGAGAGCTACTATCTTCTCCTTTAGAAATAAAGAGAATAAGGAGTCTATAGATTTGGCATGAAAGTCTGAAATTCCAAGGTGTAGAATGATATAGAATCACACCATGTACCACTTTCAACTTCATCAAAATCATGGCCAATGAGAGATTCTGCCTCAGTATTGCATGCTGGTCGCTCGCAAGAGGCGTGGACATACTGCCCTGCAAACCACTTATGCCGTCGTCTCTCCGTTGGGTCAGAAAAATATAAATCCTTGAAATGGCATGCGAGTTTGACTCCTCTTGTTCGAGTTACAGCAGCGGAAGAGATGAGATACTCGAAGGCGAACGCAGTCATGTCTTGTGAGACTGGATGAGGTCACGAACACCAGATAAGTATGGAACTTCCATCTAAAAATAATAATTTCTTTGATTAAAAATTCTTTATTAATGAGACTTGCGGAATGAAAATACATTATGAAAAATGCTTTTTTGAGTTTTTTTAAATCAATTTCTAATAAGAATTTGTTTATCCTTATTAGCTTTCAACAAAGCTCTGCAGCTGTGGGATCCCTGCCCCCTCTGCGGTGCCCTGCCCCACAACAGCAGCGGAAGCGGCGTCGGCCTCCCGCACCGCGGGACGGGGATCCACACTCGAGGCCTCGCCCGCAGATGTCCGGGATGAAAGGATGGCCCGGGCGGTCCCTCTGAGGCCTAGAAGACTCCCTCGCACGGAAGGCACGGGGAATTCCGCCATGGAAAAAATCTTCTAACGGGGGGATTAATCTAACGAGTCAAAGTCTTAACTAGTTAAACTGATTTGACCGAACCTAAAGTCACATAGTCAGATCAAGAAGAGACTTGCACTTGGTCCATGGAATCACCGCTTTTTTCCTCATTTACAAGGAACAATTGCTCATCCCCTCCCACAGAACAAGGTCTTCTTAGGATTTAAACTAATTAACGTAACTAATTGTATCTAGTTGTTTCTCAGGAATCCTCCGATCCAGCCTAGCCCCATCCGGAGCCCAACCACCCGACCACTATATTGGTGGGATTCCTTTATAAAGATTTGGTTGTGTTTTTGCTCGGGTACTGAGGAAAAGAGTTCCCATGCCCCCTAGCCGGCGATTCATGCAAAAATTAAGGTAGGCATACCACGTACACACCCAATATGAAATTACCATTTATAATAGATTCGACTGGCTTTAAAACAATCCTTCAATAGAAATCACAATATTTCTGATCATTATTTTTCAAAATTTCGAGTCCATTGTATCACAATAATATCCTCTGAACTCTCCCGTTGAAGACCAGCTGGCCAACCAACGAGATCAAGTATCAAAATTTGATTCCCAAAATTTCCTTTTAGTCCATTTGAAATCTTCCTCGACGTACGCATGGGTGTTCTAGAAACCACGAGCCCATGCATCGCCTGGTCAGAACCCTCTAGGATCCTCCTTAGGTGTCCTAGCACTTCACTCAGGGACTGCTTCGTCAGTCCTCGCCCATCATACTGGAAGTGCACCATTTTAACCATACCGAGGAGGCTGGTCAAGACCTCGGCAGGCTTTGCTGCGAGCGACGTCCCTTGACGACTCCCCACCTAGCTGTTCCAACAAACCTCCTCTTAGAAAAACATAAGCCAAATGCTTCCTGCAGCATTATGGCGTAAAACAGTCCTTTGAATTTAAAAAAAAACAGAGGTTCCAATGCAAGTAAAATTCCAATTCGAGATTGGTTCCAAAAACCCTTTTTCCATAATTCCCAGTTTCATAAAATGAGGATCCTTGATCTCTCATCAGGGTAATCTACCCATCATTCAGACTGATTGTTCAATTAGATTCTTGGGGAGTTCGGTCAGGAAAAACTAGTTTAGTTCCTGTAGTCTATTCTTTGTGATTAGAAACTGGAATTGGTCACACGAAGTTTTTACTTGATTCAGATCGAGAGATGGACAAGTAGGTTTACTATCCGTCCCTCTTGTAGTCTAACCAAATTCATTCGGTTTAGTTCTACAAGGATTCCCTTCAAATAAACATCTAGTTTTGGGTAAATATACATTTAGTGATTTTACTAATTAAAATATCCAAAGATATTTCTTCTATCACATAATTTCTCAACCTTAATTCATTAGGTAGAATTATGGTGGAAATTCATCTTTTGACACTAAAATTTAATTCAAATCCATCTTTTTTTAATTATCATAAAAATTCTTCTTCTTAACTAAATATCATACCTTTTTTTTAATAAACTTGAAATCCCTCTTTTTCTCATTTTAATGAGTACAATCCAATTACCATGGGAATTCCTCTTTTACCATAAATTAAATCTATTTAAAATTCTTCTTAAAAATTACATAAAAATATCCATTAATTCCATTAAGCTAGAAATTCCACTTTTCTCATTTAAATATTTGAATTCCAATATAGTGGGAATTCCTCTTTCATCATTTAAACTTATCTATGCAAAAAGATAAATTTAACTAAATTTTCTCTTAAATTTTAAATAAAAATCTCCATTAATTTCTTTACACTAGGAATTACACTTTCCTCATTTAAATATTTGAATTCCAATATGGTGGGAATTCCTCTTTCATCATTTAAACTTATGTATGCAAAAAGAAAAATTTAACTAAATTTTCTCTTAAAATTTAAATAAAAATTCCCATCAATTCCTTTACACTAGGAATTACACTTTCCTCATTTAAATATTTGAATTCCAACATGGTGGAAATTCCTCTTTCATCATTTAAATTTATCTATGCAAAAAGATAAATTTAACTAAAATCCTTCTTTAATTTTTTTCAAAAATATACATTATTTGAGCATCCCAATTTTTCTCTTACTTTACTGGAATACATGGATTTCCATCATCATGGGGATTACTCTTTTAACATAAAAATGAACTACTAGAAATTTCTCTTTTTCCAGATTAACTATTTATGCATAAACATAAAAATTAATTTTTCCATGATTATAATGAGAATCATTTATTTAATCTAGGATGATTAATCCTAGAATATGGTAGGAAGTCTTCTTTTCATATTATGAATGAAATGATTTATGTGTTAATTTTTTCAAAAATTTTGCCATAGCTCCGCTGCTATTACTGATAATTCTCAATAATTTTGAAAACATAAAGTTTAGTAATGTCATATGATAGAATAACCATTAATTGGATCAATATCCAATTATGGACTTGTTTCCTAATTTTTTCATGAATTAAATAGCATAAAAGCATTAAAAAGCCACTTATTTGGCCTGAATTTGACAAGCATAGAAATTACTTTTAGATTAGAGAATTGCTTCATGTGAGAAGCTTCATTTGAATATAGAATAGGTCATAGGAATGACCATTCTTTGGGGGAGAGAGAGAAATGCTTAAAAAAAACTTTATAAATTAAGCATAAATGAAAATCTATGTGTTTTATCACTACAATTCATTAAAGAACTTCAATTGTATTAAAAGTCATTCAATTGAATGCTTCTCAAGCTTGAGAGGGATTGAGAAGAGAGAAACATTTGGAGATTTTAAAAAAAAAACCATAAACCACACTTTACCTCCTCCTAGATTGCTTGATTCTTTAATCAAAGTAGAGGCCCCCAACCAATCAATTGGTTTGGTATGTTGATGAAGACTCCAAGGAAGATTGAAGAGAGAGAGAGAAGCTCCAATCTCTTCAATTTGTAGAGGATTTTTAGAGGATAATAGAAAATAAGCTTATCTTAGAGTAATACCGGCATAGTTTAGTTCACAGATGAGATTACAAAAGAATGAGGATCTATTTATAGGTGAGGGAGGCCACTTACTGAGTCGAACTAAGTTCTAAAATTTTTCAGCTTCAGTTTGGCTAAATTTGGACAAGATTTGGACAAGTTTGGCTCCCTTTTGATTTGGTTTGATCTAGGAGAGAGGAGAGATAAAAATATCCTATTATTTTTGAGTTTTAAACTCATCCACACATGTGAAATAGGCACCTCCTTGAAGGGCCCCCTTCTCCTTACCAATGTGTCAAAAATGAATGATTATTCCAAAATATCTCATTTTTTATTAATACTTCATATTTTTAATTAATAAATCTAGTACTCAGTCAACTCTTCATCTTATGTGGGCATTTACTCATTTTTGGGTATTTTCTTTTATTCTTTGGATTTATCTTCGTAATACTTGGATTAATCTTATTGGTCCATAAGGAACCTTAATTACACCATAATCTAAAATTTTCAGAAAATCTTGACCCTTAGGCAAAGGTCTTCTAAATCATTTTTAATTAATTCCAATTGCACCTTGGAAAATCTATTTTGATTTTCTGTTTTAGGAAAATATTTTTTTGATATTGGTAGAATTTATTTATCCAAAAATATCCCAATATTAATTTACCACTCTCTAGAAATTTTTATCTCACTAGGCCAAACAAGGAAAAATAATATTTTCTTGTATTCAGAAACATAGAATGATTACAAGGGATTGAAGTAGAGGCTTATTTGTTATTCAGGCTGAGGAGGAATCTTACACACAAAAAGTGGCCAATCTTTCACATGGATGTCTATGGTGTCAAATCAGCATTTTTGAATGGCCATCTCAAGGAGGAGATATATGTAGCTCAGCCACCAGGTTTTCAGATGCCCAAATCAAAAAACAAAGTTTGTCAACTGAAGGAGGCATTGTACAAGCTAAAACATGTCCCAACGACATGGTATCATAGGATAGACCAATTTTTCAAAGAGATTGGGTTTATAAAAGAAGTGCTTCTAATGCTAACTTGTATGTTCTAAAAAGGCATGGCAAGATTGTTTTGGTTGTCTTGTGGGGAGAGGGAAAGGAAGGACATAGGGAAGAGGGTGGTAGAGGGAGAAGAAGGGAGAGAGAGAGAGAGAGAGAGAGAGAGAGAGAGAGAGAGAGAGAGAGAGAGGGGGGGGGAAGAGAGTGGGAGAGGGAGATAGAGGGAGAAAGGAAGAGAGAGAGGACAGAGAGAAGGGAGGAGCTAAGTTGGGCTATAGGGAGAAAGTGGGCTAGGGCGGAGATGGTGGTGGCAATAGTTAGAGAGAGATTATTCAAGTAGAGAGAGAGGACAGCCAAGAAAAGCTCCCTCTGCCAAGCTCTCTCAAAAAACACACTCTCGTTGACCTAACAAATCCCATGACTTGAGGGTCATGAGATTATGTTCTCATTAAGGATAAAGTTGTGCTTGGAGTGTGTTGATTTTATTGTAAAGTTTCAAATCCAACTATAACCATTGGGATATTCTAAATAAGATATGTTGGTAGTCCAGCTCCTCCAAGGACTCTACCTCTGGAATAGCAATTTCACAATGCTTACAGGAGTGTTCAAGGTGATTGTTTGCATAGATTCATAAATTGAATACCACGAGTCATGTGCCCAAGTTCTGCCAAGGATGACATCATATTCAAGGGAATTTGAGGTTACATGGAAGTCAAAATTTCACAATTTGATCGATTGTTTAAGTAGCATGCAACCTGTAACTTCAATGTTTTCTCCATTGGCACCTATCATAAAAGAATTTCCTTTAGGGATGATTGCAAGTTGGACCAATGATACCCAAGTATCTATTGTCACAAGGTTATGGCTTGATTGAGGGGGGCTAATCAATGCACATTTTCACGTAACGTTATTTCCCACAAGAAAATCTAACCATACCATGATAGAATCCTCAAGCGGAACCGTGGAAGTTTCAGTTTGTATTTCAACTTCAGTTTCCATTTCGGTTTCATATTCCCATTCACTTTCATCCTCTTCATGGCTCTCATAACTTCATGGTCTCCCAAAAAGGATAGTAAGTGACCGGGATTCTGACTTCACTTCAAAGTTCTGGCAGTCCTTATTTCAAGCCCTGGGAACTCAACTTTGCTTTAGCACAGCTTATCATCCAGAGATCGATGGCCAGACTGAGAGAGTCAATCAAGTAATTGAAGCCATTCTTAGAGCATATTGTGGACGAGAACCAAGAAGGTGGATTCAATACCTTCCTCTGGTAGAATTTGCCTACAATGCATCTTATCAATTCATCAAAGCATAGGAATGTCACCATTCAAAGCACTCTATGGGCAAGAATGCTTGTCTCCTCTAAATTTCTCTGATCCGACCATAAGAGTTGAGGCATCCAGGAAAATGCTCGAAGAGATGGAGGAACAAACCAAGGCAATCCAAAAGGATATTAAAGCTACCCAAGATCGACAAAAATATTATGCTGACACCAAGAGGTCTGAAAGGATCTTCAAGGAAGGAGACAAAGTTCTTCTACGAGTGCGACCCAAACGAAGTTCTCTATCACTTGGGAAATATAAGAAGCTCAGCCCTAGGTATTGTGGCCCCTATACAGTTATCAAGTGTCTAGGTAAAAGTGCCTATAAACTCCAACTCCCAGCCCATATCAAAGTCCACAATGTATTTCATGTAAGTTTGTTAAAACCTTATGTACCCAGTCTCTCGATCATATTCTTGATGATGAACAAGTTGTAATCCCTACTCAAGGAGTCCTTGAATTACAGCCCAGTAGTATCATAGATTCTAGGGAAAGGCAACTTCGAAATAGAACTCTTGTAGAACATCTAGTACAGTGGAAAGATTACCCTGAAGAGGATGCAACTTGGGAAGATGAAGCTACACTCTTAAAGGATTATCCCCAATTCATGATCGGATGAGGACATCTCGATTTCTTTAAGGGGGGAAGGATGTAACATACCCATCTTCACTAATAAAGAAATGTCCATGTAATAGATAAATTTATGAGTTTTTATGGTATAAAAATAAATGATTTTATTAAATGAGTCATTTATACTTAGAATCTTCAAATTTTGAGCCCAAATTTAGAATCTACGCATGATTTTACCCTATTATTAGATTTTACAGCATCCAAAACGGACACCGGATCAAGCTTATACGCAAATTTTAGTCATTTTTAGTTAAAAAGCGACGACCTTTAAACCTTAATAAATGCACGACCGGGCGTCCGATTGACGAATGGTCTGCACCCCAATGACCAGGAGAACCTCCCGGACAAAAAAAAAAAATTTGCCCCCCCAAATTGAGGTCAGTGCCCCAAATTTGGGGACCTCGCCCCAAAATTTAGATCGTACACACTTACCAAGGTTCCTGTACAATGGCCGCACAAGAACCAAAGGACGAACGCCCACTATATGGTCCACACATACCGCTACGTCAACACCCATGCTGCCTCCCTGACTAGATAAAGTACATGCGTACCACTCCTTTCCCTGTTAACCGAAACCGTACCTTTCCCCTAGACCCATGCAGGCCACTAATCTACAGCCTTTGCTGGTACACTATCCTTTTGTCCTTGCTTTGCACAATACCCGTACCCGTACCCCACAGTTATATAAACCCCCGGGGTGCTCCATGGACAACACGCATTCCTGGGTTGCTTATGCTCTGCTGTGCCATTGTCCGTACCGCCGTCCGTCCCTGTGTAGTGTACTTGCTGTAGTACAGCCACCCCTCTCACACCCCCTCATTTGCCACTTTTCAGATAAGGTAATTCTCCTCTATCCCCCTCTTGCTAGGAGGCAGTGTCCTTAACTCTTCTCCCCCCGTGTAAAGAGACTTACAGCAGCCCTCAGCCCTTCTCCCCTTTAGCAAAACGTTTTTGTGTTAAGGACATCTCACAATTCCCCCCCCATTTGCACGGACTTTAGTAAGAAGTTTTAGCCTTAAGAGAGGGTTCATGCGCTGTGGTCTTTTGCTCATACGGTGAGCAAACGATCTCAGAATTGAGATCCGACTGGAGCATTTTGACTGCCGACAGCAAGCCCTACAAGAGGACGTCCAAGATGGCCCCTTCCCGAAAACGTCAAAATATTACCTCGAGAGGAGCGCGCAACAACAACGAGATTAGAGAAGATGCTCCTCCCGATGTGGCTCCAACCCTCCCTTTACAAGCTCCTCAAGGAAATGGTGGCCAGGTTAGCTTGGTTATCTTTTAAAGAAGAGTTTTTTTTATATTAGTGTTAATAAATGTGTATCTTTTCCTTTTAAAATAATGACATAAAATTGTATGAAGTTATGAATTGTGTGATGTTGTATTCAATAAACTGCATTGAAATTGTTATCTTTGAAGAGTGCAAGGTTTTCCTGGCTGCTTCGATGCTAACTCCATTCTGTGCTTGTGTAGCAGAGCGGCGTTGTTTTAGCAAAGCCCGCTGAGAATTGCCAAAGGTATCCCTCATACCATTGGGAGAATAAGGATCGCAGATTGAGACGAGAGATTATGATGCTGCCTAGTTCTGAGGGCCCAGGCTAGTGCGGTGAATAAGCCCACCCTAGTGTGCAGACATCCCTCTGAGGAGCGGGAGGATCGAGCGATGGAGCTTGAGAGGGCGATAGGCCAGTTTGAGTCCTCGCCAGCGGGGCCGACGATGAGGTGTATGGTCCCATAGGGTTTTGCCCAACAGGTAGAGGCTGGAAGGCCGAATTCTAGATTATCGACAGTATAAAGGAAAAGAATAAGAGAGCCGGTTTGGCTTGTATGGAATTGATTCATGTATAAACTTTTTTTATATATAAATCTTGTCTTTGGCATTATTGTATTGTAGAAAAAGACTGTTTTAACAAACCTTGTGAAAAGGGCCTTAATTAAAGAACATGTTTATTTATGTCAAACAGTGTGGTAGGATTAATTAGAAAATAAATTGACGCGTGAGTAGGGTGGAAAGTGGGAGGATGGAATGCCCTGACGGCACCATCCTATGGACAGGTGGATCCATTACTCGGGTAGCTATCAAACAGATTAAGTGAAAGCCCTACGCTAGATAAATAGGTTCTTGGGCAACTCTATTCTAGAAGACTAGGCCAGCGAGCTATGCCTTGCATGGATGAGGAAAAAAGCGTTGCCTCTAGAAATCAAGTCTAGTAGTTACCCAATTTATGATCAATTACCCTATGGGTGATTTGATTTTTAGAAGATCACACTCCCCCTGCGGGATAGGACTAGGTCTTACCTATGAATCGTATCCTTGAATCTCTACATGGTCAAGGTGTCGATGAATAGGAAATTTTCTTCAAGTTAAGACTTAGTGAACTATCTTAAGTGTTTCCCCTATTTTAGAAGGGGGGAACCTTACAGTTCTTTTGTACTATTTTTTACTATTTCTCGTGTCTTGGCTTGCAATCGAAATGGGTAGAAGAGCATGTTTGAAAACATGCTCTTCTACCCATTTTGAATTATGTTCTTTTGCATTCTTTTTTACTGTTTCTCATGCCTTGTCTTGCAATCATGTAAGCACATTCAAGGGTACCGTGGACAATTTCCCATTTTGCACACTCAAGATGTTCAGAGTTGTATTCTGCGAGACAAGTTGCATTGAAGCAACTTGCCTTGGGAAATCTTGGAATATTTGATTGATGCCACATCGTTCACATATGAGTTGCAAAGTGTCAGTGACTATGGGCATGGAAGTATTCCAAACTATGCAGTTTGCCACTTTGTGCGGTCCACGATAATAGAAACACTACAGTGTTTGTTGAACTGTTTCTTGAGAGCAATTTTTACCCTTTTAACTATGTTTGTTTGGGGCATGGGAGGTCGAGATTTTGAGGTAATTTTACGTAAACAGGGACATTAGGATGTGTTGTGACCTAAGGTTTTGCAATGTATGTAGTACATTAAGATAGGCCTAGGGTAGCACATTGGGGATGGGGATGGATGTAGTGATGGCAATGAACACAACATTTTATCCATCGCTTTGATAGAGGCATTAAGGATGTTTGATTTTGAGGGAGCTCGTCCTCTCTTGTAGATTCCAATTCAAATATTTTAAGCAAGGTTGTGTAGAATTCAAGGATTAAAAATTCCAAGATCAATTTTCTTTAGCCTTTGTCTCACTAGGGTTAGATGAGGAACATCTCATATCATGATCATCCTCTATCATGTTATCATCTCAACATATTAATTCTTTACAACATTGATCGGATATTTTTGGATTAGATACAATGATAAAGTTGTGTAAGATGTTTTTCTTTATGCCCATTATGAAATATCTCTTTAATTGAGTATCGTTTAGTTTCTTTATGTTATCATCTCAACATATTAATTCTTTACAACATTGATCGGATATTTTTGGATTAGATACAATGATAAAGTTGTGTAAGATGTTTTTCTTTATGCCCATTATGAAATATCTCTTTAATTGAGTATCGTTTAGTTTCTCCCATGGCTCACATCATGAGTCTAAGATCTTTATCCAAAGGATAAAATCTCTAATGGTTTTGTTTTGTTTTTGCTCAATTGAATAGAGTTCTCTTACTGCACTCCACTGATCATCTTGTCTAGAAAAGCCGTGGATAAAGGTTGTTTTCAAGGTCCTAAAATTCATCTTAATCATAGGCATCAATGTGATGAACCATCTACTAGCCTTTCCCACTAAGATAAGGTTCAACGCATGTACCTTGGTGGGGCATTTTGGATTTCCAAAGGCTTCACATCTCTATTCAAACATTTGCATGAATTGAACTGGATCAGTCTCGTTCCATCACTTACCCCATGATTTTAAAAATCTGTATGGCTATGTTTTTGGATGAGTCATTGAGGCCATATGTGGGTGATCTTGTGGTTAGGACCTCATTTAGTCCTTGGGCAACCCCCCTTCCTAGATTAGTCAATATGTCCAAGGTTTGGTCATTTAGGGGTTACATAGGGTTGGTACCTAGCACTTCTAAAGGTTTAGGACTCATGGTAGTGCTAAGAAAGGGACCAAATCCCAATGGGATTGATGTGATAAGGGATGTAAAACTCAATGACACGCTTGTTGTCAGCATGAAAAATGCTATTGGGAGGTACATTTGGGGCATGGATCTCAATGGCTCGAAGAATTCAGCCATTGGGTTGAAGAATTCAGCCATTGGGTTCAGTTTGGGTGTTGGCCCACGCAATCCCTCTATCGTTACCATATCTTAACGTTGCCAATTTCTCCTTAATGATAAAGTACCACATGTTTTCTTTTCCTCTTTAGGTTTCCTTATAACCTGTTGCCTTAATTTGCTTAGGTGCGAAGCGCACGTGAATGACCTCTTAGAGATAGTTTTTCAAAAAAAGTGTGTGCTAGTGGTGTCTCTGATAAAAGAGAAGGTCTCAGAAGCGCATTTAAATGCCCTCTTAGGATGAACTTTTTTGAAAGAAGTGCATGCTAGTAGCATCCCATATGGAAGAGGAGGTCTCAAAACCTATTTTCCATCACTATCTCAAGCTGAAATTATTTTTCAAAAAGTTTTTTCCTCTTTCGCAAGCCATTTGTAATGTGTTCCAAAAGGAATTTAGAGAAATGTTGTACAGGATAGTTGTAGTATTTTTGGAGTACTATAACTTCGTCTCTCTGACTTTTTCATGATTTTGTCGTTTACTCAAAAAGTATCCCAAATATGGTACACAATCTTTTCGGGCTATTTTGGGTAATTTTTAGTGCTTAGGCTGTTGTGTGCCTCAATTTCCAAGTCAAATTTTGAGACTCCTGGTTTGAGGCCAAAACGATGGATTTTGCCCTCGGGGACTCTCAAGACCAATTTCGAAGAGCTCGATGTAGGCTTTTTGATGAGCACTAGAACACATTCATCGGACTCACGATTTAGGAGATATAGGCTGTTTTTTATACTCTTCCCCCCCTCCCTCCCCCCCCTTTAGGGACACTTTTCATGCCGTGAAATTTCACACTGTGAAATGGATCTCACGCATGAAATGGATCTCACGTGTGAAATGGATCTCACCAATTTTTTATATTTTTTTCCCACTCGGATCCTTTTCACGCTGTGAAATGCGGGGGATCTCACGCCATGAAATGGATTTCACGGTTTTTTTTAGTTTAGAGAGAAATTCGAGTTTTCTTGTGTGGAGGGAATATTTTCTTAATTTTAAATTGAAAAAATATGGGAATTTTCCCAAAAAGGTAAGTGGAAATTAAAAAAGTCCACTTTTATGACACCCCCTTACACCCTTCATAAATGACTCCCCAAATGGACAAGTTGACAACTCATTGGCATATTTACATTAATGAAAGACACTAATGAGTTATGTAAAAATGTAATTAAAATTTAATGAAAGATTAACTCTTTCATTAATCTTTCTCCCTTTTAGATTGATTAAGGGCTCTAATTAAGCCTTAATTATCAATTAATCCACACCATTAAGTACATCATTAGATAGATCCTTGGATTTCTAAGCTTTGTGCTTAATCTAAAGTGTAAATTAACTAATAATCAAAGATTAATTAAGCCCTTAATTTTGGCTCTTTTCTTTAATAAAATTACACCAAAGAGAGCAAAAAATCTCTAATTGGTGAAATAATTGATGTAATTAGATAATTTGATGCATGTAGATGCTCCCAAAACACCCAAAAACATTAATTTTGACACCCTACATAATCAATTTTGACTCTGAAAAACACATTTTCTAGTTTTTTTTTACCTCTTAAACTCGATTAATAACCCCTTACGAAAACTAGTCAATAAAGGAAGATTAGTCAATTTCAAGAGTTTTTAAAAGTTTTTATGAAATTTTTGAAATGATTAAGTTGTCCCTCATACTTTCTAGCGCTCTAATGCATACAAATCAAACAAAAAACACACAAATCAAGCCAAAATTAATGATTTTCACTCAGTTTAAACTTTAAAAAAGAGCTAAAAATCACTTTAAAAATGCATTCTAATGCATTTTTTATGCAATGGAAGCAAAAAAGTCCTAATAAACTCTATGTCCAATCCCTAAGAACATTAAAAACCAAATTAACACAACAACCAAAACAGTGATTTAAGCTCAAAATTAAGTAAAAAAGCATTCTTTACAAAAGGAGAGGCGAAGGGAAGAATGTCTTCAATCCGATGTGCCATGATTGCCTTGGAAAAGTGGTACATCAGAGGATTAGGTACATGGAGTGAAGATATGGCCTTAACTCTTGCCATCGGGCCTCAACTCTTGCCATTGGATTTCAAACTTTGGTAAGAGGGTGATAAGGCTTGGCCGGGAGATCGGCAAGCAAGAGCTCTTCATCAACTTGCTACCTCGAATCAAATGCAATTGACAATCAATGGGATTTTGCAATATTGCATAGTTGGGATTATTTAGCACATTGGTATTGATACATAGATTGAGATTGGCTTCTAAATGCACCAAGGTCCTACCAAACTTTTTTGGTCAAAATGCCTTGATTAGATGTTATTCATTTGAGGGGGGACACAAGTTGTGTATTGCTAATGGTGATGTACGTGGTCACTTATGCATTTGACCTAGTTATGTTGTCTTGGAGACATACCTGTATTGATTTTAACTTTCCATGTGTGGAAGGATTCCCCTTTGAACTTATTAAGCATAAACGAAGTAGTCATTTTTGGGTTTGAGAGAAGGTGTTAATACTTGAGTACTACTCAAGGTCATTGTGTCTAATCTTGAGGTCATCATGTCTAATCTTAATACCATGTGTGGAAGGATTCCCCTTTGAACTTATTAAGCATAAACGAAGTAGTCATTTTTGGGTTTGAGAGAAGGTGTTAATACTTGAGTACTACTCAAGGTCATTGTGTCTAATCTTGAGATCATTATGTCTAATCTCAATACCAAAGAGATTTTAATGCAAGTGACCACTTCTTGATGCAAGACTTAATTCCAATTTTCCAAGTCTACCTTTAATTAATCATAATTATTGTTAATTATATATTAATGAATAAGGTTAGTGCCCAAAGAACTATGATTAACAAGATGTGATCTTGGAGCCTTTAATTGAGATTTTAGGGGCACTTCTTGATGGTTCTTTTTGCATACATTGAATGGCATTGATGAGAGGAACAGACACTTGAAGAATTGTACCTTAATTTTTACAAAAACTATGCTAGATACCTACAACCTATACGAAACTTGTATTTCACTTGTTGTTGTGGGACTTATGCTTGACCAAATCGAAAAGCTTTGAGTTCTAAGATCCTTAGGGAATTCACAAGGATATCACAAAAGGACTCGGCCCAATTTGACTCATAAGAAGACAATGGCACAGAAAGGCGAACTGTAGAAAATCAAAAAAAGTGGGTGAACACCGGCGAAATTGGTCAATTTCTCTAATGGATTGATTTGCCTAGATGAGGAAAAGATGCTCCTGAGATTTGATGTATGAGAAATAATGAAAGGCTTGAATTTTAGCCACAAAGGGGGAAGATGAAGATAAATGAGATTAAGGCCTTAATCAAGCTAAGCTTAGTGAAATAGAAGCAATTATGGGTAAGCAATGGAAGGCTACGGAGAGATGAATGGATATGATACCATTTTAAGAATTCAAGTATGGTTTAAACTTATAGATGGATCAAAGCATATGGGAATCATGATTAAGTATATGATTGAAGTAATATCAAATGTGATTAAGCTAATAGCAAGATAATGACAAGTAATTGAGTACAACCCACATAATCTCATTGCATTAGATTTGATCCAAGTACATCCTTTTATAGCTCTCATGGAGCTCCCAACTCACAAGATGTGTGCACCCTAGTGCCAACCATGTGTCCATAAATGCTCACACTACATGTGCCTCCTTGCACTTTCCATGTGCTACCTTTGACTTCACCTTTTACAAGTGACCATACTAATCAACCTTTGCTAGTGTACCCTTAGTCTTTCCTTTTCTAATGTGCATGCTCTTGTTGGAAATCATGGATCTAGGGCTAGGCTAGCCTATGGAGGCTCAAACATAATGCTAAACATAATTATAAACAAATTACAAAAAGCAATACAAAGCAACACAAGATGCACTTACTTGACCAAGAGATTGTGTACTTGAGAATGAGTTGTTGTGTTACATTACATTGAAATGACCCTTTATATAGGTCCAAGTACCATATGGGCTTTGCCTTTGCATGTGGGATAACTCCTAGCCTTCACCACATTCATCCACATCCCTTTGACCTTGTTTATGATATGACATAGATCACTTTTTCTAACACCCTTCCTTGATCATGGCATATCATAATGCCCTTCCTTGCTTCTAACATTACATGAAAGAAAAAGCTTAACTCATAAGGAGTATAGCTCTACAGTACATAAAAGAAATTAGCATCGCTCATAGGGCTCATAGCTTCTACATTGCGAAAAGAAAATAGCATGGCATGAAAACATTCCTCTCCCATACCCCATCATCATCATAGCATCATCATCATCATATCCATGGGCATCATCATTATTTGTTGGTCATGGAGACCCAACTCCCCATCAATCCCCCCTTGAGGGCTACATGGCCTACTGAGAGATATTGTGGGCATCATAAAAATAACACATAACCTACATCATCGGTGGTTAGAGGTGTCCATACATAAACATTTGGGTAAGAGAGGGCATAATTCATTCGTAATTATGACATGTGAGCCATGACATAATAATCAACATAGACAGCATCTTGTTCATCTTCATTGACATCTTCGTCTTTGTCTCCATCCATTTTTGCATCTCTGTCTGCATCTTCATTTTGCATAGCATCTTCTTCGTCCTGACATTGCACATAGACTGGACGTACGTACATTCCCATCCTTAAGGCATCTTCATAATGCATGTGGGCATTCCATTGTGGCATCCACATAGTGCAGAGAATTTTCCAAAAAAGGTAAAAGATACACCCTTTCTTAAGTACCATATGAACAACCTCTTATATTACTTAAAGGTTTTTCAAACCTTAGTCTCAAAATAATAAAGAATAAAAATCTTTTATTTCAAATGAGAAAAACGGCCAGATTTATTCCACCGGCACCGCCCGTTTTCGCTACGCTGATTTCGGATCTGGTTTGTCAGGGGCTCCACGCTGTCGTTTCTGTTCAGAGCTTCTGTGGTAGCTTTGATTCTGCTGGCGATGGATGACTGACTCTATGCTAGAGTTGGAGTGTGCGCTCGAGAAGCATGTCAATTTGGAAAGCAAACAAAGCATGTATTTCCACATGACAAAATGTGAGCAGGAATGTACAAAAGGATTACGTCGAAAAATTCCAAAGGTAAGACTTTGAACTGGCAGTCAGTTACATTCCCATCTAGATTAAATTGAATACAATCTGAATTGGTGAGTGAAAAGAATCTTCCCACTAGCCAATTCAACTTGCATAGGTTTCCCTGATTTTTGTTCTAAGACTAGCTTACGCAAGCATCCTGGGGAAATAAATGAATGAGTACTGCCTGAATCAATCAAAAGCTTGAATGGCTTACCCTTATACTCAACTGGAGTATGGATGACAGAGAATTGACGATTTGGCCCTTGGTTTTCAATTGCGGCATGAATCTGACCTCTTTTCTCTTCCACTACTTCTGCTATCGTAACTGCTCTGGCTGCTGCAAATTGCTTTCTCTTTGGCTACCCTAGTTCTGGGAGGGAGTTTTGAGATTACTCTGAGAATAGAGGCAGATGGTTGAGCTGGATTCCTCCTGGGATTGCCCTGATTTTGGTGAGACAGACCCTGATTTTGGTGAGACAGTTGACTGATACGAAGGGGCTGGTCTCTGCACTTTGGGTCCTTGATTTCCCTGTCCTCTTGACATGGCAGGAGTCGGGCAGTCTTTAAGCTGGTGACCGAAACCCTGACACCCAAAATACCTGTTCTCACTTCGAAGCTCATCCCTCTGAATCCTTGAAAGAGGTGGGGCTCCTGAGAAAGTGTTCTGAGGGAAGGGTCTTCCTTCACTTCTGAATCTCCCAGCATCTTGATTCTGATTAGGGCCTTGCTGCCTCTTTGGGGGTGGAGAGTTTGAAGCACTTCTCAGGGTTTGGAAACTTTTAAAGTTTGAGGGTGCAGGCTTCGGTGGGACCTTAACAACAAATGCTTTGGCAAAGTCCTTTGCCATTCTGACAGCTTCAGCTCAAGGAGAATGGAAAACTGAAAGACCATATAGTCATGAATGAAGACCTACAAGCCTACCAATATTAGCCAGTGGGATACTGGTAGTGGGATACCCAATGACACATACAACTAATGTGCTCCTTTAAAATTTAGCAGAAGCATGTAAGAGTACCCGCCTAATGGGTACACGGGACCATCATATGCAATAGTACCTCTTAAAGCTAAACCAAGATACATAGCCCTGATGGCTTCTAAACCAATACTCAAGCCTACAAAACCTAGAAGACAAGCCCTATTCTCGAGATAAAACAAGAAGAGTGCTAGATGTCATTTCCATAGTGGTAAGACCGCCTAGAGGAATGAGAATTGAGTACAATCATGGACATTTAAGGATTAGAGTAGCCTCACATAATCCAAGCTAGTGTCAAAGTTTGACAAACCAGGGATCCCTATAACCACCTAGGTACATTTAGACAAATTTGTACAGTTGAGAGAGTAACTGAACCCATAACTAAGATCAATGCCTTTGGATTGACCTTAGAGGGTAATGCTTTGTTGTGGTTTCAAATGCTAGAAGATTCACAAAAAGGGACCATGAAGTACCTAAAGCTAGCATTTACCATGGGATTCTTGAAGACCATTGTTAAGCATTGTTTGAGTAGCTCAAACACAAGCTAGTAAGATATTGTATAAAATACCTTAAGAACTTAAATAGTAGATGTCCTACCAAGGAAAAACCAAGCCAAACTAGGATAATCTCATTTTTCTTAGAGGGTTTAAGAAGAAAATAATTGCATGACATATTGTATGAAAGAAGGCATAGCACATTAGTGGAGTGTTAACTAGACATGATAGATTTTGATAACTAGGCTAATCTCATTGTTGTTAGAGGGTTTGATAAGAAAATAATTGATGACATATTGTAAAAAAACAAAAGGCATAGGATATTAGTGGAGTGTTTCCTAGATATGATAGATTTTGATGATAACTTTGTAGACATCCCTTCCATAAAAAGCATAAGAATAGACTCATTAGACAAAACATAACCTACTGTCATAAAGGAAGGAGGAGTCAAGAAGGATTCTGAACCTTCAAGCCTGATAACTAGTGATTAGGAATAGAACACTCTAAATAAGTTCCTTTCTTGATTCAAGAAACAAAAAGGTGTGTGCCCCACCACTAAAAAGGGAAAAACCCAAGGAACTAGGAGTGTCCCATGATAGACCAGAAGATGCAGCAAAACAATTAGATTTAGCACTACTTGGAAAGGAACCCGAATTGTTTTGGATAGCCTCACCGACTTAATCTAAGAGGAGGAGACAAAACTTATGGTAGTGCTCAAGGAATACATAGATGTGTTTGCTTGGATCTATGCAAGTTTGAAAGGAGTCCCTCTAGAGGTTTGCCAGCACCACACAATTCCTATAGTGGATGACCCTAGGCCAGTAAAACAAAGACTGTATACATACAATGAGACCTATGCCAAGGAAATCAAAGATAAAGTCATGATAGAATTATCAATGTGGATTTCATTTATGGGGTTGAGCACATAGATTGGGTGTCACTAGTTGTGACTATGCCCAAGAACAATGGTAAGATCCACGTGTGTGTAAATTTGAAGAAAGTGAATGCAACCACATTAAGAGATTATTAACCACCACCACTACCATTCACTAAACATGTGCTTGAAAGAGTGGAAGGAAAAGAAGCCTACAAATTCTCGGATAGATTTTCCAGGTATAACCACGTATCCATAGATCCAAAGGATCAACATAAGACATCATTTGCTATAGAATGGGGAACACTTGCAAATAAAGTAATGCCATTTGGTTTAACCAATTCCCCAACTACCTTTCAAAAACTTATATGCATATCATACAAGGATTTCCTATGGAATATCTTTGAGATCTTCATGGACGATCTCTGTATGAACTCAAAGTTGAGACTTGAGACGAGAGCATATATCCCATCTATGGCTAGTGTTGGAAGGATGTTGATGTTACAAACTATGTCTAGATCCAAAAAAATGCAAATTTGTGGTGGTTATAGATAGGGTGTAATCCTAGGGCACGTGATGTATAAAAATGGAATCTCCATAGGTGTCCTTCCGTGACCTTCATGGGAACAAAGTTCAAGGAACTGGAATTTTTGGATCCCTAGATCTGCAATTGGTAAAAGCTTCTAGGTTACTAAAAGGACTTAGAAAGAAGCAGCTCATTTATGTTGTCAAAATGAATCTGGTAGACACAAAGTTAAAGGCTAAAGAACCAGAATGGTTAAGTGAGTATGATGATTTATTCCCAACAGTGCTAACTGAGATGCCTCTAATTCGGGAAGTAGATCATGAGATAGAATTGACCCCCGGAGCTCAGCCAACCAGTAGCCCAGCGCACGGAGCCATTGAACTCAAGGAACATCTTAGGCAGTTGTTAGAACAAGGGTTTGTAAAACCCAGTGTTTCACCTTGGGGTGCACCAGTTCTCTTTCAGAAAAAGAAGGATGGAACGTTAAGACTCTGTGTGGATTACAGAGGTCTCAATCAGCTGACAGTTAAGAATAAGTATCCTATCCCCAGAATTGATGAGCTTCTGGATAGCAGGCTAAATGGAGCCCAGATCTTCACAAAGATAGATCTCAAATCAGGGTATTACCAGATCAGGATTAATGATCAAGAAATCCCGAAGACAGCCATCAATACTCGCTATGGGCACTATGAATTTACTGTCATGCCGTTTGGATTGACAAATGCTGTTTGGATTGACAGATGCCCGAGCTACATTCAATCGCCTAATGCATGACATTCTCAGAGAATACTTGGATGATTTTGTTCTTGTTTTCTTTGATGATATTCTGATTTACTCAAAGAATGCAGCTGACCACATGAAGCTCACGTCCGTAAAGTTCTTGAGATTCTAAGGAAGCACCAACTCTTTGCAAAAAAAGAGCAAATGCACTTTCTCTGTTGACCATGTTGAATACTTGGGCTTTCTGGTATCCAAAGACGGAATTTCTCCAGATTTCGCAAAAGTCCAAGCAGTCATAGATTGGCCTGAACCAAAGACAGTGAAAGAAGTCAGGGGATTCTTGGGATTAACTCATTGGTATAGAATTTTGATACCTAAGTATGCTCTCATAGCTTCCCCCTGACTAATCTTCTCAAGAAGAATACCCCGTTTCAATGGTCTGCCAGGTGTCAGAGCGCTTTATATAAGCTGAAGACCGCCTTGGTAACCAATCCCGTTTTGAAGTTGCCAAATTTCTCTCTACCCTTTGAGGTAGTAACTGATGCCAGTGGTTTTGCCCTGGGAGGTGCACTCATGCAGGAAGGTCATGCAGTGGCCTATGAATCCCGAAAACTCAGAACGCATGAGAGAAATTATGCTATCCACGACTTGGAGCTACTTTCAGTAGTCTATGCCCTGAAGTTGTGGAGACATTACCTACTGGATCAAAGATTCACTTTGATGATAGATCATCAGAGCTTAAAGTGGATCTTCACTCAGAAGGATCTCAACATGCGCCAAAGAAGGTGGATGCAGACCTTGCAGGAATTCGATTTTGAAATCAAGTACCGCCCAAGCAAAGAAAATGTGGTAGCAGATACCCTCAATGGAAAAGTCCTCTTGCTTTGCAATCACAGTGGTGTCGAAACCTACACTGCAGTGGATGTGGCCAGAGTGTTCCTCAAGGAAATCTTCATATTGCATGGCCTACCCCCATAGGAGAATAGTAAGTGATCGAGATCCCAAATTCAGATTGCATGGCCTACCCAGGAGAATAGTAAGTGATCGAGATCCCAAATTTACGTCAAGATTCTGAACTGCATTCTTCAAAGCAGTAGGAACTTTCTTGGATCTCAGCACAGCTTACCACCCCGAGACCGATGGTCAAACAGAAAGAGTAAACCAAGTAATCAAAGATATACTTCGGTCATGCTGTGGTGGCAGGGAACCCAAGAAGTTGCTAAACTATCTACACCTAGTCGACTTCGCCTACAATGCTTCTTATCACCGAAGTATCGAGATGAGCCTTTTCAAAGCTCTGTATGGACAAGATTGCCTAGCACCATTAACTTGGTCCGACCCATTGATTAGGGTCGAGATGTCCAGACATATGCTTAACAACATGGAGCAGCAGATGCACTCAATCCGCAAGGATATAAAAGCTACCCAAGGATAGACAGAAGCAGTATGCAAATAAGAAGAGGTCAGGCAAAAAATTCAAAGAAGCAGATATGATCTTCATTTGAGTACGCCCCAAAAGTTCTCTATCTCTTGGGAAGTACAAGAAGTTATCCCCCAGATACTATGGGCCATATCTAATTACAAAGAAAGTAGGTGACTTAGCCTATGAACTTCTTCTGCCTCCTCATCTCAAAGTACATAATGTATTTCATGTCGGCCTACTTAAGAAGTATGTACCGAGCTCGAATCATGTGCTTAATGATGAACTCTTAACTTCTTCAACCCAAGGGCGGATGGAACTCCAACCTGAAAAAATCCTTGATGTTCGAGAGAAGTTTCTCAAGAACAGAATTATGAGAGAATTATTAGTCAAATGGAAGTTCTATACTTTTGAAGACGCCACCTGGGAGAAAGAAGCCGAACTGATGCGGGATTACCTCCAGTTTGCGAGATGAGGACATCTCATGTTTTTCAAGTGGAAGAGGATGTAAGATTCCTCCCCAGCCCCTCAAGATGTCCAGTTTCTTCCCCTGTAATCAATCCCCTTTTCAGAATAATAAAAGATCTTGTTTCTACCTGTTTTGGCCTAGAGAGAGAAAATATTCTAGAGAGAGATAATTCAATTTTTAGATATCTTTGGATGGAAAAATATCCCTTTTTATTAAGAATAAATTTCCTCGAAACAGAAGTTTAAAAAGAAATTCCTAAGGTGCATTAGAAATAAATTATAATGTGCACAAAAGACCTTAGCCTAAGGGTCAAGATTTTTTAAAAATTTTGGATTAAGATTCCTATGGACCAATAAGATTAATCCAAATGTAGGGAGGAGACAAATTGAAGAATAAAAGAAAAACCCCCCAAAAATGAGTAAATGCTCACATAAGATGAAGAGTGGACTAAGGACAAAAGAAAAGAATTAAAAAACTAAATTTTGACACCTCAGAGTGGGGATCTCTCCTCATGAAGTAGGCACCTTTTTCTCATCATTACCCCCAATTTTTAATCAATAAAATGAGATATTTTCATCTCTCCTCTCTCCTGTTTCAAAACTAGATCCAAAAAGTAAGCTGAACTGACCCAAAAATGGTCAAAATTTGACCAAACTGATCTGGAAAATTCTAGAATCAGTTTGCTTGGTTAGAGGCTCACTTTTTCCTATAAATAGAAGCCTTCCCCTTTGTAAAAGCTTGAAGGTGTTTATGCACTGTTACTCTACTCCTGTCCCTGAGCCATCTACATTGAATTTTTTAATAATTCAATTGTTTTTTGCCTAATCCTCTCAAGTGAATTGGTGGCCACTCTTGCTTCAAACATGAGTAGAATCCTCAATCCCTCAAGCCAAAGGAGAGCTTACAAGCTCCATGTAAGCTAATTTTCTTACTTGTTTAATGAAAAATCTATGGTTTTCTTAAATTTTATGTTTTGCAAATGTTTGAATTAAATTCAAATGCTATGCCTTTGATAAAAAGGCCACCCCCTTCTCCTCTTTACATTCCAAACTTTCTCAATCCTAGAAAGATTGACTAAGAGATTAATTAACTCTTCTTATTGTTTACTCTCTTGAATTTAAAAAATTATGTAGATTAAAGTTCTATAAATCTAATTTGGGTTAATTTAAGTTAAATAAAGAATGATAAAAATGAGAAATGGTCAGCCATACAAAGGAGGTTATGGCAAAATTTTCCAGAATTTTGTGGGAAAGAAAGTTTGTTTTTATGTTATTCCAAAAGAGTAATTCTCACCATTTTTGCATCTAAAAGAAATATTCTACTCCATATACATATTCACCTATGAATATGCATGGATATCACTGATATTAATGATTAAAATTGACTTTTATGCAGTATAGAAAGATGCATAATGAAAAAATTATTGTTATAAAAGTGTTATTATTATTAAATTTAATTTCTATGCATAGAAAGATGCATAATGGAAATTTTCTTTATTATAAAAGTGTTATTCTTATTAAATTTAATTTCTATGCATAGAAAGATGCATAATGAAAATTTTTTTATTATAAAAGTGTTATTCTTATTAAATTTGATTTTTATGCATAGAAAGATACATAAAGGAATTTTTTTGTTACAAAAGTGTTATTCTTATTAAATTTGATTTTTATGCATAGAAAGATGCATAAAGGAATTTTTTGTTACAAAAGTGTTATTCTTATTAAATTTGATTTTTATGCATAGAAAGATGCATAAAGGAATTTTTTTATTACAAAAGTGTTATTCTTATTAAATTTGATTTCTATGCATAGAAAGATGCATAAAGGAAATTTTATTATTATAAAAGTGTTATTCTTATTAAATTTGATTTCTATGCATAGAAAGATGCATAAAGGAATTTTTTATTATAAAAGTGTTATTCTTATTAAATTTGATTTCTATGCATAGAAAGATGCATAAAGGAAATTTTTTTATTATAAAAGTGTTATTCTTATTAAATTTGATTTCTATGCATAGAAAGATGCATAAAGGAATTTTTTATTACAAAAGTGTTATTCTTATTAAATTTGATTTTTTATGCATAGAAAGATGCATAAAGAAAATTTTTTTATTATAAAAGCGTTATTCTTATAAAAATTGATTTTCATGCATAAATAGATGCATAAAGAAATTCTTTTTATTTTAAAAGTTTTATTCCTATTAAATTTGATTTTATGCATAAAAGGATTTTTTTATAAAAGTGTTATTCCCATTGAAGTTGATTTTTATGCATAAACATATGTATAAAGAATTTTTATATCAAAATTAAAATTCTCTTAAATTCTATGAGTAATTGATAAATAAATAATTAAATACTCTAAGAGAGAAATTTGTATCGTTTTATATTCACACGGTTTGTAAAAAGAAAGGTCAAGAAATCTATCGAGATCAAAATATTCAGATAAATGATTAATTTATTCCTCATTGGAATTCGTAACTAATTTAGAAGTCAGTTAAGTGTATATTCAAAGAAAGAAATTCGATAAAATAGTAACTGAATTATCAAACCTTTTCAAGAAAGATAGTTCAGAAAAAATCTTATCCGACCTCGAACCTTGAATCAGACTATGAACAAGACTAAACTCTTTCATCAGTTTCGAGGAAAGAAGATGTAACCAGTTTAGAAAAATACACTCAAAACTCTTGCCAAATCTGAAACTAAGTTTGATACCCTTCGAATTGATCTGTGGATCAAGGTTATAGAATTCAAGGAATTCTGGTATGAAATTCAGAATTTCGTTCAAGAAGTTTTGGGGATACTGATTCAAGAAATACTCATTGTATTCAAAAGAAAATCAAATTGAAAAACTTGCATAGAACCCCTGTTTTCTTAAAGGACTGTCTTACGCCAGAATGCTGGAGGGAGCATTTGGTATATGTTTTTCTAAGGGAATTTCGGTTGCAACAGCTGTGGGGAGTGTTCAAAGAACAGCTAACGCGACAAAGCCTGCCTAGGTCTTGACCAGCCTCGGTATGGTTGAAAAATGGTGTGCTTCCGGTACAATGGGCGAGGACCGACGAAGCGGTCCTTGAGTGAAGTGCGAGGACACCTAAGGAGGATCCTAGAGGGTTCTAACCAGGCGATGCACGGGCTCGCAATGCCTATGACACCCATGCGTATGTCGTGGAAGATATGTATGATGAATGAAATGATTATTGTAATCGGATACTGGATCTCGTTGTGCTGACCAGCTGGTCCCAATGGAGAGTCCAGAGTGATACTGTTTTTTTGAGAAATAAGAGACTGGATGGATTTTTTAATTATTACATCTGTAACCAATAATTGTTTATCAATGGATTATTTTATATGTTAAAGTTTTAAAGAGGACTGTGTGCGTATCTGTATTCAAAAGCAAAAGTTTTAAAGAGGACTGTGTGCGTATCTGTATTCAAAAGCAAAAGTTTTAAAGAGGACTGTGTGCGTATCTGTATTCAAAAGCAAAAGTTAAGAACGGCATTCAATTATGGGTGGGCGAGTAATTGTCTAGCCCTACCGATTCCAGTGGTTGGGTGGTGGCTAATGGGTGGTGGCTAATCCATGGGCCGGATGGGGTTAGGCTAGAATCAATGGAGTTTTAATAATTAAATTGAAATAATAGGAATACGCTTAGAATTCGAGTAGTTAAATAAAAACCTGAAGAATTCTTCAAATGATTAGATCAACGTCTATGCCTAATTTTGATTAGGAAAAAAGCGTTGATCTCTTAAAACTAAGTCAGTGATAGTTTTCCTTCTATCTGGTTTAATCAGGTGAAGGATAGTTTAGTCTCTTGACCTCGTTAGAAAATTCGTTAAGAAAATCAAAAAGATGGAATCGTCCCCGTTTTTTGGGCAAGGAAAATTTTTTCGGTTTCGGTTTCAAAATGACCACCAGATTAGTCTCGTGTCTGGACATTCGAGGGCGAGGCCCCGAGTGGAAAACCCTACCCCACACAAGAGGAAGTTACTTCCGCTCTGCTAGCAACCGCCGGGAATCCAGTGCACGGAGGGGACAGAGGGCTCTCACAATTTTCTTCTTGCACCATAGTAGAATTCTAAGGATTTATTTGATAAGGTCTTTGCATGGTTGGTCTTGATCCCTCAATGATAGGAATCATGTGTTGTACCACTTATATGGCGGTACTCCCTTCATATATGTGTACTTCCAAGTGAAGCAATCCTTGAATTTTTTTAACAACTCAACCAATTCTTTTTCTTCTACAGGAGTCAGGTCCTTAGCAATGAAGAGCATTGGTTAGGTCCTTAGCAAATGAACTCTGGTTTGGAGGAGTTAGGTCCTTAGCAATGAACACTAGTTTGGAGGAGTTAGGTCCTTAGAAATGAACACTCTTTTGGAAGAGTTATGTCCTTAGCAATATGAACACTAATTTGGACTCCTCCCTTGGTTCAGCTAAGTCCACCTCTTTGACTTTAGAAGGTCCATCATATGAGATTCCTTCTTGCCTCTCCTTAGAGTGTCGAGCTCTAAAGTGGACAAGTGTTAGCTCACCCACTATATATGTTTTATAATGTATAGGGACTAGCCGTAAATTTATTACATCACCTCTTTGACTTTAGAAGGTCCATCATATGAGATTCCTTCTTGCCTCTCCTTAGAGTGTCGAGCTCTAAAGTGGACAAGTGTTAGCTCACCCACTATATATGTTTTATAATGTATAGGGACTAGCCGTAAATTTATTACATCACCTTCCTTGCCTCCTTATAGGGACTAGTTGTAAGTTCATTACATCATCTTCCTTGGCATACTTTTAGGCTAATATCTTCTTAGCTTTCCCACTCTACCTCCAATAAGGCTTGTTTCTCTTATGCCTTTCTGATTTAAAAAGTCATGGTTTAACTTTTTATGGGCTCTGGGATTCCTCTCATGCCTTATCAAAGGTAGTAATATTTTCTATTTCTTTGCCCTTTCGTCATGCACTTTTGTAGCCTGGACTTTTCTTAGCCACTATGCATGTGTTCGTGGTGGCTTTGTAACATGTTATTACATCTAGCCTGCTAGTTCTTTTGTTTTAACCATCTTCTTATGTGCTTACCTCTTTGTGATGCTTCATTTTGTGAGAGTTTGTTTGTCAACTTGGTTTATGACATTTTGGTAATAGGCCCGACTCTCATCATGACAGAAGTTGAAGGTCTATGTATCACTTGGTTTCCCGGACTAGGGAATACCTTGATTGGTAACAATATGTGCATCTAGTTTTTATTAAAATCCAAAGGTGGGAGTCTCCTCCTCAAACTTGTTTAGCATAATCTTTGGTTTACACACTTATATTGATTGTGTGATTAGTGGTGACAGCAAAGACTGATTTCTAAGAGGTTAGGATGGTGAGTCTTCCTAAATTTTAAAACCATCTTTAGAACTTGGGCATCCTTTCATAAATATATTTGATCTAAGGCCCAATCATACACCAATCTAGCCTTCCTCATGAAAGGTCTGCCAAGTATGATATCATATGAATCCGATTGGCATGAGAAGTTCATCACTACAAATGTGTAATGACAGTGGAACAAAAATATTTTTAATTTTAATTTTTGTAAAACTCCCATGGTTTTTGTAGAGGTTCCATCAGCCATCTTCACGATCCATTCTATTCTAAATCTGGTTTTCCCCATTTTCCCCCCAATATTTTTTGTTGATAATGCTCACTCCCACCCCACCATCTAGGATTGCAAATGCCTTATACCCATTGTGGTAGAGAGAAATGGTTGCATTCATGTCATCATTTTTGTAGCAATGCCCTAATTAGTTCACTGGGATTTGTATGAATTTAGGGGTGTTATTCAAATGCTGTGAGGTCTTGACGATCAAGTCCTGTCCTAGTTTAACTCGTCGTTTTAAAGTTCCTTTGACCCATTCTTTTGTGTCTCTCCATAGGATAGGATTGCTATGGAGCAAGGATCCAATAGAAATTTTCACCTATGATGACAAGAATGTCATCAGGTTGGGTGCATCCCATGGTCCATATGCTTCTTCGCTATCCTTTACCATATGTCATCAGGTTGGCTGCATCCCATGGTCCATATGCTTCTTCGCTATCCTTTACCATACATTCAATCCCATTTTTGGATCTAGGAATCCATTGTTTCAAACATTTTGTACATGAGGTCATTCTCCGAATCATTCAAGGAGCTAAGCTTTTGCTCATCCCCTTATTCTCAAATTAGCTCTAGAATATCTAATTCTCTTTTTCACTCAAATCTTCTCTGGGGTGTACTATCTCTAGGATTTTATTGCTTTTTAGCTTTTGATTACTTTTTTCTTGGGCTTCTCTAATAAATCCCTTGCCTTTTTCAAGTTTTCTAAATTGTTTTTCTGCATTAGGATATTCTTCCACGCTTTTGGGATTGTTGGCCTCTCTAGGGCCATTTCTTTATGGACTGTTTATTGGAGTTGTTGAGCCTATTTCTATTGTTCTTTTGTCAGAACTATCTTGGATCAAGACCATTGACTCACCCTTGCCTAGCCTTTTTGGTCATCTCCTCTTGTGTTCAAGGGGTATTTAAAAAACCCCGTACCTGTGAATTTTTCATAAATAAAATTACCCCTTCTTCTTTATGGACTTACGGGTTTTCTTTTCAAAATTGATTTAAATAACCTCTTCTATAAATGTATTTCTATAAATTTACCTTAAGTTTTTGAATTAAAAAACCCCTGCATTTGAACTCATGTGGTATACTTACATATTTCTAGGTGAACCCCCTCAGCATGCCTCTTGCCCATAAGATTTTCAATCAAGGCCATAAAAATATACATTGTCCTTCAGGTACCACCTTTTAGTTTTGGGCCCAAACTTGGGGTATTTGGGCCTCACATCTTTCCAAGTGTAGACCTACCACAACCTAACCAACATTAGGGTACCTTAGTATGTATTAACATCCCATCACGAGAGGCCCGAGTCATCTAATCCTTGCTTGCAATGCTTAAACTGCCTCAGCAAATAAATTATCATTCAACTTAGTATGTATTAACATCCCATCACCAGAGGCCCGAGTCATCTAATCCTTGCTTGCAATGCTTAAACTGCCTCAGCAAATAAATTATCATTCAACTTATTAATATAATTCCTAAAGACTCAAATCTCCCACATATAGCAATATCTTATAATACAAAATATTAAATCCATCTCTCATGTCCCTTTAATTAATTTTTCCAATAGCCAATCACCCCAGAACCACTTAAGCCCCAAGTTCTCCTCCACCCATTTACCTATCCTCCCCCAGAACCCCCCTGATTGTTGCAGGACAGTCCCAAAGGGCATGCTTCCCCTCTCCAATTGTTGATTTGCATCTAGGACAAATCCTAGCAGTGAAATTTCTTTGAAGCAATTTGAAACCAAGGGGTAGAGCCAGCAAGCATACTCTCCAAAGAAATGTATGAGCTTTCACTCGAACCAAGGATTCCCATATTAGGTTCCACCTCTTCTTCCAAATACTCAAGCACCATCCAATTGGTCTCTCTCTTGTTTATTTTCTCATATATTGCCTTGGTCCAATTTGACCCGAGTAGGGGTACACAATGAATGATAAATAAAAATCAATACATTAGTTAGAGGTGGGCTATGAGACCTTAATACAATAGAGGGAATATGGATTCGAGAAGGTTTTTTAAAACCTTAATTGGAATTTGATTCGGTTTAAACAGTTAAGCGCAATTGATACCTATTGGCCCCTATTGTTGAGGCTTCAAGGCAATCGACCCCTATTTGCATGTTGCTGGAAATAAACGTAGAAATCAGGAGCACTTGTTCTGCGATCTAGTGGGCGGCTTGCAAGTTGGCAGTTCTGCACTTCGTACAAATGCCTCGCCTCCGAATTAACGAGCACTTGTTCGCTTGCGATCTACTGGGTAGCTTGCGAGTTGGCAATTGTGCCAGATTAGCGTCAACCTCCCTCGTCTGCATGCAGATGAGGCCAACTGCATCTCCGTCAACTCCCTTATCCCCTGGACGCTTGTCTTTGCAAAACCTTCATTTGCGTGAGTAGTGAAGGCATAGCTCTCAATATCTCATAGCTATGAAAAATCCACAACCATACGAATTTTTCCACTTACAGGATATTCCTCCCCATTGACCCTCTTCCTCCGCCCTCTTCTCTACTGTATAGGCGCACAGGTCCTTCCCAGGCACAAACAGCAAACTGCCGCACTTGTTTCTGTTATCTCACACCAACTGCTCAAGCTTTTGTAAAGTTGCTAATTACCTAGCTAGGCCCTCTCTCAGCGGCACATCTGGCCCCCTCCCCTCCTCTGATTGAGAGAGAGAGAGAGAAGGGGAAGGGGCATTGGTTTGCAACTTGAGAATCGTGTGCCATGTGCGTGAGAGAGAGAGAGAGAGAGAGAGAGAGAGGCACAAGCTTGAGTGGTGAAGGAGCACATCAGGGCTTGCATAAACATCGCATGGAGGACTGTGAAGGTGCAACCAACGTGGGATCCCACAATCGCAAAAAGGGGGGATTTTCCTACTTCAGTAATTTCTACCTTACGAAACAAAACCTTTTGGTAATAAAAAGAAATATTTGAAAAAACTTATTAATCTTATTTAATTGGGAGGCACAAGTATGTATTGTAAACGGATATGGTAAATTTTAGATTGTGAAGACCATAGGAATTGTGGATTACAAAAAAAAGATGTGTGGAAAAGTCTTGCACATGATGGTGTCGACGTGGAGTCAAGCGTGGCACTCCAGGTGGACGTCGTCCCGGAACCAGGGCTGCTGCGCCTCAACAGAGTGGGATTGGCTGGTGATGGGGGTACTGTGTGAAGCTTGGCCTTCGGGGACCCACACCCCTGTACATGGATGCGGGGCCCACCAGTAGCTGCGACCCCTGTCTCTACTGTTTCCTGGAGAACTCAGAAAATTTACTCTCCCGTTCAAATCCGCCGCAGCACCCTCCTCCTCTTCTTCTTCTTCTGCCTTCATGCCTGCTGCCAGATTTGTGTAAAAACGTGTCGCCAATCTGCCCAAATGCAGTCCACCACAAGATCATTTGTATACTACAAAATTAAAAGCATAAATTACCAATCTCTAATCAAGAGTATTAGCATAACTCACCGTCTTTGAGGTTTTGCCTCTCCTAATCTGCACGCCTGTGTGAGCTTCTTCATTAAGCTTTGTTTCGCAAATCTTGCCATCAGTTCAACACGGATCACCAACACAAGAGGAGGCCTCTTTATGTAACGATAAGGCCCACCAAATTTAGTGGTGGCCTTCTTATCGTCTCGACAAAAGTCATGCTAAATTGAGTGGTTTCAAAGATGCTTTTGCAAATTTGCTGTTGATCTTCCGATTTTCTAAGCCCCCCAACCATCCTCCTTCCTAATCTCTTGATTTATTCTTTTTGACCATTTGCCAAAAAAGATGCTGGTAATCCTTTGAACTTGAGGGGACAGCTTACGCATAAGACCTCTTGTACCCACCTCTTGTACCCGCCAAACCCACTTTCTATATACCAGTGCTGAGGGAATCCTTCTCATACAAGCTTTATCTTTTTGGTTTAAATGGGCATTCCCACGGAGCTTTCATGCATGCTGAAATTTGAAGGCTGGAGTGTTTTCCAAGCCCATTTAAAAAGAAACCCACTTTGAAAATTGGTCTCCAAAACAAGGCTGATTTTCTGTAAGTCATGGGTTTCACGTCACCTGCTGGCACGGCTTAAAGTTTGAAGTCTAAGGTAGGCCTTCACATCCATTCCAAAAATAGTCAAGAGCTTGTGGTGCAGATAGCAGAAAAAGGGTCTAGAAATAGTGTAAGAGCACTCTAGTATTGATATGTTTCCTTTATGGTTATCAACAATCATGAGTGGCATGCCCACATCATCTCTCTCTCTTTCTCTCTCTCTCTCTCTCTCTCTCTCTCACACACACACACACACATGCTCAACTGTAGTGCACAATTAGGAGACTTGGATGCATTGCAACAAGTAATTGTTAAGGTTGTGGGCATGTGCACTATTTGGGCCCTCGAGTTAAGTGAAGGCTCCCACAAAGCTATCATGAAGGTCTAAGGTTCATTTCAATCATTACTTTAATGCAATTTCTAATATTGACTCTATTTTCATGTGCACTGTTTGGGCCCTCGAGCTAAGTGAAGGCTCCCACAAAGTTGTCATGAAGGTCTAAGGTTCATTTCAATCATTACTTTAATGCAATTTCTAATATTGACTCTATTTTCATAAATGGGCTACTTGGTGCCATGTCGAGATCAATTAGGTTTTTGAAACATTGTCATTGATGGAATGCCTTCTTATCTTTATTAGTTCTAGGGTTTTGTAGAGAATTGTGCACTGTTTGGGCCCTCGAGCTAAGTGAAGGCTCCCACAAAGCTATCATGAAGGTCTAAGGTTCATTTCAATCATTACTTTAATGCAATTTCTAATATTGACTCTATTTTCATAAATGCACTACTTGGTGCCATGTCAAGATCAATTAGGTTTTTGAAACATTGTCATTAGTGGAATGCCTTCTTATCTTTATTAGTTCTAGGATTTTGCAGAGAATTGGGTTAACCACTCTATTGGTTAACATGGTTTCGCCTGTCGACCCACCGTAAGGCGTTTTCCATCTTACCCCCGTTGGCACGAACAGGCACTTATCTTTTGTAAAACGGCGCTAGAACATATAAAGCAACCTTACTATGTGCTTTATGTCACTGTACATACTTGCTTAAGACTAGTAATAGAGGTCGGACCATTTTTTAGTTTGGTCAGCCTAGTGTGAAAATCGTCATTTACATATAGGTCATTTTTTACAATAAGCAAGACACAATCAATCATTACCTTGCAATAGTTTACTTATAATCTCTCCCTCTTCCCTCTTCTTTCTTGCTTGCATGCTTTTGAATCTTGTTTGGATGCATGCTAGATAGGTTTTCTACTTGCAATAGCTTCTTCTTCTTCCTCGGCCTTTGTGTGAGAGAACCATCATGAGAGGACCATCTCTTCTGGCCTCCATCTAGACATTGAGAGCTCTCCCTTCACCCCTTTTCCAAGGAGCATTCCGGTGTGACAACAAAGTGAGAACATGACAATAGATAAGCTAGCACACCCACATGGGAAGTTGTATTTGTGCCTCGAAGGTAAAACCCAATGACATATGCTTCAACAAGGCTATTTAAGCTCTTGAATTGAAAATATTTGGCACTACTACTAGGGACTAGTCTAGGGCTTAGCTCCATTTTTCCATCAATTCCAAGCTATTGGGATCACCCAATATTGTGTGGTGTTGATTAAGAAGTCACACTCCAAAAGACATATGGATTTGGAGCATTGGATGTGTTTGTTTGTTGCTTTTTATTTTGATCGAGAGTTTATTTTACATTAGGGCATTCTATGTTCATCTATTTGGTACAACAAAACCCTAGTTTTTTGGTGATTTGTATTAGGGCATTCTATGTTTATCTATTGGTAGAGCAAAACTTTTTTTATGATTTACATGAAACCAGAGCCCAAGAGGCTTAGGTTTCATTGCTTTGATCCAAGAATTAGCTTAGCAATTGTAATTAGCAGTGGAATCCACATAGCTCACAACGCCAATCTAGTCTTCTCCGTTGTGGAGGACTCTTAGTCTACTTTCGAACTAGTGTGTTTGGCACAATAAGGGAGGTCAACTCCACACGTGGTCCAGTACCACTCCCTAATATCAGAGCATGAGAAATTCATTCATACATTCATACTTTTTCATAATTTATTCATGCACTATTGAATTGTAATCTACACACTTATCAAAGCTTCTTCATTAAGCTTTGTTTCGCAAATCTTGCCACAGTTAAACAATAATCACTAATTACGAAGACCTCTTTATATAATGATAAGGCCCCCAAATTTTCATCAAATTTAGTAGTGTCCTTCTGATTGTCTCGAAAAAAGTCATCCTAAATTGAGTGGTTTCAAATATGCTTTTGTTGCTGCTCTTCCGATTTTCTAAGCCACTTCACACACACCCCCCACTAGTCTCATGTGCTCATCCATTGGCAAAAATAGAAATAGGTGCCATCATTTGGATTTAATAAAATATTCATAACCATTGTTTTATTGATAAAAATCCTTCCATCAAGAGCTTGTGTGGCAGACAAAGGGTCTAGAAATAGTGTAAGAGCACTCTAGTATTGTTATGTTTCCTTTAAGATATGGGTTTCAACAATCATGAGTGGCATGCCCACATCATCTCTCTCTCTCTCTCTCTCTCTCTCTCTCTCTCTCTCTCTCTCTCTCTCTCGTGCACACACACACACATGCTCAATTGTTGTGCATAATTAGGAAACTTGGAAACATTGCAACAAGTAATTTCTTAAGATTGAGGGCATGTGCACTATTTGGGCCCTCGAGCTAAGTGAAGGCTCCCACAAAGCTGCCCCACAAAGGTCCAAGGTTCATTTCAATCATTACTTTGATGCAATTAGTAACATTGAATCTATTTTCACTAGAGTTCCCATGATGGGTTGCTTGGAGCCATATGAAGGTCAATAAGGGTTTTGAAACATTGTTATTAGTGACCACATGCCTTTTTTACCTTCATTTATTCTAGGGTTTTATAGAGAATTGTGTAACCAATTTGTTGATTAATATGGTTACACCTGTCCGACCTATCATTAGGAGAAATGTGGACTCAATTTTGGGCCCTATAAGAAGTGCCAACTCAGCTTAGAGAGAGAAAATAAAAAAAGGTTTAAAATATATCCAAATTTGCAATTCAGCTCATTTTTTACTATTATAATAGTAGGTTTAAATATATTAAAATATACATATTCTTTCAATGAGGTTTCATCATGAGGGGCGGAATTCTTTGTTGGATACACGTAAAACTTGTCAGAACCAAGATTTCACAGAATTTGAGGTAGTTGTGCATTTAAAAGATTCGAGGAAAGCTTTAATCATCATCTCGACCGTGGGGGGTTTTCCTACTGAAACTTTTTAAAAAAACGTCCTTACTAATCGAGTTAATTCTTGTTTCAATTCTTTAATATGTTTTATAATGATAGAAAATACTAGCTTTGCAAATGAGAACATTAAAAGTCAATATTAGATAAAGTGGGAAAAATCCCATTCCCATGAAAAAAGTGGGGGTATGGTAAACTCATCCAAAAGTTTGTCAAAACATATTCATGTGACATATCGTTGGAAAGAGCTTGAAAAGTAGAACCTAGATCTACTTTGTCCGACAAATTTGGAGTTTGCATGTTCAAGTTATGGCCAAAAAAAAAAAATTAAATACATTCCCATTTTGAGAGATTTTTCCATTTTATCTAATATAGTTTTTTAATCCAAATTTGGGGATTCCAATTAATCCACCTTCAATAACACATGTAGACACTCAAATTCTCAGTATAACAGTAGTAGAAATGGTGCATGTAAAAGAACATATGATACTTACCATCTTCATGTGGACATACAATCTCAGTACCAGCCTTTGAAGAAACGAAATAAGAGTTTTTTTTTTATGTAATGAGCAAAAAGAGCAAAGGAGGAATAATGGAGAGCATCATTTGGACTTGTGGACTGATGGCTCACAAGGATCCATTTACAAATGCACCACCTCCATTTTGCAACATTACAAACCTACTACATTTCATTGGTGATGGTAGACAAGGTTTGCTGGGTTATGCCCAACACTTGGAAACAAAAGCGATGGTTGTAGAACAACAAAGGGATTTTCTACAGATAGAGAAAATTGAAATAAAAAAACTAAATGGGTTGTATGCAGAGAAGCTTATGGCAAACAAAGAAACAATTCAAGACTTGGAGAAAAAGATTGATGCTTTAAGGAGAAAGGACACAACACTAGGGCCACGTAAAAGAAGAAGGCAACTTTGCAACATAGAGAAAATGAAAGTTGGAAGTGGAGGGATGAAGAAGCAAGTACATGCTATAAGGTAATTTTAAATCTTGTTTCATATATATTTCTCTTTTTAGATTAGGTTCTTTGTTTGAAACTAGACATAAGTAATCAGATTTGATGTTATTCTATTTTTAGATCTTTACTTCATCCAGAGTCCAAGGTACATTGCAAAGCTGGCGTGCATTATAGTCATTTGGTACCAAAAGGAATAGTGGAAGAGATGTTGAATCAAAAGAAGTTTCAAAAAATCAATGAGAAGAATGTGTCTTCCTTATGAACAAGAACCAGCTTTGATGCAACTCAGGTGCAAGGCAATGTTGGATAAGACTAGCATCTCTCAGAAAGCATATAGTATATTGTTTAAGGCACTAGCAGAGAAATGTCAAAGTAAGAAGCATAAAGGTTCATTACATCCAAAAACCAATGCAACAAGTAAAGTCTGCACGCCAACATGTGAACTCAGAGGTGTTTGAGAAGCTTGGTTCACCAGTACATATTGAAGCAACATTCATTGTGCTAAAGATAGAGAGAGGTACTCTTTAACCAGCACAACAATATTTTATTTGATCTCTTGAAGCTTTGCAAAGGTACGGAGTTCAGTTCTTTGAGATTAGTCACAAGAAGAATGTGAAGGAGTTCTAAAATCTGTTTTGAAATTGGATGAGTGTGAGATTTTAAAGAACAAAAAAATGGAGAGGGTTACTATCACTCTAATGAATAGGGCCTTAGACACATCAATTACAAAAGATGATGCAAGATATTTCAGTGTTCAATCGGAGAATAACATATTGCCACTTGGATCTTTTGAGGTATCTTCTTTATCATTGAATATGATTGTGTATTACGTTGAAATAATTTAAACACGAAACTTGTATTAAACATGAGCTTCTTCCTAATGACTCAGGTGGATAAAGAAGACTTTGAAATTTTACATTTGGTTTTTCATCAAACTACAATTCCATCACTGATTAGTGAGCAAAGAAATGGAAGGGCCCTTCATGTGCCTGGGTTTGGTGACTATAAAGTGGAATGGCACATGGCAGGTGATTTGAAGAATCTAAAATGCATGTATAATATAAGCAAAGGTGCAAATGCAAAGAGTCCATGTCTATATTGCATGTCAAGTGCCAAGACTTTAGATCGTGTACTATGGAACAAAGCTCCTCATAGGCATTTAAAAGATAAAGATTTCAAAGAAGTGCTTAATATTCCTCTATCCAAAGTCTAAAAGCAATCAAAGCAATAGAAAAAGTGCTATCAGACATTGGCTTGCATGGGGGGATGTTAAAATTGAGGAGGACAACAAGCGGTCACACACAAGGGGGCAGCAAAGTACCAAGAAAACCATCAATAGGTGGTGTGAAAGCTAAAAGATTTTTGTCATACTACCTCAAAGACTGTCGAGATAAAAACAAGCAAAAGATGTTTAATCGATGGAAAGATCTACATAATGCAGTCAAGGACATTGGAAATGAAGGTTCAATCCAAAATCGGAAGGCAGATGTGTGGATTTCACTTGACAAGATCTTTGCATTCATGGAGGAAAAGAGCTGGAGCAATAGTGAGATAAAATTATTTAAAGACTTGGAGGAAGGCATTCATTGCAGGATGGAGTGATCAACATGTAACTCATTACATGGTAAGAACTTCAAAAACTACTGCAATCTCAATACTATGAGACCAACTAATACATACATCTGATTTTTTTCTATTGTCATTGATTGCAACATATACTATATAATCATACACCATATTTCGCAAAGACATATGGTTCATTGTCAATATGGTCAACTCAAGGCATGGAGAAGTCACATTACATGGCAAGAACGGGTTACTTTAAGCACACTAGACATGGAGGCAAGAATCGAGCCAATAGTCTTTTAGAGTTAATGGACTTACAGGAAATTGATTCATAAAGCAAAACAAAAAGACACATTCAAGTCCTCATCATTGACACGTGCAATACAATTGATTAATAAAGAAAAGCGACAATACGCTTGGAATCAATCAACTGTGAGAGAGCGCCATCAGTTGTGGCGTCGGTCAAGAGTCAGGGTTGGGAAAAGGTGTTCTAGATGAGGTGGGCTTGATCTTCTTCAGTGGTCTTACTTCTTCATCTTCCTTTTCCTCTTCTTCCTCTTTATCTGCCGAGAGATCTATTTTTGGCATCTGCACTGTTGGAGGCAACAGTTTTGACCGACTTTTTCTTGTCCTTATTAGATATCTTTTTTCATATGGATGAAATGTGTCTGGGTCTGTAATTCCCGCTACAATAGCATGCACTGTATATGACAGGTAGTAGGAGCATCTTAGTTCTTGGCAACCATACCCCTGACCAAACACCTGCAATGCAAACTGTTTCTTGACAAGCACCACCTTTTCAACATTTAAAGGCACTTCGTGCCACCACAAAACCTGGATAGTACTTTGAATACGAATAAAGGAAATTTTTGTTGGAATTAGGGTTGCAGGAAAGCACACAAAGCTTGGAGAAGAAGAAGCAAGAATGCACACAATACAAAGTGTATTAGATTGTGTCAATGTACAAAGATAAGTTAGCCCTAGAAGGATGGGCGTATATACAAGCCGAGGGAAAAAACCTCCTAAAGAGGGAAAAAGTGTCCCGACGGTCCTAAGTGTGTTCACACACATCACTGCCTATATATATATGGCAACAAATCCCCCCTGGGAGTGATGGTGTGAACGAGAGCTGGCACTCATGTATAGGGGAGTGCCATGCCCGAAGTAGATCAGTCCATAAAGGGGAGCAAGCCCAAAGCTTTGCGAAAAGCTTCGAACTTCTCACGAGGAAGCGCCTTTGTGAAAAGATCGGCGAGGTTGTCCTGTGTTGGCACATAGGCCAAGCTGATCTCTCCTGCTGAGAGTCTCTCCCTGACATAGTGATAATGCACCTCAATGTGCTTTGTGCGAGCATGAAAAACTGGGTTTCTCGCAACTGCCAATACGCTCTGACTGTCAGTGAAGATAGAGGTGGCAGACTCCTGTCCAACACCCAAGTCAGCCATAAGCCGTCTAAGCCACACACACTCACCCGTAGTAGCTGTGAAAGCTGCCCTGTACTCAGCTTCACAACTAGAAGTGGCCACAGTAGGTTGCTTCTTGCTCAACCAAGATATGCATGAGCTACCGAGCATGAAACAAAAACCACTTGTGGATACTCTTGTGTCATAGCAACCAGCCCAATCTGAGTCTGAAAAAGCATGTAAATCTGGCGGCAACGATCCCCCCTTGGGATAAAACAACCCAAGATGTATGGTGCCACTCAAGTAGCAAAAGATGCGTTTAACTGCCTTCCAATGCTGAGACCCTGGGCTATGCATAAACCTGCTCACTTGTGAGACTGCAAACTGAATGTCCGGCCTCGTAATGAATACATAAATGAGGCAACCAACAGCTGTCTGATAGAGTGTGACATCAAAGTGATCTCCAGCATTATGAAGACTCAACTTCAAACCTGTCTCCATTGGAGTAGCAATAGGCTTGCAGTCTTCAAGGCCAAATCTCCGCAACAATGTCTCAATATACTTTGTCTGACACAAAGCAATACCTCCATCATATTGCTTAAATTGTATCCCCAAATAATGATGCAAATGCCCCAAATCTGACATCTCAAAAGAAGCATTCAAATCAGCCTTAAAATCAGCGATATGACTCTCATTTGGTCCTGTGAGCAGCACATCATCGACATAGAGAGCAATGATTAGATGTACATCATCCACACGTTTAACATACAAAGTGCTTTCTGTTGGACTATTCTGAAAACCATGTGCAGTCAAATATGCATGTATCTTTTCATACCAAGCTCGTGGAGCTTGCTTTAAACCATATAAAGCCTTTTTCAACCTGCACACTTTGTTTTCCTGTCCTCTTTGAACAAAACCACGAGGCTGCGATACATACACCTCCTCATGCAAATCTCCATTCAAGAACGCAGTCTTTATGTCCAGTTGATGTACATTCCAACCATTATGAGCTGCCAATGCACAAATGCTACGAATGGTAGTCATACGACAAGTGGGAGCAAAGGTCTCATCAAAATCAATGCCCTTTTCTTGAGCATAACCCTTTGCAACAAGTCTAGCCTTATAGCGATCAACACTACCATCTGGCTTTTGTTTCAACTTAAAAACCCACTTACCTCCAATAGCCTTTTTACCAATAGGCAAATCACACAAAGACCATGTACCATTCTTCATTATAGCATCATATTCACTTTGCATTGCAGCCAACCAATTTTTTGATTTTTGTGCCTCATCAAATGAAAGAGGTTCTTCCTCTTCACACATACTAGACACAGCCAAAGCATAACAATCTGATGCATAAGAGGCATGCTGAGAACCTGAACGAGTACGACTAGACATAGGTGCATCAATTTTAGTATCACGTAAGGTCTGCACCAGCCATTTAGGCATACCTTTAGCCTGCTCATTTTCAGCCCTATCCTCATAAATTACATCCTGTAAATCTGCATCAGAAATAGGCTGATCTATGATGTCGTTTGAAATCTGCATAGGCTGAATATTTGCCACATTAGGACTTACATTTGAATTCCCACCTGTAAAGAGAGGCAACAATGTATCAAATACATCCCGTGAGCTCACACCTGTCTCTTTGGTACATGATAACAAAGGCTGCACAGCATCTTCCACAAAAACAACATCTCGACTAATCAAGATACGCTTTGACTGTGGATGATACAATCTGTAACCCTTGCTCTCAGCACTGTAACCAACAAAAATGCATTTGACAGCCTTATCATCCAATTTTTTGCGTTGTTGCACAGGCACTAAAGCATAGGCCAAGCAACCAAAGACACGCAAGTGACCAATACAAGGCTTCCTGCCATGCCAAGCTTCGTATGGAGTAATAGACTGCAAGGCCTTAGTGGGACACCTATTGAGTACATATGCAGCACACATGACAGCCTCAAGCCAAAACGCATGTGGCAAAGCTTGGCTCTTGACCATACATCGTGCCATCTCCATAAGTGACCTGTTTTTCCTCTCAACAATACCATTTTGTTGAGGGGTATACGGCACTGTACATTGGTGTTTTATCCCACGACTAGCCAGAAATGCATCAAACTCTTTAGACAAGTACTCCCCCCCTCGATCAGAACGGAGGGTGCCCACAGTACAATTGGATACATTTTCAACCATAAGAAAAAACTGTTTGAAGCACAAAAACACTTCGGACTTTGCCTTCAGTGGATATACCCATGCATGCCTTGAGTAATCATCAATGAAAGTCATGAAGTACAAGTGTTTACCAAATGACGGAGTTTGCATAGGCCCACATACATCACTATGTACAAGTTACAATTTGCGAGTGGCCCGCACAGAACCATCCTTTGAAAACGCAGAACGCTGCATTTTGCCCAAAATACAGCCTTCACAAACATGTTTCAATGGTGCCTCAAGAGGGGGCAATGAAGCAACCATATCAAATTTCTGCAAACACAGCAAACGAGCAAAGTTCAGATGACCAAAACGAGCATGCCATAGTTTTGCATCTGAAACTGCCTTTTCATCACAAACTGCATTTGCTGAATCTTCCACACACTTGTCATAAGAATTGAGCCTATACAGCCCATGAAACAAGATGCAATAATCGTATCACCAGAAGTCAAATCATGAACAGTACATCTGTCATCCACAAATTTGACTACAAATCCAAGTCTAGCAAGCGCAGAGACAGACAATAGATTCTTCTTTATCCCTGGCACATAGAAAGCATCTGAAAGTGTGAAAGCGCTGCCATTTGCAGCAGTAAGTATAATTTTACCAACGCCCTTCACTGGGTAAGAAGCATTATTGACACATGTGATAGTATTCCCATTAGAGATAGCCTCAAGACAAGTGAACATATCACGATGTGAGGTAATGTGCTTTGTAGTACCACTGTCAAAATACCATACATTAGAGTCAACAGAAACTGCCAAACATGCATCATGTACAGATGGGTCATACTGGCAATACACCCTAAACGCCCATTCTGTATCCTGCACAACATTTACAGAATCTGCATTTGTAGAAGCATCTGCTATTGTGGCTGCATTTGACTCTTTCTTCTTTGCCTCTTTAGCCTTTAGCTTAGGGCAATTCTTAATGACATGATCATTTACCTTACAATAGTTGCACCTAGTCTTTTTCTTGCCTTTATCAAGAGCCTTCTCAGACTCATTGTTGCTACCTGTGGAAGGAGAAGAAGTTGCAGACCTACTAATAGGAGAAGAAACAGAGGAAGGGACTGCCTTACCACTTCTTCTCTGCTGTTAGGCAGCAATAAATGCTTGATCAACTGCACGCTGCCTGGCCCTGTTTTGCCTGGACTGCGCTTCTTGCAAGAGCTTGTTGACTAAAGTATCATACTTGACAGCATCAGGTTTGTCCTCAGTAAGAAGTCTCCACGTGGAAGCAAAAGTCTGATATGTCTCAAGTAAAGCATCAAGAACAGTCTGCACAAGAGAATGATCAGGAATAATCTCACCTGCAAAAATCAACTGTTCTTTGAGATCTTTAATCTCAGCAAGAAAAACATTCATGTCATCATCTTCCTGCATAATCTTCAATTCTAGCTCTTTACGCAGGTAAGAGATTTTTGCCTCGTTATGATCTGCATACAAACCAGCTAGAATATCCCAAGCCTATTTTGCTGTTTTAGCTGAACGAATATGTGGGGTGATGTTACGTTTGACAGAAAGTGCAATCAAGGCATGAGCCTGCATATCTTTACCATCCCAACGAGCTTGTTCAGTAGTGGGTAAAACAACAGCAACAGTAGAGCTGCTAGAACCTGTAACATCCTCAACATATCCTACATCCACAGAACCTAGACGTACATCCATACCCTGCACAATGTTCCACACTCCTTTTGCAACCAAAACATGCTGCATCATGTATGCCCAAAGTGGGTAGTTGCTGTCTCCATCCAGTTTGTCTTCAGCAGACAACATGCGAAATACATCATTACTGTTATCAGCCATGGCCACTGACTGAAACTGATGCAAAAGCTGCGTGTATTGAAGCAAAGACTGAACAGAAAACAACTCGTGCTATGTAGCACGGTCCACAATAGAATACGTATGCCTGTTTTGCAGAAAACTGCACTGTCGAAATTTCTGTAGAAAATGACGAAAACACTTGTGTAGAACTTGCAATGCAAAAACGGAGCCCAAAACGACCTCAGATGCGATTTCTGAGAACGCAAAGCCCTACGGGTCTATTTGTAGAGTATAGGGACCTGCAAGCGATCGTGAAAGCTCACCTCAATCGGAGAACGTGAGTCAGAGGGTGCTGGCGGCGTAGCCCTGGGAGCCGATGCCTGCTCTGATACCAATTGTTGGAATTAGGGTTGCAGGAAAGCACACAAAGCTTGGAGAAGAAGAAGCAAGAATGCACACAACATAAAGTGTATTAGATTGTGTCAATGTACAAAGATAAGTTAGCCCTAGAAGGATGGGCGTATATACAAGCCGGGGGAAAAAACCTCCTAAAGAGGGAAAAAGTGCCCCGACGGTCCTAAGTGTGTTCACACACATCACTGCCTATATATATATGGCAACAATTTTGCATTGTCTTTTGTGAAATCCTTGTGAAATATAGTGATCTACGTATTAAAATTGTAATCATCATGACTCATGCCACTGCTTTTGCTGTTGTCAATTTTAAGCAAGTGTCGTAAATTGCACGTACCTTTTGATGATTCAAATGTCTTATATATTGAGCGAGAGCAACATCCTTTCAATGACCTGTTGACTTTGAAGTGGAAGCTTTGGATGATCTTGAAGTAAAAGCTCTGGATGATCTTCAGGAAATCATCATCATATACAAAAACCTGGTACCAATGTTATATGTTTAATTCACACAATCGACAAAGTCCACGTAAATCAAATTCTTGTAGTTTGAAAAATCTTTGGCTCTATTACCTGTTGATTTTCATCACCCTCAAGCATGGATCTTGTCCACAAAGGGATCGTGGACTTATTGTCTTCATGCATGCTTGGTGCCAAAAAATTACCCATATCTCCCAAACCAAGACGGTCGGCAATCGCTGCAGCCTCCTCCTCGGAAGGCAATTGGGTTTCATATGTCCTAGCTTCATTGAACATCTTCTTTAATATCTCCTTGTTGCCAGGCAGGTACTCGGAGTCCTGGACTGCAGAATCAGCTAGTAGATAATTGTCAACTCCTTCCTCTATCCAGCCCATATCTGCTTCACTAAAATTTGCTAAGGCAGCCAAGCAATAGTCTTCACGAATATTAACATGTTGCATAATGTTTGTTAATGATACATAATCATCTTGGGTTGCCATAGTAAAGTTGGGCAAGGAAGGTAGTGACAACTCCCCCTGTTCATTCTCATCATCAGAAGGTGCTACATCGAAGGGGATAAGGGATGCATTAGCCTCAAAGGTTTCCTTTTCAGCCTCTACCCTCTCCTCTAATGGCACCTCTTCCTCAACCCCATCATCCTCGATTGGAACTTAAGCGCTTGCCAAAGTCACTGTCTCGGGCTCCGAGTCCTCAGTAGTAAAGAAGATGCAAAAAACAAAGAAAACCAAAACTAAATTGGAGCAAGCGACACTTCTTTGAGTGTATTGGGCATTTCTCCTCTACTCTATTACTGCAGCTAGGAATCTTTTCAAGACAACGGCTAAGCCTCCTCTTCATGACTTTATCTGTTGCAAAATCATATGGATGAACATATCGTTCACCATCGGACATAACGATATTGGCAGAAACAGTGTCTTCATACTCCTGCTCATGGTCATCGATAACAATCCCTACAAGAATTAATGACGTTCTCAAGAGAAAGTTCCTTGTTGAACATTAAAGACAACTCCGGGATACGCTCGTGGGCTTGTGCATTGTACAAGAACATAAACTTTTCTGCACAAGAATCTTTTGCCTCGTCATCCGATTCATAGACAATGTCAAACTTTTTCATGCCTAAAAAAAACATTTCAGTCAATTAGAACATGCACACTTATTATACATGGGGTCAGTACTTGGCAATAAGGAGATTTGGATATACACATACAAGCCCCCTGTCACTTGGTACTAGCACCAAAAAAAGAGGGGTCAGTAGCAAGCGGTAGAGGGCTCACGCAAAATTCACGAGCCCATCACCGCTTGGTAGTACTGACCCCAAAATTTAAAGAGACTTAAAGGGGTCAATAAGTTTTATTATTATTTTTAGATAAATCCTTTATATATATTAAATAAAAGACATACAAACGGCATATTTTTCATTTTACATTACAAGAGAATCATTGTTTTTTCGACGCTTAGTTTTCACACGTCGTCGATATGTGCGTCGAAATAACAGTCGAAATATGCGTGGAAAAAGTCGTCGAAATAACAGTCGAAATTTTTCTTTTTAAAAAAAGTTAAATTTATATATAATATTTGCTAGTTCCCATCCTGGGGTGTGTTTTAGCCTTCTCTTTCTACCTCTTTGCAAGCATATGTATCTATGAGAGAGAGAGAGAGAGAGAGAGAGAGAGAGAGAGAGAGAGAGAGAGAGAGGCAGGGAGCCGAGGGAGAGGAGGGTATAACTTCCATCATGCTCTCTGAAGGAGAAAAAATGCTAGCTCCTCCTCCTCATCACTAAGGTGCAATTAAGAAAGTGCTCTATTTTACAATGAAATTAAAGTTCATCATCAACTTGCTTGTCCTCAGAGCGAGATCCATGGCTCCAAATAAATCTATTTCTAGAAATACTCCATCACTGTTGTCAATTTGGTAGAACTAGTTGTCTTGTAGTAGTAGAAGGTAATTCATCTATGTCGTCATCCTCTTCTAGCTCTAGCATGAGAGCTGTCGATGCATTATGATCATACTCATCTTGAATCTCTTCTTCTTCTAGATTATCTCTAGTGTCTGTTTCTTGTTCAAGATGTATTTGCTCAATGAGTACACCTTCATCCGATCCTAATCCCGTGTGAGCCTCACCTCAACTAGTATGTCTTCTTCTTGTTGTTCAATAGGTGCTATAGTGGTGTATGCTCAACCATCACATGATCTGGGGGGAGTTCCTCAACATCTGGCAAACAGTCAACTACTATTTTCACCTCTTCAAATATTTGTTTTCCACGTGGATTTATTTGGATCACAAACAACTATTTATGATATGTCGGGTCTTCCACAAAGATGACTTGCTCACAGTGCTCTGGTAGCACAAATGTGTCCCTTTGGTCAGTCCATATCTTTGTGTGGTCTACTTGAAGAAATCCACACTTGTCTTTGCGTACAGTTACTTGTGCCCCTTGAGTTACCAACTTGAACCATTTCACATCAAAAATGAACATATCAAACTTTTTGAATCCAACCTTGATAATATCTTGGATTGTTCCACAATAATCTAGCATGCCTACTTCAGTATTGCCATCACTTGCACTTGAACGAATTTCTTGCATGAAATTAGCCTTCACACCACAATCAAATGTTGTTCTCTTTTTATCTATTCCTTCTACTCGAAAGTGACATCCGCGTGACCAAATTGCCTCAAACTTACGATACTGCAAGCACACTAAATAAGTACTTTTATTGTATAAATTCACGAAAGCACAGCATAAAAAAGACAATGCGTAGATATCTCTAACTCACATACATGGAAATCACAACCATATGCAAGCTCCTCCTTCTCATCACTTATTGATTCACCATTGCGTTTAGCTTGTAGTATGGTTTTCTCGAGCCATTTATTAGAAGGAAAGTCTGGAAGAAGTGCAAGTTCTGTTGGGTACGGTAGTGTGCGGGTTGTTTGACTCCTTCTAAAACTCAAACGAGCTTGGTCCCTTTCAGCCTTCACAAGTTATATCTCTTGATCCGTTTCTCCATAGCATGTGAGTTTAAGATGTAAAATTTATTGATCTTCTTATGCAATGCTACATCCATTGTTCTCACAAGGCCTTTTCCTTGTGGCTCTTCCCTAACTAGTCGATCATCTTCTTCTTGTGTCCATAATCTTGGTATATCGGGATCAGAGAAATTCAGTTACATATACAAGTGATTCTTGAACAAGCCATCCCGCTGCCATACTACCTTCAAGACGAGCTCTTTGATGAACAAATCCTTTAAGTGTCTTTATAAATCTCTCCAAGAAAAGCATCCATCGGCTACTATCGACAACCCCAGCCACAGCAACTTCATCACCACATGAACTAGCAAGTGCAATTGAATGGTTAAAATACTTGTTGGAAAGTATTTCTCAGCCATTGTAACAGCCTCGATGGAGTTTAATCGTGCTGCTTCAAATGTCTCTACTAATCTCTTTCCTGGATATCCAACGTACCACTGCACCAATTTTATAAATTGTTGCTCTAATGTCATCATTGAGGCAATCCTTGATGGCTATGGCTATAGGAAGCACGAATTGCAAGAATTTGTGCCAATCATGACTCTTCAAGCCACTAAGCTCATCGTCCTTTGTAAATCCCTTCAAGCAAAGCATGCATCCTATAGGGGTACGAAACTCACTAATGCACTTCTTTACACGTCGTTGCTCATCCTTTGTCATGACCCAAGGTGCTTTTGGTAGCTTCACCTTTCCATCTACTCTATTTTGGGCCCATAAGTGGTGCATGCATTGAACCTCTTGTAAATTATCTCGTTGTGCCTTGCTCTCCTTTGCTCCTGTGATGGTTTTCCAAACCACCTCGGCTATGTTCTTGAAAATGTGCATTGGGTCAAGAAGATGGTTCACTCTAGAAGGTCATTCCAGTATGGAAGCTGATGAAAAATGGATAGACGCTTCATTCCTGGAGGTGTACAGGTTGGATTCAGCTCCCATAAGGTCCTCCAATCACTGCTCTTCCATATGCGAGGAGACCTCCCTAGAAATCCCTCACACAAAGGATGGTCCATAAGGTCCTCCAATCACTGCTCTTCCATATGCGAGGAGACCTCCCTAGAAATCCCTCACACAAAGGATGGTCCATTGGGAGATACTTCTTGTGGCCCTTGTATACTATCTTCTTCATGAACGTTGAGTATTGAGCCTCAAGTTGCGGCCCACATAATGGACATCTAGTATACCCTGACACTAAAAGCCTTGTAGAACATCAGAAAAGATTGTAGCAGCAGGTAAGTTTGGATGACAATCATGACTTAACATAATATGTTAACAAGCTACAGTAACTGAGCACTCTCCATAGCAATGCCAATCATGCATAGTCCACATAAGTATTCCTCTCAATGTTAGCGCACGTTGTCCAAACCTGTTGGAAATATCATGAACTTCAATGCCCTCCCATAGAACACGACGCTCCTCAACTAAAGGGGCTAAATACACATCCATGTTCTTCACCTTGTACTTTTCAGGAAAGACAATAAAAGATGTCCTTTTTTTATCACTAGCCATGGTGGAAGATTATGGTTAAATAGACAAAGAGGCCACGTAGTCCATGATAAACTTTGTAGACCAAATGGATTCACTCCATCCATCACTAGTCCGAGTCAAATATGGCAAGCCTTATGCCAAAAAAAAAATTTAATACCTACACGCATCAAAATAAGCGTTAAAAGTTTCCTGCATCCGTCGAAAACAGCGTCAAAAGTTTCTTGCATCTGTCGAAAACAATTTCAAAAGTTTCTTGCATATCCGTCGAAAACAGCGTCTAAATAACAGTCAAAATAAGTATCGAAATACGCGTCGAAATTGTAGTCGAAATAACCGTCAAAATTGTAGTTGAAATATCAATCGAGATAGTCGTCGAAAACATCGTCGAAAAATGCGTGGTAGAATTACTTTTTCGACACTTATTTTCTGTGCTTATTTTGACATTTCTATTTTGACACTTTCTTGGACGAATATTTTGACGTTTAGGGGATTTTAAGCTTAGTTCTAAAGCATCAAAAAAAGCATGGATAATGGCCCCGCCTCTTGTAGTGTTAGTTGTATTTTGTAAGCTGAAATAGTCTATCTTCCAAGCGTGAAAATTTAAGGCCTGCCCTAAGCTTCGACTTGAAGGCCTATAAACTTACTTGGCCTTCATGTTTACACATTTGCAACCCACTACTACTCTAGAAAATTTGATTTCAATTGAAACCTTAGGGAGGGAGAGATGGGCATACCTGTAGAAAATATTGAAAGCTTTGGTGATGGCGTTGGCGATGCAGAGGGACAGCGATGGCGATGCAAAGGGACGGTAACGTAGATAACTCAATGCAAATGGACGGCAACGTAGATAACTCAATGCAAATGGGTGTCTCAGCTTATCATAGAGGTGGTTAGCTTTGAGGATTTTATATAAGACTTAAACCTAGAAGGATTTTAGCATGCAAAAAAACTTTATGAAATAGTGTAAATTTCTAAAAATGTATGTCCCAAATTGCTTGATTTGCTAGTTTGAGAGGAGTCCACTGGGAATTTGGGTACGTTTCTCAAAAATATCCTCCCTAAACAGTGCTCCTAAGGGAGATTTGGGACTTAAAAAACTAGTACCACACACATGAGGAGTTTTGGGACGTTATCGACTCATACCACTCGTGCCATGGACATTTAAAAGGTCGATCGCATTAACGATGCATGAATATGGTATGTACTTTGTGCTCACTCATCGACTTTCTTGTATGTGTTCATTTTTTCACCTAAGTCTCTGACAAAATAGCAATAGCCAAATGCCATCACTGCTACATCCATCATCCTCCGAGTCTCCCACTACATCAACCTCCTCAACGCCCCCCAAACTGAGCCAGACGCCATCGGCCGCTACATCCATTACAGGTATTTCAAAGTTCTTTCAAACCCTCTATTGACGTTTTGTTGTCTGCTTTATGAGTGTTGATAATAGTGTCTATACAAAGCGCTCAGGGTTTCATCAGGGTCCTTCTGGTCCCATATCGCTTAATACTGACCCCCTTGGCTCACGTCGCCCACGGGTCTAGTACCAAGCGATATTGGTACCTCTGGACTCCTGGACTCCTATTTGTTTCATATCGCTTGGTCCCGACCCCATTGTGAGTCATGGGGTTAGTACCAAGCGAAACAAAGGCCTCGGGGATCCTGTCTCCTTTATATCTCTTGGTGCCGACCCCATTGTGAGTCATGTGGTCAGTACCAAGCAAAACAAAGGACTCTGGGATCCTGTCCCTTTATATCGCTTGGTATCGACCCCACTGTGAGTCACGGGGTCAGTACCAAGCGAAACAAAGGACTTCGGGATCCTGTCTCCTTTATATCGCTTGGTACCGACCCCACTGTGAGTCATGGGGCTAGTACCAAGCGAAACAAAGGCCTCCGAGATCCTGTCTCCTTTATATCACTTGGTACCAACCCCACTGTGTCACGGGGTTAGTACCAAGCGAAACAAAGGACTCCGAGATCCTCTCTCCTTTATATCGCTTGGTACCGACCCCACTGTGAGTCATGGGGTCAGTACTTAGCGAAACAAAGGCCTCCGGGATCCTGTCTCCTTTATATCGCTTGGTAACCGACCCCAATGTGAGTCACAAGGTCAGTACCAAAGCAAAACAAAGGACTCTGGGATCTTGTCTCCTTTATACCGACCCCACTGTGAGTATTGAGCAAAACACATGTTATTTTGCTAACTCTGTTCAGCAGTATCATGGTGGCCGCGTTAGAGAGTAAGTCCCTATTGACATTTCCCTCTTCCACAAGCATGTATATTTATTTAAGTAGGATAAGCTGATGCGGGTTTTTGGACCTCTCAGATGTGCTCAAAAGTTTGTATATGCATTGAAACATCTCCTAATGGAGCCGAACCTTGTTCAACGCATGACATATCATAGGATAAGGGTGCCAGTCCAGCCAAATGATGTCAGTTGTGGATGGAGGACGACCCTAAATGCCTATCTTTTAATAAAGAAGATTTTTGATATTCCTGATGTAAGTGATGTTTGTTAAGTGATGTTTGTAACGTAGACTTGCATAATCAAACGTAGCTATAATGTCCCTAACAAAGCTTTTCTCTGTGTATAGCAAATATGTTTGAAAAATATGCTCCCTTGCACATAAAACAATTCAGGACAAAATCTATACAAAGAATTATTTTGGATGTCCATGATCGTGTAGAAGAAGAGATCAGGAGGGCAGATGAATTTGTAAGGGAAGCTGCAGAGAGAATACGTCAGCGAGATGAGGAGCGGCAAAGACAAGTCCAAGAACATGTGGCTGCCCTTGAATGAGTATGACAAGTTGCAAGCAAAGGTGGATGAGTGGGTGGACTCCAGGAGGCAAGTCAAGCCGCAAGCGGAGAGCGAAAGAGAAGAAACACTATGGAAAGAAATGGAAAGGCTGCAAGAGAAGCAAAATCGATGGCCCCCTCAGTCCCAAGTGCAGTCGACCTCTCAATCACGACATCGCTCCCGTGCCCTTGACTCTTCTGATTGGCGTCACCATCATTAGACTTATATTGACATTTGTAACATTAACATTGTTTTGTAAGAAAAAAATCTTTCATATATACAATTGCTTTTGGAGTTATAATGTCTCGATACTCTCATCATTTAACGATTAATCAAGTGAATAGTATGAGAGATAGATTCTTTGCAAAAAGTCATTTTCTCTTTCGCCTTGGCACCTGTAAAAAAGGGGTTTTGTTAGCATTATATTACATAATGTTATGCATAGCATACTAAATGGTGAATGTAAATATAAATGGTTTACCTTTTAGTATCCATTGTAAATGTATAATCTTTTAGTATCCATTGTAAATGTATAATCTTTTCGCAATTGTTCAATCTCCTCGTATGCAAGGTCTTCTCTAATTTGAGAAAGATATGTTTTAGATAGTGTGTTCAATATTAAAAGCAATTGCCCTTCCAAATATATCTCCATTACTAGAGGCGTATTCTCGGAATATAACTCCAAATCTTGATCTAATGGAACAAGGTTGCCATTAACACAATGATATCTGGTGTAGTGAAAAGTTGCAATGAAGTTTTGGGAGCCAATAATGTACTTGCAAACTATTGACTTCTTCTCCAAAACAGAAATGATGCCTTCTGTCTTTATCCTGTCCCAACCATTGTCTTTCTCCTGTACTTGCAAACTATTGACTTCTTCTCCAAAACAGAAATGATGCCTTCTATCTTTCTCCTGTCCCAACCATTGTCCAAAAATTCGAGTGCCTTACTTGACTTGCAAATAAACATTGTTGAAGTATTTCCTATTTCTTCATCAAAGAAGAGGTCAACAAACACTTCGATAGGCATAAAAATAGTAAGCTTGACATTCTTTGTACAGATGCCTTAAGAGACTTCTGTATGTCGTGATACAACCTGATCCTATAACTCACTAGTTTGTGAAGTTGGCAATGGCCAATCTTTACTTCTAAATAATGGGAGGGGTAATGGAGTCAAACGAACCCATACCGAAGACGTGTTTGGTTCTAAGTATTGCATATCATAGAAAAATATATCGTAGTCTGCAAGATCTCTATGAGTTCTTCCTTTGTAAATTTGTTCTCCTACATATGCATGGAAAGCGTCAAAAATCCCACTTATACTCTCCACTGGTTGCGAGTCTATCCTATTGGATGGATAAATATCTGCATAAAACCAAATGACTACACATTTTTAAAACAACAATTAGACACTTTTAAAACAATAAGGAGACATGATTGAATGGATAAAAGAGTGCATAATAACAACAATTAAACACTTTTAAAACAAAATAAGCTTTGACTAAGATACTACTCACAGTTGGGATGATATCGTGGGGAAGACCAAGAGGAAATTTTTTTACCCTCAATTCTACATGCTAGAAAACATGTTGTATTAGTACCTCTGCCACACGCTTGCTCGATTCACATACCTTGAACTCTTTAAATTGTCCCTTCTTGAATGGCTCCACAAATTCATTAGCATTTCTCCTCTTCCTCTTTCTTCCCTGTAAAAGTACCCAGCTCCCGATTGTAATTGTAGATGGTATCCATGTCCCATCGTCCATATTATAACTATTGAATACAGTAATAGTTGAAATGCTAGTACGAGGCTTTCTACAGGTTACCATTTTGTGTAGCAAAAGACACACGGAAGAAGAAGATGATGAGAGCTTAATTTGGAGAAGACTTAGAAAAAGAAAGAACGACTATGTTGGAGACGAAGAAGATCAGAGCTAGTTTTGGGGGGAAACTTAGAGACTCTATCATTAACTACCATTCTCTATCATTAACTACCACTATCTTTTAGCATACGTGCAAAGATTCGGGAGTATTATTTTAAGTTGAGTAAATGTTATTTTAAGATGCATTTGAAGCATAAGCGCTCCTTCTCGTCACCCTGTAATAAACTCCCAATATCCTTTTCCCATGAGGAAGTTTGTCATCCTGAATGCTTGAAAGTTGTTCTTGTCCAATTTCTTGCTCACAAACTGGGATAGACTACTATACCTTTAGTAACTTTCATGTGCACCAAATATGGTCTTCTAGAGGCTAAATCAAACTTGCTCTGTAACTTTTACACTCACAACAATCCTACTACAAACCTATTATTTTATGTGAACCAATCACATTAACATAAATATGTCATACATGTGCAGATTCCAAAATATCCCTAGGCACTTCAAATCAACTACTATGCACAACACTCTATGCAAAACATGCACAGAAACACATGGCGAAAAAATATCAGTACTGACACTTCTACAGAGTGTGTAAAAACCTAGCAGAAACTATAAGGGAAAGTACTCAACCACTCAAACATTCACGGTCCATAGTGTGAACCTGACTATATGAGTTGGCGCTATAACTGTATGTAGCCATAGTGTGGACCCGACTATATGAGTTGACGCTATAACTATATGCAGCCTAATGGCATATCAATCATAATCTCACCAACAATGCCAGTGGCATAAGTGCGAAAGTGTCATCCTAATGTGTCATCCATATTCATATTCATACTAGTTGACCTGGATATCTTAACAATGGTTATGGTACCCACACCATCTCTTTGGTATTTGCCTTACCCGTGGGGTTTTCTTTTTTGTGGAGCGAGAGGGTGCCAAGGCCTTAGAGAGCCACACATCAGTGTTAGTTGACCTCGATATCTTAACAATGGTTATGGTACCCACACCATCTCTTTGGTATTTGCCTTACCTGTGGGGTTTTCTTTTTTGTGGAGCGAGAGGGTGCCAAGGCCTTAAGAGAGCCACACATCAGTGTTACCTTCATAATATCCATGTACTTGCAAAGCAATTCATCCTTGACCCATCATGTCTGTGGTTGAGGCTTTGAGTTTTTATACGAATTGGTCCCTTGTTTACCTCCCGGTGTGGGTATAGGTTCTTCTATCCGCTTGTGTAATTATAGATTGCTATTACCTTCATAGTACCCTTGTACTCGGAGTATATGCTCTTCGGAACCCACTATTGGTGACCTTCCTGATGATAGGTTTTGTCGAATTGAGGACCCTTGGGAGTTTGATCAAGAGGAGCTCCTATACAGAGGTTAGTTAAGTTAGTGGAGGTGTTATGGTGGTAGCAGGTGGAGACAATTATTGCTAGCAAGTTAGTGAAGGTGTTAGTAGTGTTAGTAGGTGGAGAGGATTGTTGCTCCTATTGGGGGGTTAGTGTTAGTGGTTTTAGTAGGTGGAGAGGATTTTTGCTCTTGGGGGGCAGGCAAAAGGTGAGGATGCCACATGCTTTGGAGGCTTTAAAGTGAATAGGACATCTTACATCTATCGTGAGTTGAAGCACGTACCTCTTTTTAAGAGGTATGGTTAATTGTGAGGTTTCCTTGATTCTCTTCGCTTTTACTTAACTCCTCAATGTCTCGGGTTCTTCATTTATCATGAGAATAGTTAATTATCTAGAGGCAAGTTGAATTCTTGAAGTCCAATCAATATGATTCAACAAGCTTATGTCGGACTAAGAGGTCCATCAAAAACAATGCCCCATTTCTCAAAAGGGGGTGTAGAGGCATCCTAACTTTGTCATGTATGGTGATGACACCCACAGCAACAACCGCTTATGAACTAGATTGCATCACCAAATAGTGTAGGCCACCACAAGCCTCATAGTAGGAGTAAAGGAATCTGGTGTGTGTGTAATGCACGAGTCTCCTGGAGCTCATGTTCCACACACGATTGGCTTGACCTTGTCGTAAGCCTCCCCTAAGCTAGAGTCTTTGCTATCACTTGTGTCTTGATTGCAGCGGCCGTATGGCTTCTGTAGGGCTCTAAGGACAGTGCTCGATGATGGGCTTAGTCTACCCTAGAGGGTGCTTGAGATTTTGCATTGTTTGAAGCACTTTCCTCTACGTGTAACAAACCTCCCCAAATTTTTTCATGTACATGAACTGGTTATTGGTTTGAGGAGGCCAATTGGGATAGGTTTGGCTTTTATCAGGAGTCAGATTCTGCCTAATTCAAAAATAATTTCGGTCTCTGTCACACCTAGGAATGTACGATTGCAAGGTGTAAGAACGAACGTGAAGTTGAAGTGGGGATGTTCCAACTCAAACTTTAGTTATAAAACACCTTGTCTATGAATCTTACCTCTTAATCTCTTAATATGTACCTTTAATTTCCACTAAAACTTTTAGGTACTTTTTACAACATTTGTAAATAAATCTTCTATAATTGTGCTTCTTTAGACTTCACTAAATTGTTTTAAATTAAAATGTCTTGTTTTGTAAGCCCTTGTAGTGTGCATATTCTTTGATAGTACCAAGCAAGAATCTATGTTTGTCCTCTTTGAGGCCATTGTACTTTCCCATTAAACATTTTTGTTGAATCACTTTTAACAATGAATAAGGTAATCATTTTAAATAGAGTTTTGAATGTGTTAGCTCCAAGTACATTTGCACTCAAGAGTACTCATATTCGTAAGTTCTGTTTGAGATTCCTCTCTTGATGCAAAATCTTTAAAGAAATGTATGAGGAACCGTATGAATTGGAGTGTTCCTGCTTCAGCATCACCTCAAAGAACCACAACATTCTCTTAAGGGCTTAAACCATTTCTAATATGGAATGCCATAGTCTTTTATTCCTCTACCTTGAAAGCTACCTAGCTCAATCTTGAGGAATCTCTATAAGGCATCTTTTGCTTGTTTACTAAAGAAATTAGCTACCCACAGCCCAAGTATTCCAGTTTGATATACCTGTCTTTGAGTGGCATAGTTAATTGTACACAAGTACACTTATGATCGTAAGTGTACACAAGCACCTGTGTTTCAATGGCACACGAAGGGATCATAAGTGTACACAAGTACACTGTGTTAGAGTGGCACATGAAGGGATCATAGGTGTACACAAGTACATAAGAACTGTGGTTATTAACCAATCTCAGTATTGATTTGCAGATTTGAAGCATACACCCAACAACATATTATAACATGAAGTCTTGATCTTTGTGATCAACATTCATCTACATAACATAGTTGTTCTAATTGGGATTCATTCAGTTTAGGTGTATGTGCCACTGCTTTTATAAAGGATAGAAGTTCTGAGATTAAAGTTTAGACGAAAGTAAAAGGTCATATGAGTAAACAGATGGAATCCTTTTAATATACACAGAAAAAGATAGAGGTAATTTAGGAGGTTCTCTGCATATTAGAGTTGTAGCCAGGAGTAACTATGGATCTTTCTGCTCTTTGTGGGTTTTTTTACTTTACATGATTTGGTTTTTACGTGAATAACCTCTTCGGTGCTAATGGTGTAGTTTCTTGCACTGATTCCTTGAACCCATATTTCAGAACAGTTAGGATCTCTGCCTTGTCTTAATAACCCCCCTTGCTGGGCTTCGTTCAAGCCTTCAACAATATTAGTTCCAAATCTCCATTTCCTAGTTCCAAATCTCCATTTCCCATATATATGCATTTGTAACTTTATGTCTAGGTTACTTCATTAAAGGAACAAAAAAATACAATCCTTAACTTAGTGTTAAAAATTTATTATTTTTAAACCATAACTCCACCATGCATGGCATAGGCTGCATGCTATTACATCACTACTCAAATCCACAGCATACTGGAGTACAAGGAGGTTAAAATGTAAAGCAATGTGTCTGCCTTGATGATCAGGTCTTTAAAAGTAACCACTTGGCTGAGTTTCTCTCACTTCAACGAGGGTCAAGGAACACCCAGCCATGCTTTAAGACCAGCACAAAAGAGAAAAGCCAATCAATTGTAACAAGTTTTTATCAATCAGCTTAAGAAAGAGAACAAGACAACATAGATTGAAAGTGGAGCAGAAATCATCTTGATTTGTACACAATGACTACTCTTAACAAAAATAAATTGCAAATGGGATGAAAACAAGCTTCTGGTTCTCCACAAAGAAGCCATTAAATGACCTCCCAATACAATGATTAGAGTTTGGTACTCACCTGTGTAAGATCTGTTGTAGATTCAGTCTGCATTTTAGAGAAGTGTCTATCATACTATCTATATCTTTTTTGGTAGGAATAGAGCACATGCCAGCAGCATAAGCATTCAGCCTGGTTACCAAATGAGAGCGGGAAAACTCTTCGTCTGCTGCCACATTCCCAAGAAGCTGCATAAGCTGAGGTTTTCTCCGGAGTTCAAACTTCTGCAGCAAATTATGGTGTTTAGAGTTATCTGCATTTTGAGCTGTTCATTAACGAGTACAACATTGTAATTATCTAGGCTGGATATACACAAAGGGCATGCCCATGAGGGGGCGCCATCTTGATCGCTACTGCAACAGCAGGCAGCCATGGATTTGTTTATCCAACCTTAATGGAGACCTACTGCACAACTACATGAACTGACGCCAAATTCCAATCTGAGCCAAACAACAACAATTGATACCAGTTTGAGCCAAGCAAGCCAAACCGCCTAAGGTCTACCTGATGTTCCGGCTCTGCAGGGAAGAAAACGCCTGCCTGCTCTATTTGGGTTGTCAGAATGCCCTTTCCTACCTTCGCTTCCTGTCTCGCTTTGCTTAACAAGGCAAGATTTTCCTGTTCAGGTCCTTGGACAAAAATAGCAGACCTACATCATACAACCTATCCATCATTGAAACCACTGCTGTGCAAAAGCTCATGATCTGCCTGTGCAAAGTTGCACCTGTAAAGTCAAGAAGCCCTACCGGTACTGATCACCAACATCCGGGCCTTGTCCAAACAGTTGGGTTGGATCATGGCTTGCCCAAAAAACATCCAGTAGCTGTTCGTAGTTTATAACCTTGGGGTTGAATTCTACCTATATAACCCACATGATCAAAACAAAGTCAGTAAAAAATGTTCACACCACGTAAAATAGCCATAATTAGTACACAAGCAGCATTAATCTGAGGTTAATCATGATTGGAGTAAGAGCAGCAAGTAATCTCACTGATTAAGAAACTATACAATACCTTAAATCTGGATGATATAAGTAGATTCAGCAATGAGAGGGCTTTCTGCATAGTTTTTTTATATATCACTAAGCCAGACGTGTCTTATTAGGCTAATTTGCAAGTAGCATTTCAGAACAAAGACAAAAACTTACAAGCATCAAACACAGCAATACCTAATCTGCTAACATGTATAATGCTGAAATATGTTGAGCATATACAACTTCCTTCTGCAGCCTGTCAGAGAGTGACGTGATTGGAAGTTGAATCACAGACTCCTCTCCCGCCCGTTTTCTCCTTCTACGAATGAGACTGACAAGTACAAAGCTGCTGGCTGATTTCTACTGTATTACCAGCCTTGTGCTCTCTTAAGCATTAGCAAGGTCAGATCCCTTTCAACCTGTGACCCTCCGTCCAGTTCCATCCATCAATCTCTGTCCAGTTCCATCTACCGAAGGAAAGCAATCACTTGCTGCTCAATTTTTGTGTGCTTGTTGGAGCTGTGTTTTGCTTGAGTATCCGCTGAATGGGCTACAAAATGGGACTTTTTCCTCTCTTTTTGTGTGTGTGTGTGTGTGTGTGTGTGTGTGGGGGGGGGGGGGGGGGGGGGGGGGGTCTGCACATTATTTACCCCCTACTGCTTCTGGGTCTGCTCAACCAGCAGTCATGAGGATTTTTAAAAACCTTTTTGGCCCTTTTTTAAGGCGACTTTCTCACCCATGGCCCATGTCAAAACCCCAAAGAATCTCCTCGTAGAACGCTCCCGGTTCGAGACTCGAAACCTGCAAACCAAACAAACAAGAAAGGGGTGCAGGCCTGACTCACCTCCCAACCATGTAATAGTCTTCCGGGTCGGTAAAAATCTAGCCATTTTTGTCAAGCGATCTACCACAACCCAAATAGAATCATGGCCTTGATGTGTTCTTGGCAATCCGGTAATAAAATCCATGGAAATACTTTCCCATTTATTACCTAGGATTTGCAAAGGATGCAACAACCCAGCCTGTCTAAAGCGTTCAGCTTTATTTGCCTGACAAATTTGACACTTGAGAACATAATCTTCCACATACCCTTTCATCTTTGGCCAATAAAAAGTGTGTTTCACTAACGATAGCGTCCTGTGTACCCCAGGGTGTCCAGCAGAAGGGACGCCGTGACACTCCTTAAGAATCTTGGACCGAATGTTCGGGATCTGTGGTACACAAATTTTGTCATTACGGAATAGTAAACCATTCCAAATCATCCACTGGTCTCAAGTAGCCTGAATGGTAGACTGCTCAGTCATTGAGTCTTGGTCAATCAATGAGCTCCCGTCCTGGATCTTCTGCCAAAATGGACCAAAATAACTATTAGTCCTGCAAAGCCCTCTCAATGACTGAAATAAGTCAGTAGAAATCTCGGTGAATAACAAAGTATTCACCTCTCTAATTCGACTAAGCGCATCTGCGACACTATTCATGGACCCTTTCCGATAACGAATCTCAAAATCAAAATCTTGCATTATCTCAGCCCAACGAGCTTTCCTTCTTCTCAAATCATCCGCATCACACACATATTTGATTGACTGATGATCAATCAATACCACAAACTTGGAGCCATATAAATAATATCTCCAAACCTTGAGAGCGTGAATCACAGCATAAAGCTCTTTCTCAAGGGTTGGCTAACGAGATTGAGTGTCGTTTAGCTTTTTACTTTCAAAAGCAACAGGTCTACCATCTTGAAATAGAGCAGCCCTGATGACATAGTCACTGGCATCAGTTTCAAGAACATAAGGCCGACTAGGATCGGGTAATGCTAAGATAGGTGCTTCCTTGACTTTATCTTTCAAAAGTCAGAAGGCCATATCCAAATCGTTATTCCAAGTGATAGGCTGATTTGACTTGTGTCCACAACCGTTCAACAAGTCGCTCATCGGTAGTGTGAGCTGAGAGTACTCCCGCACAGATTTTCGAAGAAAAACAACAAAACCGAGAAAAGAACAAAGTTGTTTCACTGTTCGCGGTATAGGCCAGTCGAGAACCTTCTGAACTCGGTCATAATCAATGCTCAATCCATCTCTAGTGATCTTGTGTCCCAAGTAAATGATGTCTGTCATAAAAACTCACATTTACTTAATTTAGCATATAGTCGATTCTGTCTTAAAATAGATAAGACTGAAAAGATGCAGGGGAGAAGAGAGCTTGAGCTCTTGCAACAAACACACACACACTCACAAAACCCTAAAAGAGAACACACAAGGTGAGAGGATGAAAATCTTCTTCTTCTTCACACAACACTCAACACACCATATACAAAGATAAGAGTACACACTATATGAAAAGATACTCAACCAAATACATACTAAGGTTCTCTATAGTGTGAACCCAACTAAATGAGCTGGCGCTATAACTATACCAGTCTCTAGAATGGCTATCACATAGCCTATCATCCCACTGGCCGCATATCACCCATGATCTCACCAACCATGCCAGTGGTGTAAGTGTGGGGCCTATCTCCCAGGCGGGTCATCAGTGTCCACCGCCTCACTAGATGAGCTCGATATCTCAACACTCCCCCTCGAGCTCAACTCCATCTCATGTACACCAAGCGAAGCCCTGAATCTGCGGAGCTTCTCTGTACCCAATGCTTTGGTGAAGATGTCAGCGACCTGATCCTTTGTGCTGACATAAACAAGGTCAACGTCTCTTGCCAAAACCTTCTCTCTGACAAAATGGTAGTGGACCTCTATATGCTTCATGCGAGCATGAAAAACTGGGTTCCTGGCCAATTGTATACTGCTAATGTTGTCACAGAAAATGACAACTTGTCTATCCACTGATAGACCCAAATCTGCAAGTAGCTTTCTCAACGAAGCTACCTCACATGCTGCCATAGCAGCACCTCTGTACTCAGCCTCTATACTCGATAGAGCAACCGTAGGCTGCTTCTTGCTGCTCCAAGTCACAGCAGCACTTTCCAAAGAAAACATGAAGCCACTAGTAGATCTTCTATCTGAGATACTACCAGCCCAATCAGCATCTGTGTATCCATGTACACATATCTCTGTCCCAGTTTCATAAAATAGTCCACAATGCAAAGTAGACCTCACATACCTCAGTATGCGTCTCAATACATCCAAATGTGGCTTCCAAGGAACCTGCATAAACTGACTCACCAACCCAATAGCATAGCTCAAATCTGGCCTGATAATCGTCATGTAGATCAAGCTTCCTACTATGCGCCTATACATAGTAGGATCCTCCAAAATCTCTCCTGAATCTGCACTCAACTTGCCATTCTGATCCAATGGCACTGAGATAGGCTTACAGCCTGTCATACCATACTTGGACAACATGTCCAAGCCATACTGTCTCTGCAGTAATCCAATACCATGTGGTGACCCAATCACCTCAATGCCCAAGAAATATCTGAGCTCTCCCAGATCGTTCATCTCAAACTTCTGTCTAAGCAAGATCTTTACATCAAAGATCTCTGCATCATGGTCCCCCGTAATGATCAGGTCATCTACATAGATGACAACAAGCACAACCTCTCTATCACTGTGTCTCACATACAGCGAGAAATCTCCATTGGCTACATGAAAGCCAATAGTGACAAGATATTCAAAAATCTTGTCAGACCATGCTCTTGGTGCTTGTTTTAAGCCATACAACGCTTTCTTCAACCTGCAAACATGCTCAGGGTGACTCACATCCTCATAACTAGGTGGCTGCAACATATACACCTCTTCCTATAAATCTCCATGCAAGAATGCATTCTTTACATCCATCTGATGTAAAGACCATTGCTTTGACGCAACCACTGCTATCACAACTCTCACTGTTCCCATCTTGGCAACTGGACTGAAAGTTTCCTCATAATCAATGCCATATGTCTGCGCATATCCTTTGGCTACCAATCTAGCCTTGTACCTGCTTATGCTTCCATCACTGTTATGTTTTACTTTATAGACCCACTTGCATCCAATGGCTTTCTTGCCTTCAGACAATTGCACTAAATCCCAAGTCTCATTTCCATATAGTGCATCCATCTCCTCATCCATAGCTTTCTCCCAACACACATTTCCAATAGCCTCATCAATGCATGTGGGCTCTACAACCTGCACAACTTTTGCCATGTATGCATAGTGATGTGCCACATAACCATCATAGATAAACCTCTGCACAGGATTCTTCACTCTCCCAGATCTTCACAGCTTTGCATTCATGGCTTCCATAGCCTTCTTTACACCAGGTGTTCTCATAGCTGGTATTCCAAGATCCTCATCAAGGCTCATCTCTGAGCCACTAGACTCTCCATCAACATGAGAATGCCCCGCAGAAATGTCAGGCATACTAAGGGGCTCAACCACTTTCTCTTTGCCTTTATGTGATATACTAATCACATTTGCAGGACTGGTATTATGACGCAGCCTGCCACTCCATGGTCTATCAACTGAACCACTAGATGAGGACTCTCCTGGCCCACTCAAAGACTATGATTGCTGACTTGCATTCTATACAACCACATTTCCACTCACATCAGCCCCAACAGCTTCTTTTTCAACAGCATACCAGCTGCTCATCTCATCAAAAACAACATCCCTGCTTACCCTCAACTCACATGTAGCAGAGTTATAACACGTGTATCCCTTTTGCTCAAGGGAGTATCCAATAAACACACATTTTTCAGCTTTTGGATTCAGCTTAGTTCTCATCTCATCTGGCACATACACATATGCAATGCATCCAAAGACTTTCAGATGAGACAAATCAGGTTTTCTGCCAGTAAACCTCTCCTCTAGAGTTACATCATGTATAGCTGCAGTTGGAGTCCTATTCATGATGTAAACTGCTGTAGAAATAGCCTCAGTCCAATAACTATGCGGCATATTCTTCTCTCCCATCAATGCTCACGCAATCTCAGCAATGTGCCTGTTTTTCCGCTCAGCAACTCCATTTTGTTGTAGAGTGTATCTGCATGTAAACTGTCTCCGAATACCATTCTTCTTCAAAAATTCAGAAAACTCACTGGAGAAGTTCACTCCCCCTCCATCTGACCTTGGGCACTTTACATATTTCCCTGTTTACTTTTCAACCATAACAATAAAATTCTGAAAATGAGTGAACACCTCACCCTTCTCCTTCATGAAGTATACCCACACTTCCCTTGTGTGGTCATCAATAAATGTCACATAATACCTGCAGCCTCCCATAGACATGGTCTTCGTAGGACCCCATACATCTAAATGCACAACATCTAGTGCATTTCTGTTCACATTTCTGTCACGTGGAAATACATGCTTTGTTTGCTTTCCAAATTGGCATGCTTCACATATTTTCTGCATACCTTCAACTTTAAACTTTGGCAGTCCTGTAGTCTACATAGACTTCATTCTCTGCACATTCACATGTCCAATTCTTTTATGCCAAATGTCTGTGTCTACAACAATTCCTGAACCATTTGCAAACATCGCAGCACTCACTTCAGGCATGTTTACATTCAATGTAAACATTATGCCCACTCTGTTGCCTTTTGCAACCAACCTGCACTTGTCTTTAAAGTCTTCAACATAAAACCCTGCTCAATCATCTGGCCAACTGAAACCAGATTCTTTGTTATGTTCGGAACATGAAGTACATCTGCAAGGTACTTTACTTTGCCATCTTGCACAGACAATGGCACATCTCCAACATGGACAATTGGATGAGCAGTGTCATCCCCTGTTTCCACAAAACCTGGTCTTTCAAGGTTTTTCATCTCCTTGAACCACTCCCCATGACTTGTCATGTGGTTCGAAGCACCTGAATCAACGTACCATACATCATCTTTATGTGCTACTTCAACATTTTCAGACATGGCATTAACGACATGCTGCATAACAAACAACCTTTCATTATCCTCATTGTTTTTGCTCGGAGATGCATAGTTATTTTGCTGCAATTTCTCATTTTGCATGTCAACCTGCTTCTTATAACAATCTGCCTGCACATGTCCAGGCTTACCACAATAAAAGCATCCACGTGTATCATTGTACTGCCTTTGCCAATTTCCACGACCTCTTTGACTCCCCCTGCCTCTGAATTGGCCTCTTCCACCTGCGTGTTGTTATTGTTGTGAATTCTGAGACTGTTGGCCATAATTCTAATTACCTGTTCGGCCACCTCCTTGGCCGCGTCCACGGCCTCCTCTACCTCGTCCTCTTCCTGAACTTGTATAGAAGGCCTGTTGCTCTCAACTGTTTTTGTTTTGTGAAGACTGTTGGTCTTCACCCAAGCTCTTCTCTTCTATAATCAGCATAGACACCAAATCTGTGAAATTGGGAATGTTTTTTCGAGTCTGAATAGACGTCTTGAACGCCTTGTATTGTGGCTCGAGACCACGTAGACAGACTTCCACCTTATCATCATCATCTACTGAAATGCCAATAGATGCAAGGTATTCCACAATACCCTTGATCTTGATCTTCAATGCATAGTCATTCACACTCCACAGTATGAAGTTCATTCTTCAACTATATCTTTCATGCCTTGATATTCGTTTCATAGAGTTTTACCAAGGTATCCCACGCCTCCTTGGGGAACTTGGCATCCTATATGTACCCAATCATGGTGTCCTGTATACTGATAGAGAGCCAATACATAACTTTTCTGGCTCCTTGGTTCCAATCCTTGAAGTCTTTCACATCTGCAGCAGTCGGATTGATCTCCGGTATCTCCGGTACCTTTTCATGCTCACCTTCTATGTAGTCCCAGTAACCCTTTCTCATCAGGAAATTTGTCAACCGGAACCTCCAAGCATGGAAGTTGTTCTTATCAAGCTTCTCAGCAATAATCTGGTTTATGCCATCATTTGACATCTTGCCAAACACACAAATTTACCAGAAACAACACTCTGGTTTGTCCTGCACAAACTACTGTATTTTCTGCAACGGTACTGTACTACACTCAAATGTCACAACCAGTGACCTCAATGTGCATGCATACACCCACTGGCAACTGTTGACCTTCTTGCAGCACACACAATGTCTGCACAACCAATCTGTCTTCCTACAGTTCTTAAAACAGAGTTTTGCATAGAAACGATGACTTACCCGCAGTGCTCGAAATCGCCTGCTTTCTGAAAAACAGAGGTCCTAACGTGTCCGAAACGCGTTTTCGGCTCAAAAATTCTGTCCGATAGGACGATATAGTTGCTCTATAGCTTTACTCCCACGAAGAAAGCTCCTCAAATAGAGATCGTTTGCCGGTGCCTCCCGTAGAGCTCCCGACAAGGGTGTAGTCGCCAACACAAATAGGGAAGAGTAGGTGAAGCTCTTACCCTCGTACCGCTTCCTGTGCTTCTCTTGCTTGCAGCTCAGCCCTTAGCCTGAACCAGGCTCTGATACCATGAAAAGATGCAGGGGAGAAGAGAGCTTGAGCTCTTGCAAGCACACACACACTCACAAAACCCTAAAAGAGAACACACAAGGTGAGAGGATGAAAATCTTCTTCTTCTTCACACAACACTTAACACACCATATACAAAGATAAGAGTACACACTATATGAAAAGATACTCAACCAAATACATACTAGGGTTCTCTATAGTGTGAACCCAACTAAATGACCTGACGCTATAACTATGCCAGTCTCTAGAATGGCTATCACACAGCCTGTCATCCCACTGGCCGCATATCACCCATGATCTCACCAACCATGCCAGTGGTGTAAGTGTGGGGCCTATCCCCCAGGCGGATCATCAGTGTCCACCGCCTCACTAGATGAGCTCGATATCTCAACAAAGACAATCGTGAGGTGTCTAACATGATCCTCAAGAGTACGACTATATATCAAAATATCATCCAGGCACACCACCACAAATTTCCCAAAATGTTCACGAAAAAGATCGTTCATCATTTGCTGGAAAGTGGCTGGAGCATTGGTTAACCCAAAAGGTAATACGAGAAACTCGTAATGGCCATACCTAGTCCGAAAGGCGGTTCTTTCGACATGCCTTTCATGAATACGTATCTGGTGATAGCCAGTACGTAAATCTATCTTCGTGAAATATTTCGCTCCTGCTAACTGTCAATCAGGTCATCTGATCTAGGGAGAGGATAACGGTTCTTAATTGTCAGCTTGTTCAATCTCTTGTAATCTATACACATTCTCCAAGTATTGTCATTCTTTGTCACGTGCATCCCGCACTTGGATGCCACGTAGACATTTCTGTACAGAAGGTGCAGGACCTGGGATGGTGAACTGGTCCCATGTGAGCCCAGTCCGGGACGTGTCAGCCAGGGATCCATCTCAGTCGTCCGAGGTCAGGTGTGCACTGTCCTGCACATGAAACAGTGCCAGTCCGCGCTGTGAGTCTCCCTCTGGAATGATGTCAGATGTTCTGTGTATCTAGTTTGCAACTGGATGCCAGACCTCTGTGGGCATGTAGGTTTGCATGTAGAGATGGGGCCAGCCCATAGGGCTACCCCAATGCGAAGATTTGCACCCTTAGTGTGGGCATGGGGGAGATGTAGAACCACCCCCAAGGGGCCAGGAGGGCCCAGGCTGTGCCCACCAGCCATGGCATGGGCTGGAAGGGCTGTCGGCCAGCTTTAGTGCTTCTGGACAGGCAGCCGACAGGGCTAAAAACCCTACCCAGCAGGTCGGCCAGGTGTAGGGGGCAGTCCCACACCCATGCGCAGAGTGCCCAGCAGCCTGGTACTGTCCCACACAGGCATGCGCAGAGTGGCCAGCATATATTATAGTGTGAAAGCATTTTATTGAAAAAGACCTAGTCGTGGGGCTTCATGAAGCTGGCCGACTGGATGATAAAGGTGTCAGAATATGCAGCGGAGATGATGACCAAATCTGGGAACACGAGCAAAAACGCAGGCAGAAAAACAGCACAAGAGAGAGACAGATGTAGGCGTGTAACTCTGCTCTATATACACAAGAAGATCCCGAGGAATGATACAAATGAGGTATGGGGGCTGGGGTCCTATATATACCTCCCATAGAGGGCAGTCGGCCAGCATAAGGAAGAGCCCACGACTGATAAAAAGGTCCACGACTGCATAAATGCAGTCGGCCAGCATCCAGATGCCCACGATTGATCAAAACCAGTCGGCCAGCAGCCCAGTAGCCCACGACTGATCAACATGGAGTCGGCCAGCACTGGGGTGCTCCTGGCATCACCTGGCAGCCCTCCCAAGCCTCAGAAAAATGGGAAAAAATAGGGAAAAAATACGGAGTGTGGGGAAAAATGGGAAAACACCTCATAAGGGCGGGCACACCCACAACAAAGGCCCTGGTGTAAAAATCTAGACAGGAGATGACTTCTAACACCCCCTCTCAGCTCCTGGCTATGTAACCAACCACTGGGAGCTGGGGTGCCGCCTGAGCAAATCCTGAGAGCGACTTCGTGAAGAGGTCCACCATACTGTCCTCCGTCGAACAGAACTCCAGCAAGATGTCATCAGCAACGATCTGTTCACGAACAAAGTGCCTCTGGATGACCATGGGTTCCTCTAGTGGAAGCCCAAACCTGCCATGCAACCTCCCCTGCTCCGTAAAACTGCTCCTGGGCCATAAGTAGATCCCCTCGTGTCCGGATCTCCTCCCCAAACCGAGTCACTCCAACCGCGGAGTCGGACTCCATCCAACAATCCCCCTCCTGTGTACAAGAGTCCATGATCCTTCGCATGCCGCAGAAACCACAGGAAACGCAATCCTGCCTCCCAAAGAGACATCCGCAAAGAAGAGCTCAACTGCCTCATCAGGAAGCTCCCGTCCAATCCGGTGTCAATCAACCAGATCAATGAACCATACAGCTTCTGAGTCACAAAGACATCACACTGCTCACAAGGATCAACACCTGTTACGGTGCACAAACAAGTCCTGGAAGCCTGATGAAACCTGTCAACCACCCCCTCTGAATCCGGAACCACAAAGCCTGGAGAAACCACCTCCTTCTGCAAGTAATCACCTGTCACCTGCCTGGCTTTCCGAAAGGTCCCCGTGGAAAGAACATCCTCAACTACTGGAAGTTCTATGTCCCGAACACTACGAGACATCAGAGCATAAGTGACCGGTTCAGCTTCCTCTGACTCACGAACACAAGAACTACCAACCTCAGTACTGGAAAGTTCTTGCCAACTGCTGCCATCTACTGGTAAGCTATCCACCATCTGGTCCCGGAAAGCCCGCACCTGCAGCGTATCCACACCTGAGTAGCTATTACCACACTGCCACTCATCACAATCTTGAGGACCTGGGAGAGAGAGTGCTGAAAGCCTGTAGACTCCATTCTCCACTCCACCTTCCCAAACCACTTGGCCTGTTGCTTTGTCCCGGAGAGCAACAAAGTGCTCATCAAACTCCACCCGTACGCCAGTCTTGCAAACCTGATGCACTGACAACAGATGAAAACCAAGTGCCGGAAAATAGAACACCTGGGAGGAATGCTTCCCCCCTCTGCCATCGGGAACTATCTCCATCCTGCCCTCACTATGAACTGGGATAGTGGACGTATCCCCAGTAAGAATATGACCAGAACACCTGCAGAGATCCTGTAAACCGGAACGGGAAGGAGTCATGTGCCTGGAAGCACCACTATCGAGAATCCACTCCCTAGTATCCGTTGCGGAGAGTCCTCCAATCTCCTCCCTGCCTAAAGAAAATGAAACATCGGTGTCCATCACCTCCAGGTGCACAAAAGCCGGAGTCTTCATGATTGCTGAGGGGTCTTCACCCTTCTCGGTCTTCCGCTTGGGACACTGTCTCCAGTAGTGGCCTTTCTCGCCACAATCATTACAGGTCCTCTCTGCCTTCAGTTTCTCGCGGTCAGCGTCGGACTTCTTCTCAGAAGACTTCTCCGATGAAGCCTTCCCTTTGCCCGAGTTACGGCCTTTCGACCGTTGGCCTGTAAAGGCCTCCGAACCTCCACCCTGAGGAGGGTTCGTGAATCGTTCCTCCTGGTCCAGGACCATAGGCACAAGCTCCTCCCACGTGATGGTGCTGAGCCTGCCACTGGTAATCAAAGACGAGTAGAATGCTGAGTACGAAGAGGGCAAATGTGACAGCAACGTTATGGCCATGTCCTCTGACGATATCTCCTTCCCAGCCTGAAGAACTTCCTGCTGAAGAGCCTGCAGCTTGTTAATATGCTCCCGCATCGTCGACGACTTTGCAGGGCTCATAACCCGCATCTGTACTTCCAAGGAAATCCTCTTCATGGGCGATACCCTATTGTAAAGTGAGGCCAAATGCTGCCATATACCTCTGGCCAGCGTCATGTGCTTTACATGATTGATTACCTGTGGTGTGCAGTTGAGGAAAATAAACGAACGGACCCTGGCGTTGACACGATCCCACATCTGTGTCTGGGCCTCCCGGTCCTTTCGGGTTGACGGTAACTCCCCTTCCTCTACTTCCGGCCGTGGAACACCAACAACGACGAAATCGGCGAGATCGTAGGACTCCAGAACGGATTCCATCATCACCTTCCATATGCCGTAGTTGCTCCCGTCCAACTGACGGTCCACCGGGAACGTGGGGAGAGTCGGAATCTTCACGTGTCTCTCGGCCATCTCAAACAGATCTGCCATAGCGGGGATGTACTCTGAAAAGGGTGGGTGGCTGGGAACAAAGAAGAACTGATACCTGCAAGTGGCTGTCCAGCAAATCAGCCCGCCTTCCTCTTGCTTCTCCTCTTCCCGATCAGCCCAAAACAGTCCACCAATCAGCCACAAAACAGTCCCCCTCTTGCTCACACAAATCCCAAGAACTATCTAGAGCCTAGGCTCTGATACCATGTCAGAATATGCAGCGGAGATGATGACCAAATCTGGGAACACAAGAGCAAAAACGCAGGCAGAAAAACAGCACAAGAGAGAGACAGATGTAGGCGTGTAACTCTGCTCTATATACACAAGAAGATCCCGAGGAATGATACAAATGAGGTATGGGGGCTGGGGTCCTATATATACCTCCCATAGAGGGCAGTCGGCCAGCATAAGGAAGAGCCCACGACTGATAAAAAGGTCCACGACTGCATAAATGCAGTCGGCCAGCATCCAGATGCCCACGACTGATCAAAACCAGTCGGCCAGCAGCCCAGTAGCCCACGACTGATCAACATGGAGTCGGCCAGCACTGGGGTGCTCCTGGCATCACCTGGCAGCCCTCCCAAGCCTCAGAAAAATGGGAAAAAATAGGGGAAAAATAGGGGAAAAATACGGAGTGTGGGGAAAAATGGGAAAACACCTCATAAGGGCGGGCACACCCACAACAAAGGCCCTGGTGTATAAATCTAGATAGGAGATGACTTCTAACAAAAGGGAGTATAAATACTCCAGCCTAGAATCATTGAGATCATCTCATAATTCACCAAGTGCTCAAGCAAAAAAGGGCCAGGACAGCCAAGAAGTTGCTAACGCAAAGGGGTGAAGGACTGAAGGTCAAGGGCAGGATTCTCCAGCCAAGAAAAGGTCAAGTTCCTGTATTTGTTTTCAGATTTACATCATTCTAATAAAGCAAATACACCATCCGTGGTGGGGAGGAGCGTTCTCGCTCCCCAGCGTCGCGTTTTCCATCTCCTCCTCCCTCTCCTTCCGTATCCGAGATACCAGATCCTCGTCACAGGGACCCTCTCGCGAGGTCACAGCCGCAGCCAAGCTCCTTGCTTGAGATGCAGATGCGTGCATTGGAGATTCGACAACGAGAAGACGACGCCATGCGACGAGCGGAACACGAGCGTTACCTCAGAGCTTTGGACGCCAGATTGACACCGGCGGCGCCCTCGAATCATTTTCCCGAGAAAATGAATTTCAGTAAGTATAATGGTAAACTCGATCCCACTACTCTTTATTCATGGTTACATCAATTTGAAGCTTACTTTGCCGCAGTTAGGAAAACAGATATTGACAAAGTGATCTTAGCTAGTTGGTACTTGGAAGGTGAGGCCATTCCTTGGTGGACTCAGTGGGCTCATGCCCACACCAGAGCAGGTATGGCAGCTTATGTGTGGGACGAGTTCGTCCGCGACCTTAAGCAGCGGTTTCTACCGCCCCACTACCTTGAGCGACTCGAAGACGAGTTCAGGGGAGCGCGTCAGAACGCGCAACCAGTCCTTCAGTTTGCCAATAAAATTTCGACCTTGTGTCTGCAATTAGGCTTATCTGATACGGACAAGAAAGGGCAGTTTTTGTATGGCCTGGACACGCAAATCCAATGGGAGGTGCGTATGTTTAGGCCAGCCACCTTTGAGGACGCACTCTCGCTTGCGCAGAGTGCAGAAATGAAACACAATGGTGGCAAGCCCAAGACTTCCCAGCCGGCTTCTCCCAAGGCTAACGCTTCGGGGGGCAAAAGCCAGAACCAGACGGGGTCTTCCCCAGGACAAAGCCCGGGAGCCTCTGGCTCCAAGAACTCGAACAATGCGTCTAAGCTTACTCCAGACCAAAAAGCGGAGGCAGGCAAGACAGGTGGCAAGTTGAGTGCTGAGGAGCTTTCTCAGTACAGGAAGGAGGGTAGATGTTTCTTTTCACACAAAAGGACATACTTCTCGGGATTGTCCGAAGAAGTCTCCAAAGGCCGCCGCCGCCTCCACAGCTTCCGTGGTGAGCACAGCTCCCACACAGACCCCAGCGGCTACCCCTAGTTCTTCAACCCCCGGTGCTTCAGTTGGAGCAATTATTAGCCGGGAGCTCGAAGATAAGCAGAAGGGCGCCCATGACCAGGAGTATGAGTGCAACAAATTGCTCAAGTCCTTTGGCTACATAGGTGGCCAGAGAGTCGTTGTCTTGTTTGACAGCGGCAGCACGGAGGATGTGATCACGGAACAGGCCGCTAGGCGTGCCCGTTTCGAGCTGACTCCGGTGGACAATCAAGTTGAGGGTTTTAGCACAGGTATGACAACGAGCGTCAAGTATGAAGCTCTAGGTGCTAAGTTAGTGATTCAGGGCATAGAGTTTGTGCGTGACTTTATGGTTGCCCCTCTTGTAGGAGCAGACATAATTTTGGGTATCCAGTGGTTTCACAAGTTTCTTCCTGATGTCAAGTGGGACAAGCACACGTTCCAAATCGATCGGAATGTGTCAAACACCCCGGTTGTCATGTGCATCACAGATGCCATGGACATTCTCAGGGCTAGATCAAGAAGAGGCAAACATATAAAGACCATGAACCAGTAGAAGATGAACCAAGAACCAATAGAAGATGGACATGGAGCAGGACTTGGAGCAAAGATGGATCAGAAGGCTATCGAAGGCTGACGTCAGCAGTACCAGAAGGGTGTGTCGGCTGAAGGCGCTGAAGTGTGTGGACTGGAGTACAGTCGGCCAACGTGTACAGCAGTCGGGCAGCATTGATGGTCGTGGAACTGGCCGACCAGCAGTCGGCCAGTTTCCCACATACTCCAAGGGCTATAAATAGGGCTCCTTGCTCCTTGTTTTATTCATTCAAACCCACTAGGGGTTGGGATCACTAGAGGTCCCATAGGGGACAGGTTTTGGTGTTTTACCACCTTTTCAAGAAGGCAGCCAAGGGCTGCAAGATATGTACCTTTTTGTACCATAGTATATACTGAATTTCCAGCACTTCTCTCTCTCTCTCTCTCTCTCTCTCTCTCTCTCTCTCTATACTCTCTCTACCTGCGTTTTTGCATCAGATGGTGCGTTTTCACATCAGAAGGTTTCCACGAGTGTTTAGGGCTGAAAGAAGACTACCCAGAGCTTCCGCGTGTTACATTGGTATCAGAGCATCAGGTTCAGCAAAGCTAAACACTGATTCAGTCCCAAATGATGGTGTACAGGTCCAAGGTACAGGAAAGTACACGGATTCGAAGCCCAAGGCAAGAACACAGATCGGGAAGAACTCCCAGGAGGTTTGTTGGTGGTGTTCCACAGTGCCAGATGGGGATGGCAGTTCCGTGAGCCAGATAGGTTCTCAGGTAACGGTCCCAAGGGAGGTTGATCCTCCAAGGGTGATGTGAGAGTGCCAGACTCAGTTCCAGGAATGAAGACCAAGACGGTGTTCAGAGTCAGGGCAAGAATGGATTGTGGACTAGAGGAAGACCAGATGCATAGATCAGAGATAGAGTGGTTTGGAGAACAGACCGGATTTTCAAAGAAAAAGGTTTGCCAGGGATGGATGATGACAGAGGGACTTCGAAACAGGATTGGGATGATGACAGTCATCCAAGAGCAGGTTGGATTCCCGTCATCAAGTTTAGCAGAGGGGGATGTCATGTGCATCACAGATGCCATGGACATTCTCAGGGCTAGATCCAGAAGAGGCAAACAGATAAAGACCATGAACCAGTAGAAGATGGACCAAGAACCAGTAGAAGATGGACATGGAGCAGGTCTTGGAGCAAAGATGGATCAGAAGGCTGTCGAAGGCTGACGTCAGCAGTACCAGAAGGGTGTGTCGGCTGAAGGCGCTGAAGTGTGTGGACTGGAGTACAGTCGGCCAACGTGTACAGCAGTCGGGCAGCATTGATGGTCGTGGAACTAGCCGACCAGCAGTCGGCCAGTTTCCCACATACTCCAAGGGCTATAAATAGGGCTCCTTGCTCCTTGTTTTATTCATTCAAACCCACTAGGGGTTGGGATCACTAGAGGTCCCATAGGGGACAGGTTTTGGTGTTTTACCACCTTTTCAAGAAGGCAGCCAAGGGCTGCAAGATATGTACCTTTTTGTACCATAGTATATACTGAATTTCCAGCACTTCTCTCTCTCTCTCTCTCTCTCTCTCTCTCTCTCTCTCTCTCTCTCTCTCTCTACTCTCTCTCTACCTGCGTTTTCGCATCAGATGGTGCGTTTTCGCATCAGAAGGTTTCCAAGAGTGTTTAGGGCTGAAAGAAGACTACCCAGAGCTTCCGCGTGTTACACCGGTGACCATTAAGTGTGAGCCAGGTATTCCGAACTTTCCGCTCATAAGCCACTTGCAGGCTAAGCGAGCAGTCAGGAAAGGCGCACAGTGTGCGATGATTTACATCCAGACAGCCCAGACGGTGGCCAGTGCTTCCGAGAAGTACTCGGTTCTCCATGAAAAGTTCCAGAAGATTTTTCTTCGGGACAGTCTCCCTCCCCAGCTCCCCCCGTCCAGACCGGAGGATCACAAGATAGACCTCCTCCCAAGCTCGGAACCCCCGAGCAAGTTTCCGTATCGCCTTTCTAAGGCAATGGAATCGGAGTTGGACAGCCAACTCCAAGAATTGTTGCAAGCTGGCTTCATCCGCCCCAGCGTGTCGCCATTTGCAGCACCGATCTTGTTTGTCAAGAAGAAAGATGGGTCTTCTCGGTTGTGTGTCGATTATCGTGCACTCAACAAGCTGACTATCAAGAGCAGATTCCCGATGCCTCGAATTGACTATATTCTTGAGAGGCTGAATGGAGCAAAAGTGTTCTCAAAACTGGATTTAAAGAGTGGGTACCACCAGGTACGGATTGTTGAGAGGGACATCCCCAAGACAGCCTTCCGTACAGAACGGGCCCACTATGAATTTGTGGTCATGCCATTTGGATTGACGAACGCCCCCGCTACCTTTAACCGCATGATGATGCGTATTTTCCGGGAGTTGATTGGAGAGTGTGTGTTCATATTTCTGGACGACATACTCATATTTTCAGCTACAGTTGAGCAGCATGACATTGATGTGAAGAAAGTCCTTAAGTTGCTGGAAAGCAACGAGCTCTATGTCAATGAAAAGAAGTCAGAATTTTATATGTTCCAAGTATATTACTTGGGATATATAATTAGTGCTGAAGGCATTCGACTTGATCCGGCTAAAGTGGCCGAGATTGTTAACTGGGAAGTACCTCAGACTGCTTATGACATTAGATCATTTGTGGGTATATGCCAGGCATATTCCACCCGCATTGACAAGTTTTCTGATCTCTCGGCAGACCTCACCGATCTGCTAAAGGGAGTGAACTCCACGAGCGTTGGAGGCATTCCAGAACCTCAAGGTGGCTTTATCAGAAGCGCCTTGTTTAGCCCTTGCCTCGTGGGACAAACCATTTCAAGTGATCACCGATGCGAGTAACATCGCAATTGGAGGTGTATTGCAACAAAATGGTCATCCGGTAGCTTACATGTCTCGTAAGTTACTGCCCGCCGAAAAGAACTACTCGGTCTATGATCGTGAACTCCTAGCAGTTATACAGGCCTTGAAACATTGGAAACATTTCCTGTATGGCCGTGACTTTGAGGTTCGCACTGACCATCAGGCATTGCGCTGGATTCAGACGATGCCAAGTGCACAATGGAGTGATCGACAACACCGCTGGAGTCAGATATTCCAGCAGTTCGGTGGTATGATTGAGTATCTTCCAGGAAAGACCAATCCAGTGGCCGATGCTTTGAGCAGGAAGGGACAAGTATCTGCGATTCAGACCACTAGACTTGACCTTGTTGGTACAGGACTAGAAGACATGAAACACACGTACGCGGATTCCGAGGAATTCGGTACACAGTGGGAACAGGCATTGGATGCCACAGGACCATGCCATTTTCTAATACGCGATGGTTGGCTTTTCTACAAAGGCCGACTATGTGATTATGAAGCAAAGATTGAAGCAGGTGGGCAAGCGATGCCCAAAGTTGTCTTTCAGGAGCTTCGGACCATTTCCCATCCGGAAAAAGATTAATGAGGTGTCTATGCAGTTAAAGCTACCTCCGAGTTGGACTATGCACGATGTATTTCATGTCAGTTGGTTAAAGCCATATGCAGGTCCACCCCCTTCAGAGGTCAAAGACGAAGCGGAACCAGACATTATTGATGAAGCAGAAGTAATGGTTCCAGAACAGATCCTTCTGCACCGTTTCAAGCATGGCTCAGGCCGAAGACTACGACAGTTCCTCACGAAGTTTCAGGACCGAGGAACTCATGAAGCGGTATGGCTCGACAAAGAATTTTTCGAAGACTATCCGGCATTATTGACGGATTATTTCGAGGCTATGCAGCTTCCGTCAAGTTAAGCAGAAGGGGATGTCACGTGCATCCCGCACTTGGATGCCACGTAGACATTTCTGTACAGAAGGTGCAGGACCTGGGATGGTGAACTGGTCCCATGTGAGCCCAGTCCGGGACGAGTCAGCCAGGGATCCATCTCAATCGTCTGAGGTCAGGTGTGCACTGTCCTGCACATGAAACAGTGCCAGTCCGCGCTGTGAGTCTCCCTCTGGAATGATGTCAGATGTTCTGTGTATCTAGTTTGCAACTGGATGCCAGACCTCTGTGGGCATGTAGGTTTGCATGTAGAGATGGGGCCAGCCCATAGGGCTACCCCAGTGCGAAGATTTGCACCCTTAGTGTGGGCATGGAGGAGATGTAGAACCACCCCCAAGGGGCCAGGAGGGCCCAGGCTGTGCCCACCAGCCATGGCATGGGCTGGAAGGGCTGTCGGCCAGCTTTAGTGCTTCTGGACAGGCAGCCGACAGGGCTAAAAACCCTACCCAGCAGGTCGGCCAGGTGTAGGGGGCAGTCCCACACCCATGCGCAGAGTGCCCAGCAGCCTGGTACTGTCCCACACAGGCATGCGCAGAGTGGCCAGCATATATTATAGTGTGAAAGCATTTTATTGAAAAAGACCTAGTCGTGGGGCGCCGACTGGATGATAAAGGGAGTATAAATACTCCAGCCTAGAATCATTGAGATCATCTCATAATTCATCAAGTGCTCAAGCAAAAAAGGGCGAGGACAGCCAAGAAGTTGCTAACGCAAAGGGGTGAAGGACTGAAGGTCAAGAGCAGGATTCTCCAGCCAAGAAAAGGTCAAGTTTCTGTATTTGTTTTTAGATTTACATCATTCTAATAAAGCAAATACACCATCCGTGGTGGGGACCCTACAGAGGGTAATTGGGACCCAATACTGTGTCCTCTCCATCTCCCCCTTCTCTCTCTATTTGCTGCACTTCTCCTTTCAGTTTGCGTTAATTCCGTCGCGAAAGAGTGCTGATTTCTGAGTTTTGAAGTACCGATCCTTCTCCGAAGCTTCCGCATATTACATTCTTTCTCCTAAGCAACACAGGTGCACCCCAAAGTGATTTACTTGGACAGATCTGGCCCATCCTCAAATAATCTTCGAGTTGTTTAGCCAACTCATCTTCCTCAGCTTGGCTCATCCTGTAAGGTGGAATACTGACAGGATGAGCACCAAGGATCAAGTCAATACGATGATCTACTGTCCTTTCAGGTGGTAAACCCGTTGGCAGTTCCTTAGGAAATACATCTTGAAACGAATCAAGTATCTTCTGTAATTCTTTACTTTCAAACACACTTAATTCATTGACATCCATGGAAGGTATGAGAAATGAAGAAACTGGAATCAATACACAATGAAAAGCGGTATACAAAGAAGAATCCATTATATTTCCAAAATCAACTGTATTTACAAGAGGTCCCTAAGAGGGATGTATACAATCACCTAAAATACTATACTGGGTGTTCCTATGTTGAAAAGAAAAAATATGACTAGACCAATCTATCTAGACTTGAAGAGTCTTAAACCACTCAATCCCTAATAACAAGTCTACATTTTCTAGGTGCATAACATAGCATTCTAGAGTATCTTTTGTCACATGCGGAAGCCTCTGTAACCAGATCATCACTCATAAGAAAACGCAGCACTCCCACTGGATGCTTGATGCACAAACAACTGGATAAAAACGCAAGAGAGAAAGCAGTGACCTAACCTACTCAAAATCTTATTCATATACTTCTCTGTTACAATGCCATGTTGGAAGCTTAGCTTCCCTTGAAAAAGGTCACTTGTACTCCTACCTATGACCCAAGACCCAAGTGGGAACTTGAATGACTGACTAAGAGACCTGGCCCTCTTTATATAGGCCCTTATAATCTGGCCGACTGGACCAAACCTGGCCGACCAGCATTTAATGCTGCCGACCAGCACTTTTGGGCGTTTTCCTCTTGTCGGGCTGCTGTTGGCTGCCTACCGACTGCGGCTATACTACTAAATGCTCCACGCTGCCCTTCACAGCCTTGTGAGGCTACCACCTGGTCCACGCCTTCTCATCCACTGCTGCTGGCCACTGGTTACAGTCCTCTTGGTCCCACTCAGCCCTAAAAAGGTGTCTGACCCTGTCCTACTGCTTGTCCAGATCAGAAGAAGCATGTCCACGTGGTTGGATGTCTGGCAACTTGACTTGACCTGGAAACATTGCTATCCTCCGCGATTGCTCCCCTTGAAGAACCTGCATCCTGATCCACTGAGTCCCCTTGCCATCATGCCTTTTCCCTTGAACACGGGGTCTTGGTGTCCTTCCTTAAGGCTGGTCACTGGCATCTTCGCTCCACCCTTGGATGACTACCATCCCTTGAAACCAGTATTCCTATGGGCTCACCGGTATGCCCTTTGGCATCCACCCACGGACTGCCTTTTCCCTATGGCTTTGCTGAACACCGACCATCCTCCTTGGAGATCTACCCTTAGCTGTGTTCCTTGCCTCGGACTGTGCACCTTCTCTTGGGACTGCTCTTGGAGCACTGGAAATCCTGCTGAGTGCTGGCGCTCTGATACCAATGTCACATGCGGAAGCCTCTGTGGCCACATCATCACTCATAAGAAAACGCAACACTCCCACTGGATGCTTGATGCACAAACAACGGGATAAAAACGCAAGAGAGAAAGCAGTGACCTAACCTACTCAAAATCTTATTCATATACTTGTCAGTTACAATGCCATGTTGGAAGCTTAGCTTCCCTTGAAAAAGGTCACTTGTACTCCTACCTATGACCCAAGTCCCAAGTGGGAGCTTGAATGACTGACTAAGAGACCTGGCCCTCTTTATATAGGCCCTTATAATCTGGCCGACTGGACCAAACCTGGCCGACCAGCATTTAATGCTGCCGACCAGCACTTCTGGGCGTTTTCCTCTTGTCAGGCTACTGTTGGCTGCCTACCGACTGCGGCTATACTACTAAATGCTCCATGCTCCCTTCACAGCCTTGTGAGGCTGCCGCCTGGTCCACGCCTTCTCATCCACTGCTGCTAGTCACTGGCTACAGTCCTCTTGGTCCCACTCAGCCCTAAAAAGGTGTCTGACCCTGTCCTACTGCTTGTCCAGATCAGAAGAAGCATGTCCACGTGGCATGCACGTGACATCCCCCCCCTACTAAACTTGATGACGGGGATCCAACCTGCCTCTTTGGATGACTCTCATCATCCCTCATTCCCTGCCGTGTCTCCTCACTGTCATCCTTGGATGTCTGGCAACTTGACTTGACCTGGAAACATTGCTATCCTCCGCGATTGCTCCCCTTGAAGAACCTGCATCCTGATCCACTGAGTCCCCTTGCCTTCATGCCTTTTCCCTGGTTCCAAGGGATGGTAGTCATCCAAGGGTGGAGCGAAGATGCCAGTGACCAGCCTCAAGGAAGGACACCAAGACCCCGTGTTCATGGGCTCACCGGTATGCCCTTTGGCATCCACCCACTGACTGCCTTTTCCCTATGGCTTTGCTGAACACCGACCATCCTCCTTGAAGATCTACCCTTAGCTCTGTTCCTTGCCTAGGACTGTGCACCTTCTCTTGGGACTGCTCTTGGAGCACTGGAAATCTTGCTGAGTGCTGGCGCTCTGATACCAATGTCACATGCGGAAGCCTCAGTGGCCAGATCATCACTCATAAGAAAACGCAACCTTATTCATATACTTGTCTATTACAATGCCATGTTGAAAGCTTAGCTTCCCTTGAAAAAGGTCACTTGTACTCCTACCTATGACCCAAGTCCCAAGTGGGAACTTGAATGACTGACTAAGAGACCTGGCACTCTTTATATAGGCCCTTATAATCTGGCCGACTGGACCAAACCTGGCCGACCAGCATTTAATGCTGTCGACCAACACTTCTGGGCGTTTTCCTCTAGTCGGGCTGCTGTTGGCTGCCTACCGACTGCGGCTATACTACTAAATGCTCCACGCTCCCTTCACAACCTTGTGAGGCTACCGCCTGGTGCACGCCTTCTCATCCACTGCTGCTGGTCACTGGCTACAGTCCTCTTGGTCCCACTCAGCCCTAAAAAGGTGTCTGACCTTGTCCTACTGCTTGTCCAGATCAGAAGAAGCATGTCCACGTGGCATGCACGTGACATCCCCCCCCCCCCCTCTGCTAAACTTGATGACGGGGATCCAACCTGCCTCTTTGGATGACTGTCATCATCCCTCATTCCCTGCCGTGTCTCCCCACTGTCATCCTTGGATGTCTGGCAACTTGACTTGACCTGGAAACATTGCTATCCTCCGCGATTGCTCCCCTTGAAGAACCTGCATCCTGATCCACTGAGTCCCCTTGCCTTCATGCCTTTTCCCTTGAACATAGGGTCTTGGTGTCCTTCCTTGAGGCTGGTCACTGGCATCTTCGCTCCACCCTTGGATGACTACCATCCCTTGGAACCAGTATTCCTATGGGCTCACCGGTATGCCCTTTGGCATCCACCCACGGACTGCCTTTTCCCTATGGCTTTGCTGAACACCGACCATCCTCCTTGGAGATCTACCCTTAGCTGTGTTCCTTGCCTCGGACTGTGCACCTTCTCTTGGGACTGCTCTTGGAGCACTGGAAATCCTGCTGAGTGCTGGCGCTCTGATACCAATGTCACATGCGGAAGCCTCTGTGGCCACATCATCACTCATAAGAAAACGCAGCACTCCCATTGGATGCTTGATGCACAAACAACTGGATAAAAACGCAAGAGAGAAAGCAGTGACCTAACCTACTCAAAATCTTATTCATATACTTGTCTGTTACAATGCCATGTTGGAAGCTTAGCTTCCCTTGAAAAAGGTCACTTGTACTCCTACCTATGACCCAAGTCCCAAGTGGGAACTTGAATGACTGACTAAGAGACCTGGCCCTCTTTATATAGGCCCTTATAATCTGGCCAACTGGACCAAACCTGGCCGACCATCATTTAATGCTGCCGACCAGCACTTCTGGGCATTTTCCTCTTGTCGGGCTGCTGTTGGCTGCCTACCGACTACGGCTATACTACTAAATGCTCCATGCTCCCTTCACAGCCTTGTGAGGCTGCCGCTTGGTTGATGCCTTCTCATCCACTGCTGCTGGTCACTGGCTACAGTCCTCTTGGTCCCACTCAGCCCTAAAAAGGTGTCTGACCCTGTCCTACTGCTTGTCCAGATCAGAAGAAGCATGTCCACGTGGCATGCACATGACATCTTTGTAGTCCTGAATCTGGATTGGTAGCATCTCCACCTTTCGATCCCATACTTGCCTTCCCGCGCAGGTAGGCGTACCTCATAGGTATGATCGCTGGGGGTCGTATCAAGACTCAATTTCTGCACAAGTTTGTAGTTAACAAAATTGTGTAAACTGCCAGGGTCTAGAAGAATGTGGATTCTATAGCCATTCACTTCTCCATAAACTCGGAGAAGATCATTCAAGCCAAAAACTTTAGAGTTGAACAAACAATCAGAACATGTAATAGGGCGAGAAAGTATAGTAACTGACGTACCTGTCAAAGACAACTGGTTAGCTGCCTTTGGCTTGGGTCCTGCGTTGGTCTTTGCACCCTTTTGTTTTGGGCACTCATTACGCATGTGTCCTTTTTCTTTGCAGATGAAACAACGTCCCTCCTTCTTAACCTTCAAAGCTCTAAGGAAACGTTTCTTCTTCGCTGGTGTTGAACTAGAATTCTTCGAAGGTTGGTCCGAAGACTTTCCTTCAGTCGTGTTAGCCATTGGTGCAGAGAACTTTCTTTTACGCTTGTTCTCCTGCTCAGTAACTCGTTTAGACTTGGAGGAGACCATTGTATCATCATAGATACGAGCTGAATGAATGGCTTCGTCCAATGTTTTGCATTTGTTATTTTTAACCTATAAACGGTATGAGTCTGGTAAACTAGCTACGAAGAACCCCAAAAGAGTAGTGGGATCCATCTATGTAGCTTTCACCTGCAAGTCCCTAAACTTCTGGAGGTAGACCTCATAAGTGAGGTGCTGCGAGGTCATGGTCAAAGCGGTAAACCGGGCAACATCATAATCATCCTCTTTCTTGAGGAATTCCTTCTTGAAGACGTCTTCAAATTGTGCCCAAGTCGTTGACTTAGGGTTCAGTTCTTTCCACCAAAGCAAAGCTTTGCCTGAGAGGAAACCTGCTGCTAACTGGATCTTTTTTCCATCATCATATGGATGAAACTGAAAATGGGCCTGCCACTTATGTAGCCAAGTGTCCACAATCTCCTTGGTACGCTGCTTTTTCTCGCCCCCAAACGGTTCCGAAGTAATGTTGGGGCCTAAAGCAGAGGCCAAGGTATCCATACCCGAAAGAGTAGATAGGGTAGTGGTCAAGAGAGAGATGGAGTTCTGCAAAGCTTGCATCTGGGCGGCGATTTGTGCCTGACGTTCCGAAGAAGAAGCTTCGAGAGCTACTTTGAACTCTTGGAAATCTGATTTTGACACATAATCGTCAAAAAGATCGGCATCGGTATCTTCCGTAGCCGGCAAGCCTTCGCGTTCGACAAGGGGCTCCAACTCCGATTCTTGGGTCGACATCTTGAAGAGGGCAAGTGGAGAGAAATTTCGATCTTTGCACAATAAAAGTGCGAAAACTTGAGAGATGTGTGGCAAGAAGCCCACTTAAGGGGTTTATATAACCTTCCCCAAAAGCAACTTGAGCTTTTGCTTTTGTGTTTTGTTTGTATGTATGTATGTATATTCTGCTTTCTTAAAAAAAAAACACACCTTTAAACCTTAGAGGAGCCTTCAAACTCTTTAAAAAAAAGTTTAATCTAAATAAAAAAACAAAAAAGCCTAAATCGGCGTTTCAATGCCTTTCTTTTTGTTCTTTTTTTTTACCTCTTCCCTCCTGGATTTATCGCTGCCAGCGCCTGCGTTGCTGTCGTCGGCCACCTGGCTGCCGTCCATGCTTTCTTGCCGGCGCCACTTCGTGCATGCGTAGCTGTCTGTGCCAGCCTGCGCCAGCCTGCTTGCATAGGCGTGGCCCTGCATAGGCGTAGGCGCCTGCCTGCGTAGGCCTGGCCGACTACCTACGTAGGCCTGGCCGACTTCATGCGTGCGCCTCCAACAGCCAGCATACACGACCAACACTCGACCGCCCACGATCAGCATGCGACCGCCAACGATCCACATCTCACGCTTTCTCTCTCTCGCGTTCAACAAAAAGCAAACATGCTTTTTTCTCTCTCTCTCTCTCTCTCTCTCTCTCAACAGTTCGTGCGACTACACAAGCACCGAATCTAGCCTTCTTCTTGCAAAACAAATCAACCCTACTAGACCACCTTCTCCTTCACGGGTTCTTTGATGAAAAAGCACATACTATCTAAAAAAACAGCAGCATGCATAAACAAAACAGCAAGCTTCTTGAACACATACCTTTCTTCGACCTCATCTTCTCTACCTACCGACTTACTCGTTCACAAGGCACGCTCTGATACCACTGTCAAAACCCCAAAGAATCTCCTCGTAGAACGCTCCCAGTTCGAGACTCGAAACCTGCAAACAAACCAACAAACAAGAAGGGGGTACAGGCCTGACTCACCTCCCAACCATGATAGCCGTGGGCAAGCCCCCAGTCTTGGCTGTCCCCACCGAGCCACGAGCTGAGCTAACTAGGTTGACGTACCAATCTCTACCTCGCGACGCCCCATACCGCCACGAAGCTACCCTCGCAGGCCTCGAGATTGCTGTCGGCCTCGGCTGCGTAAAGCAGGTGCACGTCTGCACTAGATTCAAGCTCCAGACCATAGAGCTCTCACAAAACATGCAAGACTCTATATGAGTAATGACTAACCTTGGCCACCCTTTTATAGGCTCTTGGCCGGTCATCGGGCGTCCACACTTGGGCGCACACCCGTCCATACTTGGGTGCCCGCCCATTAGTCTCTCCCTAACTCAGCTTGCTAATCAGCCTGCCTAGCTCCAAGCTTCCCCAAACCTCGAAGCTAGTCTTGTGTGCGTGTAGCACACGGTAGATACACATTGTGCACATGACAGCCCAGCTAGCCGGCCACTCTTGGGAAGGCCCAAGCTGCCCACTACCAACCCAATCTACCTGCAATCGGACTGCAATGATGCCTTGCAGCACATCCCCAGGTGTCCAACAGTTACTTGTATTGGCTTCGAGTTTCTAGCATGCTCATTTTCATCTGTTGCCTCCAGGTACTATTTTACCAATCCCTGGCATGAAACTAAGCTATCCTATGCAAAAGCCTACCTGCCTAAGTCCCTGCTTACAAGGACTCACAATTGTCTTTCTTCTACCCTAATTCTCCTTATACATGTCCTCAGGTAGTCATAATACATGCATTTGACATCTGATGCAAATGACAAAACCTGCCTGGTGGGCTGGGAAGGTCTCAGCATACTTGTCTAAGACAAGTACTGTCACATGCATCCCGCACTTGGATGCCACGTAGACATTTCTGTACAGAAGGTGCAAGACCTAGGATGGTGAACTGGTCCCATGTGAGCCCAGTCCGGGACGAGTCAGCCAGGGATCCATCTCAGTCGTCCGAGGTCAGGTGTGCATTGTCCTGCACATGAGTCCAAGGTCAGGTGTGCACTGTCCTGCACATGAAACAGTGCCAGTCCGCGCTGTGAGTCTCCCTCTAGAATGATGTCAGTGGTTCTGTGTATCTGGTATGGTACCGGATGCCAGATCACTCAGTAGATTATGTTTAGGACAAGGGGCCAGCCCATAGGACTACCCCGGATCTGAGTGTGGGCATGGGAATGGTGTAGAACCACCCCCATGAGGGCCAGGAAGGCCCAGGCTGAACCCACCAGCCATGGAGGGGCTGTAGGACAGCCCTAGGGTACAGATAAGGCAATCTCCAGGAGATTACAGCCTTTGTATGGCTGTAGGGCATGTATGGGGCAGCCCATACAGGCTGCCCAGCCTTGGGATTGTGGACAAAAGTGGTGTCCAGCCAATCAAAAGCAAGCGCATCACTTTCAGCCTGTTAGGAAAAAACGGCAGTATTTTTTGGGATTTAATTCAGCATTTATTGCTGAATTTCACCAGTCGTGGGACAATAAGCTGTTTTACAGCTGGCCGACTACTCCTGAGGAGGAGTATAAATAGGGTAGGCCTAAATCCCATCATTCATCTCAGTTTTCACCAAGTGCTCAAGCCAATCAAGGGCCAGTCAAGCCAAGGAGATTGCCAAGCAAAGGGGTGGACTTCTGAAGGTCAAGGGCAGGATTTTCCAGCCAAGAAAAGGTCAAGTTTTCTATATTTGTTTTCAGATTTACATCATTCTAATAAAGCAAATACACCATCCGTGGTGGGGGCCCTACAGAGGGTAATTGGGACCCAATACTGTGTCCTCTCCATCTCCCCCTTATCTCTCTATTTTCTGCACATCTCCTTTCAGTTTGTGCGTTAATTTCCGTCGCGAAAAGAGTGCTGATTTTCTGAGTTTTGAAGTACCGATCCTTCTCCGAAGCTTCCGCATATTACAGTGGTATCAGAGCCTACTTCAAGGACAAAGATTCAGCAAAGAAAACCAGAAAATTTTTTCGCTCGTGTGGTTGGTTTTTAGACACCGGTGGACTACCCCTTTTGGAGTGACTCCTGTCCCTCAAAGGACGGTTGGTTTTTAGCCTCCGGAAGCCTCCGGAAGTCTCCCACACAGATAGTGGATGGTCAGATTGCGTTCCGGAAAGGAATTGCATTTTCCCGCTATGGCGAGTTTCGGCGACGAGAGAGAACCAGAACCATGGGACCAGAGTGCACCAGGCAGCCCAGCTAGGGCACCCGGCTTGAGTGTCACAGACATGTTCCAGCAGATGATGCGAGCAATCGCAGACCAAACAGCCAAGTTGGATGAGCAGAAGGCGCGGATCTTGGCTCTGGAGGAGCGAGATCTCCATGATACCGTTTAGTGCATGAGGGAAGGTATCGGTAAACGCGATAGTATCGATCACGGAAAGCCAGGCCTTCTTGGACAGACTCTCGAAAGTGACTTACAACCTTAGGTTTGTAAAAGGAAGTGTGCGGGAGATACCCAAAAATTTGAAGGTCATATAAAGACTTCCCAAGTCAAAACCTGTAAAGCCGAGAAAGCTTTGCGCCCACTCCGGAAGTGAAAGGACACTTGAATGACACGAGAGAATTGGCTCCAGGTCCGGATGGATTAAAGCCCGAGGCTTTGACGATGGAACAACAACTACGTGTCTTATGGGATCTAAGCTGTCAGTAGGCCTACTGTAGAACAAGACAATAGGAAAATTTCACTATTTCACAAACAAATCACAGGTGTGCAACTGATCTGTGTGCATCCATGATTCCTCACTTCATTCTCTGCCTCTGAAGCCTTCTCAATTAGGGCTCACAATGGCTAACACTCTATTAAACCTTGAATAGTATGATGCATGCAATGTAACGTAAGCTATAACTGGGGAGTGTGGGTCTCGGAAAACCTAACCATTAACTTGATTAAACCCAATTAACCACCATTCTAATGCCACAAAAATATGAAGACCATCACACCACATTGGGGGCTGAAGATGATGAGCGGGACCCCCCAAAAAAAACATTCATGAGGTGAAGATGCTCCTTAAGAAGAAGTTTTAAATGAAACATTGAGCTACGTTACTTCCTTTGTATATAGGTGATCAGATCATATAATGGTATTCATGTAGTAATGGGATTAGACAGTATGCTTTGGACATAATTTATGGGATGACTGGGTTGTAAGCCAATCTCTGAGCCATTAAAGCAGAACACAAAATTGGCTACGTATATAGAAGATCTTTTAGAGAACCCTACTATGTACAAGTGCAAATTTTGGATTTTTTCAAAGCGAATTTCTCTTGTTTTTCATGCCAGTGTCGGTGTGAATATTTTGTTTTCCCCTCTCTTTAAAGTATTTTATTACCACAAGGGCGTATCCATGCAAGCTTGTGGGTTATCTCCCGATGACCAGAATTCCAGTGCAACGGTGTGAAAACAAAGATCAAACACGTATGGCGATGAAGTAGGTCACAGGTCTACCCATCTATGGAAAAACGCCTTCGCTCATTGTCCTGGACCTCTAATCGCAGACATGATTAACTCATACTTGTGGATTATGCTCTAGCTAAATCGGTATGATAAGAGAAGAACCTTAAACTGAATGGATTACGCTCCATTCAAAATCATCGTACTCGATGCATCGAATGACAAGGAGGAGAATTAAAGAAAGAATCAAAGCATTCTGTTATAAGACCAGAAAACCCTTAAAAACACGATGAGCAACAGAAACCCTAAAAATGCAACAAAAAACAGAAACCCAAAGATGTAATGAGAGAAACTGTGCTACCTCCACTGCTTCAGCGTGATCCCCGATGTTGCGGTATTCTGGGTTGAGCTTGGAGCCACCAGTGTAGCCAGCGGTGGTTCTGAGGACACCCTTGAGGCACCCAAACACGGCCTCGCCCTCCCAAAAACTGCCCAGAGCAAAAACAGCGATCTTGGAAGAAGAAATACTGGTAGCAGATGGATCCGCCAATCGGATAGCTGAGATCCCCTGCAGGACCACACACCGCAACAACAGCAACGCTGTGACCCGAGGACTCATGCTGCTGCTGTTGGGCGACATTCATTCACCAAAGGAGGAAATAAAAAATGGTGGTAATTTTTTTCTGTCGAGGCATTTTGGTTGGTCAAAGTTCGGTGGTAAAACAATGGACATAATGAGTGGTTTAGAAATGTTGTTTTTTTCAACCCTTAAAATTAACGGCAACTAGTATTGCACCCGCCCAGTCCAAGGTTCCAGAAAACAACTATTCCCTATCTACAACCACCTCTCTCTCTCTCTCTCTCTCTCACACACACACACACACGTGTCACACACACTATCAAATGTTGGAACTCTCTCTCTCTCTCTCTCACATGCACACACATGCTCTCTCTCTCTCTCTCTCTCTCTCCCCCCCTCTCTCTCTCTCACACACACACATACACACTCCCTCTCTCTTCTTACACTCTCCCACACATAGAAGCGCTCTCTCTCTCTCTCTCTCTCTCTCTCTCTCTCACACACACACAAACGTGCGTATGCACACATACACACACACTCTCTCTCTCTCTCTCTCACGCACACATATACATATGTAAATATATAGTATATACAATATTATGTTTTAGATATATATAGCACACAAACATATATATATATATATATACACACACACACACACACACACACATTCTCTCTCTCTCTCTCTCTCTCTCTCTCTCTCTCTCACACACACACATGCTCTCTCTCTCTCTCTCCCTCTCTCTCTCTCTCACACACACACACATGCACACACTCCCTCTCTCTTTTTACACTCTTCCCACACATAGAAGCTCTCTCTCTCTCTCTCTCTCTCTCTCACACACACACACGTGTGTATGCACACACACACACACTCTCTCTCTCTGTCTCTCTCTCACTCACACATACACATATGTAAATATATAGTATATACAATATTATGTTTTAGAAATATATACCTATACATAGACACATATACTTATACATATATACATGTATTTAAAAATATAAATACAAACATCGACATAATTTAATTAATTTTGATTGATTTTAATGTGCGAAGATGGGTGATAAGCTGTGGTCACTTTTAAATATATAGATAGATATATCACACACATCGAAACACACACACACACACGCACACAAATATATATATACACACACACACACACACATGCTCTCTCTCTCTCTCCCTCTCTCTCTCTCTCACACACACACACATGCACACACTCCCTCTCTCTTTTTACACTCTTCCCACACATAGAACCTCTCTCTCTCTCTCTCTCTCTCTCTCTCTCTCACACACACGTGTGTATGCACACACACTCTCTCTCTCTCTCTGTCTCTCTCTCACTCACACATACACATATGTAAATATATAGTATATACAATATTATGTTTTAGATACATATACCTATACATAGACACATATACTTATACATATATACATGTATTTAAAAATATAAATACAAACATCGACATAATTTAATTAATTTTGATTAAATTTTAATATGCGGAGATGGGTGATAAGCTGTGGTCACTTTTAAATATATAGATAGATATATCATACACACATTGAAACACACACACACACACACACACAAACATATATATATATATGTATGTATGTATGTATGTATGTATGTATGTATGTATGTATATGTATATACATATACATGCATACATACATATGTATATATGTATGTATAAATGTAAATAAAAACACACACACATGTATATACATATATGTTTTCTATTTAATTTATATTTATGTTTATATTTTATTAAAAGATACTTTTTATTCTCTATCTCTCACTCTCTTTCTCTTTGTTTTCACCCTCTCTCTCTCTCTCTCTCTCTCTCTCTCTCTCTCTCTCTCTCCAGGTCTGCCCCATCTCACTCTCTCTCAAGCACATTCTACACATAGATGCATATGTGCGCACATGCATGCATATACTCTCTCTCTCTCTCTCTCTCTCTCACACACACACACACATGTACACACCGTATATACACTAATGCAAACGCACACTCTCTCCTCCCACACAAACTATCTCCTACATAGAAATTCTCTGCCTCTCTCTCTCTCTCTCTCTCTCTCTCATACACACATGTACACACCGCACATACACTAATGCAAACACACACTTTCTCCTCCCACACAAACTATCTCCTACATAGAAATTCTCTACCTCTCTCTCTCTCTCTCTCTCTCTCTCTCTCTCTCATGCACACACACTCCCTCTCTCTTCACGCACACTCTCTCACATAGAAACTCTCTCTCTCTCTCTCTCTCTCTCTCTCTCTCTCTCTCTCTCTCACACACACACACACACACAAATGCTTAAATAGATTTACACACATATATATAATTTTAATTAATTAAATTTTAGATTAAATTTTAATGGTAGGGATGAGTGGTGAGGTGTACTCACTCTCAAATAAATGCATCTTACATGTAATGTCTCTCTCTCTCTCTCTCTCTCTCTCTCTCTCTCTCTCACACACACACACACACACACACATACACACACACACACACATGCACATGCACATACACACCCTCTTTCTCTCACATACACATGCACACACTCTCAAATGTCAAAACTCTCTTTCTCTCTCTCTCTCTCTCTCTCTCTCTCTCTCTTACACACACACACACACGCACACGCACATGTACTAATGCAAGCACACACTCTCACACATAGACTTCCATATCTCTATCTCTCTCTCTCTCCCCCCTCCACTCACGCTCTCTCTCTCTCTCTCTCTCTCTCTCTCTCACACACACACACACACGCTATCTCTCTTCTCACACACACTCTCCCACATATAGAAACTCTCTCTCTCTCTCTCTCTCTCTCTCTCTCTCTCTCTCTCACATACATTCATGCACACACACAAACACACTTCTTTCTCATGCACATGTGCACTCTCTCTCTCTCTCTCTCTCTCTCTCTCTCTCTCTCTCTATAATATTATGTTTTATTATATTTAGAGACGTATACCTATATAAAATAAATAAACACATATACACATATATTTTTAATTAATATTAAATTTAATACGTGTGCAGATGCATGATGAGGTGTGTTCACTCTTAAATAAGTGTATATTATATACAATGTCTTTTGTCTTCTCTTTTGCATACATATGTGTGTGATTGTGTGTGCACATACACATGTATGTGTGATTGTGTAATGTCTTCACGTGCATGTGTCGTGCAAGTGTCTTGATTGTGTGTATGTGTTAGTGTGTATTTGTTGTGTGTGTGTGTGTGTACGTGGTGTGTATATTTTTATTTATGTGTCTGCATGTACGTGTGTGTGAGCATGTGAATATACTCGTGTGTACATCTATGTGTGTGCACGTGCAGGTGCATATGTGTGTGTGAGTGTGTGCATGTCCATGTCCATTTTGCTTTTGCTCTTTTGAAAGAAGGGACCAAATTTGGGGAAAATTTTCTGTTAATCTTGATTAACTTTTCCTAATCAAAACATTTAGGTTTTCCCTCTTCCTCATGTTTGATCTTGGAGAGAATAGAGCTTCAATCCATAGCCGTTGATGCCATGAGTTTAGGGCTTTGATTCATCTCCCCTTAGCTTCCTTTCAAGCTCTTCAATGGAGCCTTTTATGGACATATTCACCACTATTTTGGTCGTGAATCAAGCATCTATTGGACTTCAAATTGGAGGCTGATTTCACCACATTCCAACATGAGAAGCTTGTGCAAGCTTAGGTTAGTTAGGATGTGATGATTCATGGCCATTCTCCCTTAGATTGCAGAGCTGATTCGCACCATTCATGTTGGATTAATTGAGCTACGTTAACCATTTTTCAATGCCATTGATGCAAGCTTAACATTACTTAAGCATTGCAAGGCATAAGCTAGAAAAAAAAATATTACGTTTTTTATGTGTTTTTTTGCGCACGGTGGTGGAGAGTTGCTCATCCACGTTGTTGCATTTCCGTAGCCTCTAATGCAAGCTTAAGCTTGCTTAAGCTTGGTTTAAGTATTACCAGCTTAAGTGTGGATTATAATGGTTTCCATGGCTGCGTTTTCTTTTGATGTGTTGCCTCTGTAATAGCAAAATGCCATGAGGTGATCTCACCACCTCTATGTCCAAGAAATACCACGGCTCACCCAGATCCTTCATCTCAAACTTCTGCTTCAAAAGCATCCTGACATCATGTATCTCTGCATTATCACTAGTGATAATCAAGTCATCCACATAGATGACTAATAGTATGATCCCTATCTATCTTTTTCACATGTAGTGAAAAATTTGCATTGGATATCTAAAATCCAATGGTAACAAGATACTCCCCGATCTTGTTTGACCATGCTCTGGGTGCCTGCTTCAAGCCATACAGGCTTTGTGTAACCTGCAAACAAAATCTAAATGTGCATCACTCTCATAACCTAGTGGTTGCATCATGTACACTTCTTCTTTGCAAATCACCATGCAAGAAAGCATTCTTTACATCCATTTGATGTAAAGACCAACCCTTCGCTGCAGCCATATCAATGACAGCTCTCATGGTTGCCATTCTTAAGTTTGGTAACCGGGCTAAATGTCTCCTCATAGTCTATGCCATAAGTCTGTGCATAGCCCTTGGCAACCAATCTTTCCTTCACTAAATGTCTCCTCATAGTCTATGCCATAAGTCTGTGCATAGCCCTTGGCAACCAATCTTTCCTTGTACCTGCTCACTGAACCATCAACATTGTGCTTGACTTTATACACCCACTTACATCCAATTGCCTTCTTTTTAGGCAAAGGCACTAACTCCTATGTTGCATTTACATCCAATGCTGCCATCTCCTCATCCATGGCATCTTCCCATTTCTTATTTCCAATTGTGTGCTCAAAGCAAGTGGGCTCAACCTCCTGTATTAATTTTACCATGTAAGCATAATGATGGGATGTATATCCATCATATCTCGACTTGTCAATAAGGTATCTAACCCTCGTAGACCTGCGTACACCTGGATCACTACCAGGTGTCCTCAAAACAGCCCTGATTCTCCTTACACACGGAGTAACCACATACGAAATGCAAGCTCCTCATCAAGGCTCTGCTTAGAGCCACTAGAGTCACCATCCACATATGAGTGACCTGCTGACAGATCAGGCACAAAAGGATGATCTACCTTTTCCTTCCCTTTCTGTGATACATGTGTACTTGCATCATTTCTCAACCTGCCTGACCATGGGCTAACATTGGATCCACTGCTCTTGAGGACTCCCCATGTCCACTCAGCACCTGTGATTGTTGCTCTACATGTGGTGCAACATCAACACTTTTTACATTTGCATCTTCTGCTGCCTTCACTAACTTGGTGCATACCAGCTACTCATCTCATCGAAGACAACATCTCTGCTTACTCGCATCTCACGAGTGGTAGGGTTATAGCATTTATAACCTTTTTTCTCCATAGCATAACCAATGTAGATGTATTTCTCTGCCTTTGGATCCAACTTTGTTCTCACTTCATGAGGGACATGTACAATACACCCAAACACTTTCAAGTGAGACACATCCGGTCTTATGCCTGTAACTTCTGTTCAGGAGTCATACCATGAACAACTGTAGTGAGTGTCATGTTCATAATGTACACAGCAATTGCTACTACTTCTACCCAAAAGTAATGTGGCATATTCTTTTTAGCCATCAAGGCACGTGTCACTTCTGCAATGTTCCTGTTTTTCCTTTCTACAACACCATTCTGTTTGCGGAGTGTACCTGCACATAAACTGCCTCCTCTTGATTCCCTACTTTCTCAAGAAATCATTGAGCTCATTGGAGAAATATTCTCCCCCACCATCTGATCTTAGGCATTTTATTTGCATGCCTTTTTCCTTCTTGACCAAGGCTTTAAATCTCTGAAAGTGAGCAAACACCTCACTTTTCTCCCTCATGAAATAAACCCACACTTTCCTAGTGTGGTCACTCATCAATGAATGTAACATAGTACTTGCAACCTGCAATTGTTGCAGTCTTGGTCGGTCCCCATACATTTGAATGTATGACATCCAATGGCCTTGCAGCAGTGACATGCTTTTCATGTGGGAAAGCATGTTTGGCCTACTTACCAAGTTGGCATGCTTCACATACCTTATGCATATCGTCAACCTTAAACTTTGGCAAACCTACAACAATATTTTGGGGCTGCATAGACTTCAGTAGCTGTACATTCACATGACCAATACGTTTGTGCTATATGTCAATATATGCAATGACACCTGTTCTGTGCGCAAACATGGCTGCCTTTATCTCAAGCATGTTCACATCCAAAGTAAGCATCCAGCCATTTTTGTTACCCTTTGCAACCAAGCGACACTTATTTTTGAAGTCTTCCACAAAACATCCTTGAGGATTAAACCTCACTTATAGAGCCTGCTCAACCATCTATCCAACAGAAACTAGGTTCTTTGTAATATTCAGAACATGAAGTACATTAGCAAAGTACTTCATTTTGCCATCTTGCATAGACAATGGCACTTTACCAACATGCGCAATGGGATGCACAGTATCATCACATGTTTCTACATAACCTAGTATTTCCATTTTTTGCATATCTCTAAACCACTCAGCATGACTAGTCATGTGGTTAGAGGTGCCATAATCCATATAGCATATATCTTGAGATCCTGACACATGCCCTATTATGGAACTAAGCATGTGCTGCATCACAAACAAGTGCTCACTTCTGTCATCATCTCCATGTTTGCTAGATGATGCATAGTTGCCTTGCTGGCAACTTCCCAATTTTAATGTCATTTTGCTTTTTGTATAGTAGTCCTTTGCCATGTGTCCTAGTTTGCCACAATAATAGCACTCTATGCTATTTGCATTTTGATTTCTTTGCCAACCACCTTGGCCTCTTTGGCTCCCCTTGCCTCTAGAATGGCTTCTTCCACCTGTGTGTGATTGCTGTTGCTTTGTGAATCATTAGATTGTTGTTGTCCAGAATTTTGATTTCCTTGTCGGCCACCACCTTGGCCTCGACCATGGCCTCTACCTTTGCCTCTACCTGAATTAGAGTAGAAGTCCTATTCCTGATGTGTTCTTGCTTTGTTGTGAAGAAGAATCCTTACCTAAAGCCTTTTCTTCTATGATCAGCGTAGATATCAAGTCCCAAAAGTTGGGAATATTCTCCCTAACTGCAATGGAGGTCTTAAATGGCTTGTACTCTTTGCCAAGCCCTTTTAGACAGACACTCACCAAGTCATCATCCTCCACTAATACATTGATAAACCCAAGGGATTCAATAATGCCCTTGATCTTTAAGGCATATTCATTGATGGACATGCTTTTCTTTTCCACAGTATGCAATTGCAACTTCCTTGCCTTTGTGTTAGTCTGGAACATCTGAACTAGATTCTGCCATGCAACTGCTGGAGTGTTTGTATCATGTATATACCTTTATATCTATAGGAGTGGCATTCTCCTCAGACAACTCTGAAGGCTCCTCATTGTCTCCTTCTACATAATCCCAAAATCCTTTACCAAAATTAGAAAATTGGTCATTTTGAACTTCTAGGCATGGAAGTTATTCTTATCCAGCTTCTCACTAACAATCTGATTAATTCCGTCACACATGTTTTCCCGCAGCAATCAAATAACCTGCAAATAGACAACTTCTGTACGCAACCTATAATACAACAGTATCTCCTATATAACTGCTGCAGAAGAGTAGCGGTACTTCATCATGACCTGTGTCACCAAATGTGACCAAAGTACATGTACATACACCCAGTATCAAAAGTACATGTACATACACCCAGTATCAACAATACATGGGTAAACCTTGTTTGCACTTCCAAAATGCACTGCTGCACTGTAATAACGAGATTTTGAGCAGAAAAAGTTCTCTACACCAGAACTTCTAGAAAACTGTCGAAAATACCCTACAGTGACAAAACGGGGTCCGTAACGCGCCCGAAACGCGAATCTGGCAAAAAAAAAAACTTTGTCTCAAAAAAGAAATTATACCTGCCCTATAGCTCCGCTCCTGAGAAGACAGCTTCTCAATCGGAGATGTGTAGCTCCCAAAGCTATTGAGGGGGTGCTGTACCTAAACCAAGAAGGGGAAAGAGATGATGGTGCTCTTACCCATGAAGTACCGCTTCCTTCCTTGCTTGTTCTTGCCTCTTGCTTGCCTCCTTAACTCTCACATGAACCAAGCTCTGATACCATAAAGAGAATGTGGGGGAGAGAGAGAACTTCAAACCCTAGCAAAACACACACACACACACACACACACACACGAGAGAGCAAGACATAAGAGAGAGATGGATAGTTAAATTTTCTTCTATCTTCTATCTTCTATCTTCTTCTTTTCTACTTAACCAACATAACATAAAGATAAGAGTACACACTATATGGATTAGTACTCAACTATTACAACATACAAGGGTCGGTCCATAATGTGAACTCGACTAAATGAGCCGGCGCTATAACTATGCCAATCTCTAGTAATCTAAAATGGTTGTTACTACACAGCATGTCATCCCACTGGCCGCATATCACCCATAATCTCACCAACCATGCCAGTGGTGTAGATGGGGAGGCTATCACCCAGGTGGGTCATCAATGTCCGCCGTAGCACTAGTTGAGCTTAATATCTCAACAAAGTGTACAAAGGGATGTGGACAGGTTTGATCATGCACCGAATCCACATGGGAATCTTGGTGGCATGCAAGGAAAGTCCAATATGCCTTAAAGAGACCATCAAAGTGGACATGTTCCAGGTTCTAGGTTGGGGAAGCAGCCCATAGTTTTGGATCCCATGGAAGGCTCTTCAAGGGGTGTTTACAATGTTAGTGGGTGATGGGATATTCCGCACAATACCCTTGGTTGTTCTACATTGGAATCACCAAGAGCCAAAGATGTAAAAGACAAGATTACACTTCCCAAGTTCAAAGGGGGGTAAATACAACCACCAAGGAATTGGAAGAATGGACTAGCAAGATGGAGATGTACTTTGCATTGTATCCCCATGAGAAAGAAGACAAAGTAATTTGCCGTGTTGCATTTGGAAGATTATACCCATTCATAGTGGTGGTTTACTCAACATGAAGGATTGCATTTTGACACTTGGGAAGCATTCAAATATGCCATTCAAAACTTCACATCTCCATTAGAACGAGCTCAATTAGTGGGACAATGGTATGATTTGGAGCAAAAGGGAAGTTCCGTCAAGGAATATAGTAGCCAATTTAGGAAGTTTTCCATGTTTGTTGGAGGAATGAATGAATACAATAAAATGGTGAAGTACATACATGGATTGCAATCCTCACTTGGAGCTGAAGGCACAAAGACCTCCATGTTTGCTGGAGGAATGAATGAATACAATAAAATGGTGAAGTACATACATGGATTGCAATCCTCACTTGGAGCTGATGTGAAGGCACAAAGACCTCAACCTTTGCAAGATGCCATGTATTATGCGGAGGTCTTTGAATCTATGTATTAGGGGAATGTTTCAAATTGATGGAATGCAGGAGCAACTAAGCCATCTACTTTCAGCCCAAATGCAATAAAATGGCCAACTTCTACCTCTTCAAACACCATATGTACCTCGTGCAAGTTTCACTCCAACTTCTACTCCCATACAACGATACCCTAGTGTGTATGGACAGCCAAGTAATGTGAAATGGAGTGGTTCTATTGCCAAACCGCCTCTCAAGAGTGATGCCAAATCTTCTTCCCTTCAAGGCAAGGTGATTAAGCAATTGTCACAAGTGGAGATGGAGGAGAAGAGGAAGAAAGGGGTTTGCTTCCTTTGCAATGACAAATGGAATCCTGAGTGTAAAAAGGTTTGCAAGGCAAAGGAGGTGAGAGGCAACATGATCCTTGAGGTGGTGGAAGATGAAGAGGTACCATTGGATTATGTGGATGAGGCTGAATTTTAATATTGTGCAAAAATGAAGTGATAGAAGAGCCTTCTCTTAACCCTTATCAAGAGTTTCCTTTTGATCCGAGTGGAAAGGATTGGGTAGAAGTTGAAACAAAAAAAAAATAGCCATGCTTTGTGTCATTTCACAAGAAGCTAAAGGGATGCAAAGGTTCCAACACCTTGAGGCTTATGGGAAAGATTGAGGGCACATCCATTCATATACTTGTTAATTCGGGGAGCACACATAGTTTTGTGAACTCCAAATCAATAAATTCGTTGAAGCTATGCCCAATAGAGATGATGAAGCCTCTTAAAGTGGAGGTTGCAAATGGACAGCATGAGCTAAGCAAGAGTTGGGTTGCAACAATGATTTCTTTGTCTTCCAAATATGCCTATGATGCCCGTTTGATTGTGTTTGATATGGGCCCCATTGATGTGGTACTTCCAAGGGTGTGATTGGTTGCACACTTTGGGCAGATTCTTAATGGATTTGAAGCACATGAAAATGTGGTTTATGCATGAGGACAAAGAGCTATGCTTGGATGGAATTTGTAGCCATGCTTTAACCTTGGTGTCCATGAAGCAAATGAAGAGGGAGTTGAAGAGTTTATGCCTTGTTTACATGCTACAACTCACTCATCAAGAAGAGGACAATGAGCTGCAAATACATGATAAAGAGATGGATGCCTTGTTGCAAGAGTACAAAGATGTGTTTAAAGCACCCAAATGCTTGCCTTGTTGCACGAGTACAAAGATGTGTTTAAAGCACCCAAATGCTTGCCACCTACTAGAGAAGTTGATCATGCCATAGAGCTTGAGAAGGATGCAAAACCAGTCAATAAGCCTCCTAAGCTTTCAAAGGTTGAGCGAGAAGAGGTGGCAAAGCAAGTGGAAGAACTTTTGGGAATGTGATTCTTACAACCAAGCCAATCACCTTTTGCCTCACCAGTTTTGTTGGTGAAGAAGAAGGATGAATCTTATAGAATGTGCATTGATGATAGGGATCTTAACAAGATCACTATAAATGATTGATATCCCATTCCAAGGATTGATGATTTACTTGATGAATTGAAAGGAGCAAAATACTTCTCCAAGATAGATCTCAAGTTCGGGTATCATAAAATAAGGATGAAAGATGGTGATGAATTTAAGACGACATTTCTGACTGAACGGAGTCTATTTCAATTCATGGTTATGCCTTTCGGATTATCAAATGCCCTGGCCACATTTCAAGCTCTCATGAACAAAGTCTTGAAGCCATTCCTCTACAAATCAGTTTTGGTCTTCTTTGATGACATACTTGCGTATAGCAAGTCAAGGGAAGAGCACCTGATGCATGTGGAGCAAGTGTTGAAGGTATTTAGGGAGCACAAGTTGTTTGCCAAGCAAAGCAAGTGCACTTTTACGTCACAAGAAGTGGAATATTTGGGTCACATTGTGAGCAATGATGGTATTAAGATGGATCCCAACAAGGTGCAATGTGTGAAAAAGTGGCCTACACCATTCAACACTACTCACAATTGAGGGGATTTTTGGGATTATCATCCTTCTATCCGAGGTTTATATGCCATTATGCTCACATGGCAACCCCACTTACCGATAGGCTTAAGAAGGAAGCATTTTTTTTGGATTCCGTGGCCGATAAGAGCTTTCAAGAGCTCAAGCAAGCACTCATTTCATCTCCAATATTGGTTTGCCCTGATTTTTCTAAGCCTTTCACTATACGGACTATTGCAAGTGGGAGAGGAATTGGTGCCGTGCTATATCAAGAACATGGGGTAATTGCTTATGAGAGTAGAAAGCTTACTGAGAAGGAGAGGGAGCTTCATGTGTATGATTAAGAAATGTTGGCCATTTTGCATGCCATAAAGAAGTGGCATCACTATTTGTATGGTGGGCATTTGAGTGTAAGGACCCATCATCGAGTACTCCAATATGTGGCGAAGAAGGTGATTGGAATGAGGGAAAGACACCTTCATAATAGGTCTATTGTTGAGTACCTTGTGAAGTGGAGAGGCTTGTTGCCTAATGAAGAAGCTTCTTGGCAGAAGGATTCATGAAAGACCATTCGGAGCTTCTACAAGCAATGAATGAAAGTGGATAAAGTGTACAACTATTAGTGTTTTTGGACAGCTATTTGCATGGATTTGGATGATGATATGAAGGATCCCATTGCTGTAAATTTACTGTATGTACAACCATGGTCATTGGTATACTTCACTACTCATCAATCATGTTCAACAAGACTCCGCGGGCTTATGGATATCATAGAGAGCAGTCCATATGTACATCAAATAAGTGGATAGCTCTATGTGGAGTTTTCTTATGTAAGGTATTTTTGGAATTGCAGCAAATGTACTTACACATTCATGAGATGGAAGTCAAGAAGGATTCATATAGCCCATACATTACTCCATACATGGTTTCAAGGATGAAACCTTTGGGTGGGGATGGTTTGTAATGAAAGGGGCTTGAGTTTGTACATAAGGAGAGGCTCATGGGCATGATTATGGCTGGTCAAGTATGAGGCCCAACATTAATGAGTGTGAAATGGTGGACAAGAATATAAGTGAATATTGTAACTAAGGTCATAACACACTTTTACTAATGAAATCATACTTCTTGGAGCTCCATGCTTCCATGGCTATGGTGGTACTCCCTTAAGTGCATGTGGTACTCCATCATGAGTGCATGTGGTACTCTATTATGAGTGCAATCTTTCTTTCTTTCTTTTCCCCATCATTACAAATGGTCTCATATGAATAATGGGGCCAAGGCCGATGGGCCGTGCTCATGGACAACAGTTGTGATAGTGTGAAAGGGGTGGTCATGTATATATGTGACATATGCTATATTTGGGGAACCTTTTGATAATCATCAATATACAAGTCAATTACTCTATCTTCTCTCTAAACCTAGGCTAATTAACCTAATCTAAACTAATTAATCTAATCTAAACTAATTAAGATAATCCAAGACTAATCTAGATGCTCATTTCTTTCATTGGTATCAAAGCTTAATCTTTGATCCACTTTCATCTTAGTTTCAAGAAAATTTGAGGAATTATTGGGTTTCTTGATTTTCTTGATCAAGAAGAGAGACGTGGTGATCTTGGTTGAGTGGATTTGATCTTTTTGATTCGTCTTTCCTAAGTTTTGGGGGCATGGGTTGGATGAGGATCAAATTTTGAGGGAGCCACTCCTAATTTCAAATCACAGGACCAAATTTGGGAAAAACTTGCTAATCTTGATTAGTGCTAATCCAAAAACACTTTTACACTTTCTTCTTTGTGCTTGACTTGGAGGGATTAGGCCTTTAATCCTTGGCTAAGTATTGGCATTAACTTAGGGTTTTGATATGGCATATCAAGAGCTTCACAAAGGATTGCTTTCTGTCATGAGGACACTAGTCAATCGTGTGTGTTTTTTCCCGTCATTACGGAGCTTGTAGTTCACATGGAAGATTATCTAAGCTTGAGAGAAGCCTAAGCAAGCACAAGATTCCTTTTAAGCTTGATCTTAGAGAGTTTACTTGGTGATTTGTGGCACTAAAGGGACTATTTCAGCTACGCGATTTCTGCAAGGTTGGGAGCTACGATTCATGATCAATCGCTTATCATTGCTTCTAATCAAGGCTTCCTAATGGCTTATCATTGCTTCTAATCAAGGCTTCCCAATGGCTTCCTTCACTTCGATGGCTTCTAATCTTGCAAAGCTATGGACATTGGTGAGCTCTTGGCCATCTATTTTATACAATTTTTTACATTTTTCACCAAGAAAGAAAAAAAAGGGGGCATCATCCTTCATCATAAGCTTCACTTTTCATCATTAACGCTTCATTGGATGCATTTGCAAGCTTCTTTGATCAAGAAACAAGAGTAATGGATTTTCCATGCCTTTTTCTTGATTTTATGGGGTTGTCATCATGGCCATACATGCAAATATGGGTTGCATTTGAATCCACATCAAAATTAGTGATTCAAATGGCAATTATATCTTCATTTTGGCTTGATTGATGCATAAATGGTGGAAAGAGGAGCACATTGAGCTATTTGGATGCATGATGTTGGGAATGGCACATGCCTATGCTTCTTTGAGATGCCTTTTATATGTTCCTTTGAGCCCATGGTGAGGGGCTATGTACCGGATCCATAAGGGAGGCATAAGACTAGTGAATCTTGATATTGTAATCATTTGGCATGTTTTATAAATGCCATTGGTACGCGTTCTTTACTCTCATCCATTTCTAAGCTTTCATTTGATTCTTGCATAACTAGAAAGCTAGATATGTGGTGAGGGCACCTTGCAATAAGGAGAAGAGGCCAAGGAGAGTGCGTTTTGAACTCATCGTGCCGTGAGTGCCATGGTAAAGTGGTACAATGGGGGATTAGGTACTATGGTGGTGAAGACTTGGCCCCCAAGCCCTTGCTCTCGGATTTCAAACTTGAGTAAGCGGGTTGAAAGAGCTTGGCCAGGAGGTTGGCAAGCTTCAACGCACTACATCAACCTCCAAGTGTTCTTAATGGATGAATTTTGATGGGCAAAGATTTGGCAATCAAGGAATATAGTATTGCAAGTGAAATTCAATTCAGTTTATACTGAGATTTTGCTACAAATACAAAGGAGATGCTGTTAATTTTTTTTACAAAAAGCACATATGTAAGGCACTTGGGGTTATATTTGGATGCCAAAGATGCAAATTGATGTGGTGCATGCCTTTGAATGGGTCCGAGACATTACCAATGCAAAGGGGAAGTGTGGATAGCAATTGGAGACAATCTTGACAGTTTTCTACTTTGTTGCTAAACCCTAATTCAGTCCAAGAGGGTTGGGGTTGTTTTCAAGGGGTTTACATAGGTTCATTCTACTCTCCAAGGGCTACATTTGGAGCCCTCAAGTGCTCCATTCCGACTCCGTTTACTTCTCCAATCAACAAGTCTCCCCGCAAGGCAAAAGTGGTACCCAGTCAAAAACAAAGAATTAAGTTGGAGATTTGAGCACGTGGGAGCATTGTACATGCCATTAGCTCCCTGATGACAAACCAAAGGGCTCTTGATTTTGGCACTGTTGGCTAATAGTTTATTGTTGTCAAAGGGGTCAAAACAAGGAGAGTTTGCCAATTAAATTTGGTCAAGGCATTGATATAGATGTGTAGGTCTTGATTAAAGCATCCCATCAAGCTAAAGACTCCCAAAATCGGTTTCTGTTTAATCAAGATTTGGTCACTTTTGTGTTGAAGTTGACTTTTCCAAAAAAAATCAAAACAGAGAATAGTACAGGGTTGGCCAAGTCAAAGGCAACTACATAAGTGGATAGAGCATTGAAATATCTCTTTATAGAGCCAAAGACCATTCAATTTGGAGTTTGGGAACCCTTCCAAAAGTCTTTTGAGTAATTGGGATGATGCCAAAGGCCAAACTCAACAAGGGGAAGTACAAGGAAGCTCTTGCGTATGAAGCAGGCACATTGGAAGCAAGACAAGAAGTAAACCAGGTTGCTCTCAAAGAGCTATGCAAGATGAAATTAGTGGAAACACCAATGAAGGGGTGCATCAAGAGACAAATGTTCCACAAATACCTACAGAAGGTAGGGACATGAACATGAATAACATGATGTATCTCATACAAACTATGATTGAAAGGATGGACCAAAGATTTCAGTTCATGGTGGACAAGTTTGACTCTATGAGCAAGGAGTTGCATGATGGGATCTCAAGCTTGAGGCAAGATGCGGGATAAAATCAAAGAAGCTTACGGTGGACCTATGTTGCATCCATATGCACCAAACACTTTTCTACCAATGGGGCCACAAGCTTATGGATCTTTTGCGGGACCTTCACATGCAAATGCATTGCATACTCCTCAAGCTAGTATGCACCATGTTGATGGGAATCATGGGTCTATTCTTGGAAAGGACAAGATGCCTCCATTATTGACGCATCAAGGTGGAACAAGTATGCCCAGTATGCCTATGCATGGACCTATGAATGGGGCATCATCAATGCAAGGGAGAAATGTGGAAAAAAGCAAAGGCATAGTTTTGGAAGAATCAAGGGTGAATGGAAATTAGAATCATCCACACATGAGTGGTCATCACTTTGATGAGATTGGTCATCATCCTTCACACATGAGTGGTCATCACTTTGATGAGATGGGTTATCATCCTTCACACATGAGTGGTCATCACTTTGATGAGATGGGCCATCATTTTAATGGGATGAAAACTAATCATCCACACATGAGTGGTCATCACTTTGATGAGATGGGCCATCATCCTTCACACATGAGTGGTCACATCTCTTTGATGAGATGGGTCATCATTTTAATGGGATGATAAGCATGGTAGACCTCATCACTTCAATGAGTTTGGGGCCAATCATGTTAGACCAATTGAGCATAGACTGCATGTTCATCATCGAGGTGGTGATGAAGATGAGTTTAAGGGAGTGAAGGACAAGTTGAATTTTAATAAGTTCAAGGGTGAAGGCTCAACCAATGAGGAGTTTGAAGAATGGATTGATAAGATGGAGCTGTACTTTGAACTTAGTCCTCGTAGTAGTGATAGCACCAAGGTTTTGTTTGCTACTTTGTATCTAGAAGGTTATGCCCATGCATGGGGGCGGCACTTGAATGCTCATGTTGGCTATTTGATCACTACTTGGGTAGATTTCAAGAATGAGATGAGGAGAACCTTCGTTTAAGCCCTTAATAGATCAAGGATCGTGGAGAAATGAGATGATCTAACTCAAATGGGCAATGTCAAGGATTATGTGCACAAGTTAATGAAGTCACTTCATGTGGAAGTCTTAAGTGAGGAGTACAAATTGAGGAAGTTTATCAAAAGGCTACAAAACCACATCAATGGATGCTCAAATACCCGAAAGCATTAAGCAGGCCATGTTTCTTGTAGAGATGTATGAGGCAAAATATACACATGCCAGTGGAGCAAGGCATGGATTTAGGGCTCATATTGGCAATTCAACTTTGGGAAAATCTTCAAGTGGAGTTTCTTTTATCACACGTATCCTCCTAGATTCCCAACCATCTATGGAAGAGGTGGAAGAGGAAATTCCAGATTTGGCAACTCGTTTCCTTGACCTCCAAATGGTGATGGGAAGCAAGTTGATGCGAAAGCATCTAACAAGAGCAAGGTTATCGGGAAAGATCATATTAATGATTTGAAAGACAAGGGTTTGTGCTTCAAGTGTGGTGACAAATGGAACAAAGATCATTGGAAGGTTTGTAAGGCCAAGAAGATGACCCTTAGTATGATTCTCACCGAACCTTTCCATGAAGTCATTAAGGAGGATGTGGATGAATATAAGTAGTATTTTGAAGATGCCAACAATCAAGTTGAGGATGTAGAAAAGGATGGTGAATTCCGTTTTGACCCGGGTGGATCAAAGAAGGGAGATGTTGACTATGATGATGGGTTACCATTGCCTATGTGTGCTTATCTCATGACAAGGACAATATGGCTACCCTATGCAATATCTCAAGTGATGCCTATGTTGGTTGCAAAAGGAGCAATAAATTAAGGTTGAAGGCATGCATTAATGGAAGGGTGGCACATGTTTTGATTGTTAGTGGAAGCACACATAGCTTTATCAACACCAAAGCCATGTGCAGTCTCAAATTACAGCCCATATCTTTATCTTTGTGGCATGAGGTTCAAGTGGCTAATGGACAAAGATGGATTTCACAATGGTATGAAAAGATGTGAGGTTGATTCTCACAAATGATTACACTTGCAAGGCTAATTTACTTGTATTGGATATGGGTCCCATTGAAATTGTTTTGGGATGCGATTGGTTGGCAACTCTTGGGTTGTTTCACATGAATTTATAGCAAGGGTATATGAGTTTCATGAATGGAAACCATGAGGTTACATTGACCAAAACTTATGTGCCAAGTATCAAGATGATCAATGCAACACAACTTAAGAGCAAGCTAAAGAAAATGGGATGCATATATGTTTTACAACTTTGCAAAGAAGAAAGCAATGAGCAAAAGGGTGAGGTTATGCATAAAGGTATGAATGAATTGTTAAAGGAGTATGAGGATGTATTCCAAAGTCCAAATTGCTTGCTGCTAAAAGGGAGGTGGATCATGGGATAGAGCTTGAGCCGTATACCAAGCCCGTTAACAAACCACCTTATAGATTGTCCAAAAAGGGGAGAAGGATGAAGTGGCAAAGCAAGTGCAAGAGCTTATGGACATGGGATAGGTTACTCCTATCCAATCACCTTTTGCATCACCCGTACTTTTGGTCAAGTAGAAGGATGAAACTTTTCGCATCACGTGTATGGACTATAGGGATTTGAATAAATCTACAATCAAGAATAGATTCCCTATTACAAGAATTAATGACTTGCTTGATGAGTTGAAAGATGCATGTTTCTTCTCCAAGATTGATTTGAGATCGGGCTATCACCAATTGAGAATCAAGGAAGGTGATGAGTACAAAATTGCATTTCAGACCGAGAGAGGTTGGTTATGCCGTTTGGGTTGTGTAATGCACCAGCAACATTTCAAGCCTTAATGAACAAGGTGCTTGGACCTTTCCTCTACAAATGGGTACTTTTATTCTTTGATGATATCTTGATCTATAGAAAAGGGGATAAGGAGCACTTAATGCATGTAAGGGTTGTTTTGGATGCTTTGGTGTTATGGACACTTGATTGTAGCTGGAGAAACCATCCAAGAAGCTGTATGCTTCTCTCCCAGAGCCACTCTTTCTAGAATGTGTTCTGTATAAGGTAATGGGTAATGATCCTTCCTAGTGGCTGCATTAACCTTTTTAAGATCAACGCATACCTGAAGTTTTCCATTCTTTTTAGGCACTATTACAATTGGTGACAACCAATCCGTATGTTTGATTTCATAGATGAAATCTGCAGCAACAATGAGCTTATCAAAGTTCCTCCTTTACAATTGCCGCATACTTAGGATTCATCTGGTATGGTTTCTGCCTGGTTGGTCTCAAACCTTCCATGATTGGAATCGTATGCTGTACCACCTCAGGCGGTACCCCCTTCATCTCATTGTAATTCTGGGTGAAAAAATCTTTAAATTCCTTAAGGAGAGCAATGAGCTCTTCCTCCTCTACCGAAGTCAAATCCTTACCAATGTATACGGGTCAAGCTCCTTCCCTCGGCCCCATAATCTCCACTTCCTTGACTTCTTCCGGGCCATCGTATGATGCGGATGGCCCATCCTTTTTCACCCTCGTGCTGTCAGTCGAACCACCCTAAGTTCATCAATAGTGTAGTTCTTGAAATGGTCAGGCACCGAAAAGTAAGTATGGCTTGTCCTCACTATCACTTTTGGCTTTAGCCATGATCTTTTTTGCTTCACATTCTACCTCTGCTAGGGCTTTATTGCATTTTCGGCGTCTTGCTTTTGTAAGCTTGGGTGTGTCTGGCACTTGAAGAATGACCACCTCTTTATGCCTCCCCTCCAATGATATCTTACTCAACTCCTCGTCCCAATCCTTTGAGAATTCATCGTGTACCTTAGTAGCCTCAAGGTATCTCAGCCATCCGTAGGTCTGCTTCATAGTAGGGCGTTTTGTTGGGCTGTATATTATTTCTGTCTCCGCCATCATCTGAGGTGTTGAGCACTGGTACGGCTTCGCGCCACATTTGTGCCACAGTACCTTCTGTACTTGATGTTTCCCCTCCTGATTCCTCATCCATGGTCTGCCAATTAACCATGCAGATAGAGGTCGTAGGTACAGTTCCAGATTCCAAATACTAGGTTCCCCTGGGCTGTATTACATCAATGGTAGCCAACACATGCATCCAGTTTTCACTAAATTCCGAAGGAGGTAGTGACGCATACATCTTCATTTCCTCCTCATCCTTGGATTCCCCCTCAGCGGGTTCGCATATCTGTATGGATGTGGTTGAGACTGAATCATTACCAAACAACCGCCCTTCCATGGGGTGTGTTTTCCATGTTCTCAAATCAATCTTCAAGATTTGCGAATCCCTACATACATACACGTGATCCAAGGCCCAATCATGCACCAATTTACATTCCCTCATAAGAAGGTCTCCCCAATATTATGTCGTATGTATCAGGTTAGTGCAGGAAGTCCATGCCCACAAATGTATGACGATAGCGAATTGTAAAAAGTCTGAATTTAACATTTTCCAAAAGCCCAATGGGTCTTGAAGATGTTCCGTTAGCCATTTTAACGATTAAATCTACTCTTTTTAGATATCAGGTTTCCCCCAATTTTCCCAGCAATGTTTAGTAATGATGCTAACCCCTGCCCTAGCATCCAGGATAGCCAATGCTTGTGGTATCCATTATGATGAATCGGGATGGTGGCTTTTTGTGTCGTCGCTTTCATAGTAGCATCCCAGTTGGTAAATCGGTATCTTGACAGCTCGGGTTTCCCTTGTATGCTTCAAGGTTCTTTCTACCAGGGTTGGTAGAGTCTCATCTATAGTATCAGCTGGCCTTAGTAGACTTCCCCCTCCACCCATTCTTTTATGTCTGTCCATAAGGTTGGTGAATTGCGTAACAGTTTTCCCAATGGCATTTGGATATGCGTGGATAGCACAGCTGCGAGACTCCCTATATCTATAGGTTCTTTCAAGACAGAGGGCTCTTCCCATGTAGGTGTCTCATAATCTACCATAGGGAAGGAATGGATGGACTCCCCTAACCCATTTTCTTCAAACATTCTGGACATTGTGTCTACTTGGGACTCCTCTTATGTTCCTTCTGGAATTGGGGTTGGCAATGTCCAACGCCTTATCCTAATTAGGCTCGTTTCATGGGTGAATTGTATGCCTTATCCTGTTGGCCCTTAACTTGGCATCATGACACCGCTGGCATTCCGACTAAGGCCTTAGCATCCTTAAGCTTTCTTATTTCTTTGTTGGCATTGGGATATTCACTGACCCCCTTAGGAGTCGTCGGTTGCTCTCCTTGCTTCCCTTGATCTGATCCTCTATGATTGATCTGATTCTCTATGATTGATCTCTTGACTCCTTTCATCCTTTGATTGGGTGGATCCGATATCAATTGTATCTTCTTCGAATCCGTCTTGGATTGTGACTCGTGTCTCACCCTTACCCACTTTTTTAACTCTTCTTCTTCGGCTAGTTCTGGGAATGGTCACATCTGCTCGATTTCTTCCCTTGTCTTCTAGTTGAGCTTGAGCTTTAGTCAAGACATTGAGTGGTGTGATCTTTCCAGGCTATACACTAATGGTCCGGATGGCGGTTTGATTGGTAGTAGGGTAGAGTTACTTGCTCGGTATGGACAGTCTTTGATCAAATGATCAATACTGCATTTGGTATAGGTGAGCACTGGCATGTCATTGGGCGAGACCGCCACTTGTTGTGGTTGATATGTATGACTCATATTCTTGTTTGGGCAATTGGCTACTCGATGTGGCCCTCCATAACCAAAGAATTGGAGCGTTCCCCTTCTCACACTCGAGTTCATGTCCTTGGCCTTCCATTGTACCATGGTTTGAAACACACGTACTGGCGTGTTATTCTGTAGGACGTAGTATTCTGGCATAGCTTCCACCATATCCTCGTAATACTCTCCGCTAAGTTCTATTTCCCACACCATTTCAACATCTTCTGACGGCTCTTCAATCAACACCATCTGATTGATCTTAGCCTATGGTGGTTGTGGTGGTAGAACTAGTGTGGCGGCAAGAGTGAAGCATCTTGCGCTCGGAACATTCCCTTGGGTAAGTAAGAAGAGTTGGGTTGTCCCGCAAAAAGCATGGTGATCTATACAAGTGGCAACGGTAAGGCCAATGGGACTCGTTGTGTAACATTTTGAAACCTTGGGTGTATCTACACATTGAAGTGTCATGATTTCTTAATTTTACATAGTGAGCACAATAGAGTAATGGCCTCGTTCTTAACTGTGGACACTCGGTGGTGGTGTGATTTAAACTGCACATGGAGAACCACACCAATTCCCTGCTGCAGGAGTAAAGGTGATTATGCCCATGCCCATATATTTCTCTTCCCTTCTTGACTTTCAATTTTTCTAGTATGGCATTATTGAGCTCATCCACCATCATGTTTTCGATTTGTTTGCTTCGGGTTCCAATTTCTTGGTGGCTCAAGACATGCGAAGTTGTAGTTGCTTAAGATGTTTTAATATCTTCTGGTTGTGGCAATTCTAACATATTGTCTTCATATTCGATTGCAATTTGCCAATTTGCAGCATGCATCAAGAGTAGAAGTTCGGGCTAATACCAAGTAATCGTGCATTTTATGGTCTCTACCCCCTCCCTTTCGCAAACAAGGCAACAAGTGATCAGTTAACCTTTCACAAAGTTTTCATCTCAAATTTAAGTGCTTCAGATGAGAAACATAGTCCCTCATCGAATCTTCTTCCTTTTGTTTAATATTATGTAATTGTGCCACAGGGCTCCACTTGTCTCCACTACGGGTAAAACTAGGCACAAAAACATTCTTCAGCCTTGTGAAGTTAACTTTATCCTCAAATTTAAGAGTTTGGAACCATTGATGAACTTTTCCTTCCAAGGTCAATGAGAAGGCATGTATCATTGTCACATTGCTGACCGGCCCACATGTTTCACATGTGGACTAAAAAATCTCTACAGGTTGGATAGGATCCCCATTCCCAGAGAACTTTTGGACAAGTTTTGAAATGATATGTGGTTTCATGTGGGAAGATCGGGGTTATAGAGTAGTACCTAGTTCTCTAACCATCCCCTGACCCATCTCTGCCGCCATATTTAGCAGATTCGCTCTCGTGACTACATTAAGGTTCATGATTGGGTCCTTGGGGAATTACTCCCTCCCTTCCTAGGCCACGTTCCCTACCTGTATTGGTTCTAGGTATTTTGGATCCTTGGGATGGTCCAGCCGTGCGGTATCTTGGAATGACCCCCCATTCGTCGCCTCCATACGTCTTTGCAGAATCAGGACTTCCATGTCTTATAGGAACGTAGAATTATTGATCATCTGCTCAATATCCTTTTTGGTGTAGATTCGGTCCTCTACTTCAACTACCCTGCCAGCCAAGTTACCCTCTTCTTCTATGGTTGTAAATCCTTCCTCTGTTTTGGATTCCTCGTTTATGGGTTCCAAGTTTGGAATTTCTCCTTCACTTCTATCCATAGCTATTTTTGGTTCCTTCCCCCGTGGGGCTGAAGTGGTTTAAGACTTCCTGTTTCCTTCTTCTCGGCTCTTGTCCTACGAGTATTGAGCTCTTGTTTCCTTAAGCTCAATTCTCGTAGTTGTCATTCCACCTCACTACATTTGAGGTCTAACTCTACTTCCTCCATAGTGGGGAAAAATATTTGACCTGTCCTAGCTTCACTTTCCATGTCTCATCTTATTCAAGGGGTGCCGATATTCGACATCCTAGAATTCGACAATTGGAATGGCACTTCTTATCGTGGACCAAGTCTAGCACTGGTTGATGGACCCATGCCCGCAGATTGCGCTTCTTCCTCATGGCTGGTTTGGAGACCAAAAAATCCCCAGGCGATATCAATGATACCATTGGACCTGGTCGGGGAGGGTGGTTTCTCCTCTTCCCCAAACCGAGCGTATCTCAGCTCTTCTTCCATGGACTCTTCACTAATAGTTTTAGCGGTTGTCAAGTTTCTTAAGACACTCAGGTGTGTACTTTGCGGAATGTCTTGATCTCACACTTCTTTGGGGTAGGAAGATCCTGGATGATTCGATGCACTATTGTCAGAGGCGGCGTAAGATCGTCTTCGATGAGTTTTTCGGATCTTAAGTGCATGTATATATGATTTGATAAGATATTTGTCAACCCAATTTGATTTTACTTTTGATTTTATTGCTCTGTTTCAGATGTCATGAAACTACAGATAGTGGTGGTTCATGTCGTGAAACTGCCAGAATTGGTTCACGTCGTGAACGTTCTCTTGCACTTTCACGTGCTCAAAATTTGTGTACCCTTAAGGTTGGATTCCCTCTTTTTGGTATAATATGCCTTTCTTAACTAACCCTTGTGGCCTCGATCTGTCCAATCGTTGGTTTTGGCCTACCCATCTCGTGAATCAGCAGAAAATTGTTTCACATCGTGAAACAATAAGGGTTTCACGTCGTGAACAGTTTTAGATTGTTTCACGTTGTGAAACATTAAGGGTTTCATGCCGTGAAAGCTTTAGCATCATGAAACAGTAAGGGTTTCATGCCGTGAAAGCTTTAGATAGTTTCACGTCATGAAAACCTTCCTGAATTTTCACATACTCAAGAATTTGGGCAGATTGCAAGGTGTCAAAGGTGTCATGATAAAGTTTTCTATTTTTGGAAGGGGAATCCCATGATTTTTGACGTTAATAAACAGCACTGATTTCGTGAGCGATTTGCAGCGTGAAACTACAGGAAATTGTTTCACGGCATGAACAACTTTTTTGCACTTTCATGTAAAACTTTCCACGTCAAATTTGGTGACTTTGGGTGAGTAATACTTATCCAATTGATAGCAAATCGACTGTGCCACTCCTAAAGAACGAACTGCAAGTTCTTGGCACATTCAATGGTCCCTTATGTTTTTGATTTTTATGAATTTTTTGAAACAGAAAGACAACAACACACCAACCTGCTCATTCATGCTATAGTGGTTTGAAAGATGCAAAAATAAAAATTAACAAGAACAAATAGTGAAGCCTTATCTTAGCAACACTCCACTCCAAACACACACACACATCACAACCAATTTCTCACAATTTTTTTCTACCACACACATCTTATCCATTCATTTTCTACACAATGCACTACCTGAATGCAAGGGCAATAATGAATCCTATGTAATGGGAGATGAAACTCTAAGAGGTTGAAAGAAACAAAGGTGTTTCCCCGGTAGCGGCGCCAAAAATGTATGGGCTACCCCACCTCCAAGAGGGAACTCTACACATTCACCTACTGGATGAGCAATAGATCACAACTGTCATAGGGTACTTACCAATGCTTCGGTCTTGATTCCCTTGAGGCCTCCAAGCTCACCTTGTTAAGCTCCAAACTCCAAGCTCCACCTCCATGCTATCACCATGGAGTCGCTATCATTGCATAGGACAATCACTCTCTCTCACACTCTCTCAAACAAGCATAAGAGAGGCACGATGCTAGAATGCTCTCACTCCTTCAATCTCTCTCAAGACACAAAGGGAGAACTCTTAATAGCACAAAGGGGATTGTATCTCTTCATTATGAGAAAATGCCTTACATACAATTGGCCCTTATTCTCACTTAGGCACCCAAAACTTACTTACGAGGCCTTGGGTGGCCAATATCTCATAATGTACTTTTATAGTGCCGTTTCATGACACTTATTAATGTCCTCAATTTAGGATCATGTTTGTTAATCCAAAATGGGATCAACAATTGTTCGTGATTATATCATAATAGAAAACCATATTATGATTAAGGTAATAGTGTACTAATATAGGGTTATCACAATCCTCAAACTGGGAGGATTTTAAGAGAAAAACATTAAAGGGTCTTTATTATGGATAAAATATGACTCCACTTGCTTATTTACAAGAGCAACTCTAGCAGCCCAAAAGTTAGGCCTCCATTAGTATCAACTTCTTTCCAAAGAACATGACCCACAAGTATCTTAATTACATATCTTAATCATGGATTTTATATATTCAAAAGTTGACAATCTCAAGCTTGCATAGGAGAAAGCTTGGAGAAAGAAAAACTTCCTATAGTCATTGCATAATGGAAAGAGTGAACATCACCTTATAAGCTCCCCCACTAAAAGAAATCGAGTTGTCCTTAACTTGCAAAGGAGGGAAAGTTTCAACAGACTTCATCGAGTTGCTTCAAAGAAGCATCTTCTATTGGGTAGAGCTTATATTGTATTAGGACCTCACCAATAAGCCTATTTCTAAGGGATTTTCTTGAATGTCCAAATTTTTCTCTGGTTCCATGGGAAATTCAGTGTGAACTTTAAGTTCAACCAGCTCATCATCTAAAATATGAGCCTCATCTAGAACATATCTCTTTAGTAAACTAACATGAAACACATTGTGGATTTGGAGATGGGGAGAAAACATAAGTTCACAAGGTTGCTCTTTAAGTTTCCTAATTATAGCATATGGCCCACAATATCTATTAGCTAGCTTCCAAAATTTTTGAATGTTAAAGAACTTCTTTTGGTCGGACTCTAAGGAATATCATCTCTCTTTCTTCAAAGGCTCTGACAAATCTTTTGAACTTACTGATAGTCTTGAGCTACTTTTAAGTTTTGATGGATAAGCTTCATTTGAATTTCCATTTCATCTAACATTTGTTTGCTAGATTCAACTCTGATTTTGGGTTGGACCAAGACAAGGGTGTAATACATTCTTACCCATATAGAGTCGTTAATGGTGGTGACATACCTAAGCTTCTTAGGAAGGAAGCATTGTAAGAAAATTCTATTAAATGAACATGGGTTATCCCCATTTGCGAGGTTCTCGGCTGCAATAAGCTCAAAGCATGTCTTTTATTACTTGATTTACCCTCTTACTTTTCCATCCAACTCAGGGTAATATGCCAAGCTCATATCTAAATGATTTCCTATAGACTAGAATTAAGTAGTTGAGAAAGGTTTGATAGAATGAAAAAAGTTCAAGACAGGGAAGGTTGCCAAAATGCCCTTTAGCTTGTCGAAGCTACTTTGATGTTCTAAGGTCTATTTAAAGGGTAATTCCTTTTTTAGCATTCCAATAAGCAAAGTAGCTATCTTGGCATAGTCTTTTACAAAAACACCATACCAACTATTAGTCACAAGAATCCTCGAACTTCCATAATTGCCAGCCTAGGTGGATAATGTCTTCAAGCTTTTTAGGTCAGGCCATGGTATACATTGTAAAAAAGGTATAGGCATTAACTCATGGTTGGCTGACAAGTTTATTTTCTTTTGTCAACCACACCAATCACTACTTTACTTGGTGAATAAGCCTTACACCATGGGGGGCATCTCGAGATGGTTGCTTATTCATTTGGTTTGATTTCACCATCATCGTCATACTATGGTGGTCTACACTCTTTTGGAGACACAAATAAGCTTGGCAAACATTGTGATGAATGCCAAAGGTTCTCCATAGTCAAAAAGAAGGATTGAATGCCCCTAAACCCTTTAATTTTTGAATAATTATTTAAAAAATGGGCTTTAGGCTTTGTGGGTCCCATTAGCCCACCTTAACATGGTAATCTCGCCTCCATTAGTAGAAAGATTGTTAGATGCAATATTTTGCTAATGTAGAAAGCATGACTACTCTAAGTAGCACACCTCATACGCAAGTCTAAAATTCCTATAAGTTGTTTAGAGCATTTGACTTCAATAATTCTCCTTTATAACCCACAATAGCTATGAGCAACAATCAAGGTGGCCACCTCAAGTGGTTTGATGTGTAGGCAATGCAAACGAATATATAAATTGGTCTATTTTGGTAAAAGCATTATGCACTTGAACACTGTAACACAAAGTCTCCGCACAGTGGTGGTTGAATACATGCTCCTTGGAATTCATATCCTTGATAGTTTGCTAGTATTCTTCCTCACTATAAAATACACCATCAACTCCTTTTATTTTAGTACAAGGTCCTCAACGTTTAGGACCTTATTGGTGGTGTAAAAACACTTGAACACTGTAACACAAAGTCTCCTCTAGTTGTGGTCGAATACATGCTCCTTGGAATTCATCTCCTTGATAGTTTTCTCGTATTCTTCCTCACTAGAAAATACTACCAGCAACTCCTTTTATTTTAGGATAAGGGCCTCAAGGGTTAGGACCTTACTAGTGGTGTAAAAACATCCTTAGGGGTTCACTAAAGAAAATGTGTAAGGAGTTTTTTAAGGATAAATTAGCACAAATGTATTTATATGAAAGTTTTTTTAAGTGGATGTTGATATATATATATAAAGGGATCATTTTAAAGTTAAAATTCACAAATATGGGATTTTTAAAATACCCCTTGAATGCACATGCTATATAGGTTTTGTATAGAGTTAACTCCCTAATAAAAACACACCCCTAAAAGTCTTAAAAAATCTAAGGTTAAAATTTATAAAACTCTCTAAAGTTTTGTTCTAAGATGCCCTGAAACCTCTAAGGTTTAAATTTGTAAACTCTCCACAAAGAAAAATAATTAAAACCTTTAGGTATTAAAGGTATAAGAAGGATCATTGAGACACGAATGCTTTTATATTATAAAAAATGACATCATCACCATCATTATTCATATGCATTGATGATAATTTGATGTGTACTAACACATAGATCACTTCATCCACATATTGGGCTTAATTGACTTCTGTCATAGAGATTCACTTTATTGGCTCAATTTTCTTAGAGAAAAATTGCATAACTATTTAGCAAACATAAGCCTACATACATGAACATGTAGATGTGAGTACAGAAGCATGAAACTAGGCTTGTATATGTGAACCTAGACAGATGAGCCTAGAGATGTGAGCCTACAAATGTGAGTCTAGAGCTGTGAACCTACATAGATGAATCTAGACATGCGAGCTAGCATATGTGATGAGCTTGTAGATGTCTAGAAGTGTGAACCTAGACACATGAACCTAGAGACATGAACTTACATACATGAGCCTAGCAATAGCTAAAAAAGGAAAACTTGTCTAAAATTATCTTCAAATCTACACTAAAAGCACTAAGGACTTTTGATGTCAACCCGATCTTGATTAATTATTGGAAAAAATAATAGAGTTAAGTGTAGTGCATCGAACCACACTTTTTTAAACCCACCACGCCTTTGGTCCCAGCAAACGACTAGCACTCAACGCAATGCTCCACTATTAAAAAGGCTAGACTCCTTCAAATCCACCTCAACAAGTGAGGATCTTTGGGAATAAATAAGCCAATGAAAAATATATGTGAGTGGAGGAACAAAGGAATCCCTTTGAGCTCTAGATTCACCAACTGGATCTGTAAATTATACCTTAAATTTATAAAGAAGGCATTTAACTACCATATTTTTGGGCATATCTCCAATGAAGGAGCAAGAGCGGGACCACAAACCTTAAGGTTAGCTCCCAAAAGAAAAGGAAAAACCACGATATTTTAAACATTTGGTGCCAACTCTAAGATGGGTATATCCTAAGTAGACCATCACTGACAAAGCAGCCCATCAAAAACTGTAGTTTATGACAAAAGAAACATGTCTCTTTTGTTATACTACCAAGCATAAGTGTTCCTATTAAACCTAACAAGCACACATAATCCATAAGCAGGAGTCATGCTTTGCATAAGATCTCATTATAGAAGTATCAATTCTTCTCCATTTAGATTTTGTTTGGATGAGGAGCATGGAACATAGGGAGGGGTAAGGAGCTAGTGTTTAGGACTACCTCATCATAAATGGATTTACAAGGACAATCATAGAATATGTCCTTAGTTTGCGACAAGCCTATAGCCTCAAACCAAGGCCAAGACAAGTACCATTGGAAGCTACACAACCCAACCCCACGTTTCACACCTCCTTATGTTCCCTCACCACGTGAATATACTAAAGACATGCTCATAGTGGCATTTCAAATGGGAAGGGGCTTGTGTTGTTACTAACATAGCACCTAGAGGCTTAGAGTTGGGTGAAATTTGGGAAAAGCCAAGCCAATCCACATCTCAGGAATGATCAAAAAATTTGATGGAATCGAAGATCCTATTTAGTACCTAGAAAGTTTGATCAAATTTGTGAGGCCATGGGATGGATTAATGATCCCACCAAGATATGCTCATTTGGACTTTACCTTGAAGGCAAAGCAGTCCAATGTTTTAGGTCACTAAACCCACTTGAAAAGGCCATCTATGAGGTCTTGAAATACACTTTCATAGTGAGATTCTCACCCAATTAGAGCTAGATGGAGCCCCATCATGAAGATCTATAACCTTAAGTAGGGAGAAACTATGCAGAACTACATTGCTAAAACCAAGTATCTCCATATGAGATGTAGCACCCATGAAAGATGGATGATATATCTCTCATCCCATGAATTGTGATCGATCTTATGAGTAAGAGGCTTTACGACCATCTCTACATGTCTAGGCACTACACCTTTAATGAATGATGTTGATATGCAGTGGATAATCTACAAGACAAGGATGTAGAATTCATCCAACCAAACCAAGAGATATGGACCACATCATCCAAAGCCTCATTGGCCAAGGGTTCCCAACTAGCACCAACTAGAATCTAGATAGGGGACGTATCATCCAAAGCCTCATCGGCCAAGGGTGCCCTATGAGCACACTAGCTAGAGTCCCAATTAAGGACATGAGAATGGATGAGCTGGTAGAGAATCTCTCAATTTTTTAGGTCAATAGTGGCAGCAGGGACAGCCCTAAGGGCAACCCCCACCCAACACCATAGATATGACATCCACATCTATTCCCATGAAGAGATATGGTTTGCTACGTAATTTACTACCATAATCATATAAGTACGGAGTGTCCAATGCTAAGGCCTAAACACCAACACTCATGTACTCATTGCCATTGATATAGTAACCATGATTCAGACCATTATTGGTACCAAGGAAACCGAGCACCATAAGTATGAAGTATCCAATGTTGCTGAGGCCTAAACACCAACACTAATGTACTCATTACCAATGCTATGGTAACCATGAGTCAAACCATTATTGGTACCAGGGAAACCCAACACCACAACCTCTGCTGCCAAAGCAACCTATGCTCTTGGTGCCAAAGTAACCAAAGAAGCCACTAGTCCTACCACCCATACCAAATGCTACTCAACCATCGCACATAATCCAGTGCGTACATATCAAAAACCAAGACCGTGAGGTATGAGAGTGCCACCAAAACCATACTCACCTCTAGTATGAGATTGGCACCAAAACCATACCTGAAATGGAAATCTATGATCCTCAAGAAGCATGTGGAATAGAAAATACAAGCACAAGAGAGAAACACTAGATTGGGTACAACTGCCTCCCAAGCATGTGCCAAAAGCATCCCCGTTTGAGTATTTATAGTTTTTATTTCTTTTACAAAAATAGGTTACAAGGCTATTTTAGCCCTTGCTTGCTCTACAAGCTTTTTTTTAAACAAAAATTGGGTAATAAAATATATGAAAAATCTCACTTGCGTGAGAGTCCTCTGGGTTGAGAACGTGGTTGTAAATATTAGCGCACACGGGTGATTAAACACATTAATCATTCCCATGTGTAAAAAATGGTCGCATAGGCGTCCCTATTTGACCATAGACGTTATGACTAGCATTCCCTCTTGTCTTATCTACATACTTCACATATGGCATTACACATAATTAATCGAATCCACTCCCACATTGGATTCACTCACAATGTCTTTACACACATTGCACGTGTCTTAGAGTTGATCGAATTCACTCACAATCAAATCTTTACACGCGTCACACGTGTCTTCGAGTTGATCAGATTCACTCACAATAAATTTATCAATTACTATGCACATTTCACATGTGTCACAAGTAGTTGAATTCACTCACAACCAACTTGGGTCACCCTCTAAAGAATTAATCGAATTCGCTCTTGATTCCTCTACCACACATGGGTCACCCAAGATAAATAGTCAATTTATTATTCGTAACATAGAGGTCCAAACATGGCTCAGAGGCTGATCAAGCATGACTTAGAAGTTCTCATGGACACGGAATACCTCAGAAAGACTTAGAGTTCAATGAGTAATCACCCGAATCTAATGGTATAAATCCAAAATTCACTTTTTTTCTACAACACTAAGATCAAGATGCGAATAAGTTGGTTCAAATCCATCATGAATTGTGAATTTGGAATATAAATTTTGTTTTCCAAGGCAAAATAAATTAAGACTAGAAAAACATGCAGAAATCTATATATTATTTGTTAGCTTAATGTAAAATAAGGTGATGAAAAATATGGGGGGCATTTGAGAACTCATGGCATTCTCTAAGCTTTAGTTTTGGAGAGACATGATTAACAAATTAAAAAACTGTCATCCTGTACAATTAAAAAACTGTCATCGTGTATTTAGACACAGAGAGAGAGAGAGAGAGATTGCACCTTGAGAGGGAGGAAGAGAGAGAGAGAGAGAGTCTCATTCCCTGCTAGAGCTTTGGGGGGAGCTTGCTCAAAGCTACTACACTCTGTTTGGCGCCTATGAGAGAGAGAAAACCTCACGCTTTTCAAACTGAACCCGCTGCTCGGCCGCCTCATCTCTGTCGTCCTGCTACGTGGAGAAAAAGATGGTGGCGTGTAAGGCTGGAGCGTGTAGTCGTGTAGGTGTTAACTGCAGCCCTTGTAGCTTACCTGGAAATAGCATGTGTGTTAATGGCAGCTCGGTGGAAGGAATCGGGTGAAAAACCCTGGGGTGAAAAGGTCCGGGCTGTTGACTGCCACCATGGCACGTGTGCCACATAGGTGCCACATTAGCCAGCAGCCCGATATCTAGCATCAGCCGAGTACGTGGAGATAATGGGTTGAGAACGGTGCCTATTTTGGACCTTGGGTAGAGTCGTGGCAGCAACAAGTGCGCATTTACTCCATGATGAAATAACTGGTGGGGAATGGTGCAAAAGATGGAGTCACCGAACTAAATTAGATGTTGCTATGAATGCAAGCGAGGCCAAGAGACTATGCTAAAGGACATGGGCAATTGGGTAGTCTAGTTGGTTTGGTGAAGGGGTGGTGTTAGCACGGGCAAACCGAGTTGGAGGTTACAGTGAGGCAAGGAATTGACTGACGGATGGAAGTGTTGAAGATCCTGGCCGACAGCAAAGGCTTGGGGGGAGAGGCCCTTTGTCGTTAGCATGGCATTAGGAACTCAATGGAGTCTTTTTGGGCCCTTTAATTTGCCATTGCCTAATGGAGGTGATTAAGAAATAGACAAATAGGGAGATTACATGTGGACTGAAACCAATGGTTTGTAAGAGCCTAGAAGGTAGTGGTCAAACTTAGAATAATAGGCTAAATAGGCTCTTTTTAAATTTTCAAAATCAACTAAAACTCAAAAATAGGATAGCTGCAGCCTGCAGCCATCATTAAGTAAGGTCTCTAAAGTGATAGAGGCCCAAAAACGAGTTCCCATGCATTCAATGCACATTCCCCTTCACTTTCCACTATCCCTCTCTCCCACGTTCCCTCCAAAACGCTCTCTCTTCCCCCTTTCTCATAGCAGGGCGTTTTTCACTCTCTAGACTACTTCTTTTAGCTATCTACCTCTTGATCTACCTCTCTCTTCACTCAAAAACCTAGATCTGTAGCTATGGAAGCTTGATCTGCAACCTCCTCTTAGAAGCTATGGAAGTTTGATCCTCACTTACATTTCCTTCCTTCATCCTTCTTCCTTGTCCAACCTCCTTTTACAGAGTGTAACAGCAGAGCTTAGCTATGGAAGCTTGATCTGCAACCTCCTCTCAGAAGCTATGGAAGTTTGATCCTCACTTACATTTCCTTACTTCATCCTTCTTCCTTGTCCAACCTCCTTTTACAGAGTGTAACAGCAGAGCTTAGCTATGGAAGCTTGATCTGCAACCTCCTCTCAGAAGCTATGGAAGTTTGATCCTCACTTACATTTCCTTACTTCATCCTTCTACCTTGTCCAACCTCCTTTTACAGAGTGTAACAGTGGAGCCAAGCTATGGAAGCTTGAGTTGCAAATGCTTTGGCTCTCATAATCTTACTCATTGTCTCCTCTCACCCCCTCCAATATCCTCTTTCAAAGTGCAGTAATAGCACAGCCAAGCCCTTGGAACTTGCTCTACAACTCCTTCTCTTTTGTACATCTCCCTAGTCTAAGATTTTTTCTCACCATTCTATTTTCCTTTGCCATCAAGGTTTATAATCTCTCTAATATATACATCTGATGTCTTCTTCTAGAGCTCGAAGGCCTCCGATCAGTATTCAATCTCTCTCTTGTAGTAGTGGTCAAGATGAGGATGGGCACTGGAACATCAAACAGTACGAGAAGTGGAATTGGATTACGATGCAGCCTAGTACAAGAGGAACCCACAAGGTGTCAAAGCGATACGTTGATATACAAAGTCACCATTGGAAAGGGCGGATATTGGAGCTCAAACAAGATCGTGATGGAAAAAAGCTAGCCAAGGTCCAACATGTTTACAAGGCAACAGAGCTGAAACTAGCAGACCATGACCAACGTCAACGATTTCCTGCAAATTGTAAGTTATTTCACCACTTTATATTCTTGTTTTTAAATCAATTGTGTGCTAATAATGGTATACTGAGCACTGCTTTGATTGTTCTTGGGTTCCTGTGCGTAGATATTTTTCCCTCAAACTATAGTGAGTGGGAGCCTATGGAGGCAATTTCAGGAACCTTTGAAGCATACCATGTGGAGCTTGGTAGTTTAATCTTTGGAGGGTGTCCAGCTGCACAACTTCTTGCACGAAACATCTTCTTCTATGAGGATACATATGTGGTTCCCACGACAGCAAATGGTACTGGAAAATTAGTTCCAAAACCTACGCCAACTCTCACATCTATTTAATGGCCAATTCCAGACAATGCTTCAGTGGCCATGGCTTGTTTACAGATCGAAAGCAAGGTGCAAAATGCTATGAAGTGCACATATGGATCTCACAAAGCAACAATAACCTGCTTCATACCTCTACACCTCTTTGTGTACTTGTTCCGTACAAGTGACACACATCATACCCCAACTTTATGGATTGCAAAGGGGGAGAGAGCTCTGACTTGTTTCTTATCACCTGCATGGGATAAAAAAGTTGTTCAACACAATGGAGACACCATCAGATGCGGAGTAATAGTTGAGAAGGTTGTGATGCGCTATCATATTGCCAAGCAACAGTTGTCCATTGCATTTCCTTACAGGCGATGGAAGCTTACAAATGGAGAATGGGAGGCGTTAGACTCCGACACAACCTCTACAGAACAGGGTGTGCTACATATATCCATGCAAGGTGGGGATGTAGAAGATGTTACTGTGAATGATGACTGGTCCCTTGCCAACTTACGTGACTACTTAGTTCTTCGATTCTCACTAAGTGGTGATTTTGCTTTGATAATCAATGGTAGAGTAGTGCGCAAAAGGCAAGAATGATCTTTTCTTTGTAGAGAAATTACTTTCCCTGGCTGTGTAGCTATCAGATAACCACTGGATATGTAATCTTGAATTGAAGTAAATACAATTTCAATTTTTTTGCCTCACTGTCTTATTAAGGTTTTTCAATTGTCTTGTGCAAGTTTTATTTTTTTGTGATAGTGTAAGGTTGGTCACACAAGCGTATGTGGCTTGAGCCACTAGTAAATTGGAAATGACCTTGCGATGGAAGGATACGTTCTTGCTTTCGCATACCATTTTTTAAAAAATTTTTGGTACTTACAAATTTTAAAAGTTTTTAAAAATTTTATAACAAGGTCGCCCATTTATAAACGATACTTTACTCATTTTCATCAATTGACAATTATCGTTCTCTCCTAACACTTGCTCTCAATTTCGCACACCTTTCTGTATCACACACTCTCTATTTCTTCCAATCACTCATAGTCATGGCACCTCTACTTGATGCACTTATTGCACAGCTAGGAAAGCTTGAGTTACTTCATAGGGTTGATGAGATCGTCCCTATGTTTGAGGGAGCAATTGATGTGCGTGCAACAATGCATCTACACGCGGATGCTTTTACAGATGTCATTCAGTATATGGATGAACACATCAGCATGTACTCCATCATGTTTGAGGGTGATGAGGGCCTATGGGTTCCAGTTGACCTCATCAAGTACATATTCAGGGAAGACAAGAATTTTAGATTTCGCCTATCCAGGTTTTTAAAATCCCTCACAAAAAAGGACTACAGAAATGAGGAGGAAGACTTACTCTTGGATCTACAAATGGGCAACATCGGCACTTCTTTCCTGAGCTGGGACATGGTTTTGGTCCTTCTGTTACAAGAGGGTGTGGTGAAAGAAAGTGGCAAGGAAAAAGAAAAGGGCAAAGTAAAGCTAATGGAGCAGGTCCAAGAGGCCCATGCTGAGGAAGAGAATGTTACAGAACAATGGGAGGCCTCAATGGCATTGGTGGCTCTACAAGAGAATGTCCCCGAGGAGGTTCCGGACCTAGTTCTAGAGGGCGATGAAGTACTTGAGGAGGTCCCAGACCTTGTTATCATGTCTTTGCATCCAATCATTATTGATGGGAAAGAGTTTTTGTTTTTGGATGACATTGCCAAGACACTCGGGTTTCGCGAGGATGAGGCACTTTCTATTATTGCCGTGAATGCTGGGGGTCAAGACAAAGGAAAAGTGAAAATCTCTTTTGAAGATGACAACCTCACAAAAGCGCTTGCATACGATATTGGTAGCAGTACCTTGGAAGTTGTAGTGGCCAAAGCGCTCGTTGAAATAAAGCAAGATGTGCAATTCTATGAGAGCGTAGCTGCCTTTGAACCACACATGCCCTTGGTTGCTGGCGATGCTCAAGACCAAGGAAGCATAAACTTGACAAATGAGCAACTAGTTGCAAGTGACGATGCAACTAAGGTATGTCCTAACTTCTTAGTTGTAAAGCAAATTATTTTTAGTTGTATCATTTCACGCTTCCTAACTTCTATATTGACATGTTGACAGACTGCTTTTGAAGTGGACAAGTTTGCTATGCGCGTAGGAGGAACGCGGCCAAAGTCAGAGGGTCGAGATGCATCTCTTTGGCACTACATACCTGCCCTCAGAGCCGACATAGTGCGGGTTTTTCATTTAGACTATGCAGAGATCGCCTATGCCGAGCTCCTAAAATGTAAAGCACTTAGTGCAGTCTTATCGGAGAACCCCTTAGCCTCGAACATAAATAAATGTATTTTGGTAGCTAGGTAAGCTGCCTTGTATTGCTTTACGGGCAACCATCCCGGCTCAGTTTTAGGCCATTGTGCCCTTTCTCAGGCTCAAGGAATCAATGAGCCGAGTGATATATTCCAAAGCTTAGGCCAGAAACCAGCCTCTAGAACTCTCTCTCCTGAGCTCTTCCAAGAGCTTATTAAAAAGATGTAATGCAAACTTCTCTTCCAAGTTTAATAAAATTTTTTTGTTGTGCATTGTAAGTTGTGATTTTTCCTGGCGTACTTGTGATATACCATTTCAAACCTCGCAATTGTAAGATTTTGTTCATGTGTTCATAGAAATATTGTTCAGGATTCATTTTAAATGAGATCGTGATTAAAAAAAGTAATCGAGATTGGGTTAGAGCGGTATGAAAAAATATTGTATTTATAGATGTATACACACTCACATATATGTATATATATGTATATATATACATATGTGTGTGTGTGTGTGTGTGTGTGTGTGTGTGTGTGTGTGTACCTATATATATATATAAGATTCTGGGGCTATTGAAAGATATATATAATATATATATATATATATATAAGATATATAAGATATATATATATATAAGACATAAGATATTATAAGATTTTAAGGCTATTATAAGATATATATAAATATATATAATATCTTATATAAATATATAAGATTTTGGGGCTGTTAGGGTACCTAAAGGGTCTTATGAGCCTCACCAGACCAAAGATATCCCCAAAAAAAAAAACCATGTGCGCTACGGCACGTAAATCGACATTTTGACCTGGTCAAACTAGCGATTAACGCGCCGTAGCGCACATGGCATTTTTTTTTATTTTTTTTATTTTTTTGGCCTTGAGGCTCATAAGGCACTCTATAAGGGTCTCTAGGTGACTTTATAGGATCTACCTTTTTTGTATATATAAATATACATATATATGTGTGTGTGTGTGTACATATATATATATATATATATATGTGTATATGTATATATATTTGTATATGTATATATATATGTGTGTATATATGTTTGTGTGTGTGTATATATATGTGTGTGTGTGTGTGTGTGTGTGTGTGTGTGTGTGTGTACCTATATATATATATAAGATTCTGGGGCTATTGAAAGATATATATATATATATATATATATATATATATATATATATATATATAAAAGATATATAGGATATATATATATATATAAGACATAAGATATTATAAGATTTTAAGGCTATTATAAGATATATATAAATATATATAATATCTTATATAAATATATAAGATTTTGGGGCTGTTAGGGCACCTAAAGGGTCTTATGAGTCTCACCAGACCAAAGATATCAAAAAAAAAAAAAAAATACCATGTGCGCTACGGCGCGTAAATCGATATTTTGACCTAGTCAAACTAGCGATTAACGCGCCGTAGCGCACATGGTATTTTTTTTATTTTTTTTTATTTTTTTGGCCTTGAGGCTCATAAGGCACTCTATAAGGGTCTCTAGGTGACTTTATAGGATCTACCTTTTTTTGTATATATAAATATTCATATATATATGTGTGTGTGTGTGTGTACATATATATATATATATATATGTGTGTGTGTGTGTGTGTGTGTGTGTGTGTGTGTGTGTGTGTGTGTGTATGTATATATATTTGTATATGTATATATATATGTTTGTATATATGTTTGTGTGTGTATATATGTGTGTGTGTGTGTGTGTGTGTGTGTGTGTGTGTGTGTGTGTTTTTTCCTGTGTGTATAGTGCTTTTATATTTTTTAAATGAAATGTTCATTGGCACTGAGCATACAAAAAAAAATGGACTCAACAAAGAATGTAACACAACTCACAAAGCTTTCATTAATGTGTGAAAATGCTACAAAGGAATTTGGGAACATTACAAAATTTTGTAGGGAGAATTACAAAGTGGGTTAGCCTATTGAGGTAGAAGGCTATGCTCTAAACGTAGACGTAGGGCTAGGGACATATCTACAGGCTTCAAAGTAACTCTCTTGGCATGTACCATAGCCAGCACTGAGTCTTCAAAAACAGAAACTACAATATCTTCAGTAGCTTCTTGAAGAGCTTCAAGAGCTGTGCTCTGTATGCGGTCAACCCTGTCAGAATATTTTTCCATTGTTTCTCTCACCAGTCGAGAGAATGGTGCCTTGGGGATGAGAAGATCTGTGCTTTTCTGATATTTCCTAATCTCTCGTAGCGCGACTGTCCCTGGCCTCCGTTTTCTCTTCTTCTTTGTAACTGGTGGAGGCGGTGGTGGTCTTTGATTCTCCCACGGTGGTCGTTCAGACCTGAACTTCTTTTTCTTTTGTGCACGCTCTTCCTCTTCTTGCTGGTCCCGAAACTTGCCCTCCATTATTTTACCACACTTCTTGACTGGACGTCTGGATGTTGTGGCTGCCTGTGGCTGTGCTTGGCTTGCCCTCCTTGCGTCTTTTTTGGGCTGCTGTCTCTTTTGCATTTCTGTCTCCCAAGCTACCCTCACAAGAGCAAACTCTTTGTCAATGGTATCTTTCGTGATGCCATAGGACAAGAGCTCGACCTCCCTATTCTGTAAGATAACCTCTAGCTGTTCTAGGGTGTCGGCCTCAATAACAATCTCCGCCGGTGGTTGCCCTTGACCTGCGTCGGCTTCTTTTTGACGCCGCTCTTCTTCTGCTTCTCTACTAGGCTCTGCTTCTTCAGCTTCCTTCCTGCGTTGCGCTTCTTCGGCCTCCTTCCTGCGCTCTTCTTCTCTCATCTCCTTTGCCTCTTGCTCTGTTACGATAGGTAGACTTGTCCTTTTTGCTGTAGCAGGTAGTGGGCCGAGTTGATCGAAAAACCGCAAGTCTTGCTCCTGTTCTTCTGGCATGGCCTAGGTATGTACGAGTGCAAGAGATAGTGGGAGGGCAAGAGAGAGTAGAGCACAAAGAAGAAATTGAAATGTGGTGGCTATAAATGAAAAATGACTTAAATATGTCTATAAATATAATTTTTTAAAACTTTTAGAAAATTTAAAAACACAAAAAGATTATAATCAGAGAGTTTAAGCCTATGAGGAACCACACCGACGCTTGCTTGCTACCCACAGCCGTAGTCTCTCCCTAGCATTTGATCTGTTGTATCCTTCAGTTCTTCTTGCATTAACAGTTTTCATTATTTAAGAGACAAATTACCGCGACTTTTCTGCCTTTTTTTGCCAACCAGAACGCGATAGAACCAGTTGAACATTTCATGGAGTGCATTACTCTTGACTTTGCCACCACCATGGCGAGTGCCCTTAAAATACACGGCCTTTGCTTGGTAATGTGATTTCTGCATGCCTTGATTGCTCCAAAGTGCTAAAGAGCCATATCTATCGAGAAAGTATTGAAAGCTCAGCTCGGAAGGGGAATGTGGGTAGGGCTATGGATGGGCTATGGTAGTAGTAGGTGATTGGGGGGTGCAAGGCTGAAGCTGGCTACGACTTGGGCTTCGACAAAAGCAACGTGGAAATACTTGCCCATTTCTTTACGCAACGCGGAGCAGCTATCCGTGTGCCAAACTCTCTCAATATATATACATATATTATAAATAAGCCAATATGGTTAGTAGCTTAATTATTATTTTTACTATATGCATATATTACCAAAAAGCAGCTTTACATCTTTAGATCTAGCTTCATAACATTACCTTCAGACCATATTCAACAAATCACAAATTAAAGACTAATCCAAAAGCAGACTGTCCCCAAGAGATCTGCTACCCTAACTGAATACAAGCCTGGATCATGGCTTTAGTTAGGAGACTACTTGTCCAAAATTTTACCTTTCTTAGTCCAAATTTTCACTACTGGTCTAGTTCCAACAACAAGATTCTCAATAAAAGCCACATAAGTGTAGACAATTTGCTTCTCTTTGAGGTAGCACCTTTTGGTCTTTGGCCCAAACTTCAATGATTTTGGCTTCCTCTGATGTCCTAAAAACATAGAGAAAACTTGTTAGGCTCAGCCTAGTATGTATGAAAGTTTCCCTAGAAGGAATATGAATCAAACTATGCTTGCTTGCAAAGCATGAATCATCTCCATCATGTGCTTGGTTAGTAGCTTAATTATTATTAACTCCCTCACAAACCTAGTATGATTATATGCACCCCATTCTCCACCACCACGTGATGGACTGAGGGTTAGAAGAGAGCCGTGAGCCAATAGGCCTGTGGAGGAGGTGGGCTAGCAAACATTTTTGAAGATAAAGAGGAGGGCACACTATTAAAGCTTGAATCGGTTGTGCAAGGAGAGAATGAGTGCTTGAAGGAGAGTGCAAACAGGTAGGGGAGACGGTAGAGAGTGTGGGTTTGCGAGACGTTGTGTAGACAGAGAGGTGGGTGCTGAAGGTCTTTCCTAAATCCTCCCTAAACACACCTGAAAACCAAGGTTAGTCCTAAACCAAATCATGAGGTAGCATGCTAGCTCATCTCCCAACCGTGGCTGGTATCCACCAATCTCCTCCATGTCAAAGTCAGGGCTTCCTACACAATCCTATAGGCCTGTGTCTAACTCCGGTATCCCATACCACCGAGATGAAGCTTGCCCATAGGCCTTCGACATGCCAACCTACACGAGTTTAAATCCAATGACCTTCCTCACACCACAAAGGGTGTGATGAAAGAAATATTAAAGAAAAAAAAAGACTCACACACATAGCAAACACATGCCTTGCATCCCTCAAGACTATCTCCCACGAGGTCATTAACACCCCTTGGGCATGGGATCAATGGTGGAAGGTTGGGCGCGCGGGCGAGGCCAATGACGGCCGTCCGCGATCTTAGCTGGAGGACGGCCGCTGGCCGGTTGGATTGCCGTGGGGAGTGGGAGATAAACTTATTGTGCAGAGCATGAACGCGAGCAGGCGTAATGGTAGGGTTTTGCGCTCGGTCTGCGCGATAGCCTGGGTTCGAATCCAACTTGAGCGCCACTAGTCGCCAGTGCCTGAGTTTACAAATTTACCCTAATTTACAAAAATGCTAGAGTTTACATTTTTGCCCGAGTTTACAAAAAGGCGCTGAAGATAGGACAGCCCCCATTGTCACGTGCCCGTTATTAGGTTAAATAAACACATCGACAAATCCAAAATTTGACTCTCAAGACACCTTCCTCTTCGAATCACACATACTAAAATAATTCTCTCAAAATCACACTTGCAAAATCTCACGCTTCCCGCTCTCTCAAGACACCTTCCTACACTTACTAAAATGATTCTCTCAAACCTATCACAATTACACACATTGATAGGCAGGCCCACATGAAGCCACGCATGATAAAGCTAGCCATACTAAAATGTTGACGCACCAAGAGGGCCATGCATGCACAATAGCAGCAGTGCAGCACCACAGAGCTGCCAAGCAAAGCAGCACCCGCCAACGTGTTGCCTTTGCATTAATTAACAACAGTTTATGTTAAATTTCGGGGTGCCTGCATACATGGCACCCCCGGGTCCCAGCATAAGCGATCACCTAGCCGGTGACCCCCTCGGTCTAGACAATGGTACAAAAGAGTTATGGACACACATCCGTATGTCCGTGCATTTGCTGGGATTCAAACCCAGGTCCATGCCAAGGGAGGCGAAGCTCCTATCCACTATGCCACACGCACACTCGTGATATACACACATGTCCATAACATGTTATGGACATATGTCTACAAATGGGCCCATCACCGGCCATTGATCGGGTGACCGGGCCCGCGAGGTGCCATGTATGTAGGCACCCCGATATTTAATGTAAGTTATTAACAACACTGTTATAAAAAAATAGTCTAAAATTAATCAAAAATAAAATGTTCATAATCCATAGTTTAATTTCTCTTAGGAGTCTGAAATTAACCCAATAAGCAAAATTACTTCAAAATCAACAAAAATGAATAGCACCTAACTCAAATTTAATCATATTCTAAAATTCTATCTGATAAGGCCTAATGGCTACAGGAAGCGATAAATGAATCATTCTCTCCTAGTACACGCACTAACATTCTGCTTTCACTGGCCTACCATTTGTATAACACACTCAAGGCCCGCATGAAGCCATGCAAACAAAATGCAGACGTTGCGTGCACCCACGCAAGAGCCACCAATGCATGACATCATCACATATTAACCTAACTAAAAAGCACATCTAAGAAATTTGATTTTGAAGCACTACCACATGTGGGAACCACGTAGCATTATGAATGCACTTGGCAATGGAGCCTAGCCAAGCTCCATTGCCATACGAGTTTTACTAGAATAGATTTGATAAGATAATTGATTCATACGGAATTGATTCATACGGAAATATGCCTAGAAAACTGTTATAATAATATTAATTTGCGTGTGAACTCCGATAAATTATTTTATTATACGCGCAAGGGTGCAGTGTAGCCTTAGTTTATCCTTCAAGCTCAGAGTTTCTCTGAAAGGATCTGAGCTGGTTTATAATAATAATTATAATAATGTAATTTTTTTAAAATACAATTATTTTATTCAAAATTTTTGGCTTCAAAAGTTTGTATGTTTCATAAAAATAAGTTTCTCTAACACGAACACGAACACCAAACACATCGAACGTGTTGAGAAAAGATGACAATAATGACTCGATTTAAACTAAACATCCACACTATTATCCATCCTCGCTCGAGCGTGAGTGGGGGCAACAACATGGCTAGTAATTACTATTCAGAAAAGGTGACAATAATGCATTAATGAAAACTAAACATAACCGCTATTCAAAATTGAACACAACATGAGCCAAATCTTCAATGGGCTAGGCTAGTACACGTGGAGTTTACTAGGGTCTAAGCATATAGTGTTTAGTTGAATTTACTAATACGAGGCCATTCTCATGCAAATCGGGAATTTGGTGGAATTGTAAATGGATGTTTCAAGGGTTGATTCAAATCTCACCATTGGAAAAGCTGATTTGGCATTTCTATTTCTGCTCTAGGATGGTAGAAACGCATACAATTCTTGAGCTTTTCTGCTTCTCAATTAACTTCACATTCCTTTCCACTTGTGAAGAGTTGAAAATGCAGAATGGAAAAAAGTCTGAAGTAGCATGGAAACAACTCCTAAGTTGGATGTGATTGGTGAATGTGGAGGTGAAAGTGCTGGAAAGAGTGAATGGCCCGCGTGTCATGAAGGGAGAGGAGGCCTGGGGAGGGGTAGTGGAAAGTGGGGTCGGAGACCACTAGACACTCCATGGGAATGATGGTGGGAGAGCCTTATATAAGGGGGGGGGGGGGGGGGGGGGGTGCTCAAAGCGAAAGCGAGGCTAAAGAATTAATTAAAATGGCTTCATCATCAACCATGTTACTCTTCTTTCTTGTTGTGTCTCTTGCCACCCTCATGCCCATGCTTGCATTTGGTGCAACGGATCCATGCCCGGGTGGCACTTCGTCCGTGGTGTACAAGATGGCCAGCTGCCTCCCGGCCACCAAAGACCCCAACGTCGCCGTTGACCCCAGCTGTTGCACACAAATTGTGCAAATGTCCGCCAACCCGGCTTGCCTTTGCTCGTGCCTCACCTCCCCCATGGCCAAATTCATGGGCGTCAAACCTTCTGTTGCCCTTTCCATCCCCAAGCGCTGCGCCATCGCCTCTCGTCCCATCGGCTACCAATGTGCAGGTGCCAGTACAGCGCCTCCCTTATACGTTGTTCAGTTTCTGATCCAAGTGCTACAGTCGTGTTTACGTTTCAATGCTAATTTTTCTCATACTAAATTCTTTCTGTTTCAATGCAAGGTTCTACGGTGCCTTGAATCTCTGCGTGGAGCTGCTGCCATGGGACCTTGGTACCGCCTCTACTTGGGAATCGACTAGCATTGTACATCTAATAAAACGCTACTTAATCTACGTGTGCTTCCAGCTGGGACCTTTAAAAGCCTGTGCATGGCTACCTTCCCCAAATTTGCTTCTCTCACTCTCACTCTCACACTCTCACACTCTCTCTCTCTCTCTCTCTCTCTCTCTCTCTCACACACACGCTCACTTTCTCTCTCACACACGCGCGCGCACACAGACGAACACGATTACTCAAATAACTACCAAAGTAAAAACTACTTTAACAATCCCACTTTAGTTGATTGCCGCGTTCTTCCAGGGACCTTTGAAAGCCTATGCATGCCTTCCTCAAAGTCGCCTTCCCCCTCTCTCTCTCTCTCTCTCTCACACACACACACTCTCTGTCTCTCGCGCGCCCCGCGCTCTCTCTCTCTGTCGCGCACCACACACACGCACGCGATTACTCAAATAACTACCAAGTAAAAACTACTTTAACAATCCCACTTCGAACACGATTACTCAAATAACTACCAAGTAAAAACCACTTTAACAATCCCACTTTAGTTTAATTTCCTCCAACCTGACTAACTTTTTATTTAACGTTACAAATTGGCGTAATAGGCCCAACCATATATGCATGCTACTTCACTAGTCAAATGTAGGCATAACATTATGTGTTTTTGTTTGTGGGTCTTATGCCATCTTGGATTCGAGATCAAATGTAATAGGGTAAAAATTATATCAAGGCATAGATTTTTTTTTTAAAAAAAACAAAATGCGTATGAAGTAAATTTTAAAAGAAGATTTACACACAAATTTAGCAAGTTACTATTCAAAGTTGTGACTTTTCTACAAAAGACTTAGACACAAATTTAGCAAGTTACTAATTAAAGTAGTGGCTTTTCCATCTTCATTGCTATTTTAGTTTGAAGAAACAAATTGGGGGTGTAAGGTACTATTATTACTTGTATTATCATCATTATTGATAAGCATCTATTATTGAAACCAAGCACTAATAACAAGCAGGTTTTCAATTAGATGAGAACATATTATTGGCACAGAAGTTGCATCCCCATCCAAGTCTAAATGAGACAATAACTTATAGTGATACGATTTGACAGCTTGGGGTAGATATCATGCACTCAACTCACATTGTGGTTTAATGATACAAAATTGGCATAATAGGTCCAACCATATATGCATGCTAATTGACTACTAGTAAAAAATGTAGGCATTACATTATGTGTTTTTGTTTGTGGCTCTTCTGCCATCTTGGATTAGAGATCTAATGTAATAGGGTAAAAACTATATCAAGGTATAGATTTTTTAAAAAATCCATATGAAGTAAATTTTGAAAGAAGATTTACACACAAATTTAGTAGGTTACTAATTAAAGTCATGGCTTTTCCATCTTCTTCACTATTTTAGTTTGAAGAAACCAATTGAGGATGTAAGGTACTATTGTTACTTGTATTATCATCATCCTGCATTATTACTCTCACTATTTTTCCTTTGCCACAACATTCACCCACATGCCACTCTGTGGCCGTCTCATTTTACCATGTGTAAGAAGGGAGAGTTAAAGAGTGAAAGACAAGCTTTATTCCCATTTCAGATTCAAATTTTAGTATAAAGAGGGGGAAGTGTTGTAGGGAGGTCACTTATATGATGAAAACGTATCTCTCTTTCTCTCTATCATCATTGTTTAAAAATAGAACACCCCATCATTATATGTAAGGTGCATCTATTTGAGGATATTATAAGTGAGCACACCTCAATGGGAAAAAAGTAATAGTCATTACCATTTCTATTTTTTAAAATATTATTTACAAATAAAAATTCTATATATATGCACATATACACATACACACACGTGTATCCACACACACGTGTAGCCACACACACAAACAGACATAAGCACACACAGTCTCGTGCGCTTACACACACACTTACACGCACTCATGCACATTAACATACACACACGCATAGACACACACAAGTATACACACACATATCTTACATTGTTACGCTCACTATTTTTTCCTTGCCACAACATTCATCCATGTGTCACTTTGTGTGGCCATCTCATTTTACCATGTGCAAGAAGGGAGAGAGTTAAAGAGTGAAGAGACAAGATTTATTCCCAAATGTTTCAAATTCAAATTTTAGTGTAAAGGGGGGGCACTGCTGTAGGGAGGTCACTTATATGATTAAAAAGTATCTCTCTTTCTCTTTATCAATATTGCTATAAAATAGAACACCTCATCATTATATGTAAGGTGTATCTATTTGAGGATATAATACGTAAGCACAACTCAATGAAAAAAAGTTAAAAGCAATAACCATTATTTTTTTAAATATTTTTTCTTAACAAAAATTCTACATACATGCACACATATACATACACACATGTACCCACACACACAGACACACATATATACACACATTCTCGTACACATACACACAAACTTGCACACACTCATTGATACTCACGCTTGCACACACTCATGCATACTCACATACACATACACACAGACACACACAAGCATACATGCACATAGTTGTACACTTGCATATGCACATGCACACACACATAACTACGCATGTACACGAAGACCCACACACTCACATGCGTGACACATAATCGACACACATCCAACCACCCACATGCAGTACGTGCATGCACCCACACACATGCACATGATGCACATACACACACTTGCATACACACACACAACACAAATATATGTGTGTGCATGCACACACTCGATTGTATACACACATATACACATGCATGTATGCATGCATGTACATGCACACACAAGTGCACGTGCGCGTACACATACATGCTTGCATCCATACACACAGGCACATGAATGCATAAACACACTCTCTTATGTACATGGATACATTATCTTGTGTATGTGCACACAGAGACACATACATGTGTATATACATAGGCACACACACATGGTGCACATGCACGTGATTATCGCACACACAATCATACACATGCACACACAGAGTACACATAGTGTCAACTCAAGAAGGCTTTAATAGACAAGGGTGCACTCACATAGACATGTGTGCACACACATTATTGACACATAAATGCACACACACTCACAAGAACCTGTGAGCAGCACACAGAGTTGGCGTGCACACACTCGACACACAAATGTATGTATATACACACATACACTTCCACTTGTGTGCACACGTAATCGATATACACACATGTATGTGCACATAGAATCGACACATATATACATGTTCAAGCACACACACAAACACACGTGTGCACACATGCACATGATACACATACACATAAAGGCATACACACGTATACACATACTCTTGCATACTTGCATGCACACCCATACACGGACACTTACACACACAAATATATCACGCACAACACACACATGTACATACATGTGCATGCACACTCGAGCATGCACGCTACACTTACATGTATGTATACATGCACATATAAGTGCATGTGCACGTGTATACATGTACACACGTACACACACACATACACGTACATACACACATGCATCCATACACATAGGCACATAGATGCATACCCACAATCTCTTGCATACACGTACACAGAGACACACATGTGTATACATATAGGCGCATGCATACACACTCTCATGCATGTACACAAAATCGACACACACCTAATCACACACATGCATGTGCGTGTACACATACCCACATATGTGTGCGCACACACACAAGTGCACACGATGCACATACACACACACTCGCATGCTTATAAACACACGCACACTCGCATGCTTACAGACACGCACACACTCGCATGCACATACACACACACTCGTATGCTTACAGACACACACATATACACACACGCACAACACACATAGATATATATGCGCAAATATGTGCGTATGTAGACACTTGAACATGCATGCACGCACATACATGTGCAATATGTACGTGTATGTGCACATGATGCACATACACACACACTCACATGCTTACAAACACACACTTACATACACATGCACAACACACTCAGATATACATGTGCAAATACGCACGTATGTAGACACTTGAACATGCACACATGCACATACACGTGCATATATGCACGCACACATATACATGTGCATATATGCATGTATTCACATGCACACACAAGCACACATGCATGCGCACACATGTACACACACATACATGTATATACACATGTGCATCCACACACAGGCAACATACACTCTCGTGTATGCACACATAGAGACACATACACGTGCATACACATAAGCACATGCAAACACCAGTGCAAACATAATGTTGCACACACATGTAATTTTGTCAACACACACAATTATACACATGCACACACATAGTTGATACACAGAGTCTCAACATGAGGGTAACATGAGAGCTGCCTTCATTAAGGATTTAATATATAAAGGTGCACTCACACAGACAATCGTGCATACACACTATCGACACATAAAGGGACACACACTCGCACACGCATGCGCGCACATAAAGAGTTGGCATGTACACACTTGACATACGCATGTGCACATATACACACATATACTTCCACATGTGTGCACATATATAAACATAACACGCATAATCACATACACTTGCACATGCACATAGAATCGACACATACATGCATATGCATACACACACCCACACACATGCATTTATGTGCATACACACACACACTTACATGATTGCACACACACACACACACACTTATACCCACAACACACATAGATATACACATGCATATGCACGTGCATGCGTGTACTCAAGCATGCAAACACACACACACGTGCATGTATGTATGTACACATGCACACACATACACACACAAGCACATAGATGCACACCCACACTCTCTTACACACATGCACATAGAGATATACACGTGTATACACATCAACACGTGCACACACAAACACACACACGCGCGCGCGCACGTGCATGACCCATGATGGGTGTGTTTTTAGATTTCAAAGTTTAAAAAGGGGGGCTTTGTGCCTACATGAGGAGGTTATGTGTGCACTCGTATACGTGTGTGAATGGGAGTGCATGTGCATGAAGTGGGTGCGCACGAACAAGCGAACATGATGTGTGTGCATGTGTACACGGGCAAGTGTAAGTGTAAGTGTAGGGGGTGCACATACGTGTAAATAGGTGTGTGAGTGTGGCACGAGGGGTGTGTGGTGCACATTCATGCACGTGTGCATGTGCATGTGCAGTGTATATGTGGATGCAAATGTGGGTGCACGCATAGGGTGTGGATATGTGCACAAAAATGGGAGCACTTTAGACGTTTACAAATGTGTGTGTACATATAGGTGCAAATGAAAGTGAATGGCTAATTGTGTAAGAGTGCATGCACACACGTACAAGAAACAGTGTGTACATGTGAGTGAATGTGGGTGTGTGCATGTGTAAGCGATGCATGTATGTGACTATAAATATGGGTGTGCATACGTGAGTTAGTGGGGTGTGTGCACAAATGTGCACAAACGTGGGTGTACGTGCATGTAAAGATATGTGTGCACATGCGAATAGATGTACGTGGGTGTACGTGCATGTAAAGATATGTGTGCACATGCGAATAGATGTACGTGGGTGCACAAATGTGCGTACACATGCAAATGGATGTACATGGGTGCACATACATATGTGTAAGAGTGGGTGTACGCACGTGCCAATATGTGTCCACCAAGTGCAAATGTGTGTTTTTAGTTGTCTTTGACATTTATGGTTATGGTTTTGTAACATCACTTTTAATTGGATTGAGAGCACTACTTCTTTTGGGAGCATCTCATGTTCATATCTATGGAGATTCACAACTCGTGAACCACCAGTTTCATGGCCAAGCCCGCGCCCTCCACCCTTTGATGCACTACTATAGTCTTTTAGCTCGTGACCTCTTCACCCATTTCACCTCTTCTTCCTTGACCTTTTTGCCTTGTCATGGAAATCGTGTTGCAGATTCCTTAGCTTTGATGGCCCTTTGTGGCTCCTTTACCCAAAATTTTGATCATGCCTTGGTAGATACCCCTTCCTTTGACATTGATCCTTGGGAAATAGTGCATGACCTTAAGTGTTTGGGAGTTGAGGAGTTGGGTAGTCTTCTAAGGGTTTTCAAGTCATCCCATCCTTCCATTTTTGCTTCTCTCATTCTATCCATGACCCGTCGATTGATTCACTTGTCAAATGTTACCTTTCTCACTATAGATCCTAGCCACTTGCTCATGATCCTGTAGCCCAATGGATAAGGCACTAGTCTACCCAGAGATTCTGGGTTCACACTAGCTAGCTAGCTTTCCCCGCAGGACACCACTGTTGCATTTTTTTCCGCCCTTCCACTATATAAACATGTGCATTTATAAAATAAATAAACACACATACACATATACTTTTAATTAATAACAAATTTTAATACATAGGGATGCATGTGAGGTGTGCTCACTCTTACATAAGTGTATCTTACATACAATAACTTTTGTGTTTTCTTTTGCATGCTAATATGTGTGATTGTGTGTGCACATACACACGTATACGTGATTGTGTAATGTTGACTTCATGTGCGTATGTGTCGTGCAAATCTCTTGATTGTGCATATATGCTAATGTGTGTATGGTGTGAGTGTGTGTACGTGGTGTATTTGTTTGTGTTTGTGTGTATCCATGTGCGAGTGTGTGCATGTACGTGTGTGTGACCATGTGAATATATCCATGTACATCTTTTTTTATCTATGTGTGTGTACGTGCACGTGCACGTGCATATGTGTGTGTGAGTGTGTGCGTGTACCATGTGCAAATGTGTATGAGCTTACATCTATGTATACATGTGTGCACGCATGTGTGTGCACATGTACTTATGAATGTGAGTGTATGTATGTGCTTGTGTGCATGTACACGCATGTATGTGTATGTGAAAGCTTGAGTGTGTGTGCATATCTCTGTGTATGCATGTGTGTCCATGAGTGAGAGTGTGTGTGTCTGTGTGCATGTGTGCATGTGTGCATGTATCATGTGCGTGTGTGCATGCACATACATGTGTACGTCAACATACATACAGATCACTTTATATATACATGCTTACATACCTATAGATGCATACATATTCTATATGTGTGCGTGTATGTACTTATCTGTGTGTGTGTGTGTCTCTGTGTGTGTGTGTATTTATCTATGTATGTATAGGTAGGTATATTCTCTCTCTTACACATGCATATAAGATAATATTAGAAGATGTGTGTGTGTGTGTGTGTGTGTGTGTGTGTGTGCAGAGATGTGTTTGTTTCTTGTGTGTGTTGATTTGAAGAAGGCGTGATTGACGTGTTTGGTGGTGCAGTCCACGGAGTTACACTCTCACAACGCACTTTGTGCCAGCCTTCCTCATCATGCACACAGTGGAAGCATTTGTGTTCGTTAGGTGTTTACTTTGACTATGGTGCCCCTGTTTTGTGCTAGTGATTCCAAGGTTGGGGGAGTGGGAAGCTATAGAGGCCTGTTTCCTTGTTCTTTTTCCACTCCATAGCTTTTTGGTGCCCCCACTGAGGAGAGCCAACTGTTTTTCTTCGCCTACAAGGGTGTATGCCCCACGAGTTGAAGGTTCCAGGGAAGGTGTTTTTCTTGTTTTTCCTGGGATTTGAGGTGAAGCTTGGGGATCAAAATGATGTCGTATCCAGAGTTTTTTGGTGGTCCTAATGAAGATGTAGCAGATTTTCTTGAAAGGATGGAGGTTGCGTGCATAAGCAACCACATCAACGAGCCGGCACAGGTATTGCGGTTGCTGAATATATGTTTAAAGGGAGATGCAAGGACATGGTTCAGAACTTTTGAAGAGTCGTTAAGGGATGCTGAGCCACGCATTCCAATGACTGAGGATGGATTGAAGACTGCACTTTTGAATAAGTTCAAGAAGGTTGAGGGATCTAGACAGAGTTTGGCATGAAGTGCAGGGGTTGACACAGGGCGAATTGGAGCCAATTGATGATTATATAAAGAAATTCTCCTTGCTGTGGGAGACCTTGTGCAGGGCTTTGGGAGAGGATCAAGTGCCTCCGGACATGATGAAGAAGGATCGTTTTGTTGCGGGATTAAAGGGGGGCATTCGTCGCTAGAAGGTTGAATTAAAAAAGCCCAAATCTTATGAGGATGCTGTGGAGATTGCAAATCAAAGGATTGGAAGTTGCAACGAATGAACCAGCTGGGGATGGTTCCAATGGCAGTGAGGCCTGAAATTAGAAGGTAGAAGCAGTACCGATGAGAACCGTGCTGGAAAGAGTGCAACCGACAGAAGCTCAAATGAATAATGCCACACCACAGGGGACAAAGGTGGCACCCACAGCTGTTACAGCTTCTGATGAAGGGCTTCAATAGGACATGAGGCAAATAGTGGATTGCATGAAGAATCTGAGTTTGAAAATAATAGGGAACACAGGTGGTGGTGGACGTGGCCGAGGGAGAGGTTATAATCAGGAAGGGGTTGAAGGTCAGACAGGCTATGGAAGTGGCCGTGGTTTTGGCAGGGGTAGACGGTTTATTCCTACATGTTGGAATTGTGGTGAATTGGGGCATATAAGTCCCGACTGTGATAAGCCGCCGCCGCGAATGGGGGGTGATATGTATCCCTTACCCTCTCAGATTCCCGATAGGGCAAATGATTATGGAATTGAAATTAAAGGTGAAGCAAGGACCAATGGGTTGACAAATGAGGAGAAGGGTAAAACTAAGGTGGTGAATGTGGTCACCCTTGAGAAGACAAAGGAGACGGAAGCTGATGTAATGCCTTTGGGAAAACGGATGCCACAGGAAAGGGAAGGCAGGGATGCTGCAGGGCCTAGCAAGAAGAAAGGTAAAGTGAAGGAAGGAGGGGATGTAAAGGTCAAGCAGAAGCAGAAGCCTCGTAGGAAGTTTCAAGTGACTGATTTTCCACTAGGGGTTGGGCAGGATAGCTACAATTTGCAGGAGGACATGGCTGGAAGGAAAGCTAATATTACTTTTGGGCAATTGATAGAATTAGCTCCCAAATTGAAATGTCAGTGGAAAAGACTCGTGAATCCGAGAGAGAAAGAGCCTGCCAGAGGGACAGTGACTGTTTTATCTATTGAGGAGTTACCTGATATATGTCCTGTGGTGGATGTATGGCACAAAGGGAAGAATCTGGGAGAGGCATACATAGATGGTGGTGCACAAATTTGCGTAATCACACTAGCAACTGTGGAGAGGCTTGGTCTTCATATTACTGAAGCGTCTGGTTTTTGTATTCGGTTGGCCAATCACCAGAAGGTCAAATGCTTAGGTTTGATCAAGAAATTAGAACTGCAGGCTTTTGATGTAAAGGTGCTTGTGGACTGTCATGTTATGCTGGCAGGAATGGGTGCGTTCCCCATCATTTTGGGAAGACCATGGCTGAGAGCGGTGAAAGCTATTCAAGATTGGAGGAAAGGGGTCATTACTCTGTATGACAGGCGAGGGGACAAAAAGCAATTTAATATGGATAATCAGAAGCCTGTTGATGATGAAGGGAAAAATGAAGGTGATTCGAGTGTTGATGACACGACTAGTAGCACTAGTACTAGTGAGGGAACAGAGGACACTTCATCCAGTGAGGAGGATGCAGAGATGGCTACCCTGGTTATTGAATGATGAGGAAGTGCTTAGTGATAATGTTGCCCAACAAGAGGAGGCCGTACAGGAAGAATGCGAGGAAGTAGCGAGACTGATTTTATGACAGAGGATGCCCTTGAAGAGTATAGGCTTTTTGAGGCAAATTTCCTTCAAGATCCTGATGTACTTCCTTTACATGCTATGGTTGAGGTACAAGTGAATCATAAGCAGATGCATGCATGTGATGTGTGAAGAGTATGCTTTTGAGTCTTTGGATGAAGTACCGTTGTGGGATGAGTGGGATATAGAAAGTCTGCAGGATGATGAACCTGAGTTGGAATTGGATGATCAGATGTGCATTAATGTTAAGAAAGCCACGAGCAGAATTGATGCTATGAGGGAGGAGCGACACCAGAAGACTATGAATGATGTTGATGCTATGGATGAGATTATGGATGCTATGATAGATGAATTTCTTATTGGCCTTGATAAAGATAAGCACATAGAAACTGAGTTGGATGCTTTGGCAATGGTGCCTTTTGAAGGGGAGTATGTTGTACCTGTAGTGGATGGCTTTGATGGTGATGTTTGTTATGTTGATGGACAAGAAAGTGCTATGGCACAGCAGGTCTTTCTTGATGAAGCTTTTATCAGTTATTACCCTCAGCAGGAATTGCTTCATTGGTTTTCTAATAATAGCGTTGATCACATCAGTGATTATGGAATTGAAATGAGGCAGGATGCTATGTATGTCAAGAGCTTTGTTTCCAAAAGTTCTTATGTTATGTTGTGGGATGTGGGATGGCAAACTATGTCTTGGGAAGATGATACTGTTTCTTCGAACACATGGAATAGAGATGTTTTGGTTACCTTGTATGATGCTCAAAGGATTGACAGAGGGAAACGTGGTCGTATGCTTTTTGTTGCTGATCATAAATGATTCAGCAGGCTAGGGGTTGGGCAAAGTATGTTAGGCAAAATTTTGCAAAAGTGTTTTGGGCTTGTGTACATATGGGATGCATGGCATGTAAAAAAGCTTTGCCCTGATGAATGCCCTGGCAGGTGTATAGAGTGGATGGTTTTGCAGTAGGCTAGTATATGCATGTTTTTTTTTGGGAGCAGGTGCTTGAGGTTTTTGAGTGTTGTGGGAGGTTTGTTCAAAAAAGAGAATACAGGGAGCCCCTGTATTTGAGCCATGTGTTCTCTTGCAAGATGTAAAGAGGATCTCAAGGTAAGCGTGGGAATGTGACTTTGGATGGCATAAGTGGAGGACCCTTGTGTTAGGTGGGAACGAGGGCTAAGGCACACTTAAATCAAATGTTTTGTTACTAAGGTTTGAGCTTTGGCTGAAGATTAATGCCTCCACGTGGAAGCACATGGAAACCCCAATTGGCATGATGGCAGATTGATCTGGGGCTGATTCTGGATGCAGTCCATGGCGCTCCATTTTTAGCAAGCACGTGATGATGGTCGGCAGTGCATGGCACCGACTGCAATAGCCATGTTTGGTAATTTATGGTGTAGCTAATGAAGAGTGTGTGGCGGCTCTGCAAGGTGTGCTGACGATGGCAATAGGACAGCTCTTGCGTTCGTTTTGGAAAGCTGCAAGCACTGCACATACTGGTGAAGCACGAGGGATCGCAGAGGCCCTCCTGGCATCGTGGGTGTGAGCATTAAGGCCACTAGTCGGGACACCGCCGTGGCCATCCTCCAGGCCTTCCGAGACGCCATCGTGGCTGGCAAAGTCGACTTCCAGGTCCTCGCCGCCCGCTACTCTGACTGTAGCTCCGCCAAGCGCATTAGAGACCTCGGCTTGTTTTTTTCATGGTCAGATGCAGAAACCTTTTGAAAATGCGCCCTATTCTTTGGATATAGGGGAGTTTTTTTCATTGAGTTTGCCGCCTGTGGTAGCGGGGAGTTTTTTGGTGTTTCTTTGCTTTGTCTCGCCGGCAGCTAGTAGCAAGGAGAGTGAGTATATAGCCACCGCAACTGCAGAGCTTTTCATGTGTGTTGATTTTGTTTGACTAGTTGTGGCTGGTGTCTGAGCCCAGCTCATGGGATGAGGTGATGATGTTCTAAGAAGAGGTGAGAGAGGGATTAGTCATCATGTTTGTGGGCAGCTTGTAGCAAAAGGATGTATTGTCTTTTACTAGTATTGTTGCTGTTGATGGCGAGCAGAGATGTGTTTGTTTCTTGTGTGTGTTGATTTGAAGGAGAAGGCGTGATTGACGTGTTTGGTGGTGCAGTCCACTAAGTTACACTCTCACATTGCACTTTGTGCCTCGTCATGCACACAGTGGAAGCATTTGTGTTCGTTGGGTGTTTACTTTGACTATGGTGCCCCTATTTTGTGCTAGTGATTCCAAGGTTGGGGGAGTGGGAAGCTATAGAGGCCTGTTTCCTTGTTCTTTTTCCACTCCACAATGTCTAAGTGTGTGTGCATGTACTCTATGTGGTGTGCATGCCATGTGTATACACATGTGTTTATATATGCAAGTATGTATGTGTGTATGTGCATGTGTGTGCATGTATGCATGCGTGTATGTGTACATATGCATGCGTGTATGTGTACATGTGTACATGCATGTGTGTGTGTCTCTCATAGAGACACACTCAATCTCCTACATATGCACATACAAACACCCTCACATATACACATATACACATATACACATGCACATGTACTCATCCTCTCTCTCTCTCTCTCTCACACACACACATTCACCTCTCTCTCTCTCTCTCTCTCTCTCTCTCTCTCTCACACACACACACACACATACACATACACATGTACTGTCTCTTCTCACACCCCCTCGCATACGTAGAAACTCTCTTTCTCTCTCTCTCTCTCTCTCTCTCTCTCTCTCTCTCTCTCTCACTTTCTCTCACACACACACACACATACACACTTGCACGCTCATGTGTGTGACTATGTGTGTACATACACACGTGTCTGTGATTATGTAATGTCGACTTCATGCCTGCATGCATAGTGCAAGTGTCTTGATTGTGTGCATGTGCATGTGTTTGTGTGTACGTGTGTTTGTATGTCCATGTGCGAGTGTGTGAGCATGTGAATGTGCATAAGAAATCATGGAAGTGGGGAGAGCAGTTCAACTCGAGAATCAGTTTCTACCATTATAAGTGGCAATCACGAGATCAAGGATATTGTCAAAGCTACCTACCTCCGCATAATGGATACATGTGGTGCTTTCGGAGAAGCACACCTTTGTGATATTGGTTGTCGAAAGACAATTGATGCTATAAAAGAGCAACAAGACAAGTTAAGTGCCCATGTTGGAATAGGCTTGGAATGGAAGTATCAAGCCTTAAAGTAACATTGAATAAGTTTGGGGCTTTACTTACCAAAATGAGTCATAGATTGCAAACACGTGGAATGTAATTACTCATTTGGTTCACCAATTAGGAGTTGATCTTATGATCCTTTTGTAATGCTTATGACACTATTATCTTTTTGTAACTTTGGGCTCTAAGTACTCGAATGATAATGATGGTCCTTTACTTACCAAAATGAGACTTCTTACAATATGTAAAGGATCTAAGTCATTTAAAGATTTGCGTTCGCTCAATGGTCACATCTATCCTTCTTTCAAGGCAGTTTGCATTGCCAGAGGGATACTGGAAGATGATTTTGAATGGGTTGCATGTATGGAGGAAGCATCATCCATGCAAAAATGCCTTGCAGTTGAGATGTCTTTTTGGTACTATATTGCTATTTTGTGAGCCTTCCTGTCCAGGAATATTGTGGAAGAGATTTTGAGAAGAAATGATAGAAGATTTTCTATACCAGTTATCGAGAAGTAGGGGTTAGCTCATTGGTATTGAACAATTAGCTGAAACTCATGCACTACTGCATTTAGAAGAAATTCTTCGTGCTCAGAGATGGACATTGGCAGATTTTGAAGGAATGCATGAACTAAACAAAACTGATTTGGAAGTCTTGGGTGAAAATAGATTGCTTTTGGAAGAGAGATCTTTTGATACTTTCGAACAATCTAACCTGTCAAGTGCTATGGAGTCAACATTAACAAATAGCCAGCGTGTTGCTTTCGATGCTATAATGCATACAATTGCGACATATGCAGGTGACATTTTTTTCCTAGATGGTCTGGGGGGATCGGGCAAGACCTATTTGTATAATTGCTTTCTTGTGCGAGTACGTGGACAAGGGCATGTTGCTTTGGCCACTGCATCGTCAGGTATTGCTTCTCTACTCTTTGCGAATGGACGTACTGCACATTCTAGATTCAAGATACCTCTAGAGCTAAACAATTCTTCAACTTGCAAAATCCCTATACATGGACAACTTGCTGAGGTTTTGAGAGTTTGTAAGCTTATTATTTGGGATGAGGCTCCAATGATTTATCGTTATGCTTTTGAAGCATTGGATAGGAGCTTACAAGATGTATTATTCTCAGATAAGCCATTTGGTGGAAAGGTTGTATTAATGGGGGGAGATTTTAGACAAATCTTGCCTGTTATTATAAAGGGAAGATATGAAGGGAAGACGTGAGGATATTGTTAATGCAGCATTGTGTCGTTCCTTTCGATGGAACTCTATCAAAGTTCTAAAGTTAACTGGAAATGGATGTAATGAGTTTAAACAGTGGGTCATGAATATTGGGAATGGAGTGGATTGTAGCGATGATAATACAATGGTGACACTACCAAGTAATATGGTCTTGCAAAGATTGACTCTTAAAGACTTGGTACATTGGGTATATTCTAAATTGGCTATCACTACGACATATGCTTCATACTTTAGTGAGCGTGTTGTTCTTGCTCCGATAAAGAGTCAAGTGGATATTGTGAATAAGACAGCTTTGGATGCAATGCCTGGTGAGCCTAAGCAATATTTCAGTGCAGATTCAATTCTTGAAAATGATGAAAATTCATTCCTATATTCCACAGAATTTTTGAACACAATCTACCTTCGCGGTGGGTATCCACCTCACTGCTTGGTTTTAAAGTTAGAAGCTCTTGTTATTTTACTTCGTAACTTGGATCCAAGACGTGGACTCTGTAATGGTACACGGATGATATGTAAGGCCTTTCACTCTAAAGTCTTGGAGACTGAAATCATCACTGGTACTAAAGTTGGTGAAAGAGTATTTCTTGGACCACGGATTACCTTTATATGCACCGAGGCCCAACTACCATTCACCATGAGGCGGAGATAGTTTCCCGTGCGGCTGGTATTTGGCATGTCAATAAACAAATCACAAGGCCAAACCCTAAATGTCTTGGGGTTGTATTTGGTGACTCCAGTGTTTACTCATGGGCAATTGTATGTCGCGTTGTCACACGAGCATGGTCTCCTCATACTGTGAAGGTGTTACTTGAGGATAACGCTAATGTGGAGTGTTCATTTGATGATCTTCAAAGTTATACACCTACAACAAACAATATTGTTTAAAAGGAGATCTTGATGACTTCAGAGGGGCAAGTCAGGTTTCTTATTTAAGTTCTGCAATTTTGATTAATTTTGTTGTGATTTCTTTTTTTATACATATTTATCCATGGTAAAAGTACTTTTTTTTAAATGTTTTGACAGACATGTCTAAGATTACCTTTACATTGGACATGCCTTTGCCGAGGATAGTATGTGAGTTATTCTCTATATTTGCATAACTTTTCTTGATTACAAAGTATGGAACATGACATTCTATACTGATGTCTATCTATACAAAGCCACCGCTATGGTCAGCTCCTATTACTG